>NC_073266.2:29892441-31234941 GCF_029289425.2 Pan paniscus
GATTCTACAAGTAGTTTTTATTTCTCTTTCTGAGCATAACATTTTTCATTAACTTTAACACTACTTTTCCCAAGCTTCGAAGAATCCTGTGACTTGCACCTACTTTTGCTATAGGGAATGTCACTTTAAATGCAGTTTCAAAACATTCTTTTGGTCTTTTTTTTCTGCGTAAACAACTGATTTTTTTTTCTAGAAATCATTATTGACTGGGCACGGTGGCTTACGCCTGTAATCCCAGCACTTTGGGAGGCCAAGGTGGGTGGATCACAACGTCAAGAGTTTGAGACCAGCCTGGCCAACATTGTGAAACCCTGTCTCTACCAAAAATACAAAAATTAGCCGGGCATGGTGGTGGGTGCCTGTAATTCCAGCTACTACTCGGGAGGCTGAGGCAGGAGAGTCACTTGAACCTGGGAGGCGGAGGTTGCAGTGAACCGAGAGTGCGTCACTGTACTCCAGCCTGGGCGACAGAGCGAGACTCTGTCTCAGAAAAAAAAAAAAGAAAAGAAATCATTATTTTGAGATTTTTCTAGGGGGAGTTCATGGAGTTTACCAAAGGAATTTCATAGGGCCTTAAAAATGATATAACAGCTTCAGTGGTTTTGGACTTTCATTTGGCAAAGTTTATGACAGTGACAGACTCCCATCCATTTGCATTTTTCAATGTTGGCATTTTAAGCAACACCATCCCTGTTGGAGATTCGCTTGTTCTAACACCTACAAATGTACTGAAGTAGTGCTCAAATTTGTTTTCACATTGTTTTGAAATGTATTAGCATCATTTTCAATACTAGTTTACACCTGATGAGCCACTTCCGAATCACTGCTCCACATTTGTGATTTGTAAATATGAGATGCACAGTGGAAAGAAATGAAAACTCCAATTTAATGAACAGAAACCACCAAAATAATGTGAAACTCTCTTAGCAAGGACAAGCTATAGACTTATAGCTGAGACGGCCTGACCAACAATTCTTGTAGCCAAGTGAAGTGTAATTTTACATTGAAAATTTGAATGTATACAAACAACTTCTTTCATGTATTTTGTTTTTTGAAATTGCTCAGCAGCCTGTGGAGTCACTGATAGACCACCAAGGATGTCAGCAACCAACGTTGAGGAACACAGCTCTGGGCCGAAGTAAGCAGCTGCCTGGCACCAGAACTCTCTACTTCCTGCTCTGCTGTGAAGGCTGGAGCCCCCTTGGCAACACCAGCCCACTTTTCCAGCAGGTATTACAGGCTCTATACAAGTCCTTCCCAGCATCAGTCAAGAAGCAAGAACATATTCTCTCAAAAGAAGCCAGACCTCAGCCAGATTCAGGAGAATCAGCCAGGGGACCCCACTCTCTGAGAGACTTCAATCTCTCTGAACATCAGTTTCCTTCTCCAGAAAATGCAGATCATAATGTCTCCCTAATAGGACTGTTGGGAGGAAGAGACTAATTGAGATGTCAACTATCGTACACCAAATACAGAGACTGGCACATACCAAGGACTTCGTAATTAGTAGTTGTAACTATCTTCTATCTTTTTATGTCCCCATAGTATTTAGAAAGATAGGATATCAAAAGCTGGGACACTTAACCCCACAGTAATGAAGTTACACTTGGTAATTCCAGCACACAGGGGCAGAGGAAATATTTAAATAGCCTCCAGAGACGGGGCACCATGGTTCATGCCTATAATCCTAGCACTTTGGGAGGCTGAGGCTGGCAGATTGCTTGAGTCCAGGAGTTTGAGACAAGCCTGGGCAACATGGTGAAATACAAAAAAAAAAAAAAAAATTAGCCGGGTGTGGTGGTGCGTGCCTGTAGTCCCAGCTATTTGTGGGGCTGAGGTGGGAGGATCACTTGAACCTGGGAGGCAGAGGTTGCAGTGAGCCGAGATCGTGCCACTGCACTCCAGCCTGGGTGACAAAGCAAGACCCTGTCTCAAATAAATAAATAGCCTCCAGAAACAATATATAGAAGCCTGAGAAACAGCAGAGGCTCATAGGCCACCTAACACAGAGCTCAAAGCAGTGCTTTCATCCTCCTTCAGCCTCAGAGTGAAGTTTCATCATCACAAAAAAGGGTGACCACACGAGGACTCATTTGTATGTCATAAACTGATATGGACAATCGGCCCTTCTTTTTTCTTTCTTAGATATGAGGTCTTGCTCTGTCGCCCAGGCTGGAGTGCAATGGCGTAATCATAGCTCACTGTAGCCTCCAATTCTTGGCCTCTAGCAATCCTCCCACCTCAGCCTCCCAAGTGGCTGGTACTACAGGCTCTGATCCTGCTTAAGGATTCTGTGTTTGCATTTCTCTGTTGCTGGTCATTTATGGTGCTGATTAGGTTCATGAGTGAAGGGGAATTTCAATGGGGAAGAAGGGAAAAGATAGAAAAAACATCTGGAAGCAGGAGGAAGGTTGGAGGTTGGAGGAGATATGGAGAATTGAAGAGAGTCATTGTGGACTGGGAGTTTTGTAGGTAAGATATGAACAAGGCTGTGACAGTTGCCTTGAAATTGGGGACTTCAGGGATTTGGATGGATAAAATAGATTTCTAGGAAATGTTGCTGCTGTGTGTTATGCAATTTAATGTCTCTCTTTTGGGGTTTGGACTTATGTTTCTTTTGGATGTGGCATTATGCTGAAACAAGCAATATGGTGGATTGCAAACATTGCCACAAATTCTTCCCATTCATGTTGCAACGCTCCACAACATAATATTGCAGCTCCCCAGTCAAGAAAGGACGTCTGTTTTTTCACCCCTTGAAGCTGGACTTGGCCATGTGACTTAGTTTGGCCAATGGGACACTAGCAAATGTGCAGCACGCAGAGGCTTGCAAACTGCATACATATTGGAACTTGCCTCTCTTGCTGCTCTAGGAAATGCTTGAACTAGCACCCTTTGAAGGAGCCTGTCTAGGCTGCTAGATCAGAGGGACATGACCTGGTTTTCTCCACGGGCCCTGCTGATAGTCAGCCACTGGTGGACACATGAGTGAGGCCACTGACTGGCGGCTGACGGCATGCATGTGTGAGCACTGCTGAAATCCCACAGAGCAGAGACCAGCTGTCCCAGCAAGCTTAGCTCAAAGTGCAAACAAATAAACAGCTGTTTTAAGCTACTGTGTTTTGAGAGGGTTTGTTATGCAGCAAAAGCTAATAGATACAGGCAGGAACAAGAATCTGCAGTATTTCATAGGTTTGTTATGTGATGGTGCTGTGTGCCTGGGGCTGAGTTAGTGCTCAACAATCAGTAGCCTATAAAAGAGCAGCTGCTGTCCACTAAACAGTGGGCCATCACCGGAGCCCTGTGGCAATGCGAGTGTCCCTGGAGCATATCGACTGCAACCTGCCTCTGATGCAGGGGTCCCTGACACCATGCCCAGCTGGTCCTGCTCTGCCCGGTGGCTTCTTGTGGCAGAGATTCTCCTGGCTGGCCATTCTGCATAGAGAGTTGGGATTAGTGATGTGCCCTCTATTGTATTTAGCCAAAAGCCATTGCGAGTGAGGAATGAATTTTATTTTCAGAGTAATCCTGAGTCAAGAGACGTGAGGTGAAGGAGAAAGACCAATATTCCTTTGAGCTCTCCTTTGCCTATCTCCCATCCTTTACCCTGAAGGCATCTGCTGAAGTTCTGAACTGTGAGAGCCTCTTCCCTTGAAATGATCCCATTAGTTAGCTGGTGTGCGGTGATTTGGGTAACACCTATC
Organism: Pan paniscus; assembly: GCF_029289425.2. NCBI lineage: Eukaryota > Metazoa > Chordata > Mammalia > Primates > Hominidae > Pan > Pan paniscus. Next base: position 29,896,146 of record NC_073266.2, read on the forward strand.
CAAGGGTATGAAGCCTCGGAATCTGGGTTATTAGGGAGTGAAGGGGGCTAAGAAAGGAAGGCCAAAGACATGGGCATAGGAGAAGTCAAGGAAGAGGCGCTGTGCCGTGTGTGCAAGGTGAGAGGCCTATGGAATGAGGCAAGGTGTGTTGTGATATATGACAGATATGTGTGCAGAGGAGATGCCACACTCAGTAAGTATGCTATGGCATGATTTTCTGTGCTCAAGGGACAGTTTGCACAAGCTTTGTAGCAAGAGGAAGTTGACCTGGGGTAAAGTCAACTTAGTGTCCTCAAGATTAAATAGCTTGTCAGTAACTCCTTCATTATTTATCAAATATTTACTGAACACTGGGTTCTGGGGATGCAGTAACCAAAATGTGAAAAGAATCTGAACTCATGGAGCTTCCATTCTAAAGGGGGAAATCCCCAATTCACATCTTATTACATAACATAATTTTGTGTGCATAAAGCAGGATGAGGGGTTGCAGAGTGTTTGATGCTTCTAGATTATGTGGTCAGGAAAGGCCTCTCTGAGGGGATGCTGTTTGAACAGAATCCAGAATTCGTGATGGCACCTCAGGCAGAGAGCCCAGCAAGTGCAAAGGCCCTGAGAGGCGATGGTGCTGGTGGAGGATAGAGTTGGGCCCTGATGGTACAGTGGTCAGTGGGAGACACCTGCCCATCATATGCAGGGGTTCCTAGGCCATGGACAGCACCTTCACTTGGTTTACAGTAAGTGCGCTGGAAGCCTTCGAGGATAGGGAGTGACTTGATCTGATTTTCATCCCAAAAGGATTCTCTGGCTGTTGCATCAGAACAGAAGACTTTGGAGGAGCCTTGGAAAGACAGAGCTGGGTCTGGAAGCTGGAACAGTGGCTCCACTGCTGGGTGATCTTGACATGTAGGTTAACTTTTCTGAGTTGCAGAGTTCTTGTCCATACCTTGGTGACAACTATTATATCATTTTCCTCCCTGCATTGTTAAGCAATTTAGCAGATATTTTTTTGAGGCCCAGCTCTGTGCCAGGCATGTGGTGAGGCCCCAAGCTATGTGGAGGACTCAGTAAGTGACGCATGTGGGCCCAGCATGCTTCTAACACACAGCAAGGTTCAAGAATGGTGACCATGCTAGTACATTTATTATCAGTCAGTGGGTGTCCTGGCCTGATGAAAGAAGCAGCTCTGCATCTCAGATCAAGGATTACAAAGAAGGGTCCATGTGAGTGGTCTCTGTCACTCTGGAGACCCAGGCCAAGTGCTACCGAAACCTCACAGCACCCCAACCTGGTTTATCACCTGCTCCTACCTGCCTGCCATTTTACTTCTTAAATTCTATGATCTCTTAAGTGACTCGCATTCATTTGCCTTGTTTTGGCATATCTTATCCTTTGTCCTGTAAATCTTGGAGTGCTTGATTTAGACTTTGTTTTTGGTGTATTAATGATTCCATTCAATCAAAATTCACTTCCCTGTAGCTTCAAATGTTGGTCTGCCTTGGTTTCCTCAATCTAAGGGCTGCAAGAGGAGTGTTTTGTGTTACATTATTTATTTATTTATTTATTTTTGAGATGGAGTTTCACTCTTGTTGCCCAGGCTGGAGTGCAATGGCATGATCTTGGCTCACTGCAACCTCTGCCTCCCAGGTTCCAAGCAATTCTCTTGCCTCAGCCTCCTGAGTAACGGGAACTACAGGCATGTACCACCATGCCTGGCTAATTTTTTCGTATTTTTAGTAGAAACAGGGTTTCACCATGTTGGCCAGGCTGGTCTCAAACTCCTGACCTCAGGTGATCCACCCACCTCGGCCTCCCAAAGTGCTGAGATTACAGGCATGAGCCACCGCGCTCAGCCACATTATTGTTTATTGGTTTTATTATTAACACAACCTCAGGCAAAGTTACACTAAGGAACTGTAGCTTAGAAAGTATACATTTTATTTTATTTTTAATGTGGTAAAATACACACAACATCACATTTACCATTTTCACCATTTTAAGGGTAAAGTTTAGTGGCCTTAAGTATATTCACATTGTTGTGTAACTATCACCACTTTTCATCTCCAGAACTTTTTCTCCATCCCAAACTCAAACTCTGACCTGTTAAACAATAGCTCCCCATTTCTCCCTCCACCAGCCGCTGGCAACCACCACTGTACTTTCTGTCTCTATGGATGTGGCTATTCCACCTCCCGCATAGAAATGTCATCATTCAGTATTTGCTCTTTTGTGTCTGGCTTCTTTCACTTGATATTATGCCCTCCAGGTTCATTCATGTCGTAGCATGTGTCAGATTTTTCTTCTGTTATTGGAAAAAACAAACTCTGTAAAATATTTTAAAGAGGTTTGTTTCTGAGCCCATATTGTCAGAGTAGGTAGCTAGGCAGACATCAGCAGGGCAGGAAAGGCCCCTGCACTCCTGCCCAGGAATGTCAGGTGACCATCAGGTGATGGTCAGGCAGTTGTTAAACTCTCTCTAAAATAATAATTGGTTGCAGCTGCTGCCAGGGAAAGACAGTCTTCCAATAGATGGAAACACCTGAAGCTGGTGATCAGCAGCTTCCTGATGAGATCTTGGGAAATGGGCAAGTAGGCTCATGAATGTGCACTAGGAGGCAAAATAGCAGAGTTTAACTGGTATACGACCTTCCTTTAGGAACACTTGACTGGTAAGGGAAAATTGCCTCAAATGAGCATGTGCACAACTTCAGTAAACACACTGTGCACGCAGCCCCTCCCAGGTGCTGGCAGGCCACTGTGCATGTGAATGGCCTACCCCAACGAAAAATCAGGCGGGGAGAGACCTAAACCACGGAACCATGCCAATGTATGAAACCCCAAGTGAAAGGCCAAACAGTGTACGTGGATCTCTCAAGCTGCCCGCTTGGCCCTCTTCCAAGGGTAGTTTACTTCCTTTTGTTCCTGCTCTAAAACTTTTTTTTTTTTTTGAGACACAGTCTCGCTCTGTTGCCAAGCTGGAGTGCAGTGGCACGATCTCAGCTCACTGCAACCTCTGTCTCCAGGGTTCAAGTGATTCTCCTGCCTCAGCCTCCGGAGTAGCTGGGACTACAGGTACGTGCCACCACACCCAGCTAATTTTTGTATTTTTTTTTTTTAGTAGAGACGGGGTTTCACCATGTTGACCAGGATGGTCTTGATCTCTTGACCTCATGATCCACCCACCTTGGCCTCCCAAAGCACTGGGAGCCACCGCTCCCGGCCTCTAAAACTTTTTAATAAACTTTCACTCCTGCTCTAAAACTTGCCTCGGTCTTTCACTCTGCTTTATGCCCCTTGACTGAATTCTTTTCTCCTAGGGAAGAATTGAGTTTGCTGCACACCTGTCGGATTTGCTACTGCTAACAACGTGAGTGACTGTGGCCAGGAGAAAACACAAACTCAAGAAGCCCTGAGTAAGTGATCACGAAGTGGTTGGGTTACAGTTAGGTTTTATACATAATTGTAAGTAAAATTATAAATCAATAAATGAAAGGTATATATTGGTTTAGCTAGAAAAGGCAGGGCATCTCAAAGCAGGGACTTACAAGTCATAGGTGGGTTTTCAGGATTCTTTAGTTGGCAATTGATTGCAAGAGTTAAGTTTCATCTAAAGACGTGAAGTCAGTAAAAAGGAATGCTTAAGATAAGGGGGTCTGCTGTCTCTCATGTGATGATATACCAGAGTCAGTTTGGAAAATAAGCCACGTTATACTGGGTTAATTAAAAAAAACAATTTAACAGACTTTATGGTTTGTAGGGTGTGATTTAACCTTATCCTTGCATAGTCTTGGGTCTTATTTATTTATTTATTTGAGACTGAGTCTTGCTCTGTCTTATTTATAATTTGGTATCTTATTGCCACAGAGAGTCTGTTCTGTCAGTCTTATGATCTCTATTTTAATGTTAATGCTGGTCAGTTGTGCCTAAACTGTGAAAGGAAGGGGGTATTATGAGGCATGTCTGACCTCCCTTCGTGTCACGGCTGGGAATTAAGTTTTTAAGAATTTTCTGGGGTCCCCTTGGCCAAGAGGGGGTCCTTTCAGTCAGTTGTGGGGACTTAGGATTTTTTTTTTTTTTTTTTTTGAGACAATCTTGCTCTATTACCCAGGCTAGAATGCAGTGGCACTATCTTGGCTCACTGCAACCTCTGCCTCCTGGACTCAGCCTTCTGTCTCAGCATTCTGAGTAGCTGGGACCACAGGCGTGCGCTACTGTGGCCAGCTAATTTTTTGTATTTTTTGTAGAGATGGGGTTTTGCCATGTTGCCTAGGCTGGTCTCAAACTCCTGAGTTCAAGCAATGCTCCCGTCTTTGCCTCCCAAAATGCTGGGATTACAGGCATGAGGCACCACGTCCAGCTAGGATTTTATTTTTAGTTTATCCTTCCTTTTTTATGCTGAATAATATTCCACTGTATGTATATGCCACATTTTGCTTATCCATTTATCCACTGATGGACACTTGGGGCTTCTTTTTTTTTTTTTGGCTACTGTGAATAATGCTGCTATAAACATGGGGTTCAAATATCTCTTTGAGACCCTGCTTTAACTTCTTTTGGATATACACTCAGAAGTGAAATTGGTGGATCATAGGATAATTTTGCCTTTGTGAAATTATGACAGTAAGAGAAATCTGACATAGTTGACTCCATCTTGCTTCTAGCCTCCAAGCTGTCCTTGGTCATTCCTGGGCATAGGCCAAGCTAACTTTGGGAGAAATTTATTTTTATGTTATTCTTATTTTTTTGAGACAGTCTCGCTCTATCACCCAGGCTGGAGTGCAGTGGCGCAATCTTGGCTCACTGCAACCTCCTTCTCCTGGGTTCAAGCGATTCTACTGCCTCAGCCTCCCAAGTAGGCTAATTTTCAGATTTTTAGTAGAGATGGAGTTTCACCATGTTGGCCAGGCTGGTCTCCAACTCCTGACCTCAAGCAATCTGCCTACCTCAGCCTCCCAAAGTGTTGGGATTACAGGTGTGAGCCACCCTTACTTGAAAGTGAGGATGACAATAGTCCCTCACTAAAACTAGCCCCCTTCTTGCTCAGGGATTGAAAACCACCTTTGTAAGATTAATGAAAGGCCACAAGAATAGGACTGTGGGAGGGGTCTGAACTCTGCTAAGATGTAGGCATAGTGTCTGTAATTCCTTCCTGCTCAAGAGTCATGGGGCCAGAGGTCACAATATTTGTGACTTCCAGCCAGGCATGGTGGCTCATGCCCGTAATCCCAGCACTTTGGGAGGCTGAGGTAGGTGGATCACTTAAGGTCAGGAGTTTGAGACCAGCCTGGGCAATATGGTGAAACTCCATCTCCATTAAAAATACAAAACAACAACAACAACAACAAAACAAACTTAGCTGGGTGTGGTGGTGGGCGCCTGTAATCCCAGCTACTAAGGAGGCTGAGGTAGGAGAATCACTTGAACCTGGGAGGCAGAGGTTGCAGTGAGCCAAGATCGTGCCACTGCACTCCAGCCTGGGCAACAAAAACGAAACTCCGTCTCAAAAAAAAAAAAAAAAACCAATTATAGAAATTACAGGTTTGAGTCACTGTGCCTGGCCTATATATGTCTATCTTTATGTCAGTAGCAGGCTGTTTTGATTACTGTAAATTTGTGGTAAGTTTTGAAATCAAGAAATGTGAGACGTGCAACTTTGTACTTCTTTTTCAAGATTGTTTTGACTCTTTAGGGTTCCTTGAGATTCTATCTGAAATTTAGGATGGATTATTCTTTTTCTGCAAAAATGTCATTGGGATTTTGGTAGAGAGTGCATTGAACCTGTAGACCATTTGAGTTATACTGGTATGTGAAGAATATTGTCTACCCGGCCATGAACACAGGATGTCTTTCCATTTATTACTGTCTTCTTTAATTTTTTTTCAGCAACATTTTGTATTTTTCAGTGTGTAAGACTTTTGCTTGCTTGGCTAAGTTTATTGCTACATATTTTACTCTTCTTAATGCTTTTGTAAATGGAATTGTTTTCTTAATTTTCTTTTTGGTTGTTTATTGTTAATGTATACAGGCAAAACTGATTTTGCTTGTTGATTTTGTATGCTACAACTTGGCTAAATTTGTCTATTAGTTCTAACAGGTGTGTGTATGTATAACAAAAAATTTTTCATAATAAAGGAATTTTATTTTATTTTTATTTTTTCAGCTTTGGGGGAACATGTGCAGCCTTGTTACTTGGGTATATTTCATTATGCTGAGGTTTGGACTTCTAATGAGCCCATCACCCAAGTGTGAACATAGTACCTGACAGGTAGTTTTTCAACCTTTTCACCCCTCTCTCCCTCCCCCTCGGAGTATTTTTAAAACACTTTCAAAACCATCCTCTCCCTATCTATTAGGAGGCTATGCATGAATGCTCTTTGCATCTAATGAATACCGAATGCAGATGTGTAGAGAATCCTGACCAAGCCACGCTGGCGCCAGCGAAGGTAGAAAAGCAGATCACGATTGTTAAAGTGCTTTGAATCCCCAGTTACACAAAATCAAGCATAAATGGTTGATATTCCAGCTTGAAAATGTTGACAGAAGAGAGGAATATTTAAGGGATCTTTTCAGAGGTTTCCAATTTGCTTAGTGTTAAACTGTGACCTCTGAATAAATTTAAATTGTGGTTATCCCGGCATGTTAGAATTTCACAGAAAATGGTAAATAATGTAAATAATGTTTAGTAGAAAATTGCTTTGATTTGTGGGATCTCCTGCCACACCATAAATGAAGTATAAATAGTTTTCTAATTTGGGAAAAACAGTGAGAAGATTTTCCTGCTTGAGAAAGGCAGTTGTACCTACTGTCAAAGTAATTGAAAGGACTTACTGAAAACATGGGAACAGAAGAACGCAGAGCTCAGAGAATTTCTGGAGTGTCCAATTAGAGCTACAAATACAGGATGTGTGTACTGGGGCTATACATACAACTGCAAGGAAAATGATGTGCCTCAAGAAGTGAAATAACATGCAGCTGCTTCCACTGTTTAGGGGCTTGTCCTGGAGACAGCTCTACCCTCTTCTGAGCCCTGTCCTCCAGGTGATAAAACGGAGGGGAACCACATATGCAATTGCTGCCTACATGGTGCAGAACCAAGACACCTTCACCAGGCCCCCAGGAGCCCAGGACACCTATACCTGGGCTCCAGGAATGTGCTTTTCAGCCTTATCCCAGACTATCTTCCTTCCAGACAGGGAGGCTGGGATTAGAACAGGTGGGACCATAGGCATTTGCAACCCTGAGGCTCATCAGGGTCTGCCAGGGGCAGACAGCAGAACATAGCAGCTCTCTTGAGTACACGGGTTCAGTAAGTCAAAGCCTTCCCCGTTCCTCCTTCGTCTGAGGGACAGATGACCACCTAACTCCTCCCAGACCTTGCATGGCCCTGTCTGTAATTACTGTTTCCTTTAATTTCTGGCGGTTCACCTCATTATAGTCCATGAACCTAATGAGAGGGTCCCTTTGCCTGGCAACCAGGGATGGAACAGGTTTGGATTAGACTCTGACTCACTGTGTTTTGTTGGTCGGACTCCAGTTGTGTCTGCTCCTGGCTTACCTCACTTCTGTGGTCCCAAGAATGCAAACCACAGCCCGGTTCTGCCGGGCTCCACTCCCTGCCTCCACTCCCCACCACTCCTAACTCTGGCTGACCTACATAGTCTTTCCTGAGTGCACTGAAATAGCTGTTTTCATTTCTGCTCATCCATGCTGATGGCCTTCCCTTTCCCGATGCATTAGATTCCCCCTCCATCAATATTGCACATCTGGCCTCCATTCCACATACTTCACGTGCCTTTCTAGATGGTTTTATTCCTATGAAAAACAACTGATTATTATTTTTCTCTGCCTGTTCATGTTGTTTTACTTATTATTTTACTTCTGCCTTGTGTTATTCCAAATCATAAGAAAAATAGCAATACCCCCTGCTATTATAATTCCTATTTGAAATTATGTAAGGCTTGGCATGGTGGCTCACACCTATAATCCCAGCACTTTGGGAGGCCAAGGTAGGAGGATCCCTTGAGTCTAGGAGTTTGAGACCAGTCTTGCCAATATAGGGAGACCCCTATCTCCAGAAAAAAATTTGAAAAATCAGCCAGGTATGGTGGTGCACACCTATAGTCCCAGCTACTAGGGGGGTTGAGGCAGGAGGATTCCTTGAGCCCAGGAGTTCGAAGTTGCAGTGAGCTGTGTTCACACCACTGCACTCCAGCCTGGGCCACAGAGTGAGACTCTGTCTATATATTTAAAAAAAAAAAAGAAATAAACTAGGTAAAATATTAACTGTCCTAATACCATTTCCCAAAGGGAAACATCCTCTTAATGATGCCAGCCAATGCATCAGGAAAGATTACGTTTTGACTGTCATAGATCACTATGACCTGCTTATTTATCCTATTATTCTAAGTGTGCCATGTTTCTGTGGCTAACCCATTTCTTTTATTTTGTTAAAAATGTGAAATTTTCAAGCTTAAAGGAACTTTTAAACTTAGAGTTGTGAGTACACTACACAACGATTTTTTCCTAAGCCGTTTGCAAGTAATTTGTCCATGTCATATCCCAACTCGCCCCAACTTTTCGGATGTATTTGCTACAAGGCTATCTCCTACATAACCACACTACACCATTCCAACCAGGAAATTAAAAGACACATCACCTCCATCTCATCCTCAAACCCCCTTTACATTTTGCCAATTATCCTGAGTGTTCTATGCAGCAAAATGATTCAATCCAAAGTCTTATATTGCCTTCTGTTGCCCCCCTCTGTCTCTTTTCACAAAAGCACTTTTTATTTGAGGCAAAGAGAAGTCTTGCCGTAAGGATTATAGTTCCATCAGCCGAAACTCAACTGTTAGAGGCACTATTTTGACTCTGTAGATTTTGCTTCTCTTTGGTCAGAAAAGGGTATTCAGGTTGCACTTCCTTCAGCTGAACAAAAATGGCAAAGAAAGTGGGAAAAGAATTCCACTCTACTGATGCTGCTCTTCAGACCTGACGTCAAGCTTGACAGGCCCTTGCTGGTCAGTCTGCAGATTGCTGCCCCACTGCCAAGGGATACAGGCCATACTACATTTGCAAGAAAACAATGAGGCGGGAAAACCAGGTGTAGGTTACTTGCGGAAGAGCAGACATCCACAGCTTCGAAACTCTTCATGGAATGGGTGATCCTTGGGGGCGGCTCAGCTTACCAAGGCACAGACCCTTCAGTTCCTGTTGCAGCCGAGTAAGGAGGTCATATCCTGGCTGCTCAGTTCAAAGTCAAAGACCTTGAAGTTCTCAGCAATGCGTTCCAGTGTCACAGATGTGGGGGTCACCACCAAGTTCCTCTGTGTGAGGAGCCACATCAGAACCTGGCTACAGTTTCATTGTGCTTGGCTGCAATCACTTTGATCCTGGGGTCTTCCAGGAGGGAAGGGTCCTCAGGCTTGGCCCTGGGCCTGTCGGGAGAGCCAAGGGGGCTGTAGGCAGTCACTATGCTGCCTTGGACCGGTAGTACTGGATTAAGTTCTCTTGAGTTAGGGACCTACCAGTGGCACTCAATCTGATGAACCACCGCTGGCTTACACTTTTTTTTTTCCCTTTGAGATGGAATCTCACTCTGTTGCCCAGGCTGGAGTGCAGTGGCGCGATCTTGGCTCACTGCAACCTCCATCTCCTGGGTTCAAGCGATTTTCCTGCCTCAGTCTCCCAAGTAGCTGGGACTACAGGCACACGCCACCACACCCGGCTAATTTTTTTGTATTTACAGTAGAGACAGGGTTTCACCATGTTAGCCAGGATGGTCTTGATCTCTTGACCTCCTGATCCGCCTGCCTCGGCCTCCCATAGTGCTGGGATTACAGGCGTGAGCCACCATACCCAGCCAGCTTTCACTTTAAGCCAGATTTGTTTAAGGTCCTCTCGGCCTGGAGATGGTGATGGAGTTGGAGATGCCAGCAGCTTTCACCAGCCCCTGAATGAGTTGCCTGATTCATCTAAAAAGGAAAATTCCTTCCCAGGATGACAGCCTGTTGGCCAGTGAATAAGGTGGAGGTCCAGGTAGTCCAGCTCCAGGCCACTGAGCACCTTCCGGCAGGATCCTCTCACCAGGCACTTCCTGTGGCACATGCCCCATGGCTTGCTGATGATGAAGAGCCACTCGCGCCTCACCACCTGCTCCTTGAGCTGCTCCTGGTCCTCGTTCTGGTGCACGTGGCTGCAGTCAATGTGGCGGTATACAGTGTTAATCGCTACCTTCACAGCCTCGGCCACCTGGCCTGGAGGGGACTTCCAGGTGCCTAGCCCTAGCATGTCCGTCTTGGTGCCATTGTTGAGCGTGATGTGGCTGTCATGGCTGCGTTGCTTTATAGACCCCTGCCTGCAATTTGCCTCAGTTGTCCATCTCTTCGGTCTTCTTCAGTCCTGAATAATTTTAGTGTTTCCTTGACTTTCATTACCCTGACTTTTTTTTTTTTTTTTTTTGAGATGGAGTCTCACTCTGTTGCCCAGGCTGGAGTGCAGTGACACGATCTTGGCTCACTGCAACCTTCACCCATCGGGTTCAAATGATTCTCCTGCCTCAGCCTCCCGAGTAGCTGGGATTACATGCACTTGCCACCATGGCCAGCTACTTTTTGTATTTTTAGTAGAGACGGAGTTTCACCATGTTGGCCAGGCTGGTCTCAAACTCCTGAACTCAGGTGATCTGCGCGCCTCGGCCTCCCAAAGTGCTGGGATTACAGTGACCCTGACTTTTGGAGATAACAGGCTAGTTATTTGGTAGAAAGTCCCCCGGATTTGGGTGGGTCTGATGTTTCTTGTGGTAAAACTCAGATGATGCCCCTTTGCAGGAATATCACGAATGTTGTGTTCTCACTGAGTCCTTGCATGTGGCACGTTTCCATTTGCCTCATTAGTGGTAATGATGCAAACAGCACTCCTGATTAAGGTGGTGTCTCCCAGCTTCCCCTCCCTAAAGCTACCCTTTCTTTCCCTTAGTAAATGCCAAATATTTTGGGGAGAGAGTCTCTGATCCTTTATAAATATCCTGTTCCTCATGAAACTTTCAAGTTACCTATTTACTTTCTTATTTATATCAACATGGTCCTGTGGGTTGTAATGTCACTCAATGGGTTATATCTATTGCTATCATTATCTATTTGTAAGCTCAAAAATGTCCCAGGTCTGGTGGGGGGCCCCTTCAAGCTGGTTCTGTGTCCCTTTGCTAGGTCCTCTTGTTCCTGGAGCACTGCCTCACTTACTGGCACGAGGAGAGACTCCAGGCTCATTTTGAGCATTCCTTGCCCCCGTCCCAGAATCAGCCACTTCTCAAGGTGCCCTCGTTCATCTTAGTGGAAAATGCTGTTTAGAAACTAAGCTGTTTGCACTACATGTGCTCATTGCTATTTGATGCTTGATATTCCCAGGCCTGTCAGTGCACAGAACCACAGACACACACACACACACACACACACACACACACACACACACACACACACACACACACCTGTATCTATTTCTATGTCTATCTCTCTGTACTGAAAACCTTGATATCTCCAGTTCCAATCAAACAACAGTGTTCACGCTGGTTTTCTCCCTTCCCACTTGTCCCACAGTGAGAAATCTGCCTCCCATTATCCTCAGCATATTGGCTTATTTGGTCAGTCTCCAAGCTATACCAAGTCTTCCATCACTACAACTGCCCTGCCCACCTCCCTCTGCAAACACCCTCCTTACCCCACCAGGGCGGGCCTGCTCACCCTACACAGGTTGGTCTGATCCCCGTGCCAGGCCAGCCCCCTGTGGGGACCTCCTCACTCTCTGCAGGGCTCCTTTCCACCCCTCGCCATCCAGGCAGACACCTACTTTGCTTGGGTCTACCTGATGCTGTTTGAACGTTATTGTTCTGAAAGGGAAGGAAGACAAGAGGATGAGCCCAGTGCATATTAAATGTAGTGCCCACCTTCACTAAATGTAAGTCTTCTTGCCACTTGGCTACCCATGGTCTAGAAGACAAATTCCTTTGCTTACTGTTTTATTATGGATCACTCTGGAATATTAAGGATACAGTTCTGAGCAGATAATTAAAATGTCTTGTATTACCTGGAAGAAACAGAAACCACCTGTGGGTCAAAAGTATTGTGATGAACTGACTCACCTTATTACAACTTTATCCTGGCGGTCCCTGCCAGCATTGCCCTTGGACCCAGGCAATGGGGCTTCCTTTCCATCTGGTGCTTGAGAGTCCGCTACTTTACCCCTCCTCCAGCCATGACCCTTACAGGGAGTGGAGTCATGGGGTCAAGGAGAAGTGCCCACTGGAGCCCATGTGTCCCTCTCCCAAGCCATGCTGTGAACACTGGGGTCCCTGGAACTCTCCACCCAAACATTCCTTGAGCCCGCATCTAAGGCCTGCACCAGCCTCTCCTCCAGATCAGGGTGAATGGCATCCCTGGTTCATGCACCCTTTAGCTGGGGGGGCAGCCAAGCAACAGCTATTGGAAACAGTGAGGAGAGGCTCGATGTGCAAGTTGGAGCATCAAGACCAGGCACCCACTGGGCCCTTTTGGGTGCACAGTGAAGCTGAGGATGGAAAGAGAAAGTAGATGGCCAATCGCCATGTTCTGGTGCAGAATTCCAAGGAGGCTGAACATTCTACATGTGAGACTGGCCTTCCAGATTATTAGGAAGGGGGATAGGTTGTATTTTATTTTCCAGCCATTAGCTTGCTTTGTAACTTTTCTTTTCTTTTCTTTCTTTCTCCTTCCTTCTTTCCTTGCTTCCTCTTCTTTCCTTCCTTCCTTCCTTCCTCCCTCCCTCCCTCCCTCCCTCCCTCCCTCCCTCCCTCCCTCCCTCCCTCCCTCCCTCCCTCTCTCCCTCCTTTCCTTCCTTCCTTCCGACAGTGTGTCACTCTGTGGCCCAGCCTGGAGTGCAGTGGTGTGATCTTGCCTCATTGCAGCCTTGACCTTCCAGGCTCAATCAATCCTCCCAACTCAGCTTCCTGAGTAGCTGGGACTACAGGCATGCACCACCACGCCAGGCTAATTTTTGTAGAGACAGGGTTTCACCATGTTGCCCAAGCTGGTCTTGAACTCCTGGGCTCAAGCAATTGCCTGCCTTGGCCTCTCAAAGTGTTGAGATTACAGGCGTGAGCCACTGTGCGTGGCCATAATTTTCAAATATCTAGATATATAGTATATGAATCTACATTTGTATTCTTGCCCCAGATCCATCAACTATTATAGATAGGCCTGCTCCTTGCATAAAGTAGGTTCTCATATGTGTGGGTTTTCTTTATGTGCCACACTTACGGAACGTCCCTCACATCCCCTCTAACAGAGCCTATTCTAACTTGCTGTCAGGTTTGTGCTACAGTTTGGGACGTGCGCACTCACAAAGCTTGTTCTGGACATCCTTAGACAAATTGCACTTGCCCTCATGTCCATCCTGCCCAACCTGGAGAGGGCAGTGTTGGAGACCAGTTGTTCGCCTGTTGTGAGGGGCTTGGAGAGTAACGATGCTCCTCAAATAGCAGTGGCATTTACTGATATCTGTATGCTGCACTTCACCAGTAGAGAGTATCAAGATCATCTGAAAAGTAGATGACTTTCTGCATTAACATATGTCACTGTCATTTGACAATTCTTATTTTCTAGCTTTTAAAAAAATGTGATAACAGCTTGCACTTATGTATTATCTCACACTTTCTAAAACACTTCACATTTAGTATGACATGGAAAATTGAATTTCTGCATTAGTTCCTTATTTATATCACTTGAAAAATACCTTCTTTTTTGTAGTGGGACATCTGATATGTTCCTAAGTTTAAGGCAGTCTGCATAGTCATTTATTCTCTCTCTCTCTCTCTTTTTTTTTTTTGATGCAGGGTCTTACTCCGTTCCCCAGGTTGGAGTGCAGTAGCACATTCATGGGTTACTACAGCCTTGACCTCCCTGGCTGCAGCGATCTTCCCACCTCAGCCCCTCAAGTAGCTGGGACTGCATGTGCACACCACCATGCCTGGCTAATTATTTATTTTTTGTAGATATGGGATCCCATTATGTTGCCCAACCTGGTCTCAAACTCCTGGGCTCAAGTGATCCTCCCACCGCAGCCTCTCAAAGTGTTGGGATTACAGCTATAAGCTGCTGCACCTGGCCAATTTATATTTTTTGGTAACTTGCTGTGAATTTTTCCTAACCTTCTTTTTCATCTGTTTTTCAAAATAAAAGACAAAGGGTAATGCAGAGCTTTGCCTTCTCAGAACCACTTGTATCTACAGCTTTTCATCCTCTTTAAGTTCCTGCTTAAAAACACACAAGGAAACAAATCAACAAACAAAAACTTGGGGCCTCTTCCATCAGTCACTTCTTAAATCAAGGCTTAAAAAAAAAAACTTTCAGAAATTCTGTTTTGATCCCCACAACTGGGCAGTGTGGCTCATGGCACAGTCATTATCCACAAAGATTAGGTGAGATTTGGTTTGGTTTGAGGAACATAAGGAGACCTGAAGACATTTTGCCAATGACTTGCAGCTCATTACAATGAGTCCTGAAGCCAGAAACCAGTTCTCCTGGCTTTAAATCCTCTCTACCAAACTTCCAATTTTGATAATATGAGCATAAATCAGTTATAATCCCAAAGGGCTGTTACATTATTTTTATGATATTTCTACATTTTTTTCTGTTTACCTTTATATAAAACTCAATGTCTATAGAACTTCGTAATCCTAAATATAACTTTGAAAGGAATCAATACATGGAAACAATTTAGTTGACATTAATAACTAATAATTTATAACAATATAATTAGTTTATATATTACAATATATTTATACCAGTATAATATTAGTTGCTTAAAAAACCCAACAGGGCCCAAATAATGATTTACAAGTAGATATGGTTATTTCTAGAAATAAACTAAAAAACAAAATTATTTATATGCGAAATTCTTCTAAAGAGGTAAAAATAGGAATAGAAAAATGATGTTCATTCTAAACACATATTTGTTCTCTTCTATTTAAAAAGGCGTCTCAGTTTTGGGCAGACAATTGTATTATCACATTAAAAAGTGTCAGGGAATGGTGATTTTTATGAGTTCACACTGCCTTTGACCATTGCAATTTCTTGGAGGTAGATTTACCTGTCCTCAGCAAAGTAAGAGAATTGACCTCAATTAAGAAACTACAAGTTAGACAGCTGGGTGTTCCCACAGCAAGATATGAATGGCAGTGGATACCATTTAGGAATGAATGTAAATAGGCAGTACCCAAAAGACATTTCAGTTGCCTGCAAAAGCCACCAAAGCATGCTTAATTATCTTTATGATAATAAGCCTTCAGTCTGGTTTCAAATGTGTAATTTTTTGATACACTACATTTGAAATGCAACATTGCAATTCTTCTTGGACTTACACAGACAGGTCATCTTCACTTTCATTTTACTAAAATAGCACCCCCCCCCCCAGTTTAAAATTGATCAGATTAAATTAGTCTAATCAATAGGAACAAAAGAGGCATGTACTTATTTTATTTCTATCCCTAATAGAGTTGTAATTTTAAAAAGGCATTAAATACGAATTTTCAAAAACCACTTTCCTTGAATGACACATTGTCACGCTTCATAAGTATACATGTCTGTCTTTCAGGGTGATTTCAGTGATTATTCAGTAGTGAAATTGGCTAATTTTGTTTCATAAGGTTTATTTTGTAAATTTAGAGATTACATATATAAGGCCTAACAGCTGGTTAATTAAGTTAATTCAGTAAAAATCAATTGATCACTCAATCATCTTGTAAACAGATTAAATTTTTTCCACATTGACCCATTGATTAAAAATCAGAAGGCACAATCTAGTCCTAAAATTGTACATCCTATTAAATTATGCAGAAAAAGGGAGTCACTTTCATCACTATTTTCACCCACTTAATAGTTTGTCCATCCACGGGTTTTTTTGTTGTAGTTTGTTTGTTTGTTTGGTTTTCTTTTGAGACAGAGTCTCACTCTGTCATCCAGGCTGGAGTGCAGTGGCATGATCTTGGCTCACTACAACCTCCGCCTCCCGGGTTCAAGTGATTTTCCTGCTTCAGCCTCCCGAGTAGCTAGGATTACAGTCACTCACCACCACACCCAGGTAATTTTTTGTATTTTTAGTAGAGATGGGTTTCACCATGCTGGCCAGACTCGGACTCCTGACCTCAAGTGATCCGCACACCTCAGCCTCCGAAAGTGCTGGGATTACAGGCGTGAGCCACAGTGCCCGGCCCATCCATGGTGTTTTTTAGCTGGAGCTGGACTCTGTGTGCCTGAGCTGATCCCCCTGAAATGCCCTCCTCCTCTTGCAGACTCATGGTCTGAGCTTAGCTCCTGGCGTGAGGACACCATCCAGTGGCAGAAGGCACTAGCCAGTTGCTGTGGTGTGTGAAAGTGGCTGAACTCCAAGGTAGAATACCATAAAGCAATTTCTAGAAGGATTCAGGACTTGTGATGGACTTTAGTCATTTGTCATATGTCAAAATTAAAGAAGAAAACATCAGTGGCCACTTCATAGAGGGTAAGTCTGAAGGTAAGGTAGGTGGCAACTGCAGCCTACCTGATGAAGGGCACAATATAATTAAGCAGTAATGTCTGTGAGCCACTATGGCCCGGGACATTAATGGTATTGCATAGGAAATATGTATCTCCTTGATGAGAAACAAACTTTCAGCTGGACCCTGTATCAGTTAGGATCAGGCATCACTACAGGTAATAAAAAAACTCTCAACTAAAAAATGGCTTTTAAAAAAGCAGAAGTTGATTTTTGCCCTGGAGTTAGGTAACCAGGGCCTTTAAGTCATTAGGGACCAGCTTCATCCAGTTCGCCATATCTTCCTGCAAGGGAGGCTGGGAAATGTAGTCTTTTAGCTGGGTACGTATTCACCCCCCAGTGATGTGCTGGTAAGCCAGTTTTATCCTCCCCCAACCCCAAAGTGGGAGATGGCAGGGAGAGAGAAAGAAAGTCCTGATTGTAGCATTTGCTAATTTCTGCAGTATAAATACTACCACCATGGTTAATTTCAAGCTACCAATGGTTTAATGATTAGTTTACACAATTCCTGCAAATCTACTAATTGGCTCTTGGGAGCTGGTACAAGTTTGCTCTAGTAGACCACTGGGCTGCAAATAACATTAGAGTTTTGTTATTAAGGAGAAAGGGTGGGATGGCTGATGGGTAGACATCTGACAGTCTCTGCCACAGATCCCAAATGGAACACAACTATGTATTCTGACCAGAAGTAGGATTAGAAACATGTGCTCCATGATTCCTGCAGAAAAAGAACACTAATTTCTGATGAAACAACATAAAAGGCAGGAGAAAACATGGGCTGGAGAGGCTGCTGATGTTTAAAGGCTGCAAGGCCAGAAAAACCCATCCTTGGTGCAAACAGGTGCCACAAGCAGAACATATTGGAATTAATCCCTTGAGAATGCAAAGACCCCAAATTAGATGATGAAATGGAACTCCAAGGTAGAATACCATAAAGCAAGGCAACTGGGATCATCTGAAGAGTAGGAGACATGGGATGACGTTTAATGATGCATCTTCCCTTTAGACGAAGCTTTCTGGGGCTTGGGGCCATGTCTTTCCTGTTCATTGTTTTATTTTTGGCTTGTAGCCCAATCCTTGGTACCTTCATTCATTCAACAAACACTTAGTGTGCTTACCTGTGGCAGGCACTGTTCTATGTGCTGAGGGAACAGCAGTGAACAAAACTGGCAGAAGTCCAGGCCGTCATGGAGCTTACACTCTATTAGGAAGGCAAGGGAAAGAAAATAAAATAACTTACATGGTGCTAAATACTATGGGGATAATCAGGCAGGGAAAGAGGATTGGGAGGGCTATAAGTGCTCAGTCGTTTAAGAAAAAAAAATATTTATTTTTTGTTACTGAGATGAGGTCTTGCTATGTTCCCAGGCTGGTCTCAAACTCCTGGGCTCAAGTGATCCTCCTGCCTTGGCCTTCCAAAGTGCTGGGATTACAGGCGTGAGTCACCGTGCCGCCTATGAAAAGTGTTTTAAAACCAAATGGTGTTTTAGGTTGGATTTCCTAGAAGCAGTCCCTGCGATGAGAACCCGGGTGCCAGCGATGTGTTAAGGATGTGCTGGGAGGCACCAGCAGCCTCAGTGTTGAGTCTGGCTATCAGTGATGTTCGGGCCAGGGTCCTCTGAAAAGCAGAGCCACAGCAAGAATTCGAGTCCCAGTGTTTTATTTGGGAGGTTTGAGCCCTGAGCAGTGAGAATGAGGAGATAGAGGGAGTGAGGCGGGGAAAAGCGCGAAGTGACGTGATGCCTTGCCACGTGGGTCAATGCACCCTGTGAGCTCGCAGGCAGGCCTGGGCCCATGCCCAGCGTGGTGGACCCACCTGGAGATTTGCAAGGAGAGGCTGCATGTGGAGCAGGCTGCTGGGGGCAGGGGTAGAGGAGGGTGAGTGGGCACCGTCTGCTTACTTCTCTCCTAACTTCTCTTTCCAACTAGTCAAGACACACTCTGTGGGGGCCACTGCCCTGCCTTCTGGGGCAGCACCTGGCTCCTCAAGCCTTCTCCAGAAGTGGGAGCCTCCGCCTGGTGGTGTGACATTTTATGAAAGCCTGGAAGGGGAAAGGCAGCCCAGGTAGGGGGCTGGAGGTGGGGGTGCTGCGGAGGTGTTGTTGGACCAAGAAGAGAAAGAAGAAGGCAGCAGAAGGGTATGAGAAGCTGCCCAAGGTCCCTGTCCGACAGGGCAGGCCGGCAGACCCTGCTTGGCTGCTAACCAGCCTCGCAACCTTGGACACATCACGCGACCTCTCTGAACTTAGTCTTAGCGAGAGGGCTGGGGTGGGGTGGGACAGTCTTTCGAATCCCTTTGGCTGAAGCCACCTGCCTCTGCAGCAGTCAGCACCCTGCCATGCTCCTGGTAGCTCCTGGGCGAGCTTGGAAATGATACTGAACGCCAGGCTTTCAGCAGTCACAGCTGCTGGCGGGGAACGAAGTCCGCTGGGTTTGAGCAGAGCTTTTGAGAAAGGGTAGGAGGGAGATTTCACCCCTCTTCTTACCCCAGGGGAAGTATTTCTTTCACCCTGTAGGAGGGGAAGGAGAACTGGCTTCAATGATTTCTTTATCCTTGGACAAATTTGCTACTAACAGCCCTTCGGTAGTCAGCGGGGACCCACTCAAGTGAGTTTAAACAGAATTTACAGCATAAATAACTATAGGTAGCTGCAAAGGGAATATAATAATAATTTTTGAATCCCTCAATTCAAAATACTGTAATGTGTTTGAATCCAATTGCCAACAAAATATAAGCACAAACTCCACATGGCCATAAGAGCAGCGGGGACTTGGGGTCGGGGTGGGGAGAATGCGGTCCCGGAGGAAACTGAATGATTGCAGCTACTTTGTGTGGCTGTTCTTGAGGTTAGACCGGAAGAAAATTCTTGAAGCATCTCAACTGCACATACGGCCTGGAATCACCCTCAGCTCCACTGGTGCCTGAAGGACAGATACAGGATGCTCTATAACAAGTGCCAGGAACTTCCTTGGGTGATGAGTCGCCTTCACCAGCAGGACCGCCTCCCGGCAATTCAGCCTGCTGTTCTCGGACCAGGACACTGCATCGCCAAATGTGCTTGGCAGGGGAGACGGGGTTATTGGTTGCCTTTTCTGTGTGTGTGCGTGCCATCATGTTAGATTTTTGAGAATAGAATACTAAACTGCATATTTGATTACATATCTTAATACTAACCTTCATCACCTCAAAGTAGGATTGCCAAATTTAGCAAATATCAACACAGGTTTCCCAGTTAAGTTTGAATTTCAGATGAAAATGAATAATTATTCATCCCAAATATTGAATGGAATATAATAAAAATTATTCATTCTTAATTTAAAATTAAAATGTAACTGGGTATCCTAAATTTTATCTGACAGGCCAACCTCAAATATCACATTTTCTGCAAATACAAATATTTGTGTGTGTCCATAAATATAAATACATTTTATTTTTCACACAAATAGTAGCACATTGCACACACTATTCTGTGTCCTGATTGTCTTATTTAATAATAACATTATATATAGCTGGGCATGGTGGCTCACACCTATAATCACAACACTTTCGGAAACTGAGACAGGAGAATTGCTTCAGCCCAGGAGCTTGAGACCAGCCTGGGCAACATAGTGGGATCCTATCTTTACAAAAAATAAAAAGTTAGCCTGGTGTGGAGACGCACACCTGTGGTCCTGGCTATTTAGGAGACTGAAGGGGAGGATCGCATGATTGCATCACTGCACTCCAGACTTCAGCCTGGGCTACAGAGTGAGACCCTGTCTCAAAAAACAAACAAACAAGCAAACAAACAAAAACCAACAAAAAAAATTGTATAGATTATTCTTTATTAGTGCACACATATCTGCCTCATTTAAAAAAAATTTCATTTTAGGTTTGGGGGTACATGTGAAGGTTTGTTACATATATAAACATGTGTCACAGGGGTTTGTTATACATTTTATTACATCCTGCAAGTATTAAGCTCAGTACCCAATAGTTATCTTTTCTGCTCCTCTCCTTTCTCTCACCCTCCCCCATCAAGTAGACCCAGTGTCTTTTGTGTCTTTCTTTGTGTTTTTAAGTTCTTATCATTTAGCTGTCACTTCTAAGTGAGAACATGCAGTCTTTGGTTTTCTATTCCTTTGTTAGTTTGCTAAGGATGATAGCCTCCAGCTCCATCCACATTCCTGCAAAAGACATGATCTCATTCTTTTTTTTTTTGAGACGGAGTTTCACTCTGTCCCCCAGGCTGGAGTGCAGTGGCGCGATCTCGGCTCACTGCAAGCTCCGCCTCCCGGGTTCATGCCATTCTCCTGCCTCAGCCTCCTGAGTAGCTGGGACTACAGGTGCTCACCACCATGCCTGGCTAATTTTTTGTGCTTTTAGTAGAGGTGGGGTTTTACTGTGTTAGCCCGGATGGTCTCAATCTCCTGACCTTGTGATCTGCCTGCCTCAGCCTCCCAAAGTGCTGGGATTACAGGTGTGAGCCACTGTGCCCAGCTGATCTCATTCCTTTTTATGGCTGCATAATACTCCATGGTGCATATGTACCACATTTTCTTTATCAGTCTCTCATTGATGGGCATTTAGGTTGATTCCATGTCTGCTATTGTTAATAGTGCTGCAATGAACATTCGCGTGCATGTGTCTTTATGGCAGAATGCTTTATATTCCTCTGGGTATGTACCCAGTAATGGGATTGCTGGGTTGAATGATAGTTCTGTTTTCAGCTCTTTGAGGAATTGCTATGCTGCTTTCCACAATGGCTGAACTAATTTACACTCCCACCAACTGTGTATAAGTGTTCAGTTTTCTCTGCAACCTCACCAGCATCTGTTATTTTTTGACTTTTTAATAATAGGCATTCTGACTGGTGTGAGATGGTATCTCATTGTGGTTTTCATTTGCATTTCTCTGATGACCAGTGATATTGAACTTTTCTTCATATGCTTGTTGGCCGCATGTATGTCTTCTTTTGAGAAGTGTCTTTTCATGTCCTTTGTCCACTTTTTAATGGAGTTGTTTGTTTTTCTCTTGTATATTTAAGTTCCTTATAGATGCTGGATATTAGACCTTTGTCAGATGCATAGTTTGCAAATATTTTCCCCCATTCTCTAGGGTTGTCTTTTTACTCTGTTGATAGTTTTCTTTGCTGTGCAGAAGCTCTTAAGTTTAATTAGATCCCATTTTTCAATTTTTGCTTTTGTTGCAATTTCTTTTGGTGTCTTTGCCTGTTCCTATGTCCAGGATGGTATTGCCTAAGTTATCTTCCAGGGTTTTCATAGTTTTGGGTTTTACATTTAAGTCTTTAACCCATCTGGAGTTGATTTTTGTTTATGGTGGTCCAGTTTCAATCTTCTGCATATGGCTAGCCAGTTATCACAGCACCATTTACTGAATAGGGAGCCTTTTCCCCATTGCTTATTTTTGTCAGCTTTGTCAAAGATCAGATGGTCGTAGATGTGCAGCCTTGCTTCTGGGATCTCTATTCTGTTCAATTGGTCTATGTGCCTGTTTTTGTACCAGTGCGATACTGTTTTGGTTACTGTAGCTTGTATAATAATACAGTTTGAAGTTGGGTAATGTGACTTCCTCCAGCTTTGTTCTTTTTGCTTAGGATTGCCTTGGCTATTGGGGCTCTTTTTTGGTTCCATATAAATTAAAATTTTTTTTTCTAGTTCTGTGAAGAATGTTTTTTGTAGTTTGATAGGAATAGCATTGAATCTGTACATTGCTTTGGGAATTATAGCCATATTAATGATATTGATTTTTCCTATCCATGAGAAGGGGATGTTTTTCCATTTGTTTGTGTCTTCTTGGGTTTCTTTGAGCAGTGTTTTGTAATTCTCATGGTAGAGATCTTTCACCTCCTTGGTTAGCTGTATTCTGAGGTATTTTATTTTTTTGTGGCAGTTGTGAATGGGATTGCCTTTCTGATTTGGCTCTCAATTTTGCTATTGTTGGTGTATAGGGATGCTAGTGATTTTTGTACATTGATTTTGTAAACTGCAACTTTGCTATTGTTGGTGTATAGGGATGCTAGTGATTTTTGTACATTGATTTTGTGTCCTGCAACTTTGCTAAACTTATCAGCTGAAGGAGGTTTTGGGCTAAGACTATAGGGTTTTCTAGATATAGGATCATGTCATCTGCAAACAGAGATAGTTTGACTTCCCCTCTTCTGATTTGGATGCCCTTTATTTATTTATTTTTCTTGCCTGATTGCTATAGCTAAAACTTCCAATACTATGTTGAATAGAAGTGGTGAGAAAGGGCATCCTTGTCTTGTGCTGGTTTTCAAGGGGAATGCTTCCAGCTTTTGCCTGTTCAGTACAATGTGTTGGCTGTGAGTTTGTCATATATGACTCTTGTTATTTTGAGGTATTTTCCTTCCATACCTAGTTCATTGAGAGTTTTCAACATGAAAGGATGTTGAATTTTATTTAAGAAAAGCGTTTTCTGCGTCTATTAAGATAATCATGTGGTTTTGTCTTTAGTTCTGTTTACGTGATGAATCGCATTTATTGATTTTAGTATGTTGAACCAACCTTGCATCCTAGGGATGAAGCCTACTTGATCATGGTGGATTAGCTTTTGGATGTGCTGCTGGATTTGGTTTGCAAATATTTTTTTAAGGATTTTTGCATTGATGTTCATCAGCGATATTGGCCTGAAGTTTTCTCTTTTTTTTATTGTGTGTCTGCCAGGTTTTGGTATCAAAATGATGCTGGCCTCATGCTGGCATTTAGTGCTATGAATTTCCCTCTTAATACTGCCTTAACTGTCCTAGAGATTCTGGCACGTTGTATCTCAATTTTTTGGAATAGTTTCTGTAGGGATGATACCAGCTCTTCTTTGTACATCTGGTACAATTCAGCTGTGAATGCATCACGTCCTGGGCTTTTTTTGGTTGGCAGGCTATTTATTACTGATTCAATTTTGGAGCTCCTTATTGGTCTGTTCAGGGAATCAATTTCTTCCTTGCTCAGTCTTGAGAGGGTATATGTGTCCAGAAATTTATCCATCTGTTCTAGGTTTTCTAGTTTGTGTGTGTAGAGGTGTACATAGTAGTTTCTGATAGTTGATTTTATTTGTGTGGGGTCAGTAGTAACATTGCCATTGTCATTTCTAATTGTGTTTATTTGGCTCTTCTCTCTTTTCTTCTTAATTAGTCTAGCTAAAGGCCTATTTTATTAATTTTTTCAAAGAAAAAACTCCTGGATTCATTGATCTTTTGAATGGTTTTTTGTGTCTCAATTTCCTTCAGTTCAGCTCTGATTTTTGTTGTTTCTCGTCTTCTGCTAGCTTTGGGGTTTATTTGTTCTTGCTTTTCTAATTCTTTCAGTTGTGAAGTCAGGTTGTTAATTTGAGATCTTTCTAATTTTTTGATGGGCATTTAGTGCTATGAATTTCCCTCTTAATACTGCCTTAATGGTCCTAGAGATTCTGGTATGTTGTACATTTGTTCTCATTATTTTTAAAGAACTTCTTGATTGCTGCCTTAATTTCATTATTTACTCAAAAGTCATTCGGGAGCATGTTGTTTAATTTCTATGTAATTGTATGGTGTTGAGCTATTTTCATTGTGTTGAATTCCATTTTTATCGTACTGTGGTCTGAGAGTCTGTTTGGTATGATTTTGATTCTTTTACATTTGTTGAAAATTGTTTTATGTCCAATTATGTGGTTGATTTCAGAGTATGTGCCATGTGGCAATGAGAAGAATGTATATACTTTTTTTGGTGTGTGGGGAAGGTTGGAGATTTCTGTAAAGGTCTATCAGATCCATTTGGTCCAATGCTGAGTTTAAGTCCTGAATATCTTTGTTAATTTTCTGCTTCGAGGATCTGTCTAATACTGTCAGTGGAGTGTTGAAGTCTCCCACTATTATTGTGTGGGAGTCTATGCCTCTTTGTAGGGCTCTAAGGACTTGCTTTATGAATCTGGATGCTCTTGTGTTGGGTGCATATATATTTAGGAGAGTTCGGTTTTCTTGTTGAATTGAATCCTTAACCATTATGTAATGCTCTTCCTTGTCTTTTTTGATCTTTGTTGGTTTGAAATCTGTTTTGTCTGAAATTAGGATTGCAATCCCTGCCTTTTTCCTGTTTTCCATTTGCTTGGTAGATTTTTCTCCATTTCTTTATTTTGACCCTATGAGTTTCATTACATGTGAGATAGGTCTCTTGAAGACAGCATACCATTGGGTCTTGTTTTTTTATCCAACTTGCCATTCTGTGCCTTTTAAGTGAGGCATTTAGCCCATTTACATTCAAGGTTAGTATTGATATGTGTGAATTTGATCCTGTCATTGTGCTGTTAGCAGGTTATTATGTTGGCTGATTATTATGTTTGTGTGATTGCTTTACAGTGACACTGGTCTTTGTCTTTAAGTGTATTTTTATATTAGCTTATAGTGGTTTTTCCTTTCTATATTTAGTACCCTTTTCAAGATTTTTTGTAAGGCAGATCTGGTGGTAATGAAGTCCCTCAATGCTTGCTTATCTGAAAATGATTTTATTTCTCCTTCACTTAGGAAGCTTAGTTTGGCTGGATATGAAATTCTTGGTTGAAAACTTTACTTTAAGAATGTTTAATATAGGTCCCCAGTCTCTTCTACTAATTGTAGGGTTTTAGGTGAGAAGTCTGCCATTAGCCTGATGGGGATTCCTTTGTAGGTGACCTACCCTTTCTCTCTAGCTGCTTTTAACATTCTTTCATTTTGACCTTGGAAAATCTGACAATTATGTGTCTTGGGGATGATCTTCTTTTGTAGAATCTTGCAGGAGTTCTCTGTATTTCCTAAATTTGACTGTTGGCCTCTCTAGCAAGGTTGGAGAAGTTTTCATGGATGATATCCTGAAATATATTTTCTAAGTTGTTTGCTTTCACCCCCTCCCTTTCAGGGAGGCCAGTGATTGGTAGATTTGGCCTCCTTACATATTCCCATACTTCTTGTAGGTTTTGTTCATTTCTTTTTATTCTTTTTAAAAAATGTTTGTCTGTCTTATTTCAGAGAACTCATATTCAAGTGCTGAGATTCTTTCCTCAGTTTGGTTTATTCTGCTGTTAATACTAGTGATTGCATTGTGAAATTCTTGTGTTGTGTTATTCAGCTCTGTCAGACCCATTAGGTTCTTTTTTATACTGGCTATTTCTTCCTTCAGCTCCTGTATCACTTTATTGTGATTCTTATTTACCTTGGGTTAAGTTTTGTCATCCTCTTGAATCTCAGTGATCTTTGTTCATACCCATATTCTGAATTCTGTTTCTGTAATTCCTGCCAGTTTGGCCTGATTAAGGATGCTTGGAGAATTGGTGCAGTTGTTTGGAGAATATATGACACTCTGGCCGTGTGAGTTACCAGAGTTCTTGTGTTGGTTCTTTCTCATCTCTCCATGTGGGTGTTCCTTTAACTGCAGTGTAGATTGAGTACAGTCAATAGACTTTTTTTCTGGATGTTTTCACCAGGCGAAAGCTTTGTGTAGGGCCTTTATTTGAAGCTGACTTCTTGTCACTGGTTCAGAGGGTGGTATGTTAGTGAGGTATTTTTCTGTGTTGAGGCTTTGAGCAGGTGGCACGTAGGCTTATTAGTCATTTGGTAGACTCTTGCTCAGTTATGTGGCTACCCTATGTTTCCTCACAGTTGCAGCCGTGTTCCTTCTCAGTGCTCTGAAAGTGTGGGTTTCTCTTCCCCTTGAGTGTTCACTGTAGATCACGACTTGGCACTCCTGGGCTGCCCACTGCAGCTCTGGGGCAATCTCAGTGTTTATGCTCCTTCTCCAGCTTAGAGGCAGCAGAGGAAGATATCTTAGTAGTGGTTATGGCCAAGGATCTTTTGCTTGATTCCTGGGGGTTCCACCCTAGAGAGATGCAGGTGAGCAATCACTCAGTGCAGTCAGTCCCAGATGGAGGATCTATGCTGTGGGCCCAAGCCAGGGGTTCCCTGTCTGGTGACGAGTCATGGGGGGTGTGTGGTACCTGTGGGAGATGGGCTGGCCCCCTCTCCTTGGGAAGACTGCAGCTTGTTGGAGGTGTGGATAAGGCATGTAGGGTCTTCTCTCCATTAGTCCAAGGGTGGGAAGGGCAGTTCCACAGCAAAGTCAGTGGCCAAGAAGCTTTCAGTTACCCCTGGAGGCTCTTTCCAGGGAGTTGCTGAGTTGGTATTGGCTCAATAGCTCTGGCAGGGGGTGTGGCTGGAGGTCCAGGCCTGGAGGACCTGCCTTGTGAGGAGATATGGGAAGAAGCACCCACGTAACAATCTGGCCACTTTTCCATAGGGCTGCTGCAGTATGCTTGGGGCCCACTCTAGTCCTTAGTCACCTTGGGTTTTCCAGAACCTGGAGGTGTCACCAGTGATGGCTGTGAAACAGCAAAGATGACAGCCTGTCCCTTCCTCTGGGAGCTTTGTTGCAGGGAGGTATGGACCTGTTGCCTGCCCAAAGGCATCATAGGAAGTGGCTGGAGACCCTGGTTTTGAGGTCCCGCCCAATGAGGAGGAATGGGATCAGGCACCTGCATAAAGCAGCAGTCTGGGCACGTTGTGGTAGAACAGCTGTGCTGTGCTGGGGGATCCCTCCTGCCCTGGGTGGGCTCAGACTTTCCAAAGCCCGAAGGCTAGAACAGCTAAGTCACCCAAACAACAAAGATGATGGCCCACCCCTCCCTCTGGAAGCACCATCCCAGGGGGAATTCAGATCTCTGTCAGCTGGAGAGCTTAGTTGGGGCTGGCTGAAGGCCCCGTTTGGGGGTCCTGCCAGTGAGGAGGAACAGGATCAGGCACCTGCTTAAAGCAGCAGTCTGGCTATGTTGTGGTAGAGCAGCTGTGCCATGGTGGGGCATCCTTTCTGCCCCAGATCAGCTCAAACTCTCCAAAGCCTGAAGGCTGGAATGGCTAAGGTGCCTAAATAGCAAAGATGTCAGCCTGCTCCTCCACCTAGGAGTTCCTTCTTAGGGAGGTGCAGTGCTGCTATTGGTAGCTGGGCGGAATTCCAAACCAGTGGGTCTTATCTTGTGTGGTGCTGTGGAAGTGGGGCCTGCAGGCTGTTGCTGTTCAGCCCCCTAGATTCAGCCTCCTTCCTAGGGGTATGTAGAGGAGTCTAACCTCCCACTTTCCCAGAACTGTAGCTACTTTTGCCAGAAAGCCCAAGTATGTAAGTCTCCAGGGTCTCTATGCATGCCTAAGTGGCTGCTCTGCCAAGACTTCACATAGCTCTGTCTGTCAGACTTAAGACTGAAGGCCCTGGTGCAGTGGGTTCACAAGGTGATCTCCTGACCCAAGGGTTGCAAAGATCTGTGGGAGAAGTGTGGTTTCCCAGGGTGGTTCATTCACTCACTGTGTCCCTGGGTTGGGGAGGATCTTCTGGCTCCGTGTTGCTCCAGGGTGGGCCATTGTCCTGTCTTGCTTTTCCTCATTATCTGTGGGTCAGGTTGTTTCCTCGATTAATCTCAATGTGAGGACCTGGATGTTTCAGTTGAAGGTGTTGTATTTGCTTGCCCCTTCTGTTCCTCTCTGTGAGATCCACGCACACCAGCTGCTTCCAGTCAGCCATCTTGGCCACCCTGCCTCATTCTTTTTAACATCTGCTGAATGAATGGACTATAGACATTCAGCCATCTATAGATACTTGCCCCCAGCTTAGCATTTTCATGGTTGCCAAATAATGCAAAATTTTAAATTTGTGCTCCCTTCTCTGGGGCTGATCTAGGTCTCTCTTATGCTGTCCTCTTGCTGATGGAAATGCCTTGTGAGGCTTCTCTGCTGTATCATTCAGCACACAGTCAGCAGCAATCATAATTGCACCCTGGAGGCCCTTCACATTCTGAGTTCATTGTGGCCTAGCTGCTCGTCAGGCATATACAGATAGTATTACAGGTCTTATCTTCATTGCTCTTTTGGGTTGAATCTATTGTCTCCTGGATTCCATGTTTTCATCTTTCTTGATTTATACCCTCATATTATGGGAGAACATTCTCTAGGAGTTTTCTTAGAAAGACAGCTTAAGAAGTAATATTATAGGTCTTTGCATGTTTGAAGATATCCTATTCTGCCCATATGTTATTGCTAGTTTGGCTGGTTATAGAATTCTTAGCTACAAATACTTTTCTCTTGGAATTTGAAGACTTTATTCCATTATCTTCTAAATTCGAGTGTTACTATTAAGAATCCTGAGGCCATTCTCACTTGTGTTCCTTTTTCAGGTAACCTGTGTTTTTTGTTTTTTGTTTGTTTGTTTCCTCTTTGGAAGCTAATAGAATTATTCCTTTCTGGTGATGAGAAATTTCTTTAAAACTGCCTTGGTATTGGTTTTTTTTCTTTATGGTACTGGGTTGATAATGGATACAGTAATTCTGGAGACTTATATCTTTTAATTAAGGCTCATATTTTTGTATTTCTTGGATACTTTCTTCCGAATAATTTTCTATATTCTCTCATTTAGAGCACTTACATTGGCTTTTGTGTGTGTGTATTGAATCTCTATATTTAAAAATCTTGTCTATTCTACTTTCCAGGAGATTTAAAAAAATTTTTACCTCTCAAACCTTTTAATGAATTTTTTAATGTTGCATGTTTAACTGTTGAATATTGTATCAATCAGCATAGGCAAGGCTATGCTGGGGGCAATGACACAAAACCGCAGGTAAAGGGGAATGACCGCAATACATCTGACTACGTGTTATATTTTTAAATAGCAAGATTGTGTTCTTGTTTTTAATTCATTCATTTATTGATTTAGGGGTTCAATATCATCTTGAACGTCTCTGAGGGTATTATTTACATTTTATTTATATTTTAAAGTTTTTGCCGGCATGACTTCTGTTTCCTCTAGTTCCTTTTTTTCTGTGTATTTTTGCCTGCATGTGGTGAGCTTTCCTTGTACTTATTGTACCATGGTTGCCCATTCAGAAATAAGAGTGAGTCACTTAGAAGCAGATGGGAAGTCGCCCAGTGGGCCTCTCTGTCGAGTGGGTGGTGGACAGCTTGTCAGGGGACCAGAAGTTATTGGTGTGTGGAGGTTGTGTCAGCCGCCATCCGGTCGGGAAATACATGGATGCTCCAGATGGGGCCAGGGAGAGAGTTGAACAATGGGACTGTAAGGGGCCAAGGGGACCAGTGATGGATGTGAAAGTGCTCGGTGGTGACTGCAACAGCCAGGAGCCATGACCACCTGAGATCTGGAGCGATAGAAGTTTCTGGACTCTAGTAAATGCTCCTAGCTGTGGGAGAGGGGCTTCTCAATAGAAACCATTGTCATAGGCAGGGGAATGCAGCCCTGGCTTAACTATAGCCTGGCATGAAGAAAAAGGAGAATAAATACGCCAACCCCCTGTGTGCCCCCGGCCCAGCAGAACCCACCCTAAAGCCACAGGGAGAGAGCCCAAGGGACACAGTGTGTGTGGTTCACCTCCTGGGGATGGGCAAGGTAGAGAAGGGTGCACAGCAGATCTGAGGGGCCAGGGGAAGAATGTCCCGTACAGAGAGCTCTCCCTAGGGGACAGCACAGGTCTCCAGGGAGGGTCCTTGAGAGCCTGTTGGGGCATTCTGCACACAGGGAGAGAAGGGGGCTGTGGGACCAGCTGCGCCATGTGAAGTCTTTCATCTGAGCCCTGCTTTCTTCTCCAGCCTCAGCCTGGCTTCTGTGGTGTCTGCTGCCCCAGCCTCCGGCTGTTCGGGAACAGGTAGGATGGGCTGGTTCCTTTTCTATGTGTGATTCAGGCACATACTTTAGGCTGTGGCTTTCTCTTCTCTGCTAAACCAGTTACCACTTCTCTTCCACGAATCTGTTAAAAATCCCTTGATTCTGTTTGCATTTCCTTTTTTCTTACACCTCTAATTTATTTTACTAGAAAATGAAATCGCTTTACATTTTTATATTTATTTTCACAGGACATATGTGAATTATTTATAGTTCTTTCCCATTATCCATAATGTCCTGTACAAATATAACATAACTGATTAAAGTAACTTAAAAACAATACTCTGGCAGTGTATCCTCAGGGGAATATATTCTAAAGACAAAAATAAAATTAAGAGGCAAAGACATTTTAAACTTAGTATTGGATGTGTTTTTTAAAAATGGTGTTGGCACCTTAATAGTAAAACTCTTGGGTGTGAACTGTGGATTAGCACACAGGAATCAATATATCCCTGTTTGGGGAAGCAGGGTTTTCACTGTGGAAGAAGTGGAATGAGAGAAGCTGTGGAAGAAGCCTGTGTTACTGGATTTGATACTGTGGCTTCAAACACCAACAATACTATGTGTTCCTGCTGTGAAGTAGTGAGAGGTTCAGAAATTCACCAAATAGTGTTCTTGCCAGAAATGTTTCACCCAAATATAGTCACAAGGAAAGGGACGAATATAGAATGTGGGATGTTTTGCAGGGACCCTTCAAAGGACTCATTATCAGGTAGAGTGAGGGGATGGGATTGTTCTATATTAGGGAAGAATAACAAGGTGTAGCACCCAAATGCTAAAGTGTGAGCCTTGATTTTATTCTGAGTTGAAAGGAAAATGAACTATAATAAACACCAGTGGGACAATTGGG
This sequence comes from Pan paniscus, assembly GCF_029289425.2. Lineage (NCBI taxonomy): Eukaryota > Metazoa > Chordata > Mammalia > Primates > Hominidae > Pan > Pan paniscus. Next base: position 29,927,233 of record NC_073266.2, read on the forward strand.
GAAGTTGCGTTAGATTCTTTTATTGAATTCATGTTTGTTTCCTTAGTGGTGGCAGAAGCATTGTAGTTGAAGGGCCTAGGGGGCCTGTCGGGCACCTGTGTCCTCCTTTCTAATGGTTCAGCAAGAAGGAGGTGTGTACACAGAGAGACAGCACAGGCAGGGTATGGTGTTAGCAGTGGGTGGGCTTGGGGCAAGTTCGTTGTATTGCTATTTTGAAAAATCACAATTAGTCTGGGTGCCTCGGCTCATGCCTGTAATCCCAGCACTTTGGGAGGCCGAGGCAGGTGGATCATTGAGGTCAGAAATTCAAGACCAGCCTGGCCAACATGGTGAAACCTTGTCTCTACTAAAAATACAAAAATTAGCTGGGTGGTAGTGGCACACGCCTGTAATCCCAGCTACTTGGGAGGCTGAGGGAGGAGAATCACTTGAGCCTGGGAGGCAGAGGCTGTAGTAAGCTGAGATCATGCCACTGCACTCCAGTCTGGGTGACAGAGTGAGACCCTGTCTCAAAAAAGTAAAAAATAAAAAAATTTAAAAAAAGGAAAAAGAAAAATCAAAATTAAAAGATGAATAAATTTTAAAAGTGTGCCACAAAACTTCAACCTTTAACATTTAAAAAATTCTCGTGGGAACATACCCGTCCTTTTTTAGTTTTTGCAGAAGCACAACTGAGCTTGCTTTGTGACTTAAATGACTGAGGCACACTGAAAGAAAGGACAATAAGGAGGACATCCTAGAGAAATCTCTCCTGGTGAGGAATGCAATGCACTCTCCTCTAGGAGAATGTTTGCTCAAAAAAATGGCTGTTTTTCCTTGAGTCTTCATCCTGTCACTTCCAATGGCCAAATACCCAAACCCAGCCACCCCAGGTCCTCTAGAAGGAGGGGATGGTCAGATACCCGGCAAGAACCAGGAACCCTAAGGATATGACTCCTTTCCTCAGTGACACAGCTCCAACAGAGGTCCCATCTGGAGAAAATGCTGACTAAAGATTTGAAAACAAAAGCTTTTTGTTATGTACAGGAGCTAAAAACCTGACATGGCTTTACCTCTGCTGGTCACTTAGGGGCAGAGGATAGCAAGGGACGAGCTCTCTCTCTCAGATGTGTTTTGGCAGCATCCCAGAGGGGTGAGAAAAAATAAAAGAAAAAGAAACAGTAAGACCTCCTGATGCTTGGGCTATCCAGCTGCTGGAGTGGCCATGAAATCTGCTCTTCTAAACTTATTTCAGTCACAAGTTTTTCTTCTACTTACCTCTGAGCCTCTCCCTTAAGAGGGCATGCAGACAGCACAGGGTGAAGCCAGTGGCTTTCCACAAGGACCTAGAACACGTGGTGGCAGCTGACCTAGATTGCTTTCATGTCTAGATAGGTCATACATACTACATATGTGCCGCAGATAGGATGGCAGTGCACACACAGGAAGTAAACATATGCATGTTAAAAGAATGTACATAAATGTCTTGGTTTGTTACAACAGGGAAACGCTTTGGGAAGTCTGATGCTCCCTCCGCATCTCTGATCCCCCTGAAGGTGTGCTTGTATGCCTGCTCCCTTGTTTTTCAGAAGTGGCTGTGACGGAGCTGGTGTAGACAAGTATGCCCATTTGGCTATTTGTCTTTTTCTGGAGTGATCTGACTCAGTGCTTCCTCTTTCTAGACAACAGTTTAGAAATGCTGTTCATCCCGCCCGGAGATTAGAGGGAACAGGACGGAAAATGTGGGGAGGGGAACCAGAGAGATGAGTAGGGGGCTGGAACTGGAAGCACTTTCACCTGTGATGGAATCTAATGCTGTAGGAAAGAGCGAAGGACTTGGTCAAGGCTGGGGGACAAGAGGAGCCAGTCCCAGGGGGACAATTTGTTCTCCTCATCAGTTTTTCTTCAAGGAGCAGACAACCTAGGACCCTCTCTTCTGTCATCTCAGAGTTGAGTCCTTCCACAACACAAGGATTGCTGTAGGCTTTCCCAACTGGGTCCGTGCCACAGTGAGTGGGTGGGTCCCATGGATGATGGAAAGGTCTTGGTCTCCACATGGAAGCAGCACCTAATGGTGGGGGCTGAGGATCATCAGCAAACAGGTGTTCGGTCTGCCTCCAGTGATGCCTCCTCATGGCTTCCACATGTTAAGGGTGGGCTCAGAGCAGCAGGAGGCAACCCAGAACATGCTCCACATTCAAGACGATCTTCCTCCATCCAGCCAAGAAGGCTACATCCGTGAAAAGATGGACGTGAGAGAGCCCTCCTTGTTCGGAATGTGCAATGTCTCACAGAGAGAAGGGGGGTCAAGGAAGGGACACCCTGGTAGCAAGTAATTCCTCTGGAAGCGCTGACTCTCTTCAGGATTCCTTCTTGGCACAGGCATGCAATTATCCTGTGTTTTGTCTTTTAAAATTGTCTGTTTCAATGCTTCAAAGCATATTCTGAAAATGATTCATCACATCCAAGTTCTCTACATCCTCTTCTCACACATTCTAAGGGAAAACAAAGATGAACAGAGTGGTTAGGTTATTATGTCTCTGTTTGTAGCTACTAGCAGGGCATTAGATGAAGAAATCCATAGAACTCAAGAAGTTCTATGCACAAGAAGTTACTAGAACAATAGATGAGAAGATTTGTTCTGGATTGTTATCCTGTATCTTCTGTGGAAAACTTTGTTTTTAGGATCAAAATACTGCTTCGTAAAGACAGAATATTCCTCATGCTCCTGCAGGAGACATCTTCTGTCCTATTTCTTGGAGCTGTCCAGGCAGGAGTCCTCATGTGGATGGCCCTGGCCTGCTAAAGCTCCTCTGTTTGCACCGCACACTGGTGTTGGACTGGGAGGAGATGTCCACATTTCTCCAAGTGAGCCTTCTCTTCCAGTCTGATTTCCCAGTGATAAGGGTGGTAATGGGAATAGTGGGAGTTCCTGCCGTTTGGGAAGAGAGTTTCTCAGGCATTTATGTCTAAGTTTTAAGATAGCCAGTCATCGTGGCTAGGCTTTATAATTTTCTTGGCTGGCATTATGATGTGCTAGAACTGGACGATTTTCATTTCACCTTCAGCTTGCTGTGGTTTCCAGAGCGGAGCTGAAATTGCTGAGCACACTTAGAATTCAAATTTGGAAAGACAGAAAAAGTCTTCACTTTCATCATAGTCAATATCTCAAGATTCATTAGGGAAAATCTTGAAATGTAGAGATTTTTCTTTTCCAGAAAGAGAGTGCCTCAACTTCTAAGAAGTTTTTTATTTTTTAGATGGAGTCTCACTCTGTTGCCCAGGCTGGAGTGCAGTGGCGCGATCTCGGCTCACTGCAAGCTCCGCCTCCCGGTTTCAGGCCATTCTCCTGCCTCAGCCTCCTGAGTAGCTGGGACTACAGGTGCCCGCCACCACGCCCGGCTAATTTTTTTTTGTATTTTCAGTAGAGACAGGGTTTCACCATGTTAGCCAGGATGGTCTCGATTTCCTGACCTCGTGATTCACCTGCCTCTGCCTCCCAAAGCGTTGGGATTACAGGCGTGAGCCACCATGCCCGGCCCAAGAATTTTTAAATAAAGTTTTTAGTAGCTCACCCAGGGCAGAGTCCTATTTTCTATACACAGGCTAGGTGAGTGATGACGAAGCCTGGCTGTTTAGGTCAACCCATCTCTAATAAGGCAAGAGCTGGAGGCAAACATCCCACACCTCAGAAATGCAGATATGTACTGCTATGGTTTGAATTTATGTGTCCCCCCCAAAATCCTATGTTGGAACTTAAACCTGAATGTGATAGTATTAAGAGGTGAGGCCTCTAGGAGGTGATAAAGTCATCAGGGCAGCACCCTCATGAATGGGATTAGTGACCTTATAAAAGGATTTCAGGGAACTAGGTAGGCCCTTTTTGCCCTACCATCTTCTGCCATGTGAGGACACGGTGTTCATCTCCTCTGGAGGACACAGCAGAGGCGCCATCTTGGAAGCAGAGACCAGGCTGTCAGCAGACATCAAACCTGCTGTTGCCTTGATCTTGGACTCCCAGCCACCAGAACTCTGAGAAATAAATTTTTATTATTTATAAATTATCCAGTCTGTGCTTTTTGTTTTTATAGAAGCATGAATATACTAAGACAAATACAAATTACCAAAAATACATGCCCCTGAAGTTTGGAACACTTCCTCCAAAGAAGGCTTGCTGCTTTCAGCAGGCATTGGTAGGAAGTAGGACAGAGAAGGGTATTCATTTCCTAACTGCTGCTGTAACAAATTACAAGTGAAGTGGCTGAAAGCAACACCAGTTTACTCTCACAGTTTTGAGGTCAGAAGTTTGAATCAATTTTAGTGGGCTAAAGTCAAGGTGTTGGCAAGGCTGGTTCCTCCTGGAGGCTCCAGGGGAGAATCTGTTTCCATGACTTTTCCAGCTGCTAGAGGCCACCTGTATTCTTTACCTGGTCCTTTTCTTCCATCTTTAAAGTGCATCACTCCAATCTCTGCTTCCATAGTCACATCTTCTCTGACCCTGCCTTCTCTTATAAAAGTAACTATATCTGTAATTATATCAGGCACACCCAGCTACTCCAGGATAACCCCAAAATCTCAAGAAACTTAACTTAATCACATCTGTAAAGCCCCTTTTGCAATATAACACTCATAGTTTCCAGGGATTAGGACAGGGACATATTTGGAGGAGGGACTATTATTCAGCCCACCACAGGAGGTAAGTGGGGCAGATCAATTGGTGACTCTGAAAGATAATATGCCCAAGACCCTGTGCTCAGGGGTCCAATCAGGCTCCTTCCCTACTGCCGGTCTTACCACTCCCATCTTAGATTGAAGTTACTTTATTGCACAATTCATATGTAAATATTTATCTTTTTAAAAATGGAAACATTATCAATAGAACTAAGTCCTCTGACCATCTTCCATAATCCTGATCCTCTCTTCAGCTCCTTCTCCTACCCCACAGGTCAGCACTGTTCTTTGCTTGATACACATCAGATGTGTCTCTGCATGTACATGTATTTATTTGTTCCTGCAGAAAGTATAGTCTTGGTTATGGCTTCCCTCTGTGTAAGTGATATTGTAATGGATATATAATATAATTCAGCCACATGCTTTTTTCATTCTCCAGTGTCTTCAAGATCTTTTTATGACAGCACATATTGGTGGACCTCATTCTTTTCAATTACTGCATGGTAGTCTATGAAATGAGTATACCATGGTGTATTAGTTGTCTTGGGCTGCTATAACCAGAAAAGAAACTTGGTGGCTTAAAACAACCAAAATTTATTCTCATGAGCGCTAGACGCTAGAAGTCCAAAATCAAGGTGCTGGCAGGGCTACACTCTCTCTGACAGTTCTAGGGGACAGCCTTACTTATTCCAGCTTCTGGTAGCTGTTGGCTTTCCTTGGCTTGTGGATGCATCTCTCCAATCTCTGCTTCTGTCTTCACATGGCTTTCACTTCCTGTGTGTCTCTCTCTCCTCCTCTTCTAAGGGCATTGCCACTGGACAAGGAGAAAAGGAGAAGGGGAGGGTGTGCTCCTTCCCTTTAAGGGAACATCCTAAAAGTTGCAAAGTCTCTTCTCACATCTCATTGGCTGAAACTTGGTCACATGGTCACACTTAGCTTCAGGGGAGGCTGGGAAGTGTAGCCTTTACCTGGGTAGTGAGATTGTTATGACAAGGCAATGGGGAACTGATGTGGGAATGACTGGTAGCCTCTGCCACCCTAAGTGTTGCTCTAGTGTGAAGACACAGAGAAGGATGACTGGCCATGAGGGCTCCCTTTAATTTTGGTATTGCCAAACTATCCTCCAATGCTGTCATGTAGGTTTATACTCCCACCATCAATATTGATACTATCCTTTCCCGTTTACTCACCAACCACTAATATAAACAAATTTAAAATTTTTGGCATTTCAATTAGCAAAATGACATCTCAGTTTTTAGTGTTTTCATTTTCATGATCCCTAGTGAAGGTGAGCATTATTTAATATATTTATTAGCTTTTTTTTTTTTTGAGATGGAATTTTGTTCTTGTTGCCCAGGCTGGAGTACAATGGCACGATCTTGGCTCACTGCAACCTCTGCCTACCAGATTCAAGTGATTCTCCTGTCTCAGCCTCCTGAGTAGCTGGGATTACAGGCATGCACCACCACGCCTGGCTAACTTTGTATTTTTAGTAGAGACAGGGTTTCATCATGTTGGTCAAGCTGGTCTCAAACTCCTGACCTCAAGTGATCCACCCACCTCGGCCTCCCAAAGTGCTGGGATTACAGGCATGAGCCACCGTGCCCGGCCTTATTGGCCATTTCTATTTCATCTTCTCTGATTTTACTTTTTCTTTTCCTTGTTCATTTTCCTACTAAATTGTTTGTCTTTTTTCCAGTTGATGAGTTCTTTACAATATTCTCAGCATGAATATTTGCCTGTCATAACTATTACAAATATTTCTCCCAATTTGTCATTTATATTTCAATTTTGTTTAAGAATATATTTTGTCATAATAGAAATTTTAGATATGTTTTATTTTTATCATCTAAAAGCATTAATTTTAAAAAAGGAAATGTTGGTTCTAAGCTTTTTGATCTAGGATGCTAACAAATTCAACTATGATTGACTGAAGAGCATTATATGCCCTAGTCTAAGTAATAAGGATGTAGAAAGCCAGCTGGTAACTCGTGGCACCATCTCACAAATCTCAACGGCATCTGTTTCTTCCAGGTTGTCTACACAAGGCCCTTGCCATCAGTCAAATGAGTGACAGCTTCCTGGCAACTGTGTGCACACTCTGGCTCCTTGGAAAGCCAAGGCATGTGGCTGAGAGCAGAAGGCCTTCCCTGTTACCTATTAGAGTGTATTTGGGCTGCAAGGCACTCACAAACACAGAGACATCCAGCTGGCCAAATTTTGCTGTACCCATAGGTTTTACCCATAGGTTACTGAGGTATAACAAAGAGGTTCCAGTGTCAGAGCCTACTTGAAATAAAGTTAGATAGAAGACAGTGGACCTCCTAAGTGAGCTCCCTGAAGACCCATACTCACTATCCCTGAATCAGAGGGGAAGTGGAGCTTTCGGAGAGATGAGATATTTTATGCCACTTCCAGAGTGGCCATGGGTACTCAGGACCTGCCTGGGATCTTCTTCAGAGAAAAGCTGCTCCATCCACTTTGTCCCTGGGGAGTTTGCCCTTTCTCAAGGAACTTTGTCTTTAAAGCACCAAGGGGCCAGCCTGTGCCTGCACAGAAAAGAGAATGAGTTCTCGGACCCTCTCTTGTGATGATAAAGGTGGCACATCTCTTTGGCTGCGTATCTACCACTTGTCAGACTTTTAAGGCACACGCTATTTGGGTAAAATATTGGCTGCAACATTACCAAGGCATCAGGCATCTGGTTCCAGGACTACCTCCCCCAATCCCTATGGACATCTCACCACCTCTTCAACCTCTCCCCTTTCTCTAAGTGAAAAAACAGTTCAGAAAACCCCTTAAAAGAAAAAAAATCCATTTTAAGAAAGAGCAATTCATGCCAGCATGGTGGCTCATGCCTATAATCCTGGCACTTTGGGAGGCCAAAGTGGAAGGATCACTTGAGGCCAGGAGTTTGTGACCAACCTCGGCAACATAGAGAGACTCCATCTCTCCAAAAAAAAAAAAAAATTAGCCAGTCGTGGTAGTGTACACATGGAGTCCCATTTACTCAGGAGGCTGAGGCAGGAGGATCACATGAGCCCAGGAGTTTGAATTTATACTGAGCTATGATTGCACCACTGCCCTCCAGCCTGGGCACAGAGCAAGATCCTATCTCTTAAAAAAAAAAATGGCAATTCGGATCATAGCCTCTCTCAAACAGCCTCCTCCCCATTTTCACCCACATCCAGAAAAAGAGGAGTAGCTATATTTTTCCCCTCTTTAGAATGTTGGAAAATTTCTTGCTGAAAAGAGTGAAGCAGGTTATGATCTAGGGTCTCCCTAATTACTAGCAATCTAGGGACAAAGCTATTCCTAATCAAAGTGAGCATTATTGAATACATTTATTAGCCATTTCTATTTCATCTTATTTGCTTTTCCATTTTCTCTCCTTTGTTCATTTTTTTGTTCTGTTAGATTTCTTTTTTTTGCACATAAACTGGAGCAAAAGAATTCTACCTGATTCCCCAACCCCCAAAATAACATCCCTGTCCCCTACAGCGTGTTGTGGAAATCAAGATGACATATAGGAGATGTACACAGGGTGACTTGCAAGGGACAAGAAACAGGAGATCCAGGTTTGGACCCAGCTTCATTGCTTACCAAACAATCGGCCTGACCCCTCTCCACTTTCCTTCCATGAATGAAGAGGTTTCCGTTTACATTTAAGGACCAACAATATCTGCTAACACTAACTCCTCTTCTTATCTTTGGGCATAAATTTGGGTATCCAGTTACTAGACCTCTTCCCAGACTGGTAGACTGTATTTTCTCCTGTTGCCTTTTCCTCTAAAGTTTCAGACCACAGAAGTTGAGAGCAGGACACCCTCCCTGCCCTGGCTCCCGGGTCCTGGCCCACCCAAGCCCAGGCCCAAGCCCAACTCCCTTACACTCCCGCTTGTACTGAGCTTGCTTCTTGGGGTCTGCTCCCTCCTCAGATCTGCAATCTTTCCTTGTTTTGTTGTTGCTGTTTGTTTGAGAGAGGGTCTTGCTCTGTTGCCCATGCTGGGGTTCAGTGGCACCACTGCTGCTCACCACTGCCTTGAACTCCTGGGCTCAAGTGATCCTCCCACCTCAGCCTTCTGTGAAGCTCAGACTATAGACATGCAGCACCACGCCAGGCTAATTTTTTTATTCTTTCATTTTTTTGTGGTGACGAGGTCTCACTATGTTGCCCGGGCTTGTCTTAAACTCCTGGGCTCAAGTAATCTGCCCGCCTCAGCCTCCCAAAATGTGGGAGTCACAGGTGTGAGCCATTGTGATCGGCCTTCACCTTGCTTATTGGCAAATGGTGATAAAAGCACACACTCATGTTAGCAAGGAACTGGTTCTCCTCTTTCCTTTTTAGGGAAATTAGATATTTGGTAATATGACGACTTCTTTACAGGTGAGTCATCTTTGGATGTTCGCTCCTTCCTGTTTCTTGACAGGAGGTATAGCTCCCCCATGCACTATGACTGATGCCCAGTAAAAATGGGCTTTGGGGATTCCGGCCCCATTTGGAGAAGGTTCCCCTGTCAGTGCCTTGCCTGGATTAGCTTGGTACTCACTATTTTTCAAATATGCAAAAGGCCTCTTACTCTACTCTGAGCACCATGATTGCCAGACAGCTTCCAGCAGCACAGGAGCTTGCTGGGCAGAGGGGCAGGCTAGAACTGCTGGGAGGTCAGAGCCCTCCGGAACAGCCCTCAAGCAATGACAAAGAGGCACCCCTTGGCCTTCGGGTGAGACAAGGTTGACGCATGGTCTAAACCAGGTCAGCAAACTTTTCCTGTGAAGAACCAGCTGGTAAATTTTTTGGTCTTTGCTGCCCATATGGTCTCTGTCACAACTATTCAACTCTCCCGTGGTAGGACATACGCAGCCATCAGGTAGAGAACAGAAACACAGGCGTGTGGCTTTGTTACAGGACAACTGAATTCATGGCTACTGAAACCTGAATTTCAGTAACTTTCATGTCACTAAATATTTTTCTTTGATTATCTGTCAACCATTTTAAAACATAAAGACCCCAGCCTGGGCAACATGGTGAAACTACTAAATATACAAAAATTAGCCGGGCGTGGTGGCAGGTGCCTGTAATCCCAGCTACTTGGGAGGATGAGGCAGGAGAATCGCTTGAACCCAGGAGGTGGAGATTGCAGTGAGCCAAGATCATGCCACTGCACTCCAGCCTGGGCGACACAGTGAGACTCTGTCATAAAATAAAATAAAATGAAAAATAAAAACATAAAGACCATTCTTAGCTCATAGGCTATAGAAACCCAATGAGCTGGGTTCAGCTATAGTTTGCTGACCCCAGTCTAAATCATCTCCCAGAGGTCCCAGTGAGCTGGAGCCCTGCTTGCCCGCAGCGGTAATCTGGAGTGATTGGCTCCTTCCCTTCCCTGGTTTACTTTGCCTACTCTTCTGGGGTCACCTTCTAAATAAGCTATTTGCACTCAAAGCCCTCTCAGAGTCTGGTTCTGTTCTTAGACCTCTTCCTAGACTGGTAAATTTGATTTTCTGTCTCTCCATCCCCCAAAGTTACAAACCAGGGACATCTAGAGCAGGGCAATTCTATCGGCAGCTCCTGGAGCCTGGCCCTCCTGAGTTCACCTGCTCCACCTCCTGGCTACCCCACCCTGGATTGTCACATTAAGCCAGCTTCCAAAGCTCTTGGCTTTATGTCCCATTTCCTGAGGACACTTCAGTGAACAAGATCGTCCTTGTCTCATAGCTTTGTGCTTTCATTCTACTGGGGTTGGGGGAGGGTAAGCCACAATTGTAGTGCAGTGTGATAGCCAGGAAGGATGGCAGGCTGTGCCAGGGGAGGCAGGGGGATTCGCATCTCAGCTCGTCCTTGTGATGAAGAGGAGAACTTGCCCAAGCCTTGTTTCCTCATCTGAAGAGGAGAGAATGAATCTGAGCTCAATCCTTATGAGGTGGGGGTGAGGAAATGAAATACACATCCAGTGCCAGCCATGCATTGTATTGCGGGGCACACAGTAGGCAATCAGTGAGCAGAGGTGGCCACTGTCATTAATAGACAAGTACTCAAGGAGCCACAATGGGAGGGTCAGTGAGGGCCAGTGTCATCATGGGAGAGGTGGCAGTGTGTGGGCAGGCCCCTGAGGAGTGGCAGGATATGGGTGAGGGGCTGGGGGAAAGGAGCACCTCACACAGGAGGACAGCACGAGCAAAGGCATCGCCATGAACCCAACAGAAGGAACTTGGGTAACTAATCCAGCTTTTATCTTGCCAACACAGGCCAAAGAAGGTGGCTCAGAAGCACCTGAGGTATGCTTATCTTTATTATTTTTTTGAGTCAGGATCTCACTCTGTTGCCCAGGCCAGAGTGCAGTGGCATGACTATAGCTTACCACAGCCTCCAACTCCTGGCCTCAAGCGATCCTCCCGCCTTGGCCTCCCAAAATGTTGGAACTGCAGGTATGAGCCACCATGCCTGGCCAAGGTAACACTTACTGAGCATCTGTTGAGACCCTATGGCGATGCAGGCCATGTTCTAAGTGCTCCGTGGGTCATCTCAGTCACCCTTACAACAGTTAGGTAGGAATTTCTATTACCTACATTTTATAAGGAAGAGACCAAGGCTCCAGAGAGGTTATGCTGCCAGTATGGAGATTCCAATCATGCAGAACCTCTTTTCCTACCCAGTGTGCCAGGGTGATTCTGTAGCATGTAGAATAGAGACTGAGCTAGACTTGGAGTTCAGAGAAGCCACTCTGAAGGAAGTAACGTCTATGATGAGATCTGAAGAATGAGCAGAAATCATCCCTGGGAAGGCAGACAGAAAGCATTCCAGGCACTAGCGTGTCCTGGGGTTCAACGGCAGGCTGGGAGGCTCTGGCAGTAGTGCGGTCTGGCTGCAGCGTATAGAGAGTCAGAGAAGCAAGCTGGGGGATGAGAGATGAATTCACAGGCAGGAGACCAACCCAGGAAGAGCCCTAGAAAGGACATTAAGGCATCTGGAGTTTATCCCAAGGCAAAGGGAAGAGTTCTGAGGAATAAATAAATAAATAAAGATTTCTTTAAGTTTAGATTTTTTTTTTTAGATGGAGTTTCACTCTTGTCACCCAGGCTGGAGTGCAGTGATGAGATCTCAGCTCACTATAACCTCCGTCTCCTGGGTTGAAGCGATTCTCCTGCCTCAGCCTGCCGAGTAGCTGGGATGACAGGCGCACACCACTATGCCCGGCTAGTTTTGTATTTTTAGTAGGGACGGAGTTTCACCATGTTGGCCAGGCTGGTCTTGAACTCCCGACCTCAGATGATCCACCTGCCTCAGCCTCCCAAAGTGCTGGGATTACAGGCGTGAGCCCCATGCCTGGCCCCATATAGATTTTAAGACAGCTCTCTGGTTAGTGTGCAGGATGGACTGGAAAGGGGCAGAGCTGGAGACAGGAATGCCAATTAGAAGGCTGCTTCAGTTCTCCAGTAACCCAAAATGCACAGGTCCTGGACGTGCTGGTGCTATTCCTTGGAGAGAAGGCATGCCTAATGATCACAATTTTTGTTGTAAGACAAACTTCTGGGCTTTGGAGGGCATGGTGGTGGTTGGGGAACAATCATATAATTACTAGAGGTCAGGGACTCTGCCTCATTTATCTCTTCTATGTCATGGACAGCCAAGTTGGGCTCCTTCCTGGCATCTGTCATCCATGAGTGCTCTTCAACTACCAACACCATTGAGCTCATCTTCTCAACTGGGATTTCAAATGAGTCTTCTGACAAGCTCAAGTATACGTCTTCTGAGAAATCTGTGTGTATGTCTTCTGGCAAAGTCTCATCTGTGGCTACAAGGCATTGTTCAATGATGACATTTTCAACCCACAGATCCTCAGTCCCATACAGGGGGTCTCTGGCCATGGAGGGATCCAGACTGGTCACTCTGACATGGCACAGGAGTCTTCTGACTTCACACAGCTCCTGCAGGAGCCCTGGCCCAGCATCATCAACCAGTTCCCAGAAGTCTCCTTCTGCAAACAGGAGAAGCTGGACTATGGTTTTGGTGGTAATGTTCTGGCACGTTAGGACTTCGACTCTGTGTAGCTCACCTTGAATTTTGGCAGAAACCACACCCTTCTTCAGAGCAAGGAAACAATGGCTGTGAATGATGCAAATGGCTTCACGTGGGAAGTGTAGTCTCTGGAGGACTGGAAGTAGAGCTGTCCACTTGGCATAGCCACAGCAATGTCAGAAACTGAGTTAAAATACAGACCTCTCCCGAGGACCCTGCCCTGATAGGCATATGTGATGAGGAAATGCTGCCTCTTCTTTCCTTAGGAAATCTCTGTGGCAAGGAACTTTATCACTTTGTTCATCCCAAGGATGGTTAAGAGCTGCCTGCACTTGAACAGAAAGGGCTTGCTTGTGCCTGTTTTAGTCTCTGCAAGGACCACACTCGTTATTTTGATTCTCAGCGGGAATTTGCTTTTTTCCATACTGTATATTTGTCTCATTGTCACTGTTTTAATGGGCAGACTTCCTAGGCCTGTAATATCAGTGACATGTATGTCTAGGTAGGAGGGGATGGCAACCTGGATTGCACCTGGGGAAGTGAGGAGGGAGATGATTAGTAGGAGGTCTGAAGGTGCAAAGGAAGACAGCAGAACCCAGGTGATATGGTTTGCCTGTGTCCCCCCGCCAAATCTCATCTTGAATTGTAGCTCCCATCATTCTCACTTGTCCTAGGAGGGACCCAGTGGGAGGTAATGGAATCATGGAGTGGGTCTTTTCACATGCTGTTCTCGTGATGGTGAATAAGTCTCATGAGAGCTGATGGTTTTATAAATGGCAGTTCCGCTGCACATGATCTCTCTTGCCTGCTGCCATGGATGCCATGACTTTGCTCCTTCTTTGCCTTCAGTCATGATCATGAGGCCTCCCCAGCCATGTGGAACTGTGAGTCCATTAAACCTCTTTCCTTTATAAATTACCCAGTCTCAGGTATATCTTTATTAGCGGCATGAGAACTGACTAATACACCAGGTGACCAATGGGAGATTTTCACAGAGGGACAGAGCTAACTGCAGCAATTTGGTCAGGATTATGTACTCTGTCCTCACTCTCCTCCACCCTCTGACCTGTGGGAAGCCCCCTTTCTCATCTGAACTGAATCTGTAGCCAGACAGCAAGGGAGGTGGGTTGATGCCAGCCCCACAGGTCAGCTTCAGCCTCTGGGGCAGAGCACAGGGCAGAATGGAGAAGGGGCAAATGAGGGCTCGGACACATGGAGGGTCCTGTAGAGAGGGGTTAAGTGATTTGCTTGAGGCTGAGACAGGAAGGAACAGCTGTGGGAAAACAACTCAGGTTTTTAGACTTGTTTAAGTGCTCTCTCTACACCGCCATGTGGGGGCATGAGAAAGAGCTCATCAGAGTGCAAGTGTGGTGGCAGAGCCCTCTCTTGCTTAAATTCCCTATGAAGATGAAAGTGACAATGCACTGCTACTCAGGCAATGGTTTTCAGAACATCTCAACGTGGTCATTTAAAGCCTCAACATTCTAAATGGAAAATAGCCATAAGCAAGTGATGAGAGAACCAACATTTATACAGCACAATGAGCTGGCAGCTGGCCCATCATCTCTTCATCTTTCCTTTCAAGGTTACCAATCAAAAATTAAAAATTTAAAATGATTATGAGGAAGCTTAAGTGTATATGTCGTTTTTATGGCCAGTGGAAGCAATAATTCTCTCTGAGCTGGGCTTACGTCTGAAGGCTACAGACTGACATGGACCCTTAAGTCTTCCTGTGCATATAAGGATATAATGGGATCAAAGTCAGCTGCTGCAACTGAGACCTCACTTTAACTGGGGAGGAGGACTTACCCTAAAGTAAAATATTGCGAGTCTGACTATATTTGATTGATTCCTGAAAACTGAAATTGAGGCCCCATTCTTTTTAAGGGATACCTATATATAAACATGCACTACAAATGACCTGTGGAATTGTTGTACCCAGATCAAGAATGCTCATGGCCAACGGTTTTAGGAGTATCTGGACATGGTCATTGAAACTCCTGGAGAAAGTCAGAAGTTGAGAAGGGAGAATTTCCTTAATAAAACTCAGAGTATCAACTTAGACATACATTTCATTTAAGCAAAATATGGGGCCAGGTGCGGTGGGTCACACCTGTAATCCTACCACTTTGGGAGGCGGAGACTGGAGGATCACTTGAGCCCACTAGTTGGAGACCAGCCTGGGCAACATAGCAAGACCCTGTCACTACCATGTTACAAAAAAGAAAAATAAAATTAGCCGGATGTGGTGGCCCATGCCTGTAGTCCCAGCTATTTGAGAGGCTGAGGTGGGAGGATTGCTTTAGGCCAGGACTTCGAGGCTGCTGTGAACTATGATCATGCCACTGCACTCCAGCCTGGGTGACAGACAGAGTGAGACCCTGTCTCAAAACAAAACAAAACGACAAGTAAAAAAGAAAACTATGGGAAGCCATGAAACAGATATGGGCTGTTGCAGATTGGATCCAGGATTCCTGGGAGGTGACTGAGCCACTGAAACAACAACATGCAACGCCAGGTTGAAGGGGTAAACTGAGGAATGAAGACCAGTCTGTGGAGACCAAAGTCTCCAGGGCAGGAAGTGGGGCCCATGAGATCTGGTGATTAGATCTGCCACTTCCTAGCCATGACACCGCACGCATGTTATCTAACTAATCTAGGCTTTGTTCTTATTTGTAAAATGAGAATAATAATCACTTTGCTTATCTCACTATTAGTTGTAAAGATCCAATGAGATCATGGATGTGAGAGTGCTATGCAAATCGTTTTGGGCTCACAAAACTAAGGTATTATTTTTGTTCGACTGAAAATATCTTCCTCAGAAAGTGTAGAAACGTACACTACAAATCCAAAATCCCTCAATGCCCAAGTGTTTACTAGCATGAGTGCAGTTCCAGGGGTGCCCTCAAATTAAAGGTTTCTTGTGATCTTATGTGATTTAGGAACATTTTGAGCAGTTAATGCACAATGTTTCTGAAATCTAAAGTAAGCAGAGGCTTATTGTCTATTAATGACAGTCTCTGGGGGCTAGGGAGCTAGGACAGATGCCCCAACTCCAGTTCCAGATGATGAAGGACTCCAGAGCCAGAATACCCTAGCAAGGCTGTTTGCATCCCAAAGAGGTAAGGCCAAGATACCTGGAAAGAAATCTAGATCCATCTGTTGGTCCAGAGTGAGGACTCGGGCTGGAGGAGACAGCAGTCTTCACAGTGGATGTGGCTAAGCAGGGTAAGCCCCTGGTGTGGCTCCAGTCTGGTGAACCTTGGGTACCCAGCCTTCTGCCACCTTTCCGGCTACAGCCTGCCCTGCTTCCTGGACCAATGTCCCAGCCAGTGGGTTGGTCTAAAAATTATATTCCTGATCCAGCCTTGACTGGGGACTGAGAGCCACATAGCTCCCTCCCTCACCAGACAGACTCTGCCTGAAGTCTACACATGCCTAGCCTGCCTAAAGGCCACCCACAGTGGACCTTGCTCTTTTTGCTCTTTTAGTCTCATTTTTTTTTTTTTTTTTTTTTGAGACAGAGTCTCACTCTGTCTCCCAGGCTGGAGTGCAGTGGTGCAATCTCAGTTCATTGCAACCTCCACTTCCCAGGTTCAAGCAATTCTCCTGCCTCAGCCTCCCAAGTAGCTGGGATTAAAGGTGCATGCCACCATGCCCAGCTAATTTTTGTATTTTTAGTAGAGACGGGGTTCCCCCATGTTGGCCAGGATGGTCTTGATCTCTTGACCTCGTGATCTGCCCACCTCAGCCTCCCAAACTGTTGGGATTATAGGCGTGAGCCACTGCACCCGGCTGAAACTCATCTTTAATGTGAGGAATAGCAGCTCTGTCACACAAAAGCTGTCCCAGAGATCAGCTTATGGAAAGGCTCAGGTCTGACTCTTCCCATCCCTTCTTCTAGCCTTTCCTTCCCATTTTTACTTCCAGACACTGACTGGCCCACCCTGTTCATCCACATGTGCGCTTTGCCCTCCCATGTAGGAAACTCAACATGAATTGGAGGCTTGAGTGTTTGGAGGGAGGGCGCTGGGGTGGGCTGGGGCACAGCTTTGCACCTGCCGCCTCCCGCCAGGGATTGCACAACAACCACAGCCCAAGGAGTGTGGGCAGGGCCAGGAGGCTACCTTTGACCAGAGGAGGCTCAGCTAACATCCTGGGAGAATAGAGTCTCTCCTGCAAGTGAGTTTTGTGGATTTCAAGGTTTTAGGTGGCACTCTCGCATATCATGCCCTTAATTTAACAGAAGACTTAAAAGGCTGATTCAATGAAAGAGTATGCTTTGTCGTTAATGTCATTAATCCAGCATCATATTTTCATGAATATTATTCATTCTTCTTAGTACCAATTGTTGCAGCCCATATGACCTAAGTGTCTGAAGCAGGAGCACAAACAAAAGGAGAAACTGTTCATCGAGATTTGATTAGGAGGAAGAAATGAAACCCAATTTTTTTTTTCTTTTTTGAGATGGAGTCTCGCTCTTGTCGCCCAGACTGGAGTGCAATGGTGCAATCTCAGCTCACTGCAACCTCCGTCTCCTGGGTTCAAGCGATTCTCCTGCCTCAGTCTCCTGAGTAGCTGGGATTACAGGCTCATGCCACTACGCCGGCTAAGTTTTTGTATTTTTAGTAAAGACAGGGTTTCACCATGTTGCCCAGGGTGGTCTTAAACTCCTGACCTCAAGTGATCCATCTGCCTTGGCCTCCTAAAATGCTGGGATTACATACGTGAGCCACCATGCCTGGCCTGAAACCCAATTTTGGATTTGCATGTCCCTGCTCAGAGACATGCTTCTGCAGTCAACAACGCATGCAAAGCACCTGGACGGAGGTGGGTGATTCACTCCTCACCCTGCAGCCTGCTGGGAACGACAGTGCCATTGACTAATTACCTCTACTGCTCTCATCATTGTTGTCATCATTATTCAGAAGATGGAGGAGCATGAGAAGGACAAATGGACATAAGCTATTGAGACGTGATGGAGTGAGGATTTGGGGATGCTCAGTATTATAGTCTGAATACAGCCAATTAGCAAAGACATAACAGGGCAAATCAAAGCAAGGTTTCTACTGGAAACTCTAATAATGAAAATATGAATACTCTTGCCCTGTCATGAAGCTGAATTAGTTTTTTTTAAATAAACATTGCCTCCTGAAAGAGATCTTCTGGCAAGCTAAATACTACATCTGCTATAAATTTACACCTCATATAGTATAACATTTCTTTTCTGCAAAGGAAAATAAAATGATTCAGTCCATGAGTAGATAGAAAAATGAATCGGAGTTTGGCATTCACGTGAACTACACAGTCATAAAATTAATGTGTGGTAAGAGCCTGGCCTTTATGACAGCATATAAGAAAATGCACCAATAATAAATTTGCTCGAAGGATAAGCTTTTTCTTTTTCTGCCTGCAGCCCTTCTGGTTGTCACCTTGAAATGAATATTTATTAAGGGAATAAAATTAAAGCATTTTAAGTCTACTAAAGGAATGTGTTTAAGTATATATAATGACAAAAATATAATAATAGATGATGAGATGGACTGAATTTTTAAAATAATAGAATAAATCATATTCTTCAGGAGGAATGTGTTAGGAATATGTTTTTGGCATCTAATCATTCTTCATAAATCAAGATGTGAAGTCAGTGAAGTAAGAGATGAACAATTTCTGGAAATGGAATCTCCACAGCTACTTCTGGACAACCTCAGCCCATTCATCTACAAACCTCCGTGCCCGGCACGTTGTCCAGGCTGGACCCCCAGCCGGATGGTGTATTAGGAGTTCCTTTACATGCCTGCTGGGGGCGACATCCTTTCTCACATTTGTAACAGTGAAACAGCAAAAGAATGAACATGACTAACTCCATTGTTGTTTGAGTGGTCCTTATCTATGTTTAGATACCCATTCCTGCATGTGGGCTAGAATAATTTTAGAGCACTGGGATGAAACACTACAATGGGAGTCATACAGTTTTTGAAATGAACTCTGGGATTAAAAAGGAGTATTTGAGCAACCGACCATATTTTGTTAAAGATTTATAGGAGGAAGGAGCATTGTGACCTGACCAGGGACAAAGAAATTCCCAACTTCCTTGGACCCTTGCTGGCACCCAGCTGTCTATAGTCATAGGTTATGTGTTGATCCCAACACCCTCCTCTTCCCCCTGCCCTTAACATAAAAAGAGCCTGAAATTTGTACCGACTTGTGACGGTCTTTGTGACACTAGTCCACCATCTCCCCAGGTTGCCGGCTCTCGGATACACCTGCTTTTCCTTCCACCAAGTCTTGTCTCTCCAGTTTGGCTTTTGAGTGGTGAGCAGCTGAACCTGAGTTGAGTTACACATTGATGGTGAGACAGCTCCAAACCACTTCCCCTTACTCACCTGGCCAAAGTGCCATCACCGAGAAATAGGGTTACAAAACCAGAGGACCAGCAAAGTTCTCTGGAATCAGGGCACCAAGACTCCTCAGGCAATTCCCCACCACCGCCCTGACATGCATTTCCTCCCTGCAAGCAGGTTCCACTTCACATGCTGTAGATGGAGTAGAGCAAACCATCCTGGCACTCCAGGAACTGGCCGTGGTCGACCATGGGGAGGAGAAGCTTAGGGGCGGGTCTTCTTTCCCAGGACTTTGCGTCTTAGGAGCCTCTTCCCTCGACTCTCTTCAATGCCAATTGAAGACAATTTTTCTCCTTTCTTGAGCACTATGGGTAACTCTGCTGTGAAGATGGGGACCAAGTTCTGGAAGAAGGAAGGGCTTCTGTGGGTTGTGGGACCCTGGGCAACTTGGACCAAGTAGACCAAATTGGCCACAGTTTCAAACGGAACTGGATCTGCAATCACCTTTCCAGCAGAGAAAACAACAGGAACAAAATGTCCAAGTCCATCAGTAGGAACACAAACATCCATCAGTAGGAACACAGGAAGAATTGTGACTCCAGGCCAAATTCCACGCCCTTTACAAGAACAGTCCTGCTTCCATAATGACATTTCTATCAAGACTGACCCTGTGATAGTGGTCCTATAAGATTCTAATTTTCACTGTACCTTTTCTATGTTTAGATACATGTATAGTTACCACTGTGTTATAGTCGCCTGCAGTATTCAGCATGGTCATATGCTGTGCAGCTGTGCAGCCTAGGAGCAATGGGCCATACCACACAGCCTGGGTGTGCAGTAGGCTCTACCAGCTCGGTTTGTGCAAATCACTCTATGATGTTAGCACAGTGCTGGAATCACCTAACAATGCATTTCTCAGGCTGTATCCCAGTCGTTAAGTGATGCATGACTATACATGTTTCTTATTTTATTTTCTTATTTTATTTTATTTTTGAGACGGAGTTTTGCTCTTGTTGCCCAGGTTGGAGTGCAATGGTGCAATCTCAGCTCACTGCAACCTCCGCCTCCCAGGTTCAAGTGATTTTCCGGCCTCAGCCTCCCGAATAGCTGGGATTACAGGCATGCGCCACCACGCCCAGCTAATTTTGTATTTTTAGTAGAGACAGGGTTGCTCCATGTTGGTCAGGCTGGTCTCGAACTCCTGACCTCAGGTGATCCACCCACCTTGGCCTCCCAAAGTGCTGGGATTACAGGCATGAGCCGCCGTGCCTAGCCTGTTATTTTTTAAATACAACTCTTCCCTCACCTGCTGAATTCCAAACAGCCACTGGGACCCACTGTCTCCCTCAGAGTCATCCCTTCTCCCCTTCCCAACCCACACCCTAAATCAGGCCTCAGCATCTCTCCCATTTGCACAAAATGGTCTCTATGTCTTCAGTCTCTTCCCCTTCCCAGAGACTTCCCTGAATCGCATGCCATTCCTGTGTTCAACCCCCACAGTGGTCTCCATCGCCCACTAGCCTCTTGTCCCTCAGCCCATGTCCTGCAGGCCCCTCTCCCACCCCCTCCCAGCACCTGGCCCAGTGCAGGCCACATCTCAGTGCACCCCTGAGCAGGTCTCTGTCCCCTCCTCTCCCAGGCTGAGCACACTCTGCCCTGTCCTCCGACTGTCAGAAATCTTTGGCCTGACAGGCACTGTCCCTCCGGGAGGACTTCTCTGGGCTTGTCCATCATTCTCTCAACCTGCATCTAGCTCACGTCAATGAGGCCTTCATTATCTCCAGGATCACAGTTTCCTAACTCAAATCTGTGGCCCTAATTGTTCCATGTGCTGTCCTGGAGGGTCTGAGGGATGCCAGTGCCCCTGACTGCAGCACTGGTGGGTTTATCTGCCAACCGTGGCAGGTGCTCCAGAGGGCAGGGTGACAGCACCCAGCAAGATCAGGGCACAGCAGGTGCTCGTGAAAAGTTTGCTGTCCTTGAGGGGAACACACCAGCTTGCAGGCACACAGGAGTACAAAGCAACATCTCTAAGGCCTGGAAACTAGCTGCCCTCCTCGTAATTGACCCCAGGCAGCAATTTTTGTCACCCAGCACGAACCTGATCATTCATTTTAACCTTCTACTGTTGCCTGTTGTCCTTGATAATCAAATTATTCTCCTATAATGGACACCTGCTCGTTGCTGGAACCCTTTCCTCTTCCTTCCTGACATCAGTATCTCAAATTTCTGTGCGTTTTGCTTTATGTTGGTATTTTAAACCACCCCTTCTCCTTTCTCAGTTGGGGTTTGGGTGGGACTGACCCCCCCTTAAGGTCCAGAGGCCAGTTAGCATATCCTCTCCCTTACAACAGGGAGGGGCCCTGAGCCAAGGTCACTCACACAGGGGTGGGCCCACATCTCAGCTTGTCTGTTCATAGCCTCAGGCCTGCTCTGGGAATCCTGACACCTACATGCTCTCGTTCCTGGGCTCAGTGGTGTGAGGACAGGAGGCACAGAACCACTGTCACCACAGGGAGCACTGGGAACTGCACTGGAGGTTCTCTGAAAAACCTGAGAAGGAGGATGTGGAGCTCAGACATGGATCCTGCAGGAACTGAGTCCTAGATCAAGCTATGCCTGAAATCAGGATTTATCCCTGGACTCTTCAGTTATGTAAATAAAACCTGTCATTGCAGGCCAAAGCCAGTTAGACCAGGCTGGCCAATCAGGGTGGTCCATTCCTATGGCCCTTTCAGTGCATTTGCTGGGATTTTGGATTTCAATTACAGGGATGGTTCACTAACATCACATATGCTACAGCTGCTCATGACCTCCCCTATATGCATACAGGAAGTTATATACAGTAGCAGGGAAAGAGGCCAGTGGGTAAGAGGAGACCTAAAAGCAGAGCCAAGACACTGAGAGAGAATAAAAGACACAGACAAGGAGGGCATTAGTCTGTTAAGGCTGCTGTAACAAAAATACTATATAAACAGCAGAAACTTATTTCTCACAGCTCTGGAGGCTGGGGAGTCCAAGATCCAGGTGCCAACAGATTTGGTGTCTGGTGAGGGTGCATGTCCTGGTTTGTAGTTTGCTGTCCTTTCTCTATAACTTCACTGGGTGAAAGGGACAAGGGACCGCTCTGGGGCCTCTTTTATAAGGGCACCAATCACATTTATGAGGACTTCACCCTCATGACCTCATCACCTCCCAAAAGCCCCACTTCCTAACACTATCACCTGGGGACTAAGATTTCAACATGTGAGTTTTGGGAGGACATAGACATTTAGACACAGCTGGGGAGGAGGAAGGGAAAAAGGAGAGAGGAAAAGAGAAGCAATTGACATACAGCCTCTAGATCTAGTAAAAACTTCCACATTCCTCCTCAACATTTTTGTAAAAAAGTCAGTGAATTCCCCTTTTGATACAAGTTATTTTAAACTGGTTTTCTGTCACCTGCAAGTGAGTTTTTACTAATAAATATGCCTCTCATCTCACTTAGGGCAGACAAGTCCAGAACTGGCATCTACTTGTATTTCAGTCTCTGGCTGTGTCTGACACATTGTCAGTGAGCAATAAATATTCAGTAACAGCAGCAACTGTTGTTTAATTATATGCCAAGTCACATGACTGAAACAACTGAATATTTGAGAGTTTTTGTTTTAAAAAACTATTTCTAGGGGGATAATAAGAATACCTGGCAACTTTATCTTACTATTTGATTTTCACAGGTAGGCTCTTTTTTGGTTTGATCTTTAAAAAGCAATAAGCAGTGTTTCTGCCACCAAAAGCACAGACAACAAAAGAAAATAGAGATAAATTGGGCTTCAACAAAATTAAAAACTTTTGTGCATCAAAGAACACTATCAAGAAAGTGAAACGACAACCCACAGAATGGGAGAAAATATTTGCAAATCATATATCTGATAAGGAATTAAGATCTAGAATATACAAAGAACTCCTACAACTTAACAAATTAAGATCTAGACTATATAAAGAAACTCCTACAACTCAACAACAACAAAACAGTCTTACTAGAAAATGGGCAAAATATTTGATGTTCAACTGGTAAGTGTAATGCAAATATTCCAAAATCCGAAACAAATCCAAAATCCAAAACACTTTTTGTCCCAAGCATTTCAGATAAGGGATACTCAACCTGTATATACATACAATGGAATATTACTCATCCTTAAAAAGGATTAAAATTCTTTTTTTGTGTTTTTGAGACTCACTCTGTTTCCCAGGCTGGAGTGCGGTGGTGTGATCATGGCTCATTGCAGCTTCAACCTCCCCAGGCTTAGGTGATTCTCCCACCTCAGCCTTCTGAGTAGCAGGGACTACAGGTGCATGCCATCATGTCCGGCTAATTGTATTTTTTGTAGAGATGAGGTTCTCACCATGTTGCCCAGCCTGGTCTTGAACTCCTGGGCTTAAGCAATCTGCCCACCTCGGCCTCCCAAAGTACTGGGATTATAGGCATGAGCCACTGTGCCTGGCCTAACTCTGATGCATGCTGCAATAAAGATGAAGCTTGAGGACACTATGCTAAATGAAATAATCCAGTCATAAAAGGACAAATCGTGTGATTGCACTTGCATGAGTACCTAGAACAGTCAAATTCAAAGAGACAGAAAGTGGCCAAGTGGCTACCAGGAGCACAGGAGAGGGGGAATTACTGTTTAATGGATACGGGGTTTCTGTTTGGGGTGATGAAAAAGTTCTGGAGATGAACAATGGTGAAGATTGCACAACAATGTGAATGTATTTAATGCCACTGAATTGCACACTTAAAAATGGCTAAAATGGGCCAGGCATGGTGGCTCATGCCTGTAATCCCAGCACTTTGGGAGGCTGAGGTGGGTGGATCACGAGGTCAGGTGATCAAGACCATCTTGGCTAACACAGTGAAACCCCATTTCTACTAAAAATACAAAAACAAAATTAGCCAGGTGTGGTGGCGGGCACCTGTAGTCCCAGCTACTCAGGAAGCTGAGGTGGGAGAATGGCGTGAACCTGGGAGGTTGAGGTTGCAGTGAGCCGAGATCGCGCCACTGCACTCCAGCCTGGGTGACAAAGTGAGACTCCGTCTCAAAAAAAAAAAAAAAAAGGCTAAAATGGCAAGTTTGATTTTATGTATATCTTACCATCCCCTCAAAAAAGCAATGTTTCTCAAGGCATATCTATAGAGACAGATAAGATTAGTGGCTGCCTAGGGTAGGGGGTGGGGGCAGGGGTTAACAGTAGATGGGCACACGGATTTCAGGCGGGCAATGAAAATGTCCTAAAACTGATTTAGAGTAATGATTGTACAACTCGGTAAATTTTCTAAAAATCATTGAATTCTACACTTGAAATGAGTGAATTATATGATATGTAAAATATCTTTCAATAAAGTTATAAAAAACCCAGCAATATTTCTAGAAACATTTCTCAAAGGAATCCTAGTTCTGCAATGTGTTAATAGGAGTTCCTGAATAAGGGAGCTGAACAGTCAGGTGTGTTTGAGAAACACTGTAGGTATAGCCCATGGAGAGATTGACAAGGCATAGAACACTGAGGCCTGAGAAGGTGTGCAGGAAAGAAACCGGCTCAGCCTGACCTGGCCTCGAATCCCCTGAGTGCCCTTAACATGCATCCTTTTCTCCCCATGGCTCTTATTTACCTCCCTCTGATCCTGTGTCCAACAGAACACACTTTAGTGAATGCTAATCGAGAGTTTAGCAGGAATCACTTCACTTGGCAGGCAGCTGCATAGGATCATTTTAATTGCTCTGTCTGGGTTCCTGAAGTTGTTTACTTGGCATTGCCTGGGGTGTAACCAAAGGGAATGATTCGGCTCAGCAAGTGTGAAGCTTGCCTGAATGCTCTGCCAGATCCTGTCTATCTGCATCGCCAAAGCGATCAGTTTGGACGTCGACGAGGCACCAGACCCCCTTGACAGGGAGACAGGAAGGGGCACGGACTTAGCCCCGGGCTTCCCTGGGGAACCGCCTGGCCCCACCATTCATTTCTCCTTCAGTAACACAGCTCTTACTAGGAAAAGACAAACTTTTCTTAGTTTTCTTGATGGAAGGATTGATCTAAGGTGAAATCTTAGATAGCAACTTCTAAAGGGTCTTGTGAAACTCACTGGATAGCACAGAGCATTTATTAAGCACCCACTGTATGCCAGGCACCACCCTAGCTGTGTCCTATGTGTGTCCCTATTGACTCATGTAATCCTCTCTGCCAGCCTCTGTGGCAGGTACTGTTCCACTGTTTTGTAGGCAGGAACGTGAGGTGCAGAGGTTAACTCACGTGCTTGTCAGCTTAGGTCACACAGCAAAGCCTGGGTTCAAGTCCAAGTTTGGCCTTTTCATGGCTTGTGTTCTTCCCATGACACCACATGTTGAAAACCTGGTCAAAGACAGCTCAAGAGAATCATCGACAGTGGGAAACAAGGTGACAAAGGTTGTATCAACAGGGCATCATTTGGCAGAAAATCCTAGGTAATGATGTGTGAATAACGTGAACACTCACACACCCCATTAGGCAATTAGGGCTGTGAACAGGGAGATGGTAGTGTGGGACACAAAAAGACAGGAGAAGGGCCGGAGAGTGCAAACCTTTAGCAGTAGTCAGGGAGTCCAGCCACATCTGAGCCAGGGCATGTTCCCTGGTGAGTCTGGAAGAAGCTGAGAGGCAACCACAGGCCCTCATCTCTCAGGCTCAGCAACTCAGAAGGCTATAATTCACAGAAGAACCAAGAATGCCCAGAGGGGAAAGCGGCACACACTGATGTCAGTGTGTAAACAGGCCAGCAGGGCTCACCAAGTCAGGGAGAGGGTGGGGTTTCCTGCTGTGTTTCCCTGGCCAGTTCAGTGGCCCTGCTGCCATGCAGAGGGTCATTAGCTACCTGCCCTCCTTCCAGGAGGCCAAGTTCAAAGTGATATCCGAGACCTGAGGCCAAATGCACCTTCCTGTCTCCCAGCAGGCCAAGGTAGCTGGGCTGAGAACCACAACTGCGGCTGGCTGAACCCTGTACAGTCACCATCTGTGCTCAGAGCAGGTCCCCGGTGACAGCCCTAGATGGTCATGCCACTGTCATCATTTTGTGATGCTCTGTAAATAATAAAGCCTCCAGCACCTCACACAATCCACCTCATTCAATGTACATGTCAAAACAGCTCTGATGTAGGTAGCATTGATCCCTTTTACGGAAGCAGAAACAGAACACACAGAAGTCAAGCAATGTGTCAGAGTCTCAGAGCTAACAGGTGTGCAACGAAACCCAGGCCTCTGCATGCAAAACCTGTGCTCTGAGTGACTTACAGACAGGGCTAAACAAGACTATGCATTTTACTTTGTCAAAATGTTCATGTAAGATTGAAGTCCAGAGTGCCTAAGTCAGTTCTTATCCCTGTTTTGAGAACCGCCCATCTAGCTTCCTGCTCCTGCACTAGCTCTTACACCTGCCACATGCTACTCACCCTGCATGAGGGTCAGCTGATCCCAGCAAGCTGGCTTGCCATATTCTGTGGGTGGGGCCACTTCTTCAGCCCCTCATCTGTCCAAAGCTCAGATGCAGTGCTTGGCACATAGTAACTGCTTAATAAATACTTGTTAAACACCATATGCTCTCAAAAAGCACCCAAACAGAGGAACCAGAAGAGAGAGGTAACTGTCACCAACTGTCACAATTTCTTGTCACTAGGTACCAGGAAGCTGAGTGGGCCACCGAGTCCTGGGCTTGTCCAGTCTCATGAACCTTCCTCTCTCCCCTGCGTTCCTGCCTTCTGCAGGAGCTCCTGGGTGCTTCTGCCAGGACGTGGCTTTCCTACACAGCAATAGGCTATTGTGAAGGTCTTTAAAAAATGGATATACATGTACAGCTGACCCTTGAACAACATGGGTTTGAACTGTGTGGATCCACTTATACGTGGCTTTTTCCAGTAAAAGTTACACCGAGTGTGCCTGCCTCTCCTGCCTCCCTAACCACCTCCTCCACCTTTCCCATTTCTACCACTCCTGAGACAGCAGAACTAGCCCCTCCTCTTCCTCCACCTCTTCCTCCTCCTCCTCAGCCCACCCAATGTGAAGAAGAGGATGAAGCTGAGACCGAGACCTTTATGATGATCCGCTTCCACTTAATGAATAGTAAATATATTTTTCTCTTCCTTATGATTTTCTTAATAATATCTCCAGCTTACTTTACTATAAGAATACAGTATATGATACCAACAACATACAAAACATGTATGGATCGACTGTTTATGTTATCAGCAAGGCTTCTGGTCAACACAGGCTCTCAGGAGCCAAGTTTTTGGGAAGTCAAGTTATACTCAGATTATTGACTGTGGGGGACAGGGTTGGCACCCCTAACTCCTGTGTTGTTCAAGGGCCGATTGTCTAAAACAAGACAAATGGGATCTAAATAAAATAAAGAGCTTCTGCACAGCAAAAAAAAAAAAAAAAAAAAAAAAAACAACTATCATCAGAGTGAACAGGCAACCTACAGAATGGGAGAAAATTTTTGCAATCTACCCATCTGACAAAGGGCTAATATCCAGATTCTACAAAGAACTCAAACAAATTTACAAGAAAAAAATAACCCCATCAAAAAGTGGGCAAAGGATATGAACAGACACTTCTCAAAGGAAGACATTTATGCAGCCAACAGACATATGAAAAAATGCTCATCATTGCTGGTCATCAGAGAAATGCAAATCAAAACCGCAATGAGATACGATCTCACGCCAGTTAGAATGGCAATCATTAAAAAGTCAGGAAACAACAGATGCTGGAGAGGATGTGGAGAAACAGGAATGCTTTCACACTGTTGGTGGGAGTGTAAATTAGTTCAATCATTGTGGAAGACAGTGTGGCAATTCCTCGAGCATCTAGAACTGGAAGTACCATTTGACCCAGCAATCCCACTACTGGGTGTATACCCAAAGGATTATAAATCATGCTACTATAAAGACACATGCACACGTATGTTCATTGTGGCACTATTCACAATAGCAAAGACTTGGAACCAACCCAAATGTCCATCAATGATAAACTGGATTAAGAAAATGTGGCACATATACACCATGGAATACTATGCAGCCATAAAAAAGGATGAGTTCATATCCTTTGCAGGGAAGTGGATGAAGCTGGAAACCATCATTCTCAGCAAACTGTCTCAAGGACAGAAAAGCAAACACTGCATGTTCTCACTCACAGGTGGGAATTGAACAATGAGAACACATGGACATAGGGCGGGGAACATCACACACCGGGACCTGTCAGGCGGGTGGGGGGCTGGGGGAGTGATAGCATTAGGAAAAATACCTAATGTAAATGACGAGTTGGTGGGTACAGCAAACCAACATGGCACATGTATACCTATGTAACAAACCTGCACGTTGTGCACATATACCCTAGAACTTAAAAGTCTAAAAAAAAAAAAAACCTGCATGTGCAAAACCTCTATTGCTGTCTTTTCCATACTAGAAGAGTAATACCTAATGTTCATTGTTTTAAAAAAGTCGGGGAAAGGCCAGGCACGGTGGCTCACGCTTGCAATTCTAGCACTTTGGGAAGCTGAGATGGGCAGATCACCTGAGGTCAGGAGTTCAAGACCAGCCTGACCAACAGGGTGTTACCCTGTCTCTACTAAATATACACAAAAATTAGCTGGGCGCGGTGGCAGGTGTCACCTCAGCAGGAGGCTGAGACAGGAGAATCCCTTGAACCCAGGAGGCGGAGGTTGCAGTGAGCCGAGATTGCACCACTGCACTGTAGCCTGGGAGACAAGAGTGAAACTCCATCTTGGGAAAAAAAAAGTGGAGGAAAAAAGATAAGTACAAATAAGAAAATGAATATTACCTGTAATGCCACCTTTGAACAATAAGGAAGGCTAACTTTGGCTTTATACTCTGAAGCGGTTTTTCTCAAGTATTTACATATAGTCACAATAATGAGGTCATATTCTGTTTTATAGTCTTTTTTGAACCTATCTGCATAGCGAACATTTTTCTGTAATGTGGCATATTCTTCTACAACCAGGCTTTCTAACGCCTGCCCGTATTTCACCATGGTGGGTCTCTCCATTTTTGGATGTTTAGTTTGCTTTTACTTTTTTCACTATCATGGAAAAATTATTTAATAAACATTCTTGTAACAAAATCTACATGCACATTTGAATATTTTCAAATAATAAATTATCAGATGAGAAATTCTTGGTTTAAAAAACTTTAAGTACAATTTTAAAACTTTTAAAGATTTATAAAAGTAACATACTCTCATTACATAAAATAGAGAAGAGTTGTGAAAGTTGAAGAGTCACTATTACCCATAGTGACAGCTCTTTCAAAACAACTATGGATAATACTTTATTTTACTTTCTCTGAGTGTTTTGTCTATGCATTCAAAAAAGCATTATAATCAATCACTTCCTACAATTTTGCGTTCGGTGGTTTTCACTCTACACTGTGTGGCAAGATAATTTGCGTTTCCCCTATTCTTTGTGTATTCCAACTCTCAACTTCAAAGATTTTCCCACAGGAAAACTGAGAGCTGCTTAAACAGTACGGATATTTAAATAAACGAACAATCCCTAGCCCCAAACACTTTTGCATAGCTTCTGCTGAATGCTTCGAATACCAAGGAAGAGCCCAGGCCTTGGGCCTTGGCAGTAGAGCTGGAGCCCTGCCCAGCCTGAAGGACGCAGGGAGTACGGGGTGGGGGTGAGGAGGGAATCCCATCCTGCTCAGGGGCAACCCCTCGGGAGAGGATGTCACCATGGGGAATGAGTTGGTCCGCCTAGGGCACACAGGGAGGCTGGAGACCGGCCAGGGGCCTTTCTGCCTCCTCTAGGCCCCCTCAGCCTCAGGCATCGCAGAGAGGCTGGAAAGCACTCGGGCCAGAAGGGACAGAGCTGGCTGGGACCCTGAGCATATTGGAGGGAAAAATTTATCCAAGAGACATTTCCTAGGGATGTGTGTCAGGACCACTGAAGGTACCGGGAATTCAGTGATAAACAAGGTTGATGAGGTCCCCCCTTCTCCTTGAGCTTATAATCTAGTGGAGCAGGGGGGAGGGATGGGGAATGAGTGCATGAAAAAGAAACCTAGCATGTGCTGAGTGTCCTGCCAAGAATCAAGATCAGGTGAAGCGATAGGTGTGACCTCCACAGAAATGACTCTCAGGCTGAAAAGCTGGCCATGAAATGACCCTGAGGGAAGCCATCCCAGGCAGGGGGCAGCTGGTAGAGGGCTCAGGCATGGCTGAGCTTGGAATGCTTGCAGAACAAAATGGGGGCTCCTGCAGAGAGGGCAGGGAGAGGGGAGGGTGAGAGTCACGGCACCAGATCTAGGAGGACTTCACCAGCTGGGATGGGAGGTGAGACGTGCCTCGGGTAACGGGTGACTGCAGGAGAGTTGTGGGCAGGAATACGATGTGTCCTGCGCATTCTTCTAAAAGATCATCTGGATGCTCTTCGGAGGCTTTGGAGGAGTGGATGGAGCAAGATGGGCTTCAGGAAGGCCAGTTAGGGACCAGTCCAGGGTGGTAAAGGGGATGGGTAGGTTGGGACTCGGAGGATGAACAGACTGGCAGTGGGCTCAGGGGGCATGCACCTGCTGATCCTGGGTGTGAGGTGGGAGGCAGAGGAAGAGACAGCAATCCAGGAATGTGGCCTGAGTTTAGATTTAAGGGCTATATGGTGGGGACATAATTTACTGAACTGGAAAAAGGTGAGGGAGGAATAGATTATGCCTGGGATGAAATTTCCTGCTAGTCCAGGGAGACGAAGGCTGCATTTGGATTTCATTTCATTTAAGAACATAGGAAATGAATATTTCTGTCTCCCCCACAAGTCTATGGATTGGTTCACTCCCCTGCAATTATAACACAAGCATGTTTATTACTGCCGTTATCACTTAATATACTATTAAGTAACTAGAATCTGTTGAAGCAGTCTTGGCAATGAAACAAGGTGTAAATAATTCAATAATTTATCACTGAACATTCGGTTACAGAACAATTTGGTTGTCTTCCATTTTTGCACAATAAATAACCACTGAATTGAATATTTTTGTGTTTACTTCTTATGATTACCATAAGATACAGTTCCAGAAATGGAATTATTCAATTAAACTTCAGGATACAAACTCATATACATTGTAAAGTTATTTCCAAAGCAACCTAAACCATTAACAGAGAACAGAGTACAAGTTTCATTCTTGCCAGTAATGAGTGTTCTTATTTTTAAAATCCCTATCCTGGGCTCTGCTTCTAAGGAACCATAATTAAAGTGTTCAATATCAGGAGTAGTTCTAAAAGTAGACTCTAGACATAGGGCTCTTGCATTGGGTCACCCACCAGCTTACCAATAGTGAGGACCCAGCACTGGTGGCAGGTGGAGCAGTCTGGGGTGCCATGGCCCCTGGCGTGCCAAGGCCACTGGGGTGCCACAGCCCCAAGTTCTCTGCAACTACATAAGATCACCCTTCCTCTAGTGTGCAATAATTCACTCCTTATTTCTGCTAGAGTCTTCACCAGAAGCACCTGTTACAGCCATCTTTCTACTAATAGCCTTTTCAAGAAAATCTAGGATGTGCTTCTGGCAGGCACTTCAAAGCTCTTCCAGCCTCTCCCTATGACCCAGTTCCAAAGCCACATCCACATTTTTAGGTATTTGTTACAGTAGCAACCCACTTCCCAGTACCAAACTCCCAGCAGCAGCTGATAGCTAGCAGGAGACTGGGACCTCGGTCCTAAAACCCTAAGGGCCCAAATTCTGGCAACATCCAGGGAGCTTGGAAGAGGACCCCCTGTGCTAGGTGAGAACTCATCCTGCTGACACCTTGATTCTATCCTGGTGAGACCCTGAACAGAGAACCTAACCACACTGCACTCAGACTTCTGACCTGCGGAAACTGTCAGAAACTGTGAGATAAAAAATGTGCATTGTTTCAAGTTCTAGTGTGTGCTCATTTCTTATGCAGCAATAGAAAAAAACTCAGACAAGCCAGGTGTGGTGGCTCATGCCTGTAATCCCAGCACTTTAGGAGGCTGAGGCAGGAGGATCACTTGAGCCCAGGAGCTTGAGACCAGCCTGGGCAACATAGCAAGACCCCATCCCTAAAAAATATTTTTAAAAATTAACCAGGTATGGTGGTGTGCACCTGTAGTCCTAACTACTCAGGAGGCTGAGGTGGGAAGATTGCTCAAGCCCAGGAGTTTGAGGCTGCAGTGAGCTATGATGGCACCACTGCACTCCAGCCTCGGTGGCAGAGCAAGACCCTGTTCAAAAAAAAAAAAAGACAAGAAAACGGAGAAGGTGCTGCTGAGGAGGAAGTTGGCACTGTGGTGAGGCTCAGCACGGTTGTTTTCCTGCAGACCAGGGCTGATGGCAGGAAAGGCTGTTCAAGATCTGGCTCTCTGACAGCAGGGAGAGCAACAGGCAAAGGGCATCTAGAATGGGTGGTGGGATCCGGCAATGATGAGCATCAGTAGCAGCCTTGGGACCAATTGCTCCAGTTGGGCTGTAGCTTGCCCCTTAACTCGCATCTCGTGAGTTTTCCCAGAGTCTGGGAGCAGCCAGCATGCTAGTGCTGGCAGGATGGGGACTCCTCAGGTGAGAAGCAGGAGGATCTGAGTGGGGTAAGGGGTGGCTTATAGCAGGTGCTATCATGCTCTGCCAATGCCCTGGGGGCCTTTTGACCAGCTTGCTTGGTGCGCCCATCTCCCGGCTGCTCTGGCTTCTGTGATTAATGGTTTGCACCTGTGACCTTCTCTAGCGGCTTGCCCCCAAACTTTCAAAACCACCTCTCTTGTTGCCCAGGCTGGAGTGCAGTGGGACCATCATAGCTCACTGCAGTCTCAAACTCCTGGGCTAAAGTAGTCCTCCTGCCTCAGCTTCCCTAGTAGCTGGGACTACAGGCATGTGCCACCATGCTCAGCTAATTTTTAAAATGTTTTTTTGTAAAGACAAAGTCTCACTATATTGCCCAGGTTGGTCTCGAATTCCTGGGCTCAAGCAATCCCTTCACCTCTGCCTTCCAAAGTGCTGGGGTTACAGGCATGAGCCACTGCGCCTGGCCTCAAAGACACCTCTCTTCTACTGCCCTGACTTCTGCTCTAGCAGCCCATGGCCCAGGACCAAAAGGTGTAGGGATATAGATATCTCATTCACCTGCCTCAAGACTCTGTGCTAGAATTCACACTCCAGAGCAGGATAAAGCTGAAGCTAGACTTTATCCAAAACCCATGTTCTCATGTGGCTTCTTTCCCTCCCCTCCCTGGACTCCTTTACCATTTTCTCCTGAGAATACACTCTCGATATATCATAGGCTCTGCACCTAGAGAATCCAGGTTACAACAATGCCTTTTCCTCCTTTTCCTTTCCAAGTGTGAATGTTCTTAGGTGACAGCTTGCTCTCCAGCCTGGACCTCTCCCCTGAGTTCATGACTTACCAAGGCAGTTCCCTCCTGTGGCCCTGCATGGGTGTGGCCCTTCCTCTTGGGAACTGTGAGTAATAAACTATCTTTTCAATGGCAGCTGTCTCCTGATTTGTTGGCCTCAGCATACTTGAATAAAACCCAAATCTCGGGTACATTTTAAAACAATGCATTAATTCACTGAGTTCTCATGGTGGCCCCATAAAAGAAAGCATGATGGTTTCCATCTTAATAAATGAGAGGACAAATAACCAACCCAAGGTCACAGAGATAGTAAATGCAAAGGCAGAATGAGAAGCCAAGTCTAAGTCCAGAGCTCCTATTTTCCAACAACCATTATTATGCATCTATAATACAAAGCTGCACTTAGTTAATTTGCTCTATGCGACTATTAAAAGTGTGTGTGTGTGTGTGTGTGTGTGTGTGTGTGTGTGTGTGTGTTTAAGACGGAGTCTCCCTCTGTTGCCAGGCTGGAGTGCAGTGGAATGATCTCGGCTCACTGCAACCTCTGCCTCCCGGGTTCAAGTGATTCCCCTGCCTCAGCCTCCCAAGTAGCTGGGACTACAGGTGCACACCACCATGCCCAGCTAGTTTTTGTATTTTTAAACAGAGACAGGGTTTCACCATGTTGGCCAGGATGTTCTCGATCTCTTGAACTCATGATTCACCAGCCTTGGCCTCCCAAAGTGCTGGGATTACAGGCATGGGCCACCGCACCTGCCTTTAAAAGTGTTTTATGTATATTTGATAGCAGGACTTCAGAGGCAAGTAATTCACTTTCTCCAGCCCTATATTTTCAACTTAAAATTAATTCAACAGAGTAAGAATGAAAATGTCTTTTCTGCATCCATTGCCTATTACTGCTGTAACGAATTACCACAAATCTAGTGGCTTAAAACAACACAAATTTATTAACTTACAGCTTTGAAGTCAGAAGTCAAAAATGGGTCTTATTGGGCTAACATCAAGATGTTTTCAGATGCGTGTCCTTTGTGGAGGCTCCAGGGAAGAATCCATTTCCTCACCTTTTCCAGTCTTTAGCGACCTCCAGCATCCTTTCACTTGTGGCCCCATCCTCCTCTTCAAAGCCAGCAATATATCCTCATCATCCCATCTCCCTCTGATTCTGACCACTGCTTCTCTAGTCACATCTTCTTGCACTCTAACCCTCCTGCCTTCCTCTCATAAGGACCCCTATGATTACATAACCCCCCATCTCAAGATCCTAACTTCAATCATGTTTCTTTTGCCACATAAAGTAACATATTCACAGGTTCTGGGGATTAGGACATGGATATCTTAGGAGATCATTATTCTGCCTACCACACATTCCAAGAAAACTTTGTTTGAAATCCAAAATGCTTTCTTAAACCAAAATTTACTCATCATAATTTCCCTATTTCTTTTCCATTTTAATTTCACTCCTTAGAAGTAATTTCAGTAATTTCCTATGTGTATCCAAACATAATTGATTTATTTCTCTATTTCTACCAATTAACAGCGTATGATACCCAATATTCTTTGACTTAAAAAAAAAAATTGGCCGAGCATGGTGGCTCACGCCTGTAATCCCAGCACTTTGGGAGGCTGAAGTGGGCAGATCACTTGAGATCAGGAGTTTGAGACCAGCCTGGGCAACATGATGAGACCCCTATCTTCACTAAAAATACAAAAAATAGCCAGGTGTGGTGTCACACATCTCTGGTCACAGCTACTTGGGAGGTTGAGGCAGGAGAATTTCTTGAACCCAGGAGGCGGAGGTTGCAGTGAGCTGAGATCGTGCCACTGCACTTCAACCTGGGTGACAGAGAGAGAGACTCTGTCTCAAAAAAAAAATTAATATATGATATAGTTTGGATATTTGTCCCCTCCAAATTTCATGTTGAAATCTGATGCCCAATGTTGGAGGTGGGGACTAGTGGGAGGTGTCTGGGTCATAGGGGTGGATCCCTCATGAATGGCTTGGTGCCATCACCATGGTAATGAGTTAGTTCTCACTCTGTTAGTTTATGCAGGACCTGGGTGCTTAAAGGAATGTGGGACCCCTCCCCTCTCTCTCTTCTTTCCTCCCTCTCTCACCATGTGATGCCTGTTCCCCTCCCTCTCACCATGATTGGAAGCTTCCTGAGGTCCTCACCAGAAGCAGATGCTGGTGCCATGCTTCCAGTACAGCCTGCAGAATCGTGAACCAAATAAACCTCTTTTCTTTATAAGTTACCCAGCCCCAGGTATTTCTTTATAGCAGCACAAATGGACTAAGACAATACAGCTGAGATTTTTCCATGTCACCATATATAGATTATCTTGTTCTATTCGATGGTATACAAGTTTCCATTTAATGGATACACCATGAATATATTTAATCAACTCCTTATGGATATTGAGGTTGTGTGATGGGCACTATTTGTTGCCTTCCTAACACCCTCTGTTCCCTCTTTCCATTCTAAGTTTGTTCAATTATTTATCCCTTCCCGCAGCTCCAGAAGAGAAGACTGATTAACCCAAGCCCTGCAGAACCTGGCTTTACCCAGGTGATAGTTGTTGGTCTGGGAATATATACCTAACCTAAACTGATCAATTAGACTGAAGGTTAGGGCTTAGAGCACATGCATAGCTAGGGGAGAGGAGCTATGCTCTGCCTTCTATCTTCGTCTCCTCTCTAAAAAGGCACCAGGAAACGTGCCGCCATCTTGCAACTGCGAGAAGAGGTGCTGATCCAAGAAATGGCAGAGCTGAGCCAGGAACGACCTAGCTCCTGGGGGGCAGCTTTGAGTTGTTTCTCACACCACATCTGGGCTTCTCACCTCTGGACTTAGCGTTATACGAGAGACTAACTTCTCTGTTTTCTTAAGCTAGCTGGAATCACAGTTTCTGAAACTTGTGTATCTTAACTGTACAGGACTTCTAGGAAGATTTAATCAGTTTATATTTGTAAAATGCTTAGAATGATGCTTAGTACATAGTAAGCACTACATCAATGTATGTTGAATAAATAAATAATACAGGTTGGTTTTTACCTTTCTTCTATTACAAGTAATGCTATCATAAACCTCCTGTACATATATCTTTACATACTTCTACCAGAATAAATGACTAAATAGGCTAAATGACTAGAAGAGGAATTGCTGGGTCAAAGGGTCTCTGTATTCTAAATAGAAATGGGTATTGACAAATGGCCCTCCAAAGAAGTTGCTGAATTCACACATCCACCAGCAGAGTATAAAAGTGTTTATTTTCATATGCTTTCATCAACAAGTCAGATTATCAAGGCTTTTAATCTTTGCTAGTATAATAGGTTTAAAATGGTATATTATTGTTTTATGTTGGATTTCCTAGTTGTGATGGTATGCCCTTTTTATTTGTATTGGTGATTCGTATTTTCTTTTTAAAATCACCATTTATAAATTCTAGTTTCAAATAATCAGGACCAACTAATTTTCCATAGATTTAACTATGTAAGAAATAAAACATCTATATGTTAAAAAAATCAATAAACTACAACCATTAAATACAGAACATAAAAGACAGTCTCTGAACAAGGAAAATATCATTGCAATATACATGAAAATGAATAATATAAATATCTCTAATAAACCAATAAGAAAAAATGAACACTCAACTTTAAAACAGGCAGAGGGTATGAACATTTTATAGAATTCAAATAACCAACAGCTACATGACTCATTAAAACTCACCAAAAGATCAAAATGAGATATCATCATTCGGCTATCAAATGGGTAAAGATTTTTTTCTTATAACTCTGTATTAGTCCTTTCTTGCACTGCTATAAAGAAATACCCGAGACTGGGTAATTTATAAAGAAAAGAGGTTTAATTGGCTCATGGTTCTGCAGGCTGCACAGAAAACCGTGACTTCTGCTTCTGGGGAGGCCTCAGGAAACTTACAATCATGGCAGATGGCGAAGGGGAAGCAGGCACATCTTACAT
The DNA here is from genome assembly GCF_029289425.2 of Pan paniscus. NCBI lineage: Eukaryota > Metazoa > Chordata > Mammalia > Primates > Hominidae > Pan > Pan paniscus. The sequence continues at coordinate 29,964,612 of NC_073266.2, forward strand.
GGTCAGAGCAGGAGCAAGAGAGAGGACGGGGAGGTATCACAAACTTTTAAACAACCAGATCTCAAGAGAACTCACTACAACACTAAGGGGAGTGGTGCCAAACCCTTCACAAGAAACCGCCCCGATGATCCAGTCACCTCCCACCAGGCCCCATCTCCAGCATTGGGGATTACATTTCAACATAAGATTTGGGCGGGGACACAGATCCAAATCATATCAAATTCTTAGTGTTACAATATTTCTGGGTACAGAAACTTTCATACACACTGGTAGAGTATGAATTGGTCCACTCTTAGGTAATATTTAACTTGCCTTTAAAATGTGGGTAACCAAGGATTTTGGGGACAGTGTAACTACTCTATGTAATTCTATACTGGAAAATGTATTTCTTTATACATTTGTCCAAATCCATAGAAAGTACAATACCAAGAGCGAACCCTAATGTAAAGTATGAACTTGGGGTGATGATGTTGTATCCATATAGGTCATCAATTGTAACAAATGCACCACACTGGGGGTGAACCTAAAATTATTCTAGAAAATAGTCTATTAATTAAAAAAACTTGAATGTGTGAAATGTACTTAGACACACCCATTCTACTTATAGAAATTTATCTTAAGGAAGTTATCAGAGATGTAAACAAGGCTTCTTATGTACAGATTATTCACTGCACCATTATTGTAACTGGAAAAAAACCACACTCAATGCTCAGTAATCTGGGAATGTTAAGTAAATGCTGGTGTGGCTATGCCATGGAATACTATGTAGATGTTAATACTTGTGAGCAGACTATGAAACCACAAAAGAGTTTGTTCATGATTAAGGGGAAAAGATCACCAGGCAAGTACTAACAACGGGATCTCAATGTTGTGTGTATGGGGTGGGCTGTGTATGTGCTGTGGAGGGCACAAGCAGCCACAGAGAAAAAGATTGTGAACATACACAAAATGTTTACCGTAGCCATCTCTAGGTGATATGATTGCAGATGATCTTTATTTCCTTTTGTACTTTTCTGTATCATTTCCATTTTATTTTATAAAGAGCAAGAAGTATATCCTTTCCCCTAATCAATAAAGCTATCAGAAGTATTTTCCATCCTATTAGTCATTTTTGTATAACTTGTAGTTTTCTAGTTTGCAAGAAACTAAAATAATGCTAGACAATTTTATGCAACAGAAGTTGGATATTAATTCTTTAAAAAGAATATCTCAGTTATTTGCATGAAAATACACTCATTTCTACTGGCTTCTGATAGATTGTTGGAAGACCGGATAATCCTCATTCTCGAGTGGGAGACTATATATTATTCTGCTGGACATAATATAGCTGAGGTTGTTTTTGAATAAATAATTACAGCTGCACTTTAAAAAAATCTCAATTTTAAAGCTTAATTTTTCACAGTCAAAAATGATTAGTTGAGACTCACAGTAAGAGGACTTTCCTCCGCTGGAAGCTACTGGGTTGTGTTTTTTAGAAATATGTAATTTGAAAATTAAAATGATCTTGTTCATTTTCATTTAGGTAGCAGTTTTAAAAATTAAATTGTTCAAGATGAAAGTGTGTGAGTAAGCACCATGTCTTCTTTTTAATCCTATTGTCGTTTCTAAATTTACTTCTAATATACAAAGAAGCTGGAAATTAGCCTGATATCCAATGGGGCAGAAAACTTACTTATCTTGATGAGAAAAAGAAAGAGGCAGGGGAAGCTGCCCAATTTTACATTAAAAAATGACAGCAACTTGCTTACTGTATGAATGACTCCATTTGGGCCTGGACTCACCATTTGAGTTTCATGCTTTCATTCTCACTGTCCACTTTTCTCTGAATGTGGGAAAACTTTGCCCTGAGCTTGAGTTTGGTACTCCCTGAAGAATTATTAGTATTTTTATTATTATTACTATTTATTTATTTAGAGACAGGGTCTTTCTCTGCTGTTGGAGTGCAGTGGTGTGATCATGGCTCATTGCAGACTCCAGCTCCTGGGCTCAAGTGATCTTCCTGCCTCACCCTCCTGAGCAGCTGGAACTACAGGTGCATGCCACCATGCCCAGCTATTTTTAATTTTTTTTTTTTTTTGTAAAGACAGGGTTCTCACTACGTTGCCCAGGCTGGTCTCAAACTCCTGGCCTCGAGTGATCCTTTCATCTCGGCCTCCCAATATGCTGGAATTATAGGTGTGAGCCACCACATCTGGCCCCCTGAAGAATTATTGAGCCACAAGTAACCTTCTCTAATGCCCTCCTTCAGAAGTGATGATGTTTTCTATCATTAACTGTTTCCCTATGTGTCACAAACACATTCCACCACAGAATCAACTGTCAAACTGTGAAATTACATCTTCAGTTTCCAGGGGTTTTAATAGACAGGGTCTTTCTTTAGAAAACCTGTTCTTGGGGTTTGGAGTAGCTTTCGATTTAACTGGGTCATGGTCCTCACAGAGGGAGTCATTTCCTGGTTGCCGGAGGCTGGGTTTTAGGTAATAGTTGTAGTCTTCGTCCCTACCAGACATACTCCAGAAGTCAAGGGAAAACTTGAGTCATTTAAGTTTGAACAGGTTTTCTACTGCTTTGCCCACCTTCCTCCAGAAGTGCTAAAAAACAGGAGCTATTAGAGTCTTTCTCATCTACCTGACCTCTGAAAGCTGGGACTCCTGAAGGCTCAGGCAGTCCAGAGTCATCTTCTCTTTTCTTTCCATACTTTCTTCCCATATGACTGCATAAGTTCCCCTGAATTTAAGTTTCATCTTCATGCTGCTGTCTCAAGTCCATGCATTTCAGCCTAGATCTCTCCTCTGAGATATGAGTCGACATATCCAACTTCTGGAGACAGACCAGCCTGGACCAAGTGTTGGAATGAAGGTTGTTGGTGTGTGGGAGGGGTACATTAAGATGATATTATTCAGCCTTTTGATTTCCCAGAAGAGTATCCTGAGACCCCCAGGGTTCAGGGTTATGTTCATTTGGCATTTTCAGACAACCTCCTGTTGTATCTGTCTGAAACACTGCAATTAATTTTGCATGTCTTAAAAATCTCTTTATTTCCCCCCAAACCAGCTCTTCATGACCCAGCTTTGCCTCTGACAGTGAGTGGCACCATGACTTTCCACTTCCTTAAGCTGGAACTGAGGAGTTACACCTGACTCCCCCACTTTCATCATTAGTCCATCAGCAAGTCCTATCAGTTCTCCTTCGAAAATAAGCCTCAAATTTGCCCATTTCTTGCTACGGCCACCATCTCTACCTGGTCCATGCCACTGTAATGGAGGGCTTGGACCACTACAGCAGCCTCCTTTTAGTCTTTTCTTGTTCCAGTCCAAAAAGCAAAAAAAGTGAGCATCCTAAAATGTAACTCGAAACCCAAGAGGACCTAAGAAAACAGCATGTCAGAAGCTCAAAGCGGCAGAGCTGATGGTGAATTTGCAGAGCCCAGGGGCCCCCGGGTGGCTGGAAGGCAGACTGTGAGGAGCTGATGAGAAACAGTTACCGCTGAGGGAGTCAGCCAGTGCCCAGTGCACAAAGCTGTGCATCAAGTTCTGTGGAGCCGGAGAGCAAAGCACATGGGCAGTGGGTGCTGTCCTTCTATGGTGGCACCAGTTGCAGCCAGCACTGTGTTCTGTGAACCAAGACATAGCCCTGAAGCCCTGAGCCTCGATTGAAAGAGTTGGATAGATGATCACTGTGGTCCTTTTCAGCTCTGTCAATCTGTCATCCTGCGACTTTAGACAGGACTTGGACTGTGTCTTGCTGCACTTCATACCGGGGGCCTGTCATGGTAGCTGGACCATCCGTGATTTAGTGCATTAGTTTTACAGAGGCCCTGGCTCACCTAATGCCCACGTTGAAGTAACAATTTTTCTCTGACAATCTCTCCCTTTCCTTCTCTCCCCTTCTCTTCCTTCCTGGCAGCCTTTATCCTCCGTGAAGTTGAGTGTTCAGGCTGCTGCTTGGCTGTCAAGGGCCTTCCTGATTTTGGACATGGCTCCCCATACCCTAGGTGGACGAGAACTAATGTTGTAAATTTCTATTGTTTATAAGGTACCCAGTCTATGGTATTTTGTTGTAACAGTGTGACTGGACTAAGACAGCTAGCCAGGTTACCAAATCATGAATAAGAGTAGGGTAAAAAGATGTTAGACCTACAAGTTCTCAAATTTCATGCTCCATGTACTCTTCTAAGGAAGCTACTGGAACATGTCCTCCTCCAAAATCAGCGAGTGAGTCAAGAAGAGGAAGACATGGGATTTACCCAGGAAGAGAGATACAGGGACGTCAGGAAAGCAGCCGAGGTTATAATGGGCTGGACACCAAGAAGGAGGTCTTAAGAAAGAAGATGAAATTGATCAGATGCTCTGAGGCATTTGAATAGATTGTAAGGAGATACTACAAGTGGTAGGGAATTGAGGATAAATTAATAATCAAAGAAAACAAAAATGAAAATTTATAGAAGGGACATTTAATTACTGTACCTTATGTGGCTCAGCTGTGAATAATATTTAATTATAATAACGTAAACCTTGATGTTGGTGTGTGTTCATGTGGGTTGGGGTAAAAAAAAAAGAGCTATATATTCATCTTCCATAACAGAAACCAACAAGCCCTATCTAAAAATTTTTTTAAAAGTCCAAAAATCACAGTATTCCCATTTATTTAGAAATATGGAGTCAAAAACCATAAGGAAAACTTAAAAGAGTGGTTGCTTTCTAGGAAGTCAGAACTGGGAGTGAGGAAGGGTGGAGAGAGAGATGCCTCTTTTTTTGTTATAAGCCTTATAAAACTATTTGACTTTTAAAAACACTTATATACATAAAACTGCATGAAAGGGAGGAAAGGAAGAAAGAAAAAGGAGGCAATGGGGGAGAGGAGAAAAAAGGGGGAGAAGGGATGGGCCTGACAGATTACCTCATATTAAGATAATTATGGTCTGAAGCAGTTTAATGAATTTCCTTTCCCAAGAGCACTCACATTTTAAAAGGTGACAAGAAACACCATTTACACTTTAAACCAAAGAAATGAATCAGGGCCGGGTGCGATGGCTCACGCCTGTAATCCCAGTACTTTGGGAGGCCGAGACGGGCAGATCACTTGAGGCCAGGAGTTTGAGACCAGCCTCGCCAACATGATGAAACCCCATCTCTACAAAAAATACAAAAATTACTAATAGCTGGGTGTGGTAGTGCATGCCTATAGTCCCAACTACTTGGGAGGCTGAGGTGGAAGGATCACCTGAGCCTGGGAGGTCCAGGATAGTGACCTCGCGTGAGCCATGATTGTGCCACTGCACTTCAGCCTAGGTGAGAATGAGACCCTGTCTCAAAAAAAAAAAAAAAAAAAAGAAAGAAAGAAAAAAGAAAAGAAAAGTATTAGGCTCTGCAGTGGGTAAAAGGGGAATATATGTGGGAACCTTATAATCTGAGATTACACAGTGTCTTGCAAACCACGAGCAGAAGAATAGGACGATGTTGGACACCTGGAGGAAAGAAAGAAAGAAAAAAGTCATTCCAGCAGGCACGAGAACAACACAGCAAGGACTGCCGTGTTAACCCCTGGCAGGGCCTGGATGACAGAAAAGGGAAGCTAAGCACAGCTTGGGAAGCTTGGGCGGTGCCTGGTTGACCTAAGAAGAGGGACAGAGTACAAACAGAAAGCCAGAAACGATGTCCACATGCTTATTTGTTTTGGGGGCCATAAGTACTTATCATGAAAGGTGTCATGTTCAAGCTCAGGACACCTGCTCCACCACCATACCCTGGCAGAGGGTTCATTCACTGAAGACAGGGTGATGATGATCTGGTCCATGGCGGGAGGGATTAATTCTGAATCCTTTCTTAACATCATGCATTTCATGTGACAGATATAGGTAAGGTAAGTATTCTCAGATATTTTTTGTGGAAGTGCTAGTGGGTACCTCCTGTGGAAAGCAGGATGGTGATAGAGGCCTGTGAATACATGGATACCCTTCGACGCAATCATTTTACTTCTGGGACTGCATCCTAAAGTAATAATTCTAAATCTAGGCTAGGTGCAGTGGTTCACATCTGTAATCCCAGCACTTTGGGAGGTCGAGGTGGGTGGATCACCTGAGGTCAGGAGTTCGAGACCAGCCTGGCCAACATGGTGAAACCCCATCTCTACTAAAAATACAAACATGAGCCAGGCATGGTGGCACATGCCTGAAATCCCAGCTACTCGGGAGTCTGAGGCAGGAGAATTGCTTGAACCCGGGAGGCGGAGGTTGCAGTGAGCCGAGATCACGCCACTACCCTCCAGCCTGAGTGACAGAGTGAGACTCTGTCTCAAAACAAAAACAAAAACAAAAACAAAAAAAAAACTAGATAAATTTTTGCACAAAGACTTGCACTGCAGTTATGTGTAATAGCAAGGACTAAGAAGCAATCCTAGCTTACATATTTGCTTCTCTTTTGGGAGGTTTTTTGTTATTGTTAGGAGAAGTCTTGCTCTGTTGCCCAGGCTGGAGTGCTGTGCTGCGATCATAGCTCACTGGAGCCTCGAACTCCTTGGCTCGAGGGATCAGCCTGCCTCAGCCTCCTGAGTAGATAGGATTACAGGTGCACACCACCATGCCCAACCAATTAAAAAAAGATTTTTTTTGTAGCGATGAGGTTTTACTATGTTGCCCAGGCTTTGGGGAGTGTTTTTAATAATAAGGTAAATGTATGTCTGTGCATAACTTTTTGTCTATATTAGAACTGTTGTGCTGTTATTAAAATGATATTTATAACAAATTTGCTAACATAGAGACACAATGTTAGAGGAAAAATGAAATAATGTGTCTATTATCACAAGCTATATTTTAAACACTGCATAAAAAGAAAAAAGAAAACTGAAAGCAATGTATGAAATATTAACAGTAATAAGACTATGAGTCATTTATCGTCTCTTGAAATTTACATGGTTTCAAATTTATATAATGTACACGTATTGCTTTTTAATGGAAAGTTTAATTAATATTTGTAAGAAAAACTCCTATGGCATCAATAGATTTATGTCCCTGCAATCTGGTTACTAACATACAACCTCATGAAACATATCCCGAGGTTCCAGTACCTTCTAACATATTTAGCTACTTTTGTTTACAAGCACCTATATCAATATTGAATTTTTAAAAATTAATCAAAAAAATCCAGTCATCATAATATCTATCTGTGGATAACTGTAGAGTTATTGTGGATCTCAAGTTATTCTTCAGATTCTCTGCTAGAAGTCTCAAGCTTATTCCAAGTGTTTCAAGACGTTACTATACTATTCATTTTAAATTATTTGATAAAGATTACTAGATTTTCTCCAGGGTACATAGCAGTCATAATTAACAAACCCAGCTGTCACTCAAACTGGAACACATCAAATCAAAAGGCCACAGAGCATGTTTGCAGACAGGGCTCTGCATGTCTCCCTGAAAGCAAGATAAGGCCAGGCAAAAGGGAGCCCTATAAATATTGCATCCTAGAACACTGACATTGACCTACACTGTTTGACAGAAACATTAAAACACGGAGAGATCTGACACATTCTACAGAAATGTCTTTTCCCAAAGGTAGCCAGGCTTCAAGCCTTGAGAATTGTTGAAAATTCTGAAAGGTCTCATATCTATTGTTACCATTTCCTTGTCACATGGAAAAGGCTAGACAGCTCTTTCTCCTGGCCTAGCCAGTAAATTGGTTGTGTAGGACCACGGATAGATGAACACATTATTCCTTAAGCTACAGAGATTTGCCAGAGCTCAAGTTCTTGTCAGTTCTCAAGCCTGCCCTCCTCTTTACCTGTTCTTTCTGTCTATTCACTCCCCCGACTCAGGAGAGCAGCGCAAACGCTGACACGGTGCGGCGGGAAGGAATGGATTTTATTGATTACAAACAAGGACTTGTCCCAAGCCGCATTTTAGGTGCTGATAGACTGAGAAAGGCCTGGTGCAGTCCTATTCCTTGTAGCTGATACTGTGCAGAACCACAAGATGGCTCTGTAGCCACAGCCAACCTTGTGAAGTTCCAGGGACGTTTTCTATGAGGGTATCTGCAACTGGCGGCCAAGATTCACCAGGCCTCCTGGTTATGATCTGGAGGCAGGCGTGCTGCTTCTCTGATTCTTTCATGGTTCCTTAATTTTTTGTTAGGTGACTTTTAGTGTTGGATACTAACACTATAGAAAAGTACATCCGTAAACATATTTACACAGTTGTTCCGAACATCACCATTTTTTTCCTTACAAACTTTGTGTAAATGGGGGGAAAATAAGCTGTGCTTAAAATCGTGGAACAATTTTTGTCCTATAAATCGCCAAGAAGACATTTCCCAATGCAATTTTCAAAATGGGTTGGTTTCTGCTATTAGCAGGCAAGAAGCACACTGTTCCTTATGCCTGACTCAATTGAAAAGCACTTAATTCAAGATCTCAAGGGCAAAGGTAGTTGATGGGGGCTCAGGTAGCTCTCCGTTTTCACTCATGGAAAACAGCGTTTTCCGGAACAAACTTAGTGCAGTGCTTCGATAATATAAGCAGTCCTCTTTGTGTACACATTTGGCAAAGATACCTTCCTCCAACGTCGCAGCAGTGAGGTCTCACACACGTGCACTTGGTCCTGGGGGTGGGCGAGGGGGCGACAGAGTTAGCAGAGCATGAAGCATGCCCCGAAGGAGCTTTGGGACTAGGGTGGGACTGGGGGGGTCACCTCTTCAAGTAGTGAGACATGAGAAGTTCTGCAAGGCCCCGACCTACCTTCCCCACCACTCTGCCGGGTACCACGTTCCTCTGCAGGAAGCTGGGAGCACATCAGACTCGCAAATAGCAGTAATAAAAAAGCAAGATTAGTAATCTGATGAATAGATTTATGGCCTGGGCTGAAGATGGACAGTGACATGCTGAAAACTCCCCCATTTGATTATAGTGTGCAGACAGGGTGGAAAACCACTGGATTAATGAGCTCACAGGAGAGAAGGCGCCGGAGTAAGAGACACACCTGTTGCCCTCCCCTCCACACACACACACACTTAGCACCTGGAGGAATTATTTCAAAAACTGTCCTATAGCACCTTAGAGCCTCTGAAAGACACAGAGGATGAGGATTTGTAATAGCGGCTGGGGTCATCAGAGACAGGGCAAGGTAACTTCTAAATGAAGTGCTGGACCCCTTCCAACCCCGCATGTGGTGCAAAGGAGAGAGAAAGGAAGCCAGGAGTCGGGCTTTGTAATGTGCCAGGTGTCTGCATTTATGCCATTTCATTTCATCACACCACCATCCTGCGAGGTGAGATTAACCCGTTACAGATGAAAATACTGAGTGTCACAGTGATTGTCTTCTTTGCCCAGCATCATACAGGAAAGAAGTAAAATGGTGAGGATTCTGCACCATAGACAGCAAGCCAGGATGAAGGGAGGCCTGGAAAACAGACGAGGAGCAACTGAGATTGGCACCGGCAAGGGCTCCAGAGTCCAGCAGCAGCCAGACCCAAGCTGCACCGCCCCAGACGAGACTTGACCTGGGAGACCAGCGAGCCCCACCATGCCTCACACCCACAGCCGAGATCCTATTATCATCACTCCCGCTTGCGGATGAAGAAACTGGGGCTCAGAGAGGCTAGGTAACTCTTCCAAGACCTCACAGCAAGAGTGCAGCAGGGGTGTGGCCCTGGCACCTGATCATGCTCCCTCCCGCCCTTCCCATTCTGTGCTCTCCTCTTTGAAGACCTTCCACCTGCCCCTGGAAGCTTTGCTTTGCTGCACCATCTCTGCATCCTCCGCCTCCTCCTAAAGCACTCCCTCCGCCCCTCCACCTGCTGGCTATGCTTGGAACTGCACTCTGCGAGGACCTCCTTTACCCTGCAATCCCAGGACAGCAGGGTCCGCATTCTCCTGCTCTCCAGACCTGTAGCTGAGGAGTTATCTTGACCCTATTCAAAAACCTCTGCGCACAGCATTTGCCTTCGATGGTCACTGTCCCTTGCCAACTCCCCCTCCCAAACATCTATGGAAGACTTGTGTCCCTGAGCTCCTCACCACACACTCTGCCTATCACAAGTCCCACATCACCTGAAGCAATGACAAGCCAGCTCTCCAGCTCCCCATCTCCCAAGGCCCTGATCCCCATTGGCCTGGATCTGCACTCCACGTCAGCCACCCACCCCATCCTGGTCCTTCCTCACACTCAGGCGACTCCAGCTCTGAGCATCCCAAATGCTACTGCTCCCTCTCAGATCTTGTCACCCGGTGGTTCTCCAACTCTAGGGTACATCAGAATCTCCCACAGGGCCCCGCCCCCAAAAGGTCTAATTCAGCAGGTCTGGGGTGGGACTCATGAATTTGCATTTCCAAGAAATATGCAGTGCTGCTGCTGCCGCTACTGCGGGGCCACCCTTAAGAAGTGCTGCTTTGAGCCGAAGCTCAGTCTGGACTGCTTACTCCAATCACCTGGAGGGCTTTAGAAGCCAGCAAGGTCCCAACTCCACCCTAGTCTAATTAAATCAGAATCGCTGGAGTTGGGCACGCCTAGAGTTTTTCAGAGCTCCCCGGGAGCTCTGATGCACAGCCAGGATGGAGGCCTGCTGCTCTAAGGATCTCCTCCCCCTCTGTTTCTTCCCCCTACCTCTGATTCTTCAATCTCTCTCTGATCCATACCCTCAGTGTCCCTGCCTTGCTTAGCAAAATCACAATCCTAGGTCAATTCACCTTCCTGCTGCTTCCACTGCTGAACCTGGGCTGCTGAACACGCACAGCGGACAGATTGGGACTGTTACAAGCGTGGAGTTTCCAGCTTCTGCTGAGCACTCAACGCTGCTCAACCACCCTGTGATGGCTCCCTCACCACCTCCCTACAGGCTCATTGGCCACGGGCCTGGGGCCAGACACACCCCAACCAGGTCACAGCACCTCTGAGCCTCAGTTGTCCCACCTGTCAAAGGCAAGGACAACCTCCAGGTGGAGGATGTTGCAAGGATGAGAGAGAATCCTGTATGTGAGGAGTTCATCAATGGTCTTGTTACTGTTTTGTTATTTGTTATTATTTTTTTAGTTGACAAAAAATTGCATATGTGTATGGTGTATGACATGTCATTCTGAAATATGCGCATATTGTGGAATGGCTAAAGAAAGCTAATTAACGTCAGCATCATCTCACATACATCTTTTTTTGTGTGTAGTGAGAACATTTAACAATCTACTGTCGGCGATTTTCAAGTTTATGATACATGTTGTTAACTGCGGTCGTCATGTTGTACAATAGACCTGGAACTTACTCCTCCTGTCTCACTGAAAGCCAGGAACCCCTCAATTTCTGGTTTGTCTACCTCCCATGTTTGTGAAAGCATCGGGGAAATAGTCTCTCCATTCCTCATTCCTGCCTAGGTCTATTAAATGGAAAACTTACCCTTCTGGAAAAGTCCAGAACCTAGGAAGAGCCTTCCTATCCCTCTCTCCATCTCCTCCCTCGCTTCCACCAGTGGGTAAGTGTGGGAGAAGGAAGGCGACGGGGCCCAGCCTTCTTCTCACTCTCTCTTTGGCATCCCCAGGAAGGCGAATAGCCCTCCTTGGCCACACGTAGTAAGTGGTTTCCTCTAGCACAAGATGCTGTGATCTGCGGTGTGTCCTGTGTCCTGGCGGGAAATTGAGTGCTGGAGTCAGGAGGGTGCGTGGGCTGGGGTGGAGAGAAGAGTGAGAGGAAAGGCCCTGGGTCCAGAGGAGAAGCCAGCTCTCTCAGCAGCTTCTGATCAGAAATCAGGCTGCTAGATTTCTGGCTCCTTCTTTCTTAGGTTCTAAAGGTGGAGGGAAGAAACATAGGGGTGTGATTAGTTATCTTCTCCAGACTCCCAAGAAGTTGCATTTCCTGGTACCCTCTCTAAGCCTAAGTTTTCCATCTGTGCCTGAGATCCCAACCCCTCTCACGACCCTAGGGACAAATCACCCCCTCCCCCAAATGCATCTTCATCCTCTCCCTTTCCCCAGGCTCTTTCTCTAAACAGACACACATGCACACACACACACATGCACACACACACACACACACACATCTTTTCCTTCTTAGGAAAAAAAAAAACCCAAAGACAACTCCTGTTGTCGGCCGTCCCTCTCCTGCCCTCGAGGCCTGGCCAGTGCCCTGCTATCTATACTCACCCTCCCCACCTCCTCCCTCCCTTCCCTCTCCCCCCACCCTCACTCCTGCCTGCAGCTCCTCCCCTGCAGCTGACTGCGTTCTCCCCAAGGCCAGTGCTCCCTGTAGCTACTACATTCTGTTCTCCTCCATCTACAGTACTTGACACTGTTGACCAAATCCATTGGTCATTCTTGAATTTATTTTCTTTTTAAAACTGCATGACCGCTCCTTCTCAGACCCTCTGGAAGTCTCCTTTTCTTAAGCCCAGGTGTCCCCCCTTAAGCGCAGTTGTCCTTTCAGTGGCGTCTGTCCTGTCCTCCTCCCAGTTTGTCCTTTCCTTACATGAGCTTAGCCTCTCCGTAGACTGATACCACGTTGAGGATGCCCTCCTCCCAGAGAACATGCTCCAGCCCCAGGATCACACACCCAGTTGCTCTGGACAATTCTCCCTGGAGCCCCAGAGCCTCTTCAACCAGACTCCATAAGTGGCCTTGCCAGCTCCCACCTGCTCCCCAACCAACAGACCCCAGTGAGAGACAAAAAGCTTCACGGGTGCCCATCACCCACATCAGCATAAGATGGGATCTGAGGCTCTTCATAACCTGCTGTCTGACTAGCTGTTGGCCTCATCTCCAGCCACCCCCATATGCGCCTTCATGCCCTGGAAAGAGGAGCACTTGTGGTTCAGCCGCAGGCCGAGCTCTTCAAGCCTGCTGTGCTCCTGCAGTTCACTATGCCAGCCTAGGCTTCTCTCTGCAGCCTGAAGATTCAGTGCACCATCCATCAGTTCCTCTATGAAGCTTCTCTGCACCCCATTCTGCCTGGACTAGGTGCTCCTTGTGTGTTCCAATAACACCAAGGTGCATGGATCTAGCACATCTCTTACATCACTTTGTGGTAGACTGTTGACATTTCACGTAAACTAAACTTCCCTCCCCACATACAGGGTTGTGGCTCCTTGAGATCTTTCACCTTGGGGATTCCATGTTCCCAGTGCCCAGCACAGAGCTTTGTATCAGGCTGGTGCTCAACATCTGTTTGGTCTCACAAATGTTTGGGTTCCACTCAAGAGGTGTGGGGGCCAGGGGGGAGTAGCGCATAACCTTGGCTTGAGATCTTGGTCTTCATTTCTATATCCATGGGTTGGTGATTTAAAATGAGTTGGTTCCTGTCAAGTGATTAACTAGTGGCTGGCACTCCACGTATCTCATTATTGACAGTGTATAATCTAGAGTCCAGGGGTAAGATCTGTTTATGAAGCCGTGGAGGGGAAGGGGAGAATGGCTTTGCTCTACAGGTGGAGGGAATGGGGGAAGAGGAGGGAGGGGAAGGGGCAAGGGAGAGAGGAGGACAAGGTGAACTTTGGGAACATAGGTGAATAACATACCTTTGTTTAATCAAGAAAAGCAGAAACTTCCATTTCTTCTTCCCAATGCTGTAGTGTGTGTGCGTGTGTGTGTGTGTGTGTGTGTATGTGTGTGTCAATGGCACAGTTTGCACTCTGAGCTTTTTGGTATCAGAAAGTTGACCATGAGTCTATAATAGGATGTGGCTTATTATTTAATACCTAAAGCTAGATTCCTCATTTATAAGTCAGGGATTAGAATACCTCTTTTATAGAGATACCACAAGAATTAAATTACGGTTTTAAAGGTTTTCTCAATCTCTTTTTGAAAGGTGTTATATAAGGATAAAGCATTGTGATGATATTATCATGAGTCAGCCCTATAAGCCTCAAACCATGCATCTTGTTGAATTTTTAAAATACATTTTCAATCGTTTTCCCACTGGCTATCACAGATGCCAGGAGAACGCTAAAATATGATGAACAATGATGAAAATAAATGAAAACTGAGTCAAATATTGAAGCAAATTGTAAGAAGTCATTACATAGGCTCTGTTATAAAATAGATCAGAGATAAAGGTACACAGGAATTATTTTATTTTATATAATGATCACTTTGTGAATTATTTTTCAAACTAAAAACATCCCAGCCCAACAACAACAAAAAGTACAAACAGATTTTCTGTCTTAAATTCACTAGACCATCTTTCAACAGACCTTGACTGTCAGATTTAGGCATGTAGTGCCGATACTACTGCAGATGTAACAGACTCACTTCCCTTGGCTTAATAGGATAATTCTGTCAAAATACCTCAAGTTCTGTTACCGTCTCCATGAGGCTGGACCACAGATCGGGCCATCCCCAGCATACCACGAGAATGGCTCGTCTTATCTCACCTAAAGAGGTGGGATTTAGGAAGCTACCTGACTCACCACTGCCAGTGACCACCCCTGAAGTTTACTTAAATGTGACCGAGTCTGTGGACTCATCTTTTCAATCACAATAGAAAATAAGGGTAGCACGCTGTTTCTTACCCCTCAGCCTTTATGGTTTTGTCAGGGGAACATTGATGATGACTTTGGCTTCCTTCTCAGGTCATCGGGGCCATGCTCATCAATAAGGACAGAAGGAAGTGGGAGTATTTGGAGCAGAGTGACTCAAGTAAATGGCACAAAGATGCAAGGAAATGAAAGGGAAAGGGGAGTTTAGGAGAAGCTCTGTTTTGTTCTGGGGGCTGGATCTACATCACACACCAGCTGGGGTGGTTGGCTACAGGCAGCCGCCCTGACCTGGGATGTGGCCCATTAGGTGGGCCACATGAGGGGAGACTGGGACATCACAGGGCTGTGCTGTCACTAGCAACATTCGCCCACGAACTTGCTATCTAGGTCTGAGGTTCAACGCAGAGAGGCATTGATGTGGTTGGATCTGCGTCCCCACCCAAATCTCCTGTTCGGTTATCATGTCCGGTGTTGGAGGTGGGGCCTGGGGGGAGGTGATTGGATCTTGTGGGCAGGTTTCTCATGAATGGTTTAGTGCTATCCTCTTGGTACTGTGCTCATCATAGTGAGTGAGTTCTCACAAGATCTGGTCATTTGCAAGTGTGTAGCACCTCCCCCCTCTCTCTCTAGGTCCTGGCTCCTGCCATGTAAGACATCTGCTCCCACTTTGCCTCCCACCATGAGTCAAAGCTCTCTGAGGCCTCCCCAGAAGCAGATGCCTCCATGCTTCCTGTACAGCCTGCAGAATGTGAGCCAATTCAACCTCTTTTCTTATAAATTACCCGGACTTTGGTATTTCTTTACAGCAATGTGAGAATGGACTAACAGCCATTTCACTATTCATCTATTTACTCCTTCATTCTTTCAATATTCTTCAGTTCAGCCCCACAGGGGTTAGCTAGGAAAGAATAAAATTCAAACTCATGGGATGTTATGGATAAACCCAGTAGGCAGCATTTTGTCCTGGAATCTTTGCTTTTTCCCTGCTGCTACAGCTCTTGCCCTCAAAAGATGCAACCTGGTTTTCCAAGATGATGATCTTGACGTTGAGGATGCAAATACTCACAGCCTGGCGCCCTTAGCCGACCAACCTGCACATTTGAAGGTATCATATCACAGCCTCCAGCCTCTGATTAGTTTAATGAATCTAGGTTTCTGATGACTCTGAAGGAAAATGTATTCCTGAGTACACAGGATTATCAGGCTTTCATTACTTCCTGGAGGCTGGGCGCCTGTTTGAGGAAGGCTGAGCCCAGCTGAAGAATTCCCTGATGAAGAAAGGAGGTTTAAATGGCCTGACATGATTTTTGTCAGCAAAGGCTGTAGAAAAAAATCAGTATGTAACCCCATCCTCAAAAAAAGTACCCCAAATTTACCAGCTCATTCTTGCCACCCTGGATGGTAGCAGCTAACTGGCACCAGCCTCTTATCTTTCCTACTTATTCCACCACTGAAATAGCTCCATTTGGGCAAACTCCCAGTACAAATATCATCTACTCTAAAATGAAGGCCAATTTCCCAATTTTCTTTTCTTTCTTTCTTTCTTCTTCTTCTTCTTCTTTTTTTTTTTTTTGAAATGGAGTTTCCATCTTTTTGCCCAGCCTAGAGTGAAATGGTGCAATCTCAGCTCACTACTACCTCTGCCTCCCTGGTTCAAGTGATTCTCCTGTCTCAGCCTCTCAAGTAGCTGGGATTACAGGCACGCACCATCACGCTTGGATAATTTTGTATTTTTAGTATAGATGGGGTTTCACCATGTTGGCAAGGCTAGTCTTGAACTCCTGACCTCAAGTGATCTGCCTGCTTAGGCCTCCTAAAGTGTTAGGATTACAGGTGTGAGCCACCGTGCCTGGCCCAATTTCCCAGTTTTCTATGGAGAGCTGTGTGGCTTTAGTAATCAGAAAAAAAATACATGAAATTTTAATGTGAAAAACAGAATAGAAGATTTCCTGATATATCAGAACAGAGCAGGACATACTACTTCAATAAGAAACATGAAAGTCCCTTCTAAGAATCTTTCTTTTTTTAGTGATGGGGTCTTGCTATGTTGCCCAGGTTGGAGTGCAGTGGCTATTCACAGGCACAATCTCACTACTGATCAGCACAGGAGTTTTGACCTGCCCTGCATCTGACCTGGGCTGGTTCACTCCTCCGTAGGTGACCTGGTGGTCTTTGCTCCTAGGAGGTCACCATATTGATGCCACATTTAGTGTGGACACCCAATCAGCATAGTGCACTATAGCCCAGGGCTCCTGGGTTCCAGCCATCCTCCCACCTCAGCCTCCCAAGTAGCTGGGACTATAGGCATGTGCCACTGCACTTGGCCCTCTGTAAGAATCTTAAAATTGCTCACTTTTTTGTCAATAGCAGCACCAGAAAGAACTGTGGTGGTTCACGTGCCAGGGACAGCTGCATTGACACCAGTGGGAGGGAGTGGCACATACACATAGCATCTGAGGAGGATGTCAGCTGAGCAGAGACCAGCCCACATTTTTGTCAAAGGACACATTATAGGTTTTCCTTGTGGATAGGTCAGGCTATCAGCAGCGGCTGAGCTTCCTGAGCCTTCAAAGCAGCAGTGACTCATTGGACCCTTCGGTTCTGCTGGTGGGAACAGCCAGGCCCGCCAGCGCCGGTCACGGGAATCATCCATGTGGTTTCTTTGAACAGGGCACGACTTCTCAAGCTTGGCAAGTCTTAGAAAATGGCATGGGCCCACTAGGATAGCAGTATTTTCCCTTCAGGGGAGAATGAGGTTTTTGAAAATCCTTGTGCTACGAATCAATCCTCTTTAGACTGTGGGAAACGGCAGTTCCCTCTATACACAGACTAACGGGCCTCCCATTTAGTGAGACCTTCCTACATGTCCACGGCTGTATATCCATGGGACCCTCCCCACCAAGCTGTGAAACTGGTATCCTTATCTAGATTGACAGGTGGAAACAGACTTTCAGAATCTAAGTGGTTAAACCAGTGGTGTGCTGGTAAACAGGTGCACAAAAAGAAAACAAAATAAGGTGACCCCAATGGGCAATGTTTGTGAGTTTCCATGGTGTGATACTCCCTTCCTGGCCAGTGTCAAGACACCAACTGCTTAACACTGGCTCACAAAAATCATGCTTTTTTTTTTTTTTTTTTTTTTTTTTGAGACAGAGCCTCACTTTTGCTCAGGCTGGAGTGCAGTGGTGTGATCTTGGCTCACTGCAACCTCTGCCTCCCAGGTTCAAGTGATTCTCCTGCCTCAGCCTCCCGAGTAGCTAGGATTACAGGCGTGCACCACTACACCTAGCTAATTTTTGTGTTTTTTCGTAGAGACAGGGTTTTACCATGTTGGTCAGGCTGATCTTAAACTCCTGAATTCTAGTGATCTGCCTGCCTCAGCCTAAAAGTCATGCATATTTAACCATTAGCTCTCCCTAGCTGATGGAGCCAGTTCCAGGATGGCGTGGGCTGAGGCATGAGGGCATCCTCCCAGCTGGGTGTACAAATGAAGGCTTAGAGATTCACTAGTTCATAAGATAAATATTTGTCCTGTTTCTGCAGGTTCATCTGATAAATTAGGCCAAGAGGATTTTGTCTCCTGTGAAAGGAATCTGCCTCGTGGACAGCATCCCGCAGCCAGGAACAAGGGTGCAGGTGGCTGCCAGGCAGGGGAACAGAGGAGGCACACTAAAAGGCCTTCCCTCCTCACTCGGCACCTTTCCCACCTCCATCCTGCAACCTGCATGTTCTGTTCTATTGAGCCCTGTCAGTGTCATTTCCCAGTGTCTGAGGCTCATCGCTGTGGCTGGACACACGTTCTTTGACAGGACTCAGAATCAATCCTCTAAGCACTCAGCTCAGTACCTTGCGCAAAGTACAAGCTCAAAAAATATTTATGGACCAGTCGAAGTACAGATACTCATTTCAACATGCGTACTGCCAGTGTTGACAGAGCCCCAGACTGTTTTGTGATGGTGTTAATTTTCCAGTTAAGAAGCATCATGCACAGAAAAACCTCTCTTTGCTGTAATTTGCGATGGATCACAGAATGCAGAGACAATTCTGGCCATGACAGAGCTTGGGTAGAGGTGACTTTACCAAGGATTTGCAAGTCCCCTGCCTAGGCTGACTCAGGAGCTCAGATGTTCTTCCCTGGGAACTACCCAGCATAGCCATAGGCAGTCCCCAGATCAGAGCCAAAGCATTCCTCATCGCAAAAGCAGGAAGTCGTATTTTGCAACTTGGAAGAAGGCTGATACAATGAGGACTGAAAAATTAGGGGAGAGCAGAACTCTCTAGATCCTCTGCCAACTGCTGGATTGAATGAGCTTGGTGTCGAGGTGGGAGAATGCTAAAAACACAAGTGGCTGCAGCTGGTCTCCATAGAGATCTTGGAGGAGCTTTGCTGCTGGTTCAGAAGAGAGCCTGGGAAAGGGATGGGCTGACGGAATCGCAAACCCTCAAGCCCTAATGTGCCTCTGTTTTTGTGGCGGAGCCCAGGTGGTTACATCTTGCGGGGTTGGTCTGTTTCGTATCTTTCTTACACAGAGGATCGCATTCTTCCTCCTGCTCAAATGACAAAGCTGAGCCCCCTTTGTTCTGGTGATAGGATCCAGAGCAGTGACCAAAGATGCAGAGCTGAGAGCGGAGACACAGGCTTGTCTCTCCAGGAGACACTGTGATCTGGGGAAAGTCAGTTAAGCCCACATACCAAGTGGACTCTATTGCCAGGTCAAAGTGACAGTTCTTGCAGATAGAACCCGGCCACAGATTCTGTAATGCTTACTCTCTCCAGCATTTCATTTGCCTCATAACCCAGTAGAGAGAAATGTGGGAAAGACAGGTGTCAGGCTTGCGATTCACATGAGTCTCCTGGGACATTGGCAAACAGAATGCAGAAAGTGGTGTTGGTGGCTCTTCCTTAGGAAAGAGTTAGTGATTCAGGGCAAAGCAGAACGTTTCTTTTTTCCTGTTTGTTCTATTTAATGCGGCCAGCCCATGATGATCCCAGCTGAGAGTTAGACTGGATGAGAAAGCATGCCGAATCAGGCGGGAAGGAAAGCGACTGTGATTGAGTCATCTATCACAGGGACGACCCTCTGTCAAAGCTGGCATCCTGCCTGCCTCTGTCAGGGAAGCCAACAGGGTGCATAGAAGGGCCAGCTGGGTGTTCACTTCTGAAAGCTTCAAGTCCTTTCTGGAGACCTCATGGTGTTCTGTCTAAGCCCTTGTTCCTCTACTTTTCCTTGGGTCAGCATTTGGATCTCACAGAGAAACAAATCATCAGTGTCTTATTTCCCGTCTATTTTACCCTCTCCCCTTTTAACTTAAATGAACAAGTTCAGTGAAGAGCCTGTCCCCAGCACTCCCCACCAACCTGCACTCACCTTAGAACACTAGCAGCAATGCTGACCAGCTGCTGCTGGTCTCACCATTACAAATAATAAGCATAAGGCTCTGCTCCCTGACACAGATTTCCAGGCCTGAAACTTTGTGAACAGAAAGCTGCTGCATACCAGACTGGGGTTTTCCCCTCCCAGTTCCATAGCTGTGTGTTCCTAATGATGCTCTGGGTAGATAAATGCCCTGTGATCGAGAAGAGGCCAGTCCGGTGATAAGGCTAATATCTAGCATGCTGGGAGGAACGTTTAGTCGCTCCTTGGTAGGCTCTCCTTTCACCTGCTGTTCTATTTTACAGTCCACTTGCATCCTATTGCAATCAATAGACACATCAGCACGTTCTGCTGCAACCAGGCACATAGGCAATCTGGGAGGTGGGCTCCCAGAGGTCCCTGGCATGGTGCATTAGGCAGTGGGCCAGCAGGTTCCCATCTGAGGAAGCTCTCCATCTCATTAGTTTCTCCCTGTACAGGAAAATGCATGGTCATCTAGGTTACAGCAATCAGGGCAGAATTGCTTGCAATCGTGATGGGAGATGCACTAGATTTCAGAGACTTTAGACAATGCTGTTCTGTGAACTGTGGTGTTTTAAAGCAGGGCTAATGCAGAGATGGGAAGTGGGTTTATCCAGCTCAGAGGTTTTGGTTCTCACTCCTTTGTTCTGAAGGGGAAGCTGAGAAGTGCTTCCAGGTGTCAGCCTTAGATCATCAACAATCCCAAGGAAGCACTTCTCTTGGCTGAACAGCAAAACATAACACACTCCAGGAATAAGCGGAAAATGTATTTCGCTCTGCTTCGAGTCCTAGTAGGGGCTTTAAAAGTCAAATAGGATTTGAGAGCTGACAAATCTTTTTATCTGTAAAGTTAACAAACTGGGCCTGAGACTAAGACATTGAAATGCCCATGGTGTCTGGGCGTATATGGATGGATAAGGGATAAATTGCTTCACAAGACTATTATTGTTCTTAACATTCATTCAGTTTTCAGTGGATCATTCGTTTTCTTAATTGGAAGAAAGCTGGGGAACCAAACGGGTAGATGACAGTCGGGCTTAACGTTCGTGAACACGGTAATTGATTTCTACGAATTCCTCAGTTCAACTCAACACGTTGAGAATGTATTAAATTGCAGCCACTGTGCTAGGTTTGCAATTGGTCCTTGAAACCTCCTGGATTATGACTTGGCAGGAGAGGGGTAAACAGGCACTTAAACACGTGATTTAAACATATGGAGGAATATGACCGTGGCGTGCACAGGTTAGTCCGTCCTCATCTGGTCTGGGGCTGAGGGAGAGGCTCCTAGGTGAAGTGAGCCCTAACCTGAGTCTTGGCGTTTATCTACAAAGCTTTCTGGTCATGGGATGGTGGTTTTCTGGAGTGGTCTAGTCACCTCTCCTATTGGAGGCAGAAAAAGTCAACACCCCAACACCCCACACACTTAGCCCAGCTGCACAGAGCTGGGCACAATAGCCTCTGGAACTAGACTTTAATAAGCTGCAAGATCTGGGGCCTGGGGCTGGTGAGAGAGTTCTGGAGACAACTACGGGGAGTGGAAGGAACTCTTCTGAGCTATGGGAAAAGTCGGTACATCAAGATGAGACACCCACTATGCTCCAATGAGGCCGTCTTCCTCCTGATTAGAGCTTCCAACCTTGCAGATACAAGTGAATGCTTTGAAACCTTGAAGGGCCCCATGCAACACGTGAGAAAGAGTTTGCCTTTGAGCTTTTATAAAATATGCCTGGATGACACCTGACCTGAGTGGGGGGTTGAGGTAGTTGGAAGGGGGATCACTCCCTCACCTGTCCCAATCCAGGCTCTGCTTCCTTCTGCCTTCCCTCTGTCTGGGTTTCCTGCAGAGACAGCCCCAGGAGGCCTGAAGGAAGGGGCCTGGGGTCCAGACCTGACTCGCTGCAGGAGGCTGCAAGCACATCTCAGTGGTCAGGGAGGAGCTGGAAACCATGGAGGCCTGTGGTCTGTTCATCCCTCTCCCTCAGTCTCCAAAGCCAGGGGATCACTGAGTGACCCCCATCCTTCCCTTGCACTGCTTCTTCTGGAAGGGCCAGGCCTGCACATCCACGGAAGGTGGGAGATGGGATCAGGAAAGGGGAGCAGCAGGCAGCGTGGATGTGGCGTGCATGGAGGACACACAGGGAGCCCAGGCTGAGGCCGTGGTTAAGGTGGGTGGAGGGCAGCACCTTAAATGAAGCTCCCACACGTTCAGTGGTGAAAAAGATTATTTCTTTCTGTTAGGATACTTTGGAGGCAACAAACAAAAGGCCCGTCAAGTCAGTTTAAACAGCAACTGGGCTCTACTGGCCCACGCCAAGGGAGTGTGGGGCTGGTCTGGCCATGCTCAGGCTTTGCTCTGTCCTCCGTGGGGCCTCACTTGTGAGCAGGGTGTCCCCAGAGAGAAGGAACATCAATCTTTCCTTCCTTTCTCCTCCCTCCCTCCTTGTTTCTTTCTTTCTTTCTCTTTCTTTCTTTCTTTTTCTTTCTTTATTTTCTCTTTCTTTTTCTTTCTTTTTTCTTTCTTCTTTCTTTTCTTTCTTCCTTTTTCTTTTCATTCTTTCTTTTCTTTCTCTTTCTTTCTTTCCTTTCTTTCTTTCTTTTCTTTCTTTCTTCCCTCTCTTCCTTTCTTTCATTTAGACATACAAAAAAACCCTGCACATATTTCATTACACAATTTAATGAATATGGACCCATGAACCCATCACCACAATCAAGGTAATAAACAGATATGTTAGGCTGATCTTACATTGTTATGAAGAAATACCCAAGACTGAGTAATGTATAAAGAAAAGAGGTTTAATTGGCTCATGGTTCTGCAGTCTGTACAAGAGGCACAGTGCCAGCATCTGCTTCTGGTGAGGCCTCAGGAAGCTTGCAATCATGACAGAAGGCAAAGGGGGAGCAGGTGTGTCACATGGCAAGAGTTTGGGTGAGAGAGAGTGAGGGAGGAGGTGCCATACTCTTTTAAACAACCTAATTGCATGTGAACTCATAGAGTGAGAACTCACTCACTATCGCAAGGACAGCACCAAGCCACTCATGAGGGGTCCATGCCCATGACTCAAACACTCCTCACCAGGCCCACCTCCAACATTCGGGGTCGCATTTCTTTTGAGATGGAGTCTCGATCTGTCACCCAGGCTGGACTATAATGGTGCAGTCCTGGCTCACTGCAACCTCTGCCTCCTGGGTTCAAGCAGTTCTCTTGCCTCAGCCTCCCGAGTAGCTGGGATTACAGGCGCGCGCCACCACGCCTGACTAACTTTTGTTATTTTTAGTAGAGACAGGGTTCTGCCACGTTGGCCAGGCTGGTCTCGAACTCCTGACCTCAGGTGATCCACCTGGCCTTGGCCTCCCAAAGTGCTGGGATTACAGGCGTGAGCTGCCGCTCCAGGCTCAGGGTCGCATTTCAACATGAGATTTGGAGGCACAAACATCTAAACCATATCAACAGAGCCGTCACCTCCAAAAGCTGCCTCATGCCCCTTGGTTTTTTTGTTGTTTGTTTTGTTTTTTGGTGTGTGTGTGTGTGGTAAAAACCCAATATGAGATCCACCCTCTTGACAGATTTTTTGGTGCAGGCCTGGCCCTCCTTTCAGAGGCCTTCATGATCTGTCCCCCACCTCTCTAGCACCTCCTGTCACCCTGTGGCTTCCACCCAAGCTCTCTCCTCCATGAAAGGCCGGGGATGATCATGGCCTGCACGTTTGTTCATTGCCTTTTCTGGAATCCATCCCCCACCACCCTATGAGGGATTGGTTATCCCTCATAGGGTAACCAATAACCCTGGCTTCCCCTGGCCTGAGGGTATTGCCTGGATGGGCAAATTCCAGTGCTAAAACCAGGAAGGCCCCCAGGCATTGGGACAAGTCAGTCACCCTACTTCTCTATCTCCCTAACTCCAATTACAAAGTAGACTCAAATGCCACTCTTCCCTGCAGCCTGGACAACGGCGAACCTAACCTTCAAAGGCAGATCTTTTTGATGCTAACCCTTGCTCTTTTTACTATGTCATGCGGCTTCCTAGCAACTGCCTGGCTCAGCTCTCAGAGTAATGAAGATGAAAGGAGATGCTAGAAGTAGGTATATGTTTAGGAAGTCTTATACGTTGGAAGGTATTCAGAACTCCCTGTCATAGACTTAATCGTTGTCTTACTCAAAATGTGGATATCATTTTAACCATATATTAAACTCATCCATTTTCTGTTGTGCTAAGGAAAATTGCTGTACATTAAAACTAGCAAGAGAACAGCATGAATGCTTTTTTCAGTTTATGTACAGACAACCACGTGGTCGGATTGAAAACAGTGGTCTAGCCGCCAGTTCTAACACCCTCTGATAAGCAGAATGGCTATGCCATACCAAAAAGTGTCCTTTAAGACACCCCAAAATGTGGTACTGATGTGGGTCACTTGCGTATGAGACACAGGTCTATTAAGGAGTGCCAGCTTTTTGCCAAGAAATTCTAAGAATGCAAACAGCATGTTGCTTTACACAGAAATTGCATGTTAAAAATTTCATATTGACCACACCACGCTCCTTACTTTCTCTACTCCATGGTGAGGAGAATTTTTGTGCCTCTCGGTATGGGGCTGCCTACCATGGAAGGGGTGGGACATTTGTTTGTCCCATTCCTCAAAATGATATAAAAATAGTAAAGGCAGTCAATAGTGATTGGTTAACTTCAATAACATAAATAATGGTTGTAATTGCAATTGAAAGAGAAGTGCTTCCCACTTTGATTAATCTGACCCTCTGGGCTACCATTAGAATGCTAATCAGAAAATAAATGCAGAGAGACAGACTCAGCTCGGCAGGTGTCCAGCTCCGCCTGGTCTTCCCCAGCCAAGCCCCTTGCTCTCCCTGCCAACCCTCCTGTCTTTTGCACTGTCACCTAAAACATCCCTCTGTCAAATAGGAAACATCACATTTCATTCCCAAAGCTTTCTTGCTCTTTCAAAGCTCTCACCACTAGAGAAACATCCTGGCTGGTACTTTGAACATTGCCCATGTGATTTTAAAGAACTGTGTGGCCCCTGGTGGCTTGGTAAGTTGGCTATGTGGCTGGATCATTATCCCCATTTTACAGATTATTGGGTAAAGACACTGAGAGGGGAGTGGCATTGCCAACCAGCTGATGGGAGGCAATCATAGAAGTAAATGTGCTTCTCGAAATCCAGCCTTGCAGCTGTGTCTCTGGCAGGAACTGCAAAAGCGCTCTAGGGCCACCTTCCCTGCTCTTCCTTCTTCCTGGGTCACCCTCGGGGCTCCTGGACTGCTCACTGCCTCGTCTCACCCACTCCCTGTCCCATCAGGCTCACTCAAGCATATAGAGCCACTGCTTCTGATCAGCCATTTCTATTTATTTATTTATTTATTTTTGAGACAGTCTTGCTCTGTCGCCCAGGCTGGAATCAGTGGTACAATCATGGCTCACTGCAGCCTAGACTTCCTGGGTTCCAGTGATCCTCCCACCTCAAGCTCCTGAGTAGCTGGGACTACAGATGTGAGCTACCATGCTCGGCTAATTTTTAATTTTTTTTGTAGCGATAGGGTCTCACTATTTGAGACCCAGGCTGGTCTCAAACTCCTGGACTCAAGCCATCCTCCGGTCTCAATCTCCCAAGGTGCTGGGATTACAGGTGTGAGCCACCGCACCCAGTTGATTAGCCATTTCCAACTCTGCAGCTCTGTGTCCTTTTTATACTACAGTGGGTGGGTCTTAGAGTCTCAGTGGCAGGAAGAGAGACCAGCAGACTGACCCAGGAGGCAAGCTATTCTGATTGCTTGTGGTCCTAGTGGAAACACAGACCAGCTGTCCCTTCTGTGGTGAGGGCAGGGCCAAAGTGCAAAGTCGCCCGAGAGAGGGGAAGCAGGTGAAATGGGAAGAGTAGATTTGCCACGTGGGGGCCTCCCGCCTGGCCTCCGGCTCCCTCACAAAGCCCATCCTCAGAGTTTTTTGTCACCAGTCACTGACGGCTCAAGTCCTATAGTAAAGGAACAGATCGCTCAATGAGAACATTCTGGACCTCAGTAGGGGAGGGGGCATTGTGAAAAGAGAAAGGCAGGTTCCATGTTAAACATGGGGGAGTGGGTTGGCCACTTGGGCTGGCCAACAGGCAGGACTAGAGGGATGTCGCCCTTGGGAACACAGGGGACTCCTGTCTTCCAGGTGACCCTCAGATCCCATCCCCAAACAAACCCTGATGCTGGAAATGCTTTTCCAGGATCTAGAAATACTGTGTGTAGAAATGAACTACCAAGATGAGGTGTCTAGTCCTTCTTTTCAGGGAATCCATGCTGAAACGTCTTCATTTGAGTTCTAGGAGAGGTTGGAAATGTGTGGCTTCTTAATTTGTGTACAGAGCCTGGGGCCTCTGGATCCATTCTTAAAACAACACAGAGGCCACCTAAAAGAAGAAAAGATCTTCCTCTACCTAGACAATTTTCCTTACGTCGTAGTTAGTCATGTTAGATCCAATTTATGGAAGGTCATTGGTTTGGACTAAGCTCCCACACCAGGCCCAGCAGACCAGACAAAATGGAGTCACTCCTGCCAATTCAACACCACCAAGTGGAAACTAAGATCTTCAGCATGCCAAGAAGTTACAGAGAGAGGTGATAGTCAAATCCCCAAACAGGCCAGTTCTAGTGGCATAAGGAAGTCCCCTCTGCTTGAACCTTCACAAGAAAAGTAAGTTTGAAATAGCCAATCTGCTGTCTGTTCCCTGTTTCTGCTTTCCTCAGCCCTGTCTAGAAAACCAAGCTCCTCTGCTCAGCTCTTTGGAACACTTTCTATCTTATAGAACAAGGTGTTTCCCAATTCTAGAATCACACATAAAAGTCAAGTAAGATGTTTAAATTTTTTGTAAGTTGTCTTTTGACAGTAGTCCTGTGTTAACATCTAAGCATGGTAACTTTTTATTAACAGCCATTAAAAACGGTCTTTTGATCATTTGTTCAAAATTCAGTGCCTTACACATTCTGGAACCAACCACCCTGCAGCTGACATAGCCCCTCACTTGATTCCAGACGGTGGAGGGCTCCTAGAGAGGGCAGCATTTTACAAGTGTTGCAACAAGACAGGGCCTCAGGAAGGGCTATACCAGGGATACTGCAGCTCCCCACACATGAGGGATGCTGCAGCTCCCCACACACCCAGTTCCAATCACTGCTCCCTTCCAAAGATGGAGAGAGAAGACTCTCACACTGCTGTGCTTTTGATCATTAGGCTTAGATTGAACCAGTTTTTGTCTGCTTTTCTAAACAATAAATTCTGATAGTCTCATATGTATGTGTCTGTCTCCATCCTTCTCAGTCTACATCTGAGGCCCCCCTGTGGCTAGGCTCATGCTTCCTCCTCACCCTTCTCTCTTTATTTCTACCTCCCATGGCCTCAAGACTTCTCTGTCACTCTTAACTGGTCATCATATAAATACGAAATTCATTTAATCTTTTTATTTTATTTTATATACCCTTCCCAAGTTACAAATGACTAATGGAATATTTTTATTCCTTTCTATTTCAAAAAAACAAACTAAGCAAAACCCCACCAACAATCCCACCACTGAGCTGCAGGGTCAGTGCAGCCCCTGAATCAGTCTTTACCACAGTGAGCCAGTAGATTTCCAAAGCCAGCTTCTCCATGTAGGAACATTCACTGATTACATCTATCATGCGATCGAAAAGGTTTCAGGTTTTCTCAGATATGGTAATCTCCAGGAGGAACACGGTTAGTGATGTAATAAAGGAAAGACAAGTGTATGAGATGTCCTCGTTCTCATGCCTCAGCGCCATGCAGAGTTTAGAGCACCATTCGTGGAGCTCACCTAGGACTGAGCAGTCAGCCTTCTGGGCCTGTGTCCCTGGGAAATGCCTATTTGTGACTCGCTTTCCAATTAAGCCAAGTTCCAACAGGTACTTTGGGTAACTTATTTTCATAAGCCTGGCAAAACTAAGCAAAATTTACCTCCTCTCTTCTCCCTACACACACATACTCATACTCCACAAAAGTTCTCAAAAGCTAAAATGGAATATTGTATATTTCACCTTCATATCCAAGAAGTATATTGACCATGCCCAGAGACTTCTCTTCATCATTCACTTCTGCTCTGAGGTTGGAGAGTATTAGGTCAATGACTGTGATGGTGTCCCCTTTGGAGAATGACAGATTACACAGTGACCCTGAAAGAGTTCATTTGCGTGGAAACATTTTCAAAAGCTGAAGTTATATTCCAACATTTGTATCTAATATTTCTATTGGTAAATGACAATTTTAAGAAAAAATTTGGTTATTCAAACTTGTTAAATATGACTTAAAGACAAATGGATTCTTCTCAAAAACAAAAACAGAAAAAGACCACTCTTTTGGTAAAACTAAACCTTTTATAAAGAGGCATTATTTTAAGTATGTCAGAATGTGTAATGCATCTTACATTTAAAATGATTTGAAATGATTTTCTTGCAATAAGTGACAATCATGATTTGCCTTGCCCAATGGGCAGAGTGGTCACCCCCATCATTTTCAGAAGTCAGCCCCATTTTTCCTGTTATAATAATGTAGGGAGAGTGTTGGATGGTTTTCTGCTGCACAGGCAGAATTCTCACGAACCATCAGAAAATGCCTATAGCATTGACATGATTTTTTTTTGTTACTATCAAGCCAACAAAAGATAATTTTTCAGGATCATGCTTATCTATGCCTTATATTTTGTGTGTCAAATTGCAGTAATCTCTTTTTTATTTTTTGAGATAGAGTCTCACACTGTCGCCTGGGCTGGAGTGCAGTGGCATGGTCTCTGCTCACTGCAACCTCTGCCTCCTGGGTTCAAGCCATTCTCCTGCCTCAGTCTCCCGAGTACCTGGGATTACAGGCGCCCACCACCACGCCCGGCTAATTTTTTATATTTTTAGTAGAGATGGAGTTTCACCGTGTTGGCCAGGCTGGACTCGAACTACTGACCTCGTGATCTGCCCGCCTTGGCCTCCTAAGGTGCTAGGATTACAGGCATGAGCCACTGCGCCTGGCCCTTGCAGTAATTTCTTAGCAAAGTAAAAAATATTCACTGCTCAAAAGTAACATTGGGGTGGGTTTTTTTTCTTCCTTTCTAGGGAATCACTATATTTCAAATAGCCACTAGTGAATAGCGTCCCTCCCCATCCTCCTGTCAGATTTAAAAAAAAAACCCGCACCTTCAATGAGCAGGAAATATGACAACATACACTGCATTTAAATTCAAGCAAAGAGAAAATCTAGAATGTACATTTCATTCTGCCCAGGGCTAAGGAAAGTACCTTAGCAAATAAATACGTCTTCCATAAACAGAGCACTTTTTCTTTCTTTTCCAATACTCTACCATCTTGGGAAAAGAAAAATGTTCTCCTAAAGTTGTGGTGTATTAAAAAGAAATAAGGACAGGGTATTTTTAAGCAAATTCATTCCAATGAAAGGACAGTCAATTTTTCTGAGCACAGCATTGTTTTGAGGTGATCTAGAACATAGACTTCCTTCCCCTGCTCCTATTCCCGAAGTCCCACATCAAGGAACCTTAAGCAAGCCCACATTTCTTACCTGGAAAACAGTTTCCCCTGGTCACCTCCACTTATCCAGGCAAGGAGTTCTGGTTTAAGGAATTGATGTAAGAATTCCATGTTTGCTCCATGGCCACTGAGCTGCTTTTGTCCTGAACGACACAGTCAGCACCACTCAAGGAAATACACTGAGAGCAGAAGTCGTCCATTGTCAGCAGGTAATCAGCCACATGACCCTGATGGTGACCGTGATAGGGAGACCGAGGAAGCAGCTCAGCTGGCTCAGGAGGAGTGCTCATTCACCCAGTGATCGAGGGTTGGGAGAGGGAGGACACCAACTGATCATCCGGAAAATGAAGTCAATCAGCTCTTGAAGAGTCTGTTGTTGACCAGAGTGTCCCAAACTCGAATGTACCTGAAATCACCCAGGGATCTTGTTAAGCTGCAGACTCCGATTCTACAGGTCTGAGTGGAGTCTGAGCATTGACATTTTCGGCAGGCTGCCAGGTGATGCTGATACTGCTGGGTCTGGGACCGCTCTTCGAGGAACAAGGTGCTAGAGATGTGAGTGCAATAGGGCACTACCCAAAGTGTGGTCCGCAGACAGGCAGCATCAGTATCACCGGGGAGCTGAGAAGGATGCAGGTGATCAAGCCCCGCCCAGACCTATGGGGTCAGGATCTCTGCATGCAGGGTCCAGAAAGCTGTGTCTAGCAAATGATCCAGGGGATCCTCGTGTATGATTAAAGTTTGAGAAACTGCTCTAGAGCCGTGCCGCTCATGAGCACTCAGAGCGTGGTCCTCAGTCGGGTCATGTTTGTACCCTAGAAGGTGACAGGGAAGCAGAACCTCAGGCTCTACCCAAGACTTTCTGAATCAGAGTCTGCATTTTAACAAGTCCCCCGGTGATAGGTCTGCACATTCAAGTCTGAAAAGCACTGCCCTAAAGAACTATTCCGAAGAGTGGCAACAGCCCTGAGCATTTGGGGGGGACACGCCTTAAACCTGGGGGTGGCTGCCTGCAGCCTAGACCCCTGTGTCTGCTGAGAAGGTGTTCTACCAGCACCCACACAGCTCAGAGCTGAGCATCTCTGCCGGGCAAGACCAGGCCCAGGATGGTCACCTGCGTGCTGGGCTACAGCCCCCACCAGCACCAGCATTCAGCTACCAGTTACCAGGCCTTTCATTCAGCTACCAGCTACCAGGCCTTTCTTTCAGCTACCAGTCACCAGGGCTTTCATCAGTTACCAGGCCTTTTATTCAGCTACCAGCTACCAGGCCTTTCTTTCAGCCACCAGTCACCAGGCATTTCTTTCAGCCACCAGTCACCAGGCCTTTCATTCAGCTACCAGCTACCAGGCCTTTCTTTCAGCCACCAGTCACCAGGCCTTTCATTCAGCTACCAGTTACCAGGCCTTTATCACTGATATTTTTTCTTCTTGATTTAAACAGAAGAGTGATATATGTCTATTATGGGAAATTAAAGCATAAAGAAGAAAAGTTCCCCATAATCCCTGATCCAGAAAGATCCCTCATTGACACTTTGCTAGCTTTTCTTCTAGTCTTTTTTCTACATGCTGTTAGAATTCCACTTTTTTTTTCACTTGATACTTTTTAGGCTTTAAAAGAGCTTCATAAACATAATTTTAATTCCTACAAATGCTCAACAGAAATAGCAGAAATTAATAAATTTTCTCATACTAATGTTAGACATTTGGGATGTTAAAAATTTTCTTTCTATACATGCAAGGAAGATCTTTATATTAATTTCTTATTTCCTTTGGATAGAGTCCTACAACTGTAATTACAGTAATTACTGTGCAAAATGGTTTTATTATTTGTAAGACTTACATTATCTATTGCCAAGTTGCTTTTCAGAAAGTTTTAAGTAATTGAAAACCTCACTTGTACATCAGGGTGCCCATCTCTCCTTGCCCTCACCAGCTTTGAATACTACTGGTTTTGGAATATTTGCCAATATGATGAAAAATAATATGTCATTGTTGCTTTCATGTTTCTTTATGTAGTGATGGGCATTTGTTCATGTCTATAGCCAATTACAGTAGGAACAGAACTTGTAAGAGCCATATATCCTAAGAAACTTGACTGTTTTCCATGTCTCCTCTTGAAAAACTCCCTCTGCCAGATGTGGAGAAATAGGAACGCTTTTACACTGCTGGTGGGAGTGTGAATTAGTTCAACCATTGTGGAAGACAGTGTGGCAATTCCTCAAGGATCTAGAACTGGAAGTACCATTTGACACAGCAATCCCACTACTGGGCATATACCCAAAGGATTATAAATCATTCTACTACGATAAAACCACATGCACACGTATATTTATTGTGGCACTATTCGCATAGCAAAGACTTGGAACCAACCCAAATGTCCATCAATGCCATCAATGATAGACTGGATCAAGAAAATGTGGCACATATATACCATGGAATACTATGCAGCCATAAAAAACGATGAGTTCATGTCCTTTGCAGGGACATGGATTGAGCTGGAGGCCATCATCCTTAGCAAACTAACACAGAAACAGAAAACCAAATACTGCACGTTTTCACTTATAAGCGGGAGCTGAACAATGAGAACACATGGACAGAGGGAGGGGAACATCACACACCAGGGCCTATTGGGGGGTAGGGGGCTAGGGGTAACATTAGGAGAAATACCCTAATGTAGGTGATGGGTTGATGGGTACAGCAAACCACCAGGGCATGTGTATACCTATGTAACAAAACTGCATGTTCTGCACATGTAACACAGAACTTAAAGTATAATAAAAAAAGAAAGAAAGAAAAATTCCCTCCGTATCTGGGCATCCAGTGGCTATGTCCAGTCTTTTTCTGAGGGGTCCCCTCAACCCCAGAGCATGCCCTTGGGCAGGCCTGTATCTACCTGGCCCGGTCACAGGCAACTCCTTCCCAGCCCACCCAGCTGCTCACTGGCCCAGTCACTGTAGCCCATCTCTTTCCCCAGGACTCAGCAATCTCAGGTGAGTGTCAGCAGGGCCCCTGATAATCCCCAAAATTGCATGTGTATGCACTCCAGCGCAGGTACAGATTAGAAAAAGATGTCTGGGGTGTGCAAGGCTTGGTGAAGGGAACTGGCTGGATTTCAGCCCCCACCTACCTGTTGGCCAGGTGGCTTCATGCATCGTCTACCAGCCCAATGCTACAAGGCATCCCCAAGGAGAAGCTCTCTCTGTGGGTTCTTTGTGAAGCCTCTCATTAGTTCTGAGTGCCAGCAATGCCACTCTACAGGAATCCCTTTCTCCAACTTTTGCATTTCAACAACTTTTACCTTGAAGTGGGCACTGAGCTAAGCACCTTCTTTTGGAATGAGGAAGTTACTGAACCAGACACTCACTGAAACCTCCTGCGGCACGTGTTTGCTCTCTGGTCACTTGCTCCATTCTAAAGCCAGGTTTTCTGTCATTGTCTCTGTTTGTTCCCGTCCCCTCCCTCCTCTCAGCTGTTGCTTGTGGCCTCAGATCTGGCACCAGCCCACTTCTTGCTCAGGGAGGAAGCAGCTGCCATATCATGACTGTGCAGGTGTCTGCTTTGAGCCTGAGAAGAAGTACAAAGAGAAGAGGGCAGGATTGCTGGCTTAGGGAGAAGAACAACCAGTGAAGAGAATCTACTTGTCTTGGAGTAACAACTGGAAAAATGGAGACGTCAAGGGCCATCAGGTCTAAATGACAGTCTCCTAGGAGAGGAACTCAATAGCAGAGCTTCTTGCTAGTGTTAAAGATCATTAACAATGATCAGAAATGATGGCTAGTGTTCCCAACTCTGCCACCAAGACACCTCCATCTGAGAGGCATGCATCTGAGACCACAGGATCTAAGAGTAGTAAAGTCTATCCTACTGCCACTGGTAGGTAAAAAATATTTGTAGACAATAGTTAGGATGATGCTTTGTTCTATAATTTTAGCTTCTAAATGAATTGCCATGCTGTTTATAATCAACACCAAAAGTAGCATCCTCTCAGTAGCAACCTCATCTGTCTTTTGTACACATGTCCCAAGGTAGGCGGTGGGTCTGCTAGACTCCGGTGTGAGAGAAGAGGGAGAAGCTTCCTCGGGGAGACAGAGCACTCACCTTCCCGAAACCACTTTGAGTGTTTACTTTACTCCAACTTTCTCCTAAAAATGGCATTGGGTTTCTGTGTCGATGATTGTATCGGAAGGCTATGGGGGAAAAACATCTCTTCACAGACTTCCTTAACACTGAACATAAACAGCTCACTCAAGCAGCCATGAGCCTGAAATATAAGCCCAAGTCCAGAGAGGATGCCCAGAACCATTCCCACTAATGGACAGAGTCTAACAACACAACGTAAAACAAGTAAACTCTTAATGGGAAGGATCAGGTAACTGGGTTGATCCTTTGGTCGCTGCATGCAAATTTCTTTCTTTATGGGAAGCAACTTTCAATCAAATAAAAAAGATATAAACTAAGTAATCAAAGTGAACGTGAGCCCTCTTAGTGGCTGAATCATACCTGGGCACGAGTTCTGTAGGTGTGGATTCCTGCATAAACCAGAATTTCATGCAAATAAAACAATATTGTAACTGATAACTATTTTTATCAAAAAGAGTTTTCCTTGTAGCAAAGTTGTTGTTATTGTTGGTTTTCAAAATTTTCAACACAGTCCAGAGATGGGTGTCTTATTTGTGTTTCAGATATTGTCAGTTTTATGCTTGACAATTATAACGATTTCAATTCATCATAAAATTCTCCCTCACCAAACAGTGGCATTAAGTATAACACAGAATTACAGGAGAGCATAGTAACACAAGGAAAGGTGAAAGATTTGTCAATCACAGAGTCATTGGAACCACCATCTTTGAAGAGTGTTTAAGTTCTGTGTAGAGGTGTTGGGGTCTTTTATGAAAAGCAGAGGCCTGGCCAGGAAGTCAGGACGACCACTACCCATGTCCTGAGAAGGTGACCCAAATTCACTCACATGAGGATATGTCCAGAGAGATGTGATCTGCAGAAACCCATGGTGCATGAAAAAAGGAAAGTGTGGCCAAGCTGTAAGAGTGCAGCTCTGCATGGTGGAGTCAACTGCATGCCTGCCTATGACAAGTGGTGGGAGGGATTCTGCAAGGTGCTCCCAGGAGTGAAAGGCCCCAATTTTTCATTTGACATTTGGTCAAATTTCACCTGTGTGATATAGAAGTCTCAACTGCAGAAAGACCAAAGGAACTGGGAGACAAGAAATCCCAGAAGGAAATGACCAATCAGAGGTAAGATGCATTTCCACCTTGGCCAAATTTAATTCCAAGTCCCAGAGGTCTTGTGCGAAAATGACTTTGGACTATTCAGAGACCTGAAGAGGGTCAGAGGAAGCCAGTCAGTCCCACAGTCTCTCTGGACCCTGGAGCAGGGTAGGGAATCTTTTTGGTCCCTACAGAAGGAATAACTGCTCTTTTATTCTGGACATTAGTGTATTATTCTTACAGAAAGTGTGGTTACCAAACACCACAGCCATTTCTGCTCCTTTTCCCTGTGGGAAGCCACTTTGCTCACTGAAGGCAGCCAATACGAATTCTTGCCTTTCCAGGTACTTTTGCAGTGAGGAAGGGCCATGTGACCCAGCTCTGGCCAATGGGATGAAAGGAAAGTCTATGATGGGAATGCTTGGTTTCCTCCTAAGAGGCATCTTCTTCCTCTCATGCTCCAAACTTGCATGTGTCTGGGGCAGCCACCTTGTGAACACGAGGCAACAAACATGAAATGAAAAGAACCCAAGGATAGCAGAGCCCAGAGATGGAGCCAGCTGAAGGCCTCGGTGACACCCCTGAGCAGTTGAACCCACGCCCAAGCTTCCTGTTTCCAATCTTCTTGTTAATGATAAAAATAAATTCCTCTTTAACCAGCAGTTCATTAGGCTTTCTGTTGTTTTTGGCTAAACACACCTGTCTAATTCACTTACTAACTTTCTTGAAATGCAGACTTTACTTCTTACATGTATATGTGTTTCTCTACACACAGAGAAGTACGCGGAAAGATAGAAATCAAGCCAATAATTTTGGTTATATTGGAAGTATAGGAGGAGATCAAATGTGGAAGAAGGAGATAAAACAGAAAAAGAAAAATTTTCAAAGAAAAATTTTTTTCTATTTTAAAAATTTTTTAAAGAAAAAAGTTTTTAAATTTAAAAAATTTTTAAAGAAAATTATTTGTAATTTAAAAAATTTTTAGGGAAAAATTCAAGCCAATTAAAAGTAAAATTTAATTAAAAATTTTAAAAGAAAATAACTTTAGAAGAGCATAAATAATATATATCTTTCATTGGTAACACTGTTGATATTGATAAATACTTGGAAATAATTGTTTAGCTAAAGAGGTTTCGTATTTGCAAAAAACAAAAGTCTCTGAAGCCACTAACAAATGTTGACGTGTATATGTTGTTAAAGGGATGTTTGTGTGTGTGTGTGATATACGTATGTATGTACATATATTTTATATTTATGTTTTATATAAACAAATATAGTAGAATCCTATCTTTATGTCTGAGTGCAGGGAAGCAGCTTTGTTGGATGGATGTGTGCCAAAATGATAATAGTGGTCTCTTGGTTGTGGTGTTTTGGGTCATTTCCCCCAATAGCTTGTTTGCCTGAATATTCTAGTTTTTCTGCATTAGCTTGTATTTCTTCTATAATATGGAAAATTAGGAAAAAGTCAAACATGACCTCTAGACCTCTAGAAGAGAGCTTGTTCCTCCAGCAGAATCAGAGCAGCTCAGAAGGGACGGGGAAGGAGCCTGAGGGAAGCTGTGGGTGCTGGAGATGCGGTCTCTGGAACTCGGCCTCACACTGCTGAGCAGAGAGGGCCCGTGCAAAGACCCCATCTAGGTACCGACCTGTCAGGCATGATGACAGGATTAATCAGATTTTAAAATTGTCTGATAAAAGTCTATTAGCTCCTTAGAGATATTCAGGATGTAAATTTAAGGTTTTATTATATTATTATGGCTTTCCCATCCTGGCTGGTGCTGAAAAATCAAGACTATTAAATATTATAGGCCTTACGTTCTATTTTTACTATCGAAGTACTGGATAATAAATTTAAATAGGAGAGACTGAAAAGTAAGATGACCTCTTTCCTACCAATTGTAACAGTTGAGAATTCAGCTCTAAACTTTGAAAACTGTGTATCTTTTTTCCAAGGGAGAAAAATGACTTAGAAATTGAGATTCATGTAGAAGGTGGTAAAAACAGCCTGTCTAGGAGCTGATCCTCCTTGGGAAATTTCACTGAATGAAACTTG
This sequence comes from Pan paniscus, assembly GCF_029289425.2. Classification (NCBI taxonomy): domain Eukaryota; kingdom Metazoa; phylum Chordata; class Mammalia; order Primates; family Hominidae; genus Pan; species Pan paniscus. The sequence continues at coordinate 30,001,269 of NC_073266.2, forward strand.
TTGGTGGCTAGTCTTAGCTGAACCGGAATTTTTTCCCCTGTGTCTTTCCATCAAGTCTAAGTACGTATCTGTCTTTTTCGTATCTGTTTCAAAACATGATTTTTAAATATTGGAGAAATATTTCTTTCCTTTTAAAGATGCTTGTTTCAAGTGAAAACCTAAAGTTTTTTCCCCCAGCATTTAATGCATAATTTTGTAGGTTAGTCTTATTTGCAGATTTTAGAAAATGCCTTTTTTTCTTCTCCAAGTGTTAAAGCAATTTAGATTAATGGGCCTCGGACTCTTTGATACCCATTTTAAGGCATTTAAAAATCCATAGAAGACGCTACCCTTTCATATGTGGTAAGTAAAAATCTTGGCAGATGAAAGACTCTTTTTTCCTTTTTGTTTTTGCACAAAAGAAAATCCTTGGAGCCACAGAAAAACTGCAGAGGTGAGAGGGAAAATCTTCGTATTGTAGTTTTCTTTCTCCCTGCTTCAGCACCCTACCCCTGGCGGCTGCTTGTAGGAAGTGGGAAAGACCTCGGTGACACCACTGAGCAATTGAACCCACACCCAAGCCAGGATGGGGCCGGCTCTGCAGGCAGGGAACAAAGGAAGACAGGCTGGCCCCATGGTGACCCAAACTCAACCTCTGCACCTCATGATCACCACTGTAGCTCCCGAAACCAAACATTTACTGAGCATAATATTCCACGTTATAGTCCATCCATCAGCTCATGGGGACTCTATGAGCACGAATGTTAGGAATGGCTACTAATGAGCAATGCAGGCCCCTGGAGGGTAAGCTAATTCTGAGAACCCTGAGTGGTGCTGACCGCACATGGGGCAGGGCCTCTGTGGCCCTGACTCCTGGGCAGGAGCCCCAAGCTGGGAGCATAGCATGTGGGGTGGAGGTGGGGCTGTCTGTTCCTGTCACTCCTTTTTGACCAAGGCCTCTCAGATACCCCTGATGGCGCGTGTGCTTGGAGGGAAGGAAAGGGAGGCCTTGCTAGGCTGCGGGCATGGCTCCAGCTTGGCGTGCATGTGTGTGTGAGTGTGTCTCTGTGTATGCACTTGGGTCCATTTGTCTTATTTACCAGTTATTGAGGATGGTTATTGAGGGCAAGAAAGAAAAGAGGCAAAGAAGTCACATGGTGTTTTCCCGTACTTGGCCATAGGCTCAATCTTTTTCTTTTCTTTGATTGAGACAAATGCCAGGATGTTGGTAAATTTCGTGCCTATATTGGGGGAACATCCCTCAGCCAAACACCCAAGGAGGGCTGTAATGAGCCGTGAGTGGGGGGCTGCTTGCTGGAGAGGGAGGGCTTCTGAAGGGGCCATGTTTACTCCTCCTGGCTTAGGGCCTGGGATGTCCCCCGTTAGTGTCACTGTGGCTGTGACCACAGTGATAAGAATTCAGTCATAAAAGTTCACTCTGAGGTTCCTGATATTAACACCACCAAGGACACATTTTATTGCTTTTCTCTCCGAGGACATCACATGTTGACATATTTTGTTCATCCAATTGCATGTTAGAACTAAAGTCACCTTCTGGGGCCTCCAAAAACGGGAAATTAATTATAATCTATTTAATTTTGCTGAAAGGTTTTTGAATTTTAAAACACCAAGTAATTTTTTTCTTTTTATGTTAATCAAAAACATATAAAGAATTCTAGGAAGTTGAAGTAATAGCATCTGGATTAATCTGAATCTCCCAACATATCCTCCAAAAATCAGTAGACAACAACAGGAAGGTCAGACGAGGTGATGTGAAGCCCAACCCTCAGCACATGTAGGAGATGGAGAATTCACAAACTTTAAGCTGCTGGCGAGTGGAGCAATGAACACCAAATCTCAGCAAGCCATTTCCCATGTCCGGGTCTCAAGACAGTGGAAAGCAAGGGCGGTATGGGAAAAAGGGAATGGAGGAGAGGGGAGGCCGCCTAGTGGTGGGTCTGAGACTGACCCAAGATTACTGCCCACAGGAGAGGCTCCTACGGCAAAAATACAAAGTGACCTGTCTCCAAGGGCATCACTTCTAGGGCTGAAGCTAAAAGGAAGGAGAAGGGCAAGAGAGAAGCAAAAAACATTCGCATAACCCTTCGCCCATGCCCCTCCAAAACAAGCCACCCATTAAAGAAACCACACTTTCCTACACTGACAGAGAGGGGCCCTTAACTAGTAGTCTTGTAAACCATCCCATAAAATGAATAGGCAGAGCAAACTAAATATATATAAACCTAGTTTAGCAACGAGAACCTCTCAGTGCATCAAACTCTTCCTCCCCCAAATGATCACAAAGCAGAAGACAACAGTGACGTTACACTCAAAATTCAGTGAGATCTCATCAAACAAACATTTCAGGATAGAAAATATCATCTTCAATCAGAAATTAAAAAGCTTAAACCAGAAAGACAAAAATAGAAAGAAATAAAGAGAGTTGATTGATCTCAGGAAAGAAAATGAAAAAGACAAAATGATCTCAGGAATAAAAAATACATTCCTAGTTGCACAAGGGATAATAGAAATGAAAATTTAAGAAGAAGCATTGAAGGAAGGCAGGAGAGTAGCTAAAAAATAAAAATAAGCTAAAGAAAGAAGAAAAAAGTTCAGAGAGAAAGCAACTGAAATGGAAGAAGCAGACAATATATGTAATTGAAGACCATGAAGAAGAAAAATAAAATGCTGGAACAAAGTTTATACATCAAACTACTACATTGCAAGAAAACCTTTTGGAATTATGAGGAAACTGAAATCTCAATACTGAAGGGGGCCACTGAGTACCTGGATAAACCAAAAACCATCAACTCTGAGACATATCCCAGTGAAACTATTAGAATTTAAAGATAAAGAAAAAAATCCTGGCAGGGTGTGGTGGCTCAACCTGTAATCCCAGCACTTTGGGAGGCTGAGGCGGGTGGATCACCTGAGGTCAGGAGTTCAAGACCAGCCTGGCCAACATGATGATACCCTATCTCTACTAAAAATACATAAAACCAGCCGGGCATGGTGGCAGATGCCTGTAATCCCAGCTACTCAGGAGGCTGAGGCAGGAGAATCCCTTGAACCTGGGAGGCAGAGGTTGCAGTGAGTCGAGATTACACCACTTCACTCCAGCCTGGGCAACAAGAGTGAAAACTCCATCTCAAAATAGAATAAAATAAAATAACCTTCAAGGACAAGAGAATAAGACTGGTATCAGAGTTCCCAAAAACAACGTACACATATGTCAACAACTAAGCAGTATTTTCAAACAGAGTCATGGAAAATATGTACAAAATATTTTATGTCAAGTGAAGCTATGCTTAAAGTATGAAGGTTACAGAAAAAGAGTTTTAAACAAACAAAAATATAGAGAATTCTCTGTGAGCATCTCTTGAGGAATCAACTACAGGATGAACTTCATTCAACCAACATCTGAATGGGAAAACTTCAACAGAAGTATTTATAATAAGCACTTAATAGTCATTTGTAGATCCATGAATAAAAATAATTCAGAACAAGGGTGGAGGAATAGTATTTTATATGTTGTATGTTATATGCCATGTGTCATATATTCTGTGAATAATAAGAAATATGTATCTGTTGATCTCTGCCCCCAGTTCCTGAGACCAAACTCCTAAAACCCTTGTAGATAGATGCTGGGATAATCTTTTGTTCTAATATTTGGCTTTGATCTTGGATCCTGACACAGAGCTGCTGAATCATTTGGAATTTCCTGGGCAGTAGGAGTGTCTTTTGTTCCAATGAGGTGACTCTTGGTGGACTCCTGGATTGGGGATCGTCATCAGAAAGGCCACACCGTAATGAGAAGCTTGGAACGTTCACCTCCATCTTTCAACCTCCGGGAAAAGGAGAGGAGCTGGTTATCGAGTTAATTGTTGATCACACCTACATGATATGTGAAGCCTCCATAAAACACCTGAACTATGGGGTTTAGAGAGCTTCAGGGTTGAACACATCTGTGTGCTGGGAGGGTGGTGCACCCCAACTTCCTGATGACAGGAGCTCCTGCACTCACGACCCTTCCAGACCTCACCCTATTGCGCCTCTTTACCTGAATTTCATCTCTGTCCTTTGTCACATCCTCTATTAATCTCATAAGCTTGTAAATGTGTTTCTCTGAGTTCTGTGAGCCTTCCTAGCAAATTAACCAAACCCAAAGAGTGGGTCATGGGAACCCCAATTTATAGCCAATCAGTAAGACATATAGGTGACAACCTACTACTTGGAATTAGTGTCTGAAACGGGTGCAGTCTTGTGGGTCTGAGCCCTTAACCTGTGCGCTCTGACTCTAAATCCAGGTAGGTGGTGTCAGAATGGAGTTGAAGCATAGGACACCCAGCCACTGTCTCTGGAGAATTGCTTAGTGTGTGGGGAATGCACTTCTCACCCCATTTTAGTGACCAGAGCTGTTCTGTGTTGTGTTGGCTGTGTGAGAAAAGAAAAAGTGCTTATTTTTCCGGTAAATATTCCCACAAGGGGGAAATAATGCAACTAAAAGTGGGAGGAGAAGGGAGCAGAAAAGGAAAAAGCAGAACAATATCATTGACTGTGACACCAGCAGTTGGTGGATACCATTAAAAACCAGCAAGCCACAGCAATTGTGGTCAATCTCGTGGATGAGTGTTCAAGAGTACAACAGACACATTTCAGTATAGTATTAAATAATTTATTGAAAACAATTAAAAGCCACATGGTAAAAGATAAAAATAAACTAACAAGGGACTAGTGGCATTTAAAACATTGTGAGTACAAATATAACTACGAGAGCACAACTTTTTTTTTTAACAAGTATTTTAAATTCAGGGGTACATGTGCAAGGTTGTTGCATAGGTAAACTTGAGTCATGAGGGTTTGTTGTACAGATGATTTCATCACCCAGGTATTAAGCCTAGTAACCATTAGTTATTTTTCCAGATCCTCTCCCTCCTCCCACCCTCCGCCCTCAGGTAGGGCCCAGTGTCTGTTGTTCCCTTCTATGTGTCCATGTGTTCTCATCATTTAGCTCCCGCTTATAAGTGAAAACGTGCAGTATTTGGTTTTCTGTTTCTGTGTCAGTTTGCTAAGGATGATGGCCTCCAGCTCAATCCATGTCCCTGCAAAGGATATGATCTCATTCTTTTTATGGCTGCATAGTATTCCATGGTGTAAATATACCATATTTTCTTTATCCAGTCTATTATTGATGGGCATTTGGATTGATTCCATGTCTTTGCGATTGTGAATAGTGCTGCAATGAACATACATGTGCATGTGTCTTTATAATAGAATAATTTATATTCATTTGGGTATAGACCCAGTAATGGGATTGCTTGGTCGAATGGTAGTTCTGTCTTTAGGTCTCTGAGGAATCACCACACTGTCTTCCACAATGGTTGAACTAATTTAAACTCCCACAAACGGTGTATAAGCATTCCTTTTTCTCTGCAACATTGCCAGAATCTGTTACTTTTTGACTTTTAGTAATAGCCATTTTGACTGGCCTTAGATGGTTTCTCCTTGTAGTTTTGATTTGCATTTCTCTAACCATCAGTGATGTTGAGATTTTTTTCATATGATTGGGCTGGCTGCATGTATGTCTTCTTTTGAAAAGTGTCGGTAGAACAACACTTGAAACCTTCCTAAATCCCAAAAGAAATTGTTTTAAAAACTAAAAGAGCAAAATAAACTCATCACAAAGAAGAAGAAACACAGCACTTTCAACACAATGTGGTAATTTTAACATAAAGTAGTATGACGGAGCTGAGACCAAACGCTGACTTCTGGCCTCCAGAACTGTGACAGAATAAACGTCGGCTGCCTAAACCATCCATTTTGGGGTACTTTGCTACAGGAGCCCTAGAAAACTAATACAATAACTCACAATCAATAAATCAATACCTCCATTCAAAAAGTAACCAAACAGATAAACTACTAGCTAACTTAGAAAAAAAGAGGGGGTAGAAAGCATAAATAAATAAACTAAGAAACGGCAACAAGGAAATAACTTGACATGAAAGAAGTTTAATAAGCATTAGATCACTTACAGGCTGAGTTGAAAGGGATAATTTCCTTAAAAAATCGAGTTTACCAAAATTGATCCTATTAGAGACAGAAAGTTATCAAGGAACTCTTACACAAAAAAGGCATCAGACCCGTATGGTCTTATAGGATAATTCTACCAAAGTTTCAAAGACCAGGTATTCCCAATGCTTTTTTTTTTTCCGCCCATTTTAGAGATGGAATTTTAGAGATGGAATTTTTAGTAAATGATACTGAGACAACTGGTTAACCACTTGAAAAAAGATAAAAATTAGATCCACACCTCATACCACACACAAAGATAAACAAGGTCTTGAAGGTACAAACTTAGGTTTGAGCAAATATTAAGCTTGCTCTTGGATAGGGCAACTCAGCAATATAAAGATGTTAGTCCTCTCTATTTTAATTTATACATTTAACACAATCCCAAGAAACTTTTAAAACCCTGACAAGTTGATATTAAAGCTCATATGCTAAATAAACATGACTGGATGTGGTGGCTCATGCCTTTAATCCCAGACCTTGGAGAAGCCAAGGTAGGAGGATTACTTGAGGCCAAGAGTTCTAGTCCAGCCTGGGAAACATAGCAAGATTCCATCTGATACGGTTGGCTCTGTGTCCCCACCCAAATCTCATCTTGAATTGTACTCCCATAATTCCCACGTGTTGTGGGAGGGACCCGGTGGGAGATAATTTGAATCATGGAGGCGGTTTTTCCCATACTGTTCTTGTGGTAGTGACTAAGTCTCATGAGATCTGATGGGTTTATCAGGGTATTTTTTTTGCATCTTCTTCATTTTCTCTTGCTGCTGCCATGTAAGAAGTGCCTTTCACTTCCCGCCATGATTCTGAGGCCTCCCAAGCCGTGTGGAACCCTAAGTTCAATTAAACCTCTTTTTCTTCCCAGTTTCTGGTATGTGTTTATTAACAGCATGAAAATGGACTAATACACCATCTCTGTAAAAAAATAAAAATAAAAATAAAAATTAGCCAGGTGTGGTGCTGCACACCTGTAGTCACTGCAACTTGGGAGGCTGAGGTCGGAGGATCACTTCAGCCCAGGAGTTCATGGCTGCAGTGAACTATGAGTGCGCCGCTGCTCTCCACCCTGGGCAACAGAGCAAAACACTATCTCTAAAACAAGCAAATAAATATGCAGGGATAGCCAAAACATATATATGAGGGAGGCTAGCCCTATCAGACATTGAAACATACTATAAAGCCTCAATAATTGAAACTCTCATATTGTTGCACGAGTAGGCAGAAAGACCTATTGAACAGAGCACACACACCAGAAATAGACAAAACTACATATGAAAATTTAGTATATGATAAAGGTGGCATCTTAAATCACTTGTGGCAGAGATGGAATTTTTAGTAAATGATACTGAGACAACTGGTTAACCACTTGGAAAAAGATAAAAATTAGATCCATACCTCATACCACACACAAAGATAAACAAGGTCAGGGGTCCAAATGTAAAAACTGAAACCACACAAGAGCTAGAAGAAAACATTGATGAATTTCTCTGTAACTTATTACCTGGATGTAGGGAAAAGCTTTCTATGTCTCAAAATCTAAATGAAATGAAAGAAAAGATTGATAAGTTCAACGACATAAAAATGAAAATAACTTTTGCATATCAAAAGAAAATGAAGATCTGGGAAAAAAATTTGCAGCATATATAAGAAAAGTCTAATATTCCTAATATATATATCTGAGAGAAAAATGGGCAAATACATGAACAAATAATTAACAAAAATATGTTAAAATGTTCCTTAAATATATGAAAAAAGACTCAACATCACTGTTAATAAGAGGACAAATTAAAAATAATTAAAATATATTATTTCTCGGGCTGGGTGCGGTGGCTCATGCCTGTAATCCCAGCACTTTGGGATGCTAAGGCGGGTGAATCACAAAGTCAGGAGATCGAGACCATCCTGGCTAACACGGTGAAACCCCGTCTCTACTAAAACTACAAAAAATTAGCCCAGCATGGTGGCGTGTGCCTGTAGTCCCAACTACTTTGAAGGCTGAGGCAGGAGGATTGCTTGAACCCAGGAGGCCGAGGTTGCAGTGAGCCAAGATTGCACCACTGCACTCCAGCCTGGGCGACAGCGAGACTCCATATCAAAAAAAAAAAAAAAAAGAAGAAGAAATATATTATTTCTCACATATTTATTAGATCTGCAAAGGTAAAAAGTATAAAAACACACTGTTAGCAGGGCTGTGGGGCTGAAGGATTTTCTTCCAAACTCACTCATGTGGCTGTCAGCAGGCTTCAGTTTTTTGTGTGTATTACTCCATTCCTCATCATGCCCCTCAGGATCCTCCAGAGGGCTGGTTACAATATAGCAGCTTGTTACCAGCAGCTTGAAAATTGAGGGAGGGATGGAGAGAGATTGAGAGAGAGGGGAATTGGTAAATGTAATACAATGTTAACTTTTGGGGAATCTGGGTTAAATGTATATGAGAATTCTTTGTCCTATTCTTGCCATTTTTCAGCAGTCTGAAATTTACTTCAAGTTGTTATCTGTTTGCTTGCTTTTTGTTTTTCAGAAATGATTCAGGAACTATACAAAAGCTACTGAAGGGCAAGTTGGAGCCTCTGATCCTCATTTGATTAGCAGAGCTGCCACACAGACTTGGGGTAAACTGAGCAGTTTTGGCTTACTGCTTCTAAACGCATGATCTTATTATACAATTTTTAAATACTGACCATTGGATAACTTCAGAAGGACCAGGGGTCTCAGACTGTGAACCACAATTAGTACCCTCACTTTGCAGATGAAGACACAGAGGGGATGTCTGCCCCCTGTCCTGGAGGGAGGTTTTTGGGGATAGTGACTGACTGCTGACAACTAAGGGGCTGGGGTGGGGATGGTGACTGAGCTGCCTAAGGGGCTGCCACCAGTTCTGATCTCTACCCCACAATGACCGTGCGGTGGGCTGAGACCTCAAGTGGCCCGTCCTCTCTTCTTGGGGGAGAGGGGATCCTCACTCCCAGGTAGTTCACAGCCAGGTAAGGTTGGCAGTATTCTAAAGATGTCCCCCTAGATTCCCATCACTGGTTATCCAAACAAACACTAATCTAGGTGCTGCTTTAATGGGGTTTTGTAGATGCAATTTCTGGATTTTCCAGACAAGCCCAAACTGACCACTTGGCCCTTAAAAGCAGAGAAATTTCTGTGGCTAGAATCAGAGAGATTCAGTGAAAGAGAAAAGCAGGAGAGATGAGGAAGTTAGGGGATCAAAAAGACTCACAGCTTTTGATTTGCTGCTGCCAGCTTTGAAAGGGGTGAGAAGCCAGACAGCATGAGTGGCTCTAGAATCTAAGGACCAGACCTGGTTGAGCACCCACAAGACAATGGTCCTACACCCACACAGAACTGAATCCCACCACAGCCTATAACCCTGGACACGGATTATAGAGACTTCCAGAAAAGGACATAACCCTGCTGCCACCTTGATTTTGGTCTTGTGAGAATCTGAACAGAATTCTCACACTGTGCTCAGACTTCTGACCCGCAATGTGTTAGCCCAATCTTGCGTCACTCTAAAGAAATACTTGAGATGGGGTAATTTATAAAGAAAAGAGGTTTAATTGGTTCATAGTTCTGCAGGCTATACAGAAAGCATGGTGCTGGCATCTGCTTCTGGTGATTCTTCAGGAAGCTTACAATCATGGCAGAAAGCAACAGGAGCCACAGCAAGAGCAAGAGAGAGGGTAGGGAGGTGCCACCAGCTTTTAAACAAGCATATTTCCTGTGAACTCAGAGCGAGAACTCACTCATCACCAAGGGGATGGTGCCAAGCCATTCACGAGGGATCTGCCTCCGTGGTCAAAGTACCTCCCATCAGGGCCAACCTCCAACATGGGAGGTTACATTTCAACATGAGATTTGAAGGGGACAAACATCCAAAGCATACTACATAAGAACTGTGAATTAAAAATGGGGGTTGATTTAAGCCATTAAATTTGTGATAATTTACTACAGAAGCAATAGAAAAAAAAATGCATATGCCAGGTAATTGGGAGAGTGTGGGCTAGGGTTGGGGAGATCCAGTAAGTAGCCCTGGGGCTCTCTCATCTCTACAGAGCAGTTACAACAGCACTGCCTTGGGCCAAGTGCTCCTCAAATACTCACCATGATGATGATGGCCACCACAATGACACAGGAAGCTCCAGCTTGGTGTGAGATCCCCAAGCTGCAGCTCTTCCGTCTACAAAATCACTCTAAATTCACCGTCATCAGCCCTTCTTCCCATGACAATAATCTCAGTAACACTCCACTAGTCAGTTAGGAAAATTCTGGAGTGTCCCTGGGTGCAGGGCCTTGAGGGAAAACATTCAGGGAGAGGATCTGAGGAGGCTCAAAGAAATGGAGCCAACAAGGCCTCCCTGTATCTGTATCTGGGGCTCTTTGTCTGTTGAGGTGGCTGCTGAACTGTAATTTTTAATTTTTAAAAAATTATATTGATTTCTGGCTGGGTGTGGTGGCTCACACTTGTAATCCCAGCACTTCGGGAGGCCGAGGTGGGTGGGCCACGAGGTCAGGAGATCAACACCATCCTGACTAACACGGTGAAACCCCGTCTCTATCAAAAATACAAAAAATTAGCCGGGCGTGGTGGTGGGCACCTGTAGTCCCAGCTACTTGGGAGGCTGAGGCAGGAGAATGGCATGAACCTGGGAAGTGGAGCTTGCCGTGAGCAGAGCAGAGGTCGTGCCACTGCACTCCAGCCTGGGCGACAGAGCAAGACTCCATCTCAAAAAAAAATTATATTGATTTTTATTTATTTTAAAGTTGGGTCAAGGGGAATATGCCATCAAAGATGTGGGGGAGTATCGTGCATATGTTTTATGACTGTCCAAAGGTCATAAGTCAACAAATGTCAAGGATGTTGCTTAAGGTCTCTTCAGCTGCTCTGAGCAATGCGTTGCCCCCACTTTGTGTGAGCTCTGCAGGACCAAAGGTGGAGTTCACTCAAGCAACTTTGGAGTCCTAGGCCTCAGTTCCCTCATCTGTTGATATTGTTTGGCTGTGTCCCCACCCAAATCTCATCTTGAATTGTAGCTCCCATACTTCCCACGTGTTGTGGGAGAGACCTGGTTGGAGATAATTGAATCACAGGGGCGGGTCTTTCCCATGCTATTCTTCTGATAGTGAATAAGTCTCACGGGATCTGATGGTTTTATAAAGGAGAGTTTCCCTGCACAAGTTCTCTTCTCTTGTCTGCTGCCATATGAGACATGACTTTCATCTTCTGCCGTGATTGTGAGGCCTCCCCAGCCACGTGGAACTGTGAGCCCATTAAACCTCTTTCTTTTGTAAATTGCCCAGTCTTGGGTATGTCTTTATCAGCAGCATGAAAACAGACTGATGTATCTGTAAAATGGGGAGGGGGTAAAATAAAAATTCTAAAATTTTTTTGACCTTTAAAACTCTGTGGTTTCTACGTTTGGCCAAAATGTCACCCTCTACATCCTCATCAGTCACCAGGTCTGTTTCTGGTGTGACCAGAGGGTAGGCCCTGTATTATAGCCCCATCCTCCACTCTCTGTGGTCTCACGCATTTATAAGATCTTTCTTTGTTCCTTCTTTTTGAGCAAATAGGTAAATATCTTTGTGGCCTAGGGCAGAATCCTGACCACAAACTTGGTGGGACTGATTGTGGATTGATCTCTGGATCTCTGAGGTCTCTTCCAGCTATCAGATTTATGACCCATTCTTTCCGGCTACGAATGGCCAACTGTTGGTGTCAAAAATATGTTTCAGAGGCCAGGCGTGGTGGCTCATGCCTGTAATCCCAGCACTTTGGGAGGCCAAGATGGGCAGATCACGAGGTCAGGAGATCGAGACCATCCTGGCTAGCAGGGTGAAACCCCGTCTCTACTAAAAATACAAAAAAATTAGCCAGGCCTGGTGGTGGGCACCTGTAGTCCCAGCTACTTGGGAGGCTGAGGCAGGAGAATGGTGTGAACCCGGGAGGTGGAGCTTGCAGTGAGCCGAGATCACGCCACTGCACTCCAGCCTGGGCGACAGAGCAAGACTCCATCTCAAAAAAAAAAAAAAAAAAATGTTTCAGAAAGAACAAGCACTCTTGACAGTTTTAATGCTGAATTTAATCCTTGATTCTAGCAGTATAGAGCCCGTCTGTAAATGTGTTTTCAGTGTGTCCATTTTTCTAATTGGATCATATAAACACACGTCACATATGTGATGCTTGCTGGGTGGCTGGTATGTAGCCTTTAATCCCTGATTGCCTCCAAAGAGTCACTGCCACACACCATTCTGGGGAAGAACCACACACAGGTAGGGTCTTTTCAGAGCAATTTAGCTGGGTCTGTAGATCTCCGGAGCTGACAAAGCTAAGTTGGGAATGTCAGGCACAAAGGGCCCATGACTTCAGAACTAAGTGACTGGCTATCAGTTAGGGTCCAATTAGGAGACAGAAAACACACAGTAATTTGAAAGTTTAATATAAAAGGTATTAACTAACTCAAATGATTGCATAATGGGAGATTGCCTAGTAAAAAGTCAGGAGAACGCTAAAGAATGCAGGAATCACAGGCGTAAGAAGTAGCTATTACTCCGGGAGCTGAGATAAAACATCTAGGGAAGAGGCTCTCTACCCCTTAGGGCTGAGGTCCAGACCTGTTGAGAGAGCATGGTAGTGATTCACTGCTGGGCAGAGAAGTGACTGTGGTGCTGTCCCAGAACCTGATGGAAATCTGCCCTCTGAGAAATGGGGGAAGCTGTCCATAGGGTGGAGCTGCATTTTTTGCTGCAAAGCTGCCCTGGGGCATGCTGGGGAGAGCAGCTGCTCCTGCTGGCCCCTGGACATGGCAGATGCCAGTGCTGGAGAAACTGCCTGCTGTGGGCGCCTGGTGAGATGTACACCAGGGCCAGAGAGAGAAAAACGCCTTTCTTATTCAGCACCCTCTACTGAGAAGGAGCAGCAGCCCGCCCGCTGCAAAGGACATATTTACAGGGCCCCACTCCATTTTTGCAGAGCAGGCAATGAAAATTGAGTTTGGAACTGACAGGAAATGAATTGATAACTGGCATAACGGAGTTAATTGAATTCCCATGAGTCAAGAAATTTGAGGTTCGAAAATAATGTCTTTTGCAACAACTTGGATGGAGCTAGAGGCCATTATTCTCCACTTGTAGTGAAGTATCACAGGAATGAAAAACTAAAAACCGTAGGTTCTCACTTGCAAGTGCAAGCTAAGCTATGAGTGTGCAAAGGCATACAGAGTGACATAATGGACTTCAGAGACTCACAAGGGGGAGACTGGAAGGGGGGCTAGGGATTAAAAACTATACATTAGGCACAACGTGCACTACTCAGGGGACAGGTGCATTAAAATCTCAGAATTCACCACTATCTAACTCATCCATGTAACAAAATCCACTTGTACCCCAGAAGCTACTGAAATAAAAATTAACTTCAAAAAATCTTGATAAATTTAAAAAAAAAAAAGGAAATGTGAGGTTCTGGGAGAGGAAGAAGCACTTTTCCTTTCTCTTCTCTCCAGAAATCAGCACCAAAAGAGGAGGTCAAGACCATTAACAGGATCATGCTGTGTATGGCTACCCAGTGTAAGTGCCCCGTAATTCCAGGGAGTCCTTTGACAAAGACCTCATTGTGCCTGGCCCTTGACATTGTACAGTTGCTGGCAGCCCTGACGTGGAGAGGTGAGTTATATATGGCAGATGAGCACCAACTGTTCCTAAGGTAGGGATGGAGTTAGTGGCAGAGTAAAGACATGGCCTTGGGCTCAGCACCACCAGGCTGCAGTCATGATATCCTAGGACAGACACTCAACCTTGGTAAGACTTTTAGCTGTGTGTTCATGGGAAAGCTACTCTCTCCAGTCCTCGTTTCTGCAACTATTAAAAAAGGACATAGGACTTGATCATTTTTTAGGTCCTATAAGCTCTAAAATTATACACCTTTGTACTTCGACTTTATTCATCTACTCACTTATTGACTCAGACGCAGATTTACTGCGAAGCTAATGAAGTTGAAGCCTCAGGGTCCCTCACTTGCACAGGCCCCTTCCAAAGCCCTGTCTTTTATGTCTCCATAAGTTCAAATGGGTCCTCCACATTGTGTAAGCTTCAGGTCCCACAAAACCTAGGTTCACCTATGCCCTCTCTAAAGCTTTATTAAGCAGCCGTGTTCAGACATTGCACCAGGCTCAGTGTGCTAGCTCCTGTGTGAATGGCTGCACCACCTTGAGCAGCTCACTCCCTGCTCTGAGCCTAACTTTTCTCATCTGCCAAACCCAGGCCGGTCTTTTCTCATCTGCCAAACCCAGGCTGGTCTTTTCTCATCTGCCAAACCCAGGCCAGCGTGAGGATTCCACGAGGAAGCAAGTGCAAGGGCACTGATGCTGAGTGGTCCCTCCAGCACTGCTAGTCCGTCCCCATCTGCAGGCGGAAGGGAAAGCTCTTGGAGAAGCTGGTTGGGAGGTGCACCATTTCTGTGTGCAATGTACTCAGGGCTGCAGGAAGCAAGATGCTGAGCCAGCACCTGGCTAATATGTCAAAGGGTCCTGGAATTAGCAGAGGGCAAGAGTGGTGGATTGGGGGGTCTGAGCACCCCAAGTTGAGGGCAACAGAAAATTCCGCAGAGGCTAAGATTCCCTGCTGGGAGAGGGTGGAGGGAATTCCGGAGGGAGGAATAGAAAGTGGGATATCAGGACACACTGCAAAGGCGGAGAGAAACCCCGTGTCGCCATCTCATTGATGATTAATGAGAGCCACACCCTCATCAAGACAGAAGACACAGGGAGGTGGCAGCCAGAATGAAGAGGGGGCTCGGGCCAGCAGCGGTGCTTCCCAGGCACAGAGTGGGTCCCTGGGTCACCCTTTGGGTGTGAGGGGCCATGAGAAAATATTTTGCTGGGAGTCGTGTCTGTATGACTAGTATGATTAAAATGTATTTAAAAATTCGTGGGTCCGTGTGAGGTCTAGTTGTTGGCTAATGAAGATCTGGGGTGATGAGAGAAGGCCTGCTTACCTATGTATTTATTGTCGTCAGCACACAAGAAAGTTCTCCGAGGTGTCCAGGCAGCATCTCTCCATGTTCTTTATTGTCAAGTGCGCCATTGCTGGCTAAGCTCATATCTCCATGAGACAAAAGCAGTAACGCTGTCATCACTCACCACATGGTGGCCTTGGAACCTGTTTGTACTGAAACAATGTAGTCCTGGGACTGTTCATGGGAGGCTGTGGCTGCATCATCACTCCTGAGGCTGCTGCATCCAGGCACTGCCCTTGTGGTAAGGGTTGAATTGTGTCTCCCCAAAAATGTCACCTTATTTGGAGATAGGGTCTCTACTAAGCTAAAATGAAGCCATTGGGTGGCCCCTAATCCAGTATGACTAGTGTCCACATAAAAGGGGAAATTTGGACACAGACTCACATGTAAGGAGAACATCAGTTGAATGCAAAGATGTTGCCCTTAGCTCGGCCTTGGGTAAGCTAAGCTCTGTGACCTCAGGTAAGTCACTCATTCTCCCTGAACTTCAGTTCCCAATCAAGGAAAAATCAAGAGGAATAACCTTACCATTTAGTGTAGGGGGCTGAGAGTGCACTGACTGAGTCTGAATTCTGCCGTCACCTGCTGTCGATGACACGCTGGCATGCTACCTAGCCTTTCTGTGTCTCGGTTTCCTCATCTATAAGGATAGAATAACAATAGTACCTAGGTATATGGTTCGTGAGGACTCAATAGTGAAGGCAAGAGAAGAATCAGACACGTAGCACACAGCAAGCACACACTCAAAAGGTGTCTGTGACTATTATTGTTACGTTGGGTGGCGTGCGGGATTCCAGGTGCTCTGCAGGCAAGCACTCAACACGGTGCCTGGCACGTGGCAGGCAGGCAAAGGTGGGCCTGGAAGGGCCTCTCGCCCACCCCTCTTGTCTAAAACGGTCCACCTCTAAGGGAGGTTGGAGGGGGAGACCAGGCTCTTGAAGTGAGCTTCCCAGGGAAGGTCATCAGAAGTCAAAAAGACAAATCAAGTGAGAGAAAAGTAATCAAGTGAGAGAAAAGTAATCAAGTGAGCAAAAGAAAAGAAATCAATGTCAGAAATGGCAACAAGGACAGAAAAGCATCTACGATGTGTCAGATGAGTGGATGGAATGAGAAAAGACAGGGGATGAGGAAAGGAATAATAAAGAGACGGGAAACCCAGACAGCTGTGAGCAAGGGCCCTGGAAAAGGGAGGACAGGTGTGCAGCGTCGTGCCGCTTGCCGCCTGCTGACTGAGGACATCTGCACACCGGGTTTGCATCTTCTGTCCTGCCTGGTGAAACAGGAGGAGTTTGGGCATGTGATGAAGGCGTGGCTCACTTCTTCCATGTCCCACAGCTCGAACCCCTAGAGGGGGCATGCAGACAGGCAGGTCGTGGGGAGCATGGGCTCTGACCCCATGGCAGCGTCTAGGGTTGAGTGTTTACAGCTCCCGAAGCCCCAGTGGGCGTGTGTTACAGTGCACTTTTTCAGCTTAGCTGTTCACAGGTGGCTTGTGTTAATCAGCTCAGTTAGACCCTCTGCCTTATCACAAGGAGAGAGGGCTTTCTGTATCCTGGGGTTCTTGCCCTAGCGTACCAGAAAATCAGATGACACATGGGCTTGGAGGATGAGTGCAAGGTTTTATTGAGTGGTGGAAGTAGCCCTCAGCAGATGGATGGGAGCCAGAAGGGGGATGGAGTGGGAAGGTGGTTTTCCTCTGGATTCAGGCCGTTCAGCAGCCAGACTCTCCTCCGACATTCCCCGGCCGAATTCCACGCCATCCGCGTGGTTCTGCTGTCAATGGCTTGCTGGAGTCTGCCAGTGTGTTCTTCTGTCGGTGTGTTCCTCTCAACGTCCAGACGCTCATGTGTGTGCCCGCTAGGGTCTTGGGGTTTTACAGGCACAAGTTGGGGGGCATGGTGGGTCAGGGTGGTCTTGGAAAATGCAACATTTGGGCATGAAAACAGAAGTACCTGTCCACACCTAGGTCCATGGGCACAGGCCGGAGGGTGAAGCCTTCATCAGGGACCCCGCCTTTCTCTACCTAGCACTTCCCTGCCTCGCTCCCATATCACTGGGAGCTTCCATCAAGCCCCCTGCCCTGGTGACCTCCCGAGGCAGGGGACAGGTGAGCCAGAAATTGGCACTTCAGAGAGAACCTGTAAGGTGGGTCTGCGCTCAGCTGTACCAGGAGGAGACGAAAATGCTTATCTGCACCTGCACCTGGGGAAACCAAGGCTCTCTTTTTCCAGGAGTCACATTAGGGAGGAGCCAGCTGGATGCAGGGGTTGGCATTGCTCCTGACACCCAGGCTCTCCCCTGAAGGAGAAGCATAGTCCTGCTTCCACCTTTCTCATATGTCATTTAGGGTATAATAATATGAGCAGGTACATAATGCCAGGCAGGGCTCTAAACGCTTCACACAAATTAATCCATTTAAGTCCCTCCACAACCCTATGAAGTAGATGACGCTCATCTCCTTCAGCAGAGGGGAAACAGAGGCTCAGGGAGGGAGCTACCTGGCTGAGGTCGCTCAGTCAGCGGCAGAGCTAGAATTCAAACCTGGTCACTGGCTCTGCACCTGCCTACCATGGCAATCCTCCCTCAGGGGCACGGCCCTTTAGCTTTGTTATTGCTGTTTTTAAAAAATTGTATTAGCAGTTCATTTATTTTACACCACAATAAATTGCTACTATTTGATGGGCAGGGAAAACGGATTTCTGTGCCTCTGTAGTTTAGGGCGATTACTTGTTTGATTGAGATTTAATGAGTGGAAATAAAAAATGCTTTGTGTATATACATTATCAGGTAATATATATTCAAAACAGGATATTCAAAGTTAAACATCTGCTAAGATACATTAATTTGTGTGGGAACGTTATTGCCTTGTTCTGATATGAATTTACTGACAAAATCCATCACTCCATATTTACAAATTGGCTTTGATGTTCTGGGCAGGAGCCTCCCCCTAGAATTGATGAAATGTATTATGTGGCATCAGTGGGCTACAACGCCATTAACCATGAGGAAGATATGAATTGTAGCAGAGCCCTGGGTACAATGATAAAGTCATAAGCATGTTTTCTGCTTGTTGATGGAAGAATTTATATTGGCAACCCGTCCTTCACGGTTAGCTCTGCTCGGCTCTGCCAGCCGAAGCGCCTTCCCCACTCAGAACCCCCCAACCCCAGTTTGCTCCCCCCACTCTGAGGAACTGGATTTCAAGTCACACCACCTATGTTGTGACAACTGGGTGCACACCGAGTGTGCTGCTGTGATGAGTCTATTGCAGCAGGCAAGCTCACCACGGAGCTGGGGGCCACCTTCTATCCCCTCCAAGGTGGCAGGGCCAGGGCGGGAAGAGCCCTTTCCACCACTGTGAAAACTTCAGGAACGCCACCCTTGTGCTCTGAAGGGACAGCCACGCGCCCGGTGACCTGCTGGAGGCACAGGGGCTCTGTGGTCCGCAGTGCGCCTCAACCTCTTTGCAGGAGGCACTTGGCCGCCCGCGGAGGGTGAAGAAGGAAGCTTGGGGCTGCTCTGGCCTTCCCTCCATGTGTGGAGCCAAGGCCAGACAAGGAAGTCTCAGAAGTGCATCCGGAGCCTCTGCTTCCTGGAGACCGCACTTCCCCGGGAGGATTGATTTGGCTCGACACCTTCCTTCTCTTGAGCCAGAGTAAGGACCGCATTTTTGGGGGCTCGTGTCCCCCCAGTCAAGCATGGAAATAAAAGAAAATCCTAAGTTCCTTCAAGATAAATTCCAGGCACCTAGCTAGCCCTGAGAAGAAAATGAGCAACTTGAAAGCAAGAAAGTCATAGTAGCCTCAAACAATAGCCAAGGAAGTTCAAATCCAGAAACCTGGACCCCCACCCCGCCGCCGAGGACCCTCACCAAACAGATCCATTGGCAGGCAGACCTCAGATGAGGGGGAGCTGAGGACTGAACCCTGACGGCCGTTCTTTCTTCTAAGTTTCTTCCTGGGGAGCTCCCACTGCCTCCCTCCCCAGCCAGTTAACAGTTTTTTTTGCAGACCCTAAAATTTAAACAAACTTTGCCCCCTGAACCAATAGCAAAGGCCAGTGTGTCCCCTCTACATGTTGATTTACAACTGTGCCCGAAGCATCCGCTTTCCTGCGGCACATCCCTGCCTGGGAGAGCCCTTGCCCGCAAGCCATTGGGGAGGCCAGGGCTGAGCAGAGGCTGCTGGGCCTCCTTGCATGGTGCCCTGCAAATAAACACCTTCCTTTCTACCGCTACAAAAGCTCAGTGTGGCTATCTGGTTCTACTGCGGCAGGTGCATGGACCCCAGCTCAGTTCAGTAACACTTGGAAGCATCAGGCCCAGGCTTCTGTGCACACAGCGAGGTGTGTGGGGCCGGTGTGGCTTCTGTGAGGCGCCCTGGTGCCATAGGGCACTGTGGAGGAGCAGCAGGCTTCCTATTCCTTCCACTTAATTAATCTAGGGGAGAGTGGAGAGATGGGGATCGGAGTCAATACCTTCTGTCACTAAAAGAGTTTGCCCTGAGTTACTTACTTTTAATGTGGAAATGGGATGTATTCTGGTTGGTAGAGTGGAGGTTAGGGGTTCTGGGGTGATCATTTATTGGCAAAATTCTAGAACAGGGCACAGGGGTTTACATGCTGCTACAGAACAGGTTCATTTGGAGTGACAGACATGTCACTCATTTCCCTCATCTCCGTTATAAATTTTAAACACTTGAGTTGATAGCATAACTACTGTCTGTTAAGTTCTTGTTAAATGCTTTTCATATTGGATCCTTTAGAATGCTTTTGGCTGCAAATGATAGAAAAGACACTTGAAATGTGTTTAAATAAAATAATTTTTATGGCTCACATACCTGAGTCACTGTAGGGATCAGATGTGGTTTGACAGGGGCCCTGGCTCCGTTTTCCTCCTCTGTCCTCCTGTCCTCCTCAAAGGCCAGCCTCTTTTTCAGGCTGGCTTCCTGGTAGCTAAGAGCTCCTGGGGTTACTTACGGCCTTCATAGACACAGTGGACCCTCTGGATCCACAGGTTCAGCATCCTTGGATTCAACCAACTGAGGACCAGAAAAAAATAAACAACAATGAAAAATAACAATCCAACAATGAAAAATAATACAAATGAAAACTCAATACAGTATAGCAACTATTTACATGGCATTTACATTGTATTAGGTATTCTAAGTAATCGAGAGATAATTTTTTTTTTTTTTGAGACAGAGTGTCGCTCTGTTGCCCAGGCTGGAGTGCAGTGGCGCCATCTCCGCTCACTGCAAGCTCCACCCCCTGGGTTCACGCCATTCTCCTGCCTCAGCCTCCAGAGTAGCTGGGACTACAGGCGCCCATCACCACGCCCAGCTAATTGTTTTGTATTTTTAGTAGAGATGGGGTTTCACAGTGTTCGCCAGGATGGTCTCAATCTCCTGACCTCATGATCCGCCTGCCTCGGCCTCCCAAAGTGCTGGGATTACAGCCGTGAGCCACCGCGCCCGGCTGTAATTGACAGATGATTTTAAAAATACAGGAGGACTGTTGTAGGTTACTTGCAAATACTACCCCATTTTATATCAGGAACTTGAGCATCTTTGATTTTGGTATCCTCAGGGGTCCTGGAACCAACCCCCAGCAGATACCAAGGGATGACTGTACTATACCATCAGGGCAAAAAGGAATTTCTCTTCCCCAAACCATCTGAGTAAGAGCTGAGCTTTACTCTGACTAGACCAACCTAGGTCACATGCCCTAGATCACATGGTTGGGATTAAGCCAATCAAGCCCTGACCTGGTCAATCCCACCCAAACTCCATAGTAGCTGCACTTGGGAAGGATGCCACTGAGGCAGCTATAATTAAGAGGGTCTGCAATGTACGCACTTTCTCATTTAATCCTGCAGCAACCCCAGACATGGTGATTCTTTTCTTCCCTTCTCAGGCGAAGCGAAGTAACATGTCCAAGGTTACCCAGCTTACGAGTGAGAAAGCTTGGAGGGAATCCATATCTGTGACTCCCCAACGCATGCCTTCGGTCTCTGTCTTACTGCCTCCCATTTTAGAGATGAGCAAGTGTGACAGATTGAAATTAGGGCCCCTGTTTGCCAGTGTGTGGTGGAAATAGGCTGGAATTACAGGGAAAGAGGCACTGTGAAAATGAGAAATGGCAGAAGAAAGACTGAGGGTTGACTCAGGGGAGAAGTGCTGAAAGACCTGTCAGGATGGGGCTGGGTGAGAAAGTGTGAGGGCAGAGGCCAGTGCCACAGAGTCTCTCCGTGAAATGGAAAAGCCTGGGAAGGGGGTGCCTATTGGCATTCTCAGAAGAGAATAGAGCCAGAGTATGGGAGCTCGGATGGCCCGTGCAATGGGCAGGTTAAACTTGAGTGCTAGGAATTAGACCCAGTAGCAAATGACCATATTTCACAGAAACTAACAAACCATTCATTCTAAGATGCACCCATTTTGTGAATCACTAAGAAAAGCATTTCCAATAAAGCTGAAACAATGCTTTATATCACTTCAAATTTTTCTTTATATTTACTGAAAGATCTCTTTTTGAAATTCATAGACATGGATTGTATCATGTCACTCTCGTACTTACATAAAATTGAATAAATGAGTGAAATACATTGGTGGGGGTCTTTCTAAAATTTGTTCTCTATTCCGCATTCTTATGCAACTGTATGGCTCTTGTTTTGTGCTCAGAGCATGGGCCTGTGTTTCCCCTGGTGATGGGGCCGTAGAGTGCAGTAGAGCCGTGTGTCTCTTAGAAAGCTGTTTCCGAGATTTGGTGATCTCTTGGCCTTTGGGTTGCATTTCTAGGTGTATGATGGACAGTTCCTTCTCATGGATCACTCTTTGTGGTGTCTTTCTTTGTCAGGTTCTATAAAGCCCTTGGCTATGACTTTGCAAAAAACCCCATGAAATGGAAGTGAGAAATATTTGCTTCAATGACATCAAAGGTACACCCTGGTGCTCTGTGTACATGCTCATCAAACACACAATATTTTTTCATTTCAAGGCCAAATCATAGTGTAACACTTTTGAGGATATTTAAAAATAGCAATTAAACTCTCCATGTGTCGTCCAATAATGCCCATTAAAGTGACAACCACATGAAACACTTTGATGGGGTAAACACACGCTTCATTAATGACGATGGCAGCTTTTTATACCTGTCACCTGCCTGACAGTGATTGTAAGGAACATCCCTATCAGAATCCTAAAATGTGCATCTTTCAGTGGACTCAGTATTGGCAGTTACCCGCCTTACACATAATCAATCATGTATTTACCAAAGATGGGTGAGGGCTTCCCAAGGGGAAAGAAGAGGCCATCAGTGGGTCTAGCCTGCACATTCAAATCACCTGGGGACTTAAAAAATGTCCGGGGCCCAGGCCCCATTTCCAGAGTTTCTTATAATGATGGGTCTGGAATGGGGGACTGTTTCCAAAGCTCCCCGGGTGATTTTAAAGTGCCGCAAGGGTTAGGTGTCAGTTGGCCATGAGGTTCCAGGGTTCCTGGGAAGGGGGAGAGCCCCCATCAGGGCTGCCCTGAGCGATGGCTTCATCTCTGCCCAAGTGCTGCAGCAAAACCTCAAAAGGAGCAATGTGGCTGCAGCCCCTTGGGAGTCCCTGACCAAGGGGGAAGGGAGATTGTCCTTGTCCCTCACTCTGTGGGACACCCAGGTGGAATGGCTGTCCCAGGCGTCCCGTGCTGCACAGGCCCCAGGACAGGAGGGTTTAGGTTTGGTTCTGGAGCTCTGCCCTCTGCAGGGAACCAGGCCCCAGACATTGTGCTCCTGGTCTATTTCCCTCTTCCCACTTCACCCTTCCACACACACAGGGACCTGTGTCCACCTCCAGGTGCACACACTTGAAGACCCATGTCTCCCAGACACATCACCTTCTGTAAAGATGCCTGGATATCAGTGCACACATCCCCCAGCACACTGCCGCACATGGCATCTCAGCTGAGGCTCAGCCTCCAGCTCTGTGTTATATCTGTATTTCCTGCTCGGATATGGCAAATTTATCTAAACACTCCCCATCCTCAGTAGACAAGTCTGGCTGATCCTGGGCTCTTGCAGCTGAAGCTGGATGGCAGTGGCCTCCATGGCCCGTGGAGCTGCCCTGAGGCAGAGGTCGGCTGCCACCCATAGAAGCCCCTTCCTGGGCAGTGACACACAGTCATGTGCAGTCTAATTGGAAGCTAGGGCCTCCTGGCTCCCTGACTGATTCGCTGTGCTGGGACAGTGGGAGGGGGTGTGTGCTTAGGTGGGGTTGGTGGGCTGGTGCTAGAGCTGCCAGCAATCAGAATGGTCAGGGCGCAGAAGGCAGGTACTGGGAGGGACTCCCATTTGGAGGGGGCATTTCTGCCTCTTTCCCCAGCATGCTCTCCCCTGCATGTCTAGAGTCACCAATCCCCTCTGCAGCCAAAAGGAGAGTCCCACACTCAACTCCTGGCCTCCCATGCTTTTTGGAGACACTGCATGGATGCATTGAGTGGTTTTTTGTTTGTTTGTTTGTTTTTTTACTGTCGTGTTCTGCACTGGGGAAGTTCCAAATACAGACATTCCGCTTTATATCATTGCCAAACTGGAAGTGATTTTGTGTTTTATTCAAGCATTTCAACCACGCTCTGATTAGAAAACTTTTGATTTACCACGTTCTGGGAAGAAATGAATTATCTAGAGCAGAGATAAACCTGTGGTCTAAAAATGGGTCTCAGTGGCGTCCATGGAAACTGAAAAGGTCACATTTGTGTGAGTGACTGTATGGTTTGCAGATGGGAGAGGATTTAAAACTTTCTCAGATTCTCAAATGGGTGGGTGACCCCCCCAGTGGTTAAGAGCTCTTTCCTGCATAGGAAAAGAGTTCACTCACTGGCTCTTGGAATTTCGTCTCGCATGTTGCTCAGGTAGTTTAATAGAATTTACGAAGGGGCCACAAAGGAGTCTAATGTCAGTCACTGAAGAGTAAAAATTAGAAGCAGATGAGAAAAGGCCAGGTGCAGTGGCTCACGCCTGTAATCCCAGCACTTAGGGAGGTCAAGGCGGGCAGGTCACCTGAGGTCAGGAGTTTAAGACCAGCCTGGCCAATGTGGCGAAACCCTGTCTCTACTAAAAATACAAAAATTAGCCGGGCGTGGCGGCGCACGCCTATAGTCCCAGCTACTCAGGAGGCTGAGGCACGAGAATCACTTGAGCCTGGGAGGCAGAGGTTGCAGTGAGCAGAGATCACGCCACTGAACTCCAGGTGACAGAGCAAGACTCCATCTCAAAAAAAAAAAAAAAATTGGAATAAAAAACAAAACAAAGGCACCTGAGGCCAGTAATTCAATTCACAATTGCCAAAAGATGGAAACAACCCAAGCATCTACAAATGGATGAATGAATACACAAAATGTAATATATACACACAGGGGAATATTATGCAGCCTTAATCTACAAATGGACGAATGAATATACAAAATGTAATATATACATACAGGGGAATATTATGCAGCCTTAAAAAGGAAGGGGATTCTGACACATGCCACAACATAGAGGAACCTTGAGGGTAACATGCTAAGTGAAATAAGCCAGCCATGAAAGGACAAAGAGTTGACGATTGCACTTATATGAAGTATTTAGAGTAGTCAGGTCATACAGAAAGAAAGTAGAGTGATGGTCGCCAGGGCCTGGGGGAAGGGAGTTGTTCTTTATTGGGTACAACTTGGGAGGATGGAAAAGTTCTGGAGATGGATGGTGGTGATGGTTACATGACAATGTAATGTAGTTAATGCCACTGACCGGTACATTTAAACTGGTAAATTTTATATCCTCTAAAGATAAAAAACAAACAAACAAAAAAAACGACTCTAGAGGCCAATATCAAAATACTGGAGTCCTATATAGGGGTGGCCAGCAGATTGCAAATCCGGCTCTGAGCAGCCGAGTCTCCAGCGTTCCTCCTCAGAGAGCGAGGGGCTCACCTGGCTTATGAAGCAAAACACTTTGTTATAACAGCCACTTAAGTACCAACAATGAAAACCAATACCTATTTCACGGTCATTTAGACATGTGACAATTTGCTAATGCTTTTGTCAGCTAATGAGATCAGAGAGAGAAGGAGGATTACGTTCTAACTAATATATATAATTTTAAATGAGGATAATAGACAAATAATTGGTGTTTTATGAAATAGATAGAGATTCTGAGACAGTGCAAGGAAAAGGGGAGATGGGTAGATGGACACAGACCCCCCATTGAGTCAGCAGATGAGCAGAAAGCCAAGCACTCTGACCCAGGTGGGTCACGCATACCCCAAATCCAATGTTTCCAGCACCAGGAAAATCTCTTGGGCACTGCCAAGCAGACAGGAGCTGTTAGGTCCAATCTGTGGCCTGGAAGGGTGCAGCCGCCCGCATGCGTACCCATGAATCTCACATTCTCTTGGCAGGCTAGAGCAGGCCCCAGAAAGCCTGCACGCTGCCCCCTGCTGGCGGGGATTCCAGCACTGGCCTGGCTCCAGCAGCGAGGTCCCTGGAGAGTGACAATTCTTCAATACCTGGGTTGCTAGTCCTGTAGTCCTGGTCCCTTGATGGGGTCACCTCGAGGAGCAGCTGTAGGCTGATTTCCAACATTGCCAACTTACACTCCTTGGAAGTGGCAGGTGGGCCTGAAACACCCTCCTAATGCAGCAGTCATCTGTCCTCCCAGGGAGGTCCCACTTAGAAGGAGGAATGGCTGGAGTGCCTCCTCATGCCCTCTGCACTCCCTCCAGCCTCCGCCTCCAGGCTGGGCCTCTGTTCTCATTCAGTGGGTGTGTGGGGATGGCTCTGTCACAAAACTCATCCTGGGGCTCTGTGGCCAAGGCCAGGGCAGGAATTCCCCCACCCCAAAGGAGCTGCGTTCTGCCGGCCTGTGGATAGTGGGCCCACCTGTCACTTCTAGGGAGCATGAGTGCCCCCCAGGGGATGAGCTCAGCTGCTGGGGCAGGTGAGGGCGGGGCTGCTATCAGCTTCCCTTCCCCGAGGAGGCCTCTTCCTGGCACTCCCCACAAAACCCTGCATCTCCATCCTTCTTCAGGGTCAGGCAGGCATGCTGGGGCAAGGCAGGTGCAGTGGGCAGGGAAGCCCTGCAGGTGCTGGAGGGGAAGGTGCCATTCAGCAGGGGACTGTCACACCCTGAGAGGCCTCTGCACAGGTGCTGGGACCTGAGAAGGCAATGCCAAGTGCGAGTTTAGAGTGCGAGTTTAGCGTCATCAGTTTCAATGCTCCCTCCAGGTGGCCGGGGGCTCCATCCAAAGGTCCAGGAAGTCGTGGGCACCCTGTGCATGTCACATATGCGAGCGTCTGAGCTGGCCGTGAGAAGTCCAGAATGGCTCTGATCCACTCCCCCTCGTGACCGCTTCTGAGTCTTTAAATGATGACAGGATCAGTGCTCTGTGCTGAGATTGCCAGTCCTGTCCTGTGGTTTCAGGCTGGTGGATTGCCCGAGGCCACTCTCTGAGTCACGCTGCAGGGCTGAGTGCTTGCTGCAGCGAAGGCACCCCCCGGCATTCATCATCTGCTCCCAGGCTCACTGATCTGCACTGCCTCTGCCTTCGTCCCATGAATTAGCTGCTAATGTGCTGTCTTCCGCGTGGGAGGAAGTGGAGGAAGCTGCCTCGGTGGAAATGCCCCAGGTGAAAACTGCCAAGGCCACACTAGTCACAAGACAGCAGTTCGTTTTCAATAAGAGGAGAGAAGGAAAGGAAGGAAGAACCCAGGCATGTTCTCAAAATATGCAGTATGCGAGGAAGAACTTAATTGAGTTGATCAGATGCAGGAATTAAGATACAGAGATTAGATACACTGACCAAGATCAAACAGCCCAAGAGCCAGGCGCTGGCTGCTGGGACCCAGGCAGTTGGCCCCAGATGCCCAACACCCCAGGGGGCGCTGTGGGGCTCACAGGTGGGATCAGCCTGAGTTCAAATCCTGCAGCTGCCCCTGTGCAGCCGTGCAGCCTCAGGGAGGCCACTCACCCTCCCAGAACATCAGTTTCTTCACTTGTAAAATGGGGCTGATTACGTTGGTTTCCTGGGGTCCTTTGGGGGAGTAAATGGCACAGTCCACCATGGGGCTGGTGACAAGTGGCTCCAAATCTAGTCTTCAATACACCAGGAGCAAGGGGCAACTTTCAGAAATGCTTTTAATTGAGTTAGCTGTGGCAATTACATTTTCATTCGATTATTTGTGTTAACAGAGAGGGATAAAGGGCATCTTAATGTTGCTTTAATGAACCAACAGCAAACCTACATGGGCTGCCAAGCAGCGTGTGGCCAGGGCTGTGGCATTGCCACTGTTTACAGGACCCCGCTGGGTGCTCTTGATATCCGAGGGTCGAGGGCCCCTCCAGCCTGAGTCAACACCGGCCTCCTTGCAGCCCAGACACAGCAGGGAAGAGCACCAGCCCCCTCTGCCTGCCCACGGTTGTTAGTTATAATAGTTAGTATTTCACTTACCACACTTTTCACTCTATCCATCTATCCATGTGAAAGTCCTTTTTTTTTTTTTTTTTTTTTTTTTTTTTTTTTTAGACAGAGTCTCACTCTGTCACCCAGGCTGGAGTATAGTGGCATGATCTCTGCTCACTGCAACCTCCACCTCCTGGGTTCAAGTGATTCTCCTGTCTTAGCCTCCTGAGTAGCTGGTATTACAGGCACGTACCACCACGCCCAGCTAATTTTTGTAGTTTTAGTAGAGACGGGGTTTCACTATATTGGTCAGGCTGGTCTTGAACTCTTGACCTCTGGTGATCCACCTGCCTCGGCCTCCCAAAGTGCTGGGATTACAGGTGTGATCCACTGCGCCCGGCCGTGAGCGTCTTTTGTAGGTATAATTCCTTACCTCGAATACTCACAGTGGCTGCATTTTACATCTGCATAGCTCTTTTAATTTTCACCACAGCTTCCTATTTCATTTTGTTCCACACCACATACATGTTTGTGTGTGCCTTCAACAGGCAAGGAAACTGAGGCAGGGAAGAGCCCCCCCCCCCCCAGTTGGCTGTGGCTAGTTTGGTTTCATTTCTGTTTGACAGGAGGCATGGGGCGCTTGGGAATACAGTCTCTGGTTTTGAGTCACTGTCCTGTTCTTTTCCCAAATATTCTTGAGAAGCACCCAGTGAAAATGGGTTTCTAGGGATCACCCATGACTTAAATGGTACATTTAGATTCGAACAACTAGAGAGGGCTGAGGGGCTGGCCCCGCTTCTCTTACGGGAAAAGGTGAGCAGGGTCAGGTGCTCCCCGATCCCAGCAGCGCATGCGGGGGCAATCATGGTCACACAGCTCCCCTAACTCAGATCTTTAATTCAGTGGGCTCCAGCTCAGCACTGGCACAAGAGAAAGCACTGGAAGCTCACGCCAGGGTCAGAGACAGAGACCTGGTGCCAGCCCTTTCATTGCAGAAGCCTACCCACCCCTTCCTAAAGGGGGGTGATGTGGAAGAGACAGCCCCACAGAGAAGGGAAGGCTTCGTAATAGGACCTGTTATCCTGGTGGTTTGGGGCTGATGCTCACACATGCTGCCTACACGGACACAGATGTTTCCTTAAGGACGAGCTCCCACCGAGGGACAGTGCAGGCCCGGGGGCTGCTGTGGCCATGGTGAGCTGGGATGATCCAAACTGATGAGAGGGCTTAGATTTCCACAAGCAAATGTCCTGCCCCTGTCCCATGAGTCATCAGCGTTTCTCTCCCGGGCTGAGAAAAATCCAGACACTTCAAAGCCTACCCAGGCAAACCCTCAACCCATGGGACTTACATGCAGAAGAAATCCAAGGCCCAGGGATTTTCAGACTGTTTTCTCCAGAGCCGGAGGGCCCTGCAGGGGCAAGGCTGTGACTGGAACCGGGCCTGGGGACAGTGAGGAGAGGGGACCCACGAGGGAGGCTGTCACCAGCACAGAAGGCCGCCTGTGAGCTGTGCAGGCCCAGGGCTGGGAGATCGCTCCTTTACTCTGAGGCACTGCCTTCACCTGAACAGGAGGGAGAAAAGTATTTTGTTTTATATCATTGTGCTAAAATACACATAACATAAAATTCACCACTTATATCATTTAAGTGGACACTTCAGTGGCATTAAGTAAATCATATTGTCGTGCAACTGTCACCAATCCTTCTCCAGAACTTGTTCATCCTCCCAAAGTGAAACTCTGTACCCGTCAAACACGAACCCTCTTAGCCCACCCATCCCCAGCCCCTGGTGGCCGCCACTCTATTTTCTACCTGTAGGAACGTGACTGCTCTCAGGACATCACGCCAGTGGGATCAGACAGTATTTGATCTTTTGTGACTGGCTCACTTCACTCAGCATAATGCCTTCAAGTTCATCCATGTTGTAGCAGAAGTCACAATTTCCTTCCTTTTTAAGGTTAAACAGTAATAGTATTCCTGTATGTGTATATCCCCATTTTAAAAATCCTTTCTTCCACCAATGGAAACTTGGCTTGTTTCCACCTTTTGACTATTGTGAGCAATGCTGTTATCAACATGGGTGTGCCAATGTGTTAGGCTGTCCTTGCATTGCTATAAAGGAATACCCAAGACTGGCTGATTTATAAAGAAAAGAAGTTTAATGGGCTCACAATTCTGCAGGCTGTTCACGAAGCATGGTGCCAGCATCTGCTCAGCTTCTGGAGAGGCCTCGGGGAGCTTTGACTATGGTGGAAGTCGAAACGGGAGCAGGCACGTCACATGGCGAAAGCAGGGGCAACGGTGGGGTCTGGGGAGGTGTCGCACACTTTTTAAACAACCAGATCTCATGAGAACTTACCCGCTATCTTTAGGCCAGCACCAAGCCATGAGGGATCTGTCCCCATGACCCAAACACCTCCCACCAGGCCCCACCTCCAGCCCTGGGGATCATATCTCAACATGAGATTTGGGTGGGGACAAACATCCAAACTCTACCAACCAATATCTCTTCAACTCCCTACTTTCCGTTTTTCTGGGCAAATACCCAGAAGTGCAATTGCTGGATCATGCGATGCTTCTCTATTTAGCGTTTCTGAGGAAACAGGGCACTGTTTCCCACAGCGGAGGGACCACTCGCCTTCCCACCAGCGGCGCAGAGGGTTCCAATTCCTGCACTTCTCCAGGCGCCCAGCCTGGGCTGCTTTCCCCTGACAACCTCACAGAGGCCGTCATCAGACCCATCATCTGAACTTGGCTTATGTCCTCCATGTGCCCCATCTGTACAGTGTTCTCTGCGACCTGTAATTTATTTACTTTTGTGGTTTTAAAATTTCTTCCTTGACTACATTGTTCATTCCCCGGGGGTGGGAACTGAGACCACTTTGCTCATTGCTGCCAAATAAAATACAAAACACACACCGATTGAATGAATCTCAGGCAACATTCAAGTGACCTCGAAAAATTATTCTGAGTCTGTTTCGCTCTAAAAAGTGGGGAGAGCATATATATCATGGGCTTATTTAAAAGTTAAGGAGAGTAGGCTGGGCATGGTGGCTCACGCCTGTAATCCCAGCACTTTGGGAGGCTGAGGCGGGTGGATCACCTGAGGTCGGAGTTCAAGACCAGCCTGACCAACATGTTGAAACGCCATCTCTACTAAAAATACAAAAAATAGCCAGGCATGGTGGCAGGCGCCTGTAATCCCAGCTACTTGGGAGGCAGAGGCAGGAGAATCACTTGAACCCGGGAGGTGGAGGTTGCAGTGAGCCGAGATCGCACCACTGCATTCCAGCCTGGGTGACAGAGTGAGACTCCGTCTTAAAAAAAAAAAAAAAAAGAAAAAGAAAAGTTAAGGAGAGTAAATATGCACAAAGAACCTAGCCTTGATTTTGGTATAGAGCAGACAGTTGCACAAATGGAGAAAGAACAGAAAGTATCGCTCTCGTGGAACTCAGCCTCCACTCTTTCTGCACGTGACCTTGAGGTCACTCCTCAGAGTGAAGTTGGAAAACCTCTGAATTAGCCTAAAACCTTCATTTTATAGTTGAGGAAACTCTAAGGTAGAAATAAGTTTATTCTTCCAAACTACCTCTCCACTCTCAGGTTGAATTCTGATCAGCCAACCACCCTCCGGTTGAGATCCTGCCCTGATGACCAAAAGGAGAAAGCTGTGGCCCCGGTGGTCCAGCCCAGAGGCTGAAGATGGGCTTGAGGCCTGTGGCATGAACCTGAGGCCCACACAGAGCCGGGATGAGCGTCTCTAACCTCAACACCTGCAGCCTCTGCACTTGCAGACCTTGAGTGAAGGGCAGACCTAGAATGTGCATCGGGCCAAGGCTGAGCTCTGCTTCCTGACAGTCCTGTTGTTATGGATTGAATTATGCTCCTAAAAAAGGTATGCTGAAGTCGTCACCCCAGTGCCTGTAAATGCGACCTTATTTGGAAATAAGTGTAGATGTAATTAGTTAAGATGAAATAGGATGGGCCCTTAATCCAATATGACTGGCGTCCTATAAAAGGAGAAGAGACACAGAAACACACAGACATGCAGGGGAGACGGCTATGTGAAGACAGAGGCAGTGACTGAAGCACCGCAACTGCAAACCAAGGACTCCTAGGATGGCCAGCCACACCGGAAGCTCGGAGGAGGCAAGGAAAAGTCTCCCCAACAGGTTTCAAGGGAGCAAGGCGCTGCTTGTACCCTAACTGTGGACTTCAGCCTTCAGAGCTGAGACAATACGTTTCTGCTGTTTCCAGCCCGAGCCTATGATGTTTTGCTGTGGCAACCCTGGAACTCAATCCAACATGTTGCATGAGAGGGCCTCCCAGGTGGTCAGACCAGTGAGCAAGTTCAGAGCTTGCTCTGCGGTTGTTGCTTAGCTTTGCTCGTTCACAGTTCACACTCAAGTTGCTTGTCATATTCCAGTACTGCCTTTACTAATATTTGCAATGTATTTTTTAACCGTTTCACTTTTTGATGTTAAATAATGTGTTTCAAAAGGAAACTATATCTCTATAGCACATCAATCCTAGAGAGAATGTCTTGGTGGTTGGTGGACTCATGCTATTAGAAAGATCTGCTAATATAATCATACACCAGTTCAGATTAAGTCAATGTGAAGATACAATTTTAAAAGAAATGACAACTCTTAGAAAAAATGTTCCAATAGCAACATCAGAAACAGCATTTTTCCAACACCACAGCTCACACACATGCCTGGGACCCAGATTTTGGTCTCTAACATCATTCTCCAACTAAAAGAAAAAAAGACTCCATTGAAGGTTGATAGGATTTGGTTCTGTATCCCCACCAAACCTCGTGTGGAACTGTAATCCCCAATGTTGGAGGTGGGGCCTGGCGGGAGGTGATTGGATCATGGGGGTGGATCCTTCATGAATGGTTTAGCACTGTGCCCTTGGTGCTGTCTCGTGACAGTTCGTGAGTTCTCATGAGACCTGGTTGTTTAACAGTGTAGCACCTCCCCCCACCTCTCTTCCTCCTGCGCCGGCCGTGTGAGATGCCTCCTCCCCTCTTTGCCTTCCGCCATGATTGGAAGCTTCCTGAGGCCTCCCCAGAAGCAGAAGCTGCTATGTTTCCTGTACAGCCTGCAGGTATATTTGGGGGCAAGAAAAGAATTTCAGGACAGGTAATATTAAGTATTAAAAATGGAGTGATTTAAAGAAAGAGTGAGTTTAATAGAATACGCCTCATCCTTATTATTTTCAATAGTGGAAAATTGCTGCTGTCTATGGGTGTCCTGTGTCTTTGGTAAACACATGTCTATTTAGCAGATACCTTGATGGACCAGCATGAGCAGGAAAGAGTGACCTGAAATTGGTGAGTCAGTTAAAATCATGGCAGCATAAAAAGGAATGGTGTCATGACGAGGAACGTGTGGATGGCAGATGGGAAGTAACCCACCTGTTGGTCAGCCTTGCTGCTCTCACACACTAACCAATTAAAGAGGAGTCAAATATGCGTTCCTGCAGAACGAAGATGTCAAATGTCCTTAAAAGAAGAATGAGCCAGCTCCAGACTTACTCCATCTTTTCTCAAAGGGGGAAACCTCCGAATAACTCTACTAATTATAAAGAGATACTAATAAGACATGTGCCCATAAACTTCCAATTATGCTAATAGACCAGAATAATAAATCATAATTATTGGACAATAAGGAGAGGTCAAATACAAAACTTAAAGACCATTTCATTCCCGGGAAAGACACCAAGTCTCCAAAGTTACCATCATTAAGGAAGACAGGAACATAGAAGTCCCAGGGTATAACCAGTGCAGCTTCTTTGTAATAAAAAGAAACATCCTGATGGCCAAGCTCAGGTTTGAATCTGCTTGGTCTACATAACCATGTCCTGACCAAAAATCAACAGGTCACCCAAACGAGACCTGCCAAGTCCCAGCGGGATCAAGAAAATATTCTCTTACTTTGGAGTCTGGTAAAATTTGTGAAATTCCAGAAAGGTGAAAAATAGGAGTTACTGAACTCGTAGTTACTGAAATCTTAGGACAATGTAAAGAATGTAACAGTGAAAATATACAAGGAGAAGAGGATCAAAAAAGGACACTGATTAAAGTCTTGGTATCCACATCGTCGTAACTGCTTTTGGAGTAAGGGTATTAATCAATTTAGTAATCTATTTTTCATGTGTGAGACCAGTTTGCATTTGAAGGGTCTTAGAACATCGAAGGAAGTTAATATGTTAGAATTGAGATTTTAATTAAATGCCTGAAAGTGCTGGGTTAAGTTTGCAATCTAGGTTTTTATTGATTGGGAAAATTTGTTTTGTTAAATCCATAATTTTTTATTTATTAGTTGTAAGTAAGTATATATATTTAGGATGGTGTTGATTATTTAATATCTCAAAGAATGCTAATTATCTAATAAATTCCAAAGATTAATAATTGGTACATTGCCTAAATTGCAGTTACCAGTGTGCATTCCTTTTCCTGCGCAAATTCCCCTTAGACACTAAGAAATCCATCACTTTTCCAAAGTGGAAAACCAGCACTTTCCAATACATAGTAAACTAAATTCAGAAGTGTTATGAAAATAAATGCTCATCTTTACACCATCTACAATCATCTTTTGTACCATACTTGGGGAAATACCCCATGGGTAGAAGTTTCCAGAACCTGGACTATAAGGAACTTTGACCTACACCTTTAAGTTTCTAGGCTAGAAGTACCTCTCTCTGGAACCTCCAGAACTGGATGCCAGAATTAGAGCCCAAGTCAGAGGTACAGAATTACCCCCCAAATTTCACAGCTTAAAATAACAAGTATTAGTGACCTTACACAGTTTTGGAGAGCCGGGAGTCAGTATGGTTTGGGTGGGAGGCTCTGGTGCAGTGTCTCTCATGGGCTTGCAGTCAAGGTGTAGGCTGGGGCTCAGGTCATTGGATTGCCTGGGGCTGGAGGATCCATTTCCCACTCAGTCTATGACTGCTGGGTCCTCGCTGGCAGTTGGTTGGAGGCCTCGGTTCCTCATCTGTGGGGCTTCTCCAAAGTGGCATTCACCCCTGTGCCTTCTCATGACCTCATCCTGGAATTGTACACCTTCATTCCACTTTGTCCTTCTTGTTACAATTGAGTCACTCAGTCCAGCCCATATTCAAGAAGATGGGAATTAGGCTCCACCTCTTGCAGGGAGGTTCAGCAGAGAATTTGTGGACCTATTTTGAAACCACCACCGCTCCCCTAAGCATGAGTGCTGGAGAGGAGGTAAGAGTTGTTATTCTGATGTGGGACACAATAGAATGCGCAGTGGTTGCCCCCACACTTCAGACTTCCCTTTACAGAGTGTGTGTCATCCAGGGCTGAGACACTGTATCACCGCAGCCATTTAAACGCCATTAGCTAGAATAAAAACAAGTGACGATGACATGTTGTCTGCTGTTTGCCTGCATTTTAAGCTCCCTTCCTTTAAAACAGGTACCTTTCCTTTGGCTTTCCACAATTTTTTCTATCAGGACCAAGACCAATAATGAATTCCTTTATCCTTTCTAGCCTGGGCTTTACAGCAGTTTCTCAAGAAAGAGCAAGCATTTTTTTTTTTTCTGGGTGTTTCAGAGTTTGTCAAAACCCAGAACAGATTTTCCAAGTATATAGGTTTTGCCTGTGCAGACAAAAGGGCTAGCAAGTATACTGTCTGTTGATTCCTGCCTTCGTCCACTTATTCTACCAGTACTAATAAACACAAAGTGGCAGGCACTGTGTGAGGCTCCAGGCCCTACAGGGCTTCCAGTCTGGTGGGTGACTCAGACGTTGAACATGTGGATACGGGGACACTGAGCTTTAGAAAGGAAGGAGAAGAGTCCTAAGAGACAGATCAGTGAGCGTAGCCTGCGGGGCCAGGGAAGGCTCTCTGGAATGAGGCAGGATACCTTTCTGAGTTGGTGTTTCCTTTCTGTTATCATTTCCCTTTCCCCCTGGAAGCAGGAAGTGAGGCTTTCTGAGTCTTAGCTTCCAGGACCTTTGTTAGTGGGAGGAGAGCACACGGAAATAGTTGTTACAGGTGTCCCCAACGGGGAGAGAGAGTGACTGGGAGATGTTGCACAATAGAGAAACAATGTCTCAGGACTGTGGAGAGAGAGTGAGCGAACTATGCAGCCATCTGTCCTTGAAACCCCAGGAGGTGGCAGGACCCCAGAGAGGCTGTCTGGGTGGTGCACACAGAGGGCAGGGCTCTGGCCACCCAGCTGCCCCGCCTTCCCCAGTGTCCTGTGGTCCAGGCAGCTCCAGGAAACAGTGGAGCCTGCAGGTCCCATGACCACACGGACTGGACAGGGGTTTCCAGGCAATCACAGGCAGAGGCAGACTGATGAACGCTGACTGGACACTGGGGGCTTCCCAGCATAAGACCCCAGGATTCTGTAAAATTTGGAGGGTAGGGTAGAGTGAAAGCCTCAGGAAAGATGGAGATCTAATTTTCCTCCAGCCTGGCGTGATAGGGCTGGAGTCAGATGTAAGTTGACTGGAAGAAGGTTCTGACAGTGAAACTTGCATGCCCTGTGTTTGTGGGATAAGTCACGCCACTAAAGCTGGAGGATGGATATGGGGAGGAGATGGAGAGAGGGTGGAGTTGCTTTCAAGGCTGAGGGCAGAGCATATGCCAGTGTTTTGAGATAAGAAAGAGCTGAGATGCAGAGGACCTGAAGGAGGACTGTAGCCCCTAGGAGCAGGGAGTGGAGTGGAATGAGGTGACTGGCCACATGAGACTGGCTGAAGAGCCAGACCTTTGTCTCAAAGCCACTGGGAAGGCAGGGAGTGGGAAGCAGGGATGAGTGACAGCCTCATATTTGGCTTTCCGAAGGATCAGTCTGGGTGCAGACTGGAGGGTGGATTGGAGGAACAGGATCAAATACTAGGAGAAGAGTTTGCCGGTCAGGTAGAGACCGGATAAATGAGGCTTGGAAGCACCCCGCTAGTGGAATTAGAGAGATCAGAATGGGTCTATGAGATATTTAGGAGGTTGTCTGAGAATGCTTAGGTTCTCTGATCAAGCACCTGGGGAAATGGGGTGTGAAATACAGAGGCAGTGAGAAGGACCTCCCAGGGGAGAGGAAGCAACCCGCACCTTCCGTGCCTGGGGGGCCTCAGAGACCACTCCTGCTCTTAAGAGTTTTCTTTTGAAGGAGGGAAATGAATAATGTTTCTCTGAATTAGGCAAAAATGGGGTGAGGATGGGTGTGGAAACATAACAGGTATGAGGGTGAACAGCTTATTTTTCTTGTGGAGTGGGGAAGAACGCCATTGCTATAGCATAGGTAGCTTTAGTGTGGAGAAACCTTAGATTATTGGCCATGAGGAGTGTAAAAAGAAAGATGGATACCATGAATTTATAGCAGCAATAAGATACTCATTTGGGTAATTTTTTTCCTAGCAGCTCTCAACAGTTTGGAGTATCGAAGAAAGCAGCTGGATGGGTTTCTTTATTTGTTGTTGTTGTTGTTTTTAATGTTCAAAGTGGGTTTCTGGTAGGCAGCATATAGTTGGATCTTTCTTTTTATTCAATCTGATAGTCTCTGACTTTTAATTGGGGTGTTTAGCCCATTTACATTTTAATGTGATTATTGATATAGTTAAGTTTAAATCTACCAGCTTGCTCTTTGTTTTCTGTTCATCCCATCTGTTCTTTATTCCATTTTCCCTCTTTTTCTGCCTTCTTTTGGATTAATTGAGTCTCTTTTAGATTCCATTTTATCTTTTTTGTTGGCTTAGTAACCATAACTCTTTGCTGTGTTATTATAGTGGTTGCTCTAGGGTGTATGTGTACATCTTAAACTTATCACTGTCTGCCTTCTAGTGATATTATACTTCATGCATAGTAGAAGAATCTTATAGCAGAATACTTCAATTTTTCCCCTCCCAGCTATTGTTGTTATGCCTTTTACTTCTGCATGTTATAACCTACATAATTTTTATGTAAAAATTATCTTTTAAAAATATTTAAATAAGAAAAAAGTAATATATACATATTTATTTATTCATGGCTCAATAACCTTTTTTGTTATTTATTTTTATTTAAAAGAATGTGTTTCCCTATCACAAAAATTAGATAACCACAACCACACCACCAACAGTAGCAATGTCCGTGGAGTCGCACTGATGGTGGAGAGTTCACTGGGTATTCCCAATGTCCCAAAGGTCACAAAGGAGGAAAAAGAGAAAAAGAAAAATACTCAAAAACAAATCCAAAACCCATGATGAGTTTGGGGAGAGACATCACATGACATTTTCTGTTTCTTCTATCATTGTCAGCTGCAGAGGTATTTCAGCAGGATCAAGTACAATTAGGGTTGAGTAAACCCTTCGTACCAATTCTAGCACCTTAATTGTACCCTCACTGTTAGCAGCAATCAGCACATTGAACTCTCCATCTGGTTGTGCCCTCCAGCACGCAGCACCAACAAATTCATTTGTATCATCTTCTTTTCCTTCTTTGTCCAGAACACTTTTGACTGTATCAAACTTAAAAGTTAGCAAAGTCTTAGAAAGTGCTTTATAGCACAGGTTGAGAGAGTTGTTCTCACTTCCACAAGCTATATACTCTCCACGGGAAGCAAGGCCTACAAAGTTCTTTTCATTGATATGACCCTTGAAGGAATGTAGGCAGTACAGTTTCCCTACATTCCACAGTGTTAGCTGGCTGTCTGTTGAGGCAGAGACAATTTCCTCACCACCCACAAACTTTGCATAAGAGACTACTTTTTGGTGTCCTTTGAATACCATGATTGGCTGTTTAGTGCTACGAAGATCATAGTAATGGACACAATGATCCGCACAGCCAAAAGCCAAATGGCATCTGGAAGAGGGGCTGAATTTAACACAGCACACATCAGCCTTTGCCTCAATGCTTGCCACTGAGTTGTCTAGACCGGTAGATCACAGCTTCACTTTTACATCATCAGAACCCAAATCCAGGAGTTTAGGATCCATCAAATGAAACACTTCAACACCTCTTCTCATGCTCCTGTTAGACCTTTGACCTCTGTCCTGTGAATCCATCCCATAGGATAACAATGCCTTCATAATCACTGCTAGCTAACAGGTTCTTATGGTAACTACTCCAACTGATACAGCTGATTTTGGAATTGAGGTCATTTCATTCACACGGTAATGAATATCCACTCCATCCTGGATGACTGTGCCATATTCATAGACGTTAATCTTCATTGTAACCTCAGTAATTGCAAAATAGTCACAATCCTGGTCAAATTCAATACCAGAGACTATCCTGGAATCATTATAGAGATCACTAGGGCATGATAATGTGGCTAAAGTTCATATTGATTTATATTGAGTAACCTTGGACAAGCATTTCTGAAGTTCATCCAATTGGCTTGCAGTTCAACTGTCATCTGAGATATGAGACAACCTTGTAGAAAAGTAACAGTGCTCCAGGTCTTCAAAATGAGCAGTGGGCCATTTTAATTTTGATGTTAATGTGCTGTTATATCAAGGCTGTTTCTTTGTCTAAGAACTGCCACTGAAACCTGGATGTTGGCTATATTCTGTGGAATCCATAATGCTACTGTGTGATGCAGGAGGAGCTTCAAGTTGAGGCACTGTGCTATCCTCACTGACAGGAGAGTGTAAGCCACTCATTTCTTCCACTCTTTTAATATCCTCTTCCAAAACACTTAGCTCCTTCTGGAACTGTCCCAGTTGCTCTCTCCTATTTCTTCTTGCAACCTTGAGGAATTGTATAAGATTCTGTAGTTGGGCTGCATGTGATTCTGCTTCCAGTTGTTTCTTCTTCTGAACTAGTAACTCCAACATGAGGTTGATATTGGCCAAATCAAGGTTATCTTGGTCAGTTCCCAACAAATCTTGAAATATTCGCCACCTGTGGCCATTGGTGCTACTCACTGAGTGGTCCAATTTGAACCTCTTTTCCTCAAATCTTTGCTTCTGTTTGAGAATGAGCTAATTCACCAACAAATTAGGAAACAGATGGTTAGTATTGTCCACAACATAGTTATACTTGGTACATATATTATTATCCTCCGAACTCTAGTGAATCTACTTATAGCAAAAGCTGTGGCCTTATTTTGTCGTGTATGCCTCTTCAATCATATCAAAGCAGATGGGGCATATGAAATCATTGCTGTTGTCCTTATATGAGTTGACGAGCCTGTTGGAGAGGGGAGGGGCAAGCAGAGGTTGCTTCCTGCTGCTGCCTAGGCTACAGCTGCTGCCTCCTATACCAGCACTGGGGCCTGGGCCTGCAGCTGAGCTGGGACAGGACTATGGACAGCACCTTGCCACTGCCTGACACAGTGGGCACCACCAACACAGGCCACACTGGGCCCCAAGGCTATCCAAGCTGGTGGCCTGGGCCACCCCACTGGACAGCAGCACCACTGCCGAAGCTGCCACAGTGGCGGCAATGGGGAAGATGATAAGGACAAGGAGGCAAAAGTCACCAAAGAGGCTGAGGAGCAGGGGCTCGTCCCAGTGGAGTCTGACCCGGCATGGTGGCTACCAGACATTATGACTCCCTCCCATCTGGCCGGGCACTTGGATGAGAGGGACCATGACCTTGACCCTTTGCCACCTCCCTTTTCCTCAGCCTTAGTGTATCCTGAGAATGCCTGCTGTGCTGGGAGGTGGGAAGAAAAAAGTATTTTATATTTCTCCATTTAATTACTCTTTCCAGTGCTCTTCATTCCTTTGCATAGATGCAGATTTCTATTTGAGATCATTCCCTTTATTTCTTGTATCATGGGCCTTTTGGGGATGAATTCTTTCAACTTTTCTTTGTTGGAAATTTTCTTTATTTTACTTTTACTTTGGAAAATATTTTTTCTGGGTATAGAATTTTTGGTTGATATTAAAAAAATTCATTCAGAACTTTAAATTGCTGTTCTACTATCTTCTGACTTTCAATGTGTTTGAAAGGAAGTCTGCTGTCATTCTTACCTTTCTCTGCACACAGTGAGTCCTCTCTGGCTGCTTATAAGATTTTCTCCTTGTCATTGGTTATAAGCAATTTGATTATGATGTACCTTAGTATAGTTTTCTTCATGTTTCTTGTTCTTGAGGGTTTTCTGAGCTTATTGGATATGTGGGTTTATAATTTCCACCCAGTTTTGAAAACTTGGGCCATTATTTCACCAATTTTTTTTTCTGCCCCTTCTCCCTAACTTTACTGCGACTCCAATGGTTCATTCATGCTCTCTTCATTGTTTTATTTTTGCCAATATTGTCTTTCTGTGTTTTTAGATTGTTTTTACTGATGTCTTCAAGTTTGCTCATTTTTTCTTCTTTGGCACCTAATCTGCTGTTTACCACATTTAGTATATATATTTTTTTGTCTCAGGCTTTGTAGTTTTCATCTCTTGAAGTTCAATTTGGGTCGTTAAAAAATATTTTCCATGTCTTTGCCATACATGCTAAATCTTTCCTCTTTTTGAGAATCTGGAGTACAGTTATGAAACAACTGCTTTAATGTGCTTGTCTACTAATTCATTTGTATTATTTCTGAGTCAGTTTCATTGGTTGATTTTCTCATCATATGTCATGTTTTCCTGATTCTTTGTGTGCCTAGTAAGTTTGGATTGGATGCCAGACATTGTGAATTTTACTTTCTTGGGTGCTGGATATTTTTGTATTCCTGTAAATGTTCTTGAGTTTTGTTCTGAGGTGCAATTAAGTTACTTGGAAACAGTTGGATGCCTCAGTTATTGCTTTGTTAGGCAGGCCCACAGCTGTGCTTAGCGCAGAGATAGTTTTGCCCCACTACAGAGTCAAAAACATGGGTGCTCT
The DNA here is from genome assembly GCF_029289425.2 of Pan paniscus. Classification (NCBI taxonomy): domain Eukaryota; kingdom Metazoa; phylum Chordata; class Mammalia; order Primates; family Hominidae; genus Pan; species Pan paniscus. The sequence goes on from NC_073266.2 coordinate 30,042,539, forward strand.
ATTCAGTGGAAACAGGAACTATTCTGGCCTGTGTGAACTCTGAGTATTGTTCCTTCTAATCTTTTCAGGTTTTTTTTTTTTATTTGTAATGTCCTTACAAGCTTGTTGTGATCAGTACTTAGCTAAAGACTTGAGGGGGACACTCTGAGATCTTCAGAACTCTTTCTCTACGTAGCTCTATGTCTCATACTCTGCCCTGCAGATCTTTGCCACTTTGGCCTTTTTGACTTTCAGCCTTATCTCCTCAAATAAGAGAAACCATGTGGCTCCACCTGGATCCCCCCTCCCTGCACCCATGTTCTAGAAGTTCTCTCAGGCCATAAGCTGGGGCAATCCTAGGGGTCACCTAATTTGTTTCCTGTTTCTTGGAGATTGTTATCCTTCATTGCCTGATGTCCAGTATCCTGCACATCATTTTTTAAAAAATATATATTTCCCAGTTATTTCTTACACTTAGGAGGGTAGATTGGTTTTTGTTACCCTAGTTTGTCTGAGATCAAAAGTCCTGGAAGAGTTTCTCTAAAATTAACCATTTGTAGAGTGGATATGATGGAAGTATGAAGTGTCAAGGGCATTGAGAGGGTGTTCGCAAAACTGGTTGAAGCGATACATCATGGGGCTTGGGTTGTTCTGTGGAAAGGGTAAGAAAGGGTGCAGCACTCAGGATTGGGATGATGGTTTTCATAAATACAAAGAACAAGAATAAAAGAATAAGGCAAAGAGAAAGCTAGCAGTTGAAGAGGCTGGAGTCAGAATGTGGCATGTTTATTCAAGATTTCAGAGGTCAGGCAGTTCAAGGTGACAGGCTGCAGGGTGTGACCATCAGCTCAAGTGGAGTATGAGGGTGGTTGTTGAAATTGATTAAATCTTTGAGACATGAAAGAATGACTTACCTCTATTTGAGAAAGTTTCAGAGGGGGCATTTCTGTGGAGTTCGGGGAAAGACAGCCTCATTAATCAAGCCTGTGTTAATCAAGTTTATTTACAATGGAATAAAGTTTCCTTAGGGCATACTACAAACGACTTGGAGCACTGTCGCAGTAGAAGGTGTTAGGATGAAAACGCATAGCAGGACAGAGGGGATGGTATATGAGAGGAGCCTTGACTGGCAAGCCAGATGTTCCAGGGATGACATTTGCTAAGCTCCAGCCAACCAGCCTGCAGATGCTGAGGTGCTGGCTGATGTGGGAGGTCTGCAGCTGGCCAGCAGGTGGTGGCCAACCTCCCAGATGGCTCCAATGATCCCCATGCCCTGGTATTTGTGCAGTCCCCTCACATAGTGAATAGGACTGACTTTTGAAACTATAGGATATTGTGGCAATGACAGTATATGATTTCCAAGGCTAGATCGTACAAGAAATTGTGGCTTCTGCCTTGTTCCTTTCTGAATCCCTGGAAGAAGCCAGTGTCATGCTGTGGGGACAGTTAAGCAGCTGTGGAAAGGCCCACATGGGGGGAAACTGGGGCCTCCCATCAACAGCCAGTTGCACTTTGCCAGGCCTGTGACTGAGCTACCTTAGAAGTTTATTTCCAGCTCCAGTCAAGCTCTCAGATGACTGCGGCCCTGACCCATTTTGGTGGCCACCTCATGAGCGATCTTTGAGCCAGAATCATCCAACTAAATCATTTCTGAACTTCTGACCCACAGAAATGGTATGAGATCATAAATGTTCATTGGTAAGTTTCCAACTTTGGGGACAATTTGTTATTCAGCAGAAGGTAACTAATGCACATTTTAGTCCTGGCACTAGGATACCTTAACAAAACCTAAAAATGCAGGCATGAGTTTTGACCCAGTGAGCAGAGGCTAGGAGGGCCCTTAGGAGAGAGGTAGAGGAGCTCACACCATTGTTATTCACCTGCAGGGCCCACAGCTGCTCCACTTTCTGAGTGTAAAAACAATGCGGCTGCTGTTTCCCTTCTGCCTCTACGTCTTACACCAAATGACCCCTGCAGCGCACCCCATCTGGAAATATACAGAGAATGGAATTCTGGAAACGTACCTCAGTCTTGCTGTGCTGACATGTTACAAAAGCATCATGAGGTGCTGCTGTGAAGCTGACTTAGAGGGGGACCGTGCCAGGGAGTCGGGGGCAGGACCATCAGCTTCCAGAGCAGTCACAGGCTTTGAAGTGTCTGGGGGGTTCCGGATGCCACAACAGAGGGGAACCCAGAGCACTGCGAGAAGACAGAGAAGGACTCTCAGCCAAGAGGGTGGCTTCTCTTGCTTGCGAGGGGCAGAGACTTTCTCTGTGTACTGGAAATAACAGGTCTCAACCATGCTGTGAGGCCTCGTGGGAAATCTGAAAAAGCCACAAAATGCCTGTGCCTTTTTTTTCTATCACTGTTTCCGCTAAAAGGTGAAATAAGTGAATGAAAGATAAAAATCCAAGAGATTGAAAACAACTGGCTCCCAAGTGAGACCGGGGTATGACGATGCAGGGAATGACTGGGAAGTGGCTGTCACTAGACTCGCACATCTGAGGTCACTTCCTCGCCATGCTCAGATGAGCTGTGTTTTCACCCATGCTGACGGACTGGAGCCCAGAGCCATGCCCCCATGATCACGGAGGGCCAAGGGCTTCACCACACTCCCCTGGTCAGGGCCCAACTCACCCACAAAAGGTGCAGTGGTCCATATGTCTTCATCCCTATTCCTATATCCTGGAGAAATCATTTGGAAGAGGGACAGACAAAAAATAGCAGCCTGCTAGTCTTTTAGGAACTTAGCAAAGAGAACTGGGTGGGATGGCGAGGGGCCATCCTCCAGGAGGAGTCTGAATGTGAGGCATTGAGTACAGACTCGAAGCTCCGCTGCAGCCAGCTCTTCCTGGGGGAGGACAGGGTCCCACCCACCCAGTTTAAGGAGGGGTCTAGAGAAACTTACACCAATCGGGGCATATAGATTGCTCAGGGTACAGCGAAGCAGTAAAGGTCTAACACGCAGATGTCCAGGTCAGTCCTCTTGGAGGGCAACCTCTGCCCTTGAAGTCTTTGGTCACCAAGATCCCCAGAGCAGGCAGGAACAGTGCCCTCAAGCCTCTCCACTTCCCACAGTGGGTGGCGGGCCAGTCTCTGTCTCGGCACTAGCAGACTCTGCTCCTCTGCCATGGTGAGGGTGCTGCCCTTCCACCTCCCATGGGCTCTGGAGGCTTCTGGCACTTGCTAGCCAGTGTGACTTTGGACGGGTTATTTAATCTTTTCTAGCTTGAGTTTCTTCATCTGTCAGGTGGGTTTCGCAGTTGTACCTGGCTCATGTTTTGGGAGCACGTGCTACCACACAGGAAGATGCTCTGCATGGTATCTGGTTCACAAGAGGTGTTCGACAGAGCTTTGCCTCTGTCAGCTCTTGGCAATCGTTAACACAGCCTAAAACCCAAGCTAAATGCAAGCTGCAAGGCCACCGTGCACCTGCCTTCTGTGTCAGCGGCCAGAGCCCAGGGTGGCGCGGAGCAGGTGCTCTGGTGGGAACTTGTTCAGCTCAGTGTCCTTCCATGCACTCTGATTCTCTAACCCTTTAAAAACTGTTCTCTCAGCAAGTCTTAGGTTGGCCTGAGGCATAGAGAAGAGAGATATTATCCCCCGCAGACTGAGGGGAAACAGAGAAAGGAAGACGATGCTCCAGTTAGCAAGTCTCTGCCATGGCCCCTGGCCTGGCTGCCCCACAAGGTCAGGGCTCACGCCCCATGGTGCAGGCTCATGGCTGAGCCTCCCCGGCACCAGGGCAGGCCACCGTGAAGGGCTCAGTGCTCTCACTGATGAACACTCTCTCTCAAAAAAACTCTACTCTACTTGCTCCGGCAAACAGGCCCCGGCCGCACTCTCTCCCCCTGTGCGCTGGCGTGTCGGGTGCGGCCTCCACCGCCTGTGCACTGGGACACCAGGAACATGCCACGGCTGCTCACGGGTCATCATTTATTGAGATGAGAATTCACATAAAGTAACATCATACAGAAAATCGTTTCCAGGCCTTAAGAAAAATGATTGTCACTCACTGTGCTTCACAAAAATTTCTTTTAATGAATAAATAATTTGATGAAATCAAAAATATTTACAATATAAACACATGGAAAAGCTCTGGGTCCGTGAATCTGATCGTCGAGTTTTGCATTTTGTGAACTGAGTCCTCCCCCAAGCTTTTCCCTTGGAAACAATACAAATCTGATAGAAACGACGACTCATACAACATATCTTTGTTCATTACACATTTATCTGTTAGTCCTGGAAAGCTACATAAGCATATATTATGCAACATGTTAAAGTACAAATATTACCTAAAATAATATATTACCATAATGCCAGATAGCATTCTCCACAGAACAAAAACATACACTCAGCTGTAACAATAACGAGGGTCACGGGCCACAAAATAATACCCCAAAGGTACAAATTCCTTCGTAAGAATATAGTTGTGCTCTTCAGTTTACCAGCTGTCTACGCTGCTCTAGGAAGCCGGTGGCAAGGAGTACAGGATTTGGCGACTGTGGCTGTGTGTGTGTTTCTGTCAGGCAGCAGCATTACTGGGATTGGGCAGTGCAAGCAATTTTAGAAACACTTTCTTGAGCTCTTAAAAAGAGCCAATTATGCAAAGCAAAATAAGCATATTGAGAAGTCTTCATCTCTTTTGCACAAATACCATGGAACGTCTTGGCTTTGTGGTACGAAAGGGATTGTTTGCAGAGCTGTTTACATCATCAGCCAGAATTCAAGTATTCCAGGGCCACCTCGTAGCAGAACTTGTACTGATCCTGGAAAACAGGAGGGGAAAGTGTCAGCTCAAGAATATCTCAACGCTGTTCCTAGTAAAGCAATTACCGTAGAGTAGGGTCTTAATGGGAAGACATCAATCTGGGAGGATTTGAATTAGAAATGAATCAGAAAGTCACGGTTCTGAACTCCAGATACATTCACTGTTTGGAGATGCTCCCCACAATGCTGGGTGGAAGGGATTTTGCTACCTGTGCTGGCTAGAATTCCCGGAAGGTTCTGGACACTTGGAACTCTAAATATGTTTGTCCACACATGTATTTTCCAGGATATCAACATGCTGAGCTTTGTGCAGGAGGGTCAGGGGTAGAAGAAAAAGTAACGAGTGCTTCAGGAAATGCCTTCGTGACATCTCTCACAAGGCCCTTGGTACCTAGATGAGGCCTCATGCATGATCCAGCTTTACCTTTGACTTTCAGTCTGTAGGAATTCCTCAATCTCATGAGAATTTCATAAGCACCTCCTGAATACCAAGCCCCTTGACCTGGTCCCTGATTTTGAGAAGTCCGTGATCCAGTGAGGAGGATGAGACAGGTAACCCAATGACAACACATGAGGTGGAATGGTCCCTATGCTCAGGGGACGGCAGGTCTTCTTAGGGAAGATGGCAGTGGGAAGTGGACAGCGCCTTCCCCAGAGGACGGAACTGATGCGTGGAGTGGAGGCAGCCTTGGTTTGCCCTGGACGGTCCTGGCTTCTGCCTGTTGTCCTGGCATAACCGTCTTTCACTCTCAAAGTGCCCTAGTTTGGATAAAGTATATGGCCATCCTCACCGGTTAATTAAAACAGGCATTCCAGGCGGAGGCAACAGGACGAGGAAAGGTACAGAAGGGGAAATGTTTGAGATCCTCTGGGACCCATAGACCAATTCTTCATCAGGCAGGGAATTAATTTCTCCCTCCTATCTTTCTTTTTTTTTTTTTTTTTCTTTTTAAGAAACATGGCCCTTTGTCACCCAAGCTGGAGTGCGGTGGTGCAATCATGGCTCAACACAGCCTCGAACTCTTGGGCTCAGGCAATCCTCCCACCTCAGCCTCCTGATTAGCTGGGATTATAGGCACGAGTCACCACATCCAGCATTGGATTCATTTTTCTTGAGCTCAGCTTTCCTGGATCGTGTACCTTGGTCCAAGCAAGCCCTGCACAAGGTCCTGGCTGAGGTGTGGTCTCGGGTGGCCGGGGAGAGCATTCTGCATCTGTATGCATGGAGTGTGCTGATAGAACCAAGCCTGGGAGTGGTCTCTGAAACCAGAAGAGGGACACAGGGCTTGAGGAAGCCTCTGCCTGCCACCTGGCAGGAGCCCGGCCCTGGACAGGGCCTTAGCAACTGGAAGGCTCTCTTCTACTTATGGAGCAGACAAGCTTTCACATGTGCGAGCGAGGTTCAGCATCACTGTCTCTACCCATCACAGCCACAACCAAGGAAATGTATCTATTACTTTTCATTTTGCCAAATTAATTGAAAACGTCCAGTATTTCTTAAGTGCCTCCTAATTTGTCACTGAAATTTCCTTTTCTTCACCTACACTCTGTTTTGTAAATACCCTAGTAGTCCAACCTGTTTATTTGAGGACAAGGGCCACAGTTTATCCCTCTTTGTATAATGTAACAGTCTCTAGCCCAGAACTGACACAGTTGACAGTCAAAGTCGGCTACATGTACACATGATGACAAGCCATGGGTTCAGCAGAATGTGATCCAACTCAATACACATGTACTGCTAGAGACTGGGGATTTTATGACACACTCAATCCTCGGGAAGGTCATGATCCAGAGGCGAAGACACAGAACAAGAAGATCATTTCAATCACTGACGGTGCCACGAGATTAATGTCAGTGGAATAACATTCACGAGAAGGCTCACATAAGAAAATCGCAGGTGTTAGCGAGGACGTGGAGAAAGCGAACCCTCATACACAGCTGGAGGGAATGTCAAACGGTGCAGCCACTTTGGAAAACCATCTGGCAGCTCCTCAAAAGGTTAAACACAGAATTCCCATATGACCTAGCAATTCTACCACTGGGTGTACACCTAAGGAAACTGAAAACATACGTATACACAAAAACTCTGTAAACAAATGTTCACAGAGCATTATCCCTAACAGCCAAAAAGGGTAAACAACTCAAATGTACATCAATAAAATGTAGTATAGCCATAAAGTGGAATATTACTTGGCTATGAAAAGGAATGAAGTACTAATACATGTTACAACGTGGATGAACTGAAGCATGGATGAATCTGCTGAGTGAAAGAAATCAGATTCAAAAGGGCACACACTCCTTTTCTATGAAACACCCAGCACATGCAAATCTATAAAGACTGGAAGCCGAAGGGTGGTTGCCAGAGCCTGGAAGTGGGTAATGGGGAGTGGCTGCTAGTAGGTCTAGGATTTCTTTGAGGGGGCTAAGTGGGTGATGGAAATGTTAAACATTTGGTTTGTGGTGATGGTTGCATAACTCTGTGAATACACTGAAAACCAGTGAATGACACACTTTAAAAGGGGATTTTTTTTTTATTTGGGGTACATGTGCTTGTTTATTACATGGGTATTACACATGTAATGGTGGGGATTGGGCTCCTAGGGTATTCATCCCCCAAATGAATGTTCATAGTGCATTACACGGCTGGTAGGAATGCAAAACACTGGAAACTGATTACAATCGAATGTTATACCCAACAGGTAATTTTTCAACCCTCCCTCTCCTCCCTGCTCTTTTGGAGTTCCCAGTGTCTATTATTTCCATCTAAAAGGGGAAATGTTATGGCATGCAAATTATATTCCAATAAAGCTTTATTAAAAAAATCGCTAGTAGAAAAATGCTTATTCCATGATGTGAATCCTACCTTTAATGTCTATGAAGGACTCAGGTGGAACTGCAACTGGGTGGACTCTGACATAGGAAACATGAATCCAGTTGTTCTTTGCTTTCTAGAGTCATGGGTCTGAGTGCCCCACACTGACCAGGAGCCTGAGGTCCTATTAACCATCCCCGAGATCTTGGCCAATCCATTCCCCTCTGGTCATAAAACAGGGGGTTGGATCATATTTAAGTTTCCCTTCCAGCTTTCTCAATTTAGAACTTTTGGACTTGGTTTGCCTTTCAAGTAAGTCTGATGACATTTGAGAAGGTGTTCCTTAAACTATCTCCCAGTGCAAATAACAAATATTTTACTAGCCTGTCATTTCCCTTAAATAGACCACTTTTTCCATACACAATGCCAATAAAGGTAGAAGTATTTTTTTTAACTTTTTAACTGGAAAAAATTATTTCTTGCCCTGGGCAAAATTAGATTTCTGATTCATATTCTAGTATTTATTATTTCAGGATTTGATACTTTTATTTTCAGAATATTTAAAAGAGATAATTGGAATTTCAAAATTCCAAAAGGCCACGTTGTCAGATCACCAGGCCGACATCTTGGCTGTGAAGTGCTCCCATCATGTCTGTGCTTTTGCGAATCACAGGGACAATTCTTTTGTAATGGAAATCTACACGGTCCAATCCCTTACTGCATGAAAAGGATTTTACACAAGCCTCATTGTGCAATTAATTTCAGTGGCTACTCAGAGCCATCCTTTTAACATATTTCCTTTTAACATGTTAAAATGCACCTAGTGGAGAGATGTGGCTGCTGCCCTCAGGCCACAACACAGGCCGGAAACTCAGGAGGGATTTTGGGCTTCGCTGCTAAGGAGCTGCTGCTTGGAAGTCACCGAAGCTGCCCTGTCTCAGGCATGACTATAATTTTCAAAATGAATTCTCCCTCTCCCACCTTATCCTTCCTGAGCAAGCAGCCAGTCCCCATAGATTCTGTGATGACTGGTTTCTGAATCAGAAAAATAAGGGGAAGGAAAAGGAAGACCACAAATTGTTGTGTCCCCTCCCCCAAGCACCTGGGTAAATGCCTGAAATCTTCCTACATTGGAAACTGATTACATTTGATCACCAGGTACAGGTCTGTCTGCTGCAGTTTCCTCTCTCAGCTCACTCCCTTTTGAACAGTATAATTAAGCCACATGAGCCATCCCTGTGCTCCAGGGGAAAAAGGAATGTTTAGGCCTTGGTCCCGAGTGCTCCAATTTGGGTGACATTAGCTGGCTTCAGGCATGAGGAGGTGCCCTGAGTAGGGGCTCAGGTGGGAGCCTGGCCCGGTCCTCCTCACATCCTTGGGTCAGACTGTAACCAGGGCGACCTGCTGCTATTCCTCGCCAAGGTCCCTGATGCTGGCCCCGCTCCCGATCAGACTTCCTGTACCTATGAGTTGGAGAAAGCAAAATGTGCAAGGGAACTGGAAATGAGGTTGGCTGTTAAAAGCCACTGCTCGCTTGGTGAGGGCGTCACGAGGCCAGCATACCAGCGGGCGGTGTTGGGGGCCTCCGTCAGGGGCCCGAGCCCTGTCGTCTGCGCAGGCTGCCTGCGTCTAAGGAACTCAGGCTGGCGGCCAGCGTGGGCACTTCAAACACCACATCAACGGCCTCCAAAGATTCAAAGAGAATAGCCTCCACCTCTGACCTGGTTGCTTTTGAAACTAAGGCAAGCTCTATGATTTTGGCTAGACCCTGAACTGACAGATCCTTCGGGCTGGAAAAATTCTTCTGAGTGATGCCCTGCCAGAAGGGCAGGGTGGGCCCTACTACCGTGGTGGGATCCCTCAGTTCAGTGTTCCCAGCCAGGTTGTGGCCAGCCACTCTGTGCCAAGGAGACCAATAAATTCTCATCCCTGCTCAGCGAGACAGCAGCATGTCCCTGGAATGATGAGTGGCTCATTCCCTTAATCTCTATCTTTAATACATATAGGTAGAACTTTCTTCACCAAAGCCCCCTGCAAAATCCATGCCCAGTTCCTTATTGAGGCCCTGCTGAGCACAGCCACAACCTCCCCTAGGTTGGAGAGGGCAGCAAAGGGTGGCTCAGGTTGGACTCAGGTCTGGCTGCAGAGAAGAATGGTTCAGTCACTCAGAAAATGCTTACTGGGAAACTCCTGGGAGCCAGGCACTTGGCTGGTGCTGAGTGTAGGGGCAGGATGGGCAAGTGGAATCTGGGGGTGGGGAGAGGGGATGGGGTATTAGCAAAAATTATTACAAACCTTCCTCAACAGTGCAGGAAGACTGACCATGGGTAGATTCAAGGTGCCTGGAGTGTGGATTGGGGACCCTAGCTCACCTCTGATTCCCACCCAACTCCTGCACTCACCACCCCAACACATGCACACACACGTGCACAGCCTGTTAAATAGGCTGCAAATTTCACAGCGAGAGCTATTGAGGGACAGCCTATACACACCAGTTGGTGGCACAAGGGGGAGAGCTGTAGGCCCCACACCACATTGCATTTTGTATGTGAGTCCATTGTTGGCTTACTAAAGGGGAGGTGAGGCTGAATCTGGAGGGTCGGCTCTAAGTTACAGAGGGGGCAACCTGAACCTGTGTGGCAGATCCGCAGATCAGGATGGGGCCTGGCTCTGGAGTAAGTGGGACGGCAGGGGAGGGGGCGGTGAGCTGTGAACACCGCCGCATGGCACTGCAGGGAAGGGAGAGGCCCGCTGATCCTCCTACACCAACTTTCTCAGCCCTGTGGCACGTCTATCCTACCTGGCGGGGGCTCCATCCCAGAGCCTCTGGCTGAAGTGGGCTGGGGCAGGCCTGTGCACTGGTATTTCTGAAAGCTCCCCTGGGAGTTGGGGGTGGGCGGATTCTCAAGTGCAGCCTGGGCTGAGAGTGCGTCTAGAGCAGACATGGTTCTTAAGCTAGGCTGCACATGAGACTCACCAGGGGCTTTTAACACTCGGCTGCTGCAGCCAGGCCCCTGACCAATCGAATCAGTCTCCAGGTGGGCCCAGGGATCAGAATTGTTCTAAAGCTCCCAGATGACTTCAGTGGGCAACCAGGCTTGAGAACCACTGAGGAGACGCTCTTTTCTGAAGGCACGTGATGGTGGACGGGGGTGTTCCCGTTACACCTGGTCTGAGATGAAGCTCACACACACAGTGATTGAGCTCTGCCCTGTTCCCAGGTCCCCTACACTAACCTGTGCCCTTTTTCTCCCGGTGCAAGAGCATGCACTGCTTTACCACCCTTTATCCTGGATTTCTCCCAGCAACTCAGTAACAAATCAACCCAGCGAAGGGTTATGACCATCACCTTCCTACAGGGCCCTCCCTTTCAGACTCCCAGGTGGGTTGGGACTGCTTATCCGGCTACATTCTATTTGGAATTTTCGTCTAATGGCTTTTAGTTGTTGATTTTTTTCCCTTACCTTTTCCACACATCATGAACCCTGAGAGCCCCGCTGGTGTCCAGCCTCTAAGGCTGGGAGAAAGCTTGGGGGGCTCCTTGTAGGGTGGTTGAACATCAGCAGGCTTGGAGCTGGGAGGAGGGATCCGGATCTGGATTTGGCTTGCACGAATGACGAAACGCTAGACTTCTCTGTAAAGGGGGTGCAGCGGCAGCACCTCCTCTGGCTTTGGTGAAGGTGACTGAGTATAACAAGATAACTCTTGGGACGTGTTCCGTAAACAGAAAAGCCCCGTAGTCTTCTATGAACAGTATTCTTTTTTGTTGTTTTTGATGTTACTTTGTAAAAAACAACAGCTTTGTTGAGATATAATTCACATACCATAAAATTGGCCTGTTTAAAGGATACAGTTGTTACATAAAATTCATGAGAGGCCACTGTTTGGATGAGGCCCTGACAGACTAGACCAAACCAGAATGGAGTCCCTCGTGCTAGGTGCTACGTCGCCATCCAACTGAACTTTGAAATAGGGCAGCTTTCCAAACATCAGGAGAAGTGCAGCAACCAGTCAGAAGCGACCCGGTTTTCCTGAGCTGCCATGATAAAGAAGTCCCTTCTGTTTTAACCATATGATGGAAGGAAGTTTGAAACAACCAATCTGCGTTGTGTTCCCTGTCTCTGCCTTCTCAAGCTTTTTTCTGCCTATAAAGCAGCCTCCTCTGCTCAGCTCCTTGGAGCACTCGTTCTATTTTACAGAATGACATGTTGCCTGATTCTAGGGTCACTAATACAAGCCAATTAGACCTTCAAATTAAATGTGTTGTAATTTTGTACTTTAACACAGTTCAGTGGTTTTCAGTATATTTACAGACTTATATACAATCTAAGTTTAAAACATTCCCACCACCTCAGAAAGAAACCCTGTGCCTAACAGCAGTCACCCCCATCTCCCTCCCCCAGCCCTCAGCAGCCACTACTCTACTTTCTGTCTCATGGATTTGTCTGTTTTGAACATTTCACAGACAAGGAATCATAGAATATGTGGCTTTTTGTGACTGAATTAATAGTTTTTTTTTTTTTTTTTGAGAAGGAGTCTTGCTCTGTCACCTAGGCTAGAGTGCAGTGGTGCGATCTCAGCTCACTGCAACCTCTGCCTCCTGAGTTCAAGTGATTTTCCTGCCTCAGCCTCCCAAGTAGCTGGGATTACAGGTGCCTGCCACCACACCCGGCTAATTTTTATATTTTTAGTAAAGACGGGGTTTCACCATGTTGGTTGGCCAGGCTGGTCTCAAACTCCTGACCTCAGGTGATCTGCCCACCTCGGCCTCCCTAAGTGCTGGGATTACAGGCGTGAGCCACCGCGTTTGGCCAGGCTTAATATTCTTATTCCCACTTTACAGATGAGAAAACTGAGGTTCAGGTAGGACTTTTGCATCTCCAGTGAGTTCTAAGCTCCATGTGGGAGAGACCGTATCTTCTACTTTTCTTGCATCAATGCCCAGTGATGCTGCACATAGAACAGAGGCTGAGAAATACGTGCAGAATGGCATGAAACTAAGATAAGATGCCAGGCCAGGCACTGTGGCTCATGCCTATAATCCCAGCATTTTGAGAGGCTGAGGCAGGAGGACTTCTTGAGGCCAGGAGTTTGAAACCAGCCTGGGCAAAACTGCAAGACTCCCATCTCTAAAAAAATAAAAATAAAAATAAAAAACCAGCCAGGCATGGTTGCATGCCCCTTTAGTTCCAGCTACTTGAGAGGCTGAGGTGGGAGGATGGCTTGAGCCCAGGGGTTTGAGGCTGCAGTGAGCTATGATCACGCCACTGCACTCCATATTAAAGTGTGTAATTACCTGCAGAGGCAGCTTTGTCAGCCCTGCCCAAGGCATTTGGGTAAATGATGGGGCCAGTTGTTCACTTCCTGGGCAGTGCACTAGGCTATGGAGGGGAGTCTTCCAAAGTTCCCACCACCTCACAGGGGACACTATGTTTCTCTAGGCAAGATCTGCCCTTGAAGACCATTTCTATGTTAAAACAGAGCCCTGGGAACTTCAAAAGCCATTAAGGAAGGCAAAAGTGAGAGGGGAGCTGCCAGCGTGAAGCAGCCGCTTTCCTGCAGCCGGAGTCTCTTCAAAGGAGCTCAGGTGCCAGCACTCCTTCTGAATATAACTAGGCGAGTCGTGGGGAATCTCAGGCTGTGCTGTCCTTGTCCATCCTCTGGGGACCTAGTTCTTTGATGGGGACTTGAGGCTGGTTGAAGAGATGGATAACTTAGAAGCGGGCTGAAAAAGGGGTCAGGAAAAACGCAGCTGTCCCTGCTGGATACAAAAAAATCTAGTCTTGTATTAGAAGCTATTTTGCCTCCTGGCAATCCACTGGCTTTTCTCCAGAGCTCCCAAAGCTAAAAATTTGCAGAAGTACATCTTGAGGGCTTTCTGGATCTCCCTGGAGAGTGTCATGCTTCAACACGAACCGACGAATCTTCCCACTCACAAGCAATTTAGAAAAATCAGAGCTGCAAAGGGAGATGGTGAGAGACACAGCGTCCCTCTGTGCGCTCACCCGCCCTGGCAGGGAGGGTAGAGCGGTAGCATTTGCCTGTTCTGAACGGAAGGGACCATGAGGGAATGCAGCCACACATGTGATGTGTAAGATCTGGTGGGGCCGGGGCGAGGGCCCCTCTATTGCACCCTAGCCTACCTCTCCAGACACTCGGAAGTGCCCCCAGGGCTGTCTGGCACATGCTCGTCATCCTCTGAAGACGCGGCTAAGTAGATTCAGTACACTGCTCTTTTCAGCTGCTGGCACATTCTGTGCTTAGGACACACTCAGGCCTCAGATGGCCTGCGATGCCCAATAAAACTGTACCAGACTTTATCACCCTGGCCTAAGCTAATTAATTCTCTCAGACAACATACAGAGGTATCAACACCAAACTAAACAGAAGTCGTATTTACAGGCAAAACCAAATGACAACAGGTCCTATTCAGTTCGGGAAGCTTCAGACCCACTGAAAAGAGGATGGTGACTTTTTTCTTTGTCACCAGATATTATCTAATACCCTGCTAACAGCCACCATGACAGATATGTCACATAGTTTTCTCCAGACATTGCAAAACTTTCCTACATTTCTCAGACCCTGACCTTATCCTCCACCTGCTGCTGACTTTGGAGGTCTGGGCACCCAGAAATCCCATCTGCTCCCTCAGGATCACACATAATACACAAAGTCCTAAGTTACTATAGAATCATGGGCTGGGACCGCAAGCTCCCTTCTGGTTCAGCCATCTAAGCCTCCATTTATTTCACGAAAAATCCCCCCTGTCCTTCAGCGTGCACCACTGATTTGGAAAAAGCCCCATCACTCCTGCCCATAAAACCTGGTGAGTGATGAAAGCTGCAGCTGGAGCCATTAGAGGAAAGGCCTGGAAGGGTCTGTTTCTAATGATGTGCTTAATTCAGGCTGCAGTGAGAGGGAAGTGACATTTTTTTGATCAAGGTCAGCTGTGCCCAAGTACCAACCAGAGTCTCGAGGCTGCATACCTGTCCCTGAATTAGTGAGGTTAACTACCTCACGAAGCCACAGGCAGAATATTTCATTTGTGCATTTGTTTCTGTCCTCTGCCGGCCCAAACTCAGGCCTCTGCCGACAGCATGGCCACTCTTTGCTCAACTGCCTCCATCCTGGAACACTGGGAATTCCATGGCGGTAGAACTCTTTAGCATTCAGGCGGGATTGCAGGGAGGGAGACGGTCCTAGTGAAGCCACACACCAGCCTTTCAACAACCCACAGGAAATCCGTTACTACATCCAGGGCACTTAGAGCCCTTCTGCCAGGCCACTGACGGCATCACGCCTGGCAGACTCCTACACTCTCTACATCCACCTGTCCCCTTTGCAATTTCCAAAACACTTTCACATCTCTCTGCACACTGGGTACCTCAGTGAGCTCATGGTATCCCTAGTTTACAAAACTAAAACCTAAGGGAGTTAAGTGACATGCTTAAGGACACTTAAATGACAAAACTAATGTGTTTGGGGTCACCTAACTAGAATTAGTAGTAGAGTTGAGACTAGAATTTGGGTTTCCATGGGCTCCCCGTAGGGTGGGGAGGAGGGGCGCAGGAGTCTGGGGAGCACAGTCCTTTCTGCCCCTTCTAGAAGCCAACATGCTAACAGCTGATGGGTGAGAGTGTGCCTAACCAAGTGGGTGTGACAAATTTTCTGACCAACAACCATGCTTCTTGGAAATGGAGCAGCTCATCAGGCACGAGACATGTATCTGGGCAAAGTGGATGCCCTGGAGAGTGGTTCGTGATGAGTGGGACACGTTTGGGAGCTCGTTGTCATTGGTCACTACTATTAGCCAGCCTGGAGCACTGCTATTATGACTTCTTAAACTGCATGAGGACCATGGCTACTTCCTCAAATTCAGCTTGACTCTCAACTCCCTCTTAAGTCCCTTTATTTTAATTTTTAACATTAACCCCAGTGTTGTGATGCTGTGGACCTGGGAACATTGGCTTTGGCGCTTGTCCCATCGGCCATCTCTTCCTCCCTCTCCTGCCCCCAAGCCATTTTCCAACCTTGGATTAGTCCTGCTGTTTCCTACAGATCCTTCCTCCACTCACAGAGAAGTGCAAAAACCTAATCTAAAAGCTTCCTCCTTTAAACTATTCTAGAGTCACGGTGGTTGGCATTTCAACAGCTCCACATAAAAAGAGATTTCATAAAATACTCTTAAGAAAATAATTGTACATTGTCCTTTGTTTCTCATCTCCTTTAATCCTTTTCTCAGATATGGCCACCATAATTAAATGCAATATTCTGGATGTCAAACTAAAATTCACAGCTTTGATAAATATTAGGCGATTAAGCTATTTATAAAATATATAATTTGAAAATCTGGCATTTCACGTACTATGATTATTTCTTCTCTGTGAAGACTAAGTGCTTAGCCACATGGAAGGCACTGCCAGGAAGGGAAGTTAATAAGGATGTTCACTTGTGAGTTTCAGCTATTTCCGCATTTTGAACGAGCTGGAGACAAAGTCTCCTTGTGAAGAACAAAGAGAGGAAGAGGGAGAACAAGAAAGAAGAAAAAAGCCTACAAGCAAAGTGATTACATTGTGATTTTGAAAATGAGTCTCTTCCTCTATGCATCAGTTTCCCTGCAGATCTGGGAGCTGGAGTGGATTCTAATGCTAATGGGGTGTCTCATGGAACAGCTCAGAGGGGGTGTCCTACCAGGAGGTCGACCATGTTGGGCTTGTTGTTCCTCAGTGTCTTCACAGCGTGAAAGACATCCACGGTTCTCTGGTGCCGGAGCATCTCACATACGATGCTGATGGCGCAGAACGTCCCACTGCGGCCTCCCCCGTTCCTGTCGTGAAAAAGATCAGATGACTGCACTCGGTTTGTCTTTACACTGCATCTTGCAAACACCTGTGGAAACAAGCTGTCTAAACCCTGGGGAACAGTAACAACAAAGGGCTCTGAGGTTGGGGGACCTCTTACCTGGGTAGATTCTTTTAATTAAAGCAAACAGAGCAAGCCATCCGCAGTGTTTGGCCACAGGTCACCTGACTGCAGAGCCTTTCCCAGCTCACCTCAGCCCTGGTCACATTCTCTGATACAGCAATTCATCGATAAGGGCCCATGGTAGAAAATTTTCAATGAACCTTATTTAGGGTCTGCCAGGAAAATTGGTGTGACAAGTATGGGTTACGTTCAAAGATGTATCTGGCCTTTAAAAACATCCATTAGCAGCTGGGCGCAGTGACTCACGCCTGTAATCCCAGCACTTTGGGAGGCCAAGGTGGGTGGATCACGAGGTCAGGAGATCGAGACCTTCCTGGCTAAACACGGTGAAACCCCATCTCTACTAAAAAAATACAAAAAAAATTAGCCGGGCGTGGTGGCGGGTGCTTGTAGTCCCAGCTACTCGGGAGGCTGAGGCAGGAGAATGGCGTGAACCTGGGAAGTGGAGCTTGCAGTGAGCCAAGATTGTGCTACTGCACTCCAGCCTGGGCAACAGAGCGAGACTCCCTCTCAAACAACAACAACAACAACAACAAATCCATTGGCATTTCATTATTTATCTATAAAACATAGAGGCTCTTTTTAAAGAAAACTTTTTACTCTGAACCCATATTAGATGTGCAGAAATGTAAAAATAGCATAGAGAATGCATATCCAACTTCCCTGATACGAACACCTTACTTGCCCACAGCACATTATGCAAACCAAGAACGTGATGCTGGGACAATACTATTAACTAAACCACAGACTGTAGTCACATCTCACTAGTTCCTCCACGAATGTCCTTTTTCTGGTCCAGGATCCAACCGTGCATGTAGTTGTCCTGTCTCCTTAATTTCCTTCAGTCTTTCCTTGTATTTCCTGACCTTGACACTTTTGAAGAGCATTGATCAGTGATTTGTAGAATATAAAGAATGTAGAACACAGAAGTAGAAAGTAGCTGTCGTCCCCAGCCGCAATCTGAGAAGTCATCACAAACTATAACATGTAGACCATCCCTTCATTTGGGTTTGTCTGATGTCTTCTCATGACTGGAAACAAGGCCGTGCATTTCGGTAAGAAAACCAGAGAGGGGATGTTCCCTCCTCCCAGGGGTTCAGGATGTCCATCTGTCTTATTACTGGTGATGTTAACTTGCTCACTTGTTAAGATGGTGTCTGCCAGATTTTCTCACCATAAAGTTATCATCTTTCTCTTTGCAGTCAATAAATATCTGGGAGGAAGATATTTTGGGACTACGCAAATATTTTGTTTCTCGCCCACTGATTTGAGCATCCGTTGGTGGATCTTGTCTGCAACAATTAATTATCACTGTGGTGTTTGCCTAATGGTGATTTCCTGTTTCCCTCTCTTTCAACATTCTACACTAAGAAAGAGCTGTCTCTTCTTCCCTATTATTTATTTGTTTATTTATTTTATGATTTGTTTATTTCAGTGTGAGCTTATACATAATAATTTTATTCTGTCAGCTAAAATCCAAGGGTACTAATATTGATTTTGTTCACATTGTTCCAGCTTTGGCCAGTGAGAGCTCCATCAGGCTGGCTCTTTTGTTCTTTTCTGACAAGCCCCCAGCCTTTTTTATTTCTTTACTCTCTGCAACCACATAATGGTCCAGGCTCATCCCGCACTATCCCTGCATCAACTCTGCAGTCACTCTCTCCTCAAGGAGATAAGGGACCCTTTTTTTTTTTTTTTGAGATGGAGTCTCACTCTGTCACCCAGGCTGGAGTGCAGTGGCGCGATCTTGGCTCACTGCAAGCTCTGCCTCCTGGGTTCACGCCATTCTCCTGCCTCAGCCTCCCGAGTAGCTGGGACTACAGGCACCTGCCACCATGCCCGGCTAATTTTTTTGTATTTTTTTAGTAGAGATGGGGTTTCACCGTGTTAGCCAGGATAGTCTCAATCTCCTGACCTAGTGATCTGCCCGCCCCGGCCTCCCAAAGTGCTGGGATTACAGGTGTGAGCCACCGCGCCCGGCCATGGGACCTTTTTATTTTTAAACACAGTACATAGTATAACTATCATACCTAAAATAATAACATTACTGTTTTAAAATTATCAAATTTCTAGTCAGTGTTCCAGTTTCCCAGATTGTTTCTTACAGCTGCTTTTTAAAAAAATCCACTCCCAGATTGTTTCTTACAGATGCTTTTTAAAAAATCCACATCTAGGCAAAGTCCACAGATTGGATTTGGTTGGTATGTCTTGCAAATTTATTTTACTCTGTGAGTTCCTCTTTGCTCTCTCTTTTTTCTTGAGAATTTATTTGTTGAGGAAACAAGTTCATCTCTGTCCTGTAGAGAGTCCCACATCCTAGATTTTTCTCATTCATCACATCTCTGTGATATTATTTAATATGCTGCTTTCTAACTCTGTATTTCCTGTAAATTGGTAGGTAGTTCCAGGGCTTGATAAGAATTCAAGATTTATTTATTTATACAAGGATACTTAAAGTATACTTTCATTAGGAAGCAAGCCAAAAATATCTGGTTGTCCCTTGTTTTATGGTTTTAAGAGAGATCATCGTGTTCGGATATCAGCTTGATCAGCCCATTATGAAATTCCGAATCAGTTTTTTAACTAAAGTATAATATACCTACAATAAAGACCGTAAGTAGACAGCTCAATTTTTACCAATGCATACACCACGTAACCACCATTCAGATCAAGATACAAACCACTTTCAGTCCCCAAGAGGCTCCCTCACATTCCTTCCTCAACAATACCATCAGTATCACCAAAGAGAATCCATTCTTAAGCCTAGCATCATCAATTGCTTTTGCCTGTTTTTCAGCTTTGTGTAAATGAACCATATACTATGTCTTCTTCTGAGACTGGCTTATTTCACTCTGTGTTGTCTGTGTGAGAATCACCCACGGTGTTATATTGGTAGTTTATTGTTTTATATTGCTAAGAAGAATTCCACTGAATGAATACCCACTGTACAATTTATCCAACAGCTGATGAATGTTTGGGCTGTTTCCAGTTTTTAAATATTATGAGTAAACCTGTGATAAGCTTATCTTTTGGTAGATGATTCATTTCTGCAGTCATTTCTCTAAGAACAGAAGAGCTCAGCCTCAGACTGCGTATATGTTTAGCTTTGGTAAATGCTGTCAGTTTCCAAATGGTTGTACAGTAGTTACTTCCTTCCTACAGTGTATAAGAGTTCCAGTTACTCCACGGCTTCACTAACACTTGGGATTATCATTTATTTGTCTGTCTTTAAAATTTCAGCCATTCTGGTGAGTACACAGTGGCATGTGATCCTGGTTTGAATGTGGATTTGCCTAAAAATGAATAATATTGAGTAACTTTTCTATGCTCATTGGCTATTCGGGACATCTTTATTATTATTATTATTATTATTATTTTCTTTTTGAGACGGAGTCTTGCTCTGTCGCCCAGGCTAGAGTGCAGTGGCACGATCTTGGCTCACTGCAAGCTCCGCCTCCCGGGTTCACGTCATTCTCCTGCCTCAGCCTCCCGAGTAGCTGGGACTACAGGCACCTGCCACTGCACCCGGCTAATTTTTTGTATTTTTAGTAGAGACGGGGTTTCACCGTGTTAGCCAGGATGGTCTCGATCTCCTGATCTCGTGATCCACCCGCCTCAGCCTCCCAAAGCGCTGGGATTACAGGCGTGAGCCACTGCGCTGGGCTGGGACATCTTTTGTCTTCAGTGAAGTACCTGTCAAGTTTTTTGCCCATTTAATAAATTGAGTTGTCTATCATTTTCCTACTGGCTTGCAGTACAGCAGTTCTTCGACATTGTGGCCGAGTCCTTTGTCAGACACATGTATTATAAAAGTCTCCTCCCACTGCCTTGCTTCTTTACCCTCTTATTGACATCTTTTGATGAAGAGAAGGGCTCAATTTTAATGAAAGTCCACGTTGTCAATATTTCTTTTAAGGCTATTGTTCTGTGTCCTGTTTAACAAATCTACCTGCGGTCGTGAAGATATTCTCCTATGTTTTCTTCTAGAAGCTTTGTTATTTTACTTTCCCCTTTTGGTCTACCATCTATCTGGAAGGGATTCTGTACATGGAGTGAGGGAGACCAACGTGTCCAGGCAGTCTTCCCCACCCACTGCAGTGCTGCGTTGCAATGGCATCTTTGTTGTAAGTCAGATGACGCTGAGGTACGGATCTGTCCCTGGACTGTCTCTTCTGCTAATTAGAAGATTAGCTGTTTTCTATCCTTGCCTTAACATTACACCGCTTTTCCTATCAGCTTTGCACCTAATACTTTCGACAGCTGTTGAAGACCACTGTCTAATCTATTATTTTCATCAAGAGTTGCAAAGTGGTGAAATCTTAATTCTATCCATTTAATCTAGCTTTATTAGCTGGGAGACACATATAAAGAAAAACACTCTCTATTTGCCTACCTTGAATATCTGTGGCTCAAGGAACCATTCACTTCAAAGCACCTGCAGGTCTTGTCTCAGCCGGGAACTCTCCACCCACAGCCGTTAGGTGGCGCTACACTATGCTGAATGCCATGCTCTTACCTCCAAGAGGAAGACTGGAGTGGTTTGATTCTTTCCTGGCCAGTACTGGGGGATGCCAATGTAAACTAACTTTGTTTCTTATAGCTAAAAAAAGCCTTAGATTTAGATATATAAATGTAAACAAAAATAAACATTCTCACCAGGCCTAGGTCTCATGCCCACCTTGATGCTAAGAGAGCAAGAGACAGCCCCACATGAACAGAGGCGGGGCTTTAGGGAGGGGGGAGTATTCCAAAGAATAATCAAGGTTCTCTCAGTGAAAATGGGAAGAGATGCTGCACAGGCAGGAGAGAAGAAACAACGGATGCCTCCCACCGTCCACTGTGAAGAACGGCTGATTGCTCTAGGTTTTACATGGAATAGCAATGTCACTGGTTAGTTCTGTGGTCACAGCTGCCGCTGGGAAGTGTGTTGTTGACAAGGTGCAGTGATTTAAGAAGTCTTTATGTCTTCTTGTTAGGCCTGTCCTGGTGCCTCAACTTCTTCGAGTCACTAGTAACTTAGTCCTGTGGGTTAAAGCACTGACCCTTTTTAGAAAGCTGCTCATCCTGGGGGGAGCGATGCATTATACATCTAGCTCCAGATGCTGGGGGTCTCCAGATGCAGGCAGGGGTAACTGCAACCTATTTTTAGTATTTTAGAAAAATCTGATATATCTAATACAAACGAACTACAATGTTAATATTCTTTGCTGGGATTGTATCATCTCAGCGTGAGCCTCTTGTTCTGATCAAAGGTTGGATCTGGATTGAAGAGAAATAAAAATAGGGATGTGGACTGCTAATGAATTCTTTTTGTCATTTTCTTGATAGAGTTTTTTTTTTCTTTTTTTTGAGATGGAGTCTCGCTCTGTCCCCCAGGCTGGAGTGCAGTGGCGCCATCTCGGCTCACTGCAAGCTCCGCCTCCCGGGTTCACGCCATTCTCCTGCCTCAGCCTCCCGAGTAGCTGGGACTACAGGTGCCCACCACCATGCCTGGCTAATTTTTTGTATTTTTAGTAGAGACGGGGTTTCAACGTGTTAGCCAGGAGGGTCTTCATCTCCTGACCTCATGATCCACCTGCCTTGGTCTCCCAAAGTGCTGGGATTACAGGCGTGAGCCACTGCGCCTGGCCAACAGAGATTTTTTAATGCACTGGGTCCATGAGAAGAAAGGGGGGATGACAGCAACTAGAGAAAGGTGAGGTTAATAAACTGCTTTTTAGAGGACAAAAGATTGGAACTTCTGGTTGAAGACAACTGTGGGTAGGTTCTTAAGGCTCTTTCCAAAGGAATATCAGTTTCCTGCAGGATGAGACACTATCGTGTTTTGATCGTTGAGAGGCAGGCAGAGTCCTGGGCTTCCAGGGAGACTTTGCAGGCCCGGGGTAGGAGGTGGCATTGCATCAGACAAGGGCACTGACTGGAGAGTAACCCACGCCCTGAGCCAGGTCTGCAACTTTAACTAGGCTTGATCTACACGGAGTGAAACTTTATTTTGCCTTCAATTTAAGAGAGATCTCATTGTGTACTTCTAATGATACTTCACTGAAAAGTGACATTCGCTTATCCTTTAAATTTCCCCAAATTCTCTAAACATCTTCCTTATCTGCCATGACTTTCTAATTGCCTGTTCTATTAAGCCGATTCCAGCTGGTTGATTAGCTACATATCATTGCCAATGAGAAAATGCAGGTGAAAGTGCTTTGAGAAACATGGCATTCTCCATTCAGTGGCTCTCAACCTTATTATCTCAACACATTGAAATCACCTAGGCATTTTAAAAAAACACCCATGTCTGGGCCCCACTCCTAGAGATTTTGATTTAATTGGTCGGGGTGTGGCCTAGGTGTGGGCTTTTTTTTTTTTTTTCATGTAAAGCTCCCCAGATAATTCTCAATGTGCAGGTAAGGCTGGGGGCTATGTGTAGCAGGGGTGCCCACATTTAGCACCTGCAAAACTTGCTGGCCTGGAAGCCTCATTTTGGGGACACTGGCTGTAACCAAATCCTCCCAATATACACATTCTCCCAAAAAGCATGCACGCGCACGCACACACAGACACACGCGCACACACACACACACACACTCCAGGTCCTTTGAGACCTCTGACATGATTTCCAATTGAATAATCAAGTAATGTGATGGTAAACTGGCCTTTGGCTGGTGGGACGGAGCCCTGAGTTGTAGCATTTGTTGATTTCCATGATGTAAATCCTTCTACCATGGATGAATTCAAGTTACCAACAGTTGAAGACCCAGCTCAGAAAATTCCTGAAAACTTAACAATTGGCTCTCAAGAGCCAGTGTTTTTTTTTTTTTTTTCTCTTGGCAGTGGGCGGTGGGGGCAGGGGTCCTAATCAAAAGGTCAGTGCTTGTTTGTACAGCAGCAGCACACCATCCAAATGCAGAATGTGCATATCCTGTTTCCTGAAAAGCCAACCAATCCCTCACTGAGTGTCATGATCACCCCTTCACCTAGACCTACTTATTTCTTCTCCATTTCTAGTGAAACAAAAGACAGAGAACTAGGAGGTGAGAGTGAGTGTGGGGCCTCGCTGTTCTGAAATGAAGAGCTCTGTCAAGCACTTACAAGCAGTGCACAACGGTGCGGCCTTCCCCACCATTGTATTCCTCTTGCCACTTGTCCACCTGGCGAATGAGCTTCAAGAAGGAGCGCTTAGACACTGGTGTGTCCCTGTACATCGGCCAGCCCAGGAACTGGAATTGCTGCACCATCCGATATCCATCTTGGGGCTACAAAGAACCAGGCAACAATCGGGGAGTGGAAAGAAAACAGGCATTATTTACTGAATTCCAGTGGGCTGATTCCACTTACTTGATCTTCCCATTATTAAAGGCGAGTCCTGCCTACAAATTACCAACGTGGCTTCTGCTGGCCTGAAGAGTTATGGTTTTAAATCTTGAGCAGTTAAAAACAACCAGGGGTTTTAAATGACAGGCCAGACAAATGACAGGCCAGTGAGGCAGAATGCTTCCCATTCTGCAAAAGCCAAGAGAAAAATAACACAGCATAAGCACTGACCACATTGTCATGTTAAGTGGTAAAATAACTTCAATTACAGGTAAATTACAGGTAATGAATAATTTATAACCTGGAGATGTCTCTGAGCTCAGTGTGAAGATAGAGAACACTGCTTCCTGTGAGCATAATATGGTTTTGCTTATTGATGTTGAATCTTGCTAAGATAGCAATAGTTAATTAATCCTTAGTCATAGTGAAATAGAATTGCAGAATTCAAAAAAGTGTTACTTAGCTTATGGTAGAAACATGAAAACAGCTTTAATCTGGCCATGGCTAAATCACTTGGACTGTATCTTCTGTGGCCTTCAGCAGCATCTGACACAGGTGACACTCTCTTCTTGTCAACACGCTTTCCTCACTGGCTGGTCCTTCTCCCACAGCAGTCCCTCCCTCTCTCTCTGCCTCAGTCTCCCCTTCTCCCAGACCTCTTGCTGACAGAAGCCCCCAGGCTCAATCCCTGGGGCCCTTCCTCTTCCTCTGCTTCTCATTTGATTTCATTCAGGCTCATGGCTTCAGATATTACCAATATCCCAATAAGTCATAAACTCATATATCTGGTTCAGCCCTCTCTCTTGAATTTCACCCTTATATTTTCAAAGGCCCACCTGATATTCGCACTTAGGGGCCTAAAAGTCATCCCAAACCTAGTATGTCTACAATTGAGCTTCTGATCCTCTCTCCACAATGCCCCCCACCCCTAAACAATCCGGTTACACGGGCAGCCTGGACAACAACTCAGTCAGTGTCCATTCCATCATCCTAGCTCTCAGGACAGGAACCGTGAGAGCCCACTCCATTCCCCAGGATTGTGCTGGCTCTTCCTTCAGAAAATATCAGAACCTCCCCCTTCTCATGACCTCCACTCCTGCTCTCTCCCGTCTCACCATGATCTCCTCTCCTATCACTGTCATTTCTCAAGGGGATTATCCCAACAGCCTCCTGATGCCTCTCTCCTCCAGTCTATTCTCAACACAGGTGCCAGAGTGCTCCTTTTAAAATGTAAATTACACCATTGGATTTTTGCACTCAAAACTCTGTAATGGCTCCTTATTTCCTTCAAAGCAAAAGTCCAAATGCTGACAGTGACTGCCAGGCCCTTCCAGCTGGGGCCCCCAAGCCACTGTCCTTCCAGGTGAACTGCTCACTCCCCATCAGCTACTCTTGCCTCTGCTCACTGAGCCTGGGCCATGCCGCCTCCTTGCTGTCCTGGCACTCACATGCAAGGCCCTGCCTTGGGGCCTCTGCACTGACCCTTCCTTCTGCCTGGAAAGCTGCCTCCCCAGAGAGCCTCGGTGCTCCCTGGACTCCTCCGTCTTGGCTCACAGGGCACACATGCTTACAACAGAGCTTGCTCCCCACTGCAAGGCCCTAGCACCTTCTAACCCCCCTACTTCTTTTCCTGTAGAATTTGTCACTTCCTAACTTACTACATCTATTATTGTATCTGTTATTTATTGTCTGATTTCTGACAATAATTCTTTGCTTGACCAAACTTTCGTCAGGCTCCTGAACATTCTCCTAGGCCTATCCATGAACTTCCTTGTAAAATCCAGTTTTAGCAATTTCTGTTAAGTCACCGTGGGCAAGAACCACCCACCCTTAATACCTGACCATGTTTGATATCTGATCAGGTTCCTCGGATGTCTGGTCACCTGGCCTGCCTTCAGCCAGAATCCTGTTAAGTCAGTTTAGCCAGAACCCCCCTTACTCTTCATGCCTCCCCTTAGTAATTTTCCATCCACTGACCCCCACCCTGCCTGCTGGCTATAAATTCCTGCCTGCCCATGCCACACTCGGAGTTGAGCCCACTCTCTCTCACCCACTGCAAGGTCCTGTGACAGGGGTCCCTGTACCTATCGTGATGGTCTTGAATAAAATCTGCCTTGCCGTGCTTTAATAAGTATCATTACTTTCTAAACACTGCTCCTATTAGAATGTAAGCTCCATAAGGTCAGGAATCTATGTTTTTTTGGTTCACTGACATACTCCAAACTCCTGGAACAGTGACTGACATAGAGTGAGTGCTCCAAGTATTCAGTGAGTGAGAAAATAAACGAAACCATAATCACAGGCATGACAGGCCCGTCTCTTACTCTGGCGGCATTGTAAATGCGGAATATCCTGCTGATGATGTCCTCTTCCAGGTCAGCAGAGACAAATTCCACCTGGATGGGGCCGTGTCTGTGTACTCCGTTTTCTGGCCAGTACTGTGGACACAACTGAATTCAAAACATATAAACATAAGGTTAGTTATAAGAGGAAATTTACTCCTAACAGTTTGGATAAGGTTAGTATTGACATTCAGTAATCCTTTTTTTTTAAGAGATAGGGTCTTGCTCTGTCTCCCCAGCTAGAGTGCAGTGGTGCGATCATGGCTCACTGCAGCCTTGAGCTCCTGGGCTCAAGCAACCCTTGCACCTAAACCTCTCAAGCAGCTGGGGCCACAGGTGTGTGCTACCATGCCTGGCTAATTTTTGTATTTTTGGAGACACAGGGATCTCGCTATGTTGCCCAGGCTGGTCTTGAAGCCCTCTTCTCCAGTGATCCTCCTGCCTCGGCCTCCCAAATTGCTGGGATTACGGATGTGGGATGCTGTGTTTGGAGACATCATTCAGGAATTCTGAAGATTTCACTGACTCCCTTTGTTTTCTTTTCTTTCTCTTTTCCTCCCAGCAATGTAGGCTTTTGGACTTCCTTGCTGGTTGATTCCTCAATTCCACCTGTCCTTTTCCTGGGACTTTTTCCTTCATTTTCTCAGAAAGCACCTTTTAGCCATGAGTAATTCTGCTTTCCAACGAGGTCATGTGGATGGCAGTTGCCATGTCCCCTTTTGCATGGTGAAGGGAACTCTCAACAGGCCCCGGGGAGAGGCACTAGGTGCCACCCCAGGATGTAAGGTACTCAAGATGGCTATACAACTCTTAATGCCCAGATCTCCACGCTCTGCTGGCTGGGATTGCATGTGGATTTATAACCACTATTGGGAATAAGGCTATTTTGTGACAAGGTTTGGAACTGATAACATTGTTGGGTTGCATTTTTATGTTCCAGTCCAAACCCTTGCAGCTCAGATCTAGCAAATCTGCTGTAATAAGAATAAATGCTTTGCTGTTCTGCCTGGAAGTGGCCTAATTAAAAAAGCAATTTCCTAGAGCCTCAAACTCTAGGTATTGTTGATACTGAGTAACTAAAACATTTGCATGAATGTAAATGCACAACTCAGGGCAGTAGGAGTGGTGCTGGGCATGGTGGCTTATGAAGGTGCTTATTAGCCAGCACCCCACAAAATTCCTACCCTTGGAAACAGTCAGGAAGGAAGAACTGCTAAGCTTTTTTTCTTCAAAAACCCTTCTCAAAGCCCCGAAACCTTAACAGGCATTTAAAGTTTGAAATTACACTTCCTTTGGGACTTCTTATTCCTATAACTTTTTTTTGAGTAGCATCTACCTTTTTTTTTTTTTTTTTTTTTGAGGCAGAAGCTCGTTCTGTCGCCAGGTTGGAGTGCAGTGGTGTGATCTCGGCTCCCCACAACCTCCGCCCCCCGGGTTCAAGCGATTCTTTTGCCTCGGCCTCCTGAGTAGTTGGGACTACAGGCATGCGCCACCACGCCCGGCTAATTTTTGTATTTTTAGTGGAGAGGGGGTTTCACCATGTTGGCCAGGATGGTCTCGATCTCTTGACCTCATGATCCACCCGCCTCGGCCTCCCAAAGTGCTGGGATTACCGGTGTGAGCCACTGCGCCTGGCCGCATCTAACTTTTATCTTTCTGATTTAGCTGAGGGACAGGTGGCCTATGGAAAGGCAAGGGGAGAACTACTTTATTATACAACCTGTTTCTATCCTGGGCCAAGAGCAGAGGAAGACAATCACCTAATTTTATGCAGAATGATGTGTCAGGAAAGGAGGATCCACTGGCTGAATTTCTAGACAACTTCTGTTTTCCAAAGGATCTAAAATCTCGTTGTCAAAGGTTGCTAAGGTTGATTTATACCCAAGATTGCAGGATAGTTTTCAGTTAGCAGTGGGCCAACCAAAACAGCAGTATCTCTCTCTCCATCACAGAACAGTTAAGGTTGGGATTTTATAAGTAAGAATGAAAGTAGGGTAACCAAGGGTGCCTTTTATGCTAGCTACGCTGACAGTATTTTAAAAATTACATTTATTTATTTTTAAATAATGCTTCCATGAAATATTTCCTTCCTCACCAGCACTTCCTGGTGACAAGTTATAAAACTGCCTTGTCAAATAATAGCATGTGATGTTTATGTTCTTTTTGATGCCCAAAGGGTACCCACTGTTGAAATTAATAGGCATTATGATGGGAAGCCGAGATGTTAATAAAAGCTGTAACATGTACATCTGAACCGTTCTGCCCATTTTTCTACTGCCTGAGCTTACTTTGCTTTCTGCTTGCTTTCTCAGTTCAAGCTCCTGACCAAAAGCTTGCCACTTACACCAAAGAAATATGAGTGACGTGGGTTGCGCTTGCCTCTTGGCACATTGCATTCTATGCTCTGCCCAAGTAAACCATGTAGAAAATGGCTTAAATGGTGCATAACATGTCCGTGAACCGGACCTATAAATACTTAAAATAGTTGAGTGCTATTCTTGTAGAATTGCAAAGCCTTTACATTCAAATGCTCAGTTTGGTGTTCGCTAAAAGACTGAATCCCAGGAGCCTCTTTTCTCTCACTCTGAAAATCAGCTCTGTCTGCTGAATAGAACTGGAGTCTTTTTGTCTCTCCTACCCATGAGCCAGCCAAGGCTTGGTTTGAGTCCAGATAGTTCGGGTTTAGAATGCGGCTTTAGAATTCCAATGCAGTTTTTCAAAAAGAATGCACTAGAATCACTGATGTCTTGTTCACTAATATGAACAAAAATATCTCCACATTTCAGGATTCACATTAAGAAAAAAACCATAATGATTCTAAATAAGGAAGAAGTCCCTTATTCTATAAGTGTCTGCGACTTAAGACTCTAGAATTAGTGAAATTTTGGCCGTGCCACTGTAAGTTAGAAAATCAGGATCCTTGGTTCTATTTTGAGTTGGGTCTTTGAAGCTTCCCATGCCATGGTGTCTGCTTGTCTTTATAAATGACTGTAAGCTAACCTTCTCAGAGCATCAATGGGGAAGAGTTTTAAAATATTTAAGCTTCTTAAGCCAAAAGGACTGGATAAGAACAAAGATTATCATTACTATTTCATTAACCAGCTTTCAGGCAAGAGCTTTGACAATATAATGCAGTGCCTCAGACGTAATTAAAAACCTTATAGAATTGAATTGAATGTCCATGCCATTTATGGCTGGATGATGGCAAGAAAACAGATTGTAGGAAGGAAAAATCTTGCCATCATGTCCAGTTGGGATGCCGAAATGCTTCAGACTTTTTTTTTTTCTTTTTTTAAGAAAAAGAATTTGTGTCTACTGGACAGGAAATTAATTCAGTTCCAGAACAAGTTTTTTCTTAAAACACGCTAAGGTCAAACTTCCCATAATGTCTACTGTCATGGTGGTTGTCTATGATTGGTATAGGCACATCCCAAAGCAATAAATTCATCTCCTAAAGGGCCACTGCGCTAATGCTTGCCTGACAACCTGCTTCAAGAAAATGTGTCTAACTCCATTACTAACATTGAGTCATCACTGTCCAATTCTTTCTCTTTAATGTTTAAGAGTAACTATACAAAAGCCCCATTTATCATTCCAAACTTCTCTTATCTCCAAGTCCCAGTATTATTTCTTTTTAATATCTTTACTAAAGCATTGAGAAAACTAATTGCTGTGCCTTAAAATTGCTTGCCTGTCTCTGCTGTCACCCCGACACTGTCACCCTGCATGACAATCTCTACCTGCCCTGCATGACGATCTCTACCTGTAGGCTCCCGGTGAGCTGTGCCAGGAAGCACACAGTCACTCCAGGAATGGGATCTGGGCTGGGTCAAACGCTATCTTCCCTTCTCCACTGTCCTCTGGTTTGCTCATTCTGCTTTGGCTCTGCGATGTGCAGGTTCCTGCTGAGCTCCAACTCGGTCTGCGACCTTGTCAACCTCCAGTGAGTATTTCCATCTTTTAGAACAGCTCAACTTCTGGCCGTGTCTTGCCCTGTCACCTCAACCATCTATGATTTCAGCCTGTATTTCTGGTTTCAACTGACTTTCTAACCCCTAATTCCGCCTGATTTTTAACCGTTGTGTTCAGCATCCCCAGTTCTCAACTTCAACTTCAACTTCAAGTGCCACTTGAGATCTGGCACTAGGGCCTGCACTTCTCAGGTGCAAACAAACTCAGTGTAAAAACAAACTTGACCCCCTGGCACTAGTTCTGACTATAAGAAGTTCGGGTCTCACCTGGGCAGGATCCACATCATTTAGCATAACTACGGATGTGCAGTGATAATCCAGGACCAGTCTCCAAAAGTCTTTCACTGTGTTTGGCAAAGGATGCTGGGTGACTATAAAAGCTGAAGGCTGTTTATAGCTCTGCAAACACAAACAAGAATGCTCCAAATATACTCAGGAAAATGGGAAGAGAAGAAGCTAAGTTATTTCATGCAGAAGGAAGCTTGTGGCACAAAACACCGAACATGTTTAACAGCTGTTGAATTCTGTCACCATTGTCAGCACCAACATAGACTAAATATAAACTTCTCTGCAGAATAATAGTGATAAAAGTCTTACTTTGATACCAAGAAAACTTAATTAGTATCTCTTATCAATTTTTAAAATATTTCTGGTAGAGAGGCAATATCGAATCTATACATAATTATCTTGATGGAGAAAATTTAACTTTCCTTTTAAAATTACACATAATTAAAAGTTCTGCTTTTTCTAAAACTTGTTTGCTAGCAATTTGTATGTGTGACAGTGTTCTTATTTCTGCCATAAAGAACACATGTACTTTTTTTTACAGCTCTGAAGAGCTTCAAAAAAGTTCAGGTACCTTTTATGATATGACACCAACAGAATTAAAATTTCCGTGTCAGCACAGAACATACCCATTCACTCTTTGCATCAACCAAATAGCAACAAGAAAACAGACTGGCAGGAAGTAATGAGTTGAACTTTCCCCTATGTTAACTGCAGGCTAAATTACAGGAAAATGAACTAAAATAATGCTGCAAACCTATTAACCCATTTTCCTGCCATGGTGTCCCCTGTTCCCCAGCCAGCAGGTTAAAAGTCTCAGCTCTCAGAGGGCAACTGTGCCATGTTGCATTTACGGATACTCCTGGCCTGGTGGTCTCTGAGAAACGAAGGATATCAGCCCTGACACAAAAACATACGTGGAATCTGAAATCTATTTTTTGTTGGAAAAAAAAGTTTGTGTCTTAAAAAACAAAAGGGCTGGTGAGCAGAAGGGGGAAGACCCACGCCTGCTCTGCAGTCTCCCCAGACACCCCAGCCTCAGACCCGTGCGGGAAGCGGGGCACTCACGTCCATGAGGGCAGCATTGATGTAGTTGCTGCTCTCCCCGTCGATGGTGATGAGGAAGGGCAGGCAGCGGTCTGGGGGCAGGATGTCCATGCACCGGTTTTTCTCATGGTTCCGGGGCAACAGTGCGATGCTGCAGTCCTCTACTCGCAGCGTTGGTGTCACCATGTTTAGGGTCTGCGTGAGAAAAGAAAGGAACATGAGGACAAGAAGGCTTGGCAGCGGACTCCTCTCTCGTGCAGTTTTGGAAAGATGCAAACTTCCTGTGGCTGACTGCAAGATGGTTCCTTCCCCTCCCCTCCCCACCCCTCCACAGTTCGAGTTTTCTTTCTTTTGCTCCTTGGATTTCGTCCACTGACAGTGCCCATCAGACACAGGGGCCAGAGGCAGGGGCATAAGGGCCACTGTGGGTCCCTAGAATTAAGAGCCCTCAAGTTCCAGTGGAGTGAGGCACCTGGGGATTTGGGAGGTCAGAGGTGGGGGAAGAGTCTGGCCTTGACTCAGGTACATCTGGACAAAATGCATATGTGAGGAATACAATGGAGAGCTCTTGGTTGGAAAGTCTGAACACACACTTCCATGGTGTAACTGTGCCATGGTTATGCTGTGGACAAGGAGCCACGGTGTTGGGGACTAGTCCGTGTCTGCCTTCAGAGGGAAGGAGTGGAAATGGTTGTTAGACCAGTGGTTCTCAACCAGGTATTTCTGTCCCCCAGGGGGACACCTGGCAATGTCTACACACATTTTTGTGTGGTGGTGATACCATAGACGTCTTCTGGGTAGAGCTCTGGGTTACCCAGCCCTGAATACCAACAGTGCTATGGAGGCCAAGGAACCTTGTGATTCAAGGGCTCACTCAGGTGCTGACCTTGAAATCCTTCTTGAGGAGCAAGTCACCATGCAGTGCCCCTCCCTTAGGCATCACTTACCCGGAATTCCTCTTTAATCTGGCTTGAGTTTGTCTGTGGATCCAGTTTGTTCATGTCATAATACAGAGACCTAACTTGGGAAGCAGGCACAGAGGTGTCCCCACAAAGACAGGCTTCCAGGATCGCATCGTGGATAAACACATACTGCTCCTGGAGAAGGAGATGGAACGAGTTACTAACTTTAGAGAACCAGAGAAGGAGGAAAGACGGTATCAATTTTAGCCTCACATCATCAAGAGAGTGGAGACAGTTCCTCCAGAGAGAAACACGGTCCAAGGGCTCAAGTGCTAGGAGACTGGGGTGCAATGCCAAATATTATACAGATTGATTAAAACCAATCGGACCCAATACAAACCACCACACGCACTGCAGCACCATGAAAACTGTGGCTGAAGACCTCTGTCACTCTGATCCTACTCACTTGGAACTCAGTATTTCACATGAGGAATGAGCAGAATTTTATCTATGGTAGGATTTGCTGGTCAAAATAATAGTGCAAAGAAGGTCCAGAAAAACTTGGCATTACTGTGAAGACAAGAAGTCTGGAAGTTCTTAATTCAAAATGTAAAAGTACTTAGAAGTTCTTATTTCAGAACATAAAAGTTAATATGATTATGAAACCTCTTAGAAGTACAGAGAGCTGTTCTCATATATATCTTCAATGAGTTCACAGCGTAAACATGGGGCCTCTAATTCTGATTTGGCACTGACTTTTCTTAAAATTCATTGGTAGAGTCTTATATTTGTTATTAATCTTTAGTTATATGGGAAGTTTAAAAAGCCTCTTATTACAGTTAATTCGGTTTTTTTCTATATGTAAATATGACCTTTAATTATTTTTTTCAACAACCTCTTGTCCAACAGATTGATTCCCAAAAACAGCACACTACCAGTAAACAACACGTGAAAATGGAAGATCCAAGTGAGAAATGCGAGGGCAACATTTGATTGACTATAAAGTACATTAAAAGATAAATTATTATGATTATTATCTTTCAAACACAGTATCCCCTTTCTAAGGAAAAGAACCCATGAAAGCAGCATTTAAAGTTTCTGTTATTTTTATGTTAGCTAAAAAAATGGGATTAGGTTTCTCAGAGGCTTTCATAAACTTAAATGCACCATCTAAATGTAAGGGATTCTTACTTCTTCTTCACTTCACTTCATGAATCATTTTCCAGGTGGTCGGTGTGACGCCTACTTAAAACAATCAAATATGAGTAAAAATACGAATGTCCTAAGAGCAGGATGTAATATTGCTTCTGAAAAAATGGAAATTCCCGATATACCTTGAATTTCCACTTACAGAGTTACTAATTAGTATACAGTACTTCACAAAATGGGCAAATCCCCAGGACGCCAGACACTGGGCAGAATTTTTAGGGTCAGGAGGCTTCTGTTCTTCCCAGGACCCTGGGAGAAGAACAAAGTGCACAGAGATAACCCTTCAGCCACTATTCTCAGGAGCGGTCTTGCTCTGGTTACCAGCTAGTTTAAAAGAGATAATAAAAGGAAATGGTATTGAAAGTCTGAGCACTTAACAGAGACTTTTTTGGGTCCCTTAATACAGAAAAGTGTGCAAATTTGGGTTCTTGATTCTGTTACCTGGAAAACTCCTGGGTTTGTTTGGTTTGTTTATGAGAGGAAAAACAAAAAGGAGGAAGGGAGGGAGGGAAGGAAGGAACAGGGAATGCCAGGTAGATCACTTTAACAGATAATTGCCTGGATTCCTTGTGCCCTTGGCCCTGAAATGGGGAGATGCAGGAGGGAGCCCAGGGACCAAGGCCCCAGGCTAGGTGATGAGCGGGAGTACCTCTGTTTGCACCATGTTCACCCTCCGTGACCGCAGCTCCCTGACGCAGTTGTAGATGTCTACGACCCCTTCCCTTTCGGCCATGTCCAACATGATATCAATGACGATGAAACAGCCAGTCCTCCCTGCACCAGCACTGAATGAAAAGGGGGGTCTGTCAGTGGAGGAAGAAGGACCACACTGCTGCTGCTGCTTTTTAAATTTTTTATCGAGGTGAAATTTACATAATATAAAATTAAACCTCTTAAAAGGTACACTCCAGTGGCATTTAGCGCTCCCAAAATGTTGTGCAACCATCACCCCTCTGAAGTTCTAAAACATACTCATCATCCCCAAAGGTGGCCCTGCACCCATCACCCACTGCGGTTCCTTCAAGAGGCTCTGGAGCTCTGCTTACCTGCAGTGCACCACCAGTGGGCCTGCACTGGGTGGGCTCTTGGACTTGACTTGCCGCACGAATCCCAGCAGGCCGGTGGCATGGTAGGGGACCCCATGATCCGGCCAGCCAGTGAAGTGAAACTGTCTGATCTCTCGGATTTCATGCACACCTCTCTGCAGTAGTTGGTTAGCCAGAACAAGGAAGAGAACAAGGGAAAACAAACCGCAAATAAGCAGGGATAGCTGGGGGAGTGGAAACAGTCCCCAGGTAGCAAGTCTAGGGCCAGGAAACAGTGGACTGCTGGGGAAAGAGGCCATCCTTAGATCTCACACACAAATGTGGAAGGCATTGTGCCCTTAGGAAGATGTCTGGGTATGAAAGGGAGATGACGTTTGGGGAAAATGCTAATTTTTAGGTGTAATTCCAGCAAATGGATGAATTGGTTGGGTTGTTTGAAATTCCTTTCTAAAAAGTAGACTATGTTAAAGGTTTGTCTCACTTAGATCACAAGGTGGCTGGTGAGGTGAGAGTCTGTAGAGAAAGAGGCACAGAAGAGGGGCCTGAAGAAATTAAAGGATGTCTGTGTGATCAATA
Organism: Pan paniscus; assembly: GCF_029289425.2. Taxonomy (NCBI): domain Eukaryota; kingdom Metazoa; phylum Chordata; class Mammalia; order Primates; family Hominidae; genus Pan; species Pan paniscus. The sequence continues at coordinate 30,077,771 of NC_073266.2, forward strand.
CCAACTCCGTGTTGGGGCTTTCTGGCATCCTGGTACCTCTCACAGCAGGGACTGGAGTGGTGCACACTCACTGAGCATGCTCAGATGATGCTTGCAGTAGGAATGAATGAGGACACCTTTCCAACTAGACAGGTCAGAGAACTCATTTGCATTTACAGCTCTGTTTGTTAGGTTTCTCTTTTTAATGTGGGTAAATATTTTACCCATTCATCCAATTGCTAGCAATCTGAGTCACTACACTGCCCCAGGCATTATGGGAGGTGCTAGGGCTACAGAAATATGTTTTTGAGTGGCTGTCACAGTCTGCTTGTGGCAAACAGGCATGTAAGCCAATATATACTATGGGAATCGAAAGATATTTTTGCTGGAATTCTATGCTAGGTCAGTAAATCAAAGGGGAGCTGCCTGCCACTCAACTGTAGTAAAGGCAGAAAGAGACTTTACGGTTTGCTCTTGGTTTTAATTTACTTTTGTTTTGAGAATAATTAAGGTAATTTATACCTGTCAATTTTGTTTTCTAAGTATAAGCCTATATATTAAGACTGTGTTTTAAAGCAAAAGACTGTTTTGAAAACAAAACTGGAATCAACGCTGCATGTATATCTAGGATCAAATTAGACTTTCTTCCTTCTCTCATTCCATGATCATTTTCTGAACCATTTCTGCATTTGGTTTTATTGTATCTTAAAAGTAAACACTCATTAACCTTATCACTTTCACCATCGATCATTGTTCACACATGCTTAGTGAGCAAAGAAGAAATTCAGAATTTTTATGTGCTTTGAAAGACCAGAAAAGCAAACAACTGCAGATTTCGAGATAAGACTTGCTTGGCACCCATGTGTTAATATGTCTTCCTTTAATAACCCACAAATGCTGAAGCTTTACTTCTCTGTGAAAATGCCATTCTTTACTAGAGTTTAAGCTATAAGGAATTAAGCAGTCAGGGATTCATAAATGCAAATCAATATTGTCGTCTGCTAAATAGGCTCTGTGATCCCAGAGTAGTATGATTAGGTGGTTAGGAGCCCAAATTCCTTATCCCTAAAACCAAGGGAATGTTTGCCAGTGCCATGGTCTCCCTTAGAAAACATACAGCTGAGGCTGTGTCACCCTCAAAACCCCTAGAAAGCTCCCCCAGCTTTCTGCATGGTGACCCACGTAGGAGTGATCCCATTTTGGTGGTATGCATTCCCATATATGAACTGGGAAAGCTTATTGATGGTAAATACTTTATTCCAAAGGGGAAAAGAGGGACATATCTTTCTCCATGTCCTGGTGGGTTTTTGGGGTGTGGGGTTTTTGGGGAGTGGGAGCATGGGGTGTGCTTCTCTCTCTAGCTTTGTTAGATTTCAGTTCCAGCATCCTCAAGTGCAGAACTACAGCTCTTAACTGATCTAAGACTCTTTTTCTGAGCAAGGTAAATATCAGTTTCTGGAATGTAGAAAACATTTCTCAAAATTAAACCTCCACCCTTGAATATGTTTGCTATTGACAAGAGTGGCAAAGGAAATGGCTTCTGATCCAGTTTTCATTCTTGTTCATTGACATAGCAGTGTCTCCTTTTTTCTGTTTTGGAATGTAATACATTTGGGGAAGAACATCATAGATGTCATCAGTGATCACAGCCCAAATACCTCCTAATGTGATACTATTACTTCCTGGTTTTTCATCATAACAAGCATTAATGTTATATACAAAAATGTGAGAGTCACTTAATTTTTTTTTTTTTTTCCGAGACAGGGTCTCATTCTGTTGCCCAGGCTGCAGTGCAACAGCGCAATCATGGTTCACTGCAGTCTTGATCTCTCGGGCTCAAGCGATCCTTTAGCCTCAGCCTCCCAAAGTGCTGAGATTAACAGGCATGAGCCACCACACCCAGTTAGTCACTTAATTTTGACCCAAGTCATACAATAGTCCCTGGCCCAAAGTGGGTGCTTAAGAAATACTTGTGAAACGAATAGTCATGTTCTCTCTTGTATAATACATGTTCTGTCTTGGAGACAGGAGGATCATCTTCTCATGCCCTCTCTGAATCCTAGGCAGCTCCTGGGTAGCGAGAATTCAGTGACCTTGTCAACTTTGTTTCTCCCAGAATAGTCAGGGATAGATTCACCAGACAGCCTAAATGCATGGAGACTTCAGGGGTGTCTTCCTTCTGACACTCTGGGTACTGTGTATTATTTAAAATCTGTTTAGCTTGGAATCATCAGCTATGTGGGAAATAAAAGACAACAATCAGATGCAAAGCAGGAATTCATGAGTTCCAAAGTGCATTGCATCTGCTTGTTTTGCAGAGCAGAGCCCAAATCCATTTTCACCTTTTGGTCCCTTGATGCAACATGCTCTCAAAATAGACTCAGAATTGCAGGCATCTCAAAGTACATGCTTACCTGTTCTCTTCTTTCCTTTCTAATGAGAAAGTTAAAAACCTACAAGAAATGCTCTACAAGTACTAATGATTTGTTTTCCTTAAAGATTCCAATTGCCCAGTTAGAAAATCACTAATGTGTCATTTTGATTTCCCCAAATGCATTAACAAGCTCCTTCTTCCTTCTCTTCCCTCCACCACCTCTTCACTCGTTGTCTAGTGACTAAAATGACTGGATATTTCAGACACATTTCTGTGCAGCTGGGAATTCAGGGGAGTACAATAAGAGGTTAAAAAAAAAAGAGGAAAGAAACAAACAAACCCTTCCTTTAACTACAGAGATGCATTTTCAGCTTATTAGAGAGCTGACTATTGTTCAAAAAAACTCCATGTTTAAATGATGGCTTTTGGATTATTTTTTTAAAGAAAAAAATATTGAGGGTCTTTTATCGCTGTTTTAATGCGGTTATTCATGAGTGCTCTTGCCAACAGCCATACAAAAATCCTCCATGTGTTTTTTTTTTTTTCCAATTCTGCCTAAGAAGGAAAAAATTGACATCAAAGTGTGAGGTTCAGAACTTGAAGAACTGAGTCAACCAGAACTCCTCATTCTTTGAAGTCTCCAAGCTTTCTGCCTGCTTATTAAAAAAGACAGGCTAAGAAAAAAAATGCTAAATAGTATGAGAAACAGATTAAAATAAAGTCTTTCCAGCTTTGTGATTCTATGACAAATTTGGATCTGCAAACCAGGAAAGGTAGTTCAAAACATCAGACTAAATTAGCCAATAAGCAGATGTTGCAATTTCCTTGATTTCCTAAAACTGGTCTTGTTCATCTAAAAAGCGCATTTAGATGCAGTGAGAATATAGAGTGGAGAGGAAGGCCAAAATCCAATTCCCTAGCAATCTGCCTATAACCCAGGTCTTCCAAGAAGACCTGCTACTATTATATGAGTAGAAGCTAACAAATTCACACCAAGATCCCTAAGTCCAGGGCAGCTGTGCAGGGCTCAGTTATGGAGAATCAACTCTGGATAGAAAAGTCTGTGGATCTTTGGAAGGCAGAGTGTTCCTCAGCCACATCACCTCCACTTTCCCCAGAGCCTACCTGTGACACTTCTCTGGATGGACTGCAGTTTGCTTCACCTCCGGCCCCTCCCTATGTCAGCAGAAAGAGGGGGAATAAGGAAATTCCCTGTTATGCCCTACAGTGCTTCCCAGAGAAGAAGCCCCATCCATGCACATGGGATGAGGCAGGGCAGAACCAAAGCAGAACATTCACCGACCCAACACCAGCAACTACAAAAGGGGAAAACCAGTATGGGAGTGAGCATGAATGAATGCACTGGTTCATGCAAGAGTGTCCCATGTCTGATGGAGATCAGTCACTTAGGTTTCCAGGTAGGTCACTTCCACCTGGAAAATCCATCAGTCCACATTAAACCAGAGGTTTGGAAAGCCACAAGGAAGTGAGAGATTCCAGGAGGAGTTAGGACCTGTGTCTCAACACTGATACTAACTCCCTACTGGGAAATGCATATGGACATACACCATGAAGGAAATTTACCAAACTGGAAGGACATTTATCAAAATTTAGCAAACTTTGTTCTGTGAACAAAGAAAGAGAGATGGGCAGAACAATATCAACCAGGGAAAGAAAATAAACAAATAGACATTAACTTTTGGTTTACTTGCAAATTATAGATTCTTATGAAATGAGAATGATTTGTTTTAAAGATGGAACTGAGCTGTTATAGAATCAGAGGGCAAGATGCAATCTTGAGAAACCATCAGATAGAGCCTTCCTGCATTGAGATATGAGCATGTGTAAAGTATCCTAGGTAAGTTAATGAGGCTAGTATGGTACCACTAGTGTCTGACCATAGCTTTTAAAAGCAGTATGAAAACTTACCTTTTCAACAGCAAATGTTCTTATCACATATTCTGCCAGTAGTTCTGTTTCTATTAGGGTAACTTTAATGTCTTTATATATCTCTGTGTCATCTGGCCAGTATTTGCAGCATTTGACCTTTAGAAAACATAAAAGAAATTATGGGTTTACAGTTTGGTTTTTTTGGAGTTCCTCCCATGATGGGTCACACTATGATTTATAGGATAAAATTTGCACACAAAAGTTAATTGTATACTCAAGAGGAAGGTCTATTTTTTGTAGATCACCTGTGTTTTTATTCTTCTCAGAAGAAAACAATATTTGAGTTATGGGAGAAGTAAAACCTGGAAAAATGGTCTAAGTTTAAAAAATTGTATTTTTACCACAAACATCCCAGTTACTGTAACCATTCATTTCCTGTGCATCTCTACTCAGAGAACGGCCTGCAAAAATAAACTGTGAAGGAAGTTTGCAATATTTTAGCTCTTCTTTTGAATTCTTTCTAGTTTCAGAAAGTGATTGAAAACTTTTTAGGAGGAGTGGGCAGAAAATCAGATTGAACACTAAAGATTAGAATTATATTTTTTCTGAAGGAAGTAGCTAAGTCATTTTCCCAAATTAGAACTACAGATTCATTTTAGTATAAATAAATTCAATAAACAAAACTTCCTAAAACATGAAATTGTCTTTCCATATTGTCTGAAGCCTCTAACTAATCTCAGGTGGAAGAATTTTGCATGCAAGGAGCATTTGATTTCCCTCATTTCTGAGCACTGAAGCACTCCACTGTCATATTTTTGAAATTCTCCTAGCAAATTGTATTTTTTTTTTTTTTTTTTTGGTAAGAATGTTTTTCTAGACATCAACGAGGGGAGAGCAGGACCAGAGGCTGGGCAGGAACACGTGACCACCTCAAGGCTCTGTCCTTGGCCTCTTCTGCCTCCCCAGGATTCCTGGCATTTTCATCTATTCCTGTCCCTGCTCCTCCATGGATGAATTTCTATTCTGTAACTCTAGCCCTGTTTCTCCATGTGCTGAATTTAATGTTTTTTGTTTGTTTTTGTTTTGTTTTCTTTTTTAGAGACAGGGTCTTGCTCTGCCATCTAGGCTGGAGTGCAGTGGCGTGATTGCAGCCCACTATAATCTTGAATCCTTGGGTTCAAGCGATCTTCCCTCCTCAGCCTCCCAAGTAACTAGGACTACAAGCACATGTCACCGTGCCCAGCTAATCCTTTATTTTTTATAGCAATGGGGTCTTGCTATGCTGCCAGGTCTTGAACTCCTGGCCTCAAGCGATCCTCCTGCCTTGGCCTCGAAAAGTGTTGAGATTACAGGCATGGGCCGCTGTGCCCAACCTTCTGAATTTGATTTCTAACTTCTTTTGTGAGCATCTTCCCTTGGAGGTCCTGCCAGCACCTCAAAGACCATAAGTCTAAAAGAGAATTCTTTGCCCCACAGTCATTGCTCTCTTCCTGACTTCCTATGTGACTGTTATGATTCCCTTAATCAACCCATTCCTTCTCCCAAACCCAACCATTTGCCAAGGCTAGGAGTATCTTTGAAGCAGCTCTCAAAGTGTATTTTCCAACTTCTTAATCCCTCTGCCACAATCCTAAATTCAGGCTCTACTGTCTTCCTGCATGGGCATTCTATGTGTCCCAATACCACAAAAACTCTCTCAATGTGTAATCCCAGTGCTCTTTACTTGTTCTGCTCAACAATCTCCTATTTCTAACTACTTTCTGAAACTAAATACGAATTATTTGGCCAGGCAGGTAAGAACCAGTTTTTAAATATGGCCCCAACCAGCATTTCCAGCCTTATCTTTTATAGCTCTCTTTTCTATGCACATATATTTTATGTTCAAGGACAAGTGTTTGCCCTGTTCCCCAAACATACCCCATGATCCAAACTCCTACTCGCACCATTCCTTCTGTTCAGAATATTCTCCTCCCATCCATTTCTTCCCAGTTGAAGATTTTTTGCATTCTTTAAAGTACATCTCACATGTTGCACTCCTTCAAAGACTCCTCCATAGATGTGAGCTCTTTTTGCTGCCCTGATGAAACATGCTTGTTCTGACCCTGGTATGATGCCCTTCTTGCACTGTTTGACTGTAAACTTATTCCTGGCCAGCACATAAAGGGTGTTGTTTTGCTTATTTCTGCAAACCCTGCAACACCTGATCGCTGTGTCCTGTGTGCACTAAATATGCAATGTATACATATAAAACTGAATTTTATGCAGAGAGTCATAGGATCAGTGTAGGAAGGAAAGTCCCAGACTGGGAAAGTTTACAAAAGAAATCTGAGCTGAGAGGACCTCTCCCAGAATGGCAACCCCCTGAGGTGCACTGATGTTCCCCCACGAGCTATGTGGCTGGTTATTTCAGCTGCCTCCTTGTGAAACTTTCTGGCCATGGATTCAGTGCCCTTCCAGGGAAGCCTCATTACCTTTAGTTGGCAAGACGTAAACCAGATATGCCAGGAGTTGCAGATACTGTAAAGCAGGAGACAATGATGGTCCCTGCCCTCAGTAAGTGTTCAGCCTTCTTTGGAATCTTTTCCACCCTCATTATGGGAATATTATTTGTGACTTTATAAAGGGCTTATCTATAATATCTCAGAAATTTACATCATGGATACCTTTGCTCCATCAAAAATATCCCAGAGTAAGAGAGACCTACAATTTCTCCTTTCCCAGATGTAAAGTCAGTTTGAGCAGATCATGTATATTTGTGGAGATGTCTAATTTGACAGTAACAATGATTTCATTTCAAGAGTGTCCAGCACCATACTTTCACGATGCCAGTTAGCAAAGATGCTTATATGGGACATACTAGCTTCTTCTGTATATTGGGGGATTAGTTTTTACCTTTTTGTGACTTCAGTTATGCAAGCAGAAGGTAGTGGGATAGATATAAAAGTACATATATAGTATACAGGCACACTTTAAAAATAATTATTGATGAATAAATATACACTTTAAAAATTCATTTATTTCTCTGAAAATGACAACTGAACAAAACACACACACCCGCAACGTATGTTATACCAGGTTTATCTTACCTACTAAAAACACCTTATCAAGATTTATCTTAATAAAAATGATTTTACTAATTACAAGATGCAATTGATGTATGATATTTTGGATGGTCACCTAGTCTTCCATTTAGACTCTTTAACCTCCTTGTTCTCGAATTTCAAAAATATGACAGTGGAGTGCTTCAGTGCTCAGAAATGAGGGAAATCAAATGCCCCTTGCGTGCACTGAAAGCTCGGTTTCTTTGGGATTATTGGGAGATGCGCTCCCAACTCCTTCAACAACCTGGAGCGAGCTCTGGTTCCATCCGAAATCCGACCCTGGGCCCTCCCGGGCTGGCTGTCCCCGGCACCCAGTTCCAGGCTCTCAGGCTCCTGGTCCCCCGCGGCCGGATAAAGCCGGGCGCCCCCGCGCGTCGGCTGCAGGGAGCAGCCGCCAGGGCTTCCAACTTTGGCCGCGCTTCCGCGGAACAGGTGCCGCCGCTCTCCCAGCGAAGCGAGGGAACAATGAAAAGAAAACACCGTCTGCTCTCAACTGCTCGGCACGGTGCTGACTTCGCACCGCCCGGATGCCTCCGACCGGGCGGTAATTGCGAGGGAGGAGGCGCGGGGCCGCTTCCTTCTAGAATGCGTGCTGGGCAAGGCCCCTCCCGAGCACAGGCACCTGGCGGGGCGGGCCCAGAACAGGCGGCCCAGGCATTTCGAATCCGGTCCTCCCCATCTCATCTCCCAGAATACCCCGAAATGGTTTGCCACATCTGTTTTCAGCCTACTAAAAGCCCTTCTAAATTGGATTTCTTTTAGTATCTTTTTAACTACTTGGACTTGTGTCAAGTTATTATTTTGCTTAAAAAAAAAAGGAAAAGGAAGACAAAATATGCTTCGTTCTCGCTGCATTTACAGTTTCCGTGTCTGGAGAGTGTGGGGGCTCGCAGTCGCTTCCTGTCCTCTAAGGTCTGCATACAGAGATGCTGGAACTATTGGTTTGGAGGTGCCCGTTGGAGCCCAGGAACCAAGGAACGGGAGGCGCCCCTGCTCTGATCGTGCGCCTGGCTTGGCTGCCTCCTGCAGCCCAGCGCTACCTGCACAGCTTCTAGGAGAGGCTGCGCCTCCCACGCATCCTAATCACGTAAGGCGGCAGCCTCCAGCCCAGAAAGCAAGGTCCAGAAACAGATCGTCTAATTACCTTAGTGCCCTGGTGGTGGTTCCACCAGGCCGTCAATCAGGCTAACAGTCCCGAGCCCTGCCACCTGCTCATTACTGCCAGAGGGCGGCAGGAATAGATGTGTGGTCCCTGCTCCAAAGGGGTGATCCTTGTTGGCTTTAAAACTCACAAACACGAAACTGCACAGAAAGTGCTATAACTCCAGGATTTCTAACTTCCTGAAAAAAGATCTTTGAGGTGGGTCATTTTAAACCAGCAGCCCAGATAATACCCAGGTAAATTAAAGTCAGAGGATGGCTAGGGGCCAGAGCTGTGGCTCCCGAGGCTGCCAGCACATGACTGTAACTTTCAGGGCATTTGACATGACTACAGCAGCCGTTATCAAAGTGAAGCAGGCATGATACTCCCTTGGAGGGATTCTGAATAAATTCGGTAGGTCTGACTTTGTGGGGCCTGAAAATGTGCGCTTTGAACAAGCTCCCAGGTGATGCTGTGGTCTCTGGACCACACTGTGGGTAGCAAGGATTGAGACAGCACAGCTGCAGTCTTGCCAGGCTGGAGTGCCGGCTCTCACGCAGTGTGGACGTGAGCTTGAGGGGCTCACTGGAGTTTGCTCAACTGCAGGAGCTTCATCTGTAAATAGGACATGATTATAAGTCCTATGGCAGAGAGTTCTAAGAAGTCAGCAGTTCCCAAATTTGCCTGCACATTAGAATCACTTAGCTGGGGGGAGGGAGGTCTTAACAAATTCTACAGCCCAGGCCATACTCTAATTAAATCATAATTTCTGGGGTGGGACAGAGGTATCAGTAGTTTATTGAAGCCCCCCTCTCCCCAGGCCATTCTGAAGTGTAGATACATTTGGGAACCACTGGATTAATTGATACAATGTGATGAAAACATTTAGCCATGTGCCCAGTTTATCCAAAAATGGAAATTGAACAAATGAAAATTCCGACTATTAAGTGATCGTTTTGTGATCTGGACCCTAGATGTCTACAGGAATTCAGAGGCCAAGGAGCCCATGGAGGCCTGGAGAGAGGAGGCAGGGTGTCCCGGAGAAGGAGGAGGGCAGAGGTGAGTACTGACAATTGTGCATGGCTTATGATGGTGGAGGGACAGCTAGGGGGAACCCCCTGCTGATTCCTCTCTCCCTCAAACCTTATCTGACAAGAGGAGAGAGAGGGAGAGAGAGACTGGCATGTCCATTTGCCTATCAGTGTGGTTTGATTAACTCCCAACACAATAGGTGGTTTTGGGGAAGGGGATTCAAATCAAATATAGCTGCGAGGAATCTCAGAGACAGTCAATTTCCAAACACTCATTTTCAAGATCATTGCAACTCCCATCCACCGAGCAGTTCCTACTTTGAACCGGACACACTGGATGGCTGCATTCTGACATCTGTGGCCTCACTTAGTGGATGGAAGAGCATGTGATTTGCCCAGAAGAGACCTAGCAAGGGCCAGGCTGGTCTCGATCCTTTTCATTCCTCGTATTTCCTCGTGCTCTGGAAGGAAGAAGCAACAGGCAGGGCTAGGGAGTGCAAGTGGCTTGCTCAAGGCAATAAATTAGATGGTGGTGAAGGAGAGGCTGAAACGCAGGCTCTGACTCCAGCTACAGGGCCCTTTGGGAGGATGGAACTCAAGGTGCTTTATGCTTTCCTCAGTCTTACCAGGAGGCTTGGCCTCTGGAACAGAAACAAAGTAGGAAGCCTTGAAATGACTTCAGCTGCCTTTTTAGGGGCAGAACTGGAGACGGGTGGAGGGGTGGGCAGGAGAGCAGAATGCACGCTCTGAAACCATCATCCTCCTTTTTCCATTAGCACAAGCTGCTGCGTTTCTACTCTGCCTCCTGTGTCAGCAACTCTCCCCATCCACAGGAAGGAGTCTGGGCAGAACTGAAGGTGTGTTTATGTGCATGTGCATGAGTACTCATTTTGCTAAGAAACCCATGATGAAGAAGGACTAAGAAATGTAATTGTTAGCTCTTAAGTTGGGGGCACCATAATGTGATCCAATAAATACAACTTTAAAGGGGAAGAAGGGATGAAAAAGAATAAGGCAGTTACAAGTTTTGATTTCTCAAGAGTTTTTAAGAGACTATTCTTTGTTTTGAAAGAGATATCCAAACCGAGTATCCATACTTCTATTAATAGTTGTGTTTGGGCCCGCTGAGAAGAGGGTGGATGGATATTGGATAGTGAGAGCAAAAACACTGCCATGAAGCACAGCTACCACATAGAGCCCAGCCAAGAGCAGCTGCCAGCTTTGTTTCCAAGATAACAGATTTATTGTATCCCCAAACCTTTTGGTTTAGAGGTCTCACAGGAATAAAATATCACTCATTTAAATATCCTGAGAACACAGATTGCTCTGGTCTCAGTGTGATGGAGTAAGATGCACATGGATTTTTTTTCCATCTACCTTGTGATGTTGCAGCAAGTGACTTACACCCCCTGAGCCTCAGTCTTCTCATGCGGCAAGTGACTTCCAGCCCGAGCCTGTTTTCTCATGCATAATATGAGATCCTATTATTAACTTCTTAGGGAGGGTGTGAAGATTAGATGAGATTTTTTAAAGTATATATAAAGTTGCTGATTAAGTACCTGGCTTATCATAGCTTTCCTAGATTCTTCCTTTCATACTGGCTTTATTTGGAAGGGGGACCTTCCTTGGGAAACATCCTTGAAGATTATTTCAAAACTGGCACTACATCAAGAGCTTCTGGAAGTCTGGATAGTTTCAGTTTGGGAAATAACTTCATATCATAAGTAAATCCCTCTTTCATGCCTTTATGGTCCTGCCTTAAAGTACCCTCACAAAGCGTCTGTTTTCCAATTGCATCTATTCGTTAATGTTGTTATTTAATGGGCATACAATACATATAAGCACAAGGCCACATCTGTACCCACAACGCTGGTTTTCATCAGCTGTAAAGAAACATGCAGCCTGGTCCCCTTGTGGAATTTTAAGTGTTATCCTACAAACCACACGAGAAATCTGTCTTGTTACTTTTCTCTCTTACCTCATCTTGATGAAAACTTAATCAGAAAGCAGCATCACTCAAACTACAACCAGACTTTCAGGAGACATGTTATTTCCACTGCTTGTTCCCCATCTTATTCAAGAGGTTCAGCTTGACTTTTAGCTATTCCCCAAATGTAAGTCCTCCTGCCAGGGGAGGGAGATTTGCCACCAGCAAGGGCAATAAACAGAGTGTCACATACTACTCTACAGATTATTCTGAAATAAGAACTTCAGAAATCTTTTGAGCAATGACATTATTAGAATACATATATATGCTGCCAGGTACATCAGAGAGGACGTTTCTTAGAGTGGTACATGATATATCTGTTGAGAAAAGAAATCCGTATTTTCTGTCATTGTCAGTCTTCACATGTGTCAGGGTCACAGTATAGATCTACGACTTTGTGCCAGTCACAGAACTGTTCTGGCCCTCAGTTTCCTTATGTGCCAAAGACTAGATCACATGCTGGTGAAAACGATTCCAACTCCTAACGCTATCTGATTATACGCCCGCTCCCATTAACTTTGTGGGGTAAGTACTATTATCCTTATTTTACAAACACATAACGTAAAGCTGGGAGAGATTAAGAGATAGGAGACCTAAGGGACCAACACTGTGGCTGCAATGAGGGAAATCCTGTGCTTAGCTCCGGGCTGTGGTGTCCAGGCTGTCCTGCCAGTCATTCAGACAGCCCTGAAAGCGCATGACAAGCAGAGCCCGGACTGGGCATTGCTGGGGATGCAGAGAGCAAGGAGACATAGTTCTAATAGTCACTAAGAGACAGATGTGTAAACAACAAACTCAACTCAAGGCAGAATAAGGGGCAAGTTGACTGGTCAAGAGCACATTCCCTAGAGCCACACTGTCTGGGTTCAAAGCCAGGTCCCATTTATTAGCTGTGTGACCTTGGCTCCATTTTCCCATCTGTAAAATGGGATAAGAGAGTTGTTATGAATATTAACTCAATTCTTTTCCTTGTAAAGCACCTAGAACATGCTCAGCACAAGTAAATGTTCATTAAAATTTTAAAAATGAAAACTGCTGTTGGCAGTCAGAAGTATGCTAATTCCAAAGAAAGGTATGCAAAGCTTCATAAGGGAAACTACCTTACAAATAAGACAGAAATATGGAGTGCTGTTTCTATGGGTGGATATGGAAGAGAGGGATATTCTAGACTTGGGGAGTTGGCAGAGGGCAGCTGGAGTGGTCTTGAGGCTCTGGCAGGTGGGGGCTGGGAGGGTGCGATCCTCCGACAGCAGCAGGAAGCAGTCACTATTTTGTGACCGTCAGCTGCTTCTGAGGCCCTTCTTGCTGCACTTTGATGCTACACTTTGAAATAAAGGGAATTGTATTGGGAAGGAAAGTTTGTATTCAACAGGAGCAGGAAGACACAGGAATGGGTTTTCTGTAGGAGCAGTGTTTTTAGAGGGTACCTAGTTCCTTTGTGTAGGTGTATGTAATCACTGCCACCACCATGGGGCTCTCTGCAGCTGAGGCAGCTGCCCTGCTGGGATGGGGTGCTAAGTGCAAGGTGCGAACTAATTGCGACAAGGGATGTGTGAGTAGGTCGGATGTGGCACAGCTGGGAGCAGTTGGGGCCGGGGATCACCCAGGACTAGGTGTCAGGCAACCCCATCACCAGCGGCTTGCTTGGATCCTTCACACTGCTTGAGAAGAGGGCAGCAGCTTCAGGACTGGGGTGGCAGGATAACAGGCACATATCAGGGTTCCTAGAGCTGGTGAGCTCAGGCACTGGGTCTCCCGTGTCTCCCAAGTTGCCAAGATGTGACCTCTCTGACTTAGTCAAGACCTGGGAAAGTTCTTGAAACACACACACGATATTCTTTTCTTCTAGATAGAAGGATAACATTTTATTTTTAAGAACCTCGGATAAAGTTTTTATAGCCTATCTTAAAAATGAACATTTAATGATGACACAGTGTGCTGTAACAGAAAGAAGCCTGGCAGGCAGGCAGGAGGGCTTGGGGCTAATCCTAGCTGTGTTCCAATCTAGCTCTGTGATCTTGTGCAAGTCACTGAACCATTCTAGTACTCAGTTTCCTTACTGGCAAAAGAGGATACAAGACCATATGATTGTTAAAGGTATTCTGAGTCCTACAGTTATCTGATTATGTGATTCTAGAATGTGGTTCTTTGGAAGCCTTAGGAGTCAGGAGCATGGGTTCCAGAGTTCAAATCCTGGGTCCCACATTAACTAGCTGTATGAAGTTGGACCAATTTATTAATGTCTTTTAAGTTTGTTTATTATCTGGAGAATAGAATAACAATCATGTCTATTTCTTAATCACTCTGATGAGCTAAAGACTCACCACATTGACTTACCCACAAGAAATGTCCAGTAACTATTAGTGGTGGTCACCATTACCCCAGCACTTCTGCTATCGAGAAGGGAACAGCACTCAGTGTAGAGCTCCAGGTGCTCCATTTATTGTAACACACAATGCTTTATGGTCTGTATCAGTATTAGGAAGATAACAAGCTTTAATTTCAGAGGCATTAATCAGGGCTAAATGCCTCTGAGACAGTCTGAAGTGCGTACCTGTCCCAGTTCATCTCTTTGAGGAAATAAAGGGCTCTAGGTGTGAAGGAAGGAAGAAAGGAAGAAGAATTTACAAAAGACACGGGTCAATCTGAGTCTCACCACCCTCACCCTCTTCCTTAGGTTGTCACAAGGAGCTGCTAAGCAGATCAAAAGGCATTGAAGGATGGAGTGACATGATATATGACCTGCCCAATCCTTGACTGCACATCACATAAGCAGTCCTAAGGATGTGAAGTATACGATGCCACCAGTTGAATGGATTGAAGCTCCTACACGTACACTGTTGGTTTCAGATTCTCTACTCTACAACATCAGAAAAGAATCTATTTTTGGTGAGATAACAAATGTGCTATGTTACTCTAGAATAAAGACATCTGTTTACTTACAATTTTAAGTGATAAGAGTTCTGCTTCTATTTTACAGTAGACAATCTAAAGCTAAAAGATGTAAATCCAAACAGTGTCGGGTGTTGAAACATCTACTCCCAGCTTCCTTTCACATCCCCTTCTGCAGGCAGTGTTCCCCACTGTTCATCCCTGGTCTCCTGCAGTGCGTCTGTTTCAGACTGTGCTTCTTTATACAAAGTCCTAGCAAGTAATCCAGTGCAATACCAGGGGGCTAACTCACCTCTGCTTCCTCAGCTAGTATTGGCCAAGGTGACCAGTCCACTTTTGGAACTCAGCAGCACCCCCACAATTTTCAAATAATGTTACCCAAATGCACGTTCCTTGTCCTGAGCTCTACAAACCTGTAATTCAGGCATAGGGAAGCAACTGACACACTATCTTCTTGTCAGGTATGAAGGGTTTTTTTTGCATAGATTTCACGGCAGAGGTGTGTCCAGACCTGTTCCACCTTCTCACTGCTAGAAACCTGGTCCTACAGACAGGGAGTGGTAGCTTATGCATAAGTTGCTGTCTTTCTCTGGTCTTAGACATGTGGCAGGCACTTTCAGTGAAAAAATTCTGAGGCAGTGAATTCTGGTTGTCTGTAGCCTACTGAATTACATTTCTCCTTATTTATTTCCTTAGTTCATGAAACTAAAGTAGAGATACTGATGTCTTTGCCACTTTGTTAGTCTGAACGCAGTTGTGTAAAGGCTCTATCTAAAACCAGTTAATGGATTTTTCTGTTTCTTTGGTCCTATCCTCCTGGGAGAGGCCCCAGTGGTTACTCATGTATTTATGTGGCCAGACAACCCTAAGCCTTCTAAGGCAGAGGAAGGGCTCAGGGAGTAGATTTGGAAAGTAGAGAAAGGAGAAAAGAATCCTGCCTTCAAGAAAGGACCTCATTTACTGCTTTTCAGCAAATTGTTCAAGAATAGGATATACCTGCTGTGCGCAAAACGGGAGAAAAACTGACTTTCAAGGGCTCGTGAGCAGAACAAGGAAGGCAGGCTATTGCAGCTCTGAGACTGTTCCATATTGCGTCCAATGATGGTGCCGGGAAACTCCAGCTGTGCACACCCGAGCAGGTAGGAATGTGCTGGAACCACACTGTAAAACCGCTCAGGCTGTGATGCATCGGTCCCAGGTGCACTTGTCCATCTGCTACACATGCAGGCTCCCTGCCCTCTGAAGCACTTTTTAGATACAAAGGCAGGTGACCACCTGTATGTACCCCAAAGACTGTGGCAGACAAAGTTAGAGGTGACAGAGTGACACAACAGAGGCCCCAAGCCCAGGCCAGTAAAATGGCAAAGAGACAAGAAGTCCAGGCACAGATGTAAGTGAGGATTTTCCAGGGTCGGCCAATTATGGCAAAGCAGCAAGAGTGTCCATTGAAGGCTAGCGACAGGGCTCCGCAGGGGTGACCATGGAGGCAGGTGCCCAGGCACAGGTGTCTCCATAGGCTCAGCTAGACAATGTGAAAGAGCTGATCTGCACCCAGCTCGCAGTTACCTGGAGGAGCCAGGAGAGCGTGCTCAGAGCAGCACTTGTTATTCAGACCTGCAAATTTGCTTTGATCCTGTAATATCCTGCCACTGTGGCAGCATGAGAGATGGCTGACACAAAAGTGTCAGATGACTTATAGCACATAAAGAATTGTCTCTGAAGCCTGATTTGTATTTCATCGATATTTGAGTGAAAACGACTTTTGCTTTTTTTGTTTTTTTAAAGGGACATAATGGATTAGGCTGAATTACCAAGTATTTAATACAAAAGGATTAATTGGGTAGGCTAAATGTAGACACATTTCTGTCATTTCAAACAGGTGTAGTGACCTTCACTCACATCCTTAGTGAATATATTATACATATTTGTATGGCTTCAGATTCAAGTCTCTTCTTCCAATGTAGAAGAAATCAACAGAAGGAGGGCAGTACACAGAAATTCCCCTCGTATGCACTCAGTTATTTTGCAGCAGCTTACATGTTCCTCTGTAATTATTCTTCCACCTCTCCCGAAACAGTCACTCCTACTTTCTCTGTGTCCAGCCTTTCGGGGTTCTGCTCACAGAAGCCTATGATCTGGCAGGGAAGGCAACATGGCAGCTGAAGGTGTTTTGTTCCTTCTCGTGTACAACCTTATGTAATACCTCTATAATTGGGTTGTACATGTCTTGAAGGATCCTCTCTTTTATTCTCTGGCTTTTGCCTAAAGTAGGCTGAGAGGTCGCCTGATGCCTGCACAGTCACTAGCTGCACGCATACCAGGGAGCAGAACCAGCAAGAGAGAAGAACAGACTCCAAGGGGTTAAGGTTTCTAACACCGGCAACAGCAGAGACACAGGAGGCGTGAGAAACAGATAGGAAGATGATCCTGTCTTCCCCACAGGAAATTCATTCATTCATGGTGACAACTCACCAGAATTCAGAACAAGAGAGACCATGGTCTGCACTCAGAACAAACAGTGGCTTGCTGCTCCCAACAAAGCAAAGAACATTTCTGAAATGGAGATAGGGATGTGTGTGTGTGCATGTCCAAGTGTATGCATGTGTGTGTGTGTGTGTGTGTGTGTGCGTGTCATGTGCATACATTTGGGAAGAACCTCTGATCAGATATGGGGAATGTGAAAATTGTAAAAGAGATCTAGTCTGGTTACTCACGCAGGCAAATCTGTGTGTTGGGGGGGAATAGCTAGCCTTAAACAAAAATGTGCATGTGTAAATATGTTGTGTATGTATGTATTTGCAGGAATACTATCAGAATAAAGTTTACAGAGGTTGGGGTTGGCATATGATATGAAGTTTTATATAAGAAACCTCATTACTCTAAGTTATAAAATGCAGAACTTAGTATTTAAAATACTGAATAAGCCTTCAATAAGATTGGAGAAAAAAGTTATATGGTTTTCTCCTTGCTTTAGTCTGCGAGTATGTGTTTTCTTTTAGTGTCATATTTTTCAAAATCATTACCTAGTTTGTAGTCAATTAAGTGTTTCCTGGTTAAATGAAGTTGTTTTATAATTGTATATGTTTTTGCATCTCCTTTATACCACAGTTTACCTTTAATTAAATGGATTTGCTGTCCAAATTGAATTGACGGATGTGAAACGATGATTCTCTATTGATTAAACACTTTGAGTAAAATAGCCATTTCGTTGCCTAAGGAGATCTTCCAGAGGTAACAGTCACACTTGCAATTATACAGAACACAACGGGGCGTGCATAGATATCTTCATTAAACGATCGTGAGAGTCCTCCAAAGAAACCACATTCTCTCCAAGGACCCCCTCCCCACTGCAGGCAGGAACCCGCTGCGGCCCTGCTGATCACTGGGTAAAGACACGGAAATGGGCTCACCGGGTGCGACTGATTGTGGCAGTTGATAAATTGGGGGGATCGCTATAAGTAATTTTGAGAACTTCTGAAAAGGATATATTTCTTCAAAAATCTTAGTTTACTGTAGTCAGATTAGATTATTTTCAAAAGAAGGTCTATAAATTAGAGAACAGACTGAATATCTTTTATGGTCTGCATAAATTAAAATACAGAAGGATCACTGACAGAATTTGTCTCACTGGTACCTAATCACATGGCAACATTCCATTCCAGATCCTCTACACAATTCATGTGAAAACAGTGCAGAGGACATGGGAGCGGAGGGCTCTCTCCCAAGGGAGTGACAGTCCTCATGTTTTTGTCCTGAATCTTTCCCCTTTAACAATCCACACTCAATCGTTTTCTGCCGTTGGTGGTATTCAGAGTGTACAGGAAGCATCAAGGACTCTGGAAGCATGTGGATTAAACTGGATCTGGAGTGCAGATGCTTTTGTTATTCAAATGGATCCCGTCACCAAAATGTAAACAGCAAACAGGAAAATATCCCTCATATAAACATGGAATTTTAGAGTTCATATGGATAATTCCCTTCATTCCAAGGTTGCAAAAAGTAAGGTGTGGGGTAAGAATGGGTTGGTTTTCAGTTCACCTAGAAACGCTCCCAACACCCTGTTCTCCTTGGAGTCACATTCCCCTGCCACTAGTACCTGGAGGATTTGGGCTATTGGCTGTCCTGGGATTCCACCTACCTGCATCCTGTAGCCGCCAACTGGAGTCTCACTTAATCTGCCCATCCTTACCTTCTCCCCAGAGAAGAGGTCACTCCCATTCCAGGCGAACACCTTTACCTATGTCCTTGATGCATACCTAAAATAGCTACTTCCCTTTTCGTCCAGCTTCTCAGCCCATGGCCTTGTTCCTTACTACACTGGGAAAACCACTGTTACCAGGGGAGGGTGCCATCCTGAGTGTGTTTCTGTTTGGTTCAATTTATTTAAGTGTGTCCACGCCTGTCTCTGCTCTGCAGGCTCAGAGGAAAAGATGTCATCTCTTGTAAGGCTGAATGGAGGACCTGCGCTCAGGGTCCCTTCCCTCCTGGCTCCCTGGCAAAGACTCCGTCCACTTCCCAAGATGTCCAGTCTCTCCCTCTCTTCTGATTCTTTTCCTTAACACATAACTACTGTCAAGGGTCTTTCACCTTATAAATATCCTTTGATCAGAAATGCTCCTCTGTTTACAGCTGCACTCCTCTCTTTTCCCTGCAGAGCTAAGCTTCTGTCAAGTCTACACTCAGTCTATGCATCCTCATTTGCTACTCCTGCCTCAACGCTGCAGGCTGGCTTCAGTGCTTGCCATTTGTACTGAATGCATCATTTGGTCTGTCAACATCCATTTCATCCATTCACCCTTCCTAATGGATCCTTGACTTCCTTTTGGGGAATTACTTCTTCCCTATTGGGTGGCTTGTCAATTAGAGGCCCTGGACAGCGAGGGATGAGCACATGAACCAACCTTTGGGAGTCGGAGGTTCTATCCTTGTTATTAGAATCCTGAGCACAGTGACAAAGAGACCAGAGAGCTCACTGTCTTAGCATCAGCGCCTTGACTAGACTGTCTGGCTGTGAGACCCATTTGGCTCACTAGCCCTCTGGAGCTGTTACCTTCTTTCCTATCTTTTGTAAGCCTTACTCTTCACATCAACATTTTGAGCTTATAATATTCTTTTCCCTTTTCCTGAAATTAGCCAGAGTTGATTTCTGTTGCATGTAATCAAAGAACTCAGATAGGCCATCACTCTGAAAACACTGAGGCAAAAGGTTGCCAGTAACCTTTTCCTTGTTAAGTCAGATAGTGATTGTTCTGCCTTTGGATGATCCACTCTGTCTCTGCAGTATCTCCAGTGTGGCCCTTTCCCCTTGTCACTTCCACACCCAAATCCTTTGGGGCTCTCTGTCATTCATGAGCTGAAGCCCAATTCCTGACGTGGTATATCCATGACAAGGCCTCAGTTCTCCCTATAATCCCCATTCCCTATCTCCCCTGGTTCATACTGAATCCCTGCAGCTTCCCTCCAGGGTCCTGTGGTTGCCTCTGCCTGGAACACCTTCCCTCCCTCCTTTGCCAATTAATTTTCATTTGCTCTCCCACCTCCTGTACTCAGCACCAGGCACCCCTTGTTCTGAGATGCATTTATTGACAAATCCCTTCAACCTCCACTCAACTCCACAGCTAGATGAGGTGCCTCTTTCATGAACTTCCACAGCATGCTGTGAAACCTTTATCACGGAATTTCATCCCTTTGCTTGATGCCCCCTCCCTGTGTACAGGGACACACTTAATTTGTCTTAGCATCCCTGGCTTTCTTTGACTGCACATTGAGTGGTGTGAATGCAGCATATACTTACGAACTGAAGGCATCCCCTTCTGTCTTGTCTGTGATTTTCCTCTGTCACTTTTCCCCTTTTCTTGTACCTTTAGTTTGAGAAGGCAATTACATCTTCTTTTCAGACTCCCAGTTACTCTTATGTCTACTCTATCATTAAAAACACATTCCCAACCATTATAATCACTGTCTAGACCCTGTTCCCTTCTAGGTGCTGCTTCATCTCTCTCCTGTGACTCGCTGCTCCAAGAACAAGCTACATTTGCATCTTTGCTGCACACTTAGCCACTGTTCTACTGCTGCTGGATTCCTGGTTCTATCATCCCATGGGAACTTGGTACGTACCAAAGACATCTCCAGTGCTAACGGGGGGCACTGTGGAATGGGGAGAGAGCATGGGCTTTGGAACTGGACAGACCAAAGTTTCAATTCTAGCTCTATGCCCTTGGCCAAATTATTTAACCACACCAAGCCTTACTTACTTAGTTTAAAAATAGGAATCTTTAAATGTACTCAGAGGGTAGCTGTGATAAGAGCAATAGGGCTTGTGAAACATTTAGCAGGATGCCTGACTCAGTACATTCTTTCTCTCTACCTTGCTCTCTGATTCCTGTTTACCTGGCCTTTCTGTAGCTCGTGACCTGGTCGCTATCCCCTTCCTGTTGAAATGCTGTCTTCTCTTCGTTCTCATGATCTGGGTCTCTTTGTTCTCGCCCTATTCCTCTTGCTTTCCTTTTCCAGACTCCATCCCAGCTGTTCCTCCCGACTGCCCCCAGAAACAGATATTCTCCAGTGTTCTGTTGTGAGTCCTCCTCTTTTCTCTTTCCACTTTCTCCCAAGAACTCTGTTCTGTTACAGTGGTTATCACTTTGCATTATACTTTTTTTTTTTTTTTTTAGACAGAATCTCACTCTGTCACCCAGGCTGGAGTGCAATGGTGCGATCTAGGCTCACTGCAACCTCCGCCTCCTGGGTTCAAGCGATTCTCCTGCCTCAGCCTCCCAAGTAGCTGGGATTAAAGGCACCCGCCACCACGCCCAGCTAATTTTTTGTGGTTTTAGTAGAGATGGGGTTTCACCATGTTGGCCAGGCTGGACTCAAACTCCTGACCTCAGGCAGTCCACCTGCCTCGGCCTCCCAAAGTGCTGGGATTACAGGCGTGAGCCACTGCGCCCAGCCGCATTATACTCTTTTTTGTTTGCCTTTTTGTCCCATAGTTTGTGCCATGTCTTTTCATCTTGATATCCCCAGTGCAGCCAAAGCCTAACACACAGTAGATGCTTATGAATAAAGGGGGACGCTAATATTTCAGTTTGTTTCTGTGTCTTCAGCTCACATCTCTCTCTTGAGCTTCCTGGAAAGCACCACATTATTGCTCATTCAGCTTCTTAAACTCAGCATGTCCAAGATGAAACACATTGCCTCTCCTTACACCTACTTTTATTTGGGGGTGTGGGGGTGGGCTGGAAAGAGATACCCATTCTTGGTTAATACCCTTTATAGGAACCCAAGTCACAGTGGTAGAAACCCTGGTTCATTCTCAAGTTCTCCTCCTTCCTTATCAGCACCACCTACCCACCATAACACCCAAACTGTATACTCCTCATAAGCTCCCAACACCTCTGCCCAAACTCAAGTCCACATCATCTTTCACCTAGAGCCTTGCTCTAACCTCCTAAACGTGTCTCCATACTCTTCCATAGCCTTTCTCAGCCCTTTCTTAATGGTCACCAAGATTGTTTCTCAATACCAATTAGAACACATGATTCACTACCTCAATGCCTTCCATTAAAGTGAACAAACAAACACACACACTGCCCACTTGCTACCTCTCCTTCCTTCCTAGAAACACATTTCAAATTCTCATCAACAAGCCTGCAGTTAGCTTCCCGGCCTCAGAGTTCTTCCCTCATCAGCTGCATCAGGCAGGCCACTAGCTCTTTCTCCATCTTGCCATTTCCTCCCCTTCCTGTGCTTTCCCTTCCTTATGCTGCTGAAGTGGTTACTGTCTCACTCCTGCCATTTAAAATGCTTCCTCAGCAAAGACATGGAATCAACCCAGGTGTCCATCAATGGTAGGCTGGATAAAGAAAATGTGGTATATACACATTTTCTACATAGCCATAAAAAACGAAATCGGGCCGGGTGCGGTGGCTCACACCTGTAATCCCAGCACTTTGGGAGGCCAAGGCAGGTGGATCACAAGGTCAGGAGTTCAAGACCAGCCTGGCCAAGATGGTGAAACCCCATCTCTATTAAAAATACAAAAAGTTAGCTAGGCGTAGTGGTGGGTGCCTGTAATCCCAGCTACTTGGGAGGCTGAGGCAGAGAATTGCTTGAACCCAGGAGGCGGAGGTTGCAGTGAGCCAAGATCGTGCCACTGCACTCCAGCCTGGGTGACAGAGTGAGACTCCATCTCAAAAAACAAAACAAACAAACAAACAAACAAAAAAAAACCAAACCAAAAAAAAAAAAAAGAAAAGAAAAGAAAAGAAAAGAATGAAATCATGTCCTTTGGTACAACATGGGTACAGCTGGAGGCCATTATCCTAAGTGAATTAACTCAGAAACAAAACCAAATATCCTATGTTCTCACTTGTAAGTGGGAGATAAACGTTGTGTATACACGGCACAAAGATGGGAATAAACACTGGGGAATATAAAAGGGAGGAGAGAGGAAGGAGGGCAAGGGTTTAAAAACTACCTACTGGGGACTATGTTCACTGTTTGGCTGATGGGATCATTAGAAGCCCTAACCTCAGCACCACTAAATATACCCATTTAACAAACCTGCCCATGTGCCCCCTAAATCTAAAATAAAAACAAAATAAAATCCTTCCTCCTACTAAGGTCCAGCTCTTTACCACGCGCTCCGAGAAGACCTAGACTGCCACAGACAGAATGAGTCCCTTCGTTGGTACTATCACATTCTGAACATGTATCACAGTTCATTGTTGATATACGGTTCTCAATGACCACAGGTGATATTCTTTGAGGACAAGTGAATTATAACTATCTTTGGATTATTAGTGTCATAGATACAGTAAGTACAGCACTAAATGTTGGGTTAAATTGTGCTGAGAAGGGATTAAAAAGCCTATCTTTGGGCTAATTTGTGAACATGACAAATCGGGCTCTTTGGTTGAACTTTTTACAGAGGGGAACTGAGGTTTTCAGGCAGAGAAAACCTCCAGGTTCACCAGGGCAGCCAAGGAACCATCTTTCCTGGAGGAGCTGGTGTGGAGGAGTCTGTAGAAGGCCTTTCTCCTGCTGCTGATAGCTCAGTATTCGTTAGTGCCTCCTTTCTTGGCTGATGTGCTGGGGGTAGTGGCGTGAAGCCTGGCAGTGCCTGGATGGGAATCATCACAGGCCACACTGCCAATCTCCTCTTTGACTTCTAGTTTTGTGTTAAAGTTACAGCAATTCTAGTTTAGGAATTGCTGCTATTTCCAGCAGAAACAGATAATTCATGACCTACAGAATTGAAGGAATTCAAGGCAAGGTGCAAACTCCACCATCTCTGACAACAGAGAGGCCGTCCCTGTGGCCAGATTTAGGGAAAGGGTTCTTGACCAATTGCTTCTACTGGGCCTACCTGGAAGGACCCACAGACTGGTGGTTGTGCACAGGAATGGCTGAGAAGGTGAGTTTGCAGAAGTGGAAACAGGCACAACAGATGCTCAATTTATTCTGTAATCCTTACAGTAATCCCGTGACACAGGAGGGTATTAGTGCATCATTCCCTATGCTTAACAGATGAGGAATCTGGGGCTCAGAGATGTTGCAATGGGCATGGCAAGAGCCAAGGCCTTCTGATTCTCTGTCTGACTTACTATAAATGAGGAAGGGCTAAAACTTATACTAAAGGACAGAATATGGCAAGTGACATACAGAGAGGATGCTGATGAGGGAGATAAAATAGCCAGTTGAATAATCAGGTCGGGTTTCCTTCTTAGAAAGGGTGGAATTTTCAGTTAGTATTAAAAGAAGGGCCCTGGTTAAGCAGGCATAAGGAGGAAGGCAAGGAGGTGTTGTCCCTGCAATGTCCCAGACAAAAGCCATTAGTCACGTGTGGCCATTTCAATTTAAATTAATACAAATGAAATAAACCTCAGAAGTCAATCTCTCAGTCACAATAACCACACTGAAAATACTCAGTAGACCCCTGCGACTAGAGGCTCTGCAGGGACTGTGTAGACCTAGAGCATTCCAAACTGGCAGGGGTTTTCCTGGAGAGCTCCACTGTGCATGGGCCAGACAGCACCAAAAGCACAAGGAATGCAGTGCTGGGCGTGTGTGGCAAATGGCAAATACTTTGTCTGCCTGGCACTTCAAACACTTGTAAGAGAATGCTGGGAAATAAGCTTGCCGTAGACTAGAGCCACACTGTGAAGGCACAGAATAGAGGGATCTTGAGGTTTGGGCTTTGTTCTGGATTCGAGAGGAATCACTGAAGGATTCTGAACAGATGAGTGGTGTGTCAGGAGCCAATGTTTATAAAAATTAATGCAGCACTGACACATGGAATGGATAGAAGATGGTGTTGTCTAAAAGACCACCAGGATGGCTGGACAGTAGAAAGGAGAGCTTTATGGGGGTTATCGGTTTGCAAGCTGGGAAGAGTCTCCAGCATGGACTGAAGGTGCTCTCTCTTCAGAAAGAAGGACAGGTTGGCTTTTATGCCTCACCAGGTCTGTATCACACAACAGAGTCATACATATCAGCAGGTTTGGGGGGAAAGCTATACATATTTATAAGGTGAGCTGAGCACATGTGCAATAGGTAAACATACATGTACCATACATCCCATGTTCACTTTGGGGTGGGGTTTTTACCATGAAAAGAAAATGGCATTTGGCTCTTTACATCAAAAGGTCAGCTATGGGACACAAAGACAGTCTGTATGCAGCCTCTATGAGCTGCCGAAATGGGCTCAAGGTCTACAGCTGCTTATCAGGAAAGAGTGTTTTCAAGGCTGGTCCTCTGTCCAATCAGAGTTGCAGTGGTCTGGGTTGTGACTCAGAGCTATAGCTCCTATTGGTAGGGAGTTTGGCCATAGGAACTTAGAGGATTTGCCCCGACAGGCCCTGAACCTTCAACCTGTAGGTAACTCTGTTTCCTTCACCTTTCTGTCTTAGTTGATAATGGGGCATCCATTTTGGCCTCTGAGACCACAACAGCACAAGGTGACCACTGTGGATGCTGGGGTGACCAGTGTGAACACCAGGGTGACCAGTGGGGACGCTGCTACTGGGACTTATATGAAAGACTGTGAATTCCCAAGCTGCACTGGAGGCACCTTGAAAACAGGAGGCAGGTGTGCTGTTCACATGGTGTTTTTATGGCTTGACATTGGATTGGGCTGAGTACAAAATGAAGTTGTTTTCAAGCCTGAATGATAAGAAGAGGTACTGGGGACCAGGAGTCTGAAGATGAATGGACAAGCTTAGTTTCTAAGGTGCTTGGTTTGTGCCAGTTGTGGGACACAGAGGTAGAGATGGCCAATGAGCAGTTAAATGTCCAGGGGTAACATGCAGGAGGGAGGTAAGGCTTATGTCAGCTTCATCCTATGATAGGTGAAAGGATGACAGTAGATCGAGATGAGGAGTGTTTGCTGAATGAGCATAAATTATTCAAAGGCTAAGACTGTAATTACACAGGTCACAAAAGATCAATCTTAAATATCAGTTTATGAAAAAGGACCTATGAAAGTAACAGTGAGCGCTCAAGACGGAAAACTGTCAGCAATGTCTATAAAAACAATTTCCCTCTTCCCTTTCTTATGAGTTTGATGTCTTGGAACAACTCAAGAGATTTTGTAGTAAAAACAATTACTAATATTTTTATTCTTATAATTAACCAGTATTTCCACACTTTTTATAAAAGGGCAACCTTGCCTCTCTCTTGCTTCCTCATTGATCCTGGGTCTGGTGGCTGTTGCAGAAAAGAAGATGTTTTTTTCTTGGCTGTGAGAGGGGCACCTGGAATCTTAATATACCTTCCTTGTATGTGAATTAGAAAGTTGTTAGTTCTGACGTCTAGTGCTCATCATAAACTTTTCCTTTCATCACTCTTTTAGTGACAAGTACTGTGAGAGGAATTTTAGGGCGGGCTCCTTGGGTGGAAAATATCCAAGAATCCATGTAGGTGGTTTCTTCCCATCCCCTACTGTGATAGAGGTCCACAGCTCTGGTCCCCACTTCTCTCAGCTCCAAAACATTTTATCTTCTGTTATCAGAACTATTCAGAGTGACTCAACAATAATTTTCCTAAATGACTGTGAGACCTCATTTGGATTTTTAATAAACAGTCACATTCTAATGAGGTCTTCATAAAACTGACTAAATATGTTTAGAAATAATTAGCTTAAATTACCGGTGCAAAAAGTCTCCTTTGGGAGTCCTGCAGATTTGGTTATAAGACTTCTGGCAGATGGAACAGCTCAATACCACAACAGAGTTTTTGAATCTCCACACAAACGGTGTAAATGGGAATGCCTGGGAAACAGGCGACTGGATTAAGAAACTAAATGTCCCTCAGGTGGGTTCATTAAAGAGGGAAAATAATCACAACACGTTCCAGCGCCATTTCAATGCCAGGTGTGCAGCCGGTGGCAGGTGCCAGGAAAACCGACAAGGGTCTCTTCCCAGAACACGTGGGCTAAAAGGGGAGGCATGGTGGTGACAAGGAAGTCTTAGATAATGACAGGTCCTGGCAGATGTACCGGGGACCCCGCTGGAGGGAAGTGCAGCATCTGTGTCTTCTGCACCAGGTGCTGCGACAGGAAAGGTCTCCTGGCGGCTCCAACACCAGCAATTAGGGCCGCCTAATGCAGAGCGCTTCAGGGCAAAATGGGGGGAAACAGGTCCCCAGCTCTGCCTTAATGAATGGGCAGCAAGTCTGTGTAAACAAACACGCATCCGCCTAGCTCATGCTTAATGCATGAAGGACGCACTATGTGCGGTACACATGTTAAGTAGGTAGCTATTGCCCTTAAAAACCATGTCATTTTGATTTCTTGGGTGGTTTGTTGTTGTTGTTTTTAAGCTAAAAATGGAGGAGCTATCTGTAAACAAATGTGCAGGATTAACAACGGGAAACAGCCTGGAACAAGGAGAGTGCTTTTCCCATGAGGGAACATGACCTCTTGTCAAAACCCCCAAATCATGCCAGACATTTCAAGGACAGATGCCATAATTTCATTACTAAAGTCAGGCCCATCCAAGGGGCTGATGGCAACGAGGTGGGGCCTCTTCAGAGCCTACCCGTGTCCCCACAAACCTGGTAAGGATTTGGAAGAAATTTTTTTTTTTTAATAACCTTACCAGACCTAAAATGGTTGAGTTACTTTAAATCTACGGACTTAGATTTATGGGTAAACCAGAAACCTAGTTACCACCACCCACTTCAGCCACACCTTATTGGAAACAAAATTTCCATGGTTATTTGTCAGAAGGAATAGTTGCTGTCATAAAAATCACCAGTGACTACCCTGGATGTGACGGGTCCAGGTGCCTGATGGAAGGAACAGCGACCACCACTGCACAGCATTTTCATTCCTTTTCTAAACCCAGGTCGCTCTGAATGAAACCTGGCTCCCTGCAAATAGTGCCGTGTCTCAGACACAGTGGGCTTTAGTGTGTAATTATTATTTTTTGCTGCAGTAATTTTACAGCACAATTTTCTTTTGACTTTTCAACCAAAGACTATGCTGTCCTCATCTTTCCTTAAAGTAAAAGGCTGTATCATACAAAATCAGCTTAACCTTTTAAGCCACTGAGTCCAGACACAGTGGTGTCCTTTGGAATTCCAATTAAGCAAGAAATACATGTGCCTTTATTTTTAAAAATCCAGTAATAGTTGTTATTTAGCAATTATCTACTTTTCAAAATAATTTACTGAGGACTCTTCCTGTAAGCGAGCTCCAGTGCAAATATTGAACGTGTGCATGGGTGCACAACTTTCTGGGAGTGCTGGGATTGTGAAAGGAAGGCACCCGAGAGTGGGCTCCAGGTACCTCTTTCTCCCCATCACATGTGGGTGGTCAGCAAGGATGTGTGAAGTAAATGCAGGAGTCAGATGGGACTATACCTCTCAGGGGAAGAAACACAAGCACACGAAAGCAGATGAAATGTTTAGGCTACATGAGGTGGCTCTGGTGTGCTCCGTGACACTATGGCGAGGTACTCTCTTTATTCACCTTGCTGGGCATTTGCTCAGGGCCCTGGGCCTGGAGGGAGAGGCTGCTGAGCAAGGCCATCTCTTCCCTTCAAGGAACTTGCTTTCCAGTGGAATTGGCCTTTTTTTTTTCAATAGTCATTAATGTTTTCATAGTAAAAGTAGGTAGATTTGGTGTGCGTAACAAAAAGGGTCTTTTTCTTCAGTCTTAGGTTTGTTGGTGGAAACCTACGGTTACACTAATAGCTGTATTATTGAGTCCTCGGAATGGGCAGGAACTTCTCTAACCTCCTGACATGTGGAAACTCACTGAATCTTTACGAGAACCCCATTAAGCAGGCTGTTATGGACTGAATATTTGTGTACCCCCAAAACTCAAATGGTGAAGCCCTAACCCCCAAGTGTGACTGTATTTGGAGATAGGCCTCCAAGGAGATAATGATGGTTAAATGAGGTCATTAAGGTGGGGCCCTCACCCAATAGGATTCGTGTCCTTGTAAGAAGAGACACCACAGAGCGTGTGCTCTCTCTGACACGTGAGGTTGCCGCAAGAAGGTGGCCACATGAAAGCCAGGAGGAGGGCCCGCACCAGAAGCGGAATCCTGCCAGACCCGGATTGGGACTTTCCAGCCTCCAGAACAGGAAGATAGTACATGTCTGTTGTGTAAGCCTCCCGGCTTGTGGCATTTGGTTATGGCAGCCCAACCCGGTGGACACACAGTACTGCTAGTTTCCTCTTTCCAGAGAAAGGTCTGTGGAAGGAGAGGCCCAGCACCCTCTTCTAGGCCGGGCTGGTGGTCCTCCCTGCCTCAGTAGCCTCCTCGCCAGCTCACCTGCACTCCCATGCTGGCTCCCGGCAGAGACATCATTGAAAGAAAGAAATGGTTTCTATACTTTTAGTACATAAAATATTGCTCTAGAAGTGTTTAAACTTTGCATAATAGCCCCATAGTACCTCCCCCCTTGTCTGGTCAGTTATTATATCCTTTGTAATACAGATAATTTTACGTAAATCTTACTATCATACATTTTCCTATCCTATTCCTTAATATGTTGGGCTTTTGGTGTCTTACATCTGGCCTGCTTGGACCTACTGGTCTATTCATCTCTTTCTATCTATGTGTGGCACCTATCATTTTACCTTTTACTGTAGTCTTGTCTGGTTTTGATATTGAGGTTATACTAACCTCTTAAAATGAAATGGGGGAACAAGTTTTCTTTTCTGTTCTCTTAGAATAATTTTTATAAAATGTATATAATTTATGTATTTTTATATATTTATAAAATGTTATATATTTTTAACATTTACAACATTTGAATTATCTGTTCCTTGAATATTTAGTACCTATAAATACACTGGTACATTTCCATGCGTCAATTTTTAACCAGAATTCGAGTTTAAGATAATTATTATCTACTCAGAATTTCTGTTTCTTTTTGAGTCAGTTTTGGAAAGTCATATTTTTCTAGAAAATTACCTAATTCATCAAATATATTGTTATTCATATTATTCTATTGCAGTACAAAAAAAATCTGCTATTGGCTATATGTGGTTTTTCTCTATTTATTTCTGATCTGTTGCCAGAGGTCCATGTTATTAACCTTTTCACAAAACCAGCTTTTTATTTTGTTGAACTTTATTATTGCTTCTGTGCTGTTTAGTTAATAAATTTCTATTCATGTTTATTATTTCCTTTTTTCTTTCTTTGCTTTTGCTCTGTTCTTCATCTGTCTTCTTGAATTAGATGCTTAGTTGGTATTTCTTCTTTTCTAATAACAACATTTAAAAACATGTATTTCCTTCTCTGGTACCATGTTATTTGCATCTGACAACTTTAACACTATCATGATACTTTATGATTCACAGTTCTAATTATTTTCTGATTTTATTAGGTGTTTACTTTGACCCTGGAGTTGGCCGAAGTGCTTTACCCCCACAGATCCTACCTAAGTGAAAATGGTGTAACTTCCTTGCCAATTCCCTGGGCTGGCTGGTGCTCCTCTCCCTTCTCCCTCCTCCCTCTCCCTACCTCCACTTCCCCAGTTTGCCCTTTCTCTGAGGGTCTACTCTTTGTGGGTTTTGGTTCTGTGTGGCAGTCAACATCTAAATTCTTAGCATTGTATGTGTCCACATTGTTTCCTGCCCTCAGTGAGCTTTAAAACCCGGGATCCAAGATCACAAAGACTGGTGCTGCCCACCCTCCCCCAACACTCACACAGAACCCCCTGCCCAGCCTCCTAAGGGTGCATGCAAGCGCTACACTCCCTAGGATCTCTAGTTCTCACTTTATTTCTGGTCTGTAGTAGCTGTCTTTATTAAGGGGTAAGCTAAAAATTTAAAATATATATATTTGCATATGCATGTGATATACATATAAACATATTAAAATACATATTTATATTTTTATCTAGAATTTCTAGATGTCTGTAAGGGGATTTTCAGGTTAATGTGCCATTTTTGCTAGATATATATATACACACATATATATATATCTCCTACTTATATTGTGTGTATGTATATATATATATCCTACTTACTGAATATTCTCATTATGAGAGAATTGTGATGTCTTTCTTCTTCCTGGTTTGTGCCTCCTGAAACCTGAGAATCTTAAGAGACAACCCCTTTATGGCTCCTGTCTCACTGTTTCAATTCTAGGATAACCTCTAGGCTGCCTTTGCTGAGGGCAAATCTCATGATGCCAACTTCTCTTCAGTTAGCACAACCATGGAATTCAACCTACTGTAAATAAGGCAACTGCACGCTGTGTGTTGGCTCATTTTAAAATTTCACTTTGGAAATAATCCTATAGCATACTACTACTGAGATTACAACTATGTAAAAGTTTCCTGGTTAAATAAAAGCACTGCTCATAAACAGTTACTATGGAGAAGGTAGTACAAGACCTTCAGAAAGATGATGCTTTCCATTCCACAGGTTTGGAAACTGAGACACAGGAAAGGCCAATTTAAGCAAGAGAAGATGCTGGAATTCTAATCTAAGGATTGAATCTAGAGCTGCACACTGTTTTTAGAGCCAATTTTCTTGAGTTTGGGAATGTAGTCATGTCTAATGCAGCACCCATTGAGTTTTGACACTCAACAATCAGCATTCATGCTTAGAGGTATTTTTGTGCTCTCAGTATAGCCCGATAACAACTGCTTTTAAATCTTGAGTGCCTTTCCTGTCTGTTGCTATCGCAACAAATGAAAGCAATTCAGGCTATGTTTACTGATAATTTATAAGCAAGTGCAGCAAGCAATAGGAGGAGCTGGAGTAGTTAATGTTTTGGGGAGTACACATAATAGTTCAAAAGCTTGCCTCATGCCTTACTTTCTGTTACCAACTAAGCAAGGAACAAAATGGCCATTTGCAGCAGATGGTCCACTCACCCTTCCCACTTCCACAAGATTGGTCACCATGATGATACTTGCAGTGTTTTCGTGCCACACCATCCTCCAGAAGTCATAGATGGTTTCCTGCATTGGCCCTGCAGCAAAACACAACAGAAACTTTTTGTTTTTGTTGTAAGTTTCAACTGGAAAATTTCCGGGGCTTACAAATACATCTATTAATACCCACATGCAGTTCCCTCACTTGTACAGATGGACACAGGTCTCTAGTGTCAATGCAAAAAGATACCCTTTCTAAAACTGCACCTATAGAAATATCAAATTTGTCATTTGTCGCTGAATTTTCTCATGTCATCAAACATCTGCATTTGAGCTCTTTTTACCCTTCTTAAACTACTACCGTGAAAGAAAGTTATTTCTCCATCATTTAGCTATTTATCTCCATAGTACTCAAGAGTGAAATTTTAAAAAATAGATAACATTACTCTTTCTGCTAACAATTAGCAGATATCCCAGGGAAGTGGTATATAGAATGAAATGAGCCTCTATAGGAAAAATGGCCTCTTCTTGTTTCTAATATTTTTCTTATTCTGTGCTATCTGTCAAATTAATCCATTTTTTTTTCTGCTTTTGACTTTCTAAAGTAAGAGAGAGAAGTTAAGAGTTTTAAGCAGTTGCACTTCCTCTCACTGAACATAAAGATTCCTGGCAGAACATGAATAGCCATCTACTTCCTTAGCTCTTGGGATCTGAGCATTAAAAAGCTCTTTCCTATGGCTGGAAAAATATATATTACAAAAGGCCAGTGCTACAGAGAGAATCAGGTAAAGAAAGTTGGAATTTAAAATTTCTTTTAATCCAGATTTTAAAAAAACCCAAACTCGACTTTGTGTCCATGCATACTTGAGGGTATAAATGTAAGCGTAGAAATCTTTATAAGACATGTAGAAAGGCAAGGAAATGAGAGAAATGCAACTTCAAAGGCTTGGAGAGTCACATGATATATGTGAAATCATAAAAATGTTCAGGCACATCCAGGACCAGAACCCAATTGTACTAGGTATCTTGACATTTCAGATTGCCGGAGCTGGAGCTCAAATATTTGAATTTGAGATTTGCTTCTGCCTTTTAACTGGCTGTGTGATTAGGGGCAAGTTACTTAGCCTCTATGAGTTTCAATGTCTTCTTTCTTTATATACTGATCACAGTAACACCTCTCAAAGTTATTTTGAGGATTCTTGGAATTAATGTATATTCAGGCATTTTAAAAACAACAAAGCAATAGAAAGAAAACAAGATGCATTTAACGATGTTTATTAATAGCTGTCCTTTTGCAGCAGCCTGGACACTGAACAATAGTGACACACCCAAGGGGCCCTTCAGTCACTCCCCATCCCTCTTGACCAATTAGCAATCGGTTCTTGTGTAATGTTTCTTCTCCTTCCTCCCTGTCCAGGCCTCCTTCCTTTCTCTCCACAACACAAATTCCTATCATTTCTCCCTTGCTGCTTCTGACTACACTGTTACCCTCCCCGTAAAAGCTGACTTGCTCTCCTGATGTCTCTGCATCTAATTCCTTTGGGGAAGGGACCATGCACTCTGCCTCCCACAAAGCTCCACCAGCCATTTTGGCCACGTCCCTTGGCATGTGCGTGCCATTCTCCTGATGTAGAGGCTGAAGATTTCAGTGACTTTAATCTAAGGTTACAGAGGGGACAAGTAAACATCGGATTCCATCAATCACTACAGTTCTGGCTTGCAGAGAGGTACATTCATTGTGTACTTAACAGCTTGTTACTTATTCACAAGGGGAAAAAGAAGCAGTGAGTCCTTCTTTGCGCAAACAGCCCAATGTGACCCCTGAATCAAAGGGGGGGGGGGCTTCACTAGGTACACAGGGCTGTGCCACCTACTCAGAAACTTCCAGAAATAGTTCTGATGACAATGGCTCTAGTGGATGAAATCAGAGGTCGCAGCATCATGGACAGCTTGTGCCTGCAGGAAGAGCAAAGCCACTTCCCTTGTCAGGGCCCAACAGGGGTCTTCTCACAGGCACTCTAGGCTAGGGGCCCCATTCTGCCTCCAGCATATTCCTCACTCACCCCTTCTTGCCAGCCGACATTCTGGGATTGCTCGGTATAAGACCCCTCCCGGAGGGGAACTCAGCCTTCTTCGTTTGCTGCTGTTTTCTTAGTGCCCTAGGAAATGCCTGGCACACAGCAGGAACCCAGTGAATCAATGAATGGATGGTAAGTCTGTATGCATGTGTGTAAACCATATTATTATGACAGTGTTATGTTAAACCCATACTAGGTACTAAGTCAAATTAAGACATGATGTTTCTATGATTCCCTTTCTCAACTTACATTTCTAAGATTATCTGGAGAAGCTTGAAAACACAGCACCTTTCCTCCTTTTCAATTCATGGAAAGGTGACATCTTCTGCAAGGATTTCTTCAGAAGGAGCATAATTATCACTGTCCTCACAGCACAGCCTTGGAGCTCTGGAATTAAACCACTGCTCCCAAGCACTATAGAGATCACTCCTCTCAGTTTCCCCACCCAAGGCTCTGCTTCCAGCTTAGCTCAGTCCATCACCCTAGGTAACCACAGTACAATCCTAGCTTCCCAGTGACTGTTCTCTACGGGAGGCAATGGTTCTCAACTCTAGCTGCTTATTAAAATTACTGTGGAGATTTTTAAAAATTCTCAGGTCCCAACCCAAGAGACTCTGACTGAACTGGGTTGGGGTGGAGGTTGGGTCTGGGTGTGTTTTCAGATCTCTCCTGATCTATAGCATCAAGGACATCGGCTTCGTCTTCCAGTATAACCATCAGGTGCTCTCCTATGGAGTTGTAACTGTGAAACACCAAAGATTTGTTTGTTCTGAATCTCCTGACTAGTCTAACCTTGCCTGCAAGCTCTGTGAATCATGGAATCCTGTTTTGCTCGGATGTAGAAGGAACTCCATTCATAACATGTCATCTAGGAACATGACCATGCCACCTCACCTCTGCGGCTGGGCATCAGTTAAGATGGCCTGGGTTTTTACATGTTTACATAATGAAATTCGCATTGTCTTTAAAATAAAGGGTGTTTATAAGCACTAGCAGCTCACTTGGCTGATAATATACACTTAGTTTTTGTGATTTTCTTATCCATTGACCTACGCTAAAAAAAGATTAGGATACAAAAATAAACTAGGTGAAATTCTTTTCATTGCTAAAATTAGATATGTGGATCCAGAAGAACAAAAAGAATTCGGTGTTAAAATCTAAAAATGAAATTGAACACAAAGATTATTCTAAATAGATCCCAGAAAGAAAAAAAAAGTGCAGGCAGAGACATCTCCCTGCAGTGCAGCTGGCCTCGCTTTCTCCTGTCTCCGCTCTCCTGCAGGCACGGGGCGCTGTGCAGCCAACACTTGGCGGCCGTTCCTTCTGCCACACGCGTGGCTCCCTCCCTGGCCTGGTCACTGTGGTGGCTCAACAGTAAAATTGCTCAGGGGTGGGCACTGGTGATTCGTGGCTGATGATTCCAGGCATTTTTCCAAATGTTCATTCAAATCCTGTTTTTTTGTGGGTTTTTTTTTTTTTTTTTGAGGGTAGAAAATAGGGAAGGTGCCCAAATAAGGTTTTTAATGCAGAATGTATCAATCCTGTTTTTCTTGTCTCTTCCACATATTTCAAATCATTTCCCAAGATCTCAAGTATTACTCAGCTACCTGTCTCCTGGCAAAATCAGAACGTACCCTCCAGGCCAGGGGAGGGGTGGACTTTACTGTCACCAAGAGCTACTCCATTTGGATTCAGCAGCTCCTGGCGGGGTCTGAGTGACCACGACCATCATGAGCCAACATCACAAGTCCAAAGATGTGAGCCTGGTACACAGGGAGGCTCCTCTTAGCACCCATGCCCTTGAAGGACCTGAAGACAGGGGGAACAGCATGGGAGGTCAGTAAGCCTTTGCCTTTGACCTCTGACTCCCAAGGTCACTGTGGATTGCTCACAGAGTGGACAAACAAACTCCCAAGATTTTTCAGAGCAAGGAGCTCTGAAAAGCCTCCCTCTCTCAAGGTGTGAACAGATGTGTTTGCAAGACAGGGCATTTGATTTCCGCAGTTTCTGGCTGCGGGGGAGCCACTGCAATTGCTGTGGTGGTGCGTTTACAGATGTTTGCACAATAGGCAACATGGTTAATCTCAGCAGTTGTCCCCCTGTGGGAAATTTGAAAGGTAACATCTAGAAATTTCTATAATATCAGGCCAGTAATACATTCCGTCTCCTCCAGCTGGCAGGCACACAGAGACCTCTACTGAGAAGGAAAGGTGCAGGGGGCCATTCCTGCCACCACCAAGCCCCAAAGGGAAAAAAAAGGGGGTGGAAAGTGTTTTTTTTTCAATAAAAAACATTAACCATTAACAAGCAATGAAAAGCATTAATGAAAGACATTCAAGGATGGGCCTTATTGTATAAGATGAGTTCTCTAGTTCATGGGAAGTGAGAGATATCAAAAATCATCATTTCAACAATGTATAATATTCAGGTGATGGGTGCCCTAGAAGCCCACACTTCACCACTAAGCAATATATCCAGGTAACACCACTGCACTTGTACCCCTACATCTATAAAAATGATCATTTTCAAACCTTGATGACTTGTACCCCTGCTTTTCACATTTGAATTTCTATACACTATGTTTTCTACATTAACTAGAGCTGCTGAGAAGTCAAGGTCCCTTAAGCTCACAGTGGCATTTTCGAGTTTTTTGAAGTAAAGAAAGATAATATAAGTACAAATTGGCATTCCGTCATAAACAGAATAATGCCTAATATCCCTTAAACACTTACTATTTCCCAGGTCCTGTTTGAAGTAGTTTACATGACTATTGCATTAAATTTAGAAAACACCATCCTATGAAATAGGTCCTATTGCTCACCCCCATTTTACTGATGGAGACTGAGGCACTGGGAAGTCAAACAAGCTGTCTAAGGTCACACAGCTAGTGAGCTATAGGGCTGAGTTTTGAACCAGAAGTCTGACTGCATTACATCATGCCGCCTCATTTGAACATCGGAAGCAACTCAGAAGGGCTCTACCAGACAGGTGTGTACCACACAGTCCTCACAATCCCGGCAAGAAGAAAACAGGAGAGAACCCATATTAACCACACTGAAAAACCACCTCTTTAAAGGTGTTTTTTTTTTTTTTTTTAAGCATTACAATTTTAATGTAATGACATAGAACTTTGTATCTTTCTAGGTTTTCATTTTTTTTTACTTTTTTCCATATATATATATATTTTTAATTATACTTTAAGTTCTAGGGTACATGATCTCAGGTCACTTCCCTCCTTTAACTACTCCAAGGGCCTCCCACTGATACAGAATCAAATTCAGCTTCACAAGCACAGCCAGCCCCCAAGCGTCTGTGCTTACCCGGTAGGACTACTTCAAGAGCACAGCACACCCTGTTTCCTCCACTCCATTTCTGTCCCCCTCCAAACCCCAGCCACCATGACAACTCACCTATTTACCAAGTGGATGAATACAACACCCCAAACCCACATGGGGCCTCCCCTGAATCCGTTCCCTACCCCTCAGCCAGGGCTCATCTATGAAGACTGTAAACCCCACATGTCATTTTCCTGCATAAA
The DNA here is from genome assembly GCF_029289425.2 of Pan paniscus. Classification (NCBI taxonomy): domain Eukaryota; kingdom Metazoa; phylum Chordata; class Mammalia; order Primates; family Hominidae; genus Pan; species Pan paniscus. Next base: position 30,115,125 of record NC_073266.2, read on the forward strand.
TCCTCCCACGGCTTTCCGCTGCTCTCAGAGTAAGCCCTAAATTCTTTAATAAGGCAAATGCGGTCCCACACAGCCTGTGCCTGGACTGTGTCAGGGCACCTGCCCCTCCCTGACCATCTATCTCCCTCACACTCCTTCCCAGCGTCCTCCCGCAAGACCCCCCTCTGCTGATGCGTCACTTAAAGCCTGCACATCTCCTTGCTGGTTTCAGCTGAGCAGTCCAAATGTCACTTCCTCAGGCCACTTTTCCAAGACCCAAGTGGAGGCTCCCTGTTTCTTCATGATGTTTAAAGTGAGTTGTGCTGCCAGTGTGTTTTCCATGCACATTTTCCTAACGTGGCCTCATGCCTAACTTGCTTTGTTCGTTTATACCACTGTCCCGGCCCCAGTGGGTATGAGTGGCCACCCCTGCGTGCAGCAGTTAAGCACTCAGCCTAGTGTTAAATGCCAGGCATTCTGTGAGGTATAGTAGAGATGTAAAAGTGAGTAATACATACATGGTCTCCACCATCCAGAAGCTTGAAATTTTCTAAGGTAGAGATAAGATAAGAACAGCCCACACTCTCATGTAAAGTACAGTAAGGCAAACATCCTGAGACACTTAAACCTCAACTGATGTAATTCCAGCTACTCAGAGGCAGAGACGGGAGGATTGCTTGAGCCCAGGAGTTTGAGACCAGTCTGTGCAACATACCTGTCTCAAAAAATGTAAAAAAACCTCCTCAAACTGAGCTATGCATACCCTTGGAGATACATAAAGACGATCTAAGGCATATATGAGTAGTTTTTCAAGTATTAATTTCCAGATACTTAATATCTATAAGGACTCTGCCAAAACTTATTCCCTAGGCAGGAGTCTCCAGCCTCCATATGCAATAGTCTTTCTTTTCTTTCCACTTCTTTTCTCTTTTCTTTTCTTCCTTTTTAAAATGTATTATTATATACATTTTTTTGATGATTGCTCTGTTGCCAGGCTGGAGTGCAGTGGCGTGATCTTGGCTCACTGCAACCTCCATCTCCTGGGTTCAAGCAATTCTCCTGGCTCAGCCTTCTGAGTAGCTGAGACTACAGGCACGCACCACCACGCCCAGCTAATTTTTGTATAATTTTTGTATTTTTAGCAGAGATGGGGTTTCACCAACGTCTCGATCTCCTGACCTCATGATCTGCCCGCCTCAGCCTCCCAAAGTGCTGAAATTACAGGTGTGACCCTACCTTTCCCTTTCCCTTCCCTTCCCCTCTCTTCCTCCTTCTCTCCTCCTCCTCCTTCTTCTTCTCCTTTTTCCTCCTCCTCCTTTTCCTCCTCCTCCTCTCCCTCCCCCTCCTCCTCCTCCTCTCTTCTTTTCTCTCTCTCTGTCTGTCTCTGTCTGTCTCTCTTTCTTTCTTTTTTTTGAGACAGAGTCTAGCTCTGTCGCCCAGGCTGGAGTGCAGTGGTATGATCACGGCTCACTGTAGCCTTGACCTCCTTGATTCAAGCGATCCTCCCACCTCAGCCTCCTGAGTAGCTTGGACCACAGGCACTATGCCCAGCTAATTTTTGTACTTTTGGTAGAGATAGGGTCTCACTATGTTGCCCGGGCTGGTTTGTAACTCCTAGATTCAAGCAATCTGCCTGCCTCATCGTCTCAAAGTGCTGGGATTGCAGGGATGAGCCACTGTGTCCAGCCTCACAATAGTCTTTCATACACTTGAAAAACCACCTATCTCAAATATGACCATGGGGCACTGCCCAGGTGTAAAAACCTACAGGTTTGGGCTGGAATACTGGCTCCAGAAACTCACTTCCCTGTCTGAAACAATTCTGTGAGGAGTAAAACTTAGCATTTTGGCTTATGTTAAGATGTTCTGAACTCAGAACTCTTGAAGCAGTAGAGGTTGGTAATATTTATTACTATTTATTTATTTATTTTTTATGAGACAGAGTCTCTCTCTGTCACCCAGGCTGGAGTGCGGTGGCGCGATCATGGGTCACTGTAATCTCTGGCTTCTGGGTTCAAGTGATTCTCCTGGCTCAGCCTCCAGAGTAGCTGAGACTACAGGCGTGCGCTACCACGCCCAGCTAGCTTTTGTGTTTATAGTAGAGATGGGGTTTTGCTGTGTTGGCCAGGCTGGTCTCCAACTCCTGACCTGAAATGATCTGCCCGCCTCAGCTTCCCAAAGTGCTGGGATTACAGGCGTGAGCTGCCACACCTGGCCATATTTACTCTTTTAAATGGAACCAGAATGCTTTCGAGGAGAGCCAAATTTTCTTGGATGAAACCCGTAAGTGAAAGTTTCATGAGTTTTCTTTCAGGTTTGGTATGCTTGAATCTGTAAGGCAGTTAAAAAACACCACATATCATAAAATATTTATCTTAATTACACCAATCCTCATTTTATCTTAGAAAGTATTTCATATTGTCTATCTCTTATTAACAAATACACTTACATAAACATGTGATGAAAGTTTTCGATATCAAACTCAAATGTTTAGAGCAGGTGCATAATTTCTTCAAACTTCTTTTGGGGATACACAAGAAGAAAAGTCTGAAGGCCAGGGTCGGTAACTGATGTATGAGGATGCCTGTGGCAGTCAAAGGCAGGAAGAGCTTAGGTCTGACTGGCGACGCAGTAGCAGGACTAGCATTGTTGAAGTCAGGTACCTGCCATAGGTCTCAAAGGACAGGGTGTGACTCTGAAGGAGGGGAGAGGGGAGGGAGGGTGGGGATAGCAGGTCCTCCAGCAGGAGCCACTTGTTGCCACTTGGGAGGGAAGGAGACTCCCATGGGGCCCTCTTGTAGGAAATGTAAAATTCTGATTAGATTTGCAAGTTCAGATTTTAGGAGTGGAAGACAACCATGACAGATACTAAAAAACATGACTAAGGAAAGTTCCGGTTTTAGAATCAAAGCTCGGGAAAAATCAGAGAAAGAAAACAGAGGAAGAAGTGTTTGGTTGTTGGAACGGACTCTACGGGGGGCACCTGTACTGCAAGGAGGTTTGATCAGGTATGGGCTCAGCCTTAGGTGTGACCAGCCATCAGCAGCTGAGGATGAAGTGGGAACAGGAGGAGCAAGGTACGGTGGGCTGAGAGAAATGGTAAACTGAGCCCAGCTATCCAAAGCCAAGTCCAAAGGCTCCCACTGAGCTCTCCTGCATGTTCTGGACAGATGCCAGTGTCCAGAGCAGAAGGGTCTACTCTTTCCATTGAACAAAACAACTCCTAAGAAACAGGAATATGTTGAATGTGAACAGTAAAGAACAGTGAACAAAAAGGTGGTCCGTATTGATTAATGAGAGGCAAAGTTTAAACATATTTTATAATTTTACAATTATTATGGCAAGAACAGCTCCCTGGGCATCCAAATGGCTGGTGGAGATCTGCAGCAGAAATGTCCAGGTGGTGATGGGTCGGGAATCCAACAGACAGCAGCAATGTGGCTGCTGGTGATGGCTCAGCACAGGGAGAGCCTGGGAGCAGGAAGGTCAGAGCCTATAGGGCAGGGGGCAGGCCCTAAGCCGGCCTCGTGTGGCTGGCAGGGCCAGCGTGGGCTCCAAAGCTCCCCAGTGTGGCAATGAGGCTCAGGTGGGCTCAGGAACCAGGGGATTGGTGGATAGGCTGACCTCTTGATTCAGACCAGGGAGGACTGGGGCTGTACTAGGAAGACAGTGTTAAAACCAATGGGGACTCTTGCCATCCCTAAAGCTCTGTCAGCAATAAGAGAACCAAGGCTTCTAGGCTGGAATAAGGGGAACCCAGGACAAGGGTGTTGGACAAATAAATAGGTACAACTAGATGGCTCCCTGCCAGGCAGGTGCTGGATGCTGCTCTTTATATGCACGATCTCATTCATTCCCCAACACAGCGGTGTGAGGCACCTACTCCAGCCCAAGAAACAGGCTTAGGAGATGAAGTGCCTTTGTTACAGCAGCACTGCCAGTATGTGGCAAAGCTGGAATTCCAATTCAGGTCAGCCCAGCAACACTATTCTGACTGCAGAATGAACTGAACTGCCCGAGACCAGGGCCCGTTTGAGCGCATCACCAGAATGTTTGTTTCTAGCGTGGTTCTGGGACCTGAAGGAGTGAGTGTGTGGTGGGTGGGGGTACACACTGAATGGCAGAAGTGCGAAGGGAAAGGGGAGGGATGTTAAGGCAAAGCAGCTGCAGGAAACCTGGGCTCTCTCTTTTGGGCACTGGCAGCCAGTTCCCTCCATCAGCAATGAAGATGGCTGAAGGTGGGACTTAACCACAGAAGACGATGAGCCTGAGAGGCATTCATTTTAAAGCTCTTGCTACAGGAATAAAAGTGGTCCTAAATTTTTGATCCATGATTGCTCCTGTTGCTGTTGGTGATAATCTATAATAAGGGTTACGAAGTCAGTTACTCAACATTTAGAGAACTAGTTGTCCCTTCAGTGGTTTTCTAAGTTTTTATTATAAAGCTTTATGTGATTTTTCAATATGATGCTTCCATAACACTTAAGTCTATAATTTTACATTGAGTAGCTTTTCATTTTTACAGTAGTGAGATGTAAATGGTAAAATATGCCACCATGCTTTACAAACTGAATCTGCCTCATGTGTCACAGAAGTGGTAACAGTGACACAGAATATACTTGGCTTCAGCATTAATAATCCTTAACATCACTTATTTGATAGTTGCATTTGTTCTCCTTTGAGGTTACTTATGTTAAAATCATGCAATTTTCATGAATAATTTTTTGTTTCAGCTGCAGAAAAGGAAAAGCAAAGTTGAGATGGGTGGGTACAAGGGACATGATTTGCTCATTATCCCGAATTGCTAAGAATATCCCAAGAAAATTACCATTTAAAGGAAACAATAGAAATCAACTAATGAATTACAAGCAAACACACTGAGAATTGTTCTACGATGGGGAAAACTCGGCAATACTTTAACCTAAAATCAAAAATATAACTGGCCTGTTAAAATCGCATTTTCTAAGGACAACTCTCACATGAAAAACTCTTTATGCCTAGAATTACAGGGTTAGAAGTGTTCACTGGTCCACTGGAATTTCAATTTGGTGACAGTAAAAGAAGACAAAAGCTATAATAAAATATACCTTTTTAGAAGTAGTGTTGAAAGTGATGACTTAAGTAATAAATGTTAAAGAATGTTTTGTTAATAAATTACAGTGATGCCACACAATGACACATCTCTTCTTCTCAACTGGAGTAGGGTTTCCTGTGACAAGAGTCTTTTCCCCTCACCTGGCCCTCTCTGGTTGGTGGGTACTTGCTGTTTGCCCAATTTCTTCTAAATTGCCTTGCAGGTGTGTACTCTTCTTATACCTAAAATCAGGCATATACTTTCTGCTGTATCCACGATTAGCCTTTTCTCCAGAGCACACAACCCACATGTTGATGCTTACATTTCACTCATTCCATTCCCCAAAATTCTCATTTCAGACTGAAGTAAGAAAGTGTGACAATATAAACCATGTGACTATTTGTGGCTTTCTCTACATAATTAGTTTCATGGAATGTTTGTTTCCGGGTGTATTTCTAAAACATACGAAATCCTGATTGGACACCAAAAGGCTATGTCAAATTTCATTAAGAGAAAATTGGCATAAACCAAACATTAACGGACAGGTTTTAAATAAACACTAAAATAGCCTGGGAAACCTCTGTCTATAATATGCTATACAACCCTTCAACCATCATCTCTTTTCTCTTTTCTGGTTAATAATCTTTTCTTTTAATCATTCATTCAATTAAAATGATTATGAAATGTTTAAAAACAAAAAGGACAAATAATTACATAGTAGATATTATTTAGTATGTCTTTATAATAAAGATAAATTTAATCAATAGCCATTTTCTTCCTAAGAAATATAAGGAACCTACCATGTTAAAGCCCCTCTCTAAAACACCCCTGTGTAATTCTTATCTCAGGAACTGCTTTCAATGAAGCCTGTTAGGAAGGAACTTGTCTGGTCTTTGGAATTAAGCTGTTTTCACTCACATGTCATCTGACTTTAAGTGTGCACCAGGGAAGCCTTCAGAACACCAAGACGTGGAGCTGGCGCTGCTATCAAGGCTGCTCAATTTCAGCAAGACTTCAAAAACAGAAGGAAAATATGCTTTTCCAGCTTAGGATGCAGCTGTTGTCTTTCCAACCTATGTTTGTCTACAGTTTAACAGTGAACAATGATGGCACTCTTTGTACTCTGGAGGGAGTACAGGATGTTGGTGCACACTTAAGTGGCTCCCTTTGATACATCCTTCTGGAAGGAAGCATTAACAGGTGTAGGATGTATCAGCTTTCATGAAAACTATACGAGTATACGTTATACTAGGGTTAAAACCTGAACTGCTTCTCTGCTATTGAGAGATATGTCTTTTGGAACATACAAAATGATAATAACAATAAGTAGCTAATATCTATTGAGAGGTTACTTGCAGAGCTGCTATCTGAGCCTAGGCTGTGCAACTCTAGAGTGTAGGCTTTCATTAACCATTCCGCCTATCTTCTTTTAGTGGGGAGCGGACAGTCCTGGCCTAGTTACTGACATAAAACATGGTTGTATATGGAAGAAATTTTAAGACCAAGTTGAAGAGATCTGATTGTGACTATGTTGCATAAAGCAAAGAGATATCTATGGGTAAAACCAATAATGGGGTGGTTTGTAGCCTAGCATGACTTGCTGTTAGAATTGAAATGTTCCAAAGCATTTCTAGAAACTCCATCTACCGAAAGAAACCATTATTTGCATTTCATTCTTTTTGGGCGATATTCAGTCCTCTTCTAGAATCGGACCTCCCTAGCAGTTACGTAAACTATTTCAGGTTGCAGTGGTACCACTGTGAAAAGGAATGCAAAGGTTTCTATTATTCTTGACACAGAAAGCAGGTCGAGAAAGGCAGACCCATCAGATTTGAGTGATGGGATATGGATTAGGGCACCAAAGAGGATCTCTAATATAGAAAAGAATAAAATGGGGGTAGGTAGTGTGTGGCAACAATATGCTATACAATGCAGAGATAGAGACACTGCTTCCAGAGGGACCTTCAGTCCCTGATCCCTGGGACAGACCGAATGGCGGCATGCATGGGGAGCTGAAAAGAGGCGCAGGAGAAAGTGCTGTGGCCTCGGAAGGAAGGAGCATGACAGATGTCCACAGCACAGAAGCATCCTGCTGGCGGAGGTACAGAGCATTCATCAGTGTCGGTCTCCAAAGAGAACGCTCAGAAACTGAGCTTGGGTACTTGCACATGCTGTAAAGAGGGGAACAGAGAGAAGGCAATCAAGGACAAAAAAAAAAAAAAAAAACAAACAAATGGCAGCCTTCAGAATGGAGAGGTTTGGTGACCCAAAGGATCTGGCTGCCTTCTGTCAAGGAAGTAAAGTGAAGGGAACAGCCTATATTCATATGCTTCAGGGGCTACTGCCAGAGAAATAAAAGCTTTCATTAGTCTCTATCTTCCTTAATTAAGCTCTTCTCAGTACACAAGTGGAATCCTCTTTTATTTAAGAAAAAAGAGAATAAATCTAATAAATGAATGAAATACAGATAAATTGGCTCCCTAGACATAGCTCAGTGCAGACAGTCTCAAATTTTCCATGGCAGTGAAGGGTGTTGCATGAGGAAATTTCCAGCAGCTTCCTTTTGAGTGAGAAGGCAAGAAAAAAAGTCACTGGTTATAGCTAGAAACTTCCTAAACTGTTTGCTGCCTTGAAAAACTGGTCCTAAACTGTGCCCATGGGTGAAAAAGAAACCTGGTACCCAGATTTCTGGAAAAGTGGTTCTAGCGCTACACTTGGTCTTATTTTTTCTTCTGTAAAATGGGGTAGGGGTGGAGAAGAGAAATGGCTTAAAGAAGTTCCTAGGCTGGGTGCAGTGTCTCATGCCTGTAATCCCAGCAATTTGGGAGGCTGAGGTAGGAGGATTGCTTGAGGCCAGGAGTTTGAGACCAGCCTGAGCAACATAGCAAAACCCTGTCTCTATAAAAAATAAAATAAAAAATTAGCCAGGTGTGGTTGCTTATCCCTGTAGTTCTAGCTACTCAGGAGGCTGAGGCAGGAGGATCCCTTGAGCCCAGGAGTTGGAGGCTACAGCGAGCTATGATTATGCTACTACACTCCTGCCTGGGTGACAGAGTGAGACCATGTCTCTTGAAAAAAATCTAAATAATTAAAAATCAAAATGAAGTCCCCAAATCTGTGGGTGCATTAAAATCACAAATTAGTAAGAGTTGGGTATCATTTATTTATACCTCCACACTGGGTAATTCTGAAGTCACTGGTATATTCCGGATCGTGTGCTGATCCTGGCAAGTGACAGGTGCACAGAAACCTTTGTTCAATCTTGAATGAACCAGGCTGTAAAGGAGTAGCTTTGCTTTGCAAGGACTCATGTTGCCGGAGGCACGGGGAAGCCAGCACTTTGGAAAGTACATGGGTATTAGTTTCAGCTCTCTCCTTTTAAAGGGCTGAACCTGAGAGAAAGATGTAACCTCACAGTTTTTCTTCCTGTTGAATAAAAGGCCCTATGGGGGAACAGGTCTGTCTTAACATATGAGGTTTCTCCTAGGTTGAACTTTGCACACACTCTATTAAAATATGAACGTTAGTCCATGCAGTTTGCAAATACTTTTGCATATATGACTCACTTGAACTTATGTGGATGAAGGTCACTTAAATATAGTTCTGCTTTAAGTGCCAACTGTTATAATAACAAAACAAGGAAACTGGACTGTGAGCTTCTTAAAGTTTCTATCACCTCTAAAAGATTCTACAAATTTTCTACTTCAAATGAGGAACCCCTCTAAATACTCTTGAAGGTTTAAAAAGCATTTGTTTTAAGACACCTTAAATCTGAGTGCTTGCTTAACAACAGGACATCATTTATTTTCAAATTATTCTGTATTAATTTTGGTTCTCTTATTAGAGGGCCACATTTTCCTTATGGCATCTATAACAACATAGGTGGATGTTACCTAACGTGCTCTATTTTTTACTTCATCTTTTAATTTTAACTCTTTCTTTAAATGTTCTCATTGCTAATGAGCAAGTTTATTTAGAGCACAGGGATGAGAAATGTCTATGAAAGTGACCATTTGGCTAATTGGCCACTATCTTTTGAAATTAATCTAGTGAAGAGAAATTATTGTTTCAAAGGAAGTTTCTGGATAAGCTGCTAATTGCAATTGTTCATTCTCTCTTGTAAAACCACAGATGGTTGGTAAAATGCAGGCAGGGTCTGTATAAACTTGGCCCTGGGTAGCTGGAATACTTATGACAGTGACTATTATGGAGTCACTGTTTGCCTGTATATAAATCACATTTTCTCAAAGCGTCCCAATTTAAATTTGGAAACCAGAGAATACTCCACTTCACTAGGTAATACTTTTAAATTAGTCTCAAATAGGACATAACAAATGAATCCAAAACATAACCTACAACTCACTGACAATGCAGGAACAACTTTGCCAGGAAGCACAGTGCTAGCTAACACAGAATTTGCACTTGAAGTGCAAGCTGCACTGGTTCTTGGAAGAATAAAAACAAAAGTTGTTTACTGAAGGCTGAGCTTTTGATTTAAAAAAAAGTTCTTTCAATTCTACTGAGAAATAATTTCAAGTGTTCATCTCCATCTGGAGGCCAGAATGCAGGAGAAAAAAGCTGCTTCACAGAGTGTGCAGAAGTTACACTGACGCTCTGAGAACCCTCCACTACCGGAATGGCTTGCCCAGGAAAGTGAGTGCAGCATTCAAAGCACTATTATTTATTGCTTCAGAGGCCTGAAGGGGAATTTTGAGCTGGGAAAATATAAACCATATTTATCTTTTTGAAAAATCCTTATTAAAACTATACCAGAAGTATGTGGAATAAAGGTAGAAGAAAAACAAACTGACAGCAAAAAGAATGAAGTCACTACAACAAAGTTTCAACTGTTGTGCAGTGTTTGAGGCTCTGTAAATATTTCCACTATAAACCTTCACTCCCCACATTTTTATTATTTTCACATAAAAGTTTGTTCCTAGCTGAAAGTATCTGGAGAGAACTTTTTAGGCTCCTCTTTTTCAAATTATGGACAAATTATAACTACAGACAAAACTGATTATATGTATGGGGACAGGGGTTACACAAACAGGGACAGGGTAGAGCCAAGCAAAGTTAGTTTAACAAGATGCACTGTCTCTAAATACAGGATTTGATTTACTGACATATGTAAAGAAAGTGTTTCTAAGAATACAAGCTGGCCAGCCTTTAACTTGAAACAGAAATAGTCAGAGATGTTGGAGATAATGCCACCAAAATCTGCCCCAGGATTTTGGCTTTGCCGGGCCAACATGAGCCATCCTTTCTACCTGGCTGAGATATTCTACTGTCTGAGTGGTGCGTGGCACACGGTAAGTCCCAATCCATTCATTTACTCATTCACTCATTCATTCTTGTGTTCTTACTGAGCTTATGTTTTATGCCAACTCACTACAAGACAGGTGGTGCATACTTATTGAATCATGAATAAACTCTGCGACCCCTTCTTCAGATGCCCTGGTCATGATGAAGTGATCTTCTGCCAAGGCATCTTCCTCTTCACACAGAATGCCCCTGCCTGACCTTGGCAGTTCTGTCTGATGGGTGGTTACAGTTTTCATTGTAAATGACTATCTGGCATCTGGTTCTCCATATCAGTTCCTGTGGTCTTTGCCAATGTGACCTGGCATCCTCAAAGATGACACTGGGCATCTGGATCCTCTGAGCATAAAAGGAAGACAGTGATGGCGGTGATAAGGTCAATGGCATGTGGTGGGGCCTATCTGGATGGCCAGTTCTCCACAGATCACAATCTCTATGAATTGTTCCAAGGCTTCTTAACTATGCACAGTTTAAGTTTGTTCACATGTGAGAAATGAAAAGTTCATGTCACTAGCTATTTAGGGGTTTACATAAGACTACTTACATTTTGAAATGTGAACATATGCAATTAGTAAGACCTACTCTGCTTTGCCTGAGTATATTTTCAAGGTCAGCAAAAAAGGACATTATTTTGTAAATGGGCAACTTACTAGGTATTAAAAAGAAAAGGCCCCTTTGCTGGGGCCTATGTCCAAAATGCTATTTCTTAGGTTATATTCCAGGATTTTTATAGTTTGAGGTTTCACATTTAATTCTTTAATTCATCTTGAGTTGATTTTTGTATATGGTATAAGGAAGGGGTCCAGTTTCAATCTTCTGCATATGGCTAGCTAGTTATCCCAGCAACATTTATTATTCAATAATAATAATAATAATAATAATAATAATGGGGAGTCCTTTCCCCATGGCTTGTTTTTGTCAACTTTGTCAAAGGTCAGATGGTTGTAGGTGTATGGCACTATTTCTGGGCTCTCTATTCTGTTCTGTTGGTCTATGTGTGTGCTTTTGTACCAGTACCATGCTGTTTTGGTTACTGTAGCCATGTAGTATAGTTTCAAGTCACATAAAGTGATGCCTCCAGCTTTGTTCTTTTTGCTTAGCATTGCCTTGGCTATTTGGGCTCTTCTATGGTACTGTACGAATTTTAAAATAGTTTTTTCTAATTCTGTGAAGAATGTCATCGGTAGTTTGATAGGAATAGCATTGAATCTGTAAATTGCTTTGAGCAGTAGGGCCATTTAAACAATATTGCTTCTTCCTATCCATGAACATGGAATATTTTTTCACTGTTTGTATCATCCCTGATTTCTTTGGGCAGTGTTTTGTAGTTCTCGTTGTAGAGATCTTACACCTCCTCAGATGTCAAAAGCAATGAAAACAAATACAAAAATTGACCAATCAGACCTAATTAAAGAGCTTCTGCACAACAAGAAAAACTATCCAGAGAATAAACAGACAAACCTACAAAACGGGAGAAAATATTTTCAAACTATGCATCCAACAAAGGTCTAATATCCAGAGTCTATAAGGAACTTAAACAAATTAACAAGCAAAAGCCAAATAATGCCATTAAAAATTTGGCAAAAAACAGGAACAGATACACTTGAAAAGGTACCATGCAGCCAGCAAGTATATGAAAAAATGCTCAACATCACCAATTGTTAGATAAATGCATATTAAAACCACAATGAGATACCATCTCACACCAATTAGAATGGCTATTATTAAAAAGAAAAAAATAACAGATGCTGGAGAGGTTGTGGAGAAGATGGAATGCTTATAGCGTGCTGGTGAGAATGTAAATTAGTTCAGCCATTGTGGAAAGCAGTGTGGGAAATTTCTCAAAGAACTTACAACAGAAGTACCACTTGACCCAGCAATCCCATTATTGGCTGTACATCCAAAGAAAAATAAATCATTCTATATGATTCATGCGTGATTCAGATACATACATACATGTGTTCATCACAGCAGTATTCACACTGGCAAAGACATGGAATCAACCAAAATGCCCATGAACAGTAGACTGGATAAAGAAAATGTAGTACAAATATACCATGGAATACTATGCAGCCATAAAAAAGAATGAGATTATGTCCTTTGCAGCAACATGGATAAAGCTGGAGGCCATTATCCTAAGTGACCAATCGCAGGAACAGAAAAATCAAACACTGTATGTTCTCACTTATTAGTGAGAGTTAAACACTAAGAACACATGGGCACAAAGAAGGCAGCAACAGACACTGGGGCCTACCTGAGGGTAGAGGGTGGGAGGAAGGAGAGGATTAAAAAACTACGTATCGGGTATTATGCTTATTATCTGGGTGACAAAATAATCTGTACACCAAACCCTCATGACATGCAGTTTACCTATATAACAAACCTGCACACGTACCCCTGAACCTAAAAGTTAAAAAATAAATAAATAGCTCCCTACAAGGTAGACTATTTTCATCTTCATTTATGATGAGCACAGAGATGTTAAGTAACTTGTCCAAGGTCACACAAGTTACCAATGGAGGAACCAGGGTTGGGGGTTGAGTTCAGACAATGTAGTTCCAGAGTCTGTGTTCCTAATGATTAAGCTATTCTGTGCTGTTTCTCAAAAACAGTAACAGGTCACGCATACATGGCATTTGCTCCATGCCAGGAATTGCTCTAAGCATTGATACATACATGAGTTAATGTAATCCCCAAGGTCACCTATGGGAGGCAGTATAGTGAGGTGGGGAGGAGCTTTGATGCTGGAGTTCAGTGGCTACACTTGAATCTGGCCTTTGCACTTTTAGGTCTGTGACTTGGAGCATGTTATTTCAAGTCTCTTTGTCTCCCTTCCTCTCATTTATAAATTGGGGACAATCCCATATATTTCCCATATTTGTGGTAAAGATGAAATGAGCTCTGTATGTGTGAGTGCTGGGAATGCTGCCTGGCACATGGTAAGGTCCTGACTATTATTACTATTTACCAAACACCAGGACTCTACCTGAAATAAGTTTAGGAAGTTCAAATACCTTTTCTGTGACAGCACAAGAATTTGGATCCCAGCCTTCTGGCTGTGGTACATGTGTTATTTCTACTACATCCTGCTTTTACAAAATAAACATCCGCTATGGGACCTGCTACTCTAGTCTCTGTCATTCAGAGAGAGCATTTTCTAATATATTATAATTGCTAAAATTGTTGAAAGGTGAGCAAAGGCATAAACTTTTCAGCACGAATGCAAAATAACAGATAGGCAGAAAACCCAGCCTGAGATGAACCGTAAAACCCAAACTGACCATGGTTCAAAATACTAACGATTATAACAATACTCTAGGGCATTTTACTACAGGGTTAGGCTAGTAAACATTTTAGTAATAGTTTGTTAAAGTTAGTAAAAATTTTGATGCTTTCAGGAATGTATTTCACAGTTATAAACAATCTATGACATTTTGTTAACCCCTAAGTATGGTTTTTTAAAAAGCAGGACTGCATGTTCTGCACATGTACCTCAGAACTTAAAGTATAATTTTAAAAAGTAGATTAATTAAGTCTATGGTTTCTGTCTTATCCCCAAATAGCTTTTAATGTTTCTGACCAAAGTAAAGTTCATAACCTGAGGTCCATAGAATTACATAATTCATGAATAAAATTGGGGGGTGGGGGTAGTCCATGAACCACCTTAAATGAAATTTTCTTTCTGGGGAAATGATCTTGATATTTCATTAATTTTGAAGGAAGTTCTGTGTCTTCCAAAGGTGAGGGACATTTGGGCCGGAGTGCACAAGGCTGGGCGGTCCTATGGAAAACACGGTTGGGGGCACAAGGGTCTCCCTGTTCTCACGTGGGCATGGGGGCTTCTGTTTGGAGATCCTCTCTCTAGTCCTGGACTCTACAGGGTGCTGTACAGAGCTAACGCTGATGGAGACAAAAAGAAACTATATATGGCAAGATGAAGGCTAAGTTCGGAACCCCAATCAGGTAGTCAACCCTGTCAAATTAGCACAGTTCAGAAAGAAAGAAATGATGAAGTGGGCATTGAGGCACCTAAACTCAAAAAAGTAATGTGTGCATCTCAACAATCTATAGCTCAGGTTACAACATTGAAGACAATAATAATTAACATGTATTTTCAGACATGACTGTATCATCGAACATTTGCTTTTTATTGTGTTGTCATGAGAAGCATCATAACTTAGAAAGCAGGGGCTGGATCTGGATTAACCATATGGTTTTGGGGGGTGAGCAGGCAGTACACAGGAAAGACCACACCAGGCCTGAGCCTCTTTCTTGGGGGATCCCAGTGCACAAATGACTCTGGAAAATGCTCACTTAGAAGTGAGGAAGGATGCTCAGGACTGTGCAAGCCATGTCTAGAACAGACTCACAGCAGTTTCTTCAGTAACAGCCTTGCATGGTCTTTCCCTGAGTTATCTGACTCTTGAGGTAAGTTTTAAAATTAAAACTAAACAAAGCCGAGTGCAATGACTCATGCCTGTAATCCCAGCGCTTTGGGAGGCCATGATGGGAGGCTCCTATGAGCCCAGGAGTCTGAGACCAGCCTGGACAACACAGATTTAGGGAGATCCTAAATCTACAAAAAATAAAATAAAATATATTAGTCAGGCATGGTGTGCAACTGTGGTCCTAGATGCTTTGGAGGCTGAGGTGGGAGAATTACATGAGCCCAGGAGTTCGATGCTTCAGTAAGCTATGATCCCACTACTGCACTCCAGTCTAGGTGACAGAGTGAAATCATGTCTCTAAACAAAACCAAACAAAAATCAAAAGAACACTTATCCAGGGTCCCCATGGCTGCCACCATGAGGCCAGCAGGTGTTCTATCCAGTCGGTTCTTACGTGTGTGTCTTCATCCAGCTTGCAGGCCATATAGTCTCCAAGGTTGCATTTTGATTGTGAAATACGATCACTTCTGGGCAATCCTACCCACTTGCATGCTCTTCTGCCCATCACTTGAGCCTGCTTTTGAAATCTCCACTCTGCCCTGCCTCTACATACAGACATGCAGTAGCGGACACGACTTCCTCTCCTTTGAGCCCCTGGTTTGCTAAATCATAAATCTTGAAAGTTACTGTTGCACTAATGTCTGGTCAGTCAGACATGATGAAGTTAATATTGGGTCATCATATATTAGTGGCCAGACAGAAGACAATTAAACCAAAGGGAGATAGGAAGAACATATTAATACTAAAAAAGCAACAGATCTGGCTTGAATGGGATGCTTTCAATTTGCAGAAACGTCACCCATTATTATCAAAGGTCAAAGTCAGTTACAGCTAGAAAAATCAATAAAATTGAGGGTGGATGGGAGGAGGAGACCCAATACATAAATTTATAATATGTCCTCTGTATTGAAGGAACTTGATGAACATCTGTGCATTACTAACTCTTGGAAGTAAAACTGGTTGTCAGCAAACTGGACCATTTGTATAGTTTCATAGGTTCCTGCTGTGAATATATTTTAAAGAATTATGTTAGTGCAAAACACAGGACAAATAGAGCAAGAAGACATTTAAAGACTGCATCTGCCTGCTGGTCTTCATTGCCCATTTTGTTGGCCTCTTGGAGGTATTAATGTTTTTTTTTGTTTGTTTGTTTTTCAACAAAGGTGATCTACGAACATATTCTACCTGTCCATGCCAATTAGTGCAGATTATCATCAGTGATCTTGATTACTGGTGATCTAAGGCTATTAGTCCATTATCTTGTGGTATATAATAGAAGATTCTAGCTTTCTCATCTGAACATCATGGTCTGAATGTATTATCCTTAATATGATATGTATAGTCTTGACTGCATGTTAGATTAAAAATATTCATTCATTTTCCCTCCTCTCCCTGCACCACCACCAGCAGTGATGTTAGTACTGCCAGTTTGAGAAGTCCAATCTGCAGCCCACCTTGTACCAGGGAAAGGCTGCCACGACCTGGTACACAGGGCATTAGTCAATGCTCTTCTCCATTAAGGGCAGACTGGTTGTCTACTGCAAACTGATGACATTTGCTATTTCTTATCTGCTTACAAATACATTTGCTCATTAACACTAGAATGCTGCCAGAGAGGGTTACTGAGCTATTAAGTATCACTCACATGAATTCTGCAGAAAGTGACTTCTCTAGTGGCATTTCTCTTTAAAGAATAATCTACAGGGAGAGAGGGGCAGAGAGAATGGACAAAGGGAAGGAAGCCTGGTAAAGGGCCATGTCTAGACCTTGGCAGTTTCAGTCTCTACTTTAGCTGTTCGTTTAGTCACCTTAATCTAGAGGGCCTCAATATTGAAAATACAAATAAGAGCAACTTAATGTTCTTGTTATCTATGAAAACATAGCTTGCTAATCAAGTTATTGGAGAGGAACGAAGCTCGGGAGTATTTTGGGTATTTTACAATCAAATTTTCACACGAATTTACAAAAACTGTTAATTTCAAATTATCATAAAATGTATTAAATCTGATGTTGTGATGCTTAATTTAGAACCTTCTGAAAGCCATCAGAATGAATTTCAAACCCCTAACAACAGGTTCCTCTAACGGCATTGATGAATTCCGTTTGGAAGCAGCAGGGTTAGGAGATGTCTAGGACCAGACTCTGACATGCATCCTTGTTCTATCCCATATGTAAGAGCTCAAGCTGAGCCTTGCTTCCTGAAGACCTCAGCAACCTCTAAGTAGCAGGGCCTGCTTTGTGCCAGGTTCATACTGGAAACTCTACAGACAACTTCGCATCTAGCTAGCAAAGTGACCTTGGAAGGAGCCATTACCAACTTCAAGTCATAGATGATGAAAGACAGTGGGAGCTCCAGCAGGTCATCTAGACCTGAGTGCAGAGTACTCTAGTGGTGATGTGAGACTGTGGACTCTGTGTGCTGTCACCCAGGTTCTTGGGGTGGCTGTGGGCATGGGGCAGGATCAGTTTCCACAGTGGCTCCATTTCAGCCATAGCTGGAGCTTTTCCACCCCAAAGCTTTGCTGTCCAATGCTACCACAGGGAATAACCAAATGTAGCTATTTCTATCAATATTAAAATTTAAAATTCAGTTCCTCATTTGTAGTAGCTGTATTTCAAGTATGCAGGAGCCACATGTGATTTGTAGCTATGATATCGGACAGTGCAGATAGAGAGCATTCCCACCACTGCAGAAAGTTCTACTGCACGGGCAGATCCAAGTGTTGGAATTCTGCTCTCTGGCTACAACTGCCTCTTTTCCTAAGCTATGACTCATCAATGGGACCCAGCCTCAATCCGTTAACTCCTTCCCTCTCCTCACGGTCCAGTGGACACCTCTGACTGCCCTTCGTCCAAGCCTGGACTTTCCAACCCCAATTATCTTGGCATCGTTGATTCCCTTGTCACTGACTGTCTGTGTACACCCTGCCCCCATGCCTAACCTTTGGCAGATCACATCCTTTTCACTTCCCTGCTACTGTTCCTGGGATGTAGCCTATTGCCGAAAACAATGATAAAATAATAAAATGGGGAGAACATGTGCTGTTCAGCCTTAGCTGGGTCTTCTCTGCTTCTTACTCCTTCTTCAGTTCATCCCATATTGACTCACTGACTCATCCTTTAGGATGCCTCATTCTCTAAAACCTCGCTCCCTCATGACCCCCACCCTCTGCAGATGACCCACCTCATACGCTGGGAAAATCACCCAAAAACCATTGCCATGAGCTTCCTCAACATGTCCTCTAGCTCTTCTGTTTCCTTTAGCCAAGGTGACCCACCAGCTGCTTTCCACCTGGGAGAACTAACTTTCTGCTTCCACATCTTTGCTCATGATGTTTCTCCATTCACAAGGGCTCTTCCCAATCTCACCTCTGCCACAAAACAGTTTTTGAGTCATCCCACCGGAAAGCAACCCCTTCCTGCTCCAAATATCCCTAATGTTTTATCTGTATCTGTTCCTCTCACAGATGTCACCTGCCACTGTACCTACTAAAGTACATACAGGTGACTGCACATCTTCCCCACTAAACACAACAACACAACCACTGTGAGAAGGGGGTGCTTGCTGGATTCAGCCTAGCTCTCCAGCAGCAACCAGCACAGTTCCCTGTGTAGAGAGCAGCTGGTGTATATTGATGGAACGGCTATCTATATATCTACTTTTGCAAATGTCCAACTTACTCCTAAGGTAGACATATTGAATTCAATAAAGAATTGATGGACACATTTCTCCTAATGATCTCAACATGAAGTTCTAACTAAATGATTTACATGACCAGAATGTCTGATGGGAAGGCAAGAGTGTACCTGCCGATGGCTAGAAGGAGGTATCTTCAGGCTATCTTCCTGAAGGAGGGTGAAGTGGGTACAAAATGATAGGAAGTGGGCAAAAGAAACAAAGAAAGACAACAAAGTAGAAATAAACTTACCTTGGGTAGCAATGTAATGATTGGGTCGATGATAACCCTAAAAATAAATAAAAGAGAATATTTGATAAACATAAAATCGATAAACAGCAGGTAAGTCGCATGCTAACTTTGCTGAAAGGAATGTGCACACAAACGCCAATAGCTGCATCACCTGAAAGTTAAATGGCCAACCCAGCACCACTGAGTTTCTCTTAATTAGTGAAGGTGCATCAAATACAACAGTTCTGATGCTTGCACCAAAGGTGTGGGTAACTTAATCATAACTGGCTATGAGATGATGGATGAGCAAGAAACACTAACAACTTATGGATTCTCTGAAATAACATGAGCATTACTCTTACAAAGTGCAAACAAGCTGAGAATTTGCAACAGAATTTCATTTGTGTTTGGGATGTCATTGGCAATATGCCAAGGGTTTAACACACATTCTGTTATACTGGTATAGACAGTTATATCAATAGTGATCCTCAAAACCATTCTTAAACACTGCTAATACCATGACATGCTACTGTAGCAAGGGCCAGGAATTTAAAGAGGCAGAAGTTCTGAAAGATTCCTTCCTTTTATCATGACCCTATAAGAAACAAGACAGATAAAAATTGAGGCCAAAGAAAAAGGGCCAGTTGTGGTGGTTGATGCCTGTGATCCCAGCACTTTGGGGAGGCTGAGGAAGGCAGACTGCTCGAGCTTAGGAGTTTGAGACCAGCCTGCACAACATGGCAAAAAGCCATCTCTACAAAAAATACAAAAATTAGCCAGGTGTGGTGGCATGCACCTGTAGTCCCACCTACTTTGGGGACTGAGGCAGGAGGATTGCATAAGCCCAGGGGTTCCAGGCTGCAGTGAGCCAAGATTGCACCACCGTACTTTAGCCTGGGTGACAAAGTGAGACCCTGTCTCAAAAAAAAAAAAAAAAAAAAAAGAAGGAAACAAAAAAATTGTAGGATAAGTATCTGGGAAAGAAAATATCAACTCAGAGAAAATTACAGCCAGCTAACATATCACCATGGATCTTAATATTTTCTATTTCTGTCCCCCAAGATTGCCCAAAATACCATACCCAAAACTGGTTGGAAAACAGAAAAAAGAAACTTGAAGAGAAAACTCAGATTTCTCAGATAACTTAAATGCACATGTTAGATCATTTTGCCCTTAAAAACAAGTGGAAAACAATGAACAACAAAAGCAAACACATTCTTTTATACAGTTGACTTGCTGTAGGTCTCAAATTATAGAACCATGACCAATATTAAATAGAACTCTTTAGACCATCACTCATTTCTCACTGGCTGCTAAGTCCCACAAGGGCAACAACCTTGCTTGACTTATCCATACTATATGTCCGAGGGCCTAACAAGGTGCCCAGTAGTTAGGAGGGACTCATCTGATGGTGAAGTCACCCAGAGAGTCCACAGTGGCCTGTATTGCTGAACATCACCATCATTTCTCAGTCCTTATCTACTTGGCCATCGGCAGCATGAGTATAATCAATCCCCTTAAAATGCTTTCTTCCCTGGTTCCATGATGTGACTCTCCTGGTTTTCTTCCTACCTACCTCCCTGGCTGCTTGTTCTCAATTTCATTGGCTGGTTCTCCCTTTTCAACTTGATGTGGAAGGCCTGGTTCTTGGACATTTTCCTCCATCTGCTCTCACTCTCTGAGTGAGCTCCTCCAGCCCCATGGCCTTCAAGCTCGTCTATACACTGATGAATCCTATATTCTTGTTTCCAGCCTAGACCTTTTCCTGGGAATGTTGATGCATACCCACTGCCTGCTCAACACCTCCACTGGGAGGTCTAATATATATTTAAAGCTTCACACACCTAAGACTGAACTCCTCATTTCCTCCCTAACCCCTACCTGAATCTGTTCCACACACCATCTTCTCCTCAGCATCCTTGACCCCTCTCTCCCTCCTGAACCCCGTAGCCAATCTGCCAGCAAATCCTACTGGCTCTACCTTCAGTGCAGCTCAAGGGTCTCGCCATTTCTCACCTCCACTGCCACCTCTCTGATGATTCCCACAGCCACATAGCAGGCTTCTCTGCTTCCTCTCCTGGCCACGTGCAGTTCACTTCCCTCCCAGCAGCTAGATCACGGCTTTACTCAGATACCTCTAACGACTGCCCATCTCACTCACAGTAAAAGCCAAAGTCCTTACAACTGTGGACCTGACCTGGCCCATGACCTCTCCCCATATCATGGAACTCTGCAGGCCCCTATACACCATGCCAATGATTGCCTGCTTGCTTTTCTTCAAAATCGCCAGGCACAAATTCCACAACAAGGCCTTTGCTTGGGCCGTTTCTCAGCCCAGAGTGCTCTTCTTCCAGATATCTATATAGCTCAACCCCTTGTCTTCTTTGCTCACTTGCTACCTTCTCAGTGGGACTGACTAGAGCCACTCGATTCAAAATTGCCATCAGGGCCTCCAGGTCTGGCGCTTCGAGTTCCCCCTTTACGGCTTTAGTTTTCTCTGCAGTACATACAACTTTCTAATTGACCATATAGAATTAACTTTTTAATTTATTGCCCATTTCTCCTAATTAGAACAGCAGCTCCACTGGGTCAGAGGTTTTTTTTGGTTTTGGTTTGAACTGTTCACGGTTTTTCTGCTAGCACCTAGAAAGGTAAATAACGCATAAGTACTCAATAAGATCTACTGACTAAGAGAATAAAGAGGCCCTCAGTATTGGCTCTTCTCTCTTAAAATACAATTCAGACTCAGTAATCCAGTCTTTTCATTACTTCATAGCCTTGCTCATGTATGTGACTTCCTTGAGCTGGAATATCTTCTCTCCTGCATTTCCACTTACTCACTGGTTAAAGCTTATTCAAATTACATCCTCTATGATGCCTAATCTGATCACAATGACTCCTTCAGTGGGTGTTTCATGAAACACTTACTAAGGGCTCTCTATATTCAGGCATGTGCCAGGTGCAGGGGAAGTAAGATGCCTAGGACACTGTCCCTGTACTCAAGGACCCAGTAGAGACTGCAGTAGCTGGGACTGGAGTGTGAGCGGTGTCCCCTGGAGCCTCTCAAGGGAAGGTGTGCTACAGTTGGCCTGGAGGTAAGTGGACTGGATAAGACACTCATATTTCAGCTTCTCAGCTTCTGAGTTGGGAGAATGTGAGGAGGAGATAACTGGTCTGGAACATCTGAGTACTCCCATGAGGTACTCACTAAACATGTGCTGATTAAAAGAGTAAGTGCAATGCACCTTATGAAGAAAGCTTGCTTTAATAAAAAATAAATGGAACCTGGAGTGGGTATGGTTTTGGTTGTTATCAAAATAGTGCAGGGGTCTTCGTTTGATGAATGAGAGATGAACTATTCTTGAAATAATCATACCCCAGTCCCTACCCAAAAATCTATAACTGAAAATGTCAAATCTGTCTAATTAGCACTAAACATAACATTCTCATAGTTATTTTTAGATAACTTTCTTAGAGATTGTGATGCTCTAAGTAGCATCTCAGTAATATTCAATCAAGAAGCAAAACAATCCATATATATGGATCAATCCTGTCTATGGAAGTACTGATAGACTAAGCAATAGTGTGAAGGCCAAGCACAGAGTATGCCTTCGGAACCACAAGGGAGCAGAAATCTGTTTAATATAAACTCGGGCCTTGGAGGTAACAGCAACTTTCCCTTGATTTTTCAGTCTACTTTTGATTTCATTCATTCTTTCAACTGAAAACATGCTGTCTCCTAAAGAATTTATTCTAATGTAAAACATTAAGTTAACATGATGCAGAATGAACAAAGAGGCAGTCTTCAATAATTAAACAGCCTACATATTTAATGACATGTCTTGCTTGCATTAGAAGTCCTGGTGAACAGATGCAGACTACTTTGAAGACAACTTAAAAGTGCAGTGATGACAAGGGATTGCAAATCACCGTATTAGGAATTAGAGAGTTTTGTCCCATTAATATGCAAACAAATTTTTTAAGTGTCGAATAATACGAGTTGTTGACAAAAAAATGGAAATAACATTTTCTTAGTCCACATAAGCATGAGATGGCAAAGAAGGCATAGAATGTTACAGAGAAATTCACCAACAAATGAATGGGCTACCTGGAGAAAAGGAGTGACCGTGTCTTCACTGTTAAGTTCTGTGGTGTGCAGGGTAATATTCATGTGTTTGCTTTTAGATTGAGCCCAATGTATGTCCAACAATCGTACAGCAGACACACAATCTGGTACATGTCAGAATGGTTGGGTTTACTGAGTTTTATACTCTGATTTAATCATTATGCATTGTATACATGTATCAAAATATCATACATAGCACCCAAATATGTACAACAATTATATATCAATTAAAAAATAGTAAAATACATACATCGATATAATTGCCATTGATATAATCTGAGTTTGTGTCTCCTTCTATTGTCTGCAGCCTCACTCGGGAATGATCGTCTGCAAAGGAAAAGGGACAGAAAATAACGATTAACAAAAGCAATCTGGTAGGTGGCTCTGAGCCCCAGAATGTAAGCATATTACATAGCGATCACCCACAGACACTCTGCTTTAAAGATAAAGAATTAAATAGTACACACCCTCTACTTCCCATTTTGCTATTAAAATTGGGAAGGATTTGTAATTTTTAACATTTTACAGTAAATCTCATTAACTTATTCTTTGATCATTGACGGGCCTAAAGCATTGACAAAGGTTTGACACTTTTACATACAATCCTGTGAACCACAAACATAAGTAGATCTTGGATTGGAAGTTTGAGCAACTTCACTAAATCACATACAAACCCTGAGACGTTGAAGGCTGTGACACCCACCTTGACAAATGATGATTACAAACTCACAGTGCGGGCTTCTGGGATGTGCAGATGTGATCCTAGCCTTAGTCACTGGTGAGTTCCCTAAGTCCTATCTGTATCTGAGGGCATCAGCCAGCAAGAGCAAAGCTGTCACCATCCATCATGTGACCACAGGCCAGGAAATAAGGGCACCAAGCCTCAGCCTCCTCATCTGGAGAAGGGGATGACACTACCTGCCTCAAAGTGGGCTGTGTCCAGGATTCAATGAAAACACAAATTGACACATAAGTACTATAGAGGGCTCATATTTATGGTATTAATTAGCTATATTTAAGTATTTCCAGAGTAAAAAAAATTATCTGCAAATACTATTGATGTATCTCAATTATTTCCTTGAAAATATATATTGTATTTTATTTGTTACCTTAATTTTTTTCAGAAATGGGGTCTGGCTATACCCATGCTGGTTTCAAATTCCTGGCTTCAAGCAGTTCTCCTGCCTCAACCTCCCAAATGCTAGGATTATAGGTGTCAGCCACAGCACCTGGCCCCACATCCATATTTTAAAAAGGGATGTGCTTCGTATATTGTCACTCATAAATGGGAGCTAAGCTAAGAGGGCACAAAGGCATAAGAATAATACAATGGACTTTGAAGACTTAGGGGAAAGGGGGAGAAGGGGGTAAGGGAGGAAAGACTACACATTGGGTACCGTGTACACTGCCTGGGTGATGGGTGCACCGAAATCTCAGAAATCACCACTAAAGAACTCATTCATGTAGCCAAACACACCACTTGTTTCCCCAAAACCTATTGAAATAAAAAACTAAAAATTAAAAACAAAAAAGAAAGGATGTGCTAACAGCACCCTAAGGGCAGAATTTTCCTGCACTGATCACTGCTGTGTCCCTGGCCTTTAGATTAGAGCCTGGAACATAGCAGATTTACCCCCAAAATAACTTTTGAAGAAATAAAAAGTGCATTTTTGTTTTTTGAAAATATATGTCCTTTAAAAAGTATTTACCTAAATAACTGTTCTAAAGCAGAGGGACCCTTCCTTCCAATTAAAGTGTATGCTAAAACTCAGTATTCAGAACAGATAAAAGCCAGCTGCCCTGAAAGGAAAGCACAGGGGGGCCTGATAAGAACATTTTGCAAAACTTCACTTCCAATGTTGCTGGAGCAGTGGGAAACCCTGCTTCTAAACTGCTACTGCCTTTTTCTGATGCTAACTTTACTCAACATTTCTTTTGGGTTAGTGGGTGAGAAATGAAGCCCACAGCTTTTGAGATAAAAGCCAGGGGAGCTGCAGATGATGGACCCTTTTATCCTCAGTCACTGGAGCAAGTATTGACCTGGACCCATTCCTTGAAATGCTAATGGGTGAAAGTCAAAATTTCATATTGGTTTCTGGAGTTTAACCTCCTGTCGAGTAAATGTTTTGTTTGTTGTCAACAGCACAGGCAGAAGGAAATCGGTGTCAATTTTCTAACTTTCCTTCCTTGACAGGGCTTTCCACTTCATGACAGGTAGTCACATTATTTCATGTCAGTGCCTTACCATTAGTTGGGGTGCAATAAGTTTATCTGGAATGTGGTGACAAGCTGGGCCAGAGAAGGAGAAAAGCTGAGAGGAGGTCGTGTCTTCCTGCTCTGCTCACAGGAGACTATGGGATGAGCAAGTTCTGGGGTCGAGTGTGTGGGTGAGAATCGCTGCTGGTGGGTTAGAATCCTTCACGTGTGGTTTTGGGCCAGTTACTTAATCTTTCTGTGCTTCCTTCGCTGTAAAATGGAGATGAAGAGTGCCTACCTTGTGGGATTACTGTGAGCATCAAAATAATACACATAAAGAGATCATAAAAAAGCCTAGTATATAGGAAGCGATGGATAGATGTCAGTTATTATTGTCATGGGCTATGTAATGGACACCCACATTTTTCTTCTTGCTGTTTTTACAGATGATGTCCAAGCAGATAACAGCAACCCCAGGAACAGACTCACTGGCAGTCAGAATGTTTCCTCATGGTGATCTGCTTTAAGAACCAATTTCCTAGGACACATTTTGCTGCTTAAAACCAGTGGCTCCCTGTATATGTTTTCCACTGTTGGGGGTTTGGGGGAGGTGAGCTGGTGCACTGGACATGTGTAGATTGTTATGGCTTTTGTGTATCTTAGGAGAGCCAGTGCCTACATGCAACTACTGCACAGAAGGGTGCCACAAGCACTGGCAATGCCATTTGAACTTCAAGAATGAAAGATGCACCCTAGAACTGAATCACGGCTACTCCACACACACTGGGCTTTCGTCAGCTCCTCTGAAGGGAGGTCAGGTTCACCTTCCTGGATACTCAGGCTTTCCCTGGGCAGGTTTTCAAAAGGCAGGCAACTGACCGCATTAGAACCTTGCAATCTAAGCAGGCCTGTCTCGAAGATCTGTTGTACCCCCCCTCGTCAGATTCCTGTCTATTTTGTGCTTGAATTCTCTGAGCTCCTCAGGATGAGTGCTGCTCATTCCCTGTGATTTACCACCCATGGGCTGCTCAGGCTATTCTGGAAGGTTCTCTTTAGGGACGTCAATCTCCACCAGGACTGAATTCCTATTTCCTATCAACAGAGCCTCTAAAGTAGAGTTTTACCACCATCTCCTACAGTTCAGTTTATCCACACCCCAAAATTTAACTTGGCTGCTACTTCTCCAGATTCAATTGCCCTTACTCCCTTCAGGATGGAGAAACCTGTAAGACACATGTACAGTTGACTTCCTAACAGAATGAGATGGGTTTTGCCTTTATATACATGGTAGTATCTTTTTTCTTTTATTGATTCTACTAGATTATAATGTCTTGTGGTCAGAGACAGTGTCACATATAATCTGAACATCCCTAAGAGTACCTTTCCCCAAGGCCACATGCCTAACTCCAAAAGACTCCATTCACAGCACAGAGGCACAGGCTGCAGTCCCATGTGTGGGGCCCTGCCTAATACACAGCAAGTGAGCAACAAGGATTGAACTCTTCCCCATGCTAATGAATGGGTGGTGGTCCAGGATCATCCAAGATACCTTGAATGGGTCCACAGTGCCTTTTTAAATTTCAGGTTTTTTTTTTTTTGAGACGGAGTTTTGTTCTTTTTGCTCAGGCTAAAGTGCAATGGCGCGATCTCGGCTCATTGCAACCTCTGCCTGCTGGATTCAAGTGATTCTCCTGCCTCAGCCTCCTGATTAGCTGGGATTACAGGCACACACCTCCATGCCTGGCTAATTTTTATATTTTAAGTAGAGATGGGATTTCACCATGTTGACCAGGCTGGTCTCGAACCACTGACCTCAGGTGATCCACCTGCCTCAGCTTCCCAAAGTGCTGGGATTACAGGCGTGAGCCACCACGCCCAGCCTAAATTTCAGTTTTAATACAGGCTTGTCTAATATTGTCAAAATACTGAGCTATTTCATCTTCTAGAAATCTCTTACCTAATCATTCCTAACCATCTCTAACTGTCCAAATTCTGCCAATTTTTCAGTATTCAACTCAGATGTCCCCTCCTCAGTAAGGTCTTCTCATTTATTCAGTGACTTTTTGAGTATCTGCTATATGCCAAACACTATGCTAAGTGTTGGGGATATGTAGTGTTAAACAAATTAGATTTATGGTGCTTGAGTTCATGGGACTTCAGGCAATGGAAAACACATTAAACAGTCATTGCTTAAATAATGACTTAAATACAATTTTGATAAGTGCTAAGTTGGAAAGGACAGAGAGATATGAGAGTTAATGGCATGGGTCCTGACCTACTCTGAAGAGCTAGCAAACAATTCCCTAATAAAGGGACGTTGAAGCTCAAACCATGAAGATGGAAAGTGGAGAGGGCAGAACTCCTAAATTCCAAGTCCAGGAGATAGTGTGTATTCAGGCCAGGAGGTAGGAAGGATCTAGTATGTTCAGGAAACCAAAGAAGGTTGGTGTGGTGAATGTGCTGTCAGAAGCCAGGGAGGAGAGTGGTGGGAAATGAGAACAGAGAGGAGGGAAGGCCAGGTCATTAGGACCTTCATCCTGAGCACCGTGGGAAGCCACAGGCAGGGGCGTGCTTCATTTCATCAGATGCCCGCTATTGTTGAGGACGAACTGGAAGGGCTGTGGGAGTGGGGAGACAATGGGGAGGCTACTGCAACAGTCCTAGGGGATCAATGGCAGTTTAGCATAGAGAGGGATAGTGGACAGGGCTGAATCTGAGGGGTATTTAGGTGGTAGGACTGACCACAATGATCAGTTCACTTATTGTGGATGAGAAGAGGTATCATGTTGACTTCTAGGACTCTGATCTGAGAAAAAGGGCAGAAGATGGTGCCATTGACTAAGATGTGAACCATGGAGAAAAGCCAGCTTGGGGTGGGTGATGGAAATGAGGCACGCAGTGTTGGATATATTTAATCTGAGGTGTTTACCATCTGAATAGAGATATGGAGTAGGTGGTTGGGTATAAATTCTCCTTCCTTAAATGTCAATAGTCCTTTGATTTCACTTTTTGGTGCTCTTATATATGGTTATCTATAGACATGAATTATTTCTCCTACAGATCAAAAATACCTTAGCTGGATATGATGGCATATGCCTGCAGACCAAGCTACTTGGGAGGCCGAGGCAGGAGGATAGCTTGAGCTCAGGAGTTCAAGACCAGCCTGGGCAACATGACATTTTAATTATTATTTTTAGAGACCTTGTCTCTATAAAAAATAAAAATTGAAAAAAGAATTAGCCTAGCATGGTGGAGCACACCTGTAGTCCTAGGGAGGCTGAGGCAGGAGGGTCCCTTGAGCATAGTGGTTTGGGGCTGCAGTGAACTATGATTACACCACTGCACTTGCCTGGGCAACAGAGCAAGACCCTGTCTCTATAAAAACAAAAACTATTTAAGAGGAGCTGTGTCTTATATTCATCTTCACCTCCTGTGTGCACACTTCTATGAAAATAATAGTATAAATAAATATATATTGATAAATATATAATCAATAAACATTTATTTTTATCAGTAAGTGAAAAAAAGCCCAGCTTACAATGAGATACCATCACATACCCACTAGAAAGGCAAAACATTTAAGTCTGAACACCAAGTTCAGGTGAGGATGTGGAATAATATAAACTCACAGATTCTGCTGGTGGAAATGAAAATTAGTACAATCACTTTGGGAAACAATTTGCTAGTTAGTAAAGCTGAAGACATCCACGACCTATGACCCAGCCATGAGGAAATGGATACTGTGTGCATCTTGAAACGTACTGAAGCAATACTGTTTACAACTGACAAAACTATAAACAATCCAAATGTCCATCAACAGAAGGGAGACATAAATTGTACTGTATTAATAAAGTGGAATGCTATTTAGTAATGAAAATGAACAAGCTACATTTACATACAACTTGAACAAATCATACAAACATAGTTGAACAACAAAAAAAGCAATACACAGAAGAGTATATACCAATGCTGTCCAGTAGAACTTTCTGTGCTGATGGAAACATTCTATATCTGTGCTCACCAGTACAAAGGCCACACTAGTTACTGAGCACATGAAATGTGGCTGGAGTAACAAAGGAACTGAAATTTTAATTTAATTTTAATGAACTTAAACAATTACGTGTAGTTAGTAGCTACAATACTGGATAACAGAGATATATGTTACATACTTTTACTTATGTAAAGTTAAAAGCCAGGCAAAATGTAACTATATTGTCTAGATCTGTACTGTCTAATAGGGTATCTGTTAGCCACATAAGGCTAATCCTAATTGTGCTGTAAGTGTAAAATACACATCAAATTTGGAATATTTAGCACGATAAAAAGAATGTAAAATACCTCATTTATATTTTTTATACTGACTGCATGTTGAAAAGTTGACATTTAGGACATATTAGATTTAATAAAATATCTTACTAAACTTAAGTAATTTATTTCTTTTTCTGTTACTTAGTGTGGCTATTAGATTTAAGGACAATTTAATATACATGTGGCTTGCATTTATATTTCATAGTTTCTTTCTATTGGACCATGTGCTAGGGAATACATAAAACAGGATGGGTTTCAACCAATCAGGCAGCCAACTCCAAACTCATCACACCATGCTCAAATAAGGCAGATGCCTAGCTGTAGCCAATTAGGTGATTTCTCTACTTTGCTTCTCTGTTTGGCCTACAAAAGCCTGCCACTCACACTTGTAGGTGTAGCTCTCTGAACCTCTTCTGTTTCTGAGGGCTGCCTGACTCATGAATTGGTCTTTGCTCAAATAAACCTGGCTAAATTTAATTTGTCTAAAGTTTTTCTTTTAACAGTACTTAATGGCACTGACCTTAAAAATGGTTAAGATGGTAAATTTTATGTGTATTTTTCCAAAAATAAAAAAAGTCTAATTTTTCCATCCCTCCCTTGTAATAATAGCTCATGTTCCACTCTGGTCCCTGATATCCTAGGAAAGGGCATTCATGGACTTGCAGCCTAGAGCCCTGTGAATTCTTTTGCTAGGCACATTTTCCTGAGATGGTGAGTTCCCTTTCCCTGATGAAATCAAGGCAGGAGTGACGGTGACTCTATAGCTTTCTTTTTTTTTATTTTTATTTATTTTTTTGAGACAGAGTTTCACTCTTGTTGCCCAGGCTGGAGTGCAATGGTGCGATCTTGGCTCCCTGAAAGCTCTGCCTCCTGGGTTCAAGCAATTCTCCTCTCTCAGCCTTTTGAGTAGCTGGGATTACAGGCAGCTGCCACCATGCCCAGCTAATTTCTGTATTTTCAGTAGAGACGGGGTTTCACCATGTTGGCCAGGCTGGTCTGAAACTCCTTTCCTCAGGTGATCTGCCTGCCTTGGCCTCCCAAAGTGCTAAGATTACAGGTGTAAGCCACCGCACCTGGCCTCTATAGCTTTCTAATAGAGGATAACAGTCATACATTATGTAGTTTATGAAGTATTTTTGTTTTAGTGATAAAATAAGGTGAACACTGATAAGTGAATCCACCTCAAGCCCAGGAGATACCTGTGTTAGCAGTGAGCGTGGGGTAAGTCTCAAGAAAGGGTCCAGTTGGGGTGGAGAATGCAGGACATGTGTTCTGCCATGGAGAGCAACAGGCTGATCATCACATGATTGCACTTCCTGGCTGAAGCAGGTCAGCACTTCTCAAGTTAATCCCTATGTCTTCCAGAATACAAGAAATAGTTAAGTATCACCATCACTCACATTAAGTCAGTGAATGTAAAAGCTAAAGAAGTGAAATGATTGGCTCTTCCAGCTCCCCCATGCTCTGCTGCTTGGACGTCTAAGAATGACTTGGCACAGAAACTGCAGATTCTTATGCGTCCTCTCTCAAACAAAGCTCTCAGATGACTATGAAAACAACAGATATAGATTGTTGGGGCAAATAAATCAGTATATGGATGCCCCTCATCATATGTTCTTGAAATATCATTCACCTTGAATCAGATGCCAATTACAAAGACAAATATGTGTCAACCACTCTTTCAGGAAAACTCAGTTATTCCTTGGGGTACTCCTGAGGCTAAATCATATCAAATTTTTATGAGGAAATGCCTCACAGACATTTCTGGCATCTGGCAAATGTGGGAGTCACTCAGACAAAGAATCCAAAGAAATGCCAATTGTCCACTGATAAGCCCTGTTCTGCAGGTTTGTTTTGAAGGCTTACCAGCTGGGAGGGGCCCTCTCTCAGGGCCAGAGTCTAGCCATTGGGGTTGAAGGGAGGAAAAAGTTTGGAAAACTCAACTGCCTAGGCATAAGATCTGTAGAATTCAATCAGTTTTGTGGTTAACAACAGGTCAATTACTAACCATGAAAACCACGGGGTCAAGACTATGAGGACTTGGTATTTCTGGGGCACACAGCCTGCTAAGTTTGAGAAGACCTGAGCTGTAGTTTTTAATTACCATCTGTATTTCTCTGCCAGCATGGGTGCTTTTCCTTGATTATTCCAAAGCCATTTCACATTCACATTTTGCAGGAAATGAAACTAACAGGGGCTTTGGTGTCCGAGACCATGATTTGATGCTGGCTCTACAACTCACATGCATCTGCACAAATTTGGAGTCCTGCTGAGCTTCACCTGTAAAAAGGGGTGACAAGGGGCTACTTTCCTAGGAGTTTTGGGAGGACCAAATAAGATAATGCATAGTATTATCAGGTGCCTGGAACACAGTACAGTTAGTTCCCCTTAAAAAAAATTACGCTGCCAGGCGCAGTGGCTCACGCCTGTAATCCCAGCACTTTGGGAGGCCGAGGCGGGCGGATCACCTCAGGTCGGGAGTTCGAGACCAGCCTGACCAACATGAAGAAACCCCGTCTCTACCAAAAATACAAAATTAGCCAGGCGTGGTGATGCGCGCCTGTAATCCCAGCTACTCGGGAGGCTGAGGCAGGAGAATCACTTGAACCCAGGAGGCAGAAGAATCACTTGAACCCAGGAGGCAGAGGCTGCAGTGAGCCGAGATCGCACCATTGCACTCCAGCCTGGGCAACAAGGGTGAAACTCCGTCCAAAAAAAAAAAAAAAAAAATTACCCCTTTTCTGTGAATAAAAGCAACATCCTTGTTGAAGTTTACCAATAAAATCTTCAAAGCACAAAGAGCCAGTATGCTTATTGGGGAACAGCAGAGCAGGGCCGAACTGAAAACTGGAAGCAGCCAATCTTTCAGGGAAGAGGAGCTGGAGATACTTTTAAAAAGGCAACAGGAGAAACGTTTGAAGACATGCTGAATGCTCTTCAATAACTTCTACAGTTTAATCTCCTGGTATCTGCTCAACAACCTATCCCTATTTCTGTGTAGTGGAGCACGGAGGTTAGGATCCCGGGCTCCCGAGCCAGAGTCCCTGTATGAATCTCAGTTATGCTGCTTTCTAGTTGTGTGGCCTTGGAGAAGTTATTTGACCTCTCTGTGCCTCAGTTTCCCCAACTGTAAAACTGGAATAACAATACTGCCTATATTATAGAGTTTTGTGAGGATTAAGTGAATTAATATAAGTAATCATTAGTAAGTAGCTGGTATACAATAAGAAGTAAGTGAAAGTTAGCTATCACTTGTCTTATTAGTGCCAATGACTTAATTCAAGACCTGATCATTTTCATCTGCACTATTTCATTTTTGCCTCTAGTTGCTTCCCTCACTAGTGAATCCATGCCAAGGACTGCTTTTCTAAAACAGACTTTTTTTCCTAACACCACCTTGGTAACCATTCAATGATATAAACAGGAGACTGAAGAATGGTGGGCAAACAAGCAAAAAATCTGATAAAATCATTCAAAAGGATTACCAGGCCTTTAATTTATTTACCTGGAAAGATCTCTGGGACATATTACAGAGTGAAGAAGAGCAGGCTACAAAGCAGCATGTCTAATAAGAGTCTATTTACATGAAATAATCAAATGCATTGGTGTACGTGTAGGTATGCACAGTGGGACAACTTGAAGAATGAGGTTTCTGCAGGGTTTATAAATCTGGAGTGATTTTTATTATCATATTTATGATTTTATGTACTACTTTAATGGTCTACAAGGTTTATATTATCTTTGTAATTAGAAACAGAATAACACATCTATTCTCATTGAAAAACAAAGAGCAAAAAAAAAGGCAACAGCTTCAAGAGATAGAAAAATAAGAAGACTGGAATGAAACATAAAAAAAATGTTAGCAGGGTTTGAATCTGGATGGTGAGATTCTGGGATATGTTCCCCAAGTTTTCCATAGTGTACAAAGTTTCTTTAATGTGTATGAATTGGAGAAAAAGAAATCTATTTGCCATGCATGACTTGAATATGATCAAAATTAAACTTGTGTTTATATCATAATCACAACTCAATGTTACCCCATCAAGAAATGTAACAAACTCTGCCACTTTGAGAAACTCCATCTGCATAAAAACGACTTGCTATTCGTCTCATATCTCTCAAAAAAAGCCTTTACTAGATGAAACAGAGAAAAGCAGATATTTTTGGGTAAGAAACAGGCACATAAAGACCTTGTCACAACAAACCACTGCTTAGCGTTGAAGAATTATAATCCGCTGAGGTTTTCCCCCTGTGTACATAGGCATGCATTGGAATGGGGTGATGCGAGATTTAGGGCAGGTCTATGCCCCACCCTACGTCTGTAAAACATGGTATTTCTGCCCTTTCCATCAGGTAACACTACGTTTAAAAATATCTCTAAGTAACTTCATATATTTTAACACTTCCATATTAAACATGACGGATATTGACAATAGTCATGCAATTTTAACTTGTGTGTGATTAGATATTCCCACAGCGGCAGAAATCGAGTGTATCACTGATAATCTTTCACCTCTAACCAATTCTTTCTCTCTGCTACATACTGGTGACATATATAAGGTAAATTGGAATCACAATTATCAAGGTAATATTTAGCCTCTGAGAGAAGGCTGGAAATTAATTTTAATTACAATTGATTTCTGCAAATAATGGATTTGCTCCTCCCGTGGCTGCATTTGGGCTGAGGATTGCTGTTGTGCTTGTTTCAAGGTAGGATCTACAGGAGACCCAGTGTGCCTGCAACTCAGGAAGTGCTTGGCACCTTACCCAGTGGAGATGCCACCTCCAGTGCAGTCTCCCTGCTTGTTTCCACCTGGTTCCCAGCTCTGCCATGCAGGTTCTGAGCAGGAAGTTTGAGTTCGATGACGGTGGCTCCATATGAACTTTCCTCTTCCTGTTGGTTTCATGTGGGTCTTGCCTTGTTTTCTAACTCTTTTTCTGACTGACTAATCCCTGTGTCAGAGCTCTCTCTTTATTCTTCAGAATCCTGGCAGGGATTTATTTATTTTACCCTATGCCTTCCTAAACATATTGTGTCCATCTGCTTCTCTCTTGCTCGTGCCCACCTGAATTTAATGCCAAAAGCTTGCTCTGCCAGTCCATTCTTACCTAACTATAAACTCTGGTTCCCTCTGTTCAGAGACACTGTTGGAGTCACTCAATTAGCAGAGAGAAGCACACTGCTATAAAACAAAATGTTAGAAAAGTGAAGCCTTCAATGTGAGCAACCAAGATTGGCTCGCTGGTTAGAAGAATCTGGGGTAGGTCCAAAGCTCCAGTCACTGATTAGTCACACCTCGTTGTTAGGAAATGGAGTAGGAGGGCATGGTAACCCACCTCAGAAGGGACCTCGTGTCCCTTCTGAGCACTACATCAGAGTCTCTGCTGTACTAGATCTACCAACAGGACACTAGCAGCACCCCTTCTCTCCATGAGACAGTGCTCCCTGCACCGCTGAGCAGTTCTGTCTCAGGACCGCCCATTATTAAAGCCCCTTTAGCTGGGTCTTGGACTCTCTATGCCCTCCTTGCTCCCTCCACAGATCACCTCCTCCTGCCAATGGCTTCTACCACCACCCATATGACCCATGAAATGGGTCACTGATTTATAATCCAGCCCAGACCCCTCTCTTTCAGATTTCACAGCAGTCTACAGAACTGTCTGCTTGGCATCTCATTTGCATGTTTCAAAAGCATCTCAATATGTCCCCAAATCAAACTCATAAGCTGCTGTTGATCTCACGCCAACCTGAGCTCCTCTCCACAGCTGGTTCCCTTCCAGTATTATCCATCCTGGATAATACTGGAAGGGAATGGCCCATCCATCCTTCCATGTGTCTACCTGTTCAACTGCCCATCATCCATCTAACCATTCATCCTCCAGTAAGTCGGAAACGCAGGAGTCATCTCTGGCTCTTCTGTCTTCCTCACCCTGTCTCCCATCCATCTTTTGGTTGGGTCCATTACTTCTTCTGAATTCATCTACTTATTTTCTTTCTAGCCAACATCATCATCGTGTCACACTCGGGCTACTGGAAATTCCTCAACAGCTGTCCCTTTCGAACCTACTTTCTCTGCAGTCAGATCTAAATTTTCCAATGAAATTTTATTAACACCCCCCCCCCAACCCCTTTAATGAAGTTTCCCTTATTCTTATAATAAAGACAAAAGTCCTCAACCTGCCCCAGAAGGCTCTGTAGGTCTGGCTTCCACCTCCCTCCTTCTCTTGCCCAACCCCTGTCCTTCCAGCTCCAGCCACCCAGCCTTCCTTTAGTTCTTCAGACCCAAGGGGCTCCCCAGCATGACAGGGTCTGTTCACATGAACCCCTCCCAATTCTGCAGCATCCTCCCTGCTCCATCCCCTCTTGTTCAGTTGTTTTCCATGTCCCATCCTCAGGGAGGCCTTCCCATACCTCCTCACTCAGTCCCCACGTTGTGAGTTCTCACGGTACCATGATAACTCCTTCTGTGCCCTTAACTTGAATTTTATTTTGTAATCATTTACATCACCCCCTTCTCCCCCATGAAATCTTCCAGGACCATCAGCTTCAGGAGGGCAGATGCCCTGTCAGCTCTTGCTCCTGTGGTCACCCCAGAGTCCCTGCATCTCCCACCTCTGCCCCTACCCCACTCCCGCTGCTCTGGCAGCACAGCCTTCCCTGCTGTACCGGCCACCTGGGCGGCCACACTCCTCTGTCTTCTCACCTGTTTCAAGTCCTGGTTGGCATCTCATCCCCTCAGGGAGGCTTTTCTTGACCGCAATCTAAAAACATCACTCACCCTGACCAATCTCCATTCCTTGCTTCATTTTCCTTGCTGGGTGCTCACCTCCTAACATGGGTGTTACACCCTGCACTCAGCAATTGCTCCTGTCTTCCCCACAAGAAGGTGCAGCACGACACCAGCATGGCATCCTGTCTGCTTTGTTCCCTGCTCTGTCGCTGACACCTAGAATAGTGCCTGGTGTATAACAGGCACTCAGCAAATATCTGTTGAAAGAATGACTGTGGTTTGGCACAGTGCCTGGCACATGGCAGATCAATATATACTTGTTGAATAAAGATCAGAAGAGAGGAGGAAGGGAGCCTGGGAAGCTTCTGCAGATTCTGGCTCATTATCTCCAATTGCCAGTCCCTAGAAAGAGGAGCCGGCTGCAAGGGGGCTGCCTCGTTAGCAGGGAGATTTGGTGTGTGCCTTAAGCTTAGAGTTAATTATAATTAGGAACTGTTGAGAGTATTAGGAGGGCTATGCTTGTGTGTGGAGGGGCGGTAATGGTGGGTAGGGTGTTGGTTTATATTTGGAAGGGGCTAGCTCAGCAAATTTATAGTGTAAATAAGGGAAAAGTTAACTTACTTAAGAGCAAAAGCCAATAAACAGTTTTAAGGACCATTAAAACTATTTTATATGCAAACACTGCTGCAAAAACAATGAATGTGATCATTACACCACTTCTGTGTTCTTTGAAAAGCACTAACAAGAATCTCTAAGATATGCTGACTGAATTCCCAATTCCTTATCCTAGTTAGTGGTGTTATCCCAAGTCCGAGGCTCTAGGAAGCAGACTTTACAGGCAGTGGAACTGACTTTTCTACAGTTACATAATTTTTAGGCAGGGGATGGTAATACTATTCACTATGCCCATAAAGAAACAGCCACTATGTACGTGTGAGTCATGATGTATGTGTGGGTCATTATGTGTGTGTGGGTACAGGAAGCAACAGCAAACTAGAGGAAGGGGTAACATGGATACCCAGGGAAGGGCTTCAGGACGCCATGGAAGGTGAGAGGAAGATTAGGAGGCTGGGCAGAGAAGTCTCTTTTTGACACTGTCCCTAGAAAGATACAAAAATAACACAACCCAGTAAAGAAACACTAAAAGAGCACTGGAAGGGATGGGATAGAGGGCAGTGGGGGCTAGAAAACGTAGCCCCAGAGGTCATGGGTAAATGACAGCCCACCGCAATGCCCGGAAACAGAAGCCAGAGTCCCGCCTGGGCAGAAGTGGGCCACTGCACATAGACGTGCTCACCAGTAAGGAGCAGGATGGTCCCTGAATTACCTACCAGCTCATCACTTGGATCTGAGACTTCAACATGCTGATTTTTTTTTTTTAATGAAGTAATGAATCTGCTAAACTCAAGAGGAGTAACACAGAAGTAATGAAGAAGTGAGATTTTTTTTCAGGTAACAACGATCAATGTTCTTTTAATGTGGCATTTCTGTTCATTTCCACAACACGTGATCTTGACAGGAAATTCTGACATTGAGAAGGCTCACGACTCACCCAAGGTCATTGAGCCAGTATGTGGTAGGACAAGGACTCCAAACTGTTCCTCCTATCTCCAAACCCTATGACCTTCTCTTTTGCCTGAGAGGTCTTTTCCTGATTAGTCTGCCGCTCATCCACTCACCCTTCTCCTGCAAGTCCCCAGTGGTGTCCTCACAACACATTCTCCATTTATTTATGGACCTGAGATCTATTATTTCATGCATGTCTTATCCTGATCTGGCCACAGACTGCAAATTCATGGTGGTAGGAGGTAGATTTAAACCCATCCCGCCTCTGACAACATTGTGCCAGACACACAAATCACATCTGATACCTCTGTTTGGGGTGCTGAAAAAATTGATCCCAAGTTCAGGGTCCTGAGAGTTGAAAACTATCCTGGTGGTAGAAATGTGCCCTGGGGGGTAAGAAAAAGTTCCCCTTGTGGAATCTGTTCTTCACTAAACCAGGAGTCAGAAAACTACTGTTTATGGGCCAAAAGTAGCCCACTGTCTGGCTTTGAAAAAAAGTTTCCCTGGAACATAGTCAGACCCATCTGTTTCTGTATTGTCTGTGGCTGCTTTTGCATGAAAACAGCAGAGCCAAGAAGCTGAACTGAGACTGAGATTGGCCTTTAAAGGCTAACACATTTACTACTGGACCCTTTACAGAAAAAAGTTTGCCAACCCCCTGCACTAGACTGTAACTACTAGGAGGGCAGTATCTTGTGTTTTATTATCTTCCTTTTTTTTTTGAGACCTCTGGAGTCTTGCTCTGTTGCCCAGGCTGGAGTGCAGTGGCATGATTGGCTCACTGCAACCTCCACCTCCAGGTTCAAGCAATTCTCTTGCCTCAGCCTCCCGAGTAGCTGGGATTACAGGCACATGCCACCACGCCCAGCTAATTTTTGTCTTTTTAGTAGAGGCAGGGTTTCACCATGTTTGCCAGGTTGGTCTCAAGCTCCTGACCTCATGTAATCCGCCCGCCTCAGCCTTCATTATCTTTTTATAGCAGTGCCTCCCACAGAGTCTGGCAAAAAGAAAGTGATGAATAAATATTTACTGAATGAAGAGATGGATTATTGGACCCTTTTAAGTACATACTCTCTGTCCAGCTGTGACGAGCAATGGGTGCATGAACAGAATTCAGTGTTCCTGTGACAAGCAGCTGTACACCAAATACCCACACGGGCCAAGTGGAGACAAATGGGCAGGATCTCTGGAGGTTTAAAGGAGAAAATCTGCTTGGAATGTGGTGGGGAGCCTGCAGACGTTTTATAGAAAGGAAACAATCAATACAGGGCCATCCTCATGTTTGCCTGCCTCCGCCTCCTGAGTAGCTGGGACTGCAGGCACGCACCATCACGCCCAACTAATTTTTAAAATTTTTTTATAGAGACAGAGTCTTGCTTTGTTGCCAAGGCTGGTCTCCAACTCCTGGCCTCAAGCAATCCTCCCACCTCAGCCTCCCAAAGTGCTAAGATTACAAGTATGAGCCACCACACCTGGTGAAAACCAAGCCAGTGGGACCAGTCATCCCAGCACCCATCCAGCAGTGGTTATAAAAGCTGCTCCTGGGTTGGAATCCTGCCTCCATACCTTATTAACTGTGAAACTCTTTAACTCTCTTTATCCCTCAATTTCCTCACCTGTAAAATAGATACAAAAATATTACCTATTTCGTGGTGTTGTTAGTGAGCAAGTTTCTATGTGCAAAGTGCTTAGAGTAGTGTCTGGCATATGTAAGTGCTCAGCAAATGCTAGCTTTTTTCACTCATGATTCAAAAATATATCTCAGTGTCTCCATGAGGAGGTACTAAACTATACATTGGGAAGAAGCAGACTCAATGTTGTATTGGAGAAAGGCTAGCTGGATCTCTCAGCATACCCAAGGCTACATCCCTTGACATTCATTGCATTCTGTATGCTCAGCACGAGGCCACATCAGTGATGCCACAATGATGAGGTTATAGGCTCAGCAATGTCCCTTCCACTTGGTATGGGAAGGGGATTCCCCACTTCACTTCCAAGACTCTCTGTGAGTTTGTTGCAGAGCTGAAGGGACTCCTGGAAAGGATCTCATAGCCATCAGGAGAAATCTGAATTCTTCTAACAGCGCAAAGCTTCAGTGGGCTCCCAGAGAAAATGAAGGAACTTGGAAGGGTCTAGATAGACCAAGAAACCATGTTTTCCTTCTTTGAGCCTCTAGAACACTGTGTACCAGGCTGCAACAAAACCCTGTGTCACGGCGCTGGACTACTGCCACAGCGATCTGACTGCCCGGTTGGGTTTGTCCTGGGGACAGGGGCACCATCTCATCTCCATGGCCTTCCATGGCCTTTGCGTCCTCAGTGTCCAGTATCAAGAATGCATCCCACAAGTGTTGATGGGATCCACTGAGGAGTAATCAACCCTAGACCTCAGGACAGCATCTCCTACCTACAAAGGACTGTGACATGACCACTCCAATGCTACTAAATACAGCACGCTCTAAAACCAACCTACAAAACACATGAAGCTAGCATTTATACCTGGCAACACTGGCGATCTGGCTTTCTTGATGGCCGGAGGGAAAGCAGCATGTGCTCAGCTGGGACGTTTTGTGTCATATGTAAGCTCCACTCTACCCCCCCAGTTTCTTTTTCTACAACACACGGAAATCTGTGCTGCCCTATGTAGTAGCCACTAGCCTCATGGGCTGTTTAAATTAAAAATAGTTAAAATTAAATACAATTTAAAATTTATGTTGTCAAACTCTTGAACAGCAAAAACAAGAAATAAAGTAAAATTCAGTTTCTCAGTCGTACGGCCATATTCCAAGTACACAGTGCAGCTGCTCCTATGTGGCTCATGGCTACCGTCTGGGACAGCATAGACACGAAACATTTCTGCAGTCACAGGAAATTCTGTGGGCAGCACTGGTAGACAATCTGTACTGTCACACTAAGAAATGTGAACTCAGGCAAAGACAGTTTAACAGCACTTTCACAATCAATAAAGCTAATAGATTGCTCCTCTGGAATAACCAAACCTCCCAAGTTTGTTCTCTCGTAAGAAATGAGACACGAGGAGCGAGATGTTCTCTTGGCCTAATCTGCATTGTTGTGTTGTTTTTTAAAATTTATGTATCTTTATAAATAGTATTAATTACGTTAGGCGACTACAGCGGGCCTGTCAGTGCCTTGATGCAGTCATGGATGACGGAGAGCAGTTTAGTGTGGGGGATGGATAGTGCGGGCCCTGGGAGAAGGGGTTTCATCAATCTAGCGCGTGTCTCAGCATTGCTACAGAACATTAATGAGGCTGGGCTCGACTTAAAAACCATCCAAGGCATTACGGGTTGGTAACATTCAGTTTCACAGGCACTGGGAATGTCTAAGCTATAATCCTAGCTCTTTTGCTAATGAGTGTTGTGATATGGGGAGTATCATTTAACTTCTGAGTTTCAGTTTCCTGTCCTTAAAATGGGGCTATTACTGACCTACCTAACCCAGTGTCCACAGGATTAATGAGTTAATGTTTGCCAAGAACTCTGAGCTCTTTGCATTAAGGCAAGCTGTGCATCATTATTTCCATTCATTCTCACGTAGCAGCTGGGAAACATTAGGACTATAATGTTTACTCCATCCAAAATGCATTTTCCTTCTCAGCATCTTAACGTTACCTGTGTTACCCAAACCTTAAATCTAAAAGGAAAACAGGGCCCACGACAACAGTACAATGATGAAGTGGGGGTAGACAGTTATTCCTTTCTTTAGTACGAGCGTTAACACCAGCTGTTCTAGAAGGATGAAGGAGGTAATTGCACTGTAAATTTCCTCTGTATGAGCCTGGTGGTCAATCTTACTAGATGAGAAAAGGAAGTTCTACAACAGCACAATGACACTGTTGACACTTACATGCAATGATATTCCCGTATCTGTTCTTCATTCTGTTCTCATCTTTCTTAGCCGAGTCCCATGGTGCAGACTGCCCTTCAAAGAAGCTCTAGAAGGAAAGTGAGACTGAGAATTACAATTTGGCGCAGTAAACAGAGGGATCTTAACGATGGAGGATGCTCTTAAAAAACGTAGAACAAGGGTCAAGAAGGAAAGAATGCCGACAGAAATGAGACAAGGGATTATTACACTACATTTATATTTTAAATATTTCATTTAGCTTTTTCTAAACTTTGTTTTCCTTTAGTTAGTACCTTACAAATACAGGGATGGAGGCTGAAGAGTGAACCCACAATTTCTCTGTATAACCGAGTAAAAATGGTCACATGTTCATCCCCATCTCACCTGAATATTTAATACAGAAAAATTAATGTTTCACTCAATTTCTTAATTATATTGTCATTTTTCAATATTCTTGTAAGAGATACAGTGATGTCTTTTTCTCCCTAATTGCTAATTGAAGAAAGGTTATTTTTGGTTAAAACATGAGAGTAAGTAAGCTGAGACTTCATGACTTCCAGGCTAAAATCCTGTAATAAACTCTGCCAAAGTTTTCTCTTCATTTTAAATGGAGTTTAGATGTCCATTTATTTAGGGATTTGGCACTATGATGCCTGGAGTCTTTAATCTTCAGGTTATTCAATTTTTTTTGTTCAAGTTGTAATGAAAATGTCCCCTACTCAGTGGACAAGTAAAAAAACAAAT
The DNA here is from genome assembly GCF_029289425.2 of Pan paniscus. Lineage (NCBI taxonomy): Eukaryota > Metazoa > Chordata > Mammalia > Primates > Hominidae > Pan > Pan paniscus. The sequence goes on from NC_073266.2 coordinate 30,157,390, forward strand.
GTGTGTCTTTATTTCCACTTTAGTTCACACTACATTTTACCTTTATGTGGTCAACTATGTGAGGAGGTTATGGGAAAAGGATGGAAGTGAACAGGATTCAGTAAAGCTATTTCTCGTTTTTGCCATGGTACTCACATACTTCCTGGCACCCACTGGGAAGGAAGACAGAGGGAAAGAGGAAGAGATGAAGGGTGAGCAGATGAATGAGAGCACCATTTGGGAACGCTTTGGGGCCAGAGAACATGGCATTAGGGACTCATGTCCTCAGATGTGCTCCAGGGTGGCTTTCAAGTTCTCTCCCAAACAGAAGCTCTTCCTTCCTCCCCGGTCTCCATCTCACCTGTGGTGTTCAGCCGTCTTGGCCATTTCCACCATTTACAATATTTTCAGATTAGTCTGTCGCTAGGTAGAATATATTTATTCCTTTTTATGGGTCCAACTCTCCCCCATGAGGTAAACTGTTGCTTAGCACTGCTGCAGTAGGACACACTGCTCGCAGACACCACGGGGTGTCTGTGCCCCACTCTGCCTGCCTGTGTGCTGCATAGTATTCTGACCACTAAGTGGACAGTGCCTGGCATCCTCTGTTGTTTCTGTGTCTGTCTCTGCCACCAGGCTGTGGACTCCCTGAGAGTGGGAGCTATGTGTTCATCATTTATGTTTGGAATCCAGTAATTAGTTACATAGTTTGTCAAGTCCATGCCTTTTCTGTGGCCTGGTGGATATGGACACTGCTGTTACCATACAACCGAGCTTGCATCAGAGACTGGCTGGAGAAGACCCTAGCCCCAGGTCTGTCCTGCCCTCAGGCTTCAGATCTTGTCCTCTGTACATCCACCCAATAAAACAGTTGAGCAACACCATTTTAAAACACAACACAGAAGATTGAAAAAAATAACACTACAAACCTAAGAGTTAAGAGGTTTAATCTGCTCATCTTAAGGTCCCTTAGTCGTGATCATAGGCAACACTTTATTATCATAATAGTTTTTACCTTATATTTATCATTTCAAAAACATGGTAGGATCAGATGTGCTATATATGAACAGATGTATTAACAGACTCATACTATGCATCGCTAGTTGAAGAGTGATATGGTTTGGCTGTGTCCCCACCCAAATCTCATCTTCAATTGTAGTTCCCATAATCCCCATGTGTTGTGGGAGGGACCTGGTGGGAGGTAATTGAATCATGGGGGTGGTTACCTCCATGCCGTTCTCCTGATAGTGAGTTCTCATGAGATGTGATCGTTTTATAAGCGGCTTTTCCCACCCTTCACTCGGCACTCTTCCTTGCTGTCACGAGGTGAAGAAGGACGTGTTTGCTTCCCCTTCTGCTGTGATTGTAAGTTTCCTGAGGCTTCCCCAGCCCTGTGGAACTGTGCATCAATTAAACCTCTTTCCTTTATAGACTACCTGGTTTTGGGTATTTCTTTTTTCTTTTTTAATTTGAGACAGAGTCTCACCCTGTCACCCAGGCTAGAGTGCAGTGGCACGATCTCAGCTCACTGCTACCTCTGCTTCCTGGGTTCAAATGATTCTTGTGCCTCAGCCTCCCGAGTAGCTGGAATTACAGGCATGCACCACCACGCCCAGCTGATTTTTGTATTTTTAGTACAGATGGGGTTTCACCATGTTGGCCAGGCTGGTCTCGAACTCCTTACCTCAAGCGATTCACCCGCCTTGGGATTCACCTGCTGGGATTACAGGAGTGAGCCACTGTGCCTAGCCTTGGGTATTTCTTCACAGCAGCATGAGAATGGACTAATACAAAAAGTAAAACCCTGTATGATACAGGGCAAATACAAACATTTTCAGGTTATTAATAAATTAACTCAATACAAATACTATCATTAAAAATCGCTAGTTGATTCCATCTAGAACAAGACCTTTATATAATCAGGGGATTTATTCAAACATGTAGCTTCTATTCTGCTACATAACATGCATTTAAAAATAGCTTCAGGGATTTTAAAGTCAGATACTCTTTTTCTGAATACTGTCTTTGTTACTCTATGAATGACAATAATTTTATAGTTGAGTAATAACTACTATTTGACTTCCAAAAATTTAATTCCACTTTGAGTTTGTCATGATTAATTACCAATTTCACTTCCCTCTGCCTTTTCCACCCATCTAAAAAGTTCTCAGATTTTGTTTTTTGTAGGAAGATGGAAGAAGAAAACTGACTTTGAGACCTTGAAGTCTTCCAGTAAATCCACAGCCTCAACTCATACAGAAAATGCCCCTAGATTCCCTGAGCCTTCACGTGGGGACCCGAGCCACATGAGGGTCCCTGCCCTCTCTGGACACACAGAGGCTCCCTTGTGGGGAATGATGCTCACATCACAGCTGTGTTTCTTCAGCATTTGTGGTTATCACAGGACTGCCAATAGCCCTTGTATTTAAAAATAGTTATTTTAGTTGTATTATTTTCATTTAATTGGTGACCAAGAAACAGACACAAATCAACAAATGAAATAATAACCAATTGTACTACATTTGAGCACTACAGTTCCCAGAATGTTTTCCTACAGATGGGGCCCAAGTTTTATCCATCTCTGAGCACTTATTATGAGAGCATCAAAAGTATGTGCAGATGAATGAGTCCATCCTCTCACCTGATCCTCACTGGAGGAGAGGACATGAGCTGTCCCTTACAGCTGAGGGACATGAGATGAAGACAGACACCTCAACATCTTCTAACACAACATAGATCCGAAGTCAGTGTTTTCTGACTCTTTATCCACTGCTTTTTCTCTACCACTCTTACCCCAATGACCTTGAGAAGAAAACACTATTAAGTCAACTTAAATACACATGGCCAACAATTGTTTTCCATGCCAAGATTATCTCTGCTTGTCTCTGAAAGAATGTTTACAACAAAAGAATATAAAAAATGTCATCTAAATTTTAACTATTGATTACTTTTATAAAACAGAAATTTTTCTTCTCATACATGATATGTGTTCATTGCATGGAAGCCACTGCAGGAAAAGTTCAACTTCTTGCAATGAGCCTCCCAACTTCTTATCCAGGAATTACATGAATCACTATAAATGGCAAAATGTGTTTTTTAAAAACCAAAACAAAATTAGAAATGCTCTGAGGAAAAGGTCAGATAACTAGTGCCTCCATAGATAAATGTCACTGTCTCCTGACTCCATACAGATAGGGTGATGGTGTCTTGCATTCTCCGTAAGTGTTCCTTCAATTATATAGCCAATTTCCCCATGGATACATTTGGATTATTAAGACCACGTGTCCTTATCCCTGGCTTAGAAAATAAGTAATAAACCTATGGGAGCCCAGAGAGAAAAGGGAAAGGCTTTCTAGATTGGTTGCCTTGGCTTTTATTTCCTTTTGTTATGGAGACTAAAAATGTTTTTTTCCTAAGATGGATCCAGTTTTGAATGTTATGGCTTTTTTCTAGCATATACGTTCAGGATATCTGAGAAAATATTTACTTTAGACTCCCTCTTATGCCTAAAGTGAGACAAAAACCAATTGTTTAAATTTTTAGTTAGAAAATAAAACTTCATCTGTAGCTCTGGAGCCACTGAATATTCAGAGAAGCCATGATACGGTACGATCTCTCAGACTGTGTGCCCCTGGTTGCTTTCCTGGCTAACAATTCTCAGGGCAAGTACAGTAACTGGGATAGGAACACTGCCGTCAGTACCTTAGAATACTGCTTCATGTCTAGTTTGCAGCCGGGACTGCCACAGATGTGCAGCTGCAGAGGTGGCAGATATACTTCCTTTATTCTTCCTTCCCTAGAGAGACTGAGGATTCTCTTAACGACCCTGTGAGTCCACCCTCCTTCCTTTTTTTTTTTTTTTGGAAGACCATGAGATGGGCATAATCACTAATAAACACAACAGTAAAATGTGCCTGGGGAAAATCAAATAACATTGGGTTATGTGTAACTTTACTATGCAATTATTCTATTATGTTCCTTTTCACATACTTTTTTACTTTTAAATATCTTTTAATAAATTAAGCAAAGTCAATGCACATTTTATAAGATGTTCGCCTGTGCATTTTTCTTTGGGCAAGAATAAAAGGTTCTTTAGCTATCTTTTTTATCTTTAAGAGGTCAAAAGTTACACATGTTCTTTTAAAATTACAGAAATTGAATATTGAATGCTTTAAGAAGAATTCTACTCTGAACCAATATTCTTGGGAAGTAATCACCAAATAATTTATATTGTAGAAAAGAAGGTTCCTCTCAAACTTGTTGAAAGTAAAGACAATCAGGTTTTGAATCCTCCCAGTGCAATAGAAAGCAAAGAATTTTGTTCTTCGGAGTAAGGATTTTCGAAGCATATGCCAACGACTGGCTTCTGGTCTCTGGGAGGAAATTTTGCTTATCTTCACCTTGCATCTTTCTACGCCTGAGACAAATCCTTACATTCAAGTTTAAGCACAACCTCCAACTCCTCCTCTAACTCTCACCTCAGAGTCTTCCCTTGACAGAATTATGTTCAGGCTTGCTAAAATCAAATTCGACCAAAGCTCAGGCATAATTTTGAACAAGAGGCCCAATGAGAGAGAGCAGGAGGGATGGCTGAGGGAGCCAAGGCTAAAAGCATCATTTAGCCCCTGAGGCCATCCCATCTGCAGAGCAGCAACTTAAGGACAGGTGTGCGAGGCAGGCAAGGATGGCCCCTGCTCCCAGCACAAGTTTTATAGGTGGGATTTTGAATATAATATGCACATTTAGGCAATATTTAGTGTTTAGGGCAGATTTTAAATATGCAGGTATAATTCAACACACCAACTATGAACTTCCTATTATGGAAAAAACACTAGATGTATTTTTGGGATTTAAGTTAATGGTCTCACTGCACCTTCTGTTAGAATTTTCATAAATATACTTATGCTTTTATTCTACTTAAAATGTAATTAAAGTGTTTCCTCTGACTACCTTAGCTCATATATACTGCGAAGAGGCAGCAGACCTGGGAACCACTCTGAAAGAGTAATAAGTCTCCAAAACAATAAAAATGAAACCAGGCAAGCTCCAGTGAATACCAATGACTTCCCCACTTGAAGATGCTGTACTCTCCATGGGCACAGAGCAGAAGGAAATTGAACATCCTGCATACTGTCATTTTTTTCTGAAGAGGAAACATGTTTTTGTGATTTAATAACCTCCTTCCCCACCCCTCATACCGCCACCATTTTCCACAGGATATAATTATACATCTCAGTTGCCCACCTCAAGAGAACATTACTCCAAAACGATGCAGTCTGTTAAAAATGCCACAACTCCTAGATATTAAAAAAGGAGAAAAAAAATCCTATTCAACAGAAAAGCTGCCAGAAAGAAAGGGATGCAGGTCAAGGCCGTACATAATGTGCAGTATGTTTTCAGGCAGTGCAGGGTCAAGTTTTTTAGATGCTTCTGAAATAAAATTTTTCCTCCCTTTCTCATATGAATAAAATTGTGCATGTAAAATGACTAAAATCATCACCCTGAAAGAGGAAAGATGAACTCACTGGGGCATGCAAAGTCTGTGAAATTTCTTTGTTTTCTGCTCAGACTTCTCTTCTGGTGCTTCGAAGCATCGCATTTTATTAGATCCCATATAAACTATTTATTGCTATAGCACTAAAGCAACTGAAGACACCTAACTTTGCCTGGTGGGCCACAAAGCAGAGTGCCCCAGAAGTTCAGGCACAGTGATGGCAATGGTCACTGGTCACTGTCATTCTCCAGTGTCCTGAACAAAGGCAGGCAAAAGGAGCATGTGATGCTTCACGGGTAAGAGAGGTGAGGGTTGGGTGAAAACAAGAATCTAGACACACGAACTAGGTTTCTAAACAAACCGAAATCTAAATGTGAACATTCATTGATCTTTTAAAGAAGCTGCTAATCTCTGGCCACTTTTTATTGCAACTTAATCCAATGTGAAATTGTGCAGAATTTTTCTGTTTTGCAGGATTCAGAGCAGCCATCATGATCTCGGCAATTGTTATCGTACAATTATCTTCCTTTACCTAATAGCTCTTTCTCTTTTGATAATGGGATTGAGGTTTGCCGCATATATATATATATATATATGCACACACACACACACACACACAAGGTTTTCATGCCTATAAACAGTCCCCATGATGTCTGACTGAGCTTTAGAATATGTTTCTTATTCTATTGAATATTACTCTGTATGAGGGATTTTACAAGTGCCTTTTCCACAGCAATGTCATATATTTCCTGTTGATCCATACATGCTTATGAGGTTTGTGAAGCTCTATTGGGGGGTGAGCATTTTAATCCTGTTGTATAGATAAGGAAATTTAGTATGAAAGACATTGAGTGGCTCCCCTGAAATCACACAACTGGTAAACAGAAGAGCTGGGACCCAAGCCAAGGCCATTCCACTCTGAACTTAGTGCGCCTCCATTTGGCCTCAAAACTGGCTCAGAACCTGTGGCTTTGTGCCTGATGCATTGCACTGTGCATGTGGCACTCTGAAGTCACCCTGGCCATGGGTCTTAAGCCACCAAGGATTTCTGGTTACCACGTTTTATGGAATGAGCCAGTTCAGTGGCACAGTCCTATCACCACCTGCACAGCGATGCTTCCTGGTGATGTGAGTATGAACACCCTGGAGGGACCCTCAATCAAGTTGCCTTTCTTTCTCTTCAAATTTGCTCAATTTCAAAAGTCCCCTTTCTTCCCACCTTCAGAAGCACTGTGGTAGTCAGCTCCCGCTAATGAAGTGACACAGCCCTCAAGAGCATTGGAGCAGAAATAAGTTGAGAACCATTGATCAAGTGGCAAGAGCAAAAAAACATATCCTTCAAGTGAGTGACAAGGGGAAATAGTCATGAAAACAGTAACTGCAGAGTGTTCACGGCTGCTGAACATTCCTTGGACAAGGCCAATGTTCTGTGGGATTATAGAGACTGACGCAGAATAAGGTGGCTCCAAAAAGGAGATGATTTTGATATAATTGGGGTGAGTGTCAGTAGGGCATTAATTGTAAGAAGCAGACGGTGGGTGTTAGGGGATATTCAACCCTTTCTTGGCCGGCACTGCTCTTTTCTTTTGTTCCCTAGAAAACAGTTTAATAACAGAGACCTACATCCTCAGCCATGCCTGGGGCTCCCCCTTATCTGGAATGTCTTCTCGAGGCTGGGTGCCTCTGTCATGTTGCCAATGATGAAGCTCTCAGCTGCATTTCAGGGAGTCCTTGTTTCTTTGGCACCCCCCTTCAGGGGCTCTCAAGGGCTCATCACAAGAATATTTCATCAGTTTGGAAGTCAAAGCCTGCATTTCCAGATTACTTCTTCCTGCAAGAGTCTCTGCTGCTTCTTATGGAATGAGGATGGTGTCCTGGAGAAGCTGGACCAAAGGGTTTCTATGTGTTTAGATTTATTACATAAAACTTGGTCAAAGCTGACTTTTTTGAGTTGCCTATCTCTTGATTCCCATGTATATCAATGAGATCAATCTTTGAAGATTCTGGAACTTGGATCTGCCCCTGTTCTCACTGCAGTGCCCTTGCAAACCCAAAGAGGCCATGGTAATTTAATGGGGTGTCAAAATAGTGATGTCAGTGAGCAATCTGTCACAGGTCCCCCAAAGAGGACTGCTCTGTTTTAGAGGCAGCTGAAAGTATCTGTGTTTCTATAAGTCATGCTGGGCTTAGGTCCTGTCTCCAGGATTGTCACCCCAAATTTCAGAGAGACAGTAATTTTCATTTTGCCTCTGATGCAGATATTGCCAGAGTTTGGGATGTTCACACTACTCAAGAGCTGTAATTTCCTCCACCTCTGCACCTGACTTTGACAGTGAGCCTGTGCAAATGTGCCCAGATCCTTAGAGAGCAATAAGAATACCTCCTTGGAAAAGGCATCTTGAAAACATCTAGAGAGCAGATGGATGTTTTTGTGGAAATTCAGCTGCTCCCTTCCTTTGGAGAGCAGCCTCCAACCCATCTCTTGCCTGCATTATTGCAGTAGCTTCCTGACTGGTCTCTTTGCCACCCTCCAGTTTATAAACTTGTCCCAGAGTAAGCTGTTATAAACATACCAGGGCACCTGTCACTTTCCTATTTGAAAACTGAGCAAGTCTCCCTCCTGACACCATGGCCACATGAAGGGCGGTGAGACTCAACATGTGTGACACACCCAGCATGCAGCCAGTGCTCCATCAGGCCACCTGTTACTATTCTCATTCTAATATGAAAACCTGAGACCTTGATGACAGTACATCCTTACTGACTTGACTGCCAGTTTTTGCTGTTGTCTCCAAGAAAATTTTTTCCAATTTTTCCTCCCATGTCTGTATTTTTCCTTCACTGACTCTATATAGTATTTGGAAGTTGGGTGGGGGTTTTATTCTTGTCCCTCTTTTCTCTTTTTTTTTTAAAGCAAACATCCCTTCCTGGTATTTCTTGGAGAGCTGTGAAGTTTTAAATGTCCTCACCTCAGAAATCAGAGCACATAAACTCCATCAAATGTGACTGAAAATCTAAGGATACTTTTTTTTTTTAAAGAGATGACAGGCTTGGAAATGAATAAGTATAGCAGAAAAAGGAATTTTAATGTGATATTTGTGACTCTTTTTTTGACACCTATTAATTTATAAAACCCATCAGCACAATTCCCAGGCTCTTCCTGCAATACTTAAGTCATGGTAACTAAAGATCAAAATTTAGAACGGATAATTATTTTAGAAATTTAGAAAATAAGGTTAGAAATATCTTTTAAAACAGTTTAGCGAAAAATGATTACATCTCAATTTACTCTGCCAGAAAGTTCAATGCCTACTCTTAAAAGCAAACACTTGTATGGAACTTTATAACCCAAAGTTATCTGTAGAGTCATAGAGGCTCTCCTTTTATTTAAAGACTGACTTTTAGCCAAATGTCATATCTTACTGAAGAATGTGAATACTCTCACTTTAGATCACATGGATTACTTCTTGTAAGGGAAGCCTTGGCAGTCAGCCTTAGTCTACAAGAGTAAATATGAGATTCTAAATAAGTGAAAACAATGAGCCTGCACTGGTATGGAGCAGAAATCCCAGCATGGCGGAAGTTTCCACGTGGTGCTGATCACTCATCTGTAGAGTCAGAGGTGGTTACAGCCACCCTTGGGAATCCTGGAAGAACAAATTCACCTCTCAAAACAGAGAGATCATCATCTTACAGTAGGTCTTGGGTGAATGTCGTAGTCATCTGAATGTACTCCCTTGAAACGTTACTCATTTCACTAATGTGATTTGAAATTGGGAAGTTGCAACTAGCAGATGGGAAGGAGCAAATGAGAATCCCTAGAGGCAAGTGACAAAGGCAGTCAGGAGGACTCAGCAGCAACTCACGAGGTCTTTCCAAATTTTAGTCACTCATGTACACCTTCACCACTTCCCTCATCCCCTCACCACTTCCCTCTGTTATTGAATGATGTAAATTTAACTCGTGTATATGCAAATACATTTACAGTACTTGCAAATGAAATTTCGCATCATTTTTGAGACAAAGTCTCACTCTGTTGCCCAGGCTGGAGTGCAGTGGTGTGATCTCAGCTCACTGCAGCCCTTGACCCCGAGCTCAAGTGATCCTCCTGCCTCAGCCTCCTGAGTAGCTAGGACTACAGGTACACACAACCATGCCCAGCTAATTTTTGTATTTTTTATAGACACGGGTTTTCATCATGTTGCCCAGGCTGGTCTCGAACCCCTGGGCTCAAGGGATCTGCCCACCTCAGCCTCTCAAAGTGTTGGGATTACAGTCGTGAGCCACCACGCCCAGCCAAGCCAAGAACTCTTTCCTCAGGTAAAGATAATAGAAAAAGTCGAGACAACAAAAACGAAGGAATAGCATCCAATCCAGCCAGGCAGTGCTGCTTGACTACTTCGGAGCCTGAGGCCAGGCCCTTCTTTGGCTGAGAGAGAACGCTTGCCTCAAACCAAGGTTCCCTGGCGAATCAAAAGTATTGAAAGACAACTAACGGGAAAGCCAATCATTTTCTCACCTGCAATTCAGCACAGCTTATTCCCCATGAGTGGGCCTCCTAAAAATCACCTTGTACATCATCAGTTGTTTGCATCTCACACTTGGGGAAAACTGAATTCACTGTCTCATCTTGGCTTAAGTGGTGCTGAGGCAAAAGAATGAGATGTAGGACCAGAAGATTTGGGCTTAAATCCCAGCTCTGACTGATTCCTAACTGTGTGACCACAGGTAGGTTACTGAATTTGCTTTTTAATGTTTACAGTAGAATTTTTATAATTAAATTGTTTAACAGGATTGCTTTCTGTATTAAAACCTGTGAAAGTCAGTGGAAAAAACCATGTTGGCTTGCACATATGAAGTGCCACTGAATTGGCATGTTATTAGTAGAATGTGTAGAACTTGTAGAATGTTGATGGAAATGCACATATCATTAGAGTCACAAACATCTCTGTCCTCCCCAGACTATAAACTCCACAAGGGAAGGGGCTGAGTCTTCCACATTCTCAGCACCCAGCATCTACCTGGAACATAGGAGGAGCTCTGTATGAGGAAAAATACATGATAATTATAATTCAGAAGATTCATGCATCCTGAGTGCATTCAAATTTAATATTTTTGAGGCTTGGTTCTTGAATATGTTTTCTAAGTATATACTTATATCTAGTTTTAAATAAATTACCATCATGTTTGGAACACAGAGAGCTGCACTTGTTATCCTGTGTTATTGTTAGTATTATGTTATTTATTTATGTTTTTTGAGTCAGAGTCTTGCTCTGTTGCCCAGGCTGGAGGGCAGTGGTGCAATCGTAACTCACTGTAGCCTCAACCTGAAGAGATCCTCTTGCCTCAGCCTCCTGATCCTGAGTAGCTGGGACTATGGGCATGTGCCACTATACCCAGCTAATTTTTTTTTTAATTTTTAGTAGAGGCAGGGAGAGAGCAATACTGAAAATAGACATTTTACATGGAGGGCATTATACCCCAAATGTTAAAAACTCCTCTAATGTTTTATAGTATAGTGTTTCTTCCCCCTTCAGAATCACAGTCTGCTGAAGGATAACAATTAGTTTAAGTGAACCAAGGTCAGATGCTAAAAGGAGGTTGCCAAAAGTTGTATTTAGAATCTGCTGATGCTTTAAAAAATGAAGAGCTGGCCCCAGTTCAAGAAACCAGATATTAGATTAAAACCTTAGGGGCACGTGGTTCAATTTTTTTATTTAGAACTACAAGGTTTGGGATTAAACTAAAAGTAAGATGCTTCGTGCTTATTAGATGTACTGCCTTAAAACATTTTCAAGAAGGCAACAGAGTTGAAAGTAAATGAAAGTAAACTTGAGGGTCAATTTTGAAATGCAAACAGCCGAGAGCTAATGCCCTTGGAGGACCCACATTACCAGAATGGACTTTCACACAGTAGCTAGAGACTGTTGTTTCAGCAAAGAAAATTCCTGAAGGGAATCTGAGTTTTTGCCAAGAAATGTCATAAGAAAAAAATGCAGGCTCAAACGATTTTGATGACAAAAAAATTCCTTTAGTAAAATCACAATAAATAACCAATTCAGTAGTATTAATAAGAACAATGGTGGCCAGGTGTGGTAGCTCACACCTGTAATCCCAGCACTTTGGGAAGACAAGGCAGAAGGCTTGCTTGAGGCCAGGAGAAACAACAGCCTGGGCAACATAGCGAGACCCCACCTCGACTAAAAATAAAAAAAAAAATTAGCTAGGTATAGTGGCACATGCCCATAGTCCCAGCTACTCAGGCTCAGGAGGCTGAGGCAAGACGATCTCTTCAGGTTGAGGCTACAGTGAGTTACGCCCTCCAGCCTGGGCAACAGAGCAAGACTCTGTCTCAAAAAACATAAATAAATAACATAATATGAACAATAACACAAGATAACAAATGCAGCTCTCTGTGTTCCAAGTACCATGCTAAAATTTTTACCCAAAATGTCTCATAGATGTAAGCCTGTTAATTGACATAAATCCTTGCCTCATTTTGTCATTACAGTTGTAAATTATGCTCATGAAAAGAGACCCCAGCATCTTTCAAACTGAAGGTTAACCTTATTATTAGGATAATCACCAGTGAGTTAATTAAAGAATCATTATGTTGGTAACCAATAACTTTGACATAAATTTTAAATTATACTAATAAATAGATTTTAAAAAGCTTTTTATTTTGAAATAATTCTAGATTCACAGGAAGTTGCAAGGATGGTATGGAGAGCTTTCATTTATTCCTCAGTTTTCCCCAATGATTACACCTCACATAACTGTACCTCAGGAAACTGAAGCTGGTACAGTGTGTGTGTATAGTTCCATGCCATTTCGTCTTAAGTGTAGATCTCCAATCAAATAAAGAAATATCCTGTCACCACAAAAAAAACTTCCTTGTGGAATCTCTGAATAGGCACTGAATATCCCCTGATTCCTGGAATCCACTAGTCTACTGTTCATCTCTATAATTTCGGTAACATTTCAAGAAGATTCTACAAATGGAATCATCAAGTACTGGCTTCTTTTTCCTGAGCACAATGCCCTTGAGATCCATCCAAGTTGTTGTCTATATCATTAGTTCATTCCTTTTTGCAGCTCAGTAATATTCCATGGTATATGGATATACTAGAGTTTGTCTAGTCATTCCCTTAGGGAAGAGCAATTTGACTGTTTCCAGTTTTTGGTGATCACAAATAAAGCTGTTATGGATATTTATTTACAGGGTTTTGTGGGGATATAAATTTTTGCTTCTCTGTGATAAATGCCCAGCAGTGCTATTGCTGGGTCATGTAGTAAATCTGTTGTTGTTGTTATTGCTGCTGTTGTTTTTTGCGACAGGGTTTAGCTCTTGTCGCCCAGGCTGGAGTGCAATGGTGCGATCTTGGCTCACTGCAACCTCCACCTCTAGGGTTCAAGCGTTTCTCCCGCCTCAGCCTCCCTAGTAGCTGGGATTACAGGCAGCCACCACCACACCCAGCTAATTTTTGTATTTTTAGTAGAGACAGGGTTTCACCATGTTGGCCAGGCTGGTCTCGAACTTCTGGCCTCAGGTGATCCACCCACCTCAGCCTTCCAAAGTGCTGGAATTACAGGTGTAAGCCACTACGCCTGGCGTCTGTTTTAGTTTTTCAAGAACTGCTTAAAGATTTTCCAGAGTGGCTGTACCAGTTCACACTCCAGCAGCAGTTTACAAGAAATACAGTTTCTCTCCATTCTCACCAACATTTGGTATTGTCTCTGCTTTTTATTTTGGCTGCTCTAATATGATGTACCTCATCATGGTCATAATTTTCATGTTCCTATCATCTGGTCGTGTTGACTTCTTTTCATGTGTTTATTTGTCATCTGTACATTCTCTTTGGTGAAGTGTCTTTCATGTCTTTGCCCATTTTCTAATTGGATTTTTTAAACTAAATTTTTAGAATTCTTTATATTTTTTAGATATGAATCCTTTGATATGTAGTTTGTAAATATTTTCCCCCAGTCTTCAGCTTGTCTTTTCATCCTCTTACACAGCAAGAGTTTTAAATTTTAATGAAGTCTAATTTCTTGATTTTCTTCTTTAATGGAGAATGCTTTTGGTGTAATGGCTAAGAATTCTCCACCAAGCCTTGGGTCCTGAAAAAATAACTTAAACTTGATATGAAATATTGCAAATACCTGTAATGTCTGATAATTAAATTACTAAACTAAATAATAGCTAATACTGAATAATCAACATTGAATCTGTGATCTCAGAGTTGTTATCAATACTGGATATGTTAGGAGACGCCTTCTTCAAATGCGTCTGTGGACCTCAATCCACTTCTACCTCTAACTGAATGAACAGGGAGGTGGCACTCATTTCTTAGGGTTATTGAAACTTTCCTGCATCCACTAGAGAAAGGTCAGGGTTGCTGAAAGAGTTGAGGCAAAAGAAGCTGTGGGTTCTTAGTTTACGGTGCAGTCAAGCACTCCTGCCCTATTCCTCCGTCATCACAGCCACTTAGAGAGAGCTCAGAACTACAAGCAGCAGTGGCCATCCTACTGCACGGCACAGATTTTTGTTGCTGTAGAAGGGCCATGCTCAAGTGATTTTGGAGTCCCTAAGATAATCCCTGCAACAAGCATCCTGCTGTAGGTGGAGGAGGAGAGACCAGGAACAAAACACTTCTAGAGGAAGAGAGTACAGTGAAGGAGATCCCAGTGGATCTGCCAGGATGTCCAAGAACCCAAGGATGTAGCGATAAATGCACAGGAAAGGCTGAGAAGGAGCAAGAGACACTAAAACGTGAAAAGGAGAGAATGCAGCATGGTGTCATTGTGTGTCTCAGATGAAGAGCATGACGACATCTGGCTTCTACGCCCGCTGCGTTCCAGTTGCTGTGGGATATGATGTTCATTGAGCAGGGGGAGCTTCCTTCACTTCCTTTGCAAAGCTGGTGTAACCATTATAACTCAGCTCAAATCTATCTTTTCCATGTATTTTCTACTTTAGTTTTGATTGGTCTTTTATCCTTCAAAAGTCTATCATGGGTATTAATATGTGCCATTTAAGTTTTCTTCACATCTCTAATATGTGAGATTTAATGTTATTTTTACTGGCACAATTAGACCGTGTTGCCTGAAGAGGGGGCCTGCATCCCCATTTTTAACTTCCACAGGCACAGAGCTGGGCACAAAGCAGGCAGGTGCAGGGTGCTGGTTGCGGGATTCTTTTAATCACTGCACAGCCATTGTGCGTGGTCCCTCCAGAACAAGAACGTAAGGGCAGTTCTACGTTGGCAGAAACATTCTAGTCTGCACTGCCTGATATGATGGCTGTTAGGGCTACTTGTGGCTATTGAGCACTTGCAACGAGGCTGGGATGACCAAGGAACTGAATTTTAACATTTAATGTAAATTATTTACATTTAAATAGCCACATGTGCCTTGGAGCAACCATTTTGGGCAGCTCAGGTGGTGATTCACAGGGGACCCACCAATGAGGCTGATGCCTTGCCCAGCCCAACCTTGGTCGGGTCTCAAATTGCAGGACCTCTCAGCATTCCTGAACAAAGAATATGATTTCTTAGTGTCACAGGCTGAATTGTGACCCCCCCCACCCCCGACAACAAATTCATATCAATATGTTGAAGTCCTAAGCTCCCGTACCTCAGAATGTGACTGTATTTGGAGATGGGGCCTTCAAAGAAGTAATTAAGTTAAACTAAGGTCATATGGGTGGATCCTAATCCAATATGACTGGTGTCCTTTTTAGAAAAGGTGAGTAGGGCACACAGAGACCCTGGGGCATGCGTGCAGAGCTGACCACCTGCAAGCCAACATGTGAGGAGAGGACGCCAACCATGCCGGCACCTTGATCTTGAATTTCCAGCCTCCAGACTGTGAGAAAGTAACCTTCTGTTGTGTGAGCCACCCAGTCTAGCAGCCCTAGCAGATGCGTACACTTCCCACTCTTAGAGATGCATCATTTCCAGTCATGGCTGCACACACATTAAATGGAAGTGACTCTGATGTGTAACCCTGAATGCCAACATATGAATTTAAAATGGGGAGATTTTCTTTCCAAGTGTCTGTTGTGCCTGCTGTGCCCTAGCCAGTGGCACTATCTAGAAAGCCAGACCCCTGAGCTGAGGCTGTGTGGTGAGCACTGGGTTGGAGTAAACGAAGCAGAAAGCTTTCTGGGGATGTCATCTTAGGGCCTGGAGACTGCAAACTCTGCAGGCATGGCTCTCCCTCGGCAGGCTGAGAGTCAGTGCTGGATACACACAGACAATCTCTGCTTCTCTGAGCATCCTCTCCATAGTGAACATTCAATGTTTTATTTCTTTTTAGAGGTGTTGTTATCACTGAGTTCTTAGTCAAGCCACGTTTCATGTGAGCAGGGAGACGTTCTGTCTCACGACTACGGACCTGTGATATGCTGATTAAAACAGGCCTGCTCCTAGAGGCAGCTCCACCCCACTGCTGGAGCCTTCAAGACACAGTGTCAAATGAAAGAAAATGCAGTCCAGGGAGCTTACTCCGGCTGTTAACCCACTCTTCAGTAGGGCTTACTTTGTAATGACACAGGTGGAATTAATTAAGAACTATATGGGGCGCCAGCAGCAATCTGCAAAGAGCCAGCAAAAGTCCCTTTAATTAAGGGTCTGAAAAGGCCTTTCCTTCTTTCTCCAGCCCTGCTACATCAGGCTTGAGGGCTATGAAGTCTTGCACAGATGCCGTTTCATGCCTTTTCCATTTCACGTTCCTCACCATGGAAGATGACCTTGATAGAGGTCATTATTACATCATTATTCTTTCACAATGCTCATATTTAGACCATCCTTGATGGATGAGAACATTTTTGAGGATATATGATCTTCAAAAAAGGGGATCTCACAACCTTCCTAAAGAGTTTTTTTTTGTTTTGTTTATATATATATATATTTGTATTATACTTTAAGTTCTAGGGTACATGTGCGCAACGTGCAGCTTTGTTACATATGTATACATGTGCCATGTTGGTGTGCTGCACCCATTAACCCGTCATTTACATTAGGTATATCTCCTAATGCTATCCCTCCCCCTCTTGAGACATGCTTTCAAAGAGGCAGTTACAAAACTCCTTTGGAAAAAGAAGTAAACAGTGTGTGTTATGTGCATAAATACATCTCTGGGTGGAAAAACAAGTCAAGACAACAAGTAAACATTTCAATGAACAGGAGAGTTTGGGGCTGATTGGGATACGCAGACTTGTAGCACAGCATCCAAGGCGACCCTCCCTCTTGCCCTCTGTACCCCACACATGTGACAGAGAGATTCTGGGTTCACAAGGATGCTCTGTGCCATGACCCGTTTCTTATTTTCAGCAGCTACATGCAATTTTGCACATACCCAATAACTTCAAACGAACTTCTAAGCAATTACATTTCCACTGAAATGTATAATGTGATCAGGTCTTTCATTTATTTATTTTTTCATTTTGCCTCTGCTTTCACTGACGACTGCAGCAATCCCTCAATCAGAAGTGAAGGGTGAGGTTTAATGACTTCATGTATAATTTAGTTTTCTGCAAAATGCCTCTTCACTTTCTGTTTTGCATAAGCTTAGGAAAGTATGGCAGTGTATCAGATCTACAAGGACACTAAAGATTTATGTACATTTCAGCTCTACCTTTTTATCCTACGACTTCCTTCTTTGGAATTGTGCACTCAGGTTAAATTAGCTGTTGTAAAAATATTAGAAAAGTTCAGCTGCAGAGACAACAGATGCTTTAATACTTTGCATTGCTCCCCAAATAAACACTTTAAAGCAACTTTGCCTGCTGTATAGATATTATTTTCACAAAGATGCCAGGCATGTCTTTCTCATTAGATCCATCTGAGATCAATTTAGGTAGTTTCTTAGGTGATATATGAGTAGGTATGGAGAAATAGCTATGTGTGGTTGGCCACAAAAGAGCTAAAGAAACAGTGTGTGCCACCTGTTCACAATCTGGAAATGAAATAATATTATAGATTGAGAAACCAAAATCCTACTTTGTGGATATGCTTATGTTTTTCCATAGTTAATTTTTTTCTTCTAGCCCACTTCTCTCCCTACTCATGTGTACTTACAGATATGCACAACATATTGGCTTTTCCATTTAAATCATGGCTATCTCAAGTCTTCAAAGGCACCTCACTGCGTTAGTTAACAGAAAATATTTTTAAAGTATAGCTCTCCTAGTAGCATAGCTATGATAACCAATGGAATACCTTCCAGTTGACCATGCCATGAGAATGTGAAACACACAGAAACACACAGGCACAGAAAACAAGCTTTAGAAAAATCTTGCTCATTTTCAAGCTTCATTTCTACTCTGTAAGATTTCTAATCAGTTAGATTATAGAAGTTTATATAACTGTAATATTAACTTTTGGAAGTATGTCTATTTCTATATATCAACCATTGACAAAGAATTTCAGTATCTCTTCTCCACTGCTCCTTTATGTGATCACACATATTTCACTTATTGCAAAACAGTATTACAACATTTACACGCAAAAGAAAAATACACTTTGCTGTCCTTTGGCTGCCTCCTGCAGTGCCTCTCCAGTGCTAACTCAAGCAAATTTGTGCTCAAGTCTCACTTTCAACACTAGGTAAGTCTGACTTCAACTAGTCAAAGTTATACAAACAACACAAATAAAACTAAGCCACTTTACATGATGAAAATCCTAACATCAACATCATATAGTTGCACCATCAATAACCTCAATTTCCAACATTTCTACTGTTTCTATATTGGGAAAAAATAAAAATAAAAAAGATTACAGTTTAGGAGCACTTTGGGAGGCCAAGATGGGTGGCTCACTTGAGGCCAGGAGTTCGAGACCAGCCTTGCCAACATGGTAAAACCCCATCTCTACTAAAAATAGAAAAATTAGCCAGGCATGGTGGTAGGTGCCTGTAGTCCCAGCTACTCAGGGGGCTGAGGCAGGAGAATCAATTGAACCCAGGCAGAGGAGGTTGCAGTGAAACTCTGCATCACTGAACTCCAGCCTGGGCAACAGAGTGAGACTGTCTCAAAAAAAAAAAAAAAAAAAATTACAGTTTTGGCAAATCTCTACAAATCATCCTTTTTTTCTGTCATTCACAATTAGGAGAAAGTTATCAGGTTGCATTCTGGTATCTGATGTACATAGAAGACCTGCTCCAACCTGTCCTCCAACCCTTCAGGTCTCACAGACCCAAAGTCTCACAGGTCTCACAGACCCAAAGCATAGGGAAGATGAGGATGGAGATTGTATTTTTTTGTTGTAAAATGGCATGAGCCCCAGAGTCAGCTGTCCTGTGGTTCAGATTGCAGTACCTCTCATGAGCGTGGTGACACGGATATGAGATGGAGCTCTCTAAGCATTAGTTTCCTCATGTCTGCTGGGAGGAGGGCTGTGCTGATGCTTAAATGAGATCACACATGGAAATGGTTAGCTCAGTGCCCAGCCCACAGTTGATGGTCAATAACATCAACTGCTGTTAGGATAAAAATATTGATTTCTCTTCCCACCACCACGAGGAAGTCCACTACCTGGTACTAAACATTTTCAAAACCAAGAAATTATGATCAGTTGTTAAACTTAAGCATTACTGGTCTGCGTTGATCTATCATATGACAATCCTGTAAAGAGCAGCTTGTCCAAAATGGGCAGCGTGGAGACCACATCAAAGAACTGAAGGCCTCCTACTTAGAGAAGATGCAGTCCAGTTGTAACACTCATGAAATAGGCAGTAAACAGGATAGAGAGGTAGTAAATAGAGTCTAAATTAAACTGCAGGGACTCCAACATGCTGTGAAAGTTTAGAGAAAGGAGAAAACAGTGAGGGATGGATGGGTTGGGTGGGAAGACTTCAAGGAGGAGGCAGGAGTTGAGCTGGTCCTAGTGGAACCAACCTAAAGGACTTGGAAAGGTAGAGAACAGAAATGGGCTCCAAGCAGAGGCAAGTGATGCCCGCAACAAAGACAGTGGCGTGGAATTGAGGGAAAATG
The DNA here is from genome assembly GCF_029289425.2 of Pan paniscus. Classification (NCBI taxonomy): domain Eukaryota; kingdom Metazoa; phylum Chordata; class Mammalia; order Primates; family Hominidae; genus Pan; species Pan paniscus. Next base: position 30,176,856 of record NC_073266.2, read on the forward strand.
TGGACATGACCCAAGCGAGAGGTCTTTACCACAGAACAAGGAGATACAAGAGAGGTAGGATGGAGCTCACTAATGAGGGGTCATAAACACTCAGGGCTTTAAGTACTGTGAGTTTCTAAGCACAGGGAAGTGAATAATGTTTCAATGTGACTCAGGAAAGCAAAGTCTGGTGGTATAATGACTGAATCGATCAGAGACACTGGCAGTGATCCAAGAATGAAGGGACCCAGTTCTAGAACACAGTGAAAATATCTATTGATATCTTGACGCATAGACAAAATGTCATTCTCACAACAGTTCTATGAAATAAACACGAATCCCTTTTCTCGAGGAGTTAGAGGTTTTGAGAGGTTCAGCAGAAGGGAAAAGCAAACCACAGTTTCCTATAGCAGCGTGTGCCCTATGTCAGGCAGCACAAGAAAATTGCCAGGAAAAGGCTTGAGATTTTAAGACTTTCTGACCGCATTCATGCCTCAAACAGCAGAAAAATCTCTTTACCTACCTATAAAGCTCTAAACACAACAGAGTTTCCTGGAACCATTGAAGTCTTTTCTTTTCTTTTTTTACAGAATCTTACTCTATTGCCCAGGCTGGAGGGTAATGGTGCAATCATAGCTTACTGAAGCCTCAACCTACTGGGCTCCAGTGATCCTCCCACCTCAGCCTCCGAGTAGCTGGAACCACAGGTGCACACTACCATGCCCAGCTAATTTTTTAATTTTTCTGTTTTTTGGAGACGGGGGTCTCACTATGTTGCCCAGGTTAGTCTCAAACTCTTGGGCCCAAGTGATTCCCCGGCCTTGGCCTCCCAAACTGCTAAGATTACAGGTATGAGCTACCACACCTGGTCCCATTGAAACCTACATTTCCATTTTTAGCCTCCTTATAAATCAAATGGACAGAACTGAGACAGGGATGCTTTGATTTTTATGATCCTTTTAATAACGATTTCAAAATCTAGCACTAATTTTTTATGCATTTTCTTACGGCATCTACCAGTTGCAGGTTGCAGAAGAAACATGTTTCCTACAGTGACTGCAGGCTGAAGGATAATCATATATGTCTCGTAAATTAAGGGGAAACCCTGCTAGTAATCCTTCAACATGCAATGCTGGAATGGTGTCTGATGTCACTCAAAATCCCAGTGAGTTCTTCCTTGATTAACTATGTATGCAAGCTCTTGACAAGGACATTGGAGAGATGTTTCCTGAGGACAGAGAGCTGTGACTCTTATCCACTCTGGCTCAAAGTTTTGAACTTTGCTTAACAGAGTTCTGGTACTTACGGTGGTGCAAAGGGCTGTGTCCCTAAGGCTCTGCATATCTAACAGTATTTCTGAGAGTTCTCATGGGAAGAGTTTATAGGTCTAATAATTTAACAAATGCTTAGGTGGATGTCATTCTGAAAAATGGCCTTCCAAGAGCAATGCCAGCACAGCTCAGGCACTGATTAAATGGTTCTGACATAATTGCCAGTTCAGAAGAATCATGACAGCCACTACTCACACAATTTTGGAGTGAAAACTATTGAAAAGAGTCACATGGGAAAAGCATTGGAAAAGCAATTATGAAGAATCATTTATTTATTTTATGGGAACACTGATGTCAAATATTGGCAGATTTTTAAAAAAGCATTAAAATTATCTGACCAATGCAGTAGTCATAGCTAGTACTCAAACACATAAATTTAAAATTGTTATTTAGTGAAAAATAGATCAAATTCCACGTTCTGCAGCGTATCTGAGGTTCTTTAAAATGGTTAAGGGGTCAACATTAATGAGCTCTGTGCCAAACTATAAACAAGAAGCCCAACATGGAAACTGGATATCAAGACCCTAAACAAAGCATAAACCGCTGAAAACTCCATGCAAGATTTAGTCCCCACCAACAAAGCACGAAACAGCATGACAGTGAGCAACACTGGTGAGCTTAATGCTCCATCTATTGGGAGAAGTACTAGTGCTACCTGGTGCTCCTGAGTACAGTGACAATGGTTTCAAGCACACTGGAGTAGGTCAGTTGCCTCCCCATTGCAGAGGAGCTGGGGGATTGAAAAAAAAAGTTACTGGACCGCATGCTGACAGTCAGAACTAATGTTTAGAGGAATTTCCAAAGGGCAGAGGAAAATGGGCAAACCATATGGGGCTTCTGAGCAAACTGCTTTTCCATCAGTTCTGAATTGTTTGGCGAGCTCCATTTTCTCCTCCTTTCTGCTCATCAGACTTACAGGACAAGTCGTATTGTTTCTAAATGCTGTCAGTCTTGAATTGCAAATATAACTTATAAAAGACCCATATATACCAATGATTCCTACCGTACTGCTGAACCCCCACAACCTCTGATGCCTGAGAATATGTTTTTACTGGGAGGATCTTGTTTAAAAATTAGAGCTTTTAGACAAAGTTCTGAAGGTTCAGCAATGCAATGAAAACAAGAAGGAACAGGAGCTGTGGAGGAAGATGCATGGACCTGGCTGAAGTCTAGGCTTTGGGTCAGTGACAAAAGAGAAGATGAATGATGAGCCTAGGGCAGTAGCAAAGGAGAGGTAACTGAGCAGAGGGTATGGAACATATAATCCCATCTTTCAGAACCACTGCAATTCACAGAGGGAAAATGAGCCAGCAGTCAGGGGCTCACATAAAGATCAAGACTAGAGAGATCTATAGAATCAAAGTAAATTATAGATATTCACTCCATTTTACATGAACTTCCTATATAGGGAAGAAAAGGTAGGGTGGGGGAGAAGCCTAAGAACAAATGGAAGAAACATCTCTTACAAAATAAGGTGATAGAAATGCATTCAAATCTATCATGAACCACAATAAACTAAAAATGTACTAAGTGGTAACATGGTAGAATTTAAACGTAAAAGCTGTGAGACTTGATTGAAATACTAAAATCTAGCTATATGTTATTTATGAGACACCACTAAAATAGAGGGGTTGAAAATATATTCTAGAAAAAATACTAATTAGAAGGAAACTGGCAAAGTTATATTGAAATTAGACAAAATAAACTGTAAAGAAAAACATTACTAAAGATAATTCTATCAGTGCTTAATGATAAAATGTTAAATTCACTTTAAAAGATAGCAATTCTAAACTTGTATTTTCCTTATAACTTAGCTCCAAAATATATTACCTCTTTCAACACACTTCTTTCAGTAACTGATAGATTAAACAGACAAAAATTAAGTATACAGAAAATGTGAACAAAAGCTTGATCTAAAAAATATATAAAACACTGTGCTCAACATTGTTTTTAAGAATACATAAAATATTTAAGAAAACATTATGTATAAGGCTCTAACTAATGTTCACAAATTGCAGTGAATGTTCTGATTGTATATAATGCAATCAACTTGGAAATCATTAATAAAAAGATAAAAATCTTCCAAGCACTGAGAACTAAAATATACACCCATAAACTCACATGCTTCTAAATAATTCATGGGTCAAATAATTCATATTAAAAACTAAAAATATTTAATAGTCAATGATAATAGAAATACTGTCAAACTTACTGGATGCAGGGCAAGTGTTACTTAGAGGAAAATCAATACTTAGAGGAAAAATCAATACTCTCAAATCAATGTTTATATTTGAAAAAAAGAGGGCAAGTTAATGTGTTTAGCACCTCATTTAAAAATAAGAAAAGAATAAACTCAAAGAAAGTAGAAGGAAATTAATAAAGAACAGTATTAAAAGAAATTTAAAAAATGTAATATTAAAGATCAACAAAGACAAAAGTTATTTCTTTTTCTTTTTTCTTTCTTTCTTTCTTTTTTTTTTTTTTTTTTTTTATTGAGGCAGAGTCTTGCTCTGTCACCCAGGCTTGGAGTGCAGTGGCACAATCTTGGCTCACTGCAACCTCCACCTCCCAGGTTCAAGCGATTCTCCTCTCCTGAGTAGCTGGGATTACAGGTGCCCCACCACCACGCCCAGCTAATTTTTTGTATTTTTAGTAGAGATGGGGTTTCACCATGTTAACCAGGATGGTCTCAATCTCCTAACCTCAGGTGATCCGCCTGCCTCGGCCTCCCAGAGTGCTGGGATTACAGGCGTGAGCCACTGCGCTCAGCCGACAAAAGTTATTTCTTTGAAAAGATTAATAAAACTGACAAACGTCTGGCAGGAATGCTAAAGGAAAAAAGAAGGCATAAATAAACTATATAATTATGAAAAAGGGATAAAGAAACATGAGTAGAAACAAATTAAAAAGATAAGAATATATTAAGAAATACATGCCTCTAAATAAAAAAGATAAAATGTAGAAATTCATATGAAAATATTAACTATCAAAATTAACTCAAGAAAAATGAGAAATCTGTAACAGTCCTATTAACTACTGAAAAAAATTAGTAATCTAAAATTTTAGCATGGGGAAATTGCCAGATCTAGCCAGTTTTACAGGTGACTTTTAAACACTTAAGGGAAAAATAATTTTAAGAGAATAAAAAAATACAGAATGTGATTCCACTCATTTTAAAAAGCAGATATTATTTTAATTCTAAAATCACAATATGAAAATATAATAAGGATAATTAACAGATTAGACTCGCCTATGAACGTGAATGAAAAATGATCAGTTAACAGCACTCAGCAATGTTTAATATATATCATGACCAAGTTAGGTTTATCCCAAGGATGAAGGGTTGGCTTTTTGGTATATAATAATAATATTAATTATATAAATCACATATATGTTATATTAACTTTCTATGTTAACATACCAAAGAAGAGAAATCAAATAATTATTTTGTATCTCAAAAAATGCTAAAAAGTATCCTATCAAATCCAGTATCTATCCATGGTAAATAATATAAATAAACCAGGAATTAAAGGGAATTTCCTTAACCTAATCATAACTGACAATCTATTAAGGGTACTTGTCAACCTAAGTTTTTAAAACATTTCATGTAACATATATATTGTGAAATGATTACCACAGTCAAGTTAGTTAACACATCTTATAACCTAATTTAGTTACTTTTGTGTGTGTGGTGAGAACATTTAAGATCTACTTAAGTCTCAGCAAATTTCAAGTATGTAATACAGTATAATTAACTATAGTCACCATGCTGTACCATGCTGTACATTAGTTTCCCGGAACTTCTTCATCTAATAACTAAAGTTTGTACCTTTTGACCAACATCTCCATTTCCTCTAACCCCCACCCCCTGGCAATCATCGTTCTACTCTGTTTCTATGACTTTTTTAGATTCCACATGTAAGTAAAACCATACAGTGTTTATCTTTCTCTGACGTATTTCATTTTGCATAACGTCCTCAAGGTTCATTCATGTTGTTGCAAATGGCAGGGTAGACTTCTTTTTTTGTGGCTGAATAATATTCCATTGCATATATGCACCACAATTTCTTCATCCATTCATCTATTGATAAACATTTAGGTTGTTTCCATGTCTTGGTTATTGTGAATAATGCTGTAATGAGCATTGGAGTCCAGATGTCTCTTTAAGGTGCTTCTATTTTTAACCTTTTGTGGAATCTCCACACTGTTTTGAATAATGGTGGTAAAAAATTACATTCTCACCAACAATGCAGAAGAGTTTCTTTTCCTCCACATCCTTGCCAACACTTAGGTTGATTTGTCATTCTGAAAGGTGTGAGGTGATATCTCATTGTGGTTTTGATTTGCATTTCCTTGATGATTAGTGATGTTAATCACCTTTTATTATACCTATTGACCATTTGTATATCTTCCTTGGAAAAATGTATCAGGTTATTTGCTCATTCTTAAGGATTTTTTTTTTTTTTTTGCTATTGAGTTGTATGAATTTCTTATATATCTTGGATATTAACCCTCTTATCAGATATACGGTCTTCAAATATATGCTCTCATTCTGTAGGTTGCTTTTTCTCTTTGTTGATTGTTTCCTTTGCTGTGCAGAAGTTTTGTACTTTGATATAAACCTACTTGCTACTTTTGGTTTTGTTGCTTGTGTCTTTGTTTCATATCAAAAATGTCATTGACTGCTTTGTAGTGGGTCCTAAGAAAACAAACAAACAAAGAAAAAAACATTGCCAAGACCAATGTCAGGGGGTATTTCCCTAGGTTTTCTTCTAAGAGTTTTACTGTTTCGGGTCTCATGTTTAAGTCTTTGAAGAATTTCAAGTTAAGTTTTGTGAGTATAAGAGAGCAATCCAATTTCATTCTTTTGCATGTGCATATCTAGTTTCCCCAACACCATTTATTGAAGAGATTATCCTTTCCCCATCGTGTATTCTTGGCACTCTTGTAAAATATTAGTTGATCATATATGCATGAGTTTATTTCTGGGCTCCTAATTCTGTTCCATTGGTCTCTGTGTCTGTTTTTATGCTAGGATCATACTAATTTGATTACTGTAGCTTGCAATAAAGTTTGAAATCAGGGAGTCTAATGCCTATAGTTTTATTCTTTCTTAAGATTGCTTTGGCTATTTGGGGTCCTTTGTAGTTCCATACAAATTTTAGAATTTTTTTTCCTATTTGTTAAAAAATGCCATTGGAATTTCAATGGAGATTGCACTGAATTTATTGGTCAGTTTGGGTAATATGGGCATTTAAACAATATTAAGCCTTCCAATCCATGAACATGGGATATCTTTCCACTTATTTGTATCTTCAATTTCTTTTATAAATGTTTTCTAGTTTCCAGTGTATAGATCTTTCACATCCATGGTTAAATTTATTCTAAGTATTTTTATTCTTTTTGATGCTATTATAAATATGATTTTTCCTCTTCATTTTCAAATAGTTTGTGTATAGAAGTAAAACTGATTTTTGTATGTTTATTTTGTTTTACTGATTAATTTATTAGTTATAACAGTTTCTGGTGGAGTCTCTGAGGTATTTCTATATATAACATCATGTTACATATAAACAGAGACAATTTTGCTTCTTCCTTTCCAATTTGGATGCCTTTAATGTCTTGTTCTTGCCTAATTGCTCTGGCTTGGATTTCTAGTACTATGTTGAACAGAACTGGTGAGAGTGGGCACCTTTGTCTTGTTAGAAGAAAAGCTTTCAGCTTTTCTTTGTTGAGTATGTTAGCTGGAAACTTTATATACGGCCTTTCATATACGCTGAGGTATATTCCTTCTATACACAATTTGTTGAGAGTTTTTATCATGAAAGGACTTTGAATTTTGAGAAATGCCTTTTCTACATATATTGAGGTGATCATATAATTTATATGCTTCATTCTCTTAATGTGGGGTATCATATTTATTGATTTGCATATGTTGAACCATCCTTGACCCCAGGGATAAATCCCATTTGATTATGGTGTATGATCCTCTTAATGTGCTGTTGAATTTGGCTTGCTAGTGTTTTGTGGGTAATTTTTGGATCTACATTCACTGGGGATATTGGTTAATCCTTTTTCTCATAGGGTCCTTATCTGGCTTTGGATCAGGGTAATATCGGCCTTGTAAAATGAGTTTGGAACTGTTTTCTCATCTTCAACTTTTTTGGAAGCATTTGAGAAATACTAGCCTTAATTCTTCTTTAAATGTTTGGTAGAATTCACCAGTAAAGCCATCTGGACATGAACTTTTCTTTGTGGGAGATTTTTGATTAGTGATTGAATCTCCTTGTTATTGCTATATTTGAATTTTCTATTTCTTCATGAATAAGTTGTACGTTTCTAGGAATTTACCCAGTTCTTCTAGGTTATCCAATTAGTTGGCATACTTTAATCTTATCAAACCAAAAGATGTATAGGATTTATAAAGAAGATTTTGAAGCTTTATTGAAAAACATTAAAGAAGATCCAAACAAATGGAGGCATAAACCATATTAATGGATAGGAACAGCCAATACTGCCAAGAAGACAATTCTCCCAAGATTTATAAATGCATCCCATGCAATTTCAAACAAAACTATACAGAGTTTTTCCTAACGCTGACTGAATTGTCCATGTTTCCCATGGCCTTGGTGATTCTAAAATTATGGAAACACAAATACTGAGAATTAACAACATGTTTCTACAGAAGAAAGGAAAGGTAGGCAATAAAAGAGCTTAGACACATTAGTAGGAGACAAATAAAAATACTCTAGTGGATAAAGATGCAAAGGATACGAACAATTCACAAAAGAAAATTTTCACATGGTCAGTAAACATATGAAGACATGTATAGCTTCAAATGGAACAATAAGGAAATAATCTTTTTTCACTCATCAAATTGGCAAAGATCTTTTAAAAGTTTAATAGCCATTTTAGTGAGGAATTGAAGTAACCATTCTTACAGAGTGCTGATGCGAATGTGAGCTGATGCAACCTTCATGAAAACAGGTTGTCAAAACAGGAGTATGTAATGAATCTTAAGCATTTTATATACTTCGAACTAGTAATTTCACCTCTTGAAATACATCTTTAGAAAGCAATGGAGGTAAATCTTAAGAGTTATTTATAGCAGTGTTCATAGCAAAGATAAAGGAAACATTTGGGATATAATATTGAGTGTAAAAATAAGATATGAAACTCTTTGTGTTAAGATTGTAATGCCTTAAAATATTAGGCAGAAAATTATTGAAAACTGATAGTGAGTTATAGGTGATTTTTTTAATGCTTTCTTTAAAATTTCCAAATTTCTTTTAAAAATTATATTTTTCTCTTAAAAGAAAACAACAAAATTGGGCCTGGAAAGCTTTAAAAACAAATTAAATACTCCATACTCTTACAACTATTTTTCATCATTAAAATGGAGAAAAAAAATAAAAGCAACCATTCTCTTTAGGCATATAAATTATGTTAATTGGATTTATAGTATATTCTCTTCATGTTTCAAGAAGTAAGCTTAAAATACACTTAGTAATCAGCCAAGTAAAATATTTTGGCCATAAAATTGGCAAGGAACTCACATGCATAATTACCTAAAGCACATAAATACAATACATATAAAAACATATGCTGCGTATTTATAATTAACACTGAATACATTACAATTATTCAGTATCTCATATAGTTTCCCTGAAGTAAACAGATAAAAGGTTTTCCATGTCTCCCTAAAGGGCGATAATAGAAGATAAAGGGAGTGAAGAAGTTTTTAAAATCTATAGCATAATGAATAATATGGGTGAATTCTTTTTTTTTGTTTGTTTTTGTTTTTGAGACAGAGTTTCACTCTGTTGCCCAGGCTGGAGTGCAGTGGTATGATCTCGGCTCACTGCAACCTCCGCCTCCTGGGTTCAAGCAATTCTCCTGCCTCAGCCTCCCAAGTAGCTGGGACTACAGGTACCTGCCACCACACCTGGCTTATTTTGCTATTTTTAGTAGAGGTGGGGTTTCACCATATTGGCCAGGCTAGTCTCAAACTCCTCACCTTGTGATCTGCCCACCTCAGCCTCCCAAAGTGCTGAGATTATAGGCATGAGCCGCGGCACCCAGCCAATTTGATTATATTTCAATCATGGACATAAAAGTACTTTATTTCAGAAGAGACAATATAAATTGGAAAAGTCAGCATATTCCCTTTCTTTTCTGTGACATGACTGGTCAAAAACATGGGCTCTAATTCAATATTACTGTGTTCTGAATGATACATGTGACAATAATACGAATTTATACATTGTAAAATGTCAAACATTAAGTAATTCAAAACATTTAGTCCACATTATTTCCTTATCATTCACGATTCTTTTTTTTTTTTTTTTGAGTGGTAGCAAGGTTTATAGTGAAGAGCGAAAGAACAAAGCTTCCACAGCGTGGAAGGGGACCCAAGCGGGGTTGCCCATGATTCTTAAGAACTGGGTGAGTAGGGATTAGAGACATCATGGAATCATAACCACATTTCAGACACTGTGAGAACTTGATACAAAAGTGTGCTAATACTATGACCTTATCATCTCAATGCAGACTTCCCAGTGTTTTGGAGATGGGGTGTGGGTTAGAAGTGAGATTCGGAAGAGGCTGAAATGAGGGGAGACAAGAGGAAGAAAAGATAGGAAGGGCACATCGGGATAGAAACCACCTCATTCAGAAACTTGGAATAAAATCAGAACCAGCCACAGAGAACCAGAGAAGTGCCTGTGGATCATACGTGATGGCCATGTCCCCACACAGATCTCCAACAGCCAGTTAGTGTCGCCCACTGAAAAACATTCCATCCATGAGAATACGCCCATCAAATTGGAAATCCAGCATCTCTAAGGAGACCGTATGACTGCTAATATCAGAGACATTTTGTGAGTAGTTGCTGTCACAACTGATGGAAGTTGCTTCATGGAAGTTCCGTGATTTCCTCAATGTTCCAGTGTTAGAGAGTTCGCAGAGAGGAACCATGACCCACATTTGCCTTCTGATTCCTAATCCACTGTCCTTTCTATAACACAGCACTGTTCTTTGAAAAAAAATTGACTTTTCAACTGGTTATTTTTTGTATCATTTAATCAAAGCATAAGGTGTTATCTTGGCTCTGCCATGAGGTTAATAAGATTGTCAGTTATTTTGTATCATTCCACTGAAAAAAGATCATCAACTTCCAGAGAAGATTTTTCAGAAAACCTTGGGCTTTCATGCCCAACTCAGGTTTACAAATTTGTCTTCTTCTTCTCTTCTCCCTTCTTCCTGCTGCAGGGTTGGTTGGCAGCCAAGCAATAATCCAGGAGAGCAGCACATGGAATCCATGGCTCTCAAGACCTGTAGCTTGGTTTTAGCCTAGAACTGGTCATGTCAGATGAGCCAGGATGGCGGATATCTTCAGAATGATTTTCCTGCATTCCTCAGACAATGAGAAACTAGCGCAGGGAGGAGCAATGTTGCAGGGACCTCATGTCACAGAGCTGAGACCCTGAGTGAGATTAATGGACAGCATCTGCTGCTGCTGAGCTGCTGAAACACACCAGAATTGGCGCTGTCAACGGGGCCCCAGGCTGGATAGGTCCTCTGCCAAAGAACAAATCGCTGCTCAAAGCAAACACAACAGCGGAGAGGAAAACTAACATTCCTGCCTTGAAATCACAAGTCACATCAATAAAACACAAGGTTATTTCCATAGGTCTGTGTCTTCATGGAGTTTCATACAGAAGTCATGTGCTTCAGTAGAAAGAACACAGGCTTTGTGTTGCTCCAGCCTGCCTGCAACTCTAGACAGGACAGCCTGGGGCGAGTTACTTAAATTCTGACTCATTTTCTCATCTGGAAAATGGGTTTGATAGTAATGTAATAGCATTGTGGTTAGAAATAAACATCTCTGTGTGTGCTGTGTGTGTAGATGTGTACTCTTTTTTTTTTTTTTTTTTTTGAGATGGAGTCTTGCTCTGTCGCCATGCAGGAGTGCAGTGGTGCGATCTCAGATCTCTGCTCACTGCAACCTCCACCTCCTGGGTTCAAGTGATTCCCCTGCCTCAGCCTCCCGAGTAGCTGGGACTACAGGTGCACACCACCATGCCCAGCTAATTTTTTGTATTTTAGTAGAGACAGCGTTTCGCCGTGTTGGCCAGGATGGTCTCGATCTCCTGACCTCGTGATCTGCCTGCCTCGGCCTCCCAAAGTGCTGGGATTACAGGAGTGAGCCACCACGCCCAGCCTGGTGTGTTCTTTGTACAGTGCCGATATAGTAGGTGTTAGACAAGGGCAGGTACCCTCAACATCATGAAAGTTCTAGCAGCCAAGCAAGACTTATGGAAAGTCCACCCCTCAAAGCCTCACTTGCCTCTGAAATGCCTTTATGAGCTGTGAAACTGTCTATGATGATATAGAGTTTCTTTGTTGGAATAGTCATGTTATGAAATGCACTAGAGTCTCATGTAAATAATTCTACATTGCTTCTATCAGCGGTTGGTAAGAGATAGGAAAAGCCAAAGTGCTTTTTCTCCTCTCACACATTCAGCCCAGCACAGAACACTGCTGTCATCAGACGTGCAGGATTTTTTCCACACCAAACAACTCTCCAGTGGACATCAACTCCGTTTCCTCTCATTCGCTTCCACTCTGACACCTTCTACCTGGAGTCAGATCCCATAGGCTGAGGCCTCAGTCCCACAAGATGGCAACCCCCTGCTTCAGATGCCAGTCCCCAGTAGTAGGTTGTCATCTATACTATCAATCAAGGTTCCCATGACATCCTCCTTAGGTTTAATTTATTCGCTAGAGCAGCTCACAGAACTCAGGGAACACACATTTACTGGTTTATTATAAAGGATACAGGCAAGCAACCACACGAACAGGTGTGTAGGACTGGGTATGGGGCCAGGACGCCAAGCTTCCATGCCCTCTGTGGATGTGCCACCACCCAGCACCTCCATGTATATATTCAGCAGCCCAGAAGCTCATCACAGCTTGTTCGAGTTTTTAGAGAGTGTGATCTCTAGCTGCCTCTACCCCTCTTCACTGGAGGTTGGTGTGTGGGGCTGAAAAAGTTCCAACTCTCTAATCATTAGGTTTTTCTGGAGACCCACCCCATCCTGAGGCTAGCTAAGGGCTCCTCCACTCTAAGTCAACACTAGCATCAAGTTAGATTTTAGTAAAAGATGCTCTTATCACTCATAAAATCCCAAGGGTTTTAAGAGCTCAGTGTCAGGAACCAGGGACAAAGACCAAATATATTTCATTCCTGCCACAAGGTTAAATAAGAAATGTAAAGCAAACATTTATTAAAAATGTCCATCCTCAGCTGGGAGTGGTGGCTCACACCTGTTATCCTAGCACTTTGGGAGCCCTAGGCAGGTGGATCACTTGAGGTCAGGAGTTCGAGACCAGCCTGGCCAACATGGTGAAATCCTGTCTCTACTAAAAATACAAAAATTAGCCGGGTGTGGTGGTGCATGCCTCTAGTCCCAGCTACTCGGGAGGCTGAGGTGGGAGAATCTCTTGAACCCGGCAGATGGAGGTTGCAGTGAACCCAGACTGTACCACTGCATTCCAGCCTGGGCAGCAGAGTGAGACTCCACCTTGAAAAAAAAAAGTCTATCCTCAAATTTTTAAACAGGTTGGCTTTCAATAAGTAAAATGACCAAATGGAACATATCTATGCTTTCCATTTTTAGGTGATCAGTATTGATCAGGTTCAAGTTGGTCCATACAGTTTTTCTGACTGGATACCCTTAGCCCACCCGATCCTATATGATGATTTGTAACATTCTGAGCTTGTATTTTTTAATAGTTCTATATCCATCTCTATCATTTCCCCAGGAACAGGTGTATGTGTTTAAATATGCAGAAATCAATTCATCAAATATGAATTACAAGGTGTAACTACATAGAAATCAATTCAGCACATATTCAGTATTGTTTGTCAAATACGTACTGAATAAATCAATTAATATATTGCCTACTATATTATCAGTTAATATATTGCCTACTGTATTATCAGTTAATATATTGCCTACTATATTATTCAAACACAGAGCTGTGAGACTGTAGGGGGAATGGTTGTTTCTGGTTGGGATCAGGGACAGCTTGGGGGGCAGTCACATCTGAGCTGTGTCTAAAGGGATTTGGCAAGTGAAGGAGGAGCTAAAGTCACGGCCAGGCAGAGGCCACAATCTGCAGCATGAGCCCTGGAGGCCTGGAGGATGGCAAGGTGGCGAGTACATGAGCAGAAGCAGAGCACAGCCTGCATGGTGGGAAGCATCTGCATTACAACGAAAGTCTGAAACACAGAGTGAGGTCTTGACACAGAGGGCTGAATGTGCTATGCTGAGGTTCTTATTTTTGGAAAGAATCCGTGGCATAGTTTTCAGCATCAGTCAAACATGATAACATCCATGTCTTACAAAGAAAACTGGTTGCAGAGTCTGGAACAGATTTGAAGGGGAAAGACTAGGTAGGAAGACAAGTCAGGGGACTCTTCCGATGGCACAGACAAGTGATCAGGGCAGGCCCTAGGGGAGGGAAAAGAGGGCAGCCACTGAAAATGGGGAGGAGAGAGAGCAGTTGGGACTTGAGCCTGCTGGTGTGGAAATGAGGGAGCGGCAGGGGCAATGGCAACCGTGAAATATCTAGTTTGACCATGTTAGTGGGGGGTGACAGCATCAAACTAATCAAAAGCAGGACCAGTACCAGACACACATAAGGTCTGCAGATGCTGGCACACGGGCACGTTCACTATCCTTTCTGGGCCAGGTCCTCCAAGAAGGCACTTGTGGCTAATGGCATCTGACACTAAAAGCATGTTAACAAGTGGGAAAATTGCTTAACTTCTTTCAGGTTAGATAAAGAAAATTGTAATAACCAGCTTCAAAATGGAAACCAGACAGTTGCCTAGAAGTGCTTCACACAAATAGGAAAATATCAACTGCCATGAATTATCATCAGCGGGAGCATGGAGAGTTGTAGGAAATAACAATTTTTAATCTAATTTTCTGAAGTCTGAGCTTGTATATGATGTCATCAGAGGCAAGGGCAAAAGAAAACTGTATAAAAAATTAGCTGATGTGAAAGAGGCCCCGAAAGCAGGCAGACTGAGTGAAGCAGGCAACACATAAAACACACTTTTCTATTGGTACTTTAGAAAAAAAATAAACCAAATATTCATGTCAAAACCAACTCTCTATTGCATTATTTAAAAATATGCAGAAACTTTCACCCACTAAGAAAGTACCCATAAACACATACACCTTACTTGCCCAAATAGCTTGAAGCCATCTCAAAATTTCAGAGAGAAGTGTTTATCGTTTTCTTATGGACCTGGCTCACCAGCACCATAATAATTAAAGGAAAAAAGAACGTCAAAAATCACTTGGCTGCTTCAGCCATTGGAGACACAGCTGTGTGATTCTTAATGCATTTACAGTGCCTGCCAGTGCCTCCCCACCCCCAGCTCCCCATCCTTAGCCTTCAATGGTTTTGTTTTGTTTTGTTTGTTTTGTATCCTATGGGACAGAAAACAACCTGCACTGATTGTGCCAATTGATTGACTCAGCTGGTCCCTCGAAATATGAAGCAGGAACTGAAAAGCACATCTGAAAAGTGTGTGGGCTGGAGGTGAGGGAAGGGGCGCCTCCCCCTCTGGACTGCACACAGAATCTATGAACCAGCTGTGCACAGGCAATGTTCTGTCAGCTGAGTAACACAAAGCGCCTTTGATTCCACCTGCCCCTGCTTCTTTGTGCAAAAGCCAGCGAAGGGGCTGCTGTGCACCATTCTGAAAAGTCGTCTAGAAGTGTGTGCAATTCTCCCTCTGCTGACCAACTCCCAACAAGGGGGAGCCCAGGTGCCCAGGGCGCCTTCCTCCCGCGCCCTGCTGCTGGGCTGGTCTCAAAATTCCAGGGCCTGTCCTCCCCAGCTCAAGGCCTTTCCCATGGAAGGGCATCTGAAGGGAGGGAGTCAGAACTGCGATCTCTGCAGAGAGCAGGTGGCTTTCTGGGAGTGCTTTTTGTAGGATATGCTGGTGCTATGGTTTGAATATGGGTTGCTTGTCCCCATCAAAACTCATGTTGAAATCTGGTCCCTGGTGTGGCAGTGTTGGGAGATGGGGCCTAGTGGGAGGTGTTCGGATCAGGGGAGTAGATCCCTCACGAATGGGTTGGTGCCATCCTCATGGTAATGAGTGAGTCATGCTCTGGCAAAACTGGCTTAGTTACCACAAGAGCAGGTTGTTACAGAGCAATTCCAGGAGGTGGTTCATGCCTGTAGCTCCAGTACTTTGGGGGGCTGATGTGGGAGGATCACTTGAGTCCAGGAGTTCAAGATGAGCCTCAGCAACATAGTGAGACTCTGTCTCTACAAAAAATTAAAAAAGTTAGCTGGGCTTGGTGGTGCGTGCCTGTAGTCCCAGCTACTCAGGAGGCTGAGTGGGATGATTTCTTGAGCTGAGGAGGTCAAGGCTGTAGTAAGCTATGATTACACCACTACACTCCAGCCTGGGCAACAGAGTGTCTCTTAAAAAAAATGAAAAAAGCAATTCTCCTTCTGTTTGGTCCTCTCTCACTGCACGTGTCCACTTCCCCTTTGACTTAGCACATGGCCCTCACCAGAAGGCAGTGCCATGCTTCTCTCCTTCCCAGCTTGCAGAACCTTTTTTCTTTACAAATGACCGAGCCCCAGGTATTCTGTTGTAGCCACATTAAACAGACAAGAACAGCTGGCTTCACTGAGGTAGGAGGCAAGTAAATAAGAGGGAGATCTGGGGTCAGACAGGGTGGCTCACGCCTGTAATCCCAACACTTTGGGAGGCCAAGATGGGCAGATACCTGAGGTCAGGAGTTCGAGACTAGCCTGGCCAACATGGTGAAAAACTCTACTAAAAATACAACATTAGCCAGGAGTGGTGGCGTGTGCCTGTAGCTCCAGCTACTTGGGAGGCTGGGTTGGGAAAATCACTTGAACCCAGGAGGCGAAGGTTGCAGTGAACTGAGATGGCACCACTGCACTCCAGCCTGGGTGGGCCACAGAGTGAGAATAAGTCACACACACACAAAGAAAGCAAGATTTTAGAGTGCAGGTGAGACATTTTAATAATAATTTTTTCTTAAGTTGCCACAGCTTTGTCAAATATAGACAAAGGCAGCAAATAAAACACTGAGCTTGGATTTAACAAAGTCAGCTGTTTTACTTAGAAAACGGGGGAAGGATAAGAGGTGGGGGGATATACAACTCATATGTTTAAAAAAGACCTAAAAGGAGCTACAAGGAGACAGACGTGTTTAAAGAAAATCCAGGTTCCTCAGAAAACTTTGTAGGCTGTACCTAATTCTGAAGATTCTGGCATAATGTTTTCCATTCCCCAGTTTAAACTGAGCTAAAAAACAATCTTCACATTCAACTATAAAATTAATTACCAGTGTTTGTGCCCAGGAGAGAGGCATAATATAAGAAAAGTAGGTGGGGCCGAGCACAGCAGCTCATGCCTATAATCCTAGCATTTTGGGAGGCTGAGGCAGGCAGATTACTTGAGGTCAGGAGTTTGAGACCAGCCTGGCTAACATGGCGAAAATCCATCTCTACTAAAAATACAAAAATGAGCCGGGCATGGTCGTGCAAGCCTGTAGTTCCAGCTTTCAGGAGGCTGAGGCTTGAGTATCGCTTTAATCCAGAGGTAGAGGTTGCAGTGAGCTGAGACTGTGCAACTGCACTCCAGCCTGGGTGACAGAGCAAGACACTGTCTCAAAAACAAAACAAACAAAAACAAAAAAAGTACGTGGAATAAAGATAATGCTTTTCTTAATATATTTAGATACATACATGTACACACACACTTTTTTTTTTTTGAAGAATAGGATGCAAAGAGTTACTTCAGTCTTTGATACGTTTCAGCTCTAGTAATTGGAAATCATTTTTTTGCACCCCAGAGTGACACTATTAGCTAATAAAATAGTACCATCTGTGTTTTTCAGGACATCCTCTCTGGAAGTAGCCTTCAATTGACATCCTTTCTTTATCTTAATTTTACAGTTATAGCAAAACATATTCTTTCAGAATAATTTGGCTGTTTTCCTACTTAAGGTTGTCTTTCTGCTTGGATCCCCAAAGGGACTTAGAATCAGTTCAAAAATTGAGGCATAAAAAAAATAATCGAGCCATCAACAAGGTCCTTTGGGGACTGCAAAAGGGGAGGAACTCACTCTCCACTCGCACAGGATCACCACAATGTTGGACCTGACATGGTATCAAGCCACTTACAAGGGGTGCAACACACCCTTGTCTAGGGCTGGGTGTGAGGGTTCAGGGCAGAGCTGCAGTCATGGCAAATGTCCCTGTTCAACTCTAGCTGAGAAAGGCCCAGAAGTCTGCGTGGGGCAGGGTGGCTGAGTCTGACCTGTCTGTCCCTCGTGAGTGAAGCGCTCTCTCTTCTACTTTTCTGGGAAGCCCAAAGGTTTCCCCCAGAGGCTTAGCACAGACTGCCCTTTGCTTGTCAGAGGAACCAGGCAGCAATTCTCTCACAGCAACATAAACAAACTTGCCCTTTCTGCTCTTTCTCCTCTCCTGGAGAGGTCCCTGCACCACTCTCTGTTGACAACATGCCATTTTCTGTTCAATTCAGATGTTTACTTCTTTATTGTGATTCATGTCTGAGTTTCTTTTGAATCAAATTATTGCATCTCCCTGGTGAGAGGTGCCATATGACTACCTTGTTAGAACAAAATCAAATAAAAAACCTGCACTGAGCTCTGCTCCATCTCATCCCCACCACATGGTATGCTCTTGTTTGGACATACTTCTGTCGGCTACTTGATCAGTAACGAATCCTTCTGGTGTTTAGGCCAATTTTGAGACACTGCTGTCTTGAAAACGATAAAGAAGAATTGGTTGAAACCTGTTCAGCAGAGAGAACATCACTACTTCAAAAAAATTTTACAACATAAATGACTGGCTTTTCCTGATATATACAGATTGAAGAAGACCAGAAATGCCGATGGGATGATTACACAGAGTCACAGCAACAACCAGAGCCATTCTTTAGATTTTATCCCCAAAGATGCTTCAGTACTGAAGTAATTCACTGCTTCAACAAGTCTTGAAGCCAAGCATTCCACGGCATTTTTGAATAGAGATAGAACAACAAGAACTTTTAAAGTAAATACACATTCCCTTTCTCCTTTACTTTTTTGGGGTATTACCTTTTAAGCATTGCCTGTGTGCCTCATACAAATAATATTTTAAAATTGAGCTGTTCAGACTAAATAGCTCTCCATCCAAGTACAGGAATGAGACTCAGGCTATTTGAGTCTTTCTTCTCTTTTACTACTTCTATAATGATGTCCAAACCTCTCAGTGTGACACAGGAGGTGCTTTTGGTGACTGGAGCCCTGACCACCCTCATCCCACAGACCAGCCCGTCCTGGGACTCAGGCATATAGAACTCCTGCTATTTCCCCAGAGAACCCCATTCTCCTGCTTTTGGGTCTACCTGGATGGCTACCCTCTTTCACCTTCTCTTGGTCAACTCCCACTCGTCTTCCAAGAGAGAAGTCATCCTTGCTCTTGGCTGGCTCAGGTGACCCCATTGGCCTTCAGAGTATGCCTGTGCATCTCTCTTAGAGGGTGTGGGGTTTGACTGGACAAACTACAGTCATTACCTGGCTGCCTTCTCCTGCCCTGTCAGCTTCCCCAGGGGACAGCGGAGAAGCAGTTCTCCTCTCTGTATCCCTGGCGCCATGTACAGTGTATGATTGGTAAAATTAAACTCTTCCCCAAATCCTACTTTGCCAAAGACACCAATGCAGCAACCAATAATTTTTTAGGAGGATTATGCAGTCTAGAGTTATAGTATTCCTTAGGACTCTCCAACCTAGATATGGAAATACTATTACAGCAATAAAACATGACAGCATATATTTCTTAAAATTTATTTTCTCAGTTCTTAAACTCTTAATCCATAGAATCAAGTCTGCCTATTTATGTGTAAGTTACTTGTTAATGGGAATTTTTGATGATATATGGTACATGGTAAGAAAATTATCCAGCCCTGGAGATGAAGCAAAAGTATAACCCCTTTCCATAACATGTGGCTCACTCTATCCTCAGACTGCTATGCGCAAGAGATGAGAGTTTTACTGAAACCTCAGTATAACAAAGTTTCCCTATAAACGACATGGTGTCAACTTCTGCTCTTGGTCTTATTATACATTAGTATTTTTTTCTTTTACTACCTAACACTTCAAATGAACACTTACTATATGCCAGATATAATTCTAGCACCTACATTAAAATGATTTACTCCTCACAACAACCTTTTGAGGTTGAGACTATAATTATTCTATTTATAGATTTGGAAACTGAGGCCCAGAGAGGTTAGATAACTTGCCGAAGGTCACACAGCTAAGAAGCAGAGCTGAGTTTGAATACAGGCAGTCTGGTGCCAGAGCCTGTGTTCCAAACCACAGCCTCTCAGTATCTGTTGGGTGGGATGGCCTCACTGAATAGCACAGAGACTCCCACTACACCAGTTAGCACTCAACACTCTTGACTCTGGGTGTGTGTTAATGAAAAGGATGCAGACTTTACAGCATGATGGAAACAGGTCTGTTTTATTAGAGGTCTAAAAACTACATAAACTTCAAAAAAATAACTGTTTAAGGATTTGCCAGATTCTCATGAGAATAACACCTCCCTGGGGTTAGAGAAAGTGGGACATATGAGTACCTGCAGTCTGGGACCTTTCACTCCACCACCAGTTCCCAGAAGCCTGGCTGTGCCTCCATCAAGACCAGAGCATGTCATTCCATGACACACGCTTCTTAGGGGGCGTCCCCTTCTCCCTGCAGCCATGGCACAGGCATGCCCGCCCACCATCACCACTCCTCACTTCCCTGTCATCTTCCCCACTAGACGACAACATCAGCATCCCTCCAGGAGGGCAGCACAAGGGGCATGGTACTCAGTGACGGGATTATTCCTAACAGAACTGCCCATTTCATACTTCTCCCAATATCTCCTTCCTATTTGTTCCTGATATCATCTGTAGTATATGTGTTTTGTTCATTATTTCCTTTCCTTCTTTTTTTTTAAATGAACAATGGCTTTAGGGTTTAAAAGTATTCACTTTTTGGCAGTCCTCTCTGATCACGGAATAGCTAAAATGAGAAAAAGTTTTCTGCAATCTAGTTAATGAATACAACACTTTATTTTGAGAACTAAATTAGTTGTCAGTCATAATATGGTTCAAATTAGTATATAATATTTCAGTTTACACTTATAAATCATATTTATTCAAAAGATCTGAATGGGAAATATTTTCTACATCTTTCAAATATGCATTGTCTGTAGCATGTTATAGGAAGTAGGTATTTTTAAATAGTCCATGGAAAATTGGGCTCAGGTTATTTCATGAATTGTTATTTGAGCCTAAAACTAATCTCTTTGACATTAACATCTTTAATAAACATTTCAGTAATATCTGCATTCAGAATATTGGATAGAACCTAGACATCATCCCTATTCATTAGGCTTATATTTTCTCAATAACCTAATTTTGTCTTTCATACGATATTAAGCTTTTGGAAGTCTTACTCTTAATCCTATTAATTCCTAAGCTAGACTTTAAAAGTGCATGAGGAAATATGCAAAGGCAGTCAATTTCACTGAATTTACACATTGAATTGCTAAAGATAAATCTAAGAATTTCAGGGTTGCTAAAATGCAGAACTTCAACTGAAAATATTTTCTGGACTTCAATCAAACCCTGGAGCACGGTCTGGATGGGATTGTTTGGCTTCACAGTCTTCTGAACTGAGGTCACTGGCAATACACCAGGATGCACATGCTAGCAGAGCAAAGTGTGTCTATGTCTGCTTTGGACCAAAGCCTTATTCCTAAAAGAAGTGTAGCACAGGCTCCGCCAACAGTGGTACCATGTGTTGCTTTGACTGCTGTAATGAATCTTTGATGATCAAGCTTGGAAAAAGAGCTAAACCCAAGACAATGCAGTGTCTGGGGCATAAAATGAAGTGTTGTGAGTGTGCCCACAAGAAGAGAAGAAACAGAGTTGGAAACTCACAGACTATCCAGGTGGTAGAAACAGATTTCAAAAACACTCTAATTCCAGACAAGATGTTTCCCAACTCTGAGCTAGTTAGGTGAATATGACACCAGAACCACATTCTAAGGTTTAAAAAAACCACATGTCTACATAATCCTATTTTTACTCTGAGTAAGCATGCTACTTTAACTTCATCAATGACTGCGGACTGATTTTAATAACATAAAAAAGCAATCCAACTTTCCTGTCCTGCTCCCTGTGCCCCACACCACCCACTCAAGGGATGGCATGCTTCTTTGAATTAGATTTCTTCAATCAATTAATTCTCTTCAATTCTTGAATGACCTTCTGACAGAATTAACTAATGGCACAGGGTGTGAAAGGGGTAAGCCCTGTATTTTATGTATTCGGAGAATATCATTATTCCCAGAAATGTCCCTGACAGCTGCCCACACAAGAGCCCAAGACAGTGGCATGCTCTCTGGGCTGGCTGGACAGTAACAGCTGTCACTGCCATGACAATAGCCAGTCCCTGTACTGCTGTCTGATCTCCACCACATGACATTGCTGGTTGGTCTATAATTGCTTTAAGTGGACAGTTTCTTCCTGAGATAATGACTACAAAATCATTAGGATTTAATATCATAATTACAGGAAAAGCCAAGAAAGGTGATCAAGAATGGGGAGGGAGACATGAACTAAAACTTAATTCTGCCAGAGGGAAGAAGAAAAAAAGGGAAAAAAAACAGGATGGGGAGGGGAAGAGACCCTGGTAAATTTGTTTTCATTGTGTATTTGTGCAGAATAAGGTAAAAGGCAAAGCATTCTTCCTTTTTCCATGTAACGCATGTGAACTTCTTGGTAACAAGTTTTACTATCAGATGAAAGTGGATCCACGGATAAAATACAGTCGGCCTTGATATCCTAGCGTTCTGCATCTGCAGATTCAATCAAATGCGGATTGAAAAGAATATATATAATATCTTTGGGATGCAAAACCCATGGATCTGGAGGACTGGATTTTTGGATTCTCAGGTTTCACAGGGCTCACACCGGGACTTGGACATATACTGGGGTCCTGGAAACAATCCCCCAGAATACTGAGGGACAACTGTACTTCATCTCTTTCTGGCATCTCTCGGGGCAGGGGGTTTTCTCTGGCTTTCTGATTGAGTTGGGAGCACAGTACCTGGCATGGAATCCAAGAAGGAATGGGAAAGCCCTGGCACAGAGCTTGTGCTCACCTCGTATTCCTCCTTGAAGCCGTAGCCCTCCGCACACTTCATCTGTGTGATGTGCTGAAGGAGGTCTGCCACCCGGATGGCGGGGTGGAGCTGCCCAGTCTGATAGGGCACGTCGGCCGGCTCTCGCTTCTTGTAAGTATGGGACTGCACCAGGCTGCTGGTATCGCTGGCCATTGTGTGGGTTTCATCTAGGAAAAGAAGGCCAGGGAGAAAATGAGGGAGAGCCAGGGAGCTAGGTCGGCATCACTGAGAATGCTAAGAAGCTGGCTCCTGGCATCCCCTCACCTAGGGGTGCAAAATTCCCTACGATGGCTCAGCAAAAAAGAAAAGTTAAATGTTTAGAAATTTAAATGGGGTTGGCAATACTGATAAGAATGCGCAGA
Source organism: Pan paniscus (assembly GCF_029289425.2). Lineage (NCBI taxonomy): Eukaryota > Metazoa > Chordata > Mammalia > Primates > Hominidae > Pan > Pan paniscus. The sequence continues at coordinate 30,199,849 of NC_073266.2, forward strand.
AATCTTTCTTTTACAAAGCAGTCCAAACGATATATTGCTTTCACAAAGCTAATTGAGAAGAGCCCTTTAGCCTTCCAGTGCTAAAGTTTGTGAAAGTTTCAACCTGAAACTTCATCAAGACCTGGTGCAAAACCAGTCTTGTATTCTTTGAAACGTTAGTTCAGTAGTTCGTATGATGACATAAATAAACTCTGCACAAATGTTCTGTGAGCAAAATAAAAGTGCACAAAATGGTGTGGCTTATAAAGCTAGCAATGGAAATGGGGACTTAATACATGAAATCAAAGAAGAATGGAAAAATAAAAGGGAACCTGGTTTGGGGATAACATTTTGATGAATCACTTTGCATGCTCTGGTATCAGAAAGCTTGACAAAATGTTGTGGACCAACACATCACACATGGAATGTTCTACAAAGGCAAACATGCAGGCCAGCACAGAGCAGCACCAGCTGGCTTTGTCAGAATCTACCAGTAAGACACACACTCCCACTCCCTCCACAACTCTTCCATGGGGCGAATCGGGGAACTTACCATTTATTGGCACTTTTAAGAAGATACATATCAGGAGAAAAAAGGAGGAGAAAAAGGAAACAGGGCATAAGCAATAGTACTGCGTGCATAATTACAGGTAGTTTTTATTTTATGCTTTAACTTTCCAGTTAAGTTTTCTATTCAGAGGTGGTCAGAGGGCGAAGCCTCAATTCTTCCATCACGTTAGGATGGAGGCATTGAATTTAAGTACTCGATAACAAAAAGGAGGTTAAAATTAGCATCATCATTGCTTTTCATCCCCCATGAACCAAGTCATGTCTAAATAAGTCTTATTTGTATTCAACACATTTTCTCATTTAAATTTCTTGAACAAGTCAACCAAATTGTACTATAAAATTAATGTCAAAATTTGGTCAAAGAAGCCTAAAGAGGCTCTATTTTAATGGAGGCCTACTAGAAAATTAGGTTAATGAACTGCAGAAATGGTACCTATTAAAAATGTCTTATGCAGGGAAATGCTATTAGATTAAGAATTCCACATTCTACAGGTTAACTCATTATAATGCTGAATCCCTTTAGCAGTTTTATGATTGAGGATGGGTGTTGTCAAAATATAATGCTAAAGTCACTTAAAATGAGAATGTTATATAAAACATATAAAAGATATATTCAAGTTTTAAAAATTACCAGATTGTATATCAATAGGGAATTCAGCTATAGTTATTCATAAGTTATTTATTTTTTACGGAGAAGTTCAGCTCTGAAGAAAATTTAGTCCAAGGGTGCTTGATGAGCAGGGCCTGGTTTGGGAACCTCACTTCTATCTGCATCGCAAAGCACCTGGGGATGCATGGTATGAAAGGTGGTACACAAGTGTGTAGCTATGTTGCTGTTGCTGAAATGGCACCTGGATCACTACAACGTGGCTAAAGACACAAAGACAAAATAAAAAAGGGTGGTAAGTTGATCTTATGATTTTTGTTTCATTTGGATTTGCTTTGAAATTTAGCAATTCACATGTTCCCATTTTAACAGTCACAAATAAACCTGGAAATTTTCACATCAGATTTGCTTGCTGGCAACTGCCAAGCTTTATAAACTGGGATACAGGAACCCTGCTGAAGTACCGAATCCCTTGAGCTTTGAGCCACTCCAGCAGGAAGTTCTGTTCTTTATACTAAAATAAATGGAACATTAATTAGTTTCCCCTCTGTGCCTCTCTCATTCTCTCAGTTTTGTATCTTATGGGATGAACATAATTAACATGCCCTCCATGGTGGGCTGACCTTCTAAACTTCCCAGAAGTGATCTGGGTCCTTCACGTGGATACACCAGCAACCTAGCAATGCTCTGATCCCAGGGCTAGATATTCTTGGAAGTTTTAAATCCATAAAGCTACATCAACTGTCACTGTTGTATGTAATCATCCTGTGCTGCATTATGCCATCTTGGCCTCATTACTAGTGTGGAACACGTCTTCAAGCATTTAAACACCACCAAGTCCATGAAAGAAGAGCCCTATTATCTAGTACATGCATAGGGAAGAGGGAATAGAAGGCTTCTTGTGTGCTGCTATGAAATTGGGTCACTTATACTACTAGACATTCTTGATTCCACTAAAATTAGTGATTAATTTTCTCTAACTTAAAAAAGAATTATTATTGATAAAATATATTACTTGTCATTAATTTCCTTTATGTGTTTAAAAATTATCCATCAACAATTTTTTTTTCTTTTTCTTTTTTTTTTTTTTAGAGACAGGGTCTTTCTCCATCATCCAGGCTGGAGGGCAGTGGCTCTATCATAGCTCACTGCAGCCCCAAACTCCTGGGCTCCAGCAATCCTCCTGCCTCAGCCTCTTGAGTAGCTGGGAATACAGGTGTGTTCCACCATGCCTGGCTAATTTTTTATTATTATTATTTTTTGAAGAGATGGGGGTCTCCCTATGTTGCAGAGGCTGGTCTTGAACTCCTGGCCTCAAGCGATCTTCCCGCCTTGGCCTCCCAAAGTGCTGGGATTACATGCTTGCACTATAGTGCCTGGCCTCAACATTTTTTTAAATTAAAAATAATGCAGAAGAGCACATTAGAAATAAAGAAACAAAGCTTCTCACTAATAGTTTTGATGGTTTTCTAAGAACTGAAAATTAATTCTACCTATATTCTTTATGAATTATCTTGAATTTTTAACAAACTAGCTGAAAAACCTTAAGTTGAAATGGATGCAATATATTTGAGGTAGGGTAGGTTCTATCTATCTATCTATCGATCCATCCATCCATCCATCCGTCCATCCAGCTATCCAACCATCCATTTAATCATCTACATTTTTCCAAGCAAATGAAGTAAAGATATACTCCAGCTCTATACATTAGGGCTGGGCACCTTAGCATGAGAGAGGTGGAGCTGAAGGTGCCAGAGAATTTAATTGTGCTGAGCTCTGACTCACAGCAAGACATTTCTTGTTGTCTTTGTGTAAATTATAACTGCTACTATCCCCCAAAACTGCCAGAGTAGATATATATCTTAAATTCTTCCATGGTTTCAAGTGCTAACCTCACCAATCCTTATTACTCAATACATAGATTCACATTTGCACCAAGTAACGTGTAAGGAACGCAGTTCCCAAGTACTACCATTTGGTACCTATATAAGCCATACATGATAACAGTTTTTGGTCTATCTGGGTGACTTATTTTTTACAATGTGCATCATTTTTGCTACTTGAATTGTCTGTCCAAGTGATTCCCTTTCAGTAAAGAAAACTAATCAACTTTAAAAGATGTCATTAATGTTCATAATAACAAAGCAGCGACTTTAAAGAATGATATTTGTTTAATAAGCTTGTCTTAACCCTGCTGTGAAATCTGAACATTTTCTTCCTTCTGACAAGGCACGTTTTAGCCCTCCCCACTCACGGCTCCCCCAAGGTCAGAAAATCTACTAGAGGAACCTCAGAATGAATGCCACAGCACATGAAGAAATCGCAAATCTTTGCCTATCAAAAGATTCTGCAAATGTCATTTGTATGTAGATTACATTGTTCTGGTGCCTAAGATTAGCCTGTGCCCCTCACTTATGAATAGAATAAAATGCAATTTTCTTCCCCTTTTAATTGGTATTAAAAGTGTGTGGGCAGGGAGGGTTTAGTGGGCTTTGTTAGCCCTCAGAATGATGCAAAATTTAAAAACTCTGTTTTATATCCATTCTTAAACTTCTATCTTAATTCATTTTTTCCTTAGGCAACAAACTTGCTTAAGCCCACAGAACACCATTAGGAAAATAAAAATTACCTTCTATACAAAAATCGTAACAACTTAGAGAAAAGAGAAGCAGAGGGGGGAAAAATTATGTTGGAAAGATATAAACCCTTGTCAAGTGAATTAGGAAGGAGAAGTCGAACAACTGAGGGTGGAACTCTTGCTACAATGAATTGTTATATACCTTGAAGTCGTTTTTGTTGTGCTCCTTTTCGGAAAGGTTAGTAGTAGAAAGAGAACACAGCCGTGATACACTCAGGTTATTTATGCGTCTCAAATGCCAACAGCAGCTCATGCTTGTTTGGTTATCACAGCCAGGTAATGCCATTTTTCTCCTCACCCTTCTTATATTGGACAAACGGGACTTTTTCTGTAACCCCCTGCTGGGAATATTTCATACTTTAAATGCATTCTGCCCCACCGGGCTAACACCTTAGTTCATTTCTAGTGACATCTGACACATAATAAACCATATGATTATAAGTGCCATCTTGTCATTTTGCTGTTCAGATCATCAGCTCCTTTGAAATTCCACTGTGTGACAGACACTTTGGAATGTTGGTGGGGGGGTGGGGTGCCCTGAGTGGCACCGAGGATGGGTAGAGGGCCAAAACTCCATTGTGATCATCTTTCTGCATGACATTTGGCATAATTAGAAAAATGCTACTTTTAAAATTGAAGTTTTTAGTGCTTAGCAATAAGTGAAAATAATGAGAAGCTATTTTCACTTTTATGACTATCACACTAGACAGAACTCAGCTCTTGGAAAGTACACAGCTGAGTGATGACACCTTGTTTTTTTCCCCTGGGATCAGACCTAACTTTAAATTCTGAACGCAGAAAGGGAGAATATTGGGGCTGAGATTGTTCATTTGAACCTGTTGGTATCATCCCCAAGATACATGCAGCAAACCCCTCTTATTAATGGCGACTGTTTAGAGAAAAGTCTCTTTTTCCTTTAACCCCATGACCCAGGCCACCCACCTCCCACATGTCGTGCTTATAAGCACTGCATTATACAGAATTAAAACTCCAATCTCCTACAGAGTGGTCACTGACTTTCTAAATTACTCCTGCAATAAACTGTGGTAAAGGGAAATGTTCTCACCTAAAATTGCAGTTGGCACAAATGGGTCTGTCATACACCGTAAGCAGGTCAATGCAGAGAAAGTAAAAAGAGAAAGAACAGTAAATGATTGATGAATGCCCACCCCTATTTTCTGCATAGAAAGCTGTAGAAAAGCATTGGGTTACAACATCTCAAACACAGTAAGCCCCTCAAGCACCAGGGATAGCAGAGAGAGGGCGGAGTGATTCTGACTGCTGAGGAGAGAGCAGAGAGGAGACAATGGAAAAATCTGTTACCTGGGTAATAGGAATTAGGCACCGATGTGCTCAGTGTATTTGTTTTCATTGTGAAGGACGATGGTGAAGACACAGCTGTAAATAAAAGAGAGGCTGGTCAGGGGCAGCAGAGAGGTAATACACTCTGAACACACAATGCTCTGAGACCACCCATGGTGACTCCATGCTACCCACGGTGACTCCGGGACTCACTGATGTCTATGTGGGAAATATCATCATTCCCAGTTGTTTCTGAGTACTTACTTATCCTTTAGAAGACAAGCAACCTTTCGTCACTTAAAGACTTTTCTTACCCCACAAATAAAGAGAAAGCCCACAACCACAGCCACCATTTTGGATAGAGAAATTCATCAGACTTCTATTTTGACTTCTGCCCTTTGCTTATAGAAATCTGCTTTCAGGCCAAGCTGAATTTTACAAGTAAAAGTAGAAGAAGGTGTCTACACATGGCTTTTGGAGACGATTCCCAATGTCAATGTTCCCGTAGTTTGCTAAATCCTCTCCTTGCTCATATGTGGATATGCAGAGAACACTCCACAATGCTTTATGAAAAACAAAGGTGGTGCTCCATGCGTGTTCCTTAGTATTTTAAATCCTTACAAAAATGCTTTTCTTTAAAATATTCCTCTGAAACACTCAAGACTGAATTATTGCACCTTCTCTTCCTCCCTTTTATCAAGCAGGATAGTCAATCCCATCCAATTTATCTGATTTCATTAAAAATGGGTATTTCCTAATTTTAAGAGATATTTTAAAACTCTCTTCATGGATGACAGAGCCTTGATAGAATAATTTTTTTAAGTAAAAAAAACCTCTTCAAATGTATTAATTGATTAGTGTTTTTAAAACAGTTTAATTTCATTAAAGTATAAAGACTTGAAAGTTGCTCAAGGTGGTTAAACTTAAGTCTAAATCGTAACTCCTCTGATGTAGTTACATGATCTGTTTGATGCTAAGTTCCTGATCAGGACACTAAGACACAATTATACCATTATATTTATGGGAAGCATGACCAAATCCCTGTGCATACTGGGTAATTATTCTGAAGACATATTAATATATTTTAACTCTCCAGGAGCAGTCCGTTTAGGAGAGTGCATTTACCTGTGTTTATATTTTTAAAGTGTAGAATCAGTACGTGACAGAACAAAGACCAGAACTCAGGCTGCCTGTCATTTACAGGTATTTTTACAAAATAGAAATGTATCACACTTACAATGCATGTTTATGGTAAGAAGCCTGGAAAAAGAGCACAATGGATGAAAATAAGAATGAAATTAATGAGTACCAATAAAATATGCCAGGGTCAGTGAGAATAAAGCCTTTTTATTAGCTGCAGACATTTTTATGTGGTTGGTAAAGATGTGCACAGCAGATATAAAATAACTGTGTTTATCTTCACCTTCCTGTCAAAATATTTTAAAAATATTTTCGTCTTCTAGCATAAAAACTAAACCCATTCCTGTATCTATTCTCCCCTTTTTATAGCATATTAAAGCAGATAGTGCAACTCATACTTGCTTTGCTGGAGAGATTAATCCCCATTCTCATAACTGTGGTCATGCTTATTTTTAAGTTCTCCTATTTCGTTTTTCCCCGTCTCATTTCTAAAAACTGCTCACTTCACAACTTCCAGCACTTTCTCCCAACCCTGAAAGAGCTCATGCATACCCACACTTGTCATAGGTGTGGTGCCGGCAGCCTTGTGGTCTAAGGAACATCTTTCCTGAAGGTTTCCTCCCCAGAAACTGCTGTCTTATTTCAAAGACATCAAGACAGTATTATGATATCTACCTCTAGGGTCACTCCTATCAGATGAGATCTGATGAGAACTCATTGCTCAGAGTGGGAGGAAAATGGAAAGTCTACTGCTGTGTTCCTTCTGTTGGCTTTATTGAAGGAAGGCAAAAAATAGCGTCTAATAGCCGATCAGTTGTGGAAGCTCCATTGGCCTCTGCAGCTGCCCTTTGTACACGAACATTTTTGGATTTCCACAGATACATTCACTTTCAAAAAAGTAACTGCCAAATTAAACTTCCTGTCCAGAAGTGAATATTCTTGTTGTTCAAACTTCAAACACCTAGAACTACTAAAGAAGATTCTTGCTTTTGGGATGAGTGATTCTAAGTAAATTGATTCTTGAGGAATTTCACCATGAAATAGAAGATTTGGAACGTTAATGGGTTATACTGCAAAATGAAGATGTATCTGTGTGGTTCCCTTCAAGGAATACCTGCTACTACAAAAATTCTAATCCTGTGTGTGGTCAAAAGGGCTTCTCCAATTCCAGCCCATAACGAATGCATCATAGGTTGCTTTCTTATGGCAGTTAAATAAATTATACATACGTATTTTTAAATGAAAAACATTATATCTGCTACAAAAAAAGCAGAGAGAATTCTATGAAAAAATGGGAAGGAGCCTGGGTACACTGAGACCCCATAGCTTCTATTTCCTGCACTGAAAATGACAGGAAAGGGTAAAGAAAGAAGATCAAGGATGAAAGCAACAGTGCTGCCCTGCCCATTGGTGCCAAAGCAGCACCTGTGCATGCTCCACTGGGCTATGTGTGCGTGTAGTACAAACTGATGGAGGAGGATGAAGTGGGACAACTGCAGCCACTACAAGCAGAAAAATGTAAGACTGAATTCGGAGCTTAGCCGCGTGTACGAGAAACGCAAAGCTCAGGGACAGGCACGTGCATTGACCACACTGTGATCTGGAAGAGGAGGAGTGGAGGGGAGCTGCAGTACCACACTGACCACAGTGGGTATTAGGACATGAGCCCACACTGTCCAAACTGCTCCCAGTCGCCCCACGCCAGATGCCATTTCTGTGCTCCTCACAGCCACAAGGCCCACCGGCCTTTATAATACTACGATTATTTTTTTGTAACAGGAATAGCTGCACTTTAATTCCATCCCCATGCTGACCAGAATCCTGGTTATGCAGCTCAGGCCTGAGGCACAGATTTCACACAGTAAAGAAACCCCTGACCTTGAACTCACCAAAGTGTGCCCTAAACCACAGAGTGAGGTACCTCCCTCTGGTCTCCGAGATTACCAGGGACAAAGCAACTACTCCTTTTGTGCTTGATATAATCAATCTAATTGTTAGTTTCCTAAAATAATGCCTTCTACCTGGATCACAGGTAGTAGTATGGGAAGGCAGTAGCTGAGGTTGGCTTACACACCTGGTATGAAGCATAAGACTTGTGAAGCTGAAATAGAGTTTAATTTATTAATTGACACTGACAGCCCTATAATAAAGGCAGAACCTGTCAGCTAAACAAATAAACAATTAACTTGTTACTGCCATTTAGTGAACTGTTTTTATAACAGGCTTCCCGTGTGTAATTCCACACCTGGATAGTTTACAAATGGGATCTAAACAACAAGAAGGATGATGAGAAGCAGGTGCCTTCTTCCTCAAAAGAAGGAAAGCCTCGTGTCACTGCTCTCTAAATCTTTACAGAAACTGCACTGTGGTTTTCTGGACTCTCTGATCTGGTCCTATCACCTTTAGAACATCTCTGCTAAGCAACCTGTGGCACAAAGGATCACTGAAAATGATTGAAGAAACCAACATGGCATAAAAATTTCTTCAGGAAGCTTTTTTTTTTTTTTTGAAATCCCCTAGTACCACCTGGAATCTTGCAAAACCAAGGAGATGTGTTAGAAGCCAAGAAACATATGCACTTACATCTCCCATTCAGATTGTGCGTGTCCATGAATGAGAAAGCCTCGTCGCAGTTTGTGCCCTGCTCAGCATAGCTCTTGTCCATTGAGTTCACCATCACAGTCATCTCCTGTCGGGTGCTGCTCATGGTCTCTTTCCGCTTCTTGGCCAGTTTCCTTAGGATAAAGAATTCAATTATGTAGGCATGCATTTGAACGGGATACAGAGCTTTGGCATGTATATTGACAGATGTTCAGGAATAACATCTACTGAATTAATCCTATTCATTCAGAGATGGATGTATAGTGCCTTATTTGTGGCAAGCACTCTGCCAGGCTGCAGACACAGAGATGAAAAACAGGTACTGTCTATCCTCAAAAAACAAAACAAAATAAAAAACCCCAAACAACCAGAAAGATAAAACACCACAGCCTAAAACACTGTTTCCCCTATTATAAGCTAGATTAAAATGACCAATGATTCTAGTACAACACAATCATAATCTAATTGTTACACTCCTAGAGTTACTAAGTTTTTACGAAATTATTGTCAACATCACCATATACAGTGTCAAAGAGAAGACTCCCCTGAGTAAATATTTTCCAAGCAAAAATGAAATAACAGATGAATCTAAAAGGCACATTGTTAAAACTAAAGAACAGAACTAGGTGAGGAGTCAAGAACGTATAATTGGAGTATGTTCACACAGGGAGCAGAACCTGACACAGAACCTACAAAGCTCAGAGAGCTCAGGCTGTAGGAGGATCAAGGGGAAGGTACTGAATTCTCAAAAGGCTATGATCCTGTCCCAAATCCCAAATGAACCCAGATTAGTTCCCATCAAGTTTTGTCAACCCCCACAGAGCAGAAGGTTAAAAAATGTCATGTCGCTGGGTTCCCTGCAAAGTTCAGCAGGAGTAAGACTTCTTTGTTCCCTCTTTCAGTGGAAGAGAATGAAAAAAAAGCAGAGAGATTTCTAATTCTTTTGGAGACATAGGTTAATCCTGGCCTCTGCATCCTGCTCACTGACCATCAAAAACTCAACATCTAAAATGACTGACACCTGTACAAAAGCCAGAAGACCTAAAGGGAAACTAACATAAACAGGTAGCACAAATTTTTATAGATCTTGCTACCAGAGATTGTTTTGTGTACCCAAGACAGACAAGATGAGAATTAGAGATGCCTAAGGAGAAGGTATACAGTGAGAAGGTTTAAGAACACCCACAGCACGATAATACCAAATATACTATGCCCTAAAATATTCTAATTGTGCCCAAGCACTTAACAGCATCTATGAAAGAAAACCGCACCTCCTTCTAGTAAATCATCTTGACACTGATTGACCTAGGACACAGAATTTAAAATGAACCACATAATCAAAATCACACTCATATTAGGTGATTGCTAATGCAATGTAAGGCACTGACAACATAAGACCATATGGATAATCTTTATTACCATTTCTAAATGACACATAATCCAAATGCTTTCTTGCCTGTAGTTACAATAATATTTTAATTTCATACTTTGAAGGCAGAAGGGTTTCATTAATTAATAAGTTGCCTTTTTATTGCTAAAAGTTGTTAGAAAAGAGACACATTTTTAAACAGAAAAATGAAAATTACTTATAACATCTCTGACAGTGTTAAAGCTACAAAGATTTTGAAAGATGAGCCAGCATGACTCCTCTGGGCACTGACACCACCCCTCTCTTGCCCCGTGGGGATCATGATCATCCCTTCTAGAGCCTCTCTCCTCCCAGCTAGCCATGCTAGTTGAGCCTGGGTGTTCTCAGCACATGTTCTGGACAGAGGCAGCACTGGACTCCATCTCCATAGCTGCACTTACAATAATACATTTTCTCTTCACTTCTGAATCTGCCAGATCACTGGAAAAACATTTTCAGGCCAGGTCTCCTCAGGAACACTGAAGTGGAGGACTGAGATCATTAGCTCCATAATTCAGGCAAAATGCCTTCTTTTTGCTTGAATTTCTTTGATTTGCTTTGGACTGATTTATGCCAGTAATTGCCTCAATATTCTTTTTTGTTCTGCCTATAAAGAGAAGCATTGTGAACTTTACTAGGCTTTCCTCTTTGCCTTTTCTTGCTTGAATTCCTCTAATCCTAAAGGTTAGGAAATGACAGGTACTGTGCTTCTTGTGTGGTTGGCTGGGAGGGATATATGTGCCAATAAAAGCTATGCTTGTACTGGAAAAATTATTTCTCCCTTCTAATCCTCCACGTGCATAAACTAATTTCAGTGATGTCACATTCATCACTTAATTGCTGATCTTTAAGCACAAAAGAAGCCCTGTAAAGACTGTGAGAGCATGCTCAAATCAAACAGAGGTCCAGGCAGACACCACAACATTAAGCTCATACCCACAGGACATACTGTATGTCTGTGAACCACCTTCTAAAACCAGTTCTCAGTGTCTTCTGCAAGCCTTCATGCATTAACCCTACACATTAGACACCTTTTTACTTTCAGCAGATGTCATAAACATGAATGTCTCCCTGGGACCAGGCAAGTAATATAAGTGGAGGAAGACAGTGTAAGACAATAAAGGGTTGTGGAGAGCTGGAGGGGAACAGTAACTCAGCTCCTGCACACTGATGCCCCATGGAGGTTCAAGTCATTTCAAGTTTCAGGAGAAACTAGACCCGACTTTATATCAACTCTTAATTTTTACGTGTTGTCAAATAATTCAAATTTAAAAATAAATCACTACACAGACCAAATAAAGCATGTTTGTGGGCACTTTTGTTTTTCATTAATAACAGCACTTTGGAAATGTCATTGTATTGGAACTGAAGGAAATTATAATATAATTATCACAAATTGCTTTCATTTTCTTTAATTTTTAATTTTAATTTTTTATTTTTTGTTGAGACAGAGTCTCATTTTGTCATCCCAGGCTGGAGTGCAGTGGCACAATCTTGACTCACTGCAACCTCCGCCACCCAGGTTCAAGTGATTCTCGTGCCTCAGCCTAACAAGTAGTTGAGACTACAGGTGTGAGCCACCACACCCAGCTAATTGTTTTGTATTTTTGTATTTTTAGTAGAGGTGGGGTTTCGCCATGTTGGCCAGGCTCGTCTCAAACTCCTGACCTCAGGTGATCCGCTCGCCTCGGCCTCCCAAAGTACTGGGATTACAGGCATGAGCCACTGCGCCTGGCCACCAAATTGCTTTCAAATATACATCATCTATCACCCCCAAGTTCAATATGCTTTGAAAAAGTTTACTAGTGCCTAGCCAATGCTTTACACAAAGCTGTTGACACAGGGACAGAAAGTGAGCACATGCTGTAGGAAAAACGGTGCTGACAGACCTGCTCCATGAGGGTTGCCACAAACTTTCAATTTCTTTCTTTCTCTCTCTCTCTCTCTCTCTCTCTCTCCCTCTCTCTCTCTCTCCCTCCCTCCCTCGCGGGTTGCCACAAACTTTCAATTTCTTTCTTTCTCTTCTTTCCTTCTTTCTTTCTCTCTTTCTTTTTCTTTCTTTCTTTCTCTCTCTCTCTCTCCCTCCCTCCCTCCCTCTCTCTCTCTCTCCATGCAGGTTGCCACAAACTTTCAATTTCTTTCCTTCCTTCCTTCCTTCCTTCCTTCCTTCCTTCCTTCCTTCCTTCCTTCCTTCCTTCCTCTCTCTCTCTCTCCTCCCCTCCCTCCCTCTCTCTCTCTCTCCATGCAGGTTGCCACAAACTTTCAATTTCTTTCTTTCCTTCCTTCCTTCCTTCCTTCCTTCCTTCCTTCCTTCCTTCCTTCCTTCCTTCCTTCCTTCCTCTCTCTCTCTCTCCTCCCCTCCCTCTCTCTCTCTCTCTCTTTATTTTTGAGACAGAGTCTTGCTCTGTCACCCAGGCTGGAGTGCAGTGGTGCGATCTCAGCTCACTATAAGCTCTGCCTCCTGAGTTCACGCCATTCTCCTACCTCAGCCTCCCCAGTAGCCTTTCAATTGATTAAAAATACAATATACCCAAAAGAGCCATAAAGTGAAGCACAGTAAATCAATGTATGCCTGCACAGGTCAAATGCTTTTGTCCATAACTACAGATGGCTGAAAAGGGTTACATCAAGAAAGAGACTCTGTTAGGATTGTCGATAAGTAATAGTTTGTTTCTCTCTTTTTCTTTCTCCCTCTTTTGAGCCTCCCGTTTCAGACCTTACTTTTTTCAAGTGAAAACTTGGAACACTATCAGAAAAGCTTTGTGAATTTAATGAAACAAAGTCTTTTGTGTAGGAAAACTAAAGTTGAAACAATTTTCTTTGCAATCTTATGTAAAGACACAAGTAAATTTATTTTCCATTTTGATTTACAACAAATGGTTTGCCGAAAATATTTTAATCTCCAATCTCCAAACTTGCACTGCATGAATCTCAAAGGCCCTTAGTAATTAAATTAAAGGTTCTTACGAATATCTATAAATAGGTCATTAAAATTTAAAGAAAGGACTTGGTGGTTTCTAGCCTGGCATGAAAGGAGTTTGGAAGTCATAACTTTTTCCTAACAGTAAGTCAAAGCTGAAAAAACTGAAAATTAATAACTTTTCTTAGATTTGTTGGAGAACTGAGGCTACAGGGCAAACCACTGCCCCCCAAATTGGAGAGACCAAAAGGTAAATACAGAGAATCACAACTTACTGGAGCTGAACTTCATGAACAGAAACCTCTGTGAGAGCCAGAACCTAGCCAGGAAAACCTAAACTGTAGCTGACAAACTGCTGGAGCTCAGTGTGGACATATCTTAGAGGTAAAAACTCCAGGGGGAATTAGTTTTAAGGGGGCTCACACAGTTTTGTGAGTTTTACCTCCAGGAACCCTACCAGGTTTTCACAGAGAAGATTTGAGACAAATCCCCTCAGGCCTCCAGCAAGAAGCACTGGTAAGTAGCCACTCTGAAATACATCAGCAGTCAGCAGGTTTGTTCTGTTCTTAACAAAGCCTGCTCTTAAGAGAAGCTATGTGACATGGATGAAATTGGAAATCATCATTCTCAGTAAACTATCGCAAGAACAAAAAACCAAACACCGCATATTCTCACTCATAGGTGGGAAATGAACAATGAGATCACATGGACACAGGAAGGGGAACATCACACTCTGGGGATTCTTGTGGGGTGGGGGGAGGGGGGAGGGATAGCATTAGGAGATATACCTAATGCTAAATGACGAGTTAATGGGTGCAGCACACCAGCATGGCACATGTATACGTATGTAACTAACCTGCACATTGTGCACATGTACCCTAAAACTTAAAGTATAATAATAATAAAATAAAATAAAATAAAAAAAAGAGAAGCTATGTTTACCAGCACCTAACCTGCCAGACTTTTGTCAGAGCCTAACTGACCTGGGGGAAGAAATACAACTCCAGCCCACGTTAGCCATCCTATCCCAACTAACGGTGGGGGAGAGGAATAATGAGAAGTATTTGTGAAGTCCACAGTCCAGAGGCACAGGTTCACTATAGACTAAGACCTAATCATATGACTATAGAGTGCCTCCCCTCCCCCCACACCTTACACCATGTTACTAAAGGCCTATTTACCACAGTTCCTGTTACTCAATACACCATGTGTAGCTTCGCAAAACAAACAAACAAAAAAAACACAAAACAGTGTGAAGAGACAGAGCAAACAACAAAACCAGACTCTGATATGGCAGAGGCGTTGGAATTAACAGAGTGGGAATTTAAAACAACCATGATTAGTATGCTACGAGCTCTAATGTCTAATTGATAAAGTAGATAGCATGCAAGAACAGATAGGTAATGTAAGCAGAGAGATGGAAATTCTAAGAAAGACAAAAAAGAAACGCTAGAGACAAAAAACATTGTAACAGAATGAAAACGCCTGTGATAGTTCATTAGCAGACTGGAAATGGTTGAGAAAAGAATCTCTGAGCTTGAAGATTATCTCAGTAAAAACCTCCAAAACTGAAAAGAGAAAAAAGACAAAAACAAAAACAAAAACACACAAAATGTCAGAATATCCCAAAACCATGGGGCAACTACAAAAGGTGTAACTTACATGTAATGGGAATACAAGAAGGAGGAGAAAGGAACAGAAGAAATATTTGAAGCAATAATAACTATTTCCTAAAACTAATGTTTAAAGCATGTCATTTATCTTCCAAACATTTTGGATTTTTCCAGTTATTTTTCTATTACTGATTTCTAATTTTACGAAACCACAGATCCAGGAAGCTCAAAGAACACCAAGCAGGATAAATGCCAAAAAATCTACACCTAGTAATATCATATTCAAATTGCAGACAATCAAAGATAAAGTCTTAAAAAAAATCCAAGGGGGGAAAAACACTTTACTTACAGAGGAGCGAGGATAAGAATTACATTGCACTTCTCCTCAGAAACCATTCAAACAAGAACAAAGTGAAGTGAAATATTCATTATGTTGAAGGAAAAAGCCACCAACCTAGAATTCTGTGTCCTGTGAATTTATCCCTCAAAAGTGAAGGAAAAACGAAGACTTTCTCAAATACAAATTGAGGGAATCTGGGCCGGGTGCGGTGGCTCACACCTGTAATCCCAGCACTTTGGGAGGCCGAGGTGGGCAGATAGCTTGAAGTCAGGAGTGTGAGACCAGCCTAACCAACATGGTGAAACCCCATCTCTACTAAAAATACAATTAGCCGGGCATGGTGGCGCATGCTTGTAATCTCAGCTACTCAGAAGGCTGAGGCAGGAGAATCGCTTGAACCTGGGAGGTTGAGGTTGCAGTGAGCTGAGATCATGCCATTGCACTGCAGCCTGGGCAACAAGAGCGAAACTCTGACTCAGAGAAAAAAAAAAAAAAAAAAAAATTGAGGGAATCAGTTGCCAGCAGATCTGCCTTATACAAAATATTAAAAAGTTCTTCAGAGAGAAGAAAAATGATAGATCAGAAACTTGGAGCTACAAAGAGAAAGGAAGAACATGAGAGAAGGAATTAGTAAAAGTAAAATAAAACATTTTTTAAAATTCTTAATTGATATAGCAGAAAGAAGTTTGTTCAAAATAATAACAGCAACAAAGTATTTGATGATTATAGCTATAGACAAGTGAAATGAGTAACAGCAATAAGATAAGGGACAGGAGAGGAAAATGGAATACTTTGCTATTATAAGAACTTTCACTACCTGTGAAGTGGTACAGTGTTATTTGAAAGTAGACTTGGACTAGCTGTAAACGTATGTGAACTCTAGGGCAACCACTGAAAAAAGTAACAAAACATTAAACTAATAAAGAAGACAAAATGGGATAATATAAAATGCTCCATTAAAACCAAAAAAGGCAGTAAAAGAACAGGAACAAAGAAAGAATAAGAGCAACAAATAGAAAATAGTAATAAAAAAAGATATCCAATGTTATCAATAATCATGTAAATGTCAGTAGTCTAAATATACCCGTTAGGCTATGCACTAGGTGGCTCACACCTATAATCTCAGCACTTTGGGAAGCAGAGGCAGGTGGACTGCTTGAGCTCAGGGGTTCAAGACCACCCTGGGCAACATGGTGAAACCCTGTCTCTACCAAAAATACAAAAATTAACCAGACATAGTGGCACACACCCATAGTCACAAATACTCGGGAGGCTGAGCTGGGAGGATTGCTTGAACTCAGGAGGCAGAGGTTGCAGCGAACCAAGATTGCACCAATTCACTCCAGCCTGGGCAACATAGCAAGACCCCATCTCAAAAAAATAAATAAAAAATAAACCAATTAAAAGGCAGATTATCAGATTAAAACACACAACTCAACTACATATGATCTACAAGAAACTTATTTAAATATAAAGACACATAGATTAAAAGTAAAGAGATGGAGAAAAATGTACCATGCTAACACTAATCAAAGGAAAACTGGAATAAGCTGTATTAAATTCAGACAGAGCAGACTTTAGAGCAAAAACAATTAACAGGGATAAAGAAAAGCATTACATAAGGATAAAAGGGTCAGTTCTCCAAGAAGACATAAAATTTTTTAACGTGTATGCACCTATACCATAGTGTCAAAATATATGAGGCAAAAGGTGATAGAATTGCAAGGAGAAATAGATGAATCCACTACTATAGTTGGAGATTTCAACCCCTCTGTCAGTAATGGACAGCTCAGCAGGCAGAAAATCAGTAAGGACATGGTTGAATTCAAGAGCACCATCAATCAACTGGATATTACTGACATCTTAAGAATCCTTCATCCACCAGCAGCAGAATACACATTATATTCAAGCTCACAGGGTACATTCACCAGATAGACTGCATCATGAGCCATTAAACACAGCTTAACAAATTAAAAAGAATAGAAATCATACGGTGTCTGCTGTTAGACCACAATGGAATTAAATTAGAAATCAGTAACATGAAAATGGCTGGAAAAATCCCTAATACTTGGAAGATAAAAGATGCATGTTAAGTAAAACACAGGTCAAAAAAGAAATCTCAAGAGAAATTTAAAAAATATTTTGAACCAAATGAAAATTAAAATACAACTTATCAAAATTTGTGGTATGTAGCAAAAGAGGTGCTTAGAGTGAAATCTGTAGCACTGGATGCGTATATTAGACAAAAAGAAACATCTAAAACCAATAATCTAAGCTCCCACCTACGGAATCTAAAATAAGAAGATAAAATTAAATCTAAAGAAGGTAGAAGAAAATAAAAAAAAATTAGTGCAGAAATCAATGAAACAGAAACAAGAAGTCAATAGAAAAAAATTAACAAAACTAAAAACTGGTTGAAAAGATTAGTAAAATTGATACACCTCTAGCCAGGTTAAAAAAAAAAAAAAAAAGAAGACACAGATTACTCATATTAGAAATGAAAGAGGGGACATTATTACAGATCCCATGGACATTAAAAGGATAATAAAGAATATTACGAACAACTCTATACCTACAAATTTGATGACCTGGTTGAAATAGACCAGTGCCTTGAAAGGTGTAATCTGCCAAAACTCACAGAAGAAGAAACACACAATCTCACTAGGCCTATAGCTATTAAAAAATTGAGTCAATAATTAATAACCTTTCAAAACATGAAGTACCAGGCTCAGATGGTTTCACTGTTAAATTCTACCAAATATTTAAGGCAATCATACCAATTCTCTACCATGTCTCCCAGAACACAAATAGAGAATACTTCCTAGCTCATTCTAAAAGGCCAGCATTTCCCTAATACCAAAACTGAAGACATTACAGAAACAGAAAACTGCAAACAATAATTTCTCATGAAAACAGATGCAAAAATCTTCAACAGAGTATAGCAAATTGAATCCAACAATTTATAAAAATAATTATACACCATGGCCAAGTAGAATATATTTCAGGTATGGGAGGCTGGTTCAACATTTGAAACTCAAAAAATGCAATCCATCACATTGACAGGCTATGGAAGAAAAGTCAGATGGTCATATTAATAGATGCAGAAAAAGAGTTGACAAAATCCAATACCCAGTCTTGATAAATGTTTTCAGCAAAGTAGGAATAGAGGGGAACACCCCTCAACTTGATAAAAAAAAGATCTACTAAAATGCTATAGCTAATATTATACCTAATGTTGCAAAAATAAAAGCTTTCCCACAAATACCAGGATCAAGGCCAGAATGTCCTCTCTCACCAATACTTTTCAATATCCTCTTGGAAGTCTCACTTAGCTAATGCCATAAGACAAGAAAATGAAAATATCAACAGGTTAAGAAGGAATGAATGAAACGCTCTTTGTTCACAGATGACATGACTGTCTGTGTAAAAAAATCTGAAAGAACCAACAAAATTAGCTCCTAGTACTAATAAGCAAATGTAGCAAGGTTGCAGGATACAAGGTTAATATACAAAAGTCAATACTTTCCTATATACCAGCAATGAGCAACTGTAATTTGACATTAAAGACGTAATACCATTTACATTAGCATCTCCAAAAGGGAAATAATTAGGCATAAATCTAACCAATACATACAAAAACTATATGAGGAAAACTGTAAAATTCTGATGAAAGAAATCAAAGAACTAAATAAATGAAAGATTTAATATTGTCCACATGTCAATTCTTCCCAAATTGATCTATAGATTCAGTGCAATCCTAATCAAAATCCTAGAAACTTATTTAGGGTTAATAACAAACTGATTCTATATGGAGAGGCAAAAGACCCAGAATAGCCAACACAATACTGATTAGAAAAAAGTTGGAAGATTGATACTACCTGACTTCCAGACTTACTATAAAGCTACAGTAATCAAGACAGTGTGGTATTGGTGAAATAAGAGACAAACAGATCACTAGGACAGAAGAGAGAGAACAGAAAGAAACCTACATAAATACGATCAACTGGCAAAGAAGCAAGGGTACTACAATGGACAACAAATGGTGGTGGAACAACTAGACATCCACATGCAGAAAAACGAATCTAGACACAGGCCTTACACCCTTTACAAAAATTAACTCAAAATGGATTATAGACCTAAATGTAAAATGCAAAACTATGAAACTCCTAGAAGATAACATAGGAGAAAATCTAGATGACCTTGGATATGGCAATGACTTTTCAGTTAAAATATTAAAGGGATAATCCATGAAAAAAAATGATAAGATAGACATCTTTCCAATAAAAATTCCTGCTCTGTGAAAGACACTGTCAAGAAAGAAGCCATAAACTTGGAGAAAATATTTGTAAAAGACATACCTGGTAATGGACTGGTATCCATAATGTTCAAATAACTCTTAAAACTGAACAATAAGAACACAAACAATGGGATTAAAAAATGGGCCAGAGACCTTGATGCCTCACCAAAGATGTACAGATAGAAAACGAGCATATAAAAAGATGCTCTGCACCATATGTTATAAGGAAAATGCAAATCAGAACAACAAGATACCACCACACATCTGTTATAAGGCCAAAATCTAAAAAACACTGACATCACCAACTGCTGGTAAGAATATAGAGCAAAAAGACTCCTCATTCATTGTTGATAGGAATGCAAAAGGACATAGCCACTTTGAAAAACAGTTTGGGCCAGGCACAGTGGCTTACGCCTGTAATCCCAGCACTCTGGGAGGCCAAGGTGTGTAGTGTGCCGGCAAAGGGATTGTGACTAGCTCAGCATTCCACTGGAGGCTATATGATCAAACAGCAAACTGTTTATCATGAATGCAGGATGTGGGCAAACTCAAACTGCTCCTGTCGCCAAAAGGTTTGCTGAGGACCATCACTTCCTGGTGCGGGACTCCTTGAAGTTATCTCCTGAGACATCTAGTACCCATTGTTCGAGGAATGCAGTCTCACAAGCCTGCTGTGAACCAAATGGCCGACTGACAATTACCTGACAACCACCACCCGCCTCCTTGCTATCTCTTTTGCCTAATAAATATGGAAGGCTGTGTAAAGCTCAGGGCCCTTGTTCACTAGAAGCAAGGTGCCCCCTGACCCCTTCTTCCAAATATACTCTTTTGTCTTTGTCTTCTATTCCCACGTTTGTCCTCTTTTGTTCAGTCCAATATAGGGTCGTGGGGAGCTTCACAAAAGTGGGTGGATCATTTGAGGTCAGGAGTTTGAGACCAGCCTTGCCAACATGGTGAAACCCCATCTCTGGTACTTGCTACTTAGGAGGCTGAGGCAGGGGAATGGCTTGAGCCTGGGAGGCGGACATTGCAGTGAGCCAAGATCGTACCACTGCACTGTCACTGGGTGACAGAGTGAGACTCCATCTCAAAAAAAAGAAAAACAGTTTGTCAGTTTCCTACAACATTAACATACTCTTCCCATATGATCCAGCAGTTATGCTCCTTGCTATTTACCCAAAGGATTTGAAAACTTATGCTCACACAAAACCTCCATAGAGATGTTCATATAGCTTTATCCATAACTGACAATTTGGAAGAAACCAAGGTGTCCTTCAATAGGTGAATGGCTAAACTGTGGTACATTTAGACAATGGAATATTGTTCAGTGTTACAAAGGAATAAGCTATGAAGCCATGAACAGGCATGGAGGAAACTTAAACGTGTGTCACTAAGTGAAAGATGTCAATCTGAAAGGCTACATAATGGCAAAAAATGCAATTGCTTTTGCACTGACCTAATATTTTATTATTCCAACTACATAACACTCTGGAAGAGGCAAGACTATGGAGACAGTAAAAGGATTAGTGATTGTCAAAGGTTAACGGAAAGGGAGGGATAAACAGGCAGAGCACAGAGGAGGTTCTAGGCTGTGATCTTACTTATATGATACTATAATGAAGGATGCCTGTCATTATAGAGTTGTCAAACCCATAGTAGGTGCATTATGAAGAATGAACCCTGATGTGAACTACAGCCTTTGGTGATAATGATGTGGCAATAGAGCCTCACAGATTATGATAAATGAGGATACTGTGTGTGTGTGTTGGCAGGGGGGTGTTAGAACTATATGGGAACTCCGTATTTTCTGCTCACTTATGTGGTGAAACAAAAACTGCTCTAAAAATAGTTTATTAAACATTGCAATACTGTTTAGAAAAATAATTGGAGGGAGAAAAATTGTCATAGCTCAGAAACTGTAAAGTAGAATAAAGGTAGGACAGGAGAGAAATGTGCGCTGAATTCAAATTAAAGGAATGGTTATTATACTCTACTATTTCCTGAGTATTTCTTTTCTACAGTAAAAATGTTTAAAAGTATGAAATGGAAATAAGGGAAATGGAAGAAAAACCTCTTGGCAAGTTATTATGTTTATGATGGGTATGAATCGCAACCGATAAAGAAACCATGGTGAAGAATGAACTCTTCAGTAATGTGTCCTATGGGAGAGCTGCAGGACAAATTGCTGCCAACTAGGAGAACAAATTGCCACCTGGCTGGAAGGAAGAAGAAATCACACCTCCTCCAGTTTCCCGCTCTGAAACTGGACTGAGTGGCAATTGGGAGAGGAGCAGGATGGATGGGCCTGTTTGCCATGGGTATCAGTGGATTCAATATGGATGCTCCTCCCAGTCCTGGTCTATTGCCATTCAAGGTCACAGGCCATGGTTCCCCAGAGCCTGATTACCCCCACCCTCTGTGACAGACCCTGCCATGCTAGGTTATGTCAACAGATTGTCGCTGGGGAAATGCTTATTAGCACTGAGCCAAATATCACTGTTGGCCACAGAAAAGGTGTTTTTCAAATACTACAGGGATAGCAAAACTCATGGAAAGGTAAATCACATATAAACTAAGAATGAAAGGGTAAATGGCTCTTTGGTCCTGGCATCTACAATTACGTGTGTGCTTAGACTTAATTAAGGGCTGCAGTAGGAGCTGGTAACAAGAATAAGTGTTTATTTTTTATTAAAGAAGGGATGAAATCATTATTGGTTTAGTCAAACAATGCATATATTATACCAAATTACAAGATCCAATTAAATAAACCAGAATGAATAAGAGGTTGTCACATTAAAGATGGATCTGTAAGAATTAGCAGATCATGTTGCATTTAAAGGTAAAATTTTAAGAAAGAAACATAGTGGTCTTATATTTAATTATTCCAATTCAAAAGAACCAGCACTGCAACAGTTGACAGAAATACAACATGAAAATAATAATTACAAAAATTTATGTAGGGCTTCAGATTAGCCATGCCAGGCACTTTATGTTCATTAATTCGTTTAACTGTTACAAAAGCCCAATGAGGAAACTGCCATTATTATCCCTATCTTCCAGAGAAGGAAACTGAGGCACAGTGGTGCTAAGCTGTCCATGGCCACATGGCTAGAGAACTTTAGACATCTGGCATTATTTTCCCATGTTGAGATAAAATGATCCTGGGAATCTGGAATCTATTGGCATCACTAGCTACACTTATGGTTGCTTATGTCTGGACACTGTCCATAAAGTTCCCAGCTTGGACTTTATAGCTGTTGACTGAGGTGAAAGTGTTCTTCTAACATCGCTAACTGTATCATCACTTAAGAAGCCCACTCTAGAGACAACAAACTATGGCACACACTACCTACCCAGCCACTCTCTGTTCTTCATTCACTAGTTAACAGACATACATTTATCACAAAAAAACAGTTTTTTTTAAGACAAGTCAGGGTTTTTATCTTTGTTGGGCCTCTGTTGTAGAGTTCACCTCTTTACACCATGGGGTTATATCAAATGACAGACTGAAGGACTCTTAGAAAGGCTGATAGGCTAAAAAGAAACCAGACAGAAGGACTTGGATATGTATCTTCCTACCTCACCAACTGAGAAACGGGTATGGGTTTTATTCGCATATCGCTTTAGGCTACAACTTTATTTCAGATGACCTAGTGGTAACAACACCACACGATGAGTCACTGGTGAGGAAAGGTGTCTGCAAATGAACTTGCACCACAGCAAAAGAAGCAAAGAGGTGTGTGGATCTCTTCAGCAAGTAACTGTCAGGATCTCTTGGTACATGTGTGTATACACGCATATATATATAACCGTGTGTACTTCATGTTGAAGAGGTTCAAATAATAGTCATATTATACAAATATAATAAAAATTAGTCTTTCTCAAACTTACAAGTTGAAAATCAAATATTTGGAAAAGATTGGCTTTCTTTTAAAACAAGTTGAAATTATATGTATCTATGATCACCTCAAAACCGTGACACAAATGTCTTGCATGACTCTGAGATGATAATTAAATTACAATAAACAAAAGAATCATGATGATGTTATTTATGGCAACAAAATTCAAGGAATCATATGCTAAACCAACATGTGAGATAAAAAATACACCCAATATCCTTATATGTTAAATAATTTTTATTTTCAGAACTAAAAAATTAAGAAAAGAGCCTGCTGCTTTCTGGAGAGGGCACGAGTACCTAAAGTTTTCTAACTGTAGAGTGTTCAATGGATCAAAAGGAAACATTTTCCTACTCTTTAATTTCAAAAGAATCTCTGGTTAGTAAGCATTATCCTTACGTGCTTGGAAGCCATTGTTTTTGTTCTTAGCCAACAGGTATTTTACTATGCTCCTGGGCAAACATCACGTGCCAGCTGGGTGAGGACAGGGCTTTATGCCTCTTCTGTTCTAACATCTCCTGTTAGAAAGTGCCTGGCATGTGGTAGGCGCTCACCAAACATTTGTTTGTTCTTATTCTGCTTGTCTGATTAATCTTAATACCTTACTTCCTGATCATAAAAAATATATGATAAACATAATTGTGCATAAGAGAGAGGCATGACAGACAGACAGACGGACACTGACTGATGCATGTCTAATGATCCTGAAGGTTCCAGCTCAGGGCTTGGTGACAACTCTCACATTTCATGGCTTGATCCTATGGTCTACCACTTTTCAAGTTGTTGAAAGAAAAAGACCTTGGAAGTTGAAAACACCTAACCACTTCATAGGTATATATATTTTAATTTCTGAATTTTTCTTTTTCTTTTTCTTTTTTTTTGAGACGGAGTCTTGCTGTGTCGCCAGGCTGGAGTGCGGTGGTGCGATCTCGGCTCACTGCAACCTCCACCTCCCAGGTTCAAGCGATTCTCCTGCCTCAGCCTCCCAAGTAGCAAGTAGCTGGGACTACAGGCGTATGCCACCACACCCGGCTAATTTTTGTATTTTTTTTTTTTTTAGTAGAGTTGGGGTTTCACCATGTTGGCCAGGATGGTCTCGATCTCCTGACCTCGTGATCCACCTGCCTCGCCTCCCAAAGTGCTGGGATTACAGGTGTGAGCCACCGCACCCAGCCTATTTCTGATTTTTTCTAAATGATAAAGAGGAATATAAATACATATACACACACATATACACATATTTTAAAACAACTTCATTTATAACTTGAATTTAATGTTATTCATATAACAATATAACAGCCCTGGAAAAAAGCCTTTGGGTCCATCTTGAAATGCACTTAATCATCACTGTCTCTCATTATATATCTGGCTGGGGCACCTTCCCTAAGTCCCTTGGATATCGTTCCCACCAAGGAAAAACTTGTGAGCTCTGTTTCCTCCTTTCCCTCTCATTTTCTATCAGTCCCTGAGCCTGGAGCAGGAGTGCCCCATACGGATCAGTTCCACCGTGTTTTCAGCTGGGCTCCTCTGAACACACAGTGTGGCAAGACCTGCACATAAGAGGCATTCTGCCCTCCAAGATCCACCTGCAAATAGATCCCTCCTGAAACAACACCCTCCACTTGGGAGTAACCCACAGCTCACATGAGTGCCTAACGCCATTCCCCAAACCAACCGAAGATTTTCAAACACTGAAATAAGTCAGCCATAAAAATAATAGATGTAGTATCTGTCATCCTTAGTAATATTTTGTTTAGTTTTATTTCTCACATCACAGCAATATGAATCCAGAGGGGCTGGAACCGGTGACAGTGCAAGAAATATGAAACTGGTACAATCCATAGTCAAGCAAGATGGGAATCAAATGACATTAGTGATAGTGGGTCCCCACTCACAGCTGGCTTATGCTGCTGAATTCCACATGTGCACATTATCTGGAAATTTAATGGTTTCAAAAATGTCACTCTGCAGCAAGATTAAATTGGTATACTGTTGATCCTCTATCAGACTATAAATATAAGTGAGAAAGAGAAGAATTTTTAATGCATGTCATATTGGAACACTACCTCCACTTTCCTCTTGATGATGTTTGTTAAACTCGCTAAAAAATTCTAGAATGTCTCTATGTAATAAAAACAAGGCAAGCTACTGATGTCTGCACATAGGACAATGGGGGCCTGATAAAATTGCATATTCTGGATCCCACTTTAAGCACTGACTTTGTAAAATCCAAGTGATCCCTTGGATGTGCAGAATTAAGTATCCAAGCATCTCATAAACACAAAGGATGAAAATTTTTTTTAAAAAACCTTTCTATTCCAAGTTAAAAACATAGATGCTGATTAATTTATGTGTGAGTAAATACTTCCTATTTGTTCAGGAGCCCTGGTAACTGGCATGGAAAGCAGTAACTAAAAGAGGTTGCTTCAGGTGCATGAATGATAACCCAGAAAAGGATGTCTCTTTTTGGAGGACCCAGATCCCATTCACTGGGCAGAATGGTCTCCTGAAGGCATCCACCTACTAATCTCGAAACCTGTGAATATATTTTATTAGGTTGGTGCATAAGTAATTGTGGTTTTGCCATTAAAAGTAACGACAAAAGTCGCAAGTACTTTTGCACCAATCTGGTACATTACTTGGCAAAATGAAATTAAGGTTGTGGTTGGAATTGAGGTTGCTAATAAGCTAACTTTAAAAAAGGAAGATTATCCTAAATTATCCAAGTGGGCCAGTGTTATCACATGACACCTTAAGAGGCAAAACAGCAGGTCAGAGTGATGGGTGTGAGAAGCACTCAACCCACCCTTCCTGCTTTTGGAGATGAGGAAGGGGCCACAAGCCAAGGAATGCGGGTAGTCTCCAGAAGTGGAAAAAAGGCCAGGAAATGAATTCTCTCTTAGAGTCCCAGAAAGGAACACAGCCCTGCCGACACCTTGACTTTAGCCAAGCAAAACTTGTGTCAGACTTCTAACCTACTCAACTATAAGATAATTATTTTGCTTTAAGCCACTAGGTTTGTAGGAATTTATTTACAGCAGGAACAGGAAACTAATACAAGGCATATAATCAAACAGTGTTCAGAATTTTAATATTTTATTTCCTACAGGCATTTCTGTGGTCATTTGACTAACCATTTGGCTTTTCTAGAACACCCATCTATCAACAATTCTTCCCAACAAGGGCCTACATTTTCTTATTAACTTATCCTAAACAACTGTCACTTTATTGTAAAAAATGCCTTTTTCTCCTAGGAAAAATATAAAAATCACACTTTAAAAATCTTTAGCTCTGATTCTGAATTTCTTGTTTCACAGATATAGATCTCAAGATGAACTAGCTATGTTGCAGAACTTGAGTATACTGGTAGTGAAAGGTTCTTACTTGTTAATAAGAATGTATAAAGCAAACGATTTGGCCTTTACCTGCTATTTATTTGTGTTTGTATGTATGTGTGTGGGGGGGATATTGGGGGCTAGGTGGGAATGATGGGGAACAGAAGGGATTGCTTTTTCAAAAATTAAAATGAAGTCTCAAAAGTATCACCAAAGTTGTGTTATGTTAACAGAGTGATGCATTTTTTTTTTTTTACCACACATTTGCCAACATTTGCTATCTGTTACAGAAACGTTCCTCAATATGATGGGTGAAAAGATGGCATCTTATAATTTATTGATACTTGATTATATGTGAGGTTTCACATCTTTTCAAATGTTATTCAGCCTATATTCCTATTCTGTAGTTGTCTGTTTATATATTATATCCCTTTTTCTATTGGGTTGTTAGTGTTTGTTGATGTCTACAAATTCATTATATTTAGGCTACTGATACTTTGACATATAAGTATTAGAAATGTTTTCTCCTAATCTATAGCTTGTTTGAAATTTTGTTTATGGTTATCTTTTGGTATACAGAAATTTATAATTTTGATATACTCAAATGTATCAATTAAGTCTATTATGATTTTAGGACGTTCCCTACCCTGAGTTCATAAAGATATTCTCTTATATTTCACTATTTACCAATGGCCTTTCTCTGCTTAGTGAACACAGACAAAGGGGATGAGTTAGCTGCTGGCATGTCACGTAAGCAGACAGCAGGGCTACCGATGGTGAAAGTGGCTGATGTGAGCCTAGAAGCAATGGCTGACCCACTTCAATGAGCTCTCCTTGTGGTCAGATTGTGGTCTCTAAATGCCATTTTCCAGTAAAAGAAACCAGGGTTTATTAGAGAAATGACTGATTCCAGCCATGGGGCAGACGATACAGAAGATGAGCTAAGAATATCCTGTTGCACCAGAAGCTCTCCAAAGTTTTGGGGTTATGTTAAAAAAAAAACACACAAGAGACAACTTGAATGAACTCCTATTGGCCAAAGGTGAGATACTCTGAACATCCAAACAGTAATTACTCTAAAATATTCAAACATATCACGTATGTTAAAATCACTGATAATGACACTACTGGTCATCTTACAAAATCCTAAGGCACCAACTCATTCTTGAGATACTCTGAACATCCAAACAGTAATTACTCTAAAATATTCAAACATATCACGTATGTTAAAATCACTGATAATGACACTACTGGTCATCTTACAAAATCCTAAGGCACCAACTCATTCTGAAATTGGTAAAGAAGAAGAATAAACTTCAGACATTTATCTTGAGTTTCCTATATGAACCGCATTTCACAGTAACCTAGCAGGTGAGTAGAGAATGACACTTAATAAATACAGAAGGAATGACAGAATTAAGATGTCACCATTTTGAAATCCCTAATAAAATAATGTATCACGCAATCATCACCAGTAGCTTAAAAAACCATTAAGTGAAGGGCTGATGTGGAACTTTAAAATGGATGGATGAGGTTGGCAAAACTGCAACTCACTAATCAAGTTCAGCCTTATATGCTTCCTAATGTAATGCAAGAGGAAGGACAGAACACTACTTATGAAAAATTCTTACCAAAATAAGAAAGTTGAATCAATTAATCCTCTAGTGCTAGCCCCAGTTCACAGCAAGTCCAGATAACCGAGGGACGCGTTAAATGACACCATAAGAATGCATCGGTGAGTTTGGAATGTGGGGGAATTCTACAGGATGAAGGGTTTATTCAACAAATAAGTAAGGTAGGGATGAACCATATTATGCCACATAACAAATAAGGAATCATATATAAAAGGTTATGTGACTTGCCCTGGGTCACAAATGAATCAAGTGTGGGATCAGAATAAAAATCCAGGTCTCTGTTACTTTTATTCATTTTTTTCCCCAGTACATTCTGACCAGGATGGCCGGCTTGACAAGCTGAGTCAGAACCAGCTTTCAAATGGGCAATCTGGTTTTTCCAAGTCTCAGTGGCAATCTGTAGAGAAATGAATTGAGATGCACACGCCATATGAAGCCACTGAAGAGACTGTTCCAAATGTATAGTTCAAAACATAACAATAAGGCTGATTTTTGAAAACAGAAATATAGCTTCACTTGTAATTGAGTGTTTCATCCTGAAAGAGGGTTCTCCTTTTCCTCATTGACTGTCTTTCCCCTTTTCTTGTGATTGAAGAGTCAGAAGATTTAAATAAAAAGAGAAAACTGGAGCCTACTCAGGTGGCAGTTGCATGATTCTTAGAAGCAAATGACACAGACACAAAAGACATTTCCTGCAATGTACAGCAGACTTTCAAATTATCTTTCTCGAACTAATTAGCATTGTAGAAAAGTGGGGTTTCATCATTAAAGAAGCCATCTGCTTATCTGGGAGCTGTCTAGCCAAAAGTGCTGGCAACTTTCAAGGAATACCTACCAAGCAGGTACTGTACTTTCTTTTGATTTCTGAAGTGAGGAGAAAGACTCTACCATACTTCTCCCCAACCCAAGGAATTCAAACACAATGACCTAGTCTGTGTCATGCAATGGATGAAGCTTTTCACTCACATCAAGAGTTAAGAGAGAACACTAGGAAGAAGGTACTTGAAAGCTCTCCTTGTATATACTATACATACCAAGAGAACATTTTATGGTTTTGCTTAATTTCTCAAACACCTATCACTCCCCCCACCATATTAAATGTTATGAAAACTGATATAGATTGGCATTCGACATAAACCACAATTCCTAAACTGTGTGAAGTGTTATCTTGAGCAGTCTGAACAGATTAGACTTCTGTGGGGAGAGGACAGCAAAACTGAGCCCAAAGCATCTTCAATCAGATGCAAACTTCTTTTTCAATCATGTAACTTTGGACTGCGCTGGTGGCTGGTGATAGGCATGCTGCACTGTGGATGGGTCTGTCCACTCACTTTGTCACAAGGAGAGCATTCAGCCTTTCATTCTGCTCATGATGCTTGAAGACATACTTCTTTGAAAATAATTCTTAGTCCTTTAAAAATAAGTAGTTCTTTAAAAAATATCTGTAATATTTGAGGTTGACTTAGATGAACAGAAAATAGAAAAGCCTTTTGTTAATCTATCCAACTTTAGGCCACTGACCTGATGCTTCCTTAACATTTCATTCTGATAAGACACAAGAATTAACTCTTGACTCTTAGAATTACTACCATATGGCTATGCATTTCAGTTTATTTATAATTAGTCAACCAGTTTTTATTTATTACTTATTTATTTATTTTTGAGACAGAGTCCCGCTCTGTCTCCCAGGCTGGAGTGCAGTGGTGCGATCGCGGCTCACTGTAATCTCCACCTCCCAGGTTCAAGCAATTATCCTGCCTAAGCCTCTCGAGTAGCTGGGACTACAGGCATGTGCCACCACGCCCGGCTAATTTTTGTACTCTTAGTAGAGACGGGGTTTCGCCACGTTGACCAGGCTGGTCTCGAACTCCTGACCTAAGGGTGATCTGCCTGTCTCAGCCTCCCACAGAGTTAGGATTATAGGTGTGAGCCACTGCACTAGCCTATTATTTATCTATTTTTGAGATGGGGGGGTCTCACTATATTGCCCAAGCTGGTCTCGAACTCCTGGGCTTGCAATCCTTCTGCCTCAGCCTTCTGATCAGCTGGGATTAAAGGTGCAAACCACCATGCCCAGTTCAAAAAATGCTTAGAAAACCAAATAAGGCATAAGCTGCCTATAGTGAAACCCTGGTGTCATTCTGTGGAATGCCTTGGAGGCAAAGCTGAGAAGTGGGTACATAATTCTTAGACAAGGAAAGTCCTGCTGAGCAGGAGAATAATATGATAGACATTACATTTTAGGAAAACTGATTTTCCCTTTTCTCTTACCTCCTTCTACCTCCATTAACCACTCTCTGTCCCCGCTCAGATGAAAACTTATTTCAATGAGTAAATGGCAATCGGAAGAGATCCCGTCCCCAGCCCCCATACTCTGTCAGTTCCGGCTTTCCTTATGAAAGAGATGGAAACTTTCTAAAATCTTGGTTTCCTCATATGCTTGACAGAGAAAGCATGTCATCTACTTTGTAGGGGGTTGATGAAGATGAAATGAGAATACATGTAAAGCACAGTTCCTATACCTGGTAAGGACTCAACAGATAGGGGGGAAAAATGAGACAAAAACTTTCCCTAATGGCTTAATTTTGTTTTAAACAGCACTGTGATTTCTTCTTGGATATCTGGATACCCATGAAAGGTGTCTTTTCCAGTATTCATTCTGTTAAATCAACCAAAATCTGGCCTGAAAAAACCTCCATATTTGCATACTTGAGTTCTTATGGACAAACCACAACTTATCTTAGCAGGTCAGTGTTAAAAGAAAATCTTTAGCCAAATTAAATTTAATGGAGCTTAATTGAGCAAAGAATGATTCTTGAATTGGGCAGCCTCCCAAGCCAAAGTAGGCTCAGAGACTCCAGTGCAGCCACGTGGTAGGAGACAATTTATGGACAGAAAAAGAAAAGTGAGGTACATACAGAAAACTGAAGTGAGGTACAGAAACAATGAACTGGGTACAGTGTGGTGTTTGCCTTGCTTGAACCCAGTTTGAGCAGTTGGCCACCTTTGGCCAAGACTTGGTGATTGGCACAATCACAATCATTGGTAGGTTACAGTCTGTTTAGGTTACAGTTCACTATGCACAGGGAAATCTGTAGGCCAAAATTAAAATATGTAAGGAGGAAGGTTTAGGCTAAACTTGATTTAGTATCAGCGGACTGAAAACCTGAGCTAGGAGTGTGCTTCTGTAACAATAGCCGAGCCCCAGACAAACTCAGCACCAGACTTTATCCACTCACAGGCAAACAACTGTTCAAACAAGGCAAATGCCAGGCTGTAACCAATGGAGCTGTTGTACCTCACTTTTGTCTTCTGTGTGTCACTTTCCTTTTTCTATCTATAAATTTTCTCCAACCTCATGGCAGCATTGGCTCTCTCTGAATCTGCTCTTATTCTGAGGGCTGCCTGATTCACTAATCATTTTTCCTTGCTCAATTAAACTCTGTTAAATTTAATTTGTCTAACTTTTTCCTTTTAACAATCCATTCAACACTGCATAAGCATCCCCTGTGAGCTCAGCACTGGGCTAGGTACTTGGGATGCAGGGTGACAATGACAGCCCTGGCCTCTGAGAAACTCACAGATACTGGGATAGACGGCATGTGAAACCAACCACCACAGCGACAACAATACAGGCTCCACAAAGTGCCAGGGACCACAGGGAAATGGGTGAGTAAACTTTGGGTTATAATTTGGATAATGCTTTTCTTCATGACCATTGCTATCCTAGTCTTCCTTGACAAATCCCTCCAATCATATTTGCAAAATAAACACCCTGTCAAATCTGCAATAGTTTAGTGGGAGGAAAAACAGAAAAAAAAGAGACTTCAAGTCTAAGTTGTATCAAGTGCCTCTATTTTTCAAGGGCAATCACTTGACTATTATTTCATCTGATTATTCTCATTTTGTTCACTGAGATCTTACCTCATAAGGGTTTTGTACAGTCTGTTGATGAAGAAACTGCCCTCATGCTAATGGATCTCATGAATGATTATAAAGGAGATGTAGGGTTTAATAACATCCATCAGCACATAAATGCTTACATTTAGTTCAAAGAAAACTTAGGTATTAAGAGCATCGATTCAATGTAATTCAATGGTAATTGAATTAAAGGTAATTCAATGGATGACCAAAGAAAACACCCCTATTACAAAGCAAACCAGCAATTACAGACACAGGTGTCAAAACAGATACCCAAGAGTTAGATTAAGTCTTGGCTCTTTTTCTCAAAGGAGTCTTATTCAGGAGGAACTACAGCTTTCCTAACTCTTTCCTAATAAGCTTTCCTCATTTAGTGGATCCACCCACTACACACTGTGTTTTATCTTGATTCTCTCCTTGACAACTGGTTTTAAGTGGGACAGGTTCACATAAAGAATGTCCCAATCCTGCTGGTGGAGGCATACATTTCTCAGCCTTTTCAAAATAGCAAAAGAAAAATGAATCCCTTTGTGGGATATATGTGTGTGTATGTGTGTTGAAAAGTAAGAGTATCTTATGACTGTTCTGTGCTATGTAAAAGAACTCTGATAAATGGCTTGCATTATGTAATGTCTGCATGCTCAAAACAGCAAGTTGGTACACAGTTTGAAGGACATAAATTCAGAAGCACTAAAAATACTTTAAAGTTCGGAAGTCATCACTCATAGTTTCCACATCTTCTTGGTCTTGTTTTTTCCTTCGTCTCTAATCTTTTATCTCCTTCCCCTTTAATTCTCACCATGTTTCTTCAGCAATTTCATTAAAATTTGCAATTCTTTATAATGATCTAGTGATTGTACCATGCTGTAAAAGAAAATCCTAAGCTCCCCACTGACTTGTAGCCAAGAGGAACTCAGAAAAATCTTAAAAATTTTCCTGAGTTCCTGGATGTGATGGGAAGGGAGGTCAGACACACCTCGTTATAGCGCCCCCTTTTGGAGTTTAGGCACAATAATTGATCAGCATTAATGTTAAAATACAGATCATAAGATTGACTAAACCTACTCTTTTTGTGGTAATGATACATCAAATTATAAACAATACCTAATGCAAGGGTTAAGTCATGCTGCAAGCCACTGCTTTTGTTAAACAGGTCATATTGTGGCTGACTCTGACATAGCATGCTTATCTTAACTTAAAACATTCCTTTCTGCTAACTCCAAGTTTTTAGACCAAGTTTTGTTCCTTTAACCAATTGCAAAATTAAAGAATCTCTGAATCCATCTATTGACTTGTAAGCCTCCACTTCAAGATATCCCACCTTTATGGGCTAAACTAATCAATATCTTCCATGTATTGATTTATGTCTTTGCCTGTAACTCCTTCCTCTCCAAAATGTAGAAAACTGTAATCTGACTCTCTTGACTTTGTCAGGATCTCTTAAGACTGTTTTTCCTTGGGCCACGGTTACTCATATTGACTCAGAATAAGTTTTTTTTTTTTTGAGATGGACTCTTGCTCTGTCACCCAGGCTGGAGTGCAGTGGCCTGATCTCGGCTCACTGCAACCTCTGCCTCCTGGGTTCACGCCATTCTCCTGCCTCAGCCTCCCGAGTAGCTGGGACTACAGGCGTCCTCCACCACGCCCAGCTAATTTTTTGTATTTTAAGTAGAGACGGGGTTTCACCATGTTAGCCAGAATGGTCTCGATCGCCTGACCTCATGATCCACCCGTCTCGGCCTCCCAAAGTGCTGGGATTACAGGCGTAAGCCACCGGGCTTGGCCAGAATAAGCCTCTTAAAAATCTTTTAGAATTTAGTTTTTCCATTAACAGAGCACTGGTTCCTAAATGCACTCTAAGGTAAGCATCAGGAGATTAGAACTTGCATAAACACTGAAGCTAGAAACAATGCCTTCACTGGAAGCAAGGGGACTTCCCACGCCCTGCAAGTCTCCAGGATGTACTGCATGAGGCGGAGAGCTCCATCAGTTTCCCTCCACACTCTCAGCCCTCTCTGGAAAGAAATCCTGGCTATGATCATTCATGGAGAGGTTTTATCTTCCTGAGTTCTAAGAACCAAGAGTTACTACTCTTTTCCCAAGAACATGTTCTGAAAAAGTAGCCAAAGAACCTAAATTCAACTTATTCTTTGGGGGCATCACCCCAGTGTTCCATGCAAGAACTGCCAAGAGAAATGTCAAGGCGGGCACTGCTCCTTTGTATGCGTATAAGTTTTAAACACGTAGAAGGTTTTGACAACCATTACCCATGCTTCATGCACAAAAGTAGGAAAGGAGAAGACAGAGGGCAATTGAGAATCAAAAAATCTCTTTCCTTTGAGCGCTACACTGACCCTCTCCCATGGCTCCCCTTGTCCCCCAAGAGTGCAACAGATAATCTGCTGTTTATTCAAAACCACCTACAGAAGTTAATAGACAGTTATAAACTAATTGAGTGCCTCTGTGGTGCTGTCTCCCCATTCATCTTGCTTATTCAATTTAACTCCCTTAGTCTTCCACAAGGCACAGTGTCACTGCTGCTCCCAATAGTTGCTTGCTGCAAGAAAGGCCCTAGAACAACAGGAAGCTAATAGTTTAACCGTTCTTCTAAATTTGTTTGACAAAACTGACATTTAGTGCATTATGTCACGTTGTTGGTAATCTGCAATTTACCCCTGGGCGTGCAGTGGATGCTCATTTTATTTACCTCTCATAGTTAAAAGCGTAATTAATATTCCACTCTGTAACAAAGATTAGAGATTTGACAAACATTGTAATTTAAATTCTCCATTATAGCAAACATTAAAATCAAACATCTTCCACACGCCCCACTGCATAAAGGACACGTGTAGCTGTAATTTAACTTTTTAGTTTTTAATACCACAAACTAATTTCTGCTGTCAGTTTAATGAGCTGGAAAACACAAATCTTGTTGCTCTCTATGTGGGAACGGGCTGGGAGAACTGAACCGAAGGGTAACAGCGCACCAATTTCTTTCAAAACATATTTCTAAATGTGCCAAGCAGGTTGTATTTCTGTAATCTTGTAAATACAACGCGATACTATGGATCCCTGATACCATGTTAATGGTTAAAAAAAAGTGCAAAAAGAAAACATTTCAAGAAAGAAACAAAGAAATTAATCTGGCATTTTCTGAAGTAAAGGTGTATATGTGTAGTGATGTATGGAAATATATGAATGCTGACCACAAACAAAACAAAACAACACAAAGCCTCACTGGGCATACTGAGACTCAGCTATGAGCAAAGTGGTCTTTACTATGTAAATTGGTGACATGGAGTCATTTCCAGGGCACTAAAGGTGGAACAGTGTAGCCAGCCTGTGGAAGGAGTTATCAAAGAAACAATATAACCATTCTAATTTTCCCTGGTATCTCAGCTTCATCAATTTTATATGACTGATTAAAATTGCTATGTAGAATACCTTTAGGCAGCTAAAACGGCTCGTTAAACAAGGAAGCTAGCTGGGAATTACCAGTAATGTAACGAATTTGTATACTAGGAATTTGATGTCTTTAGAAAGAATGTAGGTGGAATATCTGTGGTTAAATTCCCCTCCTCCATCAGAGCTGGGCACAGGGGGAAGAAGGAAGAAATGCCTAGACCCCAGGGGCTCAGGTTCCTCTGCTCTTCCTTCTTGATACGCAGAAACCTACTGACTTGCCGACTTGTGCGCAAGACTTCATTAGTCACTGCCAACTTCAATCTGTTTCAGTTATTTTACATTCAGATCCCAGGAGGATGCGTACTCTCTGCTGCAATTTCAGGCTAAACCAAAGATAAACTGATTCACTTTAGAAAATGACAAGCCAGCATGTTCCCACTTAAACTAACATCTCACAACACAGAAGAAAGTATGTGTAAATATTATTAACCTTGCCACAGTATTAAATGAAAGAGATAGAAATTTCTAGGGAAGAGGGTTTCAAAATGGACTAAGAGTTACTCTACACGAAGCTATTTCCATAAGCAACATGGTTCTAAAGTTCAACACCTCCATTTCCTTTAAACCAGCATATATGCAAAAACCCTCCTTCAACAGATTCTCCAGAGAGGGAAACCTTGCACTCTCTCAAGAATCCCATCAGCTTCACTGGACGAGTTACTTGATTACTCTTGCTGAATATTAACAGCATATTGGTTAATAGCATTTAAAATAAAAATATTGGTCAAAAAGAGCATCTACTTCTGTGAAATACATGTAATTTCCCACAAAATGCCTAGGCATGCCCCATGGAAATAATATGTTACCATATGTCTCAGAGAGAGTATGTCAACAGTTGAAAGAAAAACAAAAAACAAAATTTTTGAAAGGGGTAACCAAATGAAAGTTTTGGTCTTTCAGAAAAACAAAACAAAATAGGAAAAATGATCAAAAATAAATTAAAACAGGTATATTACCACCCTGATCAAAATGAATGAGAGAAAAAGTATTGAAAACAAAGACATCAGCAGAATGTGTTTTCTTCGCCTTACAGGATGAGCAATAACAAGTTTTACATATCTGAACTGCTATTACTGTTATATGTAGATATGACAGACTGTGGTTCTAGAATTGAACAAGTTATTTGTTATTGAGATTAATTAAAATAGGATGCCATGATCCCTTTCAAATAAAAATTCTTGTTATTCAAAATTTTAGTGCACAAAAATGTATACCCCCACATATTTGAAGTCATTGGGACAATTCCAGATACAGAGGATATGCATAAACAGATAATCCTGTTGGAAAAAAGTTAAAGAAAAAGAAAAAAGAGAGAGAGAGAACCGGGGTTAGAAATAGAATGACCAGGTTTTTATGACTTCCATGAAAAGAAGGGAAAAAATAAAAAAAATTAAAGAAATACGGGTTTTTGCAACAAAACCAATTAATATGAAGGGAAAGGAGGAAGACAGAAAGAGAACTGCACTCTCCTGTGAGAGGCCCTTAGGCCTGTGCTTTAGCAGGAAGGAATCACAGATAGAGCTTAGGCTAGGGAAACCTGGTTATTGACAGACAGGGGGCTGGGTTAAGTGAAATAGGTTAAATGATGGTTATTCCAAGCCTTTTTTCATTCAAAGCAGCCCAGTTACTCTGCATCTCAAGGAACCAGATAAGAAGCAATAGCTGCCTGGTGTGGTGATCCTGTAATTGCAGCACTTTTGGAGGTCAAGGCAGGAGGATCCCTTGAGCCCAGGAGTTCAAGACCAGCCTGGGAAAAATAGCGAGACCTGGTCTCTACAAAAAATGAACGCAAAAAAGTAGCTGAGCCTAGTGGCATGAGCCTGTAGTCTCAGCTACTCAGGAGACTGAGATGAGAGGATCACTTGAGCCCGGGGGGTATGGGCTGCAGTGAGCTGAGATCATACCACTGCACTCCGGCCTGGGCGACAGATCTTGTCTCAAAAAAAAAAAAAAAAAAAAAAAAAAGAAAAGAAAGAAAGAAAAAAAAGCACTAGGTAGGACTTAAGGAAAGAATTAAGGCAAGGAGAGAAAGAATAACTGAGTCTTAAAACCAGAATGACTCTGAACAATTGTCTATCACAACAGACACATGGGAAAATAGGCATATTTCCAGAAATAAGGGAGATGCTTTTATAAGTATCTTCATGAAATTTTGGAAATGGCAGATTCTTGAAAAGTTTCTGCCAAGCAGGAGATGGTAAATAAGAACTACTGAATAATATTTGTTATTACTATTTTAAAATATGTTTATACAATTGGCGGACTGTGTATGTGGTGCTTCACCTTTATTGTATTATGTGGAATGAAGAAATAACTATTTTCGGGTTCTCACAGGTCACCTATTGCTATTGCTTCCCAATGTTGTCCCTCAACCATGAATTTTCCTATTTATTATTTTTCAGAAACCCAGTTCTGGATGTAGGGAAGGTATTTTTTAAAAGTATGACTGTTATATTTTATCCTATTTGCTAGAGTTAATAATGTGGTCAAAATGGTGTCAAAGATAGTCAAGCTTAGTCCTATGGAAAAGTAGATTTAAATCATTATCAAGGATGGCCAGGCGCAGTGGCTCACGCCTGTAATTTGGGAGGCCAAGGGGGCAGATCACTTGAGGTCAGGAGTTTGAGACCAGCCTGGCCAACATGGTGAAACCCCATCTCTACTAAAAATACAAAGATTAGCCAGGCACGGTGGCGGGTGCCTGTAATCCCAGCTACTCAGGAAGCTGAGGTAGGAGAATCGCTTGAACCCGGGAGGCTGAGGTTGCAGTGGATCGAGATTGCGCCATTGCACTCCAGCCTGGGTGACAGAGAGAGGCTCCATCTCAAAATAAATAAATAAAATCATGATCAAGGATGTTCTGAATTTCGTATTAGAAATACAAACCAACTATTGAAAACTTAGGCTGGATTTAAAACTTCAAAGAGACAGGGTCACTGCAGATAAGAAGAAAAACCCATTAATAGATAAAGAAAACAAAGAATACTATAACATAAAAAACTATCACTTAATGAAACCTAAATGTTCTTTGCCATCATCGGTAATAACTAAACTTTTTAAAAGAATTTAATAAATGGAATTGGAAACACCATTGCTCAAATTTTCAAAGCTGTGGTTCAGAAATTGCTACCTAATATTGTCACTATGTTGCTATAGATACAACACCAAACAGAAGCAGACATTTATAGGAATCCAGAGTCATAATTTTTTAAAAGTTTTCTAAAATTTAAGTTTCGATTTCTTGCAAAACAAGTTTTTATAATAGCTTTAGGGGAACAAGTGGTTTTTGGTTACATGGATAGCAATGAAGTCTGGGATATTAGTGCACCTGCCACCAAAACAGTGTACACTGTACCCCAATAGGTAGTTTTTCATGTCTCACTCCCCTACCTGCCCCCCTCCGAGTCTCCAATGTCCATTACACCATTCTGTCTGCTTTTGCGTACCCATAGCTTAGCTCCCACTTATAAGTGAGAACATGTGGTATTTGGTTTTCCATTCCTGAGTTACTTCATTTAGAATAATGGCTTCCAGCTCCATCCAAGTTAAAGCAAAAGACATTATTTCATTCTTTTCTATGACTGAGTAGTAGTCCATGGTATATAAATATTTCTATAAATATTATTTATCCACTCATCGGATGATGGGCATTTGGGCTGATTCCATATCTTTGCAATTGTGAACAGTGCAGCGACAAGCGTATGCATGCAGGTGTCTTTTTGATATAATGATTTATTTTCCTTTGGTTACATACCCAGTAGTGGGACTGCTGGATCGAATGGTAGATCCACTTTTAGTTTTCTGAGAAACTGGAGGTCATAATTTCATCCAGTGACCACAGTGAGACTTTCTGCACTCTTCAGAGCTTTCATGTGCCCTTCATGAAGGGCTGTTGCTGTAGGATCCTGGCTCTCATTCCACCAACTGTCACCACCAGAAGCCCTCTGTGGGTGTGAACTGACATCTCAATTCTGGGAGAATTCTAGTAGCTTTGGGAATTCTTTCTCCATTATTTTCTGGGCCTGAATTTATAGCATGATTTAACTAATCCCCATCCTAAAGTTTCACCCATTCAAAAGTAGTATACACACGGGTGACCGTTAAATATCTGAACCATTGGAATCTTCTCTTGATGACTTTTGTCATTTGTGAAATATCAAAAGAATGCTGACAAGGAGTCCAGTTTATGAGATCGCACATTACCTTCTGCAGCCTGTTCTCCTCTGCAATGCCAAGGCCTTACCATATCAAGGTCATGCTGTTACCCTTCGTGTGCAAGAATGATCCTCACAGAATATACTTAGCATAAGTGGCCTCTGTTATTTTTGTGATTAAACATCTAGAACAAAAAACTGTAAACCCTATGATGAAATGTTCATGACTCACAGGCAAGTGGACAGGGTGCCCCATCATGCTGTGCATCAAGCTCTGTCCGTCACATCATTCTCGACAGTGCTGCACGTTATTTGGCAGGAACCCAGACTAAACATACAAGAGCTTGAGTTCTCTATTTTCAGGCTGGTCTTCTGGAATACTGCATGAAACCCAGCAGATGAGGAGTTGGCCTAAAGGTGGCTAGGAAGAATATTCATAAGATCTGAAGAAGGAAATTGGAATGGAGATGGGTGGTGGGTAGGGGGAGGAGACAGACAATATGCTTTTGTTTTATATTTATACAATGTACACATTAGTTAAATTTTTAGAAACCAGGTCTCACTCTGTCACCCAGGCTACAGCGCAGAGGTCAGTCATAGCTCACTGAAGCCTTGAAATCCTAGGCTCAAGTGATCCTTCTGCCTCAGGCTCCTGAGTAGCTGGGACTACAGGCATGCACCATCACACTCAGCTAATTAAAAAAATTTTTTTGCAGAGACAGGGTCTCGCTATGGCACCCAGGTTGGTCTCTGACTTTTGGCTTCAAGCTATCCTCCTGCCTTGGCCCCCCACAAAGCACTGAGATTACAGGCATGAACAACTGTGTCCAGCCATAGATAATTTTATAATTTCTTACACATGTAAATATGTCATTGTTACATACATAATTCTTGTGTGTGTGTGTGTATACACACACACTGGGGAGTGACAAAGAAGCATTAAATTTATAATTAAGAAATAATAATTACTATTACTAATCCTCAGTAATGAAGAAGGCAGTTTCTAGGCCTGTTGGTAAGTGCATTACCTGCAGGCCACACCTGTATTGCCACCTCTGGGGTGGCACTGGCACACAACATTCTCTCCTTGGACCTGCCCATTCCTCACCTGCTCATCTGTCTGTCCAAATTTCCGTTCATGCTTTAAGACTTTTCCTCTTGGAAGCCATCTTGGTCCTCCTTCCTACCAGGCACAGGCACCTGGTCCTCTTTTGCAGTCCTGACTTGAACTGTTTGAGATGACAGTTTCTTTTTTTTTATCTTTGCCCATTCATTCAACAAAGGTCTTGACATCTTCTGTCCTGGTCTCTCTTCTCACCCAGCTCACCCTACAGCCAGTCATGCCCATCATTCCCTCACAAAACCCTCAACTCCCCAGCTTACCCCTGACACCTGGTCACAGCCCTGCACGGAGTCCACTCCCCTCTGGCTGGCATAGCCATGCTGACGAGTGCATGGCCACAGCCTCTAGCAAGCCCTCCATGCTGCCTGGGAGTTGTGCTGCCCTTCCCAGTCCATTCACCCTTCGTTTCCACAACAGAACAATTTCATGCCTCCCCCTCTGTCTTCAGATCTCCCACTCCACATCTTCACTCTCAGCTGATGACCTTGCTTCCTGTTTCATTGAGGAAAATGAGTCAATCAGAAGAGACCTGGCTGGGCACGGTGGCTCACGCCTGTAATCCCAGCACTTTGGGAGGGTGAGGCAGGCAGATCACGAGGTCAGGAGTTTAAGACCAGCCTGGCTAACATGGTGAAACCCTGTCTCTACTAAAGATACAAAAAAATAGCCAGGGGTGGTGGCGGGTGCCTGTAATCCCAGCTACTCGGGAGGCTGAGGTAGGAGAATCACTTGAAACCGGAAGGTGGAGGTTGCAGTGAGCCGAGATCACACCACTGCACTCCACACACTCCAGCCTGGGCGACAGGGCGAGACTCTGTCTTAGAAACAAACAAACAAAAAAAAAAAAAAAAAAAAAAGAAGAAGAGACCTACACAAGCTTCCCCAATTCCCCAAGGTTCTCCACCTTCCACCCTGTTCTGATGCTGAGATGACTGTGCCACTGAGACGGGCTCTCCCCCATGCCCCACATTTCACTCCTTCCTGTTGTGCAGGAGGCTGCCCTAGCAATTCTCTCTATTCCCGCCTGTGCAACTCTCCTCCAGTTATTCCTCCAGTTGGTATCCCATTGCTCTGATGCTTTCGATAGCCCAAGTCTTCTAAAGAGCTACTTATTCTCCATCTCTAATTCCTCTCCAAGTTTCTCTGGAACTCGTTCCAGTGAGGATTTTGATCCTATCTGAATCGATGAGTGTGGATTTCTTGTGACCTCCATGTTGCTAAATCCAATGGTCACTTTTTAGTCCTCACCTTACATAATGTGCCAGTAGCATTTAGTCAAGATGAACATTCCTTCCTGCCAGTAGCATTTGGTCAAGATGAATGTTCCTTTCTCCTTAGAACACTTTATTTACTTGGGAACTATCCTTCCTGGTTTGCCTCCACAGCACTGGCAATG
Organism: Pan paniscus; assembly: GCF_029289425.2. Classification (NCBI taxonomy): domain Eukaryota; kingdom Metazoa; phylum Chordata; class Mammalia; order Primates; family Hominidae; genus Pan; species Pan paniscus. The sequence continues at coordinate 30,242,191 of NC_073266.2, forward strand.
CCTTCAGTTTGCTTTGCTAGTTCCTCCTCAACTCCCAAACCTTTTAAAGCAACAGTTCCCCCAGGGCTCACTGTCTATACACCTTCAGAACGTCATACAGTCTCGTTGTTTTAAATATCATCTGGTGAAAACTCCAAATTTTATTTCTCTAGTCCAGATCTCTCCTTTGAACTCCACAGTTTCATATCCACCCATGACCTCGGCTTTCCCACTTGGATTCTGTGCTAATTTCCTAGGGCTGCTGTAAAAAGTACCCTAAACTGGGCGGATCAGAACAAGAGAAATTTATCTCACAGTTCTAGAGCCCAGAAATCCAAAATCCAGATGCAGGTAGAGCCATGCCCTCTCTGAAACCTGTAGGGGAAGGACAATTCCTTGTTCTTTCAGCTTCTGGTGGCCCAGATGTTCCTTGGGTTGTGGCAGGACCCCTCCAATCTCTGCCTCTGTCCTCCCGCAGCCTTCTCCCTGTGTCTCTTCACATTCTCTCCCTGTATCTCAATTTCCACCCCGCCCCCAACCCCTTTTTTTGAGGCAGAGTCTCTCTCTGTCACCTTGGCTGGAATGCAGTGGTGCAATCTCTGCTCATGGCAAACTCCGCCTCCCGGGTTCAATAGATTCTCGTGCCTCAGCCTCCTGAGAAGCTGGGATTACAGGCCCTTGCCACCACGCCCAGCTAATTTTCACATTTTTAGTGGAGACAGGATTTCGCCATGTTGGCCAGACTGGTCTTGAACTCCTAGCCTCAAGCGATCTGCCACCTCAGCCTCCCAAAGTGTTGGGATTATAGGCATGAGCCACCTTGCCCGAGCACCCTTTTTTTTTTTTTTTAATTTTACTTCAAGTTCTGGGGTACATGTGCAGAAAGTGTAGGTTTGTTACATAGGTATACCTGTGCCATGGTGGTTTGCTGCACCTATCAACCCATCATCTAGGTTTTAAGCCCCACATGTATTAGTTATTTGTCCTAATGCTCTCCCTCCCCTTACCCCTCACCCTGACAGGCCCTGGTGTGTGTTGTTCACCTCCCTGTGTCCATGTGTTCTCATTGTTCGACTCTCACTTATGAGTGAGAACCTGCAGTGTCTGGTTTTCTGTTCTTGTCCTTACAAAATATTGGATTAGGGTCTACCCTAATTGCCTCATTTTAAATGGATTATCTCCCTAAAGACTCTGTTTCCAAATAAGGTCACCTTCGGAAGTACTGGGGGTTAGGACTTCAACATCTTTTTGGGGGGACACAATTAAATCCATCACAGATGTCAGAGACATTTCAAATTTCTCAGTCCCCAAACAAATCCCGACTTCTTAATTTCTCCCCATCTCCCACCCGGACCTCATTTTCCTTTAGTTTCCTTCTCAGAAAATGGCAAATCCATCTTTGTAGTTGCTCAAGCTGAAAACCTCAGAGACATCCTTGATTTTTTTCTTGACACTTCAATCTATCAGCAAACCCTGTTGGTTCTACCTTGAAAATACATCTGAAACCCACCCATCTCTCTCCTGCTACCACTCGGGACCAGCCATCACTGCCTCTGGCCTGTGCTGTTGGTGCAGTCTTTTCGCTTGTGTCCTTGCCTCCTCCCTTGCCATCTCTTGGTCTATGCTTAACACAGCAGCCACACTTAGTCCTCCAAAAGGAACTGGAGACAAGCACAGAAAACTCTTCTGTTCTACAGTAGAAAGCAGACAATGTCACGCCTTTTTTCAAAACCTTCCAACGGGACTCCATTGCATTCAGAATAAAAGCTAAAGCCTTTTACAGCAGCCCCTATGCCCTATCTGACTTCACTGGCTTCCCCACCAGCACAGACCTAAACTGCCAACACTCCTTCCTCTGCTTATCCTGCTCCAGCCACAAGGACTCCTTGCTGTCCCCTCCCAGAGCATGCATGCTTATGCTCTCCTGCATGCACTGCTGTCTGCTCCCTCTGCCTCGAATTTCTTTCCCCTGATGTCTTCATGGCTTCCTTCCTCTTTATGAATCATGTGCTCAAAAGTAAGGCCTTGGCAGGATGCAGTGATTCACACCTGTAATCCCAGCACTTTGGGGGGCCAAGGGAGGATTGCCTGCGGCCAGGAGTTCTAGACCAGCCTGGGCAACATAGTGAGATTCTGTCTCTACAAAATTTTTTTAAAAAATTAGCTGAGGGTGGTGGCTCACACCTGTGGTCCCAACTCAGGAGGCTGAGATGGGAGGATCACTTGAGCCCAGGAGTTCAAGACTGCAGTGAACTATGATGGTGCCACTGCACTTAAGCCTAGGTGACAGAGTGAGACCCTGTTTAAAAAAAAAAAAAAAAAATAGGCCTTGCCTGGGCACTCTACTTACAAGTCTCACTTACCCCACTCCTTATCTACCTTCCCAGCTTTATTTTTCTCCATAGTACAAATAAGCTACTTATTTTCATTACATTCTATCTCCTCCCATCAGAAAGCAAGCCCCACAAGAGGAGAGATTTTGTTAATTTTGTTCTCCAAAGCTTAGAACCTTGCCTGGCTTATCACAGCTGCTCATGTGGAATTTGTTAAATGAATGAAGAGACACATATTCAGCATGTACCTGTGCACTAGTCATACTGAGGGTGTTTACTGTGGGATTTAGATAACTCGCTTGCACTAAAATGAACTGTGTACAAGTGGCGTGGCTGCACAGGAGGGCACGCATCAGGCCAAGGCCTGCAGGAGTCTGAAAGAGCTCAGCTTATGGTTATGGTTGCTGACCATGCCCATCCTTTGTTGCTCCCTGAGGTTCTAGACTCTGCTCATTTCCTCTGACCTCGGTACTCCCTGTTTCTCCTACTATAAAGAATGCTTAAAGTTTTCTTTTTTTAAAAAATATGGCACGTAATTTCTGAATATTTGTTGGCAGATATATTTCTTTCAAACTGCCAAACATTTTTCCTAGCTTTACAACACACCAACACACACAAACATACACTTTTTTATTCAGCAACCTCATTGCTGGTCCAGGGATAACACTGGCATTTACTGATTCATAAAATCAGTCCCTCTCTTTGGGACTCCACTCTACCTATTTTATTTTTCCTGTCTCAATAAATTGTTAAAATACAAGAACATGTAATATAATTTCTCTAAAAATAATTCATTTTCATTGCATAAAATCTAAAACATATAGAGAAGATCTAAGAAAATACAAATCATTATTTCACTATTCAGAATTGCTAACACTTCAGAGTATTCCTATCCAGTCTTTTCTATACATTTTTATTTTAAATGACATTTGGATTTTACTGTACCACTTATTTCATCATTTCTCTATGTCATGAATTCTTTTTCTGAAAACACAGGTTTTAATGACTAACCGCACTTAATGAAATGTGCACCATCATTTATTCATGTCACCATTATTGGAAATGTAGGTAGTGCCCAAATATTTCACTGTCATATATAATCCCGTGACCATCAATCCTATCTATAAATCACTGCATTGGAAAATTCCCTCAGAAGAAATTCTAAGTATATTAATTTACCTGAGACTCATGTTTGAGTAGTGGTGCAAGCTATAAATTGCTTCCCCACAAAACTGTACCAATTTCTATTCTGGTGAAATATCATCTGGTGAAAACTCCAAATTTTATTTCTCTAGTCCAGATCTCTCCTTTGAACTCTACAGTTTCATATCCACCCATGACCTCGGCTTTCCCACTTGGAGTCTGTGCTAATTTCCTAGGGCTGCTGTAAAAAGTACCCTAAATTGGGCGGATCAGAACAAGATAAATTTATTGTCTCACAGTTCCAGAGCCCAGAAATCCCAAATCCAGATGCTGGTAGAGCCATGCCCCCTCTGAAACCTGTAGAGGAAGGACCCTTCCTTGTTCTTTCAGCTTCTGGTGGCCCAGATGTTCCTTGGGTTGTGGCAGGACCCCTCCAATCTCTGCCTCTGTCCTCCCGCAGCCTTCTCCCCGTGTCTCTTCACATTCTCTCCCTGTGTCTAAATTTCCGCCCCCCCAACCCCTTTTTTTTGAAGCAGAGTCTCTCTCTGTCACCACACACAAGGATACCCTTTTCACTGTACCCTAATTGGATTTCAAAAGTTGTCAATATGATGTGATACCTAGCATTTTACTTTGAAAATTTCCATTTTGTTGCTTATTAATGAAGTTGTGCAGCCTTTAATACATATATTGATCATCTGTATCTCCTCTTTTATAAACTGATGGTTCATGTCCTTTGCCTATTTTTCTATTAAAGTATGTGAATTTGAATGGATTACTTTAGGAACATCAGTCTTTTGTTGCTTATTAAAACATTCAGGGCCAGGTGCGGTGGTTCACGCCTGTAATCTCAGCACTTTGGGAGGCTGAGGCGGGCAGATGACGAGTCAGGAGATCGAGACCATTCTGGCTAACATGGTGAAACCCCGTCTCTACTAAAAGTACAAAAAATTAGCTGGATGTTGTGGTGGGCGCCTGTAGCTACTCAGGAGGCTGAGGCAGGAGAATGGTGTGAACCCAGGAGGCAGAGCTTGCAGTGAGCCGAGATGGCGCCACTGCACTCCAGCCTGGGCGACAGTGCAAGACTCCGTCTCAAAATAAAATAAAATAAAATAAAAATTCAGCCTTGATAAAGTCTTTTTGTGCCTCCAGTCTTCTCTCTCCCCCTCATCTCACTCTGCATTTCTCTCTACTTCTACTACTACAATAGCCATTTCTTGGTGCATCTTCATATTTTGTTCATCTTCATGCATCTTCTCTTTTGGTTCATAGTAACCTCTCTTTTCGCTCAACTCCAAAGCAATCATTATCCTCAACTCATCCCTTATTTTAAATTAATCACTTTTCAATATGTATAGTTCTTATGAGATCCATTAGGTTACAGACCATTTCCCACATTTCACAGACCTCACACGCTGCCACCAAAGAACAGTGATCCTAATCACCGGGCACTCCAAATATGCTGTAATGCCAAAATGTGAGTGCTGACTTTAAAAACGTTCGCAATTTTCCTCTCACTAAAATTCATTTTCTCTAAGAGGGAAAATGCCATCAAATATAAACAACTCTCAGATAATAAAATTCATTATGCAACTAGATAAGGTTATTTTATATTACATAGTACAAGCTGACACTATGTCCTGAGATGAACAAGTAAGTAATTATGTATGAGAGCTAGCAGTGTGTAAATGGAAATATTTGTGGCAGGTATGATATCCACTGAACATGGGTTATGGGTAGTGGATGTGTCAAATTATTTTTCTAACTCAAGCATAACGTATCATTCCAAATATAACTATATGTGGATTACAGCAATACAGCACATTGCTGTACTCTAAAATGTCAAAATACTGAAAGTTATAAAGTACGTGATCAATTAAACATATAATAAAGAAATAAAGAAAGCAAACCCAAAGGACTCAGTGTAGTTTATTTCTAGTGATGAAAACCATATGCATGTTTTGTATATATCTCAAAAATGAAATCATAAAAATATAACCTAAGGCTGGCTATACATGTATGTAGGGATAATAGGGATGTTTGTTTGGAGAACTCACATAGCAGGGTTTTTTTTTGTATTGAATTGTTAAACTTGATATATTTTCCTTTTATGTGCAGGAATAGAATTTAGAGCAGTGAGAAATGACTGTTTCTTTGCATATTGAGTGAATAATTCTTAAAGCTTTCTATTTACTAAATGTTTTAATATTTCAGCTTTGAACTTTAGATCACATTCTTAATTTTTTTATGATGAACATATTTTGTTCCTAAGGCTAGAACGACTGTCTAATTGTCAAGCAAATTAGATAGGCTGAAATCATTTAGCCACACAATATTTTGTTTAACAGTGTAAGAGAAATGCAATAAAGAAAATCTAAGCACTTAGCGGAAACTTAACCAGTAAAATATCATTTTATGTCTCCAAATGCATATGAAGCAAACAGAATATGGCATGTGCTGATAGCCCAAACTCTTTCCACACTCTGACCAGAAGTATCACAAACCCTGACACACTAGAGAGAAAACACGAGCCTGGTAATCCTCCAAAAAATTGGTTTTGTGATGGGAAGTGTTAGGGTTTTTGTTTTTTCAGTTACCATATATGGCTTACTTATGAAGAAGGGCTCTCAATGCAGTCATTTTCTGTATCAAGTCCAAGTGTGATTGCTGAACACTCCTAAGTGATGCGAAGAACGGAGAAAATGGCCCTCCTAGCACATGGCTCCCCTTCTTTTGCTAATGGGACTCCTTGTGGAGGCAGCTGTCAAGCTTGGGTCATCTCCCTTCAAGTTGGAATCAGTTTCTCCCCCAAAGCTCTGACATCAAGGGACAGTCTTCATTTTTTTTTTCTTTCCTTTCTTTTGGTGTTTTCTAAGATGGCACTGTGCTTTCAAAATGAATCTTCCTTCTATTTATATTTCAATAATAAAACCTTATCAGAGTATTTCACTAAATGACTAGAGGGATTTAAAAAGAAAGCAAGCCTATTTTACTTCAAAATGTTAAGACTCAATTCACTTCACCACACAACTGAACACACACACATAAAGAAGAGGATAAAATACCTCCCAAAGTATGGTAAGTGATGACAAGTAAGAAGTGTCACATTTAGGGGGAAGCTAGGCTGCTGCTGCTGAAACTGCAAGCAGAAGAGGTGTTCAATAATGAGTGCAATTCCCCACCCCCAATCTCATTCTGCTCACAAACCAGAGAGCTACACAGCTAAAGTCTGCAATCTCTGTTTAGATCCTTTGACATCAAGTGATTTGAATTTCTTGGGTTTATTTTTCCAAGAAGTCTCAGAGAAAACCATCTTGCAGTTGGCATGTGGCTTAGGTGAATCCTGCACATATGGAACCAGTGACTCTGGAGGTCGCTGGGTGTACTGTTACGATGTATTTTCTACCCCCTCCTTGACAGGGAAGGACTTAGGTGGGCTTGCCTCTCCCATTTAGCTTTCCTGACCGAGCATAAGAAAAATATTTTATTTATTAGTAGGAAAGCTAATTTAGAAACCTGTCTTTTACTCGATTAGAAGAAATAAGGAATGACAAAAATGAATCTTTGCAACTTCTATTTCTCACTATGCATGTGTGTGTGTGTGTGTTTACTTTCTCACACACACACTATAGACATACATACATATATACACTTTTTTTGCCAAACCGTTTGAAAGTTGAAGACATTATGACAATTTCCCCCAATACTTTAGCATGTATCACCTAAGAACAAGGAATTCTTCCATATAACTGCAGTATTACTACTCTCAAGAAATATAACATTGATACAAAAATATTATCTAATATATATGCATATCTACATCTTCCAAATTTTCCCAATGTCTTTTAAAGTTTTCATTTTGCTCAAGAATCAAGGATCAAGCACCACATTAAGTCATCATGTTTCTTTAACCTAAAACAATCCCCAGCACTTCTTCCTTTAATGACACTGACCTTTTTAAAGAATGAAAGCCAGTTGTTCTACAAAAACTTCCGAAATTTGTGTTGTTTTCTTTTAATACAACACATACCCAGAAATTCACTCCGTAGTAGTTTGTATCATACTTCTCTGATTTCTAGCTATTTTAAACAGCCAAGGAACTCTACTAATGTTAATGTATACAATACCAGTTACATCGTGTTACCCTCAAAGCCCAGAATGGTGCTACCCTAGAGCTGTTCCATATAACTGAATCAGATGGGAGTCCCTCCTTGCATTTCCCAAGAATAATCTCAACTACGTAGATATACATTCGGTCATGTAACTCAGTAATTGCACAAATATAATTCAGTTTGATTCGCCGTAACCAAGAAAATATATTTTATATTTATAAATTAAAGTGCAAACTCATTTTTCGGGGTGATGAATGGGAAAGCAATCATAGCCCTATGCTGCCTGAGCTGAGTTTAGCAGGCCCTTCGCGGAAGAAGAGGAGGCCTGTGGAGACCTATACACTGGCTGGCAGGGAGATCAGTCCACAAGCTAGGCTGAGAGGCTTTTCAAATAGAAAGAAATGTCTACCGGCCCAATTATATTTTATTAAGATAAGGTAATTGCCTAGGAGGTGAGAGAGAACAGGACAATCGAGACAGAGTCAAGGAGAAAAATGCTTAAAAGGATGATGGTCTTGATCTATAAAGAAATAAAAAGCTGCGATGAGGTAAGGAACTGAGATGGTAGACAGTTTACAAGAATTATCAGTAGTATGGTAAACACAGGCAGTTCCGTGAGAAACCTGCCAATTTCTTACCATTAAAAAAAAAAATCAGAGAACAAATGAAAGTGGGAAAGAATGAAAAATGTGACTGAAACCAGACAGAAACATCTTAATCTTTCTCCCCTCTCCCCACTTCTTTGCATATGGAGAAATTTCTGCATGCCATAGGCAAAAAGTAGAGGTGCTTACTGACCGTTTTTCAGTCCTCTGGGCCCACACTGAGCAGAGAATGAACAGAAATATGATAACTAGAATAGGGCAGAGACGCCCCTCTTCTTTCTAGCACCACTTCAAAATATGTCTATTTACTGTAAAATAGGTTTGTATAATATTTTGAAATGTGACCACTAGGCATTGCCAAGGGAGGGCTGGGAAAATGGAATTTGATTTCTGGTTAATCTTTATTTTCCATTCCCTTCCCTCAAAATAACTCGTATGAGATCTTATAATAATCCAGTCTGAGAAACTGGAAGCTCTGTGAGTCTGAAGACATGAAGGTCAAGCCCATGATGTGCCTTGCCTTGAAATTCAAGCATCAGCATCAAATTTGAACAACACATTTAATATTCCAGTACTTTTTCCAAAATGTTTTATGTTGTTTAAGGAGGAAGAAAACTTGAAAAGCACAATGAAGTCAGTAAACATGTGGAGAAGAATCCATGATAATGTTTCTGTCAAGGGTTCACCACGCCTTTAAGCAGCAAAACACATCAAAGGAGGTATCATGTGCTTGAAGGTGTTCTCCAATGATGTTGAAATGAAATGACAGACTGTGCACTATGGACTGAATTGTGCCCCTCCAAAATTCATATGTTGAATCCCTATCCTCAATGTGATTATAGTTAGAGATGGGGTATCTAGGAGGTAATTAGAATTAAATGAGGTCTTTAGGGTGGGTCCTAATCTGATAGGATTGGTGTCCTTATTAGAAGACGAAGAGAACTCTCTTCTACGAGAGGGCACAACAAGAAGGTGGTCATCCACACACCAGGAAGAGAGCCCTCAGCAGGAAATGAATTGGTCAGCACCGTGATCTTAGACTTCTGGCCTCCACAAATGTGAAAAATTCATGTGCATTGTTTAAGCCACCCAGTCTATCGTATTTTGTTATGGAAGCCTGAGCAGACTAATAAATAGATATAGTAATAGCACCACAACCTAATTTTGCTGTGGTATTCATAAATGTTTTTAAAAGGACACAAGTACTAATGAGCCATTCACATATTTTAAAAAACTATCACTTGAAAAAGAAACAATCATTAATATATACGTAAAACCGAAGATTATATTTTAGTTTTTAAATATTTTCTTTTTTGTTTTTGGAGACGGAGTCTTGCTCTGTTGCCCAGGCTGGGGTGCAGTGGCACGATGTTGGCTCACTGCAACCTCCGCCTCCCAGGTTTAAGCAATTCTCCCGCCTCAGCTTCCCGAGTAGCTGGGGCTACAGATGCACACCACCATGCCCGGCTAATTTTTGTATTTTTAGTAGAGACAGGGTTTTGCTATGTTGGCCAGTCTGGTCTTGAACTCCTGATCTCAGGTGATCTGCCTGCCTCAGCTTCCCAAAGTGCTGGGATTACAGGCGGGAGCCACCGTGCCTGGCCTTAAATTTTAATTTTTCTAATCTCCATGTCATAGTATTATTAATCATATTAATTAATAGGAGAAAAAAATTATTTTACCATTTAGAGTAACACAAATATACTTTATTAAATTACTGAACATTATAATTTATGTATTGAAGTTATATAAAGGAATATATGTTTTATCTTTTAGGAATTACTCCCAGGTATTTAGGAGTAAAAAGGCTTCGTGTTTTTTACTTTCTCACACATATACAGAAACACACAAATGTGAAATTTTAATAATTGGGGAATCTGGGTAAAAGGTATATGGCAATTTTTTGTACTATTTTTATAACTTTTTGTGAGTTTGAAATTATTTGAAAATAAAAAGTTTAAGTTAAAATAAAAGACTACAATTTGCATGATGTATAAATGTTAGTGTTGTCGCTGCTGGAACTAGTGATTTGTGCTGCATGGGTCATGGCACAGGCCAGATGGGCTGCAGTGTGTTCAGTTGCCCAGAACAGAGACTCCAACTTCCTCCCTCTAACATTCAAGAAAGAACAACTGAATGGAGTGGAAAGGCCTCACAGGGCCAGCCCTGAGCCTGAAGGCTGAAATCAAGTCAAATGCGTAAAAACAACAATGTCTTGTGACAAGGTGCCAGTCATTTGCCCCACCTTCAGGCTAATCTAGCATGGTCGTGCCCCCACCCTGGTTTTGCCCCACATGACTGCTGAGTCACATCCCAGCTCCCTCCCCACCTCCAAACTGTCCACCTGGGTCTCGGTGGGGGCACAGCGATGGGATCATAGAGAGGCCCCTGCACCACGGCAATGATGTCTGCCATCCCAGGCACTGCTTTTGAAGTCCCCAAACTTGCTCTACTTTGTAACCTCTTAAGGCCTTGTAACTGTAGAAGTTTATATTCAGTCCCAAGGACACTGCTATCAGGAGAGTTTCAGGGCCTCCCCAAAGCTCTGTGAATAGTCTGCAGCCTGTAGACCAGTCATTCGTCTAGCACATGGACAGTTGTAAAGTCTCTTTTTGGGCATGAGTAGCAATATTTATCATATGTGACAAATAATACCCATATATTATTTAACAACAAGATTTTTTTTTCTTCTGTTTGGAATTGGGGCTTTGACTCAGAAAACTGGGATACAGTGTTAATTTCTATTCATTGTAATCTTATTTATACACACAGCGCCAATAAAGCCTGAATGAAACAAAGGTAAGAGAATCTTGTTAAGGGAGGGAACAAAACGCACTCTTTGGACTATAGAGGCATTTGACAGATGCAAAAATGAATCAATCACTGCTCCCTCTCCAGGGAGAATTTGTAGGATTTATTTAGGCTCATTGTTTCCCTGTAGGACAATTGGAAATGAAATACCTTCACTTCAATGAATCTTGTCCCTGTGATGTATTACTTAAATAAATAATAAATGAATCTTCCTGGGCAACTAAGCTGTAGGTGAAAACAGAAAACCGTGGTGTAGATTTTTCTTGAGGAGACCTAGAGCATTCCCTATCTTTTGTTATAGAGCTACATTGACCTCAACTTTACTTTGCTTAGGTGTCTCCTACTTATATCATCAAAGAGCTCTGCTGACCGGCAGACACAGCGCACTATCCTTTTGCAATGTTATTCAGGGTGTAAACGTTCTCTTTTTCTTCCCAAGACCTGTGAAGCAAGAAGCAGGATATGAGTGAGGAGCGCAGGCTCTGTGTCACACTGCCTGGCTGTGGGTCCCTGCTCCTCTGATCACCGCATCTGTTACCTTGGGCCAGTTACTTAAACTCCACACTTCAGTTTCCTCAGCTGCAACATAAGGATAATATTAGTGTCGCCTTCACTGCATGTGGTAAGGCTAAAATAACTTAAGGCATATAACAGCATAAACAGCTGACACTTACAGTAATGTTAGCACTCAAAGTATTTCAGTGTTATTATTATGAAGAAAATCAAGAGGACCATGCAGATGGGGGCGAGAGAAGATGAGCTCGCCGAGATGGAGCAGGCATGATCTGATCTCTCCTTATCCTGAAGTTGTCCTCTGCGCATCTGAGGAGGGTCTGGCCAGCCTCCTCCTCCTCTAGGCTCAGGCCCCAGATGGGCTTTTGCTGCCATCACTACCTGACTTTGTCTGCTCAATAATAATTGGTAACATGGACAAATTAGCCCAGCCAGCCCAGTTAAATATGTCACCTTAATGACTGAGTGATTTCATTTATTCTAGAATCTGGCATTTTGGGGGGCTATCGGTATCTTAGCCCATCTAACTGGGCAATATGTCCACCATATCTAGATAAACAGAGCCAATAAGGCAGCAGTCAATCCCACTGGTTGTAGCCAAAAGGGTAAGGTGGAAAGCCGTCAGTTCATCATTAAGAAAGACAGATGTAGCCCTTTGGATTACTTTCTGTTTAGATCCTCTCCGCAATACAGAACCAGCACTGAGCAGACAGTGGAGCACAAGCAGGAGCTCAGTGAATACCTGATGGGATGATGATCCCATCTGATTTCTTAGAAATACGGAGGTATGGCTTTCATTTTAAAAAGATACAACTTCAGTCTAAAATAATAATTCAATTTCTAAAAATCAGCGGCAAAATTTTGGCCGGGTGTCATGGTTCACGCCTGTAATCACAGCACTTTGGGAGGCCAAGGTAGGCAGATTGCTTTAGCCTAGGAGTTTGAGACCAGCCTGGGCAACATGGCAAAACCCTGTCTCTATAAAAAACACAAAAGTTAGCCAGGTATAGTGGTACACGTCTGTAGGTCCCAGCTACTTGGGAGGCTGAGGTGGGAGGATCACCTGGGCCTGGGAAGTCGAGGCTGCAGTGAGCCATGTTTGTGCCACAACACTCCAGCCAGGATGACAGGAGTAAGACCCTGTCTAACAACAAAGAAAAGGCAAAATTTTACTTTAGTGAAATGAATGCACACCCTCCCTCTAGTTCATAGCCTAGCAAAAGGAACTAATCTTCCAACAGGTACCCAGTTACTAAAAATTCCAGAGGCAGAGTGTCCACACAGAAGAAGGTGGGAGAGAGCAAGGGTGGCCTGTTTCTACCCATCAGACTCAGATCACTCCATCCCACCTTCTCCATGATCCCTTCGAGGCTGGGATTCCTGGAATGAGCTTCTAATGACTGGTGAAGTCCTGCATGGAGTTCCAATGAGAGTGTGTCGGCAGTCAAATGCCTTGGCTCTATTTTCCTATCAAAGAATTAGAGAATATTATCTTGTTCAGCAACCATGACAGAAAAACTAAACTTCTCTTTCACTATGTGTGAACATTTGCCTGTTAGGACTGCTTACCCACTGCTCCGTAAGGCTTTTTGTGTGTGGTGTGAAAGAGAAAGTGCTGATGTGACTGAGGAGTATATTAGTGGAGCCACAGGACAGCATGTGGCCTGATTAATCCTATGAACTCAGCATTAACATATCGCTGAAACATAATGCAGATTACAAATTTATGAATGTCCAATACCGACTCCCAATAAACAGAAAAGCCTACTCCTAAGCAACTTCTTAATTCTGTTTCTTTTAACCTTGTCCTGTGAACGGAAATGAAAGTTCTAAACTAGTGACTCATGAAATTCTACTAAGTGATAAAAAGTAACATTTTTTGTCCGTTTTCCTATCCTTTAACTATAAAGAAATTTAAGCGTTGATGACCACATTGAAATTTGTATGTAATAGTCAACTGAGTGATTATCAATAATGCTTCAGAGATGCTTAGCTTAGTGACACGGAATCTGTAGAGCACACTATCTTCCGTGAAAAAACACGGAGTAAATAGCAACATCCTTACCTAAAACAATACATTATAAGAACCTTAAATAATTTACCTCATTACATAGAACATTGGCCTAACGCTCATAAAGACCATGACTATAATGTTATTTAATGCCCTGCTGTTCACTCACATACTCAACAACTATTTCTGAATATTTCTTATGGGCATAAACTACTCTAATCTCTCAAAACAAACCAGAGTTAAATATTGTCCTTTACCTTGAAGTGCTCGAAATAAGCATTTTTTTGGCTTTCTACATAATACACTCCCAATTGGCTACCCAGACACAGTCAAAACTTAGCATCCTTCATGGTTCTCCTGTTTGCCTGTTTGATGCCTTCAAGTCAGACGTTTGCCCACGGTATGATACAGATAGACATCCCACCACGCACTTTAGGCAATTTTGAATTTCTGAGTGCTTGCAAACTGCCCTGAGGTGACATCAAGGTTCAAAAGAACAGTGACTTCTAACCCAAGCTCATAACAAGGGAAGTAAGGACCATATCGTGACATATGGGAACATGTCAACGTCACACACAATTTAGAAACGTCAGTGCTGGGCTCCCTACAAATGATAAATGTTTTCCAAACTGCTTTTTGACATAATCTAATGGTCTTCCTTAACTGACTTGGTGTTGAATTTGAAAAATAATTTGAAAGCCAGCTAAAATGAGTGTTTTTCTGCCAATCCCTCTACTGGGCACTAGTCCTAGACAGCTGAATATTTTAGGCAAATGCTATGTGCAAACAGGATACTTTCTGAGTTGTACAAAACCAGTATGCTGGCGCACTGCTGACCTGCACAGCACCTCCTTGTATTGGCATAGCACTTTCCTTCAAGGAGGTAAACACTGCTCATTCCACTCTCTCCTGTTCCCATCTCTCTAACAGTAATAGCACTAAGGAACAGAGGTATAGGACTTCACCTGAAAATAAAAGCAAGCATCTGACAGCTCTTGTTACATCTGTAGTGATGACCTTTTCCTGATCTAAGGCAGCCTAAGGCAGGCTTACCTTGGAACTTCTGAAAGGGATTAAGGTGACAGGCCCCACCTCCCTGAGTTCTTAAGAGATGCTGAGGCAAGATAATCCTACAAAACTTCCTCACTGCCAGCTATATCCAAGCCAAATTACGGTTCACACTCTAGGGGATGGCTCATTGGATAGAAGCAGGTGCTCAGTCATTTTAGTTCTTTAAGACCTTTCTGAAAGATTGTTACCTCTAGCCAGCTGGTCAGAGTGCTTGAGTGGAAAGGAATACCAACTAACTAGTAACAATAATTTTACCTAAGTTTTGATAAGGAGTCAACTGTGTTCTTTTTATTTTTTCTCATATGATGTGAGGATTGATTTTTTTGTCTTTATTTTTTATTTGTATAACATTTAATGGTACAAGTGCATTTTTGTTACATGGGTATACTGCATAGCGGTGGAGTCTGGGCTTTCAGTGTAACCATCACCTGAACAGTGTACACTGTACCCACTAAGGAATTTCTTCTTCACCCGACGCTCACTCTTCCACTAACTGGAGTCTCCAATGTCTATTATTCCACCCTCTATGCCCAAATGTACACATTATTTAGCTCCCACTTGTAAGTGAGAACAGCTGGTATTTGACTTTTTGTGTCTAAGGTGTTTCACTTAAAATAATGGCCTCTAGTTCCTTCATGCTGCTGCAAAGACATGACTTCTTTCAGTCTTTAATGGCTAAATAGTATCCCATAGTGTACAGATACCATACTTTCTTTATACAATCATCCATTGAGGCATACAAGGTTGATTCCACATCTTTGCTATTGTGAATAGCGCTTTCTTTTCCTTTGGGTAGATAACTAGTAATAGGATTTTATATTTCTTTTTTACTGTTCACTAACCCATTCAAAATGGTGGTGCTGGCTGAGTCAATCCACACATCCATCCTAACAGTTGCTAACCCTTGTTAAAGGCAGCCATCACTGGGTTCACCTTATACTAATTTCATGTGAGATGGAACCACGAAGCAAATACATACTTAGGCCAGAGGTACAGGTAGCCAATGAAGTCCTTGTGAAAGGCCTCTGTAACTAGCTTTCCCAGAACATTATTAAAAAAAAAAAAAAAAGAACTTCTAAGAGCTGAGAATTGACTCAACTCCATTCTAGCTACTTCCCAGTACTCCTGGCCAAAGTGTGGATGACAATTCTGTAGTTTTGAGAGGTTTCTGTGCAGAATGTTGTCCTCAGGGTGGATGCTGTTTGCATGTAGAGTCCTGCCTTGGGATGGTGGGGCCCTCAGGTGCTGGGGAGGCAGTTTCTCATGAGAGCCTTCTTTGATTCCTGAGAAGAAAGATTTGTATGCCCAATCCTTACAATAGTAAAAGAGGTGAGTGCAGCTCAGATCTGACAAAACAGAGATAACCACCAAGTCTTGGGCTGACTGACACTACGTCACTCTAAGTGACTCCCAAACAGGAGTACTGAACAATGCAGTATTTCAAAAGCAAGAAAAATTAAAAAGCAGCACAAAATGTCATTAAGAAGTAGATTTCTACATTTCCTTTGAACAGACAGGATATGTTGGATGAATACAGCCACGGCTGTGCTATGTGCTGCTCATGTTATTTCCAGACTGTCTATGCCATAAATCATGCTGACATGCTGATACTGCACTCACAACAAATCAGTAAGGCCTAATGAATGGGCACCCACAGCTACCATGGATGGAGCTGGAGCTCCTATTCATAAAGGGGCCTGCCTGTTTCCAGTGTGGATTTCAGGGTGCCCCCTCAGTCCTCACACGGAGCCCTGAAAGCAGAGTTACTCTATGGACAACTTTCCACCGCTGTCACTTTCTAGTGACACTGTTTTAATGCTTGTTTTCCACATATCAGCTCTTGGTTTTGAACACCTCGCCCATGATTTCTTTCCCACCAACTCAAAACTCAATTGGCTAAAATAACCAGTGTTCTCAGCTACCGTAAGCGACCACATTTACTACAAAACCATTATGGATACAACCAGCTTTTGAAATAGTCAAGTTACCAAGGGAGATGAAGGGGATGAAGACAGAAATGATAAGAAGAGGAGATGGCATTAAAGTTTTAGAACCAAATTAAAGATTCTAAACATATTTTGAACTGTGGTGTTTAGACACATAAAATAAGGGGGAAAAGATTAAAGGACAGATGTCTGGAAAGAAAATTTGGTTTCACAATGGCCTCTCAAGGTCCCCTGTCTGACAAGGAGGATCTTTGTAGGAGTGTGACATTACAGAGTGTCACGAAGATAAAACAGTCAATGTCAACCCAAATCAGCCATGTCAGATTAATATGGTCTGGTGCGTTTCTTAATACAGCATCCATGAGAACTGGAAATTGAAGACCCAGTGTGTCTGAAACAATTTGGAAAACACACAGTACTTTAAGAAGACAGGCCAAGGTTCAGCGACACATAGCAGAGTGGTCTGGGTGCTGTCCCTACAGCCACTGTGCCTGGAGTAGAGACAGGGGCAGCTCTTTCTCTTTAAGCCTTGGCCTGTGGCCCACAGTCTCTCTAACTCAGGAAGCCCTGGGTCTCTCAACACTTTCTGCATCTTAATCAAAGCAGAAGGCTGCCAGCTGTGCACTCACTACTGTGTTCTGCTCTCTGCTCCACACATGTTGGGCCCAGGTGACCAAAGCTCCCTGAGTCTGCACGAGAGGCCCCTGTGGGGAGGGCATCTGGCCACAGGCTACAGGACAGTTGATGCTCATCACAGCTGACCATAGCTCACTGGGGAAGAAAATCCTTATGCTGTCATTTAATCATATTTTTTAAAGGGCTTTGGGAGTTACAGACATTTTGTTGACTTTTATACTGGAAAGTATAAAATTGGAAAGAAGAATTAAAATTACACATAATCAATTTGTAAGCACCTGGAAGAGAAAATGCAGCTGTATTACTGCTCCTTGATAGCTTTCTTCACCACAGCTTCTCATTTTGAACATCCTCCCCTCCATAGTAAAGTCAAAGGAGCAGTACAATACACACCTGAATACCCTTTGCCTGGTTCCAGCAGTTGTTAACATTGGCTTTCTCTTGCTGTTTCTCGATATCTATCTATATCTTATATAGAATTTCCCCTAACCACTTGCAACTTAGTTTTAGATATTATTTCTATCCCTAAATATTACTTCAGCATGGATCTCCTATATAATCACAATAATGTTATCACAACTAGGAAAAATGATTTTACAATATCACTTAATGGGAAGCCTACATTCAATATATCCAACTGTCCCCCACATGCTTTCTGTAGCTGCTTTTTCTTTCCTACATCCAAGTTCAAGGACATAATGTGAAGCTGTATCACTACTGGCTTTGCTAAATTTGAGCAAGGTGTTGACTACTAGATTCTTCTATTTGTTGTTAAGGCTCAGTTTTCCATCATAAATAAGAAATTAAGTAATCTATAGGTGACACTTGAAGGTCATGTGAATATTGTGACTCCCAGAATATCTCTTACCTGGTCATTTTGGCAAACACTGACAATTCTTATCATTAGATCTTATATTGGGCTTTGCAAAACAGTCATTCTCTAATCTTATCATTTCTACATTTATTTCCTGGCATTACAGTATGCTGTAAGGAAAAACATCCCCCATCCTTTCTATTTATTTTTAGTATTTTTCATTTTTTTAAGTTTACCATAGATGCATATATTTATTAAAAAATTCACTGTGTTATAATCAATTCCTGTCAATATTCTTTGGGTGATCAAATTGTCCCAAATTTGGCCTGTGGGAGCCCTGTCACGCAGGCTCTTGTGTCCTTTTGACATAATCTCATTAGTCTTTGAGTACAACCTTGATTTTGGCATAAAATGCTATAGGTTCAACTGGTTTATCCCTGACCGAGATCTAAAATTCATTAGCAATTTCTCCAGGAAGTCCTGGTTTCTTTTATTGGGGAGTGGTATTTAGAAAGCAAGATCTAGTTGTAATACATGCTCACTGCTACTGAAGTTTCATAGCTTCTAGCTCATTCCCATGAATAAAGCCTAGAATATGTGTGTGAATATACATATATTTAAATAATGACTTAATATTGATATGATTTTGTACTATTTCCAATTCAAATTTAATATTACAGAGATTTTCCTTACTTTTAAACAAAGTATCTGCATCTTTCTTACAGGGATAACTTAGATTCTTAATTACATTAATATATTGGCTTATTTACTTAGTCCTACTATACCTAAAATAAGTTTAGAATAATAATATCAATATTATTAATAATAAAACAAATCTAAATAAAGCTTAAGATTTCATTTCAGTTTTTTGTCCTTAGACTACATCCTACAAGAATATATAGAAAATGATATGTGTTCAGAAGTTACTTGAAATCTTTTTTTCCCTGTAGGTTGGTAATACTGTCAATTTGCTACATAGTCAGATTCATCTGCTTCCATCTATATACAATCTCAGGGTGAGCTTGTTTCATATATTCTATTTAATTTATTTCTGGGATATGAAAAACATTTGGTTCTAAAGTCAAAACTGTATTAAAAAATGTAGTCAGAGGAGTCTCCTGTGCAGCTCTCGCCTTTATTCCCTCCTCCCCATTCCCCTGCTCACTCATCCCCATAGGCAGCCATTTTCCATTGCTTTGGGTTTATCCTTCTTGGGTGTGTGTGTGTTGGGGGGATGTGTGTGCACATGCATTTGTGTGACACAGGTGACAGACATACACATACACTTACTCATACCCCCTTTTTCGTTACACAGAAGGCTTGGCTCCACGTACAGTCATTTGCACCTTGTATTTCTCAGGCCTTTTCAGCATGGTGGCTTCCTATTCCCTTGCCTCTTCCACATTTATTAGCTGGCATCTTTCTATGAAGAAGAGATGCTTCTCCTGCATGTCACCATCTCTGGAAATCACCCCACTCCTGTTCAGAGAAGTCCTTTCCCACCTCCTCTGTAGCCGTGCAGTACTCAAGTATGTGCTCCCTAGGCCCCTCAGACGTGTCTGTGTTCCGCCAATCTCTGCCTTAAACTAAGTATCAAATGATATGGCCCATATTAAGAGTTTGCAGGGCACATTACCAAGGCTGAGGCCACAGGTGGCTCAGGGTGAGTATCCTCGGCTGGCTGGGCAAGCCCATAAAACAGGCTCTGTGTGACTGCAGCTTTTCTCACCAACCCTGCCAACTTAAGGTTCCCTTTCCTACTCTGTGCCCGTCCCCATTCCTCCAACCCCTTCTTCCTGGTAACTCCTTTTTAGACAGACTTCTCCAGAGGCTCACCCAATTTCCCAGCTGTGTCCTTAGCAGGCAGCAGGCTTCCAGCTGATAAGATATTAATTAATCTTTCCTATGCAAGTCTGTAACTGCTAAGGTATGACCTATCCCACCAACATTCACTCCTCCCCAACACACAATTTTTTTTATTAAGAGGAAAGTCATTCTAGTAATAATATCAGGAAAAAAATTGGCCATGACAATGTTGTTTTTTGTATTTCCCCACATATATTCTCTGAATTACAACTATCTTCACTCAATAAAACCATCATCTTGTATATTACTTTTAACATTTATGTCTTTGAAATCTAATTTATCTATGTATTTGAAATCTAACTTATCTATTAAATTAACTGTATTTTATATGAAATCAGATAAACAGAACATAGATTTATTATTTCCAAACAGGGTGAAATAAAACATAAAATATTTAAATAAAATTAATTTAGTCACTGATTCTTGAACAGATTGTATTATCTCTGTCTTTCTGAAAGGGAATGAAGACTAGAACAACTACTCAAAAAGTGATGTGAGCAGCTATAACTGTGCTATCATTTACAAAAATGGGATAAATTAAAGGAAATTCTGTCATTTGTGACAATATGGGTGAACTTAGAGGACATCACGCTAAGTGAAGATAGGCACAGAAAGACAAATGCCTCATGACCTCACATATATGTGGAATGTGTAAAAACTCAAGCTCATAGAAGCAGGGAGAAGATAGGTGGTTACCAGAGGCTGTGTGGGGAGGGAGGCTGGAATGATGTTGGTCAAAGGACACAAAATTTCAGTTAGACAAGAAGAATAATTTCAAGAGATTTACTGTACATCATGGTGACTTTAGTTAATAACACTACATTGTACATTTGAAAATTGCTGAGGGTAGATTTTAAGTGTTCTCACCACAAAAAATAAGCATAATTAGCTTAATTTAGCAGTTTCACAATGCATACATATATCAAAACATTATGTTGTACACCATAAATATATATAGTTGTTATAAGTCATTTAAACAATTTAAAAAGTACTCTACAAGTAAAAAAGATAACTCGGTCTTAGAGAGTTGGTATTGAATATATGTTTAACATATAGCATTATTTTAATTTTTAAGTAAGTAAAGTAAAAAAGTGACTGCAGAGAAAGACTGATGTATTTCTAAGAATTTTAAATGCAAACAAATTATACGTCAATAAAATAAACTGACGAACACTATCTTGTTGGATTTTAAAAGAGGGCTCTTTAAAGTCTCCAGTGATGGGTAACCCAGCAGTCACTCAGGTATTCCAGATGGAAGTCTTCCCTGGATATGCCAGGCCAGCTGAGGAGGGAGACCTGGGGGCAGTGCCAAACCCAGGCTCCTCACTCAGGTAAGCCACCTTCCCCTATACTCCACCCCCAGGGAATAAACGAATAAAGAGCCCACATATCAGCTCTGAAGGATGCCAATTCAGGCATTGATAAATCATCCCAAAAACTTTCTATGGCATTATTTCGCTTTGGGCTGAGGATAAAACAAAATAGGCTTAATTCTCAGTGGAAACATTTTTGCTTTTATAAGGTGGAACAGGGTGACAAAGCACCTGTCCATGGAGATGCAGAGTGGACAGAGAAGGACATCAGTATGCCCTTCCCCTTACCACTCAGAAGTAGCAGAACCCCCTGTGAGCTGATCTCTCCAAAAACAGGGGATGTTTTCTTCATTTACCTTTCAACCCTGAGACCTTTTTTTTTTTTTTTTTTTTTTTTGAGACGAGTCTTGCTCTCACCCAGATTGGAGTACAGTGGTGCCAGCATGGCTCACTGAAGCCTCAGCCTCAGACTTAAGTGATCCTGCCTCAGCCTCCTGAGTAGCTGGGACCACAGGTGCACACCACCATGCCTGGCTAATCTATTTTTTGTAGAGATGGGGTCTTGTCATATTGCCCAGGCTATGAATTCTGGGCTCAGGTGATCCTCCTGCCACGGCCTCCCAAAGTGCTAGGATTACAGGTGTGAGCCACCATGCCCAGCCTCAACCCTGAGATCTATGAATGAAAAACATACAAAAATAATTTATACTCAGCCATCTTTGGAAAAGTATTTTCTGAAAAACTGGTTGAATGTGGCCACTGTTATCTTAATAATCCAGTGGCTTATGACTTACATTTATGCCATAAAATTTCAAATAACATGCTTTTACATCATCTCTGGTGATGCCAGGTAGGTCTTAGGTCTGGGGTGGAGTCTGGATCTCTGTATTAAACATAACTCCCCCACCCCCAACACACACACAAAAGCCTCTTTAGGTTCTTCTGAAGCACAGCCCCTCATTTTAAGAAAATTATATTTTGCTCTTTAATCTAGTTACAGTGAAACTAACAAAAATTTTACAATAAAACCATCAACTTGATGGTCTTCACCAATAAGTCATTTGCTGCTTAGCAAATTTAAATGACCAGGGCATTACTTGGTCACTGTCTTTCCAGGGCTGGGCACAGGCAATAGGTCTGAGCCTGAGCTCTATGTGCGTTTCGTCACGGTGTGGGGCTAGTATTTCAGCTGGACATTTTCTCGGACATCATGGTAACGCACCACCTGTTACATACAGGAAGTGTTCAGTCCGTGATTCATCACAGAGCAGCATTATTCACTTACATATTTCCCAGGGAGCTTGCTTCAAAATTATGAGTTGGTTCAGTACTGCAGAATGTAGCAAAATGTTGGCTGCTGCCACAGGGAAGGACTAAAGGTTTCAGCTGTGTATATCCTTTGTCCACAGTATGGGAGGAGCCTTTCCTCTGACTACATGGTATTCAAATTTTATGCACAACTGTGATTAGCTTTACGCTGAACTATGTGCTTCTGGATTTTTGTTTTGTTTTACCTTTTAAAAATGAGATACTACTGAACATTTCCTTTCTGCCTCTCCATAAATATCTGAGAAACAATTAATGTATGTTTACCTCATTTGTGAGATTTAGGAGCCTACAATTTCTGACATAGTTTCTTCTGTTTATGGAATGAAATATGTTTTTAGCTCATGGAATGAGAAGCTTGTATGCTTTTAAGAATGACTGGAAAGAAACAGAAAAAAATACGATGTTTAATATACGCATTTGCAGTTGCCATCTGCATACCAATCTCCAAAAGGCGAATGGAATGAGCAATATGTATTATTTGATGTGCCCAGTGGAACTGCTCTTCAAGGTTAAAGCAACTTCTAAAAAACATGTGGTAATCTCATGAAACCAACTCAAAGCCTGTACACTCTATGGTGGGCCAAGGTTCCAGACCCCATGGTTGCCGTCACTGCTATTCCTCCTGTACAGCTGGCTCTATCCAAGTCCCGTTAACTTCACCTCTTAAATCTCCATCTCTTCTGTTGCCAACTTGGTCTAGGCTCTCACCTACTCTTGCTAACGTTTTTCTGCTGATCTCTTTGAAGCCATACTGGCCTCCGTGCTGTCCACACTGTTACCTGAGAGCACTTTGAACACAAATTTGATCACATCATGCCCTTACTTAAAACACAATAGAGGTTTCTACGCTACTTAAGATGGCATGGAAACTCTTCCACCTGACCTAAAGGCACCAGGAGGTCCAGGCCCAGCCCATGACTGCCACCGCCTTGCCCACCAGGCTTTGCCCACTCTACCAGTGGCTGCTCTCTTGCTGGCCTTTCTCCAGCCCCTAGATGCACCATATTCCCTCCCACCACAGACCCAAGACAGATGTTGCTTCCACAGCACAGAATGCTCCACCTCCCAGTTCATCTCATTAACTCCTTTTCACTTGTAGCTATCACGCAAATCCTTTGGTTGGGCATGGTGGCTCACACCTGTAATCCTAGGACTTTGAAAGGCCGAGGAGGGTGGGTCACTTGCAGCCAGGAGTTTGAGACCTGCCTGGCCAACATGGTGAAAACCCTTCTCTGCTAAAAATACAAAAATTTGCCCAGCGTGGTAGCATGTGCCTGTAATCCCAACTACTCGGGAGGCTGACAGACAAGAATTGCTGTATCTGGGAGGTGGAGGTTGCAGTGAGCCAAGATCAAGCCACTGCACTCCAGCCTGCACAACAGAGCGAGACTCTGTCTCAAAAAAAAAAAATCTTCCCAAGGGAGGCCCTCCTTGCCCACTCTAAGTCAATCTCTCTATTATGAGCTTGCAGACAGAACCATGCACATCACTCCTCTGTTACCTGTGTCACAGTGCATTTGTACATTTACATTTGTGATTATTTTATTAGTATCTGTCTTTGTAACTCAAATGTAAGGCCTAGAAGGGCAGGAATGCCTCTGTCTCAGTTTCCCCCATGTCACCTTGCGCTGTGCCTGACACATGAGTGCAACACAGTGGCTGGACAGACATGGTGGAGTCTCTCAGCCTTGGTTCAAATCTTAGTGCTATGTGGAAAATGAGGTGAGAGCTGGCAAGAAAGAACAGCTTTGAGGGCCATGCACAAGAGTGCAGGGCAACTGTTGCTCTGAAAGCAGAAACAAAGCAGAAGAAAATCCTGGCAGTTGCCCACATTTCTGTCAAAAAAGGAATGTTAAAATACGAAGCCACAGCTAAAGTTGAGGTAGATCAATATATCCTGGTTAACATGGAAAGAGCCCTCAAACATATTAAGCTAAATAAAAAGTCACAGACTATCAAGATGGGGTGATTCAGCTTACAAAGAAACAAAATACTTTTTATTCTTTTTTTTTTTTTGAGATGGAGTATCGCTCTGTTGCCCAGGCTGGAGTGCAGTGGCACGATCTCCGCTCACTGCAACCTTCGCCTTCCAGGTTCTAGTGATTCTCCTGCCTCAGGCTCCCTAGTAGCTGGGACTACAGGTGCCCACCACCACGCCCGGCTAGTTTTTGTATTTTTAGTAGAGACGGGGTTTCACCATGTTGGCCAGGATGGTCTTGATCTCTTGACCTCATGATCTGCCTGCCTCAGCCTCCAATACTTTTTATTCTTAAAAACCTTCTGCGTATCTCTCTTTTTACAAATGAGATATTCTGCATAATATTTCTTTCCTATCTCTTCACAAAATATCCAACAAGTAACAAATAGAAGTAAATATACTTCCTTTTCCAGATTTAGAAACCAGATTTCCCCCTGGGGAACAGGACTGTGTATGGAGGAGGTAAGGGGCAACATGGGGAGACACATTTCATTTATACGTTAACATAGTACCTATGTATTTTATTTTGTTTTTCCTCTGTAGATTCTTGTTACCCAGGAATTTTGTCTCTTCAGGTGAAGGCACTAGGCCTCCAGTGGTCACATGATTTTCACACTCTATTCCATATGCCTGCCTAGAGAAACTTTTCACAAAAGGAACATATGTTTTTATGCAACTCATATACTCCCTGGGAAACATCTATTAACAAGACACACATAGACGGGTCATAGAGATGGAACAGTTCAAATCGCTCTGTACGGTGGCCACAGACCCAGAGCCACCTGAGGCCACTGACCTGCCAGGCCCTGTGCCAGATGGTAACGTCTAGTGACAAACCTGAATAGGGAGACAACTACCAGGAGGCAGGCTGGTCAGGGCAGAGGCCCAAACACCACACTGCCTGGCTCGCGACCCCAGCCCCACTCCTACTAGTCACAGGACCCCGAGCAAGGTGATCAGCTTGTGTGTCTCAGTTTACGCGTGTAGAATATGGAGATCATGCGGTACCTCCTGGTGGGGCTCCTGGGGGGCCTGGTGAAGTGTGGCCTGCACAGCACAGGGTGCAAGAATACCCAGCCAGCCTTACCCTAGAGGACAGAGAGCTGAGCCCTACAGGAGAGATGGATGTCTGGATGGTCATGTACAAATTTTGAAAGTATTTGGCATGGATAGAAGGATAGAAACTATCTTTTTTAAAATTTTTTTTAACAATTAGTAATCAGATGAAATTAGTGGGTTTAATTCTATCTTTGCATGTAAAATATACCATTGTCTACTCATTGGCAAAGTACATTTGCTGTTAATATATCTCAAAACTACAGCATCTAACTTATTACTCTTAAAAAAAGAAAACCAACAAGATAGTTAGATTATACTTGGTGAAAGAAAGTGGTATCCTTCGAAAGTCTGCATTAGAATTCAAGGCCCGTGGCAAGACCCTTTCAGGTGTCTTACCTGGGCAACTGCTATCTGTGAGGCTAGCCTGGACCTAGGATCAGAGAACTAGGACAAAGGGACGCTCTCACTCAGCACTCTTTACTAACACTCATGTGGTAGGTGACAACTTTTAAAAATTTAAGAACTGAAAAAAATCTAAAAAAGGTTAAACATCAAAAATAAATCCTAAATACATAGGGCAAATCCTCATATAACTTTTTCCTAAAAATGATATTTGTTCAGCATAGGCATTTGTTCAGCTTTAGGCCAGTGTTATAGATTAGGACAAATTGTCTTCCTTAGCTTCTTGGTATATATTAAAGTAAAATAAGTCATTAAACCTTCGTCACTTGTTCTTAGCATTACATCTATGTTTCAGCCTATGATATGGGCTTGGGCCGAGGCTCCCCTTCTCTTCTCCACCCAACAGTCCAGTGGGGTCTGTGCAACCTCACTCATCTCACTCGTCTCCTCTGAAGGCACAGAGGACAGGGTATCCAAGACTCTCAGGACAGATCTTTTTAATGGACTTATCATTAAAGTCAGTGGGACTTTACCCTCTGACTTTCAAAAACAGCACATCCCTTTCCTTTTACATAGTTGCAGCAGGATAAAACACATCAAACCAATCAGTGAAACAGAGAAGATGAAATAAACTTGAAACAGATTTATTCGTGCTCCAGAATGGCAAAATGCTGGAGCTCAAGACCAAAGATTGTCCACTTCAGCAGGGCAGGCCATGAACTTGCCTGCTTGAATACTGTGTCTGTGCAAAGAAACGGAGGGAGCAGGTGGGACAGAAGATCTTCTGGTTAGGGTGGCAGTGTGGGTGTGGACCTGGGCAGGAACTTTGGGATGAGGAAGAGGATGCAGTACAGGGAAATTCAAGTTCAAAGTGGTTGCCTGGTCATTCCAGCATCTTGGGAGATCAGCATAAAGACAGGGATAGAACACAGAAGTCTAAGTCATCCTTCACAGACCCAGAGTGGACTTCTACTTATGGGCCAGAATTGGCCACCTGTGCCCCATGTCAGATTTCCTGAGCTGGAGACAGCCTGGGGCCCAAGTGGCAGGCCGGTTCCACCTAGACTTGGGACAAATCACCTCTGAGGTTGAGGATGTAAACACCACATAATACCCTTTGTCTACCTGTTTATTTTTAGTCTCCCCAAAACTGACAGCTTCATGAGGGTGGCAACTTTGACTATTTCATTCCTCCCATTGATTATTCCATTTTATTCCTCCTACTTTATTTTATTCCTCCCATTGGTTAACTATTTTATTCCTCCCAGTGGTTAACACGGTGCCTGGAATGTGACTCAATACATATATTCCTGCTGAGGATGAATGAGATTCCGTACGAGGCTCCTGGAGAATGAACGAAGGAGGAGAAGGGCAAAGAAAGGAGGAAAAATCAGCCAGGAAACCTCTGCTGAAAGCAAAATGAAGCAGATATTGCAGGACAAACAACACAGCATTAGCTTCTCTTCCTTTATGTCATCGCATCACAAGTTCACCGCTTTCCTGCCTCTTTTTTGTCTCTCCCGATTGATTATATTATGAGCAACAATGGTGATTCTGATAAGAAAGTCACAGCATCACATCTTTGGAAATAAAATAAAAAATTAGGATTTTAGCCATAACAGAATTTAGCCATATTTAAATAACTTGTAAGAGTTAAATATTTTTAATCAAGAAAAAAAATGACATACTTGAGAAGGCTTTTAATGTCTAAATCCATTTAGAAGCTATGGTTTATTTTGTTTAGGTTTTGGAAACGAGGAAGTCCATGACTTACAATGAAAACAATGAAAGTTTTGAAACAAAAGTAAACTTATCTAATTATAAGTGCTGTGTGACTACAACCTTAACTGTAGCTGAGTCTGGGGGGATTATTAACAGTACATTGTTAAATACAACTCTTGGTGTGGCAAGATTTGTGACACACTGCGCGAAAAACAATGGGCTATGAAACGCACATAGAGCACTGTTCTCCCTCCAACAGGGAGACAGACTGACAGATGCATACCCGTGCACACTCACAGTGCTATACGAAAAGACGGTCATCAGAGCAGTCACAGGACTTGGGGGCAGGGAAAGATGATAGATTATTTTACTTTTTTCTTGGCACTTTTCTGCTATGATTCAAGATTTTATAATAAACATGTATTAGTTTTCCAAAGACAAGAAAGCGATCAAAGTTATAATTTAATCATAGTGATTTTACAGCTGCAGTATGTATTTTTGAGTAGAGTACAATAGTGGTCCCCAAGTAGGAACTATGATGCTTTCTAAAAATAAAGATTCCTGGTTATTCTCTATTTGGGCAATTCAAAGTGTGGGCTAGACATCTATATATCTGAAAAGTCCTTTAGGTAATCCCGATTTGGAAGTCAGCTTAGCAACAAATAAGTGCAAGAGAAAAGGGTACTATCACTAGTGTGACATTCATGACAGGTCACTTTAGCTTAAAATATTTAAAATGAACTCAAGTTTAGCTTGAGTAATGTCTCCATTATTTCAAAATACATGAGATATACGAGATTCTTGAGGAGGGAGGGTGGGGAGCAAGGGCTGAAAAACTACCTATTGGATACTGTGTTTGCCACTTGGATGATGGGATTACTAGAAGCCCAAACCTCAGCATCATGCAATATACCCAAGTAACAAACCTGCACACGTACCCTCTGAAGCTAAAGTAAAAAATAAAATAAAATAAATAAAAATAAACATTCAGGACCATAATCATATAAAAAAGACATTTTTGAATATATTCAGCAACTATAAACATATTCACACCCTGCTTCTCTACAGTGGACAATATGATGGGTTTATGAGGGAGTTTCCTTTCATGGTACAATAATGGCATAGGAAAAAAATAGTTAAATTAGAATAAGAACTGAAAACATCAAAGGCAGCTAGCTCCTAAGGTAAGCCACAGACCAGCGTAATTAAAGACCCCCAACAAATGCTACTCATCTTCATCTTAAAATTGAACCATTATATTTAAAAGAAGGGGTTTCCTTTGAGTTCCACTTTTTCTTTTTTAAGGTATTTTCTTTTTTTCACATATTAAAAAGCTAAATATTTTAAAGGGCTCAAGAGCTGAGAATTATCTTTGCAACACTGCCAGCACTGATGAAGGAAAAGTGGGTTCTGAACTGTTAAGCTGGGGAAAGCCTGATGCAGATTCATCTTCCCTCAGAGACCCTCAGCTTGTCTGATTCAACTGAGTGTCATGAGAAGTCATGGGTGGAAATAGTTCACAAAACGATTTTACTCTTCTAAGATGCACAAGCAGCAGAAAATGCTATTAACTCCGGCAGAAGTACAGTTGCCCAAGACAGAAGGCTTTCTGGCACTTGGTCATTTGTTTGGTCCGTGGAGTCTGGTTCAGGCTCATTTCCTTTTTCGCCCCTCAGTCTCAGGATGGATAGCTCGTCTACTTCCAGAGGAACACAGGCTTCCAGTGAGGCTCTGACGTGCGTGATCCGCAGAGGTCGCTGCCTTCTGTGATAGGCTCAACAGAAGCCACTCTGCCCACCAAAGTGGGCTCCTCAGAAGTTGCCTCCAGCAATTGCCACGTTTTCTATGGCCTGGTTTTAGCAGACTGTGTTAATTTAACCAACATTACCCAAAATAAAAAAGACGGGGTACACTTGGAGAAAGATGGAATCACTCTCAATTCTCACTTTTTCCTCCTTGATGATCGCTCAGAGTAAAACATCTGACATAGCTTTCAAATCTCCAGAAGGGCAAAGATTTCTGTTTGTTTTGTTCATGGCTATATCTGCAATGTATAGAACAGTGTCGGACATGTAGTTAACTAAACTAAATTTGGCTTGAGTATGCCTCCATACTTGAGTCCTTTCCTAACCAACTGCAACTGAACTTAGCAGTAAATTAACTGAAAGCCTAACTCAGGAGTGTCACAGTAGGTAGCTAGTCAGACACAAGTAGGGCAGGAGAGGGCCCCCCCACCCGCCACCAAACTAAGAACATCAGTTGACCATCAGGTGATGGTCAGGAAGTAGTTAAATGTCTCACTAAAATAATAATTGGTCATAGGTGGCACATGGGAATGGCAGTCTCCCAGTAGACAGAAAAAACCTGAAACTGGTGATCAGCAGCTTCCTAATAAGATCTCAGGATTTGGGCAAGTGGGCTCAAGCATGTGCACTAAGAGGCAAAATGGCGGAGTTTAACTGGTATATGACCTTCCTCTAGGAATAATGAACTGGTAAGGGAAGAAAGCTCAGGTGAGCATGCATACAACTCCCATAAACACAGTGTACATGCAGCCCCTCCCAAGTGCCGGCAGGCCACTGCGCATTCGAACAGCCCACCCCAAGGGAAGAATCAGGGAGAAGTAATGCAAGACCTGGAAGCATGCCAATGTATAAAACCCCAAGTCAAAGGTCAAAACATGCACTTGACTCTCTCAAGTTGCCCGCTTGACCCTTTTCCAAGTGTACTCTATTTTCTTTTGTTTCTGCTCTAAAGCTTTTTAATAAACTTTCACTGGTGCTCTAAAAGTTGCCACAGTCACTACCTCTGTCTTATGCTCCTTGGTCAAATTCTTTCTTCTGAGGAGGCAAGAACTGAGGTTGCTGCAGATCCTTACAGATTTGCTACTTCTAACAAACTTTGGTGCTGCATGACTTGGATACATTCTCTAGTGGTAATATACTTTGATGCCACATGACTCTGATACATTCCCCAGTGGTAAGACACCTCTACACCTTGCCTTCTTTGGCTGCAGGTGTTCAACCTCCATACATGTTTTTTTTCCCCTCCCTTTCACTCTCCTGCTTACTAACCAACCCCTAGAACAATTCCTCTTGGCCACTGTGGTTCTGCTCCTCCAAGCTGATTTTTCAGGTCACCCCAACGGGTGGCTCACATTAGCAGTCACAGTATGTAGATAACCTCCACATTTGCTTTCCCTACACAGGACTCACACAAGAACATGTAGTACAAACCATCACTTCCTAATAGAAGGAAAATGACTGTTGTCTAATTCAAAGGTTATAAAGGTAAAGAGGTATTTTTGGTAAGGAAGGTTATAAAGAAAATAGATTTTATATGAGAAAGGATCTTGTATGGTAAATTGTTGTCCTAAAGTAAAATGACTGGTTGTTTAAAAAGAGGGATATTTAGGCCGGGCACAGTGGCTCATGCCTGTAATCCCAGCACTTTAGGAAGCTGAGGCGGGAAGATCATGAGGTCAAGAGATCAAGACCATCCTGGCCAACACGGTGAAACCCGTTCTCTACTAAAATTACAAAAATTAGCTGGGGGTGGTGGCGCATGCCTGTAGTCCCAGCTACCTGGGAGACTGAGGCAGGAGAATCGCTTGAACCTGGGAGGCGGAGGTTGCAGTGAGCTGAGATTGCACCACTACACTCCAGTCTGGCGACAGAGCAAGGCGCCATCTAAAAAAAAAAAAAGAAAAGAAAAAAAAAAAAAGAGGGATATTTAGGACAAGTCAGAAAGTCCAAGAATGGTGTGTCATGAATATCAAGTAGAACAGGAGTTAAATGTATGGACTGAACTAATAGAAGACTGAAATAATCCTTCCATTTAGAGCTTTTAACAATTGAGTAAAGTATACTCCTACAAACAAAATTTGGAGCATATTTGTTTCTCTGTACCTGATTTCTCCAGAATTTGGAAACTATTTTTGTGTATTCTTAACTTGTGGCAAGAAAAAGTTAACTTACATTATTTGCATAAGTGCAGTAATAATCTGACTTCTTTCGCAACAGGACACAATTGGAGAAACTGGTTGTTTTACCAAGGCTTTGAATGGAATGGCATGCTTTCCTTTAAGGAATCAAATCTGACTTATAGAGATAATAAAAGTCCCTTGGGAAAGCTGGCCTCATACCTTCTGTATGCAGTCCCTGTACAGTGTTTCTGACCTGTGGTAAGTAAAGAATATCACTTTCTCACAGGCCTAGGAGCACCAAGTTATCTTGGGACCTTAAGAGGTGAGGAATGTACCCAACTCATACAGGTATTTGATGGTACAAACCCACAGCTAGGCTTATGGCTTTAAAACATTTTATCTGAGATCCTAATGGAACAAAGTTCCATCAAAGCCAAATTTATTTTTTATTTTATTATTATTATTATTTTTGAGACAGAGTCTTGATCTGTTGCCCAGGCTGGAGTGCAGTGATGCGATCTTGGCTCACTGCAACCTCCACCTCCCAGGTTCAAGTGATTCTCCTGTCTTAGCTTCCCGAGTAGCTGGGATTACAGGCACATACCACCATGCCCAGCTAGTTTTTTTTGTATTTTTAGTAGAGACGAGGTTTCACCATGTTGGCCAGGCTGGTCTCAAACTCCTGACCTCAGTTCATCCACCTGCCTCGGCCTCCCAAAGTGCTGAGACTACAGGCATGAGCCACCGTGCCCAGCCCATCAAAGCCAATTTTAAAAGGAGCCTATATGGCAAATAATTATTCTTGCTGTGATTTACGCAAATAATCAGGCCAAGTATAACAAGACTAAAGCTTATTTTGCAAACAAATCAGTCCTATCATGATTTGTTTTTAATGAAAATGGAGATTGGAGGGAGAAAAATTGTGTTTCAAGAATGATGGCAAACCTGTTAAAAGATTCTAGTCTCATCAGTTCTTTTTGAGTTTTTGTCTGCAATTTAGACTAACCTTGCTTATTCCTGTGAACAAACCAATGATCTCTGGCTATAGCTCAGAAGAAACGAGAGGGTGGGTAATGTAAAAATTTGGATTAATATTCTAATTCTAGGCACATACTAGAATCGGCTAGCAACTCCATGCACCCAACATCTGAAACTGGTGATCAGCAGCTTCCCAATAAGATCTCAGGAGTGGGGCAAGTGGGCTCAAGCATGCACACTAAGAGGCAAAGTGGCAGAGTTTAACTGGTATATGACCTTCTAGAATTGTTCAACTGCTAAGGGAAAAATGTCTTAAGTGAGCATGTGCACAACTCCAGTAAACACACTGTGAATACAGCCCCTCCCCAGTGCTGGTAGGCCACTGTGCATACCAACAGCTCATCCCAAGGGAAGAATCAGGGGAGAAGAGACACAAGACCCTGGAAGCATGCCAATATGTACAACCCCAGATCTAAGGTCAAACCGTGCACTTGACCCTCTCAAGTTGCCTACTTGGCCCTTTTCCAAATGTACTCTATTTACTTTCCTCCCTGCTCCAAAGCTTTTCAATAAACTTTCATTCCTGCTCTAAAACTTGCCTCATTCTCTCACTCAGCCTTATGCCCCTGGGTTGAATTCTTTCTTCTGAGGAGGCAAGAATTGAGGTTGCTCCCAACCCTTACTGATTTGCTGCTGCTAAGAGGAGTATACTTTTGTAACAAGTATAACAAGCCTTAGCCAATCACAGCAGCTGAGCTTCCGTCAATCACAGGAACCAACTAATCAGATCACTTTCAAATAAGGGAAACACTGCTGTAACCAGCCCAGCCTTTCTGTACCTGCCTTCTGTCTCGCATTGTGAAGGGGAACTCTGTGAACCTCTTCTGGTTCTGAGGGCTTGTGAATCATTCTTTGCTCAATTAAACTCTGCTAAATTTAATTTGTCTAAAGTTTTTATTTTAACAGTAGGTTCTCAAAAATGTGTTGAATGAATAAACAAAGAGGTATGGAAACTGCAAAGAATTACTAAAGAAACTACTTACTTTATTGGTTGAATGGTTGGTTGAGAAAGTGTACACTGTGATTCTAAGAATATGCTTCTCATACTTTTATAAAGGTTAAAAAATACTTAAGTCATTTAGCTTTTTCCAAAAGGCATCAGTATTTGAACAAGTAATAAGAAAACACATCCCCTCAGAAAGGCAGGAGAAAATGGGGTTGATAGAAAAAATATGAAAAAAGTAAAAACATAATTGAGAAATCAGTGCACATTTTTTAAAAGGGCAGAAAAAAGGAGGGTCAAAAGACAAGACAGAAAAGAAGCAGATGTATTTCTGCTCAATCTGATCCACAAATAATTAGAACTAAACTGTCAACAGGGCTTTCAAGCTAGAGTGAAGGATATTAGTCACCAACTCTGCATGAGACTGGAGTCCTGACAGAGTGGCAGCCTTTATTATTGCTGAGGTTGACTTCCCTTCTGGAAGGTCACTGACCTTGATCTTTTTCCCTGACTGGCCTTCTGTGCTTTGCTAATCAGAGCAAAATCCTGCATCAGTACCAACCGGGTGCGCCTGCAGTTAATCTTCCCATGACCTTTCTTCCAGACTCTCCTGCAAGCCATGTGGATGATCAAAATACATCATAAATTGCCATCCTGTTGGGGATGATGTGCACTTTGGTTCTCTTATTAACAGAGAACTTTCTTTTGGGTTAAGCTTAATAGTTGACAGCAATGTTCTATAATAGGAGTACTGAATCCTACATATGTATACATATATTTTTTCACACAGGGACATTGTGAATAAAGAAAATCACATTGTCTGTGTTTATATTTGATGAATAATTAAGGGAATGAGAGATGTGGAAAGGACTTAAGAAGTCACCAGATCCAACTCCCTGCCTTCAGGCACATCCCTCTGAAATCACTGGCAATAGATGGCTATTCGGCCTATTTTTTGAGATTGCAGTAGATAGAGATTACACAGCCTTCCTTGTTAGCTTGTTTCCAAAAATAACTTCGATATTATGTCTAACTGTACTCTCTCTCTCTCTCTCTCTCTATTATACTGCCATACAACAAGCAATTCATTAATCGCTCCAAATACTGGACGAATTTTTCCTCAGGAAACTATTAACAATATAAGCTCATAAATTTTTAAATTTCCCAATTTGACATTAGATGGTCTAAATCTTTAATTTTTAATACTTTGTGAATATTGCTTCTCTCAGTTAGCAATGCAAAGCCTTTAACTCTTAAAATGCTGCTTTCTGACCACTTTTTAGTCATAAGAAGAGCACATGCTTGTTCTTTAGGCTTCAGCGTCTAAGGAATGAGAAGCAAGTCAGAAAACAGCAGCATGGGGCAGACAGTTCATAAATAAATCTGCTTTACATTTTCAGCAAGAAAACCTAATTCTCTGCCAGTGAGACAATTCTCATGCTAAAATACGTAATGTTTCAAGGCAGAAATCCTTGTTATAATTCTAAACTATGTGCAACCAACGAAATTACCTTCAAGATGCCTACTGGACTCAGCACACTAAGCCAGGCCACCCTGCTTCAGGCTATTTCCCTCATATAAGCAGAATATAACCAGCTACAGTTCATTAGCTTTAAACATTTGGCCTAAGGGATTCATAGGTGAAGCCTTTAAAGACAAGAAAATCATACACTGTTGAATTAAACTCCCATTTAAATGCTGAAAGTTGGGAAGCAGGTATTTCTAGATTGCCGGTGTGATTATATTATAGCATTGACATATTAAGAAACAGTACCTTCTGGATATAAAACAAAAATAAAAACAAAGTAATTATACACTGAAGCTTATATAGGAATTGTGGAGTCTTTTTTGTCTAAAACCTCAAATATACAGATTTTACCTCTAATTTCCTCATGGGGTGAATATTTATTCACTCCAGTTGTAGAAGTCTTCCTTAAGCACAAACATCACTTCCTTATTTTACACTATTGCAGGCCACCAAAAAGTTGAATAATAATATTACAAATTAATTTGTCTTGACTATGGCATAAGAACCATAATTAGCAGCAAATCCTTTTGCTCTATTTGCATGTGGTGAATTTTCCTTAATTAGTCTGCAGTCTAATTACGAAGCTCAATCTAGAGAACTCACAAAAGCCAGTGATGCAGAAAGCAGAAGACAGCATATTCCACCTCCTGGATTTAGTGCTCCAGAATCACCTATAGCAAACCAGTTGGAACAGACTCTATTTGTGAGGGCATTAGCATGTAAACAGTGTCAGCCAGAAGACACATGGCAGCAACCGGCCATGCTAAAGGAAAGTGATATTGAGTTTACTAATTCAGATAAGAGTGCACAGATTGCCTTTTCTCCAAAGCACAGGGACTGTCAGAGAGACAAATGCGTGGACCATGTTGCAATTAATTTGATTCTTGTTCTTTTAAGGCTCTACTTGTAGATTTAATTAAAGCTTTCACACACTGGGCACATGCAGGAAGTCTGTGAATTTAATGGCTTCTTTTGAATGAAAGCAGCAATGGAGGTTATGATTCAAACAGTAATAGGCAGTCATATGACAAAGATTTTTTTTAAAAAAAGTATGTGCATTCTTACTCAGGTAGCAAGGCATATTTTTATTTTAACAAGAGACAGCAAATTGCACTTTCCCTATAGATTTCCTTCGCCTCTTACTGCATGACTATTTCTGAGCTCAATAATCCTCCACACTTGGTCAGTATTGTGCTTATACTGCTTGGTTGATAATTCTTTCATCAAATCAACTATAATACATTACAATTCTTACGTTGTAAAACCTCAAACCCATATGTCTTTGCTCTGATCTTTTGGTTTTAAACTGCCTTTGCAAAAATTATAACAGTGAGGAAACTATGACAGTGAAAGAGATCTTAGCTAACCAACCCCCATATTGCCTTTAAGCTGTAAACTGTCCTTAATTATTCCTAGACTTAGGCCAAGCTAACTTTGGGAGACATTTCCTCTATAGTTTAAATGATAATAACCCTTCCCCAAAACTAAACCACCTTTGTAAAGCTAATGAAAGACCACCAGGTTAGGGGGATGAAGAGCCAGAATTCTGCTGAAGTCTAAAGGAAAATGGTTACCAGCCATTATTCTGGAGGTGACAAGATTTGCAACTTCCCTTTACTCCTGTGGATAACACCACTATTGTAAAATCTAAGATTGGCCTTTTTTTTTTTTTTTTGAGACAGAGTCTCGCTCTGTTGCCCAGGCTGGAGTGCAGTGGCGTGATCTCAGCTCACTGCAACCTCTGCTTCCCAGGTCAAGAGATTCTCCTGCCTCAGCTTCCAGAGTAGCTGGGATTATCGGCGACACCACCACACAGGCTAACTTTTGTATTTTTAATAGAGATGGGGTTTTGCCATGTTGGCCAGGCTGGTCTTGAACTCCTGACCTCAAGTGATCCACCCACCTCAGCCTCCCAGAGTGCTGGGATTACAGGGGTGAGCCACCACATCCATCCTAAGATTGGCCTTTTGAGATGTCTTTTGAAGTTTTTG
Source organism: Pan paniscus (assembly GCF_029289425.2). NCBI lineage: Eukaryota > Metazoa > Chordata > Mammalia > Primates > Hominidae > Pan > Pan paniscus. Next base: position 30,279,259 of record NC_073266.2, read on the forward strand.
CATTGCTGGCAACCCATGCCCCACACAGACCCACCAACAGATCCTGTGGCCCTACCCAGAAGCAGACTCTCTGGCCTGCCAAGCTATTCTTGAAACACCCCAGCCTCTAAATGTTTGGAGAGATTGATTTGAATAATAACTCTGTCTCCTACATGGCATAGCCGACCTCGTGTCAATTGTGCTCTTTCTTTATTGCAATGCCACAGTCTCAGTGAATTGGTTTTATCTGTGCAGCAGGCAGCAAGAACCCACTGGGCAGTTACGAGTTTACTTCCAAAGTCATATTTAATCTTTTATTTGTTTTATAAATTGACTCATTCTTTGTCTGAAAGCAGTGCTTCTCTGCCCTGGCCCAATTCTAACACAGCAAAATAGATGCTCTGCTGGTTTTACCAAGTGTTAAGAAATATTGTGAAAATAATCATCATTCATATGCTAATACTTATTCCAACAGCATATATATCATTACCATTATATCTGAAAATTTCAACATAATTGCCACCACCTTCTTGCCAAATTCTTCTAACTGAAAGCCAGTTTTCCCTCTGAGCTTGTGAAGCCTTTACCCATACATCCTATGGTGTTTTATCATTTTCAATCTAAAATTGTCTAGGTACATGGTTAATGGTTCCACTTAGACTATAATACTCGGCACCTAGCTTAGGGCTTTGAGTAAGTAGTCATCTCAAGTATTCTTTGAATGAATCAATGTGTCTCTCTACCACTCCTAATCCCTGAACTGAGTACAGTTCCTTATTAAGAAAGATGAAAACTTAACTAAGCACAAGAAAAACATATGTGTTTGTGTGTATATGTAAGTAGACATACATACATACACACAGTGAACATTGTTTCATGCATCATCATACTCTGGTACAATTAATTACAGTGCCAGGTGAGTTAGTTCATCTGGGACCCTTTCGAGACCAAACCATGGTGTTTGCTGGTGAGATGGTCCTAAAGCAACAGCAGAATCAGGACCACAGATTTGGGTTTCCCTGCAATTTTCTTTCTGCTTCAAATGGGCTGAGGTTAAGCAGAAGTTTTTTTTTTCTTTTTTTTTTTTCTTGTGTTTACATTAACATTCTATGGTTAAGAACCTTCCTCACAATTAGGACACAAGAAATGTCGGCAGCTGGCCCACCCCTCTGGAGCAGTGGTTGTTAAACATCAGTGAGGATCCCTATCACTGGGGGAACTTGTATAAATTCCTCCATCCTGCATTCTGATTCAATATGCCTGGGGTATGACAAAGAAGTATGCACTGTTGTAAGTACCCGGATGATTCTGAGACAGGTTCCTTGGACTATTGAGGAACACAGCTCTGGGTCTTGAAACAGTGCCTTCCTTCACAAAGATAAATTTCCCAGTACATTGAAGACACAGCTACTAACAGGCTATGAATTGCAGCAAGACCATAAAACAAGGCTGGGATCATCTATACCCTGAATGAGTTGCAGGGAATAGGTAAGTCGGTAAAGTTACAAAAAAAAAAAGGTCAAGACTTGAAATGTTATTCAGGAACAGTGCTTTATTTGTATCTTTGCCACGTTTCTCACCTTCTGCCATAATTGTGAGGCCTCCCCAGCCATGTGGAACTGTGAGTCCATTAAACCTCTTTCTTTTGTAAACTGCTCAGTATCGGATATGTCTTTATATTGCTGAAAATGAGAATACAGCAAAAGCAATTGTAGATGGTCCCTGACTTATGATTTTCCGACTTTACAATGGTGCTAAAGCTATCCGCATTCAGTAGAAACTGTACTTCGAGTATCCATACAACCATTCTGTTTTTCACTTTCGGCACAGTATTCAACAAGTTAAATGAGATATTCCACACTTTATTATAAAATAGGTTTTGTGTTAGATGATTTTCCCCAACACTTAGGCTAACCTAAGTGTTCTGAGCACATTTAAGGGAGGCTAGGCTAACCTATGAAGTTGGGTAGGGTAGGTGCAATAACTGCATTTCTTACTTACGATGGGTTGACTGGACCATAATCCTATCAAAAGTCCAGGAGCATCTGTATAGGGCCATTCAGAGGATTACCACTGGACAACAAGAAAGACTTGGAAAAATCTCAGCCTCTATTTAGCTTTCTCCAGATTCAGACAATTTTTCTGGATCTCCGTCCTAGACCCAGCCTCCCATTTTAAATGAACACAGGACATGGACATAGAAACAAACACATTTACCCCCAAACTGCCATGTTTTCTCTTGGTTGTGATTCTCTTTCACTAAGGACACAATTTTTTCCCCTACTCACAGAGGTCCAAGCTGTTTACAGAGTGACATTTCCTCATTTCTCATAGTCCCACATCTATGGCAGACCAGTGGCATCTGGTTCAATATTTCATTAAATCCTCCTGAAAACTAACAGTTCAATCTATTGAAAAACTACAGTCCCTGAGCAACATAAATTACCTAGCAGGCTGTGGCTGTAGCATGCCACACAGCCCATTTGCTGCTGAGACATTTATAGCTGTAGAATTTCTGCACATTCTGGATGCAAGAAGCATAACCTTTATAAGCCTTCCTCAGACAGTAAACACTGCAACTTTTTAAAAAAAGTTCTCTAGCAGGAAAAGGTTATTTAGGTCCAGAATGAATGAGATTTGTGTTTTGCCTTAATTATCCATGAATCTAATGTAGAATCTTTCCTTGGGAATATTTCAGTTTTTAGCTACTCCTATAGCCCAAGGGTCTTACCCTCGTCTCTTAGCCCTCAGCAAAATGACTGAAGAACATTCACACAGAGGCCCCATCGGAAGACAGTGCTCAACAGAAAATTTAGAGCTAATTTATTTTTGCTGCAGGGCATCTGCAAGTTATGTGGCAGAAGTAAGTATGGATGAATGGTTTTATTTTGGACTAGTTTTGACAATCAGTGGTCAGTCTATACCATCTTCAAATGTGGTTGTCACTTCAAAAGTAATAGAAGCCAGTCACCTTTGATGGCTATCGGGAGCTATGGAGAGGCTATGATCTCATGGCCTTCTACTCAGTTACAATAATAATGCCAGGGCCAGACAAAATTAAAGTGCCTGGACTGGCTCAGAGACTGATTCTTCAGGAATCTCCCTGCAATTTGCTCCCTTAATGAGTTTCTCCTCCTTCCCCAGGCCATGAGTCTTAACATTTATTTGTAAGAATACACAGAAAGGTAGGAAAATCTTTGTATATTTCTTTTAAAAGCCCCAAAGAGATTACCTATAGGCCCAAGACTACCTATATATAATTTAGGGATGCTTTTTTTTTTTTTTTAACCCTTGAGCAAGTACAATGTTAAGTGCTTGTTGCACAGAGAGAATGGTAAAATGAAGCTTTAATAACAACAAACGCTCAGCTCATTTACAAATTTACTGCTTGATAGTTTGAAGGAGCAAGGACTGTAACTGACTATAACTGTGCGGCCAGCACAGCCATCAATCACACCGGGACCTTTTCTTGGCTGAGAACTTTCTCTAGATTTCGGGAGGCTCTCACAGATTAAGACTTCTGTCTTAAAAGAGCTCACCTAGCTGTACCAGAAAAATACAGATATCCTCAAGTTCATCGTGTGGTCCTTGTATTGTCACTGACATGTCAGGACTTTAGCATAGCTGACATCACTCTGTTAAGCAGTCATCAAAAAAGTCACATTAAAGAAATGTGTGCAGAAACTGTAAATTAGGATTCACAGCTGTGGGTTTTCCCCTCACCCAACAGAAGCATCGAACCTATCTGGGTTTCTGTTTTTTCATCTATAAAATGAGAGGTTAGTAAGAGATGAACTCCAAGACTCTTTCTAGCTCTTTAAATTCTTTGCCTTATTTAGTTTGAACAAATATGTGCATCAAATGCATTCCAAAAGACAGGAGTGTAAAGTGAATACTTGCATACTAAATCATGTTTCCAAATTACTTACACTGTTGTTTCAGAAATGAGTACTTACAGAAGAAAAAATGGACCCAACATTAAGAAAAAAATAACATCTTGGAAAATTTGTATCCATTGAGCATATATGAATATATATGCTTGGTAGTTAAAAAATAGTCTCATCAGCAATCAATCCATGTGATTCCTGAAGACTAAATAAAAGTACACGCATACACCATGCTAAATTCTTGCCGTGGGTGAAATTCTTACCAATTCCATGAATTATATGGAATCTCATAATAGCCATCAATTAGACAATTAAGGTTTTTTTCTTCCTTGTTATTGATAGTGTTGTTTCTATGTCTAAATCACTGCTATCTGAAAAGGCTACATGGAGGTACACTTTATGAAGTGTTCAGAGAGTGTATTCGGCAATAGGGGAAGTAGACCTATTACTTTTAGACTTATTATTTTTATTTTCCTTCACCCCCACAACTGCTGCCACAAAAAGCAAAAGGTTTTGTCTTACTAATTTGATAAGCATTTTTTTTTTTTTTGCCCAAATCAACATGGTATTTTTGAAGATGTAACTTTTTGGGCAGCCATTTGTTAACATGTGTCTGTGATATACTGCTATAGGACCTTTTAAATTCACTTTTCGAGTGGAAGAGAAAGAAAATGAATATACAATGGTTGGAGAAAATAGGACTCGGGTCTCTTCTTGCTAGGTGTGGTGTTTCTCATTGTGCTATATCGATGACATTTATCCTTTTCCACCTTCATTTTCCTTCCATTCACTCACAAGATTTCTTTATCTAAGGAAACTACCTCCTAGGAGCGAGATATTTATAGAGAAATTTAATTCCAAAGTCAAACAGGAAGGCAATATATTTAATTTAACTTCTTCCATTGAGTCTAGGCAGAACTTACATGCATAATATTATAGTGAATCTGGATTATGGGTGAGCAAAAACTCGTCTTCATAAACTATCTACCATGGCATGGAGTCTGTGCTATAAGTAAAGGTGTGAACACACCATGATAAGGCCCAGTGAGGGGCATTCCATTGCAACGATGCTTGTCACTATGTAGGTTTGAGATGGTTAAATCCTGCTCCATACAATTTATAGTAAGAAAGGAGTAGATGGTCCATAAATCAGCTTTGTTCCACAAAATTCAGCACTTTTTTACTATCTAAACAATTTGTGATTATCTATTGTTTTAGTTGGATCTCTTTTATCCTCTAGTAACACAAATAATTTAGTGTTGATTCCACTTATAAACAGAACTTTAGAAAACAGTTATTTTAAGAAAAATGAATATGGAACTAACTTATTTTTCTCACAAATTAAGAGGAAACAGTCTACAAATTAACAAATTTAGCAAATTTGCTAGTGAGAGAGAGAAAAAAATTAAAATCAGGGGTATCACAGGCTCCAAATGTAGTCTATACGTTTATTTTTGTTAACTTTAATTTTACATATTTATGATGATATTTCAAAGCATATTTTGTAACAATTACAAATGATGTTATAAGGCCTTGCCAGTTTCCTATTACTTGGTTTGGCTATAAAGTGGTCTGGAGCTGCAAGGTTTAATGTGAAAACCAAATGGTTTGGTATAAAACTAAGATTAGCTGTGATTAAAAATGAAAATATGTCCTTGTCAAATTTACGTAAAAATACTTAACAACTTTCAGGAACTACTTTTCAGACTAATACTAATACTGTCATAAAGTAAAATAATGTTGAAATACATGAAAAAAGGCATACTAATGCCAGTAAATATTTTTAACTGAGCGCTAGAAACATACTCAGCATTGTCCAGGGTTGAGAAGCAGAGACCGTTTCCTGCTTAACAGAAGATAATGCTAATGAGAAATACCACTGGGAATACACAAGCAAGGGCAGAAAGCTGGGAAGAAAATGAGTTTAGAGCTCTAATGCCAGCCAAAATGGCAAGGTGCAACAAATCACCATAAAGGCTTAACATGCCACTTCGCGACATCGCTGGAAGATAATACTTATCTCAGCATCAGGTGCCACACTGCATCATCAGGGGCAAAGAACAGGAACTGCTGTATCACATTCATCTTACCCAACTGCTCCCATATCAGAGCCACATACTAACCCTGTCTGTTTCTGAAGGAAGGGTTCACAAGCCCACAATGAGAGCCTATATTTCACTTGCTAAAGTGCAATTCCTCCTGCTGCATGGCATCTTTTCAGTCCAGAGTTGAGAATTCTTGCCTTTGGACCACAGATGCTTCCAAGAACACAAGCAAGTGACTCCTCATTAGTCCTCAGAGGTACAACTACAATGAAAAGGGGGCTGGAGTCTGCTCCATCCACAGACGGGCAGCCTTATTTGCTTCTCTCAGAATCTAACAAGTGACAATGGAAGAAGTAATAAGAACACAGAAGAAATTTCAAGTCCCAGTCTTTGCTGTGGGTTGGAAATGATGTCAACTGTGACTCCTGAGTCACCAAGGTGAGCCAAACCAATAAGAGTGATGCTGAGAAGTGTGGAGCCTGGTCCCCTGTGACAATGAAGTGTACACAAAGCAACAACAGGCTTTGTTTGTGGGAGTCTCTGGCCTAATGCCATGTGGTACCGGATAGGAGGAGGGAAAGAGTCACCGCATGTGGGTAAGACAGGCTGCTGCACCAATGTGGATTTTACAACATGCACACATACCATGGGGGCTTGAAAACTATCGGTGCATGAAGATGACCATTCATTTGTGGCATATTTCAAGCCTACTTAGATGCTTCATATGCTAAAGGAGCTTCCAAAGGAGCCAGAGGCACCCAGGTCTCCTCTCTGCTTCCTGACCTTAAGTGAGCAGAGCCTGTGTCCAAGAGTAGCTTAGAGCCTGCACACTTGGCTTTGCAGGGTGCTTCTTTTATTAACTGGGTGAAGGGAGAGATATGAGTATCATAATAATTCAAGTCACAGAATTTTCAGCTGCTTTCTTTCCAGCTCAACAGGTAGATCTTGTGTCTATCTTTGCCTAGATCTATTTTATTTCAACCAAAGTATCATAATGGCTCAGAGTGGAAGCTCTGGAGACCAGCAGCCTGGCTTTACCCCTTGGTTCAGTTGCTTACTGACCATGCAACTTTAAGCAACTTAGTTTGCTCAGTCTTGGTTTCCTTGAGTGTAAAACAGGACAACAGAATATGTGCTACAGAGTCATTACAAAGCCAAACAGTGATAATACTCGTAAAAAACTTACAGCAGGGCTTAGTAAGAGGCAGATGCTTAACGCTTAATATATATTAGCTGTCATCATCATCACCAAATAAGTAATAAATAATACAAGTGGCAAGACATTCGTTCATGGATGTGTTATTATTAATTTAGATTATTCAAGGTAAATCTGGCTTTTATTTTTCATTTGGTCATTATTATCTCTTCTGGTTAATAAACTTGTTTGAAGGAAGGAAGTGCTCTGTAATAGGTTCCTTACAGATGTCACACGTAATAAATATAAACATATATGGTCCTCACATGGGGAGAGAGGCAAAATTCTATGCTCTGGGCATGGTCTTCTTCAAGGTGACTTCAATTACAGAAAAGAGGCTGCAGGCCAGGGAAAGCGGGTTGCAGGGAGAAGTGGGAAGCAAGAGTATGACTTGTTTCTTGCCTCGGTAATGATGTAAAGCGCATAGGTTGGAGTCCGCCAAGCCACTTCTCGGAGCTGGGAGGAGAAACCACACAGTAGGCAGGGCACCAAGGCACTCCCATAGATAGGATCTGCGTTTATTCACTCATTTCTGCAGTGGATCAATAAACATTTATCATGTGCTTAGTCTGCTTTAGGAATGGGAGAGACAAACATGATCAAGCCATGGCTCCTGCCCTCTGTGAGTTTCTAGTTCACAGACAGCCACAAGAATACTCTGAATGGAAAGGCTACTTAGAAACTACAGAATAAGTCAAGATGCATAATTAGAGCTTCATTCAACTGAGAGGGACCCGAGCTCTAAGTGTTAGGTAGCAAATGCTGAATATCTTTTCTTACATTTAAAAAAATCAAGCCCATAAGGGGGGAACTGCACAATTCTGCACGTGGGGAGCTGTGTGGATTTGATTTGAAGCACTATAAGCTTCCAGAATGCTGGGCACATTCCTATTCTGTCCACGGATAATTTGTGCCACCCTCACTATTACTAGCAAAGAAGATCAAAAATTGATAGCCATGGAAGCGACTGGCCTGACACTACCCATATTTCACTCTGATGCCTAAAAATAATGCAGCAGAACATATTGCTTTCTTCACTTGAGACTGCAAGAATCTGGGCATCACCAGTGTTTTGGCTGGTACACGCTGCTGGACTTGCTGCCTAACTCTGGGGTATTGTGGTAACAATTCAGGAGGTGTTTTTTCAAGGCAGTTTGGTTTTCTCACTGTCACCACTGTCAGTAATAATGCTGGAATACTGCCAGTGACATGCTTCAAATGTAGCCTTGTGCATTTCTGTGGTCTCTGGTAGACATATACCAACAACATAAATATTCTCTTGCTATCGGCTGGACAGTAACTTTCTTAGCCATCCTTGGCCTAACAGTCTAAAAGGGAAACACTTGATGACAAGCCAAGTGTACAAGTACCACTGAGTGCTCCAATGCTCAGAGGCTGACCATTGATTAGAATGATGAGCGGTGCCAAGAATTCAAAACCTGTCTAAATCACTCTACCAGTATTAGAACATTTCTTTCTTTCTTTTTTTTTTTTTTTTGAGATGGAGTCTTGCTCTGTCGCCACGCAGGAGTGCAGTGGCGTGATCTCCGCTTACTGCAACCTCTGCCTCCTGGGTTCAAGCAATTCTCCTGCCTCAGCCTCCCGAGTAGCTGGGATTACAGGTGTGTGCCACCATACTCAGCTAATTTTTGTATTTTTAGTGGAGACGGGGTTTCCACTCAACCAGGATGGCCAGGATGGTCTCGGTCTTTTGACCTAGTGATCTGCCCACCTTGGCCTCCCAAAGTGCTGGGATTACAGGCATGTGCCACTGCGCCTGGCCTTAGAAGATATTTATTGTAATAAAATATATAACTTAAAATTTACCATTTTAACTATTTTTAAGTGTATAATTCAGTGGCATTGAGTCATGCACATAGTTGTGCAACTATCACCACTGTCTGTCTCGCTAATTTTTCATCTCAAACTGAAACTCTCTAGCCATTAAACATCAATTCCTCACTGCCTCCTTCCCCAAGCCCCTGGCAGCTACCATACTACTTTCTGTCTCTACGAATTTGACTACTCTAGGTACTTCATATAAGTGGAATGATACAGTATTTGTCTTCCTGAGACTGGCTTATTTCATGTAGCATGATGTCCTCAAGGCTGATCCATGTCGTAGCATGTGTCAGGATTTCCTTCCTTTTTAAGACTGAATAGTACTCCATTGTATGGATAGACCACATTTTTGTTTATCCACTCTTCTGTCAAAGGACACTTGGTTGCTTCTAACTTTCAGCTATCATGAATAATCCTGCATGAACAGAGGTATACAAATATTTGTTTGAGTCCCTGCTTTCATTTCTTTTGGACATATACCTAGAAATATATTTTTGTAAATAATGGCGGTAGGGCTGCATTTTTAGGTCCCAGCATAGAAACTTTTTCACTGAATGCACACTTAAAAAGGGACTGCATGCTGTTAAAGAAAAATGTTTTACAGACTGTATTTGCCAAATCACAAAATTAACTAAGCAAGAGACTTCTTGGCTAACACAGTCTCATCCAGTGAGGTCAACTTATGATACTAAACAACATTTTAGAATCTAAAACTCGATTTCTTTTCTTATATTCTTCTTAGTTGCTCTCTTAACTTATGGATCTTTCATAATGGCTATTTCATTTACCTTGGCTTAACTAGATTGTTACTTGCACACAGCTCTGGTTTAATGGTTGCAAGTTCTTCACGTATTATCACTAAAATTAGCAGTATAACATCTGAAAGAGAAATGATTGCTAGTGTCCTCGATTTAACTAAAAAGTGCTAAAGCTAACACAGTGGTCAGGATAGTAATTAAAGATGTTTTTGAGAACTCAAAATTGTGTAAGTCATAGAACACATGGTATTTAAATAATTGTTGGTGTTAGGAAAAAGTACTTGAAAATCAATGGAGCATGTTACACTGCACATAATCAGATCTGTAATTTTGACCACTGAAACTATGAACTTGTTAATGGTGCTTATTAATCAACCACCCTCTTCACATAATGAATTATCATTCTACTTAGGTACTCATAACTTCAGTTAATTTTAATGCTATTGTTGTTCTTTATATCAGTGTTGATCATAAAAGTGAAAAAGGTACACAGGATAAGAACATTTATTTATGCTGTGTTCCTTTGGTAAAATATTGTCTTCTGTGCTTGGCAGACTTCCCTTGAGAGACATGGCTAACAGCCTGGGTATTGGCTAAGGAGGGCAGGGGACACTTCCAGCTAATTACACGGTGAAAGAGACTGGACCTCACCACTGGCAAGCTGAGGAATGGCGAGTGTGTTTCTTGAAGAACATTCGACAAGCTAGACTTAATCTAGAGTCAGGCAAAATTTAGAAAATCAGGCTAGCATCCTGAAAGTTCCAGGTTAAAAAAAAAAATCACAATTTTAGAAGTTAGGAAGAAGTTTTGGAACATGAGTTAGAAGTTGTTTGGAGATTCAAATGTATAGGTTGTTTAAGTCCAGGCACCAGCACAGCAATTAGGACAGCAAAAAATTAAACTGATCCTAAAGCTAAGCCTGTTCAGCTCAGGCACTTGAGCAATTGCCTGCCAAGGAGTAAAAGTGGATTGGCTCAGCCCTTGGGAGCCAGCTGTCGTGGGGCGTGTGGACACTGGTTGCAGGAAGGCGCTAGAGCTGGCTGAGGGCAGGTGTGTGGCTGACGGCTGGCTCTGTTAGATGTGCCCTGAGGGCTCCAGTATTTGTTTGGAGAAGCAGCAGAGCATTTTTACAACTGCAGCCTGATGCCAAGACCGCATCAGCTCGCCAGGCTGTGGATTGGACACTTAGCAATTTAGGAACTTCAGGGCCCTGGAGACTGTTTAAATTTGTATTCCCTCCCCACCTCCTGAAACACATGTAAAGATGTGTGTATGGGGTGGAGAGAGGAATGGATACATAGGGAAATAGGCTATGTACTTATTCTCAGATAAATCTTACTCCTCAAACCCAGCATAAAAGGGTACATAAAGAAATCATCAGCCACGTGTTAGCAACAGCCCTGTTCTTGGATGATCTCTGGGTCTCCGGCCTTGGTCACCTGTGCTGAGGAGGTAGCGGGTGGTCCCCAGCACTCAGTGCTCAGGGTGAGGAGCCATGCTGGGGTGGGCTGGTTTCCCTCCTGGGAACCATCTGCAGAAGTGGGCACAGCCAGGGCCACCCATTCCTCTTTCCTACACTGGCGGAGTTGTTTTCAAAGTCCAGAAAGACCATTCATGTAAACAGAATTTACAAAATTTAATTTAGGCCAGGCGCGGTAGCTCATGCCCATAATCCCAGCACTTTGGGAAGCCAAGGTGGGCGGATCACCTGAGGTCAGGAGTTCAAGGCCAGCCTGGCTAACATGGTGAAACCCTGTTTGTACTAAAAATGTAAAAAATTAGCTGGGCGTGGTGGCATGTGCCTGTAATCCTAGATACTCAGGAGGCTGAGGCAGGAGAATTGCTTGAACCCAGGAGGCAGAGGTTGTAGTGAGCCGAAATGGCGCCATTGCACTCCAGCTTGGGCAATAAGAGTGAAACTCCGTAGAAAAAAAAAAAAAAAAAGAAAAAACCCCACAAAATTTAACTGTAGTCTTATGAGAAAAAGTATTCTAATAGATATTGCTATCTGAGGCTCATCAAGAGTCCAGAGGAATTCCAGCTTGGATTAGCAAGAAATAACAGGAGTCAACAGCAATCCCAGTGCAGAACACAGGGATGAGCTCTAATTAGAAATGGGAGGCACACTTATTCCAAACCATCTGGCCATATCACCTACAAGATAACTGATGCCTAAGTTCTCTTGGATTTCTGAGCAAGAACCAGCTATCACGAAGTAGGATGCAGGCCAGTGGTGCCATTTGAATGCATCACAGGGTATGAATGAGCACGTGGGTAAAGGGGTGGCACGACCAGGAAATGATCCGTTGTCCTTTCCTGGTTGGTATAAGACAACATGTGTAGCCAGAGACATGTAAGTGACAGAAGATTTTTAAATGTCTCCTGCTTGGTTTATCTTAAAAATACAATTAAGAATCACATGCGGGTGACTGGATATCTATTTTATTTGGCCAACACATACTTTAAAAAGTGATTCATTGCCAACCAAAAAGTTAGAACACTTAGTAAAGAAATCAAGATTTCTCCCTTCCCTTGGGGGAGATGGGAAGATTTGTGACACTGTAATATACTTGCCTGAAGCTGGACAGTGGGTGCCTTCTCACCACACTCTCTGCACCAGGAGCTCATCCATACACAGGTCAACTCTACTGGCCCCCCTAGGCAGTTATGATTTTAACCCTTCTATGACCTTTAGGATCTGAACTCAGAGTCAACCTTAGCCTGACAAATTATTAAAGAAAAATCTTGACAATTGTGACTACAAAACTGCAACCAACAGATGCAATTACAATTAGGTAATTCTCAGCAAAGACACCCTCAGGCATCCCCAAGTGTCCCCTAAGGAGCCAACACCACTCCTGCATGACAGCTTCCAAGTTAATATTTTCAGTGAATGCTATGTCACCTCTTCATTTTGAAGATCTTAATATATTTCTGAGATTTTCTTCCTTTCCTTTTTAATAAAAGTTAAACCTAAGAATTAGTCATTGATAGCTGAACATATCTTTAGAGAGTGGCCAATTTCTTCAAATTCTGACCACTGACTCCAAAACCACAACTCAGGCTTTTATAGAAATCAGGTAAAAGGATAAAGAACAAAGAACATTTTGATAGCTCCCAATAACTAGGCACTTACACTAAGCGGCCTTTTCCTGAATTTGTTCTTATTAATTAATGCTTGCTTTCTGGCAATGGGAACAATGAATCAATGTTTATCACAGATGCTTATCAAACACCCTTGGAGGAATAATACCATACAATGATGCAGTGAGACAGCTAACAGCGAGAAGAGCTGCCTGGAAATGCTAAGTCCTGAATAAATTACTAGGCTGCAGCCTAGCCACTGAAGACAGAAGTCTAGATATTTCTGTTATAAAACCACTGAATAGAAGACTTGAAAAACTAGATATTTTAACTTAAGATGCCCACAGTATAAGAAGAATTCATCCTGGCTAGGCATAGTGGTTCAGTGCCTGTAATCCCAGAACTTTGGGAGGCTTACGCAGGAGGATCACTTGAGGCCCTGAGTTCAAGATCAGTCTGGGCAGCATGGCAAGACCCTGTCTCTACAACAACAACAACAACAAAACCCCAAAATTATCTGGGCGAGGTGGCGCATGTCTGCAGTCCTAGCTACTTGGGAGGCTGAGACGGGGGATCACTTGAGCCCAGGAGTTTGAGGCTGCAGCGAGCTTGTGTCACTGTGCTCCAGCCTGGTTAACAGAGCAAGTCCCTATCTCCAATAAATAAATAAATAGAAAATACATAAAAAGAATAAAGTTCTCCCTGACTTCCCTTAAAAAAATTTCATCTTAAGGAGGTTTATTCGTTTTTTTGAACAAAGGACTTGTTAATCTCAATTGATGTTGGTTATAAAAATGCAATGGAATACACGATTTATAAAAAATATTTCAAAGGTGGCTTAAAAATAAATGATCGTTTAAATAAATGATAGTGATGAGCCCATTTTTCTTTTGAATTAAGCTGTATCTGAATTTAAAGGTACTCCTATCCATTTCAACTATTTTAATATATTAAATTTTTAATTCAAATAATTATTATTCAAACTTTAACAAATTCATACTACTACACATAGGGAGTCTGTCCATTATAATATCTACACTACAGAAAAATTAAAATATCTTATAATATTATGAAACTTACATCCCTGAAATTTTTTTTTAAAAAGCAAAGCTGTTCAAAGTCCAGTGCTGCACTAAAGGGCTTGCATGAAAGAAGAGTATTTTTCTTTACTGACGGTATACTCCATGTCTTCTATGGAAAACACTAGACTAGATGTAAGAATAGGATGTTGAAGATGATTAAAAAGGATCTAATAGAAAAGACATATGGTACCCAGATCATTCAGGACTGTGAATGCAGGAGAGCGTACTGTCGGCACTGTCAGGAGGGACACAGTAAGCAAAGCACTAAATCCCAGGTGTCAAAACTGGAATTCTGGTACTCAGGCAGGTGCTGCCTAAGTCATCACAGAAACATAATAAACACCGGAATGAACACTGGTCCATCTTCAGACACGATAACATGGACTACAGTTTTGTCAAATTTTGTTTTGTTTTTACAAAGAAATAGTATGTTGGGATTTAATAAATGAATCCATTTTTACTTGCAGTAAAACTCATAAAAATAGTTTCACTTTAGTTCCACCACAGCAGTGCCATAAGCAAACGGCACATATGAATATAACAATGATAAGAACATCTTCCAGGGGATCCAGTGAAGCTTTATTTACTTTAAAAAGCACACTCTGTAAGGATACCAGGCAAAATTTATATTACTATTCAAGAAAATATAGTACTTAATATAATACTACATCTTATAATGCTAAGATCCATCCAAAATATTCCTTTCTCAATCAACACAGTGGCGCCTCTGTATCCTTCTCAAAAATTAATTTTATGTAATTTTCTATAAATGAATCTAAATTAAAGATTCCAGAGGTAAACCATTTCCCTGTTAAAAAGAAATTTAGATTTATGTTAGAAGAAGAGGTGTCATGAATCTTGCTTGACATGGTTTGCAGGATCTTTGTCCCCCAAATCTCATGTTGAAATGTGATTTCCAACAGTGGAGGTGGGGCTGGGTGGGAGGTGTCTGAATGATAGGGATGGATCCCTTTTGAATGGTTTAGCACCATCCCTTTGGTGGTAAGTGAGTTCCTACTCAGTTCACGTGAAATTTGGTTGTTTCAAAGTCTGAGACACCCTCCCGCTCGCTCTCGTGCTCCTGCTCTTGCCATGGGACATGCCTGCTTGTGCTTTGCCTTCCTCCATGATTGGAAGCTTCCTGAGGCCTCACCAGAAGCTGAACAGATGCTGGCACCATGCTTGTAAAGCCTGCAGAACCATAAGCCAATTAAACCTCTTTTCTTTATAAATTACCCACTCTCAGGTATTCGTTTATAGTAACACAAAAATGGACTAATACATTGCCCAAATAAGTCAGGTTAGAAATTGGACTATTTTTTTCTTAATGCATATATTTCTTTCCTCATACTCTTCATTGTTTTACTTATTAATATAAAACAAAACTGGAAAGAGTTGGAAAAGTGGTATTATTAGGTTTGAATTCCTGGATTCGATAACCAAGATACAAGTTTAAACGATCATCCCAAGAAAAATATGCTCAGTTTTTAACACTCTTATGAACTAGAAAGTGAAGTCACATCAACATGAATCAAAACACACACCCAGTAAAGATCATGAAGCACTTGGGTGGGACTGGGAATGTCAACACACTCCATCTTGAGACATCAACTGTGAAGAATAATCAATTTTAGTAGTAATTATGCAGCCCTCTCTCAATACCCTTTTATGAACTCTAGGGCTTGAGTTTAGGAATTAAGAGAAACAGATAGAACCAGTTTTAATAAGCTATGCTAATAGATAGAGGTTAAAAATGAGTGGAGTTACCAGGCATTCAAATGAGGAATCAGTAGGAAAATTGTGCCCTGAGATGGCTGGTGAAAATTCAGCCCTGCTGAATGTGGTGCAAGTTCAGGGCTGGTGCCTGGCCACAGGGCCTTCGACCTCCTGCAACTGTGGAAGGTGAACAAGCAGCACTGAAGAGAGGCTCAGGGAGTCCACACAGATACATGACAAGGCCTTTATGCACACCGAAGACAGTGATGCTGTCCTTCTGTTCCCACCCCAGGTGGCAGACCACTTGGCACCTTGCTGGGTCTGGGTCTGGAAGGTTTTAATACCCAAAGTATTTGCATTTAATGCCAATGCCATGCCCACTCAGAAGCATTTGGGGTTTAGAGGACGTTCCCCAAGCATGGTAGTATTGATGCCCCAGGACCTTTGGTTTACTTATCTGCAGAGAACAATTTTTCCTATAATCCGGCTCTCCACTTGACTGAGTAGGAGCCTAGGCATAAGGAATACTAGTGGCTGAGCATGGCTGAAGAATGATTTTACTTTGTGCTATCAGCTTTGACACCTTCACCAAGGCATGGCCTTAAGGTAAGGAGAAAATGAGCTGTCTCATTCCAGCTAGCTGTGTTCCTAGCTAGCTTCATAATTAAAGACCCATCCCGTGTGTTTCCTTGGGTACAAAGAAATGATGCTCTCCATGGGAAAAGGAGAGAGGACCCCCTCTCAAGGGGAGACAGCTCCGTTCCTTGGTCTTCTCCCATGTCCAGACACAAAGACTTTGAGGCACGCAAGCCATGAGCGTTGAAACCAGAGAGGCAGCTACAGCTTGTATACTGGTGTATAATGCATATTATCAATAGAGTTAATATTTACTGGGGCCAGCACTTTAAAGGTATTAACTTGTTTTCTTGTCATAACATTTTATGATGTAAGAACTATTATTATGCCCTTGGAATAGCTGGGGAAACTGAGGGACACCAAGCTAGGTTGCTTGTCTAAGGTCACACAGCCAGTAAGCCACGGAACCAAGGTGTGAGCATAAGGAAGCTGTCCCCAGGGTCTCCACTTTCACCACGGAAGACCCTAGCATTTGTCTCTGAGGAGGAAAGGTGCAGCTAATGCTCCCCTGCTTTATGGCTTCCTCTAAAACTTAACAAGTTTCTCTTGTTCAGGAAACCAGACAAGAGGATACAGCATCCTCACCATTGAGAGTTATCAGAAGTAAACTCAGGAATCAACAAATGACACAAAATACAGCTATTCAAAAGAATTCTAAAAATGCTTCTGCAAAGGAGGATACGAAAAAAGCATTTATTTAGCTATTCTGCAATGATGGCTCAAAGAAAAGAATAAGACATGCTGGCAGAATTTCAAATATTTATAGACTTAAAGCAATGGTAAACTGCAACAAGCTGATGACTGCACGGTGTTGTCAGCTAATTATAAAGAGTACCTGAGCTTTACAGAGCAAGGTGCATGTTTGAGTTTTACTTGCCTGAGCCAGGGTAGCAGGGCAGTTAACAGTCAGATGCATTGACTTAGACTAGGCCCTCCCACGGACTACCTATGTGCCCTGGGACAAGTTCTCCAACTGCTGGGTTCTTAAGCTATTATCTATCAAAGACCAACTATGTACATATACCATCTAATTTTTACCGCATCCCCTATGCAGTACACATTATCATCATCGTCACATCTCACATGTGCAAAAGAGTTCAGAGGTGTTAAGTAACTCATTTAAATTTACAGTGCCACAAAGTAAAGAGTTGTGGTGTAAAATCAGGTTCGTCAGATTCTAAAGCCATGCCTCTTATCATTCTCTGATACTTTCCTCCTATAAGATGAAAAATTGGTAGCTATGTTCCCCACACTCTTTTTTTAAAATAAAATCTTCTTCAAAAAGAGTTCCCATTAGGTTGAGTCAAGAAATAGGGGTTACTTTAGGAACTGTTACAGTAATCATATAAAGTCCAGCTCAGAAGAGGCCTTTACAAAAGTCAATTTGTTCAACTTACCCTTGTACCTCAACCCTATTCAATTATCTGGAAACCTGAAGGACGGCAGCTAATTGATAGACTGAGATAAAACATCCATACATGTTTGTGTGCACATATGGCCTGTTCCAAGCATGCCAAAGTATGTGCTAGGCAAGATCTCAGCATCTGGTTCATACTTATAGGACTGCATATTAAAGCCACATATTTTAAATAATTGTCACAAAGAAACATCTATGTGTGACTTTCTCAGTGTAGTCTCAGGAAAGGTGATTTTGAAATAAAACTTTGAATAATGCATCCAGACCTAAGCTATTTTCCACACAGAAGTCACACTTACTTACAGTGGAAAGAAACTACCTCACATGTAAACGGATAGGCCGGGGGAACTATAGTTAATGTCAACTTGCCTCCGGCTGCATGCTGCAGGCATCTCTTTGAAAATGGGGCTTTCATCAAATTTTCCCTCTTATCTTTTTTGTTTCATGTTGTCTTCAGAAAAACTTCCCATTTTTATTGTGATTTTTCTTGGTAGTGCTAGCATTGTTTAAATATAATAGAATGGGTGCCAAATATTTGATAATATGCTGCATTTGCAAAATGTACATCTGTTTAAATGTGTTATGGAAAGGAGATGGAGGTATAGTGTTTCAGAATTAAAATAGTTATATTTACCTATAACAGGTATTTATGTAATATAATAGCTACCACTTGCTATTTTGCCCCAGAATGCCTAACTCTTTAATTATTTTCAATAGCTGCAACTTCTGTGATTTCTATGTACCACAGTGGCTGAGACAGGAATATTACTATAATTAATACAAATGTTCTCAAATTCCTGAAAGATCTATAGCTATTTTAGACACAATCGTAAATATAATTAATCATGGTAAAATTGATAGTGCTTACATACTAAGTTCTGTCAAACATGTTATTGAGATAAATTATTCCTTATGAAAAATGTTAAAAATACAGGTATTTTCATTTATACAAATATATCTAATTATACATGGATGAAACCTGGTAAAAAAAATATGTCCTATTCAAGTTATTTTATATTAATTTTGAGAGTACATTGCCCCGTGGTTCTGTATAAAACATTTATTTTGTAGACATTTATCTCACACCTTTTCTTAACATTTGCTGCATCAAAATGTCAAATCTTTAAAGGAACACATAATTTGTGGGAAGGAAAATAAAAAATTGCTTTGCTTACATAATAAAGTAAAAATAAGTGTATACATTTCATAAAATGTTTTAAAGAAAAGAAGGTTTCAGATGATATTAGTCCAGGTAAAGGCCAAATGAATTAATATACATGAACAAAAAATTAGTTGTTGCTTTGTGATAGGTTTGTAAAACATCCTAAAATAAAGCTGATGGTCATGTCAGTTTTTAGCCATTATTGCCTATACGTTAAATAATTCCATGTACTAATTAGTATGAACTGAACAGACTTTACATTTTCTGTTAAAAGCCCACCTTCCACAACTATTTTTTTATAGAGGGCCAATTCTTCAGAAGACAAAACAATCTTAGCTAATAATTGACAATGCCTCCCAATAAAATGTCAAGCAATTATCCAGTGTTTGAATTTGCTGTCCTCCTGCTCCCAAGCTAGCAGGCAAGCTGGCCTGGCATGTGACAAGTACAGACGATGGCGGCTGGCTCATCCTCTGTAGGACAGACTTCCCATTTTATTTCTAGAAGGAATGAATGAATTTGCTTCACCCACACTGTCTCTTGGGCCCAGTCTGTCTTTATGACCAACAGCACATATTTGAGGTGGACGACTCAGAATGCTGCGGTAGAGGAAACATAGGCTAACCAGTCCACACAGGAATGAGTGCAAAGTTTCACAGCATTTGCTTCTAACTGACAGTAACAACTAATAATATATTGAAATCCACACCTGAGGCAGTTCCTTTCCTTCCCTCTCTCTCATTCCTTTTTCCATTTCCCTACGGCTTCCCTTTTAATTGAGGGCGTCCTGTGTGAAGGTCGAAAACATGTGGCTGGAAGATAAACCACTCATCAGCCATCACCTCTGGGCTTGAACTGAACTGAGAGAGCCTGGGGAAGAGCTGCTGCAGAGGTTTAAGTAGGGAAACACAGTAATAAAACACATGCGGTACTTCTAGAATAGCAAATGCATAATAGTGTCACCAGTGGCTACTACCTACCAGGAAACCTGACATTTTGGAATTGAGAAGGTCTTCAGAGATCATCTAGTTGAGTTTTCTCAACTTACAAAAGAGGAAACTAGGGCCAGAGAAGTTCAGAATCACAAAGTCAGTTAAAATACAGATCTAGGAATTCCACATCTAAATTCAGTGTTCTTCTAACCAAACAATGTGGTGATTACCTATCAATAACACCCCAACAATTTTTCTGTGATTAATGTTATGCTTTAAGTTTTCTGCTTAAAAACACTACCTTTCAAATTTAGACTTGAAATTTGGTAAAAAGTCCTGGACAATTAGACGTTTTAAGAATTTCTAAGGAATATGATAGTTTGTACAAGACTGCTCAAGTCTAAAGATAATAGCAAGTTTTGTATTTCTGAGCATGGTATACTGGCTAATTCATCTGACAGAGAATATACTCTATTTTTCAGAAAAAGCAAATCCCAAAGTGGCACATGCTGTGAAGACAACCCTTTCAAGATTATTATCTAGTAAATAATCATGTAAATCTGACATGACTTATTGGCATTTAGTCTAAAGTTGCATTAAGGCCACGTGTTACCAAAGGCATCTCTTCAATGCATAATTTATAACATAACCTCAGTGACTACCAGAGAGACCCAGGTAGAATCATGAATTAATATTGCAGAAATAGACCCTTGGAGGATTAGTTGACATTTAGCTAGGGTCACAAGGGCAACTGGATTAATAGTTGCAGGCTATTCCTCACAGAGAACTTGCCAGATGACAAAATATATCCACCGTATTCCCGGAATTTAAAATAAACCTCTTCAAAATGTTTAGTTTGGATGTCCAGGCATGGAAGGGCCTATTGTTCCTTAGGACTTACACTGGGTCATATGTTTTTAAAAAGTACAAACTACTGGTGCCAAAAATAAGCTATCTACATAAACAATGAGGTGGGGAATGGACGAAGAACATCCAGGAAAGGCCAGGCGCAGTGGCTCATGCCTGTAATCCTAGCACTTCGGGAGGCTGAGGCAGGAGGATCATGAGGTCAGGAGATCAAGACCATCCTTGGCTAACATGGTGAAACCCCGTCTCTACTAAAAATACAAAAATTAGCTGGGTATGGTGGTGTGAGCCTATATTCCCAGCTACTTGGGAGGCTGAGGCAGAAGAATTGCTTGAACCCAGGAGGCGGAGGTTGCAGTGAGCTCAGATCGTGCCATTGCACTTCAGCCTGGCAACAGAATGAGACCCTATCTCAAAAAAAAAAAAAAAAAAAAAAGAAAGAAAAGAGGTGAGGCATAAGAAAAAGAGAAAGAAAAAAGGAAATATGGGAAATATGGAGGAAAAAGGAAATAAAGAGATAAATAGGTAAAGAAGGGTAAAGAAAAGAGGGGTAGAGAGGAATGGAATGAAAATAAATAATGAATGAAAAATAAAGATAGGAATCACACGATGGGTAGAAAAAGAGATAAACGGCACATGACAAGTGGGGAAAAACAGTTGTAATGATGGGGACCAAAGACCAGGGATGTGCACAGCTGTGACAGAGCAACGGTTTGTCCTGGGGCTTGACTAGAACAGAACCATAAATGGAGGGAGACTCAGAAAAGGAGTAGATGCATGTATCTATACTGGAATATTAACTCGCCCTGAAATATTGCTGTTGCCAATGGTTTTACCTTCCTCCTTGATATTCCTTCTTCTCACTCTACAAAAACTCTGAGGAGCCTCTTCCAAACCTATGGCTTTAGCTCCAGAAATGTTGATGACTTTCAGACTATGGAAATTATTATTTCTAGTCCACAGTAGCATATTCAACCTCGCAGTGAACATCTCCACTTAATTTTAAAGGAGTATTGAACTTAAAATGTGCAAAGCTGGGATTGCTGGCAAGATGGCTGAATAGGAACAGCTCCGGTCTGCAGCTCCCAGCGAGATCAACGCAGAAGGTGGGTGATTTCTGCATTTCCAACTGAGGTATATGGTTCATCAAATTGGGACTGGTTGGACAGTGGGTGCAGCCCATGGAGGGCGAGCCAAAGCAGGGTGGGGTGTCATCTCACCCGGGAAGTGCAAGGGGTCGGGGAATTTCTTCCCCTACCCAAGGGAAGCCATGAGGGACTGAGCCTGAGGAACCCTGCACTCCAGCTCAGATACTGCGCTTTTCCCATGGTCTTCACAACCCACAGACCAGGAGATCCCTTCTGGCGCCTAACCCCACCAGGGCCCTGGGTTTCAAGCACAAAACAAGATGGCTGTTTGGGCAGACACCAAACTAGCTCAGGAAGTTTTTTTTTTTTTTTTTTTTCCATACCCCAGTGGCTCCTGGAACGCAAGTGAGACAGAATCATTCACTCCTCTGGAAAGGGGTGCTGAAACCAGGGAACCAAGTGGTCTGGCTCAGTGGGTCCCACCCTCATGGAGCCCAGCAAACTTAGATCCATTGGCTTGAAATTCTTGCAGCCAGCACAGCAGTAGTCTGAGATTGGCCTGAGATGCCCCAGCTTGGTGGGGGGGGGGGCGGTGGGGTGCCTGCCATTGCTGAGGCTTGAGTAGGCAGTTTTCCCCTCATAGTATAAACAAAGCCACCAAGAAGTTCGAACTGAGTGGAGTCCACTGCAGCTCAGCAAGGCCACTGTGGTCAGACTGCCAGATTTCTCCTTCCTGAGCAGGGCATCTCTGAAAAAAAGGCAGCAGCCCCAGTCAGAGACTTGTAGATAAAATCCCCACCTCCCTGGGACGAAGCACCTGGGGGAAAGGGCAGCTGTGGGCGCAGCTTCAGCAGACTTAAACGTCCCTACCTGGCAGCTCTGAAGAGAACAGCAGATCTAACAGCACAGTGTTGAAGCTCTGATAAGGGACAGAGTGCCTCCTCAAGTGGGTCTCTGACCCCCGTATATCCTGACTAGGAGACACCTCCCAGTAGGGGCCGACAGACACCTCATACAGGAGAGCTCTGAGCGGCATCTCGTGGTTGCCCCTCTGGTATGAAGCTTCCAGAGGAAGGAACAGGCAGCAATCTTTGCTGGTCTGCTGTCTCCGCTGGTGATACCCAGGCAAACAAGGTCTGGAGCGGATCTCCAGAAAACTACAGCAGACCTGCAGTAGAGGGGCCAGACTGTTAGAAGGAAAACTAACAAACAGAAAGGAATAGCACATCCACTCAAAGACCCCATCTGAAGGTCACCAACATCAAAGACCAAAGGTAGATAAATCCATAAAGATGGGGAGAAACCAGCGCAAAAAGCCTGAAAATTCCAAAACCAGAACGCCTCTTCTCCTCCAAAGGATCATAATTCCTCACCAGCAAGGGAACAAAATTGATTGGAGAATGAGTTGACGAAGTGACAGAAGTAGGCTTCACAAGGTCGGTAATAACAAACTCCTCCAAGCTAAAGGAGCATGTTCTAACCCAATGCAAGGAAGCTAAGAACCTTGAGAAAAGGTTAGACAAATTGCTAACTAGAATAATCAGTTTAGAGAAGAACATAAATGACCTCATAGAGCTGAAAGACACAGCACGAGAACTTTGTGAAGCATACACAAGTATCAATAGCCGAATCAATCAAGCAGAAAAAAGGATGTCAAGAGACTGAAGATCAACTTAATGAAATAAAGTGAGAAGACAAGATTAGAGAAAAAAAGAATAAAAAGGAACTAACAAAGCCTCCAAGAAATATGGGACTATGCGAAAAGACCAAATCTATGTCTGATTGGTGTACCTGAAAGTGACGAGGAGAATGGAACCAAGTTGGAAAACACTCTTGAGGATATTAACCAGGAGAACTTCCCCAATCTAGCAAGACAGGCTAACATTCAATTTCAGGAAATACAGAGAACACCACAAAGATACTGCTCGAGAACAGCAACCCCAAGACATAATCGTCAGACTCACCAAGGTTGAAATGAAGGAAAAAATCTTAAGGGCAGCCAGAGAGAAAGGTCAGATTACTCACAAGGGAAGCCCCTCAGACTAACAGTAAATATCTCTGCAGAAACCCTACAAGTCAGAAGAGAGTGGGGCCCAATATTCAACATTCTTAAAGAAAAGAATTTTCAACCTGGAATTTCATATCCCGCCAAACTAAGCTTCATAGTGAAGGAGAAATAAAATCCATTACAGACAAGCAAATGCTGAGAGATTTTGTCACCACCAGGCCTGCCTTACAAGAGCTCCTGAAGGAAGCACTAAACATGTAAAGGAACAACCGGTACCAGCCACTGCAAAAACATGCCAAATTGTAAAGACCATCAACACTGTGAAGAAATTATATCAACTAACGGGCAAAATAACCAGCTATCATCATAATGACAGGATCAAATTCACATATAACAATATTAACCTTACATGTTAATGGGCTAAATGCTCCAATTAAAAGACACAGACTGGCAAATTGGATAGAGTCAAGACCCATCAGTGTGCTGTATTCAGGAGACCCATCTCATGTGCAAAGATGCACACGGCTCAAAATAAATGGATGGAGAATATTTACCAAGCAAATGGAAAGCAAAAAAAATCAGGAGTTACAATCCTAGTCTCTGATAAAACAGACTTTAAACCAACAAAGATCAAAAGAGACAAAGAAGGCCATTACATAATGGTAAAGGGATCAATGCAACAAGAAGAGCTAACTATCCTAAATATATATGCCCCCAACACAGGAGCACCCAGATTCATAAAGCAAGTTCTTAGAGACTTACAAAGAGACTTAGATTCCCACATAATAATTGTGGGAGACTTTAACACCCCACTGTCAATATTAGACAGATCAATTAGACAGAAAATTAGCAAGGATATTCAGGACTTGAACTCAGCTCTGGAAAAAGTGGACCTAAGAGACATCCACGGAACTCTCCACCCCAAATCAACAGAATATACATTCTTCTTTTCACCTCATCACACTTATTTTAAAATTGACCACAAAATTTGAAGTAAAACTCTCCTCAGCAAATTCAAAAGAAAGGAAATCATAACAAACAGTCTCTCAGACCACAGTGCAATCATATTAGAACTTAGGATTAAGAAATTCAATCAAATCAGCACAACTACATGGAAACTGAACAACCTGCTCCTGAATGACTACTGGGTAAATAATGAAATGAAGGCAGAAATAAAGATGTTCTTTGAAACCAATGAGAATGAAGACACAACGTACCAGAATCTCTGGGACACATTTAAAGCAACGTGTAGTGGAAAATTTATAGCACTAAAGGCCCACAAGAGAAAGCAGGAAAGATCGAAAGTTGATACCCTAAAATCAAAATGAAAAGAACTAGAGAAGCAACAACAAACAAATTCAAAAGCTAGCAGAAGACAAGAGATAACTAAGATCAGAGCAGAACTGAAGGACATACAGACACGAAAAACCCTTCAAAAAAATCAATAAACCCAGGAACTGGTTTTCGGAAAAGATCAACAAAATAGCTAGACCAAGAGCCAGACTAATAACGAAGAAAAGAAAGAAGATCAAATAGATGTGTAATAAAAAAAGATATAGGGGATATCACCACTGATCCCACAGAAATACAAATTACCATCAGAGAATACTATAAACACCTCTATGCAAATAAACTAGAAAATCTAGAAGAAGTGAATAAATTCCTGGACACATACACCCTCCCAAGTCTAAACCAGGAAGAAGTCAAATCCCTGAACAGACTGATAACAAGTTCTGAAATTGAGGCAGTAATTAATAGCCTACCAACGAAAAAAGGTCCAGGACCAGATGGATTCACAGCTGAATTTTACCAGAGGTACAAAGAGGAGCTGGTACCACTCCTTCTCAAACTATTCCAAACAATAGAAAAAGAGAGAATCCTCCCTAACTCATTTTATGAGGCCAACATCATCCTGATACCAAAACCTGGCAGAGACAAAACAAAAAAAAAGAAAATTTCAGGCCAATATCCCTGATGAACTTCGATGCGAAAATCCTCAATAAAATACTGGCAAACCGAATCCAGCAACACATTAAAAAGCTTATCCACCACAATGAAGTCAGTTTCATCCCTGGGATGCAAGGCTGGTTCAACATACACAAATCAATAAACGTAATCCATCACATAAACAGAACCAATGACAAAAACCACATGATTATCTCAATAGATGCAGAAAAGGTCTTTGACAAAATTCAACAGCCCTCCATGCTAAAAACTCTGAATAAGCTAGGTATTGGTGGAACATACCCCAAAATAATAAGAGCTATTTATGACAAACCCACAGCCAATATCATAGTGAATGGGCAAAAGTTGGAAGCACTCCCTTTAAAAACTGGCACAAGACAAGGATGTCCTCTCTCGCTCACTCCTATTTAACATAGTATTGGAAGTTCTGGCCAGAGCAATCAGGCAAGAGAAAGAAATAAAGGGTATTCAAACAGGAAGAGAGGAAGTCAAATTATCTCTTTGCAGAAGACATGATTGTGTATTTAGAAAACCCCATCATCTCAGCCCCTAATATCCTTAAGCTGATAAGTAACTTCAGCAAAGTCTCAGGATACAAAATCAACGCAAAAATAACAAGCATTCCTATACACCAATAACAGACAAACAGAGAGCCAAATCATGAGTGAACTCCCATTCGCTATTGCTGTAGAGAGAATAAAATACCTAGGAATACAATTTACAAGGGATGTGAAGGACCTCTTCAAGGATAACTACAAACCACTGCTCAAGGAAATAAGAGAGGACACAAACAACTGGAAAAACATTCTATGCTCATGGATAGGAAGAATTAAGGCTGTGAAAATGGCCAGACTGCCCAAAGTAATTTATAAATTCAGTGCTATCTCCATCAAGCTACCATTGACGTTCTTCACAGAATTGGAAAAAACTACTTTAACTTCATATAGAACCAAAAAAGAGCCCACATAGCCAAGACAATCTAAGTAAAAAGAACAAAACTGGAGGCATCATGCTACCTGACTTCAAACTATACTACAAGGCTACAGTAACCAAAACAGCATGGTACTGGTATCAAAACAGATATATAGACCAATGGAACAGAACATAGGCCTCAGAAATAACACCACACATCTAGAACCATCTGATCTTTGCCAAACCTGACAAAAACAAGCAATGGGGAAAGGATTCCCTATTTAATAAATGGTGTTGGAAATAGCTAGCCATATGCAGAAAACTGAAACTGGACCCCTTCCTTACACCTTATACAAAAATCAACTCAAGATGGATTAAAGACTTAAACATAAGACCTAAAACCACAAAAATCCTAGAAGAAAACCTAGGCAATACCATTCAGAGCATAGGCATGGACAAAGATTTCATGTCTAAAACACCAAAAGCAATGGCAACAAACGCCAAAATTGACAAATGAGATCTAATTCAACTAAAGAGCTTCTGCACAGCAAAAGAAACTATCATCAGAGTGAACAGACAGCCTAAGAATGGGAGAAAATTTTTGCAATCTATCCATCTGACAAAGGGCTAATATCCAGAACCTACAAAGAACTTAAACAAATTTACAAGAAAAAAAAAACAATCCCATCAAAAAGTGGGCAAAGGATATGAACAGACACTTCTCAAAAGAAGACATTTATGCAGCCAACCAACATATAAAAAAATGCTTATCATCACCGGTCATTAGAGAAATGCAAATGAAAACCACAATGAGATACCATATTATGCCAGTCAGAATAGCGATCATTAAAAGTCAGGAAGGCTGGGCATGGTGGCTCACGCCTGTAATCCCAGCACTTTGGGAGGCCAAGCAGGCGGATCACAAGATTGGGAGTTTGAGACTAGCTTGACCAACATGGAGAAACCCTGTCTCTACTAAAAATACAAAAATTAGCATGGTGGCATGCACCTGTAATTCCAGCTACTGAGGAGGCTAAGGCAGGATAATTGCTTGAACCTGGGAGGCGGAGGTTGCAGCGAGCTGAGATCATGCCATTGCATGCCAGCCTGGGCAAAAAAAGCAAACAATTCCATCTCAAAAAAAAAAAAAAAAAAGAAATAAATAAAAAGTCGGGAAACAACAGATGCTTGAGAATATGCAGAGAAACAGGAACACTTTTACACTGTTGGTGGGACAGTAAATTAGTTCAACCATTGTGGAAGACGGTGTGGCGATTCCTCAAGGACCGAGAACTACAAATACCATTTGATCCAACAATCCCATTACTGGGAATATACCCAAAGGATTATAAATTGTTCTACCATAAAGATACATGTATAGGTATGTTTATCGTGGCACTATTCACAATAGCAAAGACTTGGAACCAACCTAAATGTCCATCAGTTGATAAAGAAAATAGATTGGATAAAGAAAATGTGGCACATACGCACCATGGAATACTATGCAGCCATAAAAAAGGTTGAGTTCATGTCCTCTGCAGGGACATGGATGAAGCTGGAAACCATCATTCTCAGCAAACTATCACAAGAACAGAAAAGCAAAGCAAACACTGCATGTTCTCATTCATATGTGGGAGTTGAACAATGACAATGCATGGACACAGGGAGGGGAACATCACACCCTGGGGCCTGTCGGAGGGTAGGGCGGTAAGGGAGGGATAGCATTAGGAGAAATACCTAATATAAGTGATGGGATGATGGGTACAGCAAACCACCATGGCACGTGTATACCTATGTAACAAAACTGCTCATTCTGCACATGTACCTCAGAACTTAAAGTATAATAAAGAAAAAGAAAAAAAATGTGCAAAGCTGAACTCTCCATTTTTAGTGCCCCCACCCCATTTTGTAGTTCCTATGTTCCACATTTTGGTGAACAGAAATATCTCCACTAACTTGCCCAAACCAGGAACTATTCTAAGTCTTTCTATATTGTCCCTTCTCTCTCCAAATGGCTACTAAAATTTAACTCTTAAGTGTTTCTAAAGTTGCTCTTTCTCTTCATTCTACTGGTCTTCCTGATTTGAGCTCTCTCCCCTCCTCACTGTGTCCAATCCTAACGTTAGAGTTATATTCCTAAAAATTAGATCATGTTACCACCTACTCAAAGGCCATCAACAGTCTCAGGCCCAAGGTCAACCTCCTTCCATGACCAGATCAGAGTTTCTAGTCTTCACTCTGCCAACCTCTCCACCTTTACCTTCTCCCATCCATGAACTCACTCTCACTGCATGACTACAACTGTTTTGAAACAATAGAGAAAAGAACAAGATCCACATATTCCCTCAATTTGGGAAACTTTATGCCATCAATTCTTAGTATCTATATTTTTGTATTGATTTTTACATAAATTGAAGATTTTATTATTAAGCAAGTTTTTGCTTGTTTCCACAAAACAAGACACTGCATAGTTTTCAAGTGTGGGAGGTGAGGATCACTTATTATGGCCATATCTGTTTTTCTCTCCCCCAGACGATCCCTTGGCTCTTGTAACACACAACTTTGTTTGTTTGTTTGTTTGTTTGTTTTTGGAGACAGGGTTTTGCCCTCTTGCCCAGGCTGGAGTGCCATGTAGTGATCATAGCTCAAAGTGATCCTCCCATCTCAGCCTCACCAGTAGCTGAGACTACAGGTGTGTGCCACCACGCCCAACAAATTTTTGTATTTATTGTAGAGACAGGGTTTTGTCATGTTGCCCAGGCTGGTCTCGAACTCCTGGGCTAAAGTGATCAAATGATTCACCTGCCTCCACCTCCCAAAGTGCGGGGATTACAGGCATGAGCCACGGTGCCCAGCCACACCACTTGCTCTGTGATTTGTTCTAACACGAGCTGCTCCTGCGCTGCATTTTTCTGTCGGGCTGTTTTTGCGGGTTCTCTTTCTCATGGATGTTGTGCTGATTACCTTCCCTAGCACGGTGCCTACATATAACACAGGCCCCATAAAATCTGTCATCGTCATCATCCTCACTATAATAAAAAGTAAAGTCTTCTCATATCTTTGTGATTACCAAATGTCTTAGTATGTTGGAAATCAGTACTAAACATTTCCTGGTGAATAAGTGGCTTCTAAGATTTTGCAGAGCTTTATCTGCCACTGTGTGGGAAGACACAGGATGCTTAGTTATTCTGATATGATATGCTTTGCGTATTCACACAGAATCATAGCCATTTACTCTAAATTTTTGTCCCATAACCTTCCATGCCACATGATGAAAAATGTTAACAATCACAGAGTCACAGATGTGTCTGGGTTATCAAAGCCAGTTCAGTAGCTGAGAATTTTCACACACACAAAACATTCCAGCAAACAATGGGATATAACTGTATCTTTGGCAACAGCTAGGAGCTCACCTTTTCTTCATTACCAACACAACTCCAAGAAATATAATCACGAACAGCAAGATGCCTGCAATGACTCCAGCAATTTTAACTGTATGGTCTGTCTGTTTCTCGGGTTCTGGGACTGGTTTTGGAGTGGCAGCTCCTGAAGATGAAAGGAAATGAAAAAGGAGAGACAGTAGGTAAGAGAGAATAAAGATGTCACATTTTTAAAAATTTCGCTGCATTTAACAGAGTAATAAGACTTATCAGAGCCAGCAGACAGACAAGCTTTGATTTTTTAAACAGCTTTCATATGCACTGAAAGCAGCGTAATTGTTCATATTGTTCTTCAATATTTTACTAAACCATACACAAGCTGGATAGCACACCCATGCCTGACCCTTTTCTAAGAGACTCTTCTCAAACATTTTTTTTTTAGAAAAATATTATTTTATTATCTCTATTGGCTCCTGCTCTTTCTGCCATTTAAAAACTTACTAACAGCACAATAGCTATCCCTAAGCCTTTATCCAAATTTGATTTGCTGGAACATTTTCATCAATTATTTTTCATAAACGAAGCAGTAATTCCATAACATATTAGTCCAAACACCTGGAAAACTGAGATAAGCTCATTTACCATGCATTTTTACCAGCAATTGTTTTTTAACACAATAGAGTTTTTTCCCCTGCCTTTGGAAATCTAAATCTAGGTCACATCTGGTAGGCAAAAGACTCCTTCTAAGCAATTTATTCACAAAGTGGAAGCGGCTGATGATCACACCACTGGCACCCACATTTAAAATCTGTTTAAATGAGATAACCAGGGTCTTACAGTGGTGGTGGCTGTCTTAGCTCCCCTTTCTCATGTCTAAAACATGAGACATGTTTGTCCTGTTTACTATAATGTAATGGAATGTCAAATCCATGTCTGATGAAATATACATTTCCTCTGCTAAGTGCATTCAGGATGAAAAATATTAGGAATGCAATGTTCAATTCCCTAAAAAGACTCCTTTTTAAAAGGGCTTGTACTTTTAAAATCAGAATGTGATGATGCTCTGAGTCACACCACCCTTACTAGGTGACAGGTCATTCCGAATGGAGGAATTTTATGTCCAAATTTTCCTCCTTAGAATTTTCTTTTTGTGTTGGTAAAAATGTAATTAAATTGGAGTGTTTGTAAACCAGCTCTTTCCACTCTGTCATGAGGTTTTCCACTCCTACATCACCTGACTCACGAAAACCTTAGCTGTCACTGTGTCTGAGCCCTTGGGCAGGGCAGACCAAGACCAGGAGGACAAACTCTAAAATGAGTCATCACTGAGAAAGAGGGAGTGCCAGATATCACCTTCCATCTGTTTTTTTGTGTCCTTTGGGAACACGTAAATGATGTTTCTTTCCAAAGTTATTCCTGGTGAGATTTTATACATGAGGACCTGCATTCTGAACATGGCTGTAGTCATTAGACTGACCCCAGGAAGTGAGTCAAGGTCAGGGAAGAAGCAAGTTGGAAGCTCATCAGTGTTTCCATGACAAAGCATATTCCAATCATTTGAGAGCCGCAACAGCAGCAGCCATGATGCAAAAAACACACCTTATGAAATAAAAACCCTTCTGAAGAAGCCTCTACAGGTCAATTTTATTTCTGACAATGTCGAGAATAAGTCCTGCTATTTTGATTCAATGAATATCCCTCAAACTAGTTGTTCAGTTAAATCTTTAAGGTATTAATGTTAATTATCCTTTATGGTAATTACATCTGAAATACACCACTCCAATATTCTATTGGAACATATCACCAGGTGGTTGACTGGGAGGAAATTGTCACATTAAACAAATTGCTAAGAAAAACCTAAAGATAAAATGTGTATGTGGATAAACAAAATTTTTTTAAGTTAAATAAGCAATCTATACAAAAAGAAGTAACATTTGAAATTCACGAAACTGAAAAAAGTCTGTTTTTCCATTTTGATTTTGTGTCCAATTAAAACAAATTTTTAAAATAAAATCAAATTGGTTTTATTCTTCCAAATGTTGACATACTGGAAGCCATTCCATTTATCTCACTAGTTATAGATAGCTGGCTCTCCATGTATATTTCCTAAATAGATGAGTTAAGGTATGTTTTGTAACTAAGTTATGTCACTAAATGCAACACTTGGGAAAAAATGTTTAGAAAAACTTATTTACCTTAAGACATTTTAATATAAAAATAGCACACATGTAATGCATACATTGTGAACACTCAGTAGAGGAGGGTCTGGCTCTGGAGGAACTGATGAATGACTATTCTGCTTTGGGCCAAGGAGGGGTGGTTACCTGCAGCCTTTCATCCCCTTTAGGAAGCAGCATGCACATTGCTATGCAGCCTGTGGAAGCTCAGTATTATCATTTCTTAGCACTGACTTTTAACTCATTTCACATTGCAGGTCAAGGGAATGAAATGTTCTATCTTGGCCTGACACAGTTGCAACGTGATGACAGTAGCAACCACGCTAAATGGGACAGTGACTCAGAAAAGGTGGGAGGGCTGCCTGGGAGTGGCCATCCGGTTGAGTCGGGTGTTTGGGTTTAGGACTCTGCAGAAGCATCAGTGTAAACACAAACAGCCCTCGGATAACCTGATGGGTGGGTGTCACTGACTCCAGGACCCTTGCCCAGGAAGTTCCTGCTTTCCTGCCTGTGCCCTGTCCCTCTATCCCTGCCTGAAATGAACATCTTTAGGCTCTCCTTAAATAGGATGCTCCTCGCTCCTCTTTTATTGCTTTGGGAACATGTGGTTCTGGTTATGACCTGTCAGCGGGCCTTGGACAGGGGATATTTTTGACACAACATGGTTGCAACTGATGGTTGTTTATTTTTCCTCACCCAAATCTATGAATTTAACAGTATAATTTCTAAACTGCTTGGCAAAAGAGTTGTTTTCATTCTATTTCCCCCTCGGTCTTGTTATTTTCTTGCCAGGTTTCTCATGGTATAAACTTTTCCTTTTTTTCGTATAAATTTTAATTGCTTATTAAAAGGCATTTTCTCTTCTTGTGTGTATTCTGTTAGGACAGCAGTGTGCATTTAGTTCCTTTTGAAGAGAATAAACTTGCATGTGTCCATTTATCAGTGGATATTATCTAGGCCTGCTACTGTATCGTATTCATTGCACTGGTGAATAAGCTAAATATTACAGGGAGATTAAGAGACTGCTAAAATCATAGAGCCTAATCCTCACAGATGCCCAGTCTACTGACACCTAGTGATAACGCTGGTTATTATTTTTATAATGGCCAAGAAAATAAAAAAGAGTGGTATTCCAGTCAAATTGCATTAAGATTTCAGTTATAACATCTAGTATGTAAAACAAACAAACAAACAAACAAAAAAACTCAAAACAAATAGAATGATTAACCAATGCAGTATTTAGCTGGTTTTCAACTTGGCAGAAAACAATTCCACTTTGGCCCAGTGTTCAACATTAAATTAAATAACAGCAGCAAGCCAGGCTGAGAACACGATGTACTCAGCTACTGGCTTGAGGTCTGGGCCCAATTTTGACTACTGAACTGGCTGCACAAATTTTCCCAGAAGATCCAAGGGTACAAGCCCAGAAGGCCATGAAGGCTGTCAGTGATGCCCAGAGCTACTGACCATGCTGCCCACAGCACGGGCTGCTTTCACCCCGAGTGAACGGGAAGCCTTCACAAAGGGAGGGGAGTGGCAGAGTTAGGAAGAGCCGCAGGGACAGCTCAGCTGCAGAACTTTGTACGGTGGTGACTAGTACGAGGTTGACCTTGAATGTGGAGGAAAAAAAATCCAGCAATATTCTTCATTTATTCAACAAGCATTTATTGAGTAGCTAACTGCTTGCCAAGCACTGTTTAAGGAATACAGTGGTGAGCAGATGGACAAAACAAAAACTTCTGACCTCATGGAACTTAAATTCTTGTGGGGAAGGCAGACACCAAGGTAAACCAATATTGTAGGCAGTGTCTGGCCAGGCTAGCTGTAGAGAAAAATCAAGAGGAGTGGGCTGGGGGGTGAAGGCAAGGCAGCTGTTAGGATGGGGGATTGGAGAAGGAATTACTGAGAAAATAACATTCGAGCAGAGACCTGAAAGAGGAAAGGGAGTGGGAGAGTGACATCCAGGGAGGAGAAAAAGGGAAAAGGTGCAAATGAGACTGAAATACTGTGACTGGAGTGTGGTGAACTGCGGAGAAGGTGAAGCATAATTTTAGGGTGGGGAACACCTCCTTAGATAGCTGGAAGGACTCTCTCTGCTTGAGAAGCCTTGGGAGGATTCTGAGCAGAGGAGGAACTTGATCTGGCTTATATTCAACAACACTATCCCGGCAGCTGTGTGTACTGCAGGCTGTAGAGGGCCACGGTGGAGGCAGGGACCTCAGTTATGAGGCTGTTACGAAGATGCAGGGAAGACACTCATGGCTCGGAGTGAGAAGGTAGCAGTGCAGGTGGCAAGATGCCATCAAACTTGAGACACGCTGTGATGGTCCAGCCATCAGTTTTGCTGATGAACTGGATGTCGAGTGTGTTAGGATAACAACCAGATTTCTGGCAGGAGTCACTGGACAGACACAGCTGCTACTAACTGACAGGGCGAGAACTGCAGGAGGAGCAGGTTTGGAGGGGTGGGTGGGCAGACCAAGAGTTTAGTTTTGGACCAATGAGGTTTGAGATATTTGACATACAAAAGAGATAGCAAGTAGGCAGTTGGATGGATATACAGGGGAGAGACCTGGGTGTAGAATATAAATTTGAGGTTGTCATAAAAAAGATGGTGATTACAGTCATGAGTCGGCCGGGGGACACTTAGGAGGTGAACAAGGGAAACAATGGCGAGTCAAGGAGGATGGAACTCAGCCACATGGAGGCGGATGTCCAGGCGAATACAGACACAGGGAGCATCCGCACGGAGCAGCCAGAGAGGAAGAAAGGGATCACGAAACAGTCTTTTTTTTTTTTTTCTTAAGATGGGAGAAATGACAGCATCTCTGAATGTGAATGCTAATGATACCACAGAGAGGGCAAGTTGATGATGCGGGAGGGAAAGGAGCTGCCTGCTGGAGGGAAGCCCTTGCAGAGGCAGGAGGTGGGACCAGCACGCAGAACCAGGAGGGCTGATGTTTCACCCAGAGGAATGGCAGAAAGCCACACACGCAGCAATGCACAGGCTCTTGGCAGAGCAGATGTGCTGGTCTCGGAGCAGAGCATTTGAAAGGTCTCTTTTGATGGCTTCATTTTCTCAGGGAAAAAGGAACCAAGAAGATGAGGGGAGACTGAGGACCAGAACGGAGGTGTGAGAAATCTCAGGCCAAAAAGTTTTGAAGTTGTCTAGAAGAGGGAAGGGAGGGATGTCCCAGGCTGGGCATGGGTGGGATCTGCTGGTAGCCAACCAGGAGTTCCAAGGACACAGAAGACAGGGTTGGAAGGGGGCTAAGGCGTGAGAGAGAAGGGGAAGGTGGGCCAGTGAGAGCAATCCTGATGGCCACGAGCCAACAGTGAGGGTGGGAAGTGGGGCTGTGGCTGTATCCAAGAGCATGCAGAGCCCTGGGCCGTCTCTTCACTCCTCCTAGTTAGGATGAAGAAGGGGAAGAGGAGGAAAAAAAAAAAGGTAGGGGGTGATCCCTACTCAGACTTACATTGGGGAGGGGTGTGACCAGTGTTCAGATCAGAGATACAGAAGCATCCCTGTGACACTCAGATGTTCCCTCTAAATATAAGGGATGCAGCTGTGAACGTGGGCTAGCACTGTCCTGTTCATATGTGTAGCTAATGTTGGCTTCCACAGCCTCCGAATTAGCAGTCCCTTATTTAGTACGTTTTGTGCTCAAGGTACTGGAACAAGGCTCTGCAGGGGAATTACAGTTGAGTATGTGCCTCTTCCTTCAGGGAGTTGACCACAGTAAATAAGGCAAGAAGCCTTAAGTGTCACAGGTAAGCTACAGAGTCCAGCTGGGGAAGAGTGGAGGGGATGAGGGAGGGCTGCTTGTCAGAGGCTGCAATAATGAATGGGCTGGAAGGACCGGGAAGGTTTCAACGCTGGGTGGGAAGAGTGCCTCATAAGCCAGAACAAAGGGGCCTCTGGAGTCACATACTAGCTTCAAGGGCAGGGTCTGGAGCAGGGGCTGGGGGTGATTGGGAAGAGGATTTGGAACTGAGGCTTTATGGTGGGATGGGTGTTGCTCACTGGGTAGGACAGCCCAGATTAAATTTAATAAATAAGGAACCACAGAAAATAACAGAGCAGTACCTTGAGAACAACTGGGCAGCAATACGCAGGCTCACTGAAGAAGGGAAGGGAAGAAAGTTGGGGAGCCATGGGAAGGCTACTGCCCCACCCAGGCCTGGAGCCTCCCCTGCCTGAATTGCAAGGGTGGCTGGAACGAGCAGGACACAAGAGACTCACAGAGGCACAGTCAGCTGTGTACAGGTGACAACACCCACAATGGCTCTGGGACTACATGGCCAGCTGGGGCTGTGTGTTGGGTTCAATGTCTGAATTGAACCTGAGCAACAAACTACCCCATTCACACCACATGCAAAAGGTTTCAGTGGCAAACCAAATACCACAAAGCCACTCTTGGTATTTTGGGGAGAAAGGAAGAAAAAAGGGGCTAAGGATAGTAACAATGGGAACTGCTGAAAAGAAAAGCTGAGGAGGCTGAAAAACCTTAAGAGATGCGACAGGGAGAAGAGCTAAAAGTAGAAAATAAAATGGAAGCAGTGGAAATATGTAAAAATATTGTTCCTTCAAGTGCGTTTCAAAGAGCACTGGTCCCAAAAGATAATCTAAAATTTAAATTCAGTACTCCATCACTTTGTGCTAGCATTTTAATGACTTTCATGGAATACTCTATTTTAATTAATTTTCCTTTTGTGTGTGTGTGAACATATGCAGAGGTAAATTTCTATACTTTTTCTTAAAAACAGCAACATCCTTGTTTTAAAGATCATTGTGAGACAGTTCATTCAGGTCTTGTTGCCCAGAGAATTAAAATCCTTTGCAGTCGTGTTTAGTTTTTTTTCAGCTGTTCCTTCTTCACACTATACATAATCACAAAACACCTCCTAGATTTTTCATTTAAATTACATATCATTGTTTTTCTTCCTGGGAATGCGAAGTCAATCACTATTCCTGGAATAATCTACAGTCACATTTTGTGTATTCTTTGTAACCTGATTATGCTTTTGAATTTATAACTCTTCTTCTGTCCCTAATTTCCAGTGTAGGGCAAACAGAGCATATACAATGTACAAGTAATAATCAGAAACATAATTTTTCATATAAGACTGAGATAATGGATTGTTTGATATATATCTTCTCTAAAAAAATCAATCTTTTTTTTATTTTTGTTCTAATTTCATGACAGTTACTGCCTCATTTATTGATGTGGCTGACGCCCTGTGGAGAAGATGATCTATCAAAGCCTTATCACTTATCATCTGGACACTAAAAGTCCAAGAGAATTATTACTGCTCTTACTTTTTTGATGAAATAGTTTTATTTTTTCCATTTGAATTTCTCAAATCATTATCAAGTAATAAAATAGGGAAACAAATTGTCAATAATAAGTTATCAACTGTGTGCAACTTTCACATAAGTGAATAATCAAGAAAGGAAGTGGGGGTGGCTGCTTCCAAAACAGATGATTCTTGAAGATCATGTAGTTCAGAATGGAAGTTTCCAACCATTTGCTTGAAACTAAACTTTGAAGGCATTAAAATGGAAACCTACTGTCTCTCAAAATTTCTTCCAGATTTGTATTTTAGGTCATGGTCTAGACCTCGTGTTTACCTCTTAACATTTTTTCCTGTGGGAGAAAGGATCACCACAGCTTCCTACACAAAGTAGTTGTTGTTTGCAAAAACCCCTTAGAGCTTTTCCTGCTGTCTGAAATTTGTCATTCACCATGTCATCAAAAAGTAAGTATACCTAGTCTATTCTGTATGCTTGCTAGAAGTATCAGTATTTCTGAGGCTCAAAAAATGTAAAGCCTAGCAAATTGCATGAGATGTGTGACATGACTTTCACAGGGCCTAAGAACTACACACACAAAAGATGGCCTTTTAGAATTGTGATGAGGACTCACAGGGTCTTAGGAGAGAGTGGAAGTCATGTACTCTCCAGACTCTCATTTAGTAAACACACAATAGTTCCTCAAACAATAAATGGCTTTAATAAATATGGCTTATATTTATTGTGGTGTTCTGTTTAATATATTCTAAAACAGAGGGTCTCCAATTATAGGAAGTTTAAAACTCAGGCTGGGTGAAGAATCATTTGGAGAGCTTTGAAACATGCAGATGGCTGGGTTCCCTGTGGATTCTGGATCAAAGGTCTGAGGTAGGACCCAGGAATCTATGTAACACCTTTGGGGATTCCCTACACAACATGGAGAAAAACCCAACTCTAGAACCATGGCTCCAAAGTATGAGTGGGGAAGTTTTTCAGACTATGGCAAAATGAGAAAAAAAATGTAATTGTGTTGTTATCCTTAAAACATCTCCTAATATAATAATATCTTACTTTCTCAGCAATCCAATTTCCATCATTGATTGCACTATTTGAAAAGATCCTTTTATACAATGAAGAGGCAAACGTGGTGGAATCAAATCCTCATTTATGACTAGTCCCAGTATGTAGAGATTGGAAGACACTCTGAATTGTAAAGGAATTTAAAGTATATTGATCAACTGCCTGGGTGCCACTAAATAAGATAGGAAGGAAGAAAACTAATCTTTTTGAAGACCTACTTTATATGCTGGGTAACTTATATAATTTTTATTTAATATTATACCATGAAGTATAATTAATACCAGTTTACAAATGAGGAAACTGAAGCAACAGAAGCCATCAAGATAAACAGCTTGTCCTAAGTCAGTGCAAGAGAAGGAATGGTGCTATACTCTAAACCCAGGGTGTCTGACTGTGAAGCCGACTCCTATTTCATTGCACTACAGCATCCCCAATCTAATACAGAAAACTTGAGTGGTTATTGCTCATGCTATGGAATACAAGACTCAAGTTAAAAGTGATCTTGGTCAGTTGTAAAGAGGAGGGCCTAACAAAAGAATGAAAAAGGAATGAATGAACAATTCAATAAGGAACTAATAATTCCGAAAGAAAAACAAGAGGAGAAAGGACTTCCTGGCCAAAGAGCAGAAAAGAAAGATCTGGTAATATGATCAATACAATTCTGAAATGTATGAGAGTAATGGCATGCACATAATCCTGGAGCATGATATACTAGTCATTATGTGGATGAGGAAAAGGAATCAAAGAAAAGAAACACAAATGATCGACGAGGTAAAAAAGAAGGACTACGAAGAAGGAGAAAAGGAACTAGGGTCATTTATCTAATGCAGGAGAAGGCAAGCAGGTGACCTGCCATCGGAGCTTCCCAAGAGTAAAGATCATTTCTTACCACCTTTGCTGTCTAGTGATTAACAGTCTCTTTAACACGGTGGGCATTTGACAAGTCTTTACTGAACGGATATTGTAAAAGACACAAGAAGCATTTGTAAAGAGAACAATAACCATGAGTGGTCTGTGTATAGATGGAGAAAAATATTTTTGAACATATAAGTGTAAAAGCAGGAGTTCAAGTTTGTACAGAGAAAGGCTGAGAGAGGCTTTCCCCTGTCTATGCACAATGTAGTCAGTATTCAGTAAAAGAGCAAGTAAATGAATTTTGGTTGTATTCAGTCCATGAAACTGGAATAAATTACAAAGGAGGTTTATTCCACCCTTGGGTTAAAGAATAGTCATCTGACACTAGAGAGGTCAGTTATTACTGTCCTTCCCAATCTCTAACGAGTCTAAAAATGCTACATATTTTTTTCTTTATTCTCACTGCCATCTATTTCTCTTCTGGATTTTTATGCCTGACTCCCAAGTAGATACCTTAGCCAGCGTCTTTGACATAGTGCAGCCATATGGATCTTCCTAAATAATAGCTCCAATCAAGTCACTCTTTCATTTAAAAAAACAAAATCCAATCCAAGAGCTTCTAAATGATTATTTCAAAAGGCCTTCCATGAGCTAACTCCAACCCCGTTTCCTAATATTATGCCACCCTCCTTTCTGAAATACACCAAACGGAAATGCCCAATTTCCCCAAACCCTCAATATTTCCCTTCCCAAGGCCTTTGCTCCTGCTGCATAGGAGCTTTCCCTACTCAATTTGTGTAGGTTCAAATCCTATCCATCTTCAAAGGCCACACATTCCAACTACTGCTCCTAATTGCTTTGCAGAAAAGTATTCTCTCTCCTGCTGAACTCCTAGAGCACCTTGCTTGTCCCCTCTTGCACAGAACTTAACTATTTTCAAACTCAAGTTCAGTTATTTTGGTAAATCTTTATGTCATACACTAAACATAAATTCCTTGAGACAAAAGTAGTCTTACTCATCTTTGTGGCCCTCACATGCTAAGAAAGAAGGAAGATGTTTGAACATGAGCTCCACTGAGGATGCCAAGAGATGGCCAGGAAGAAAAGAAGGGTTTTTCTTAGTATGGTGATGACAGATGAAAGTCTACTGTGGTTTGAATGTCCTCTGCAAAATTCATGTTGCAAATTTAGTTGCCATTGTAAGAGGCAGTATTAAGAGGTGGAGCCCTTAAGAGATGATTAAGTCATGAGGTCAGAGTTCTCATGAATGGATTAATGTCATTATTGTGGAAGTGGGTTTCTGATAAAAGGATGAGTTTGGTCCGATTTCTCCTCTCTGTCTCTCTTGCTTGCTTCTGCCTTCTGTCATGAGATGACCCTACCAGATACCAGCACAATGCTCTTGGATTGCCCAGCCTCCAGAACCATGAGTCAAATAAACTTTTATTGTTTATAAATGACTTGATTTGTGGTATTCTGTTACAGCTGCAGAAAACAGACTAAGACAAAATCCTTACCAGAAAATTTGCTGGCCAAACTTTCATCAATGATAAAAAGAGACTAACAGGAAGTAAGAGCATGGAAATAAATACTAGTGGCAAAACGTTATATCTTCAGCACGCAATGCTGTGAAATATATATCCATCAATGACTAGAACGTTAACTAGGTACATATCAGAGAGACACAAAGTGAGTATCTGTCAAGAATAAAGTGTTATAAACTCAATACTTGCAATGATTAAATAGATATAGGTAATTTGTCATGATTGTATATGGAGTTTGTTTTAGAAGTCTTTAAACTAGCCAAAATTTCTGCTGTATATTAATTACAATGGTCTGGGGCTCTTCAGAAAGTAAAAAACAGAGAAATGTCTAATAAGATAATTAGTAGGATTCAAACTATTAAAAGTAATTTTATTTAACAAAATGGCTATTGTAGTCCTATGATCCTACCATGGGAGCATTTTCGGACTTTGTTACTCATAGAAGTAAGGCAGAAATATAAATAATTCCCTTTATTAAGTCCCTAAACTGGCTAAAAGACACATGCAACTCACTTTGATGCTGTCTTTACCTATGTGCACGTGTGTGCATTTGTACATAAACATATACCAATATCTAAAGAAATTATTCAAAGACATATAAGGAGAACCCACTGAATTGGTACTACAATCACAAAGACTTTTGTTTATCATGTTTACTGTGAAAAGGTATTACATAAAATCCTGAGTAAAAAATACCAAATTAAATCACTGTAAGGACAACACCTACACAAAATCTCAGACAAAAGTTGGTATGCCAGTATGTATTTTGACTAAGAGCTCCAACTTGAATAAACTATGTTATAATTAATAATAAGCCATAATTAATAACTGCATCATTAGCAACACCAATAAGTAAATTACACATATTAAACTGAACATCAATTACACTGCTAAAGTGATGCATTGCTTGGATATTTACTAGAGTAAATGGAAAAGCTCATCAGAGATACTGATCGATATACTAAGCAGATGCCATTTATTAACTTCTAGGCAGGTGCCAAGTTTATTTTCAAACATCGTTTCTCAGAGACAGTTATTTATTCCTCTAAACAGAAAAACAGCATGTTGAAGAAAATTCGTGGCTAAGACCTGCTTCTAAGTAAGACTTCTCATTCCCTTACAAATAGCTTTATATTTGTCTACTTTCATACCTAGTGTCTGAAAAGGTTATTACATAAGATATCTATAATCTATATAATAGAGTTCTATTAAAGTGCATCCCCTCATGCTCTCTTGAGAACTGATGCTGTTGAAATATAAACACAAAGAAAGGCATCCTCATCTAAACTAAGGACGCTGAGGGACAAAGGAACCTCAAATGGCCAAGAAAGGGAGCCTGGTGTTCTATTCAGTGTGCTGGGTGGCAGGGAAGTATAAAATAGGTTATGCTCTGTTTTGGGCTATTACTGCTTGAAATAAAATAGCCATATTTGAAAATGCAGTAACTTTATTCATCAGCATCACCAACACCAGCATTGCTTATCATTGCCAACAGCAAGGTAA
The DNA here is from genome assembly GCF_029289425.2 of Pan paniscus. Lineage (NCBI taxonomy): Eukaryota > Metazoa > Chordata > Mammalia > Primates > Hominidae > Pan > Pan paniscus. The sequence continues at coordinate 30,321,666 of NC_073266.2, forward strand.
CAGCCTGGGTCATGCTGATGCTGCTTTTATCCCAAAGACAGGTAAATGGAAAATATCATCAGTGGGAGACTCATCACAGGTCTTCACATGTGATAGAATAATAATGTCCTTTTCTTGCTTCGGTGCTCCTGGAGACCACAGCATCCACATGGTGTTCAAGCAAATAATACCCTACATACTATCAAGAAATCCATTCATTTTCCCAGAAGTTCAATTTTGAATGTCTCTGAAGAGCTGCAGTGTCAACTTGGGACTGGCAGTGGCCTGGATTAATTACTGAGTCATCTTGAAAGCCTCATGGGCCATAAAACAATCCTATATTAGAGTAACAACAACAAAGCCACATGAGAAGCAGCAGCAACTGCTATTTCCACTGCCTTCCCTTGGAGCCAGGTTTGTGCTCTACTCTACGTGCATTTTTGCACTCGATGTCTCACCACTAACTATGAGGTAAAGAAATAGTATTCTCCCTGTTTTACAGATATGGAAGCTGAGATGTTGAGAGATCAAGAGATTTCCCCAAGAAGCCTGGACTTGAACCCACTACTTGCTGTGTACGTGCTTTCTAAACTGTGTGCATTGGGTTCCAGAGTTCCTGTGTGAATTTCCCTTTTAAAATCACAGTTAGGGAACTGTTAAGTCCAGATTCCTATCTAACATGTTAGAAAACTGCCAATGAAGTGGGCCATGTGGGTTTGAAAAGGATCTGGAATCTACCCCTGAGGTACACTTTCCTATCATCTGTACCATTAAGGGAAGGAGAGAGAACAAATTCCAGCAGGAAGCTCAGCTTTATCTTAGGTGGCCCACTGCAAGCTTGACATTTTTATTAAGACTGTCGATCTTTCTTTTAAGACTTTTGATCTTTCTAATAAAGCATGCAAATGTTGCATTTCATTCCGCAATACATCAATTTTTGACAAAAAAGTTTTTGCATTATTTATCATCAAGGAAAGTGATGCTCCCAGAAGATGCACCATGCTTGGCCTTGCGGTTTCATGGAGCCCAGGCTTTCCAGCCAACAAGCATTTGAGATGGGACAGCAGCTGGACAACGGCTCTCACTCAACAGTTCCACCATGGAGAGCGACCTCTCCTCCCCTTTTCCTAAGGACAACCTCCCCAGACAGAGAGAGGTTATTTCAAGAATATAGGGTAGCTAAGCTGGAAAAGCCATGACTTGAGAAATAATCAGAAATGAACGCCAAATCCAAGATCCTTTCACATTAAAAACAACAGCAGCAATTCTAAAAGTAGAAAAGTAGTATGTGCATGTTGCAGAATGGGGAGGCAGGTGATATTTTTAACATGATAGAATCTTAGAAGACAACTTTTAAAAGACTTTGGGCTTCACTCTCAGCCCATTGGAGACATGGAAGAACACGTTTCACACTGATATTGCTGAAAGGGCAAATGAGACCCATCTCCTCTAAGGACTGTGCTTTTTCTCTTTTCATTCGCCAGCCTGACTTCTCCCTTGATTTTTTGACAAGGTTGGTGAAAGTATTTAAAACAAGAATCCTTTCTTCAAAAAGGGGTATCATTTATTCTAAATTAATTCTTGATATTTTCTTGATCTGTTGCCTCCTCTACATCCTGCTGTCTTATGATAATGAAGGAAATTCTGACTTCCTTTCCATTCTGAATGGATCTAATATATTGGAACACAACCATAAATATTTTCAAAGAACTCTCACAAATACTAGGTATTTTATAATAATAGTAATCTAAAAGTGTTTATGTACAAGAGAGCCTAAATCCAAAGTCAACCACAACATTAATCACACAGCAGTACAACACAGCCATTTGCCTACAGATGCTAAGGGACATCACTGGGATCTTTAGACTGAAAACTGTTAGACTGAATATTGATTCCTTATACTTTAAATTGTAGTAATAATTTCCTAAAATAAATAAATGGATGAAAATCAAAATATCACAATTGGTATCTATCAACAGTACAGCCAGGGAACAGCAACTATGTGTCTAGTTCCATGCTAGTCACCAGAGTAAAGAGAAAGAACTAGTGACACAGATATTGTCATTCAGCTTTGATAAATACTTAAAAAACATTCAGCCTTTCTCATTTTTATTAACATCAAGAATGAACTGGTTTAATTTTACTTAAAAATTGAAATAATATATTTCCTTATCAAAAAGGCAAGAACAATTTCACTATCAATATAAAATCTTTCATGCAAAAATCTTTAAGTGTTTTTTAAACTGAAAGTACTTTCTTTTTCACAGTATTTCGTATCTTTTACCAAACTCTTGGCTAATTTTGAGCTCAAAACTTTCTTTTCAGTATTCTTTTTGGATATGCATAATACACCAAATTAACGTCAAAATTAAAAGTTAGGTTTCCTAAAATATGAAATTTCAATATATGCCATTCAAGCCAGAAAGCTCTATGCCTTAAGCAAACAAAAGACAGTATAAAATATTGTTTTGGTTTTCTTTATCACACTGCTGATAGAAAAGAAAACCACAAAATGGTATCAAAAAATTAAATTGTTTTTATACATTGAAAATCTTTTACATAGAAATTCTTAAGTTTACATAATACAAATGGAAAATAATACTATTTCAGTGCAATATAGAGATTTTAAAATATATTGTTTCTGAAATCAAATACTTGACATTTGACTCAGTATTCCATTCCAAAAAATGACAAGAAAAAAGCAACAGCATCCCCCATGGCATGCCTGTATCCTCTCACCATTTTCTTGTAACTATACTGTTTTATAGATTAAACTGCCACAGCAAAATGACAAATATAACACATAAAAGAACAAAAAGGGCAATAAATCAACAGTGACACTATAGCCCATTAAAATGCAGTCAGCTGGTATTGCAGAAAGAATAAAATTTTACCCTCATTTTACATTCTTTCTAGCCAGAAAGGAAATTTCAGAATCCTCAAGCAGCCCTTGAAAGAGATGCTGAAAATTTCAAAAATCTCAAATTCTTCTCACACCAACCCTCTATATTAACTTCCGTAGCTGAAACACATAGCACTGATATCCCCCTCTGCCATTTAATATGAAATGCCCACAACAGTGTGTGTGAATTGTTAATCACCTATATTTACAGAATACTACATTTGACAAAAAGTAAGATACCTAGTTAGTTGGAAAATGGTAGTTTTAAGTTAGCCACTACTTTCAATCAGTTGGTTATCTGCTTAAATGAAGAGTTTAGCCATCTTTTATTTACAAAGAAATCTAAAGGAGGCATTTTCTTCCCTTAATTTTTATCCAAAATTCTCTCAAAAGGTTAAATTGAAGCTTCTGACACTGAAAATGACTCTGGTATCATAGAGATAGTACGTTTTCGAGTGCAACTGAGTATATGTTAACTTAGTTCATTACCCACTTACCACTATTACAAATAGTTCAAGGTGTTGGTAAGCTTATGGAAGTGGAGCATTTATTGAGCTGTTTATGTTGGTCTTAACAAAGGCACTAAATATAAGTTCCTGCAGAGCAAAGAGCATACCCTACACTTCCATGAATGTTCCTCCTCTCTTATGTAGAGCTCATGGTAGGGCCAGCTCTCCTAAGGGGTGAAAGCGCATCGATGGAAACAATGAATGAGTGAATGAATGAATGAATGAATGATAGCTTCTCTAGTAGTAGAGGATAGTGCTCACAGGACAGCTCCCTAAAGCTACATATTTCAGGGACAGAAAGCTGCAACTTTGGTTTCTGTCAGAGCTAAACTGTATGCACTATCTGAAGGAAGGCTAACTGGAGGGGGTCTGTGTAGCTCTTGGTCCAGTTGCCCCTCCTGAAACCACATTCACCCTGACTGCAGTCACAGGTGGAAATGCCACTGTGGCAAGGATGTTATTTTTTTTAAAAAGCAGTGTGAAAATTAGTTCACCCTTCAAGGGAATTTTATCTTTTACAAATAACTTCATCCCATCAAAAAAAAAAACAAAACAATACAGCTGGACTCTGAGTGCCGTTCATGTGCCAAGCACTGAGTGGCAGGCTGAGGAAAGTTTAAAGATATATAAAATACGGCCCCTGGAAGGGATTCTAAGCATTCCTTTGATATGGCTGACCCTGTCCCTTAAGTTCCCTAGCATGTGCTCCTCCATGCTGGCTGCAGCTGATCCATTCCCCATGACCAGTACTTACTGTATTAATTCCTGGCTTTTACCTCTTCTATTCACATCTACTTACTCTGTTCTTTTTTTTCCAGTGTGTTGGACAGTCTTCCATTTCTTATAGTTTTACTTTTGGTCTTTTGGCCTTTTTCATCTCTTCTCCAATGTTTCTAGTGTGGCTTGGAGTATACAGTGCAAAACTGATCCTTTCTGTCTCTCCTAAAACACTCCAATTGCTTCCCACTCCTCCTGGGATCAAGACCAAAGTCCTTAATGTAAGGTACACGGTCACAGTTGGCCTTGCTCTGCCTGTATCACCTTACTGCTCACCCCACACATCCTTTTCGCTCTCTGCTCTCCAGCCATGATGACCTTTCTGCAATTCTTCATATCTGACCATGCTTCATCACACCACCGGACCTTTGTACCTGCTGTTACTGCTACTAACTAAGCTAATGTTCAGTAAACAATCCCACCATCTTCAAGCCATATACTGTCCTCCTTGCTACTCAGTGTGGCTAAGATCCAATCAGTTATATCTTCATCTTACAAATAGAGAACCTTGGGTCCCCAGAAGGACAGACATTATCTACCTACATCTTAGCTCTGCCATGGTTTACTGAAGATAAAGAGGACTTAGGATGTGAGATGGGATCTGACTGGTGGGAAGTAGAGAAATGGACAGACAGTCAGCAGAGTAGGAGGAAAACAGATAATGTTGGTGGGAGTGGCTGGGTCATTCTCTTAGAAAATCAATTAACATTCAACCTTTTTTATGGCTCCTGCCAAAAGAAATGGGTGATCGAAATTATGCTTTTGTAAGTGGGTTGAAAAACCATTGGTTTGTTTTATTTGCAATGGAAAAGCTTATCAAATTTATATATATATACATATTAAAAAGAGACATATTTTGCAATCTTGCATAAAGTAACATAAAATCAGTCAAAAGAAGACAAACCAATTCCAAAATATTCCTTCCCTCAATCAAAATTTACTCACAATAATAAATGAAAGCTATACAATACCTAGGAATAAATTTAGTAAGACAGGTCATCAACTGTTATTCATTCAGTTATTCAGCAAACAATTTGAAACACTTCCTGGGTGCCTGCGGGCTACACTGGGAACAAGACAGACAGACAATGCTGTTTCATGCTTTTGTGAGTTGAAACACCTAGGATTTGTTTTATTTGCAATGGAAAGGTCTACTGATTTAAAAAATATATATATATATATATATATATATATATATATAGCATTCTCCACAGCATGTCAGGGTTGGCTGGGTTATTAAATCATAAACAAAGATATCTTAATTTAAAAAGCCTAGATATATGTGAAAAATAAAAAGTTTTTAAAGAGAAATTCCTAGCCTGTATAGCTTTCTACTTTCTTCCCAAATCATTTCTGTATTATGAACAGTGAATCGCGAGATAAAAGGAAGAAAGAGACTAGGGGCATTTCCAATTTCTAGAACTTACTCTGTGTGTACTCTTTAGAGTAGGATTTCTGAGGTAGACAGAACCTTCATTCCAATCAGACATTCCACTCCCCTTTACTATCTCCTAAATCTAGTTAGTAACTTAGCAAAGCATTTTTTTAAAAATTGTGGATGACAACTCATTAACGGGAAATGAAATCAATTTAGAAGGCAGCAACCAGAATTTTTTTTTAAAAAATGAAAAAGAATAATGTAGAACAGAATACAAAAATCAGGGTATATCTTATGTTTGCAGTGAGTAGTGTTGGAAGTACGGTTCTAAAAGTTTTCATTACAGTTAAATGTACATGTATGTATATGTGTATATACAGTACTGGATAGTTATGTATTTCTTATCATTGATTGGGGTCAAGAAGTTTAAGCAACACTCCCTAGTGCAATGACAGGACTGCTCATGAAATGTCCTAGCATTCCACAAATTCCTTCTCTGGAACCCTCCTGACAACTGGGCCGTTCAATGAACTCAGCACTTTTTTTTTTTTTTGAGACAGAGTCTCACTCTGTCACCCAGGCTGGAGTGCAGTAGCTTGATCTCAGCTCACTGTAACCTCTGCCTCCCGGGTTCAAGCAATTCTCCTGCCTCAGCCTCCTGAGTGGCTATCATGCCTGGCACAGTCCGAGGTGCTGGGGTCAGATCACCAAGGTTCTTGTTTTCATTGGTGGTAGACAAGTGGGGGAGGGCCCACCTACACCAAGGGAAACCTAACCAGCAAGCACCACATACCAGTACAACAGGGACAGCAAGGCAAAGGACTCATCATCTCACAAAAGCTTCCCAGTGCAAGTATAGCATCAAATAGGATTTTTAGGGGCAAGATGTCAGCACAGTTAGAACAAAATGAACAAAAAAGAGCTGAAGACTTCAGAATGTATACCTCCTATATCTTCTATTGGCTTCTGGAAGGGACAGGATTGATCTATTAAACACAACGGTTGAATGGGTCACAGATGGAAAATGTTCAGAGCTGTCACACTGACCACTTCCTAGGCTGTTTACCACAGTGAGAAATGGTTTGAAATACAGGTCCTTTGGTTCCCATCAGTTATAAAACTGCTGTCTTTTCTTAGCTTTGCTAAATGATAAGTATGATACCAATTTTTCACTCATCTGAGTATGCACTTATGTAGGTTTTGGGGTTACTAATGCAAATGTACTTGATGCCAAGGTGTCTAGGCAACCATACAAAGTAAAACTCCTGAAAAGAGTTGGTCGATTCATACCTGGCACACATAAGGTGCTCAATAAATGTCAAATAAATGACTGAATGAATTAAGTCTCAGGCTTGCAGTATGACTCATGAATAAATCCCTTAAAAAAGACAGTGTCACTGCTATCGAAGTTGATGGGTGATGCAAATGGAAAATGCAAAAGAAATATTATTTGAGTGTGAATTTATCTGGGTAAGACTAACCATCATTAAAACCAGCAGTAAATACTGAAGAAAGAACAAGAGTAGTTTTTTTACTGGTTTTTGAGGCTTATTCCGATACACCATCATTTTAATCCCTAATAAACCAAAGTAAATGAGGTAGATCACCTGTAGCCCTTAGGAGGAATAGCAGCCATGCACTGCAGTAGTGTGTGTGTCCTTTAGACTAGCTCCAAAATAATGACACTCGCTGTGTCTAAATGCCTTACGACGGGGGCTGCTTTATGAAGTATCTTCTGAATCAGGCGAGTTTTAGAGTGAAAACTATATTCAGAAGCCTCGCTTACTTCATTCCCAGTAAACAGCATGCTTCATCTGAAGTTAGTGGATTATAGGTAAAGCTTGGCAAAAGGACTATTGAATTATATTTCATAAGTACTTGTTTTATGAAGGTGGGAACAACCCATTTTTAACAATGTACTGATGAGTCCGGGGCCAGCTCAGACACAATGGGTGGTCAGAGTTGCTGAAGGATCCCAATAACCTTCAAGAGGGACTCCTAACCCTACACAGAGTGCCACAGGCCAGTCCTGAAAGGTCAAGGTTTTAGAGGGGAGGACTTATTAAGAAAGGCACTGTCCCTCAAATACTTTTACTTGTGGGAAGAACACTTCAGAAGTTCAGGAGAAGGAAGAGTCTGTAACAAGTAGAACTTCAATCAGGAAAAGAAATACTCTTAAAAGAAACTTGCAGGCAAGGGCAACAGAACTGTCAATAAATTGATAGCTTTAAAACTGAAAATATGTACAGAATTCCAGTGGAGAAGGAAATAGAATTATTTTACATGTCTTTACCTTATAACATCAGTCTACAATTTTCCTGAGGCTTAGTTTTCTTTACTGTCCAAAATAATAAGTTCACAGAACAACTTAAACATTTGTAATTTATTACCATGAGTTAAGCTTTACCATTTTCTTAAATGTTAGGGGACATTGCCTAGTTTCACACACAAAAAACAATTGCTGGAGTGAAAATCATATAGAAAGTAGTTTCTGCTTCTTACTTGGCTTTCATCAGGCCTAGACTGTAAGCAGGTGCTTCTGAAACCAGAATTTTGAGTCCTGCCCAGGTAATTATGTTAGAAATGTTGACAATGACTTGCCTTTGCTGAAGCAAAAAAGTTTGTCTTTTGGAGTTCACTAACTACTCACCTTCAATCTGAAGTAATTTACTGGACTCTTTTCCTATATGAATGTATAGAGATGTCTATAAGGCTTTAGAGGGAAGAGTGAACAAGCTCACTTCTCTTGGTATAAGGAAGCACAGTTCAACTCCATGACTCTAAGCCATTCAATTTTTCTAAACTTTCCTAAATTATTCAAAGCATTTGACTTGCAGATATGCCACTGCATGATTTATATAAACACTATGCTTTGAAACAAGGATCTATAAGGAATGCAATCAGCTCTGCAACTATTGTATGTACACACAAAGCTGTTAGAACACTGCCACCCTAAACACCTTTGGGGGGCTTCGTTTAATACTACTGGCAGCCAAGATTGTGTATAGCTAAATGTATGTGCAAACTAGACCAGGCAAGGTAAAAAATAAATCTCTTGCACCCTCAAATCTCAATACCATTTTAGACTAATTTGGAAAACTAGGAATATATCTTTATGTATTTTGTTGGAAACCCTGTTGGATGTTATTGCTATTTCAAGTCCAGCAAATTTCATTTCTATATAACATTAGTCTGGAAAGAAACATACCAACAGACCAAACACACAATGAAAACATGCAGTGGAGTTGTACTTAATGCATGGATATAAATGTGCACACAGAAGAGGCCAAGCATGTCACTTAATTTAATACGAGCAAAGGTCTGTACCAAGGGTCTGAAACATTGTAAACAGGCCTTAAGCAAAGGAGGAAATGTAGAGGGGAAACAGAGCTGAGAAAAATGAGTGGGAAATGGGCAAGATGACTCATCTATACTTGAACATCTGACCTGTTAGTTGGCCGTCGCCTGCAGCGGGGGCGATGCGAATGTAAGGTGTTGTAAGCTGAGTCACGATTATCGCAGCTAAGGCAAAGGAGGATTTCCAGGTCAGCATGCATGAGGGAAAAAAAAGCCAGACTGAAGCTAGGCTAGCAAGAAGAATCCCCATCAGTATATCAAATTGTCTCAACTTTGTTCTAACAACAACAAAAAGAAAAGGAAAAAAAGAAAAAAAAAACATAGCAAGGTGCTGAATATTCTGAATTCTTTTCCCTTAAACAAGCTCTAGTCAGGCAGTTGGATTTCTAACTATGACACAGTTGCAAGCTTTGGCTGAGATCTTGGATAGATCAACTGAAGAAGAAAAAAAGGAAAACAAAACCAAAAACATTCATCCTAAATAAAGGTGAAGACTGAGCAGTGTTTCCAATTGAAATTGAGTGTGGTGCTGAAAGATTCATTGTTAATTCTGGTGATCCAAACTTTAGGCTTTTAGAACGTATTAGGTTTTTTAACATTCTATTGTTGAAATCACAATTTTTTCTCTTCTGACTAAATCCCCTTTGTAAAGAAGAATATTACACTCTTTCACTAAAAACGTTTTCATGTAGAAAAATTTCTCTGATATCTAAATTTCATGCAGCTTTCCATTCAGGAACTTTATTTTTTCACTTTAAGAGAATAAAAAATGCATCTCCAAGTATTGGTTGGAAAAGAATAGAAACTACGAATTGCCTTTGCTATAGGTATCATGGTTAACATGTGAACAAAGAAATGATTAAGAGTCTTGAAGCAGACCAGGCTGGCTTCTTAGTTTGCCTGCACAGCTCAGCAGTTGTGTTTAAGTGGTTAACATTAATGACACACAGATATTTAAAAAAAATAGAAAATTAAAACATCAGTTCTAACATGATACAGCTGGAAAATGATGCAAAAAAATATTGGAAAATTAAGGACAGGCTTACATGAAAGATTACTAATTTACATGGAACAGCCTGGGTACTATTAGAAATGTGGCAGCGAGTAAGGAAAATAGATCATCTACCATCTGCAGACAATTAAACCCAAAACTGCTGCTGCATAATATTTTGAAATATCCCTCTGCACCATGCAAGCAGTGCTGCTTACAACTAGACAACTGCAGCAACTGAGTTAAATATGGTCTAACAGTCTTTCACACATTATTAATGAACATATTCTAGTTTTGTTAAGTGAGATTAACAAACTAACAGTTTGGTCAGAGAATAGGCAGCTCCCAGTGCATTAACGCATTACAAAGATAATTTTCTTAATATGACGTATTATGCAATTTTGAATACTGTTATAATAAGCTGTACACAGTAAAATGTTATTTCTAAGATTGTTACAAAGTTGGTACCAATTCCAAGTTTTATACACATAACATTTTTGTTTGGTCATAGACTACTGTTGCTCCAACCAATACTCCTATGCAGTTCCACATTATCTGTAGGAGAGTCTGACCTGTTCTCCTTTTGAGAAAAATGAAATTGTTTTATAAAAAAACAGAGCAGGCCAGGTGCCATGGTTTACACCAGTAATCCCAGCACTTTGGGAGGCTGAGGTGGGTGGATCGCTTGAGCTCAGGAGTTTAAGATCAAATAAATAACATGGTGAAACCCCATCTCTAAAAAAATTACAAAAATTAGTCTGGCGTGGTAGCTTGCGCCTGTAGTCCCAGCTACTTGGGAGGCTGAGGCAGGAGGATTGCTTGAACACAGGAGGCAGAGGTTGCAATAGTGAGCAGAGATCGCGCCACTGCACTCCAGCCTGAGCAACAGAGGAAGACACTGTCTCAAGAAAAAAAAAAAAAAGAAAGAAAGAAAAAGAAAAAGAGAAACAGAGCACCTAATATCCAAAAAGGTAAACAATATGAACAAAAAGTTACTCGAAAATAGCTATGTCAGTCAGCCAGGTATTCACAAATAAAAAGGAACTCAAACTATAATCAGAAGCTAAGTCTACCATGTAAAAAGTATATTATAAATATCAGGAAGGATTTTTATATGATCTCTATGTTCTGCTTTGTAAAGTGTTTATTTGTAACTATTATTTTTAGTTATGAGGAAAAAATTTGATTATGCTATACTTTATCTTCAAATAGGCCAGCAGGCCTACCACCTGCTTTTGCAAATAAAGTTTTATTGGAACACATGCTTAATTGTTAATGTATTGCCTATGGCTGCTCTTGCCCAGCAAGAGCAGACCTGCGTAGTTGTGAAAGAGACCATATGGCCCACAAGGCCTCAAATATTTATTATCTGGCCCTTAACATAAAAAGTTTGCTGACCTCTAACTTAAAATATCAATAAAGATGCATTATAAAAGAGAATTATCACTAAGTTTGGTGATATTCTCTTTTATAATGAAAAAAGATAAAGGATTTATCAGCTCCAGATATTGTCCTCAAAGTATAAAATTGGAATAAAGACAGAAATTCCAATCCTACACTTTGAAGACAATATCTGGTGCTGATAAATGTAAGGTCCCTGTGGATCAGACTTCTAAATGGTCATTTCAGTTACATGCAGCGGGATCTCCTGGAACTTGTTGAGCCAGCATTTGCCTAACTGCATTTTGCATGACTCGAGTGTTCCTTAAAAAATGAATTTGGATCAAGTAAATTTGGAAAGCATAGGGTTTTTCCGGATTCTTTTCTTTAGGAACTTCTCAGGGGGCCTTAATATACTCATGATGTACATTATAAAGACTATTTCAGACATTAAAAAAGTACATTTTCTCTATAAAATGCTGAATGATGAATGTTAATGTTCCTATTTCAAAATCCAAAGCCTAAATAACAGCAGATTAGCATATATGAGTGGTCTTGCTATATAATTGGTTTTCTCATGTAGAGAATATGAGAAATTAAACGGAATCTTAATTAGCTTTACATCTCAACAGACATTCTTTTCAGTTCTTTTATCAGCGCTCTTTCATTCTGTACCATTATGGCCTACAAAGGATGGTATTTCATTGAACAAAACAGTGAACAGAAAAACAGTCTGTAGAAACTTCTCAAAAAGCTTAGTGATTAAAAAAAGGAACATTCAAATTTCTGAATCTAGAAATTATATCAGGACAATGGAAGTCCTTCAAAGTTTCCTCAAGGTCTTCCAATAAGCCATATTCACATTCCATTACAAATTTAACTTAAATAAAATGTTACTTACAAAAACAGTGAAATGAATAACTTTTTCATGAAAAAGTCCCTTAAAATATAACATTGAAAAATGCTTTGTTTTCTTTTTGTTTAAGGCTTGCAGTCTGATTTTTCTAATAGTTTTGGAAAATAATTTAGCATGTGTTTACGTGAAGTTTTTGCTTTGACTTCTAGCTAGACCAGGGGTGTCCAATCTTTTGACTTCCCTGGGCCACATTGGAAGAAGAAGAAGTGTCTTGGGCCACATGTAAAATACACTAACAACAGCTGATGAGCTTAAAAAAAAAAAAGCCCATGTATAAATCTCATATATATATATATATATATATATATATTTTTTTTTTTTTTTTGAGACGGAATGTCACTCTGTCTTCTGGTCTGGAATGCAATGGTGCAATCTCAGCTCACTGCAACCTCTGCCTCCCGGGGTCAAGTGATTCTCCTGCCTCAGCCTTGAAAGTAGCTGGGATTAAAGGCACCCACCACTGCGCCCGGCTAATTTTTGTAATTTTAGTAGAGACGGGGTTTCGCCATGTTGGCCAGGCTGGTCTTGAACTCCTGACCTCAGGTGGTCCTCTTGTTTCAGCCTCCCAAAGTGCTGGGATTACAGGCGTGAGCCACCATGCCCAGCCAAATCTCATAATGATTTAAGAAAGCTTAAAAATTCGTGCTGGGAAGCATTCAAAGCCATCCTGGGCTGCATGTGGCCCAAGGGCCATGGGTTGTACAAGCTTGAGCTAGACAATAGTCAAATAACAGCAAGGAGAGGATCAAATTAACATATATGACCGCTCCCCATATATCAAAACCCAAAAAAACCCCAAAGCACTTTTATAAATCAAGGAGGCACTCAAATAATTTTTAAATGAACAACAGGAAAGCTCCCAAATGGCTATACTGCCAAGGACAAACATGCGGTGCTAACATATTATGAAAAAATCTTATTTTATGGAAGATTAATATAATGTGCATACTTTAAACTGATTGTTACATCAATTAGAATGAATAGACCTCATTCAATATAAGAAATTAACTTACTAATAACACATTTGGATTTTTTAGTGTACCCTACAAGTTTAGAATTGATCATCAATGAAGCCTTCTAAAACTAGCTGCAAAGAGTTTCCACCCTACTAGTTACCATGAGACCACCATGGTGAATATAAAAGCTAAAGAAAACACATACACTAATCACTAAAACACAGTTGGACCAAATGGTCATAAAAAATCCAACTATAAAAATGTGAATGTTAATGAAAAATACAATTTCATAGATTTTAAGAAATATTTAAAAGCTACTCTATTCACTCCACTATACAATTAAAAACAATCCCTTGAATTGGGCAGGTAACACATAAACATCACGTATACCCTGGTTTATGGTGTCTTTATCTTTTAACTCAAGAGAGAATATTCTGTGATGAGTTTGACTATAGTTAACTTGTACCTATAGGAAATTCATCTAGGTGCATAAATGAAGAGGATGCATAAAAATATAGGCAATCCCCCACACGTATGGAGATATATAATAATACAGCTTAGGTTTTTTCCTGTCTAACTTTTATGAAGTTTATATTTAAGATGATGAGTGTCAAAATATGTCTTTGGAATATGATTAAAATAATCACTGCATTAAATTTATAAATAGTATGAAATATATTTTTAAGAGACATACCCTTACTTTAAATTATAAGCCAGCTCTTAGTGAAAACAAATCCACCTCCATACTTTCTCTATAAAGATACTTGTCAACAGTTGTTTCAGGAGAACATTGAAATCTTTGTACATTCAAAATGTTGCTTAGGAAAGCAATTCTGTATCTGAAAACTCAATTAAGCCATCGCACTGTGAGCAGTATGTGGCAACACACACTCAGGATGTTTGAACTCTTTTACATTTTAAACATCTTTACTCTGTGGTATCAACAGTTATTAGATCTTCCTATTTCTCTGTTTTGACTATGTAGTCAAGATGGAATGGCTTCCCATGTTGCAAGAGAATTTCTAGTATCAATAGGGACACATTTTCTGACTAAAAGGTGGTGAAACATTACACTGTGCTGAAAGGAGGGTTGCTGAATCCGTCCATGTAGAACTTAATAAAATAGCACAAAACAGTGTAGTTTTGCCTGGAGGGAGAATATCTTCCAAGGTTTCCTCTTGTGCTGTGATTTTATGAAACAGAATGACAATGTTATGCAGGAAATATTAAAATGTGTCCCTCTTTCCCCAAAAGAGGTTCTTTGGATAGAGTTTGTTGCTGTGTAAATGTTTGCAAATGACTCAGAAAATAGGAGTGGGGAATATTTAGTCAATCAGGTCATCTGATTGCTTAATCATCCTTTGGTGAATTGAAAAACAAATTACAATATTGATGAAATCTAGCTGATGGAAGAAAATGATCCAAATCACTATCTAATTCAATCTATTGTGAAAACAGCAAACTTGTCAGGTTTCCACATTTACTAGTGTGTTATTTATATAATTATTTAACTATGTAAATGAGCACGATGACAGATATTTTGTTGTTTTCACAGTAAATTGGGCAGTGACTCAATCCTCACCAAGAGGAGGTCTGATGCTTACACTACACAATACTGTCACTGGCCAGACAGAGGTGCTGCTGGGTGACGAGCCATGAGCAATGGTGAAAGAAACACTGGGGCTAGGAGTGCAGGCCTTGACCCCCAGATTATCAGCTGAGTCACCTTGGTGAGTCAATTCGTCTCCAAAAATACACCTTTTCCTCATCTTAAAAATAAGAATAGCAGTACCTGTTTCCCTTTTCATAGTAATGAAGAAATAAATGAGAACACACGCATGAAAGATATTTCAAAACTTTCAGCTGTGACGTTAAACATTAAGCATTATAAACTAGGGGCCCTGGAACAGGATTTACTTTTTCAGACCTTAAGTGTAAGTGAAATGTAATACAGCAGTATTTTGAAATTCCTGTTGTTGAGTATGGACCATAATCTTGAGATCTAAGAGCATCAATGGATACCTGGTTCAAGGGCTTCATCGTCCTGTAATAATTAATAGCTGATAGCATACGGCAGTTTATGAAACACATAAGCAGCTATAATTTCAGTAAATATCAATTTATTTATATACATAAAGTCACTTAGGTATAATATGATATAAAAATTGAGTGTTTTAAAATTAGTATAAATAGATTTTTGGATAGAGAACTACAAGCCTATGAGGACAAACAAGATACAAATGAGGTGAGTACCTCACACAATGCCTGGCACAAAACATGCAACCAAGAAATATTTGTTGAGCTAACACTGGCTAAAAGAGTCATGTAAGTTCACAAAATAAGAATTCAGTGAGAATTTTGAAAATGCACATGTACATCATGGTATATTCAAACTATGTTCACCTGAGAGTTAAACAACAACAAAAAGTTATTTTATCCAACACAACTCATCAAGTATGACCTGATTAAATCTTCTGCTACAGACCTAATGATGTGTTTTTACCATCGTCTCTAAATTAAATCATACAGAAAACTTCCCACTGTATTCATGGTTACTCCAATGATCTGAATGATTGTATTTGACTTTGAGTGTTAATTTATATTGCCTCATTTTAAGACGACATTTTAAATTTCTCAAAGCATTTCTTATACATTTCTGTATGTGATGGTTAAAACAACACTGTCAAGTTGACCAGATGACAGCTCATGTTCACAAACACACGTCTGCACTTGCTTCTGCAGGAGATGCTGGGGGAGCTCAGGGTAACTCACCCTACCCACTTTTGCAGCTCATCCTCTATCACATTCTCTCAGAGAGTTTTAACCAGGTTTGGGAAATAGATGCTCCACAGCAACATAACCTGGTTACTAGGTTCAGAGAGACACGCACCACCAGTGAAAAAAGCCCGCGTAGACTCCACTTTCTACTGCTATGATAACTAGAGAATTACTTAAAAATAGTGGGTGATATTTTATTCCTTTGCATATGAAGATTCACTAGATGTGGTACTACCAGGCATGACACTATGGATTAAAAAACGTGTACTGAGATCATATAAAAATTAAAGTCATTTGAAAAAATTTGAAAAAGGTAACTATTGAAAACTGCTTGGAACACAGAAGTATAGCTTATTTTAAAAAGTATGTATATGAGTTCCAGTCAGTCAATGTTAATTACCATCAGATCCTAATACATACATGCATTCATGCATATATATATGAATATATAATACACACATTTTATTTTCAATTAAGTTCCAGTTCAAAAAGTTTTGAAACATAGGTTAAAATAAACTTTTAAGGAACATTAATTAGGAGAATATCCCACAATTTCAACCTACCTTTTGTGGCCACTTGGACACAGTCTATTTTGGTTTCCTGTGTCAAATAAAGAGAGGGAAAAATCATTATTCATGTTTTCTTTAAGACAAATAGAAATATCTGTAATTCTATTTAAATAACACTGATAAGGAAGGATCTCACTGTTCTGAGCATGTCTTTCATCACACAGCAATTATTCTTTGAACCATACTCAGATACGTTTTCTGGCTCCAGTGGCAGGCAGTGCCGGGCATTTCTAGACCAGGTGATGAGCAAGGAGCTACACATAAAATGTCTCTGCCTGGTGGCCCGGGACCTCCTTTAGTAAGGAGGTAAAGTAAAGGACCAGACCTGTACTTTGCCCCTGAGCAAACAGTACTGGAGAAGCAAGATGCATCTCAGATTTCCCCCCTTTACACCGGCAAAAGTCAAGTTGACAACGATACCTAGACCTATGCTGTGAAGGAGGGACCCACTGTGGTATCTGCGAAACATTTCCTTCTGTCTAAGGAGAGTTTACAATCTTATCAGAGTTCTGGGTTGGTCTGAGCAGGAAGGGGAAACAAATTCAGAAATGACACTTTTTATTTTGTTTCCGTCTCATTTTTCTATTTTCTCTTGGGAAAAAAAAAAAAAGATACCAAATTTAGTCAAAGTATAGGAAGTAGAAACTCTTGTGGAACTTCTTCAATTCCCATTTCTTTAATGGGACAGACTATGCTGAAAAGACAGATGCTGTGAATCCCACAAAATTTTAAATGAGCTGAATGTATGTGTTGGAGCTATACTGTCTTCCTGTAAAACAGTAAGCTAAGCAGAATTGCCAGCCAACTTTTGGTAACAGGAAAACTGAAAATAAAACCTATCATGTTGATGATAAACTCCCCCAATCAAAAAAAAAAAAGATGAGTATATTCGTTTCTTTCCATAAATTTCTCTAGACAAAAATAATTTTAAGAGAAGAAAATCACATTTGTTTACAAGTAGAAATGCAGAAAAGCATGACTTCCATTTTACTACTATTTTACTTAATCTATGTTCACATTAACAACCCCAAATAGCCTAAGTAAACAGTTATCTGTACAACTTACCCCATTGGCTCTACTAGCAGCTTGGAAATAAATTCTGTAGCTTTTATAGGGGAGAAGGGGAGTGTTCCAGTATCCGTTGTACGTCTTATTATCACCAATTGTAAAAGGCTGCGCAGCTTGGAGGCTGTCTGCAGGAAATTCTGCAGCAAAGTAGTACTGTGAGTTCAGCAGAGAAGCATTCTGGAAGTGAATTGGCACTGGGTAGCACTTTAAGATTTCTGTCGTCTTTTTAGTTCTTCGAGGACGTTCTTCCTCAACAACTATTTGATAGACACTAGAAAAACAAGAGTACCATCAATGATATTTTATGATAACTGAACTGATCCCCTCTGCCTTCAACTGCATGGACCCACAGGACACGCAAAATAAAGAACACACTGGACGCAGTCCATACTAAGTGCTTGATATATAACAGACTCTCATGCAGCACTTGCTCAGTGAAAGACAGGGAGGGTTCTTCAGTTCTTCTTCAGAACTCTCTCACCCAAAACAACACTATTTAGTGAGAGAAACAAAATTCACCATCATTTTAAATTTTTAATATGATAATCTCTACTGTTTATGTGAGCAGAAGTAATGTTTTTCTCACATGTAACTGACGATGATTTTACAGATAATTAACTCAGTTTACCTGATAAATACAATTAAATTATACCAACTGTACGTTTATTTTAAAAAGCAATGCATTATTTTCTTTAATGACAACACAAGTAAAGTTTTAACAAATCACAAAACACAATGTGTAGTGATTCATGTTAACTAAGGTTTATCTTCCTATGTTTTCTTATGGTCCTTTGCACTCACCATATTCAGTCAGTGGAAAGAAATGCATAAGAAAAGCAGAGATAAGGGATTATAGTTTCAAAGGCCAAAGCCTTGGAGTTCCAAGTGATTAGTAAGACTAACTAATGAACAAGGCCCCACGAATCTCATATAAGAATGGGCTGGGTGTGGGTATCTTTGAAGATGCCTGCAAGGATGACAGCCCCACTAAGGAGTAGGTCTCTGGTACCCGCTCATCCTCTTCCAATGTCTTTGAATTCTGAAGTAACCTTAGGAGAATGGCAGAAACCTTGAACTGATAGATTTTTAGAAAATTAAGGTATTTATTTAATACATTGGCCAGAGTGATGAATGTTGTTTGCAGTTTTGTTGGAAAAAAACCTTTCTCATGCTGAGAAAAACTAAAGCCTGACAACAGCTTCCCTGAACTGAGTCCAGATTAGATTGTAAGTCCTCTGGCAGGAAGAGGGATCTTTTTCTTACAGTATCAGAAAGGCACCAGAATTCCCAGGAACCAAGAGCTGCCCAGTACAAGAACCCATTAATGCCAAGGAAAAAGCACAGAAGAGGGCTGCCTGCCATCCCCACCCATGGGGGGAATGCCTAGAAAGGTTTGTCTCTACACTCTCGTCTATGTGACCTCTGAATCTGCACTCATAGAACCACCTATCTCTGTGGGCACAACCACTTAGTACCTTCTATTACAGAAACAAAACGTGTGCTGCCATTTCATTGGTAATTCTGTCTAAATAAAAATCAATTGTTTTAGAATGTCAGACTGATTTCTCAGTAGACAGGTAACCAGCAGGTTTATAAGGCAATGATAAATTGAATTTTACCAGTGATGTAAACTTAAAAAAAGGGAGTACAACTCTTATTTCCTAAACAGCAGATACTTTCTATCGGATTGAGTCACGTAAAATGCTCCACATTAGTGGATCATTCATACAGTAGTAAAGGTAAAGGGTCAAGGTCAAAGTGGAAGACTAAATACTACCTGTTCTGTAGCACAGCCACAGTTGACAGCGGTGAAAGAAGTCTCACCTGGAATACCATTAAAAACAAACAGGCCTAAGGAAGCGTGACCATTCTCTTGAAATCGCTTTTGGAGGGGTAAAGACAATGCACTGGTCTGAGCTCTAATTCTAATTCTGCTAAAAGCTTGGGTTTTAAATGCATTTCAATTAATTTATTTGAGTTTTCTTTTTCTCCTACGAAATGAGAGAATTAAGTGAATCTCTAACATGGAGTTCATATATCTAGAATTTTTATTGAACTTACAAGGACTGATCTCACAAAATGGAGAAACCGTAAGAATAATTACTTTCTTTGCAAAGCGATTCTCCATTTAATAAAATATTTATTTATTTATTTATTTTTTGAGATGGAGTCTCCCTCTGTCACCCAGGCTGGAGTGCAGTGGCACGATCTTGGCTCACTGCAAGCTCCGCCTCCTGGGTTCACGCCATTCTCCCACCCCAGCCTCCCAAGTAGCTGGGACTACAGGCGCCCGCCACCACACCCGGCTAATTTTGTTTTTGTATTTTTAGTAGAGACGGGGTTTCACCGTGTTAGCCAGGATCTCAATCTCCTGACATCGTGATCCGCCCGCCTCGGCCTCCCAAAGTTCTGAGATTACAGGCATGAGCCACTGCGCCTGGCCAATATAATAATTTTTAACATCACTTCCTTCAAATTGTTTTTCCAGTTCATTTGCTGTATGACATGATTTTCAAAACTTCAACTTAAAAACAACTTCTGGGAAATCCATATACTAGACAAAGCAGGAAAATAAGGATATGTGTGAAGAAAAAAATGTTGCAGATATTCCATACTGGAAGTGCTAGGCCAGGTGCCCAACACACACAGATTTTATCTTTCCCATTTTCCTAATGTGAAAACTGAGGTGTAGAGGTGAAGTGCCATTCTACCAGGGTATTCTACTGAAGTGGCAGAGGTGGTCTGACAGCAGAGCCAGTTCTCCTAATCATCAGACCAGGCTGTGCTGGCATTCCTCATTCACAGGTCCAGTGAAGGCACTGATGGGAACCATCTGGCCTGAAGGGAATTTTCACTTGCTCCTGTAGACACAACCAACACATAAGCTAGTCTCCACTGACTTTCCACAGTCAACTTCTTTTGAGTATTGTAAAGATTCACACTTATCACATCAAGGGAGTTATAGATGATAATGTTGGCTTTGACCTCAATTCCTTCTGTATCTGAATCATTCCTCAATGAATGATTGAGGAATCATTCACTGGAATGAGGAATCAAGGTATGTACAGAATCATTCCTCAATTCTATATCTGAATCATTAATTACTTACAGGGAGGACATTCTCCTGGGCTCCACAGTGACTTTAGCACCGGGCTGGTGTCCTCGGAGCACTGTGATCTTCCCACCTCTCTCAACCTGCAAGGAGCTCCCTCCTGTTACAACCCAGCTAGACAAAAAAGCAGCACAGCTGCTCCTAGACTTTCCATGTCCCAAGATCCTAGATTCTCCTACTGCAAACATCTTTGCCTCTTTTCCTTCGCCCTGGCCTGGACTCAAGTTTGCCACTTAAATGTAGTTCTCCTCAAGGCAATGGACTCTAGGTCACTCTCAGATGCCCTGTGTCCTAAAACACAGACCCTCAATGAGTCTCTCTCAAGGGCTTATAGTCTGTTCCCTCATTTTCGTGTTCTCTTGCTCTGCTCCAAATGCACAAAAACATGTTTTCTGTGAGCACATAGTCATTTTGTGTCCTTTTATCACTATTTTCAAAAGTCCTATAAGCTTCTGAAGAAGAAGGGCAAAGGTTTAGTCACTGTTGTGTCTCGTGACACTTTGGCTGTGAAGTACATATTTCTGAAAGCATGCTATAATCCTGAAGTTGCTTCTATTTGGTTTGGGGGTATATTACACATTCTATGTACCAGGAGGGAGGAAGCACACCGATAGTCACAACGATGCTTTGCCTTATTAAAATTTAATGTGAAGTTTATTTTGTATTCATTACCCAAATACTCAAGAGCCAAAGAGAAAGCAATGACCAAGGAAAAGGTTTTATGGTAAGAGGATGCTAGTTATGTTTTAGTTTATCCTGGATAACCCACAATTAAATAATGAACCTAAGGGAATCAAACACTGTGTCTCTATGTGCCCCCCACACCTCCATCTCTCACTTCCCATTCCTCTCTCCTAACCTGGCTCGTAGGTGTGATGGGTGAGTGTGTACACTGATTTATTATTTCAACAAATTTTTTGAGTGCCTAATAGGTGTCAGGCACTGCTCTAGTTTGCCTTAAACAACACAATGTTTGACATTCTCTAATGATACAAAATTTTGTTTTGTAATATAAATATCATCTAAGCAAACATGAAAAAAATCATTTGTTTCAAGCAGCAGTTTAATGAGGATTAGGTGAAAATTTAAGAATTAAACAATCATTGGACAGGCCTCCATGTTAGCCAGTTGGCATGGGTTCTATTATACACTCTACTCCAGACATACTGCTTTTTAAATGGCTACTATCCACTCATCTTCAGATATATTAAAGAAAGAACTAAGTTGACTGGAGCAATTTCAAACCCAAAATGTCTTTTCATCCTTGCTCCACAAGACAAATTAGATTTGCAAGCATCCAGACCTCAAATCTATTTGCTCTTTAATAATTTAAGCACTGAAAGGTCAAGCAGCTCTTTTCTAGTCCCCTTTATCAAAGCCCAAGTGCTAATGAAAAATAGCTAAATCCTATCTGCTGCCCAATTGCCATAATTTGCTGTTTCCCTGATGGAAATTAACACATTATTAGCACCTAGGTCAATAGTACCTTGACAGAACTTTATAGCTGATGTGTTTTTCATCTGTACAAGTAACATCACTTCACTAATGAGTTTCGTAAAATTTTTCCATCCACAATCATAATCTCAAAAGTAGCTTTGAAAATCTCACTGTTGGAATGGTGTTTCTAGAAAGAGTTTTAAACAGCAAATTTCTGAGAATAGAAAACTGATCAGAAATTTCTAGCTTAGTGAGCTGAATTTAAATTCTATTATCCTTTTAATGGGTTGCCCATGCTGCCTTTGTTTATTAAAGTTGCACCACCCTAGCCCTGTCCTACCATTATTCTGGAATTTAAAGTCACATCAAATCTTCCTACTGCATGTGCGATATTAAAAGCACAGTCCACAGTGAGGATGAATCTGCCAACACTGTGACATCATTATATCAGAACTTTCCTATGGAAGGAAATTTAATTTAAAGTTTAATTTATGCTAGGCATTTCTACAACAAAATTCTAAGGCCTTTACAAGGAGAATGAAAAATCTGCATTTATATGGAATAGCACATGAAGTATAATCTAGAAAAGAACATCTGAACATCTTTCATCTACTTTTTTAGACTTGAAAGTTCAAATGTGATAAAATGTTTTTAGTTTTTTCCTAACTTTCGAGTTCCTGGAGAGGAAGCCTCATACATATGTGAAATTAACTTAAAATGTTTTGTCCTAATTCATTTCAAGATGAGTTGTAAATCCATTTTTGTTATCCATTTATCGTATTTCTTTTCACCATAAGATATCACATGGTTACCAATTGGATAATAGAAGGTAGGGAGGTAAGGAAGAGAGCAGAGAAGGAGAAAAGTTGTAACGCTTTCATTGTTGTTTTTGCTAATCCTCTAAAACAGGCACTTCTGATCATTTCAGGGACTTAGAATATTGTTCATTTTATCATATCTAGTAGTGACTTTTGGCTTGATTTGTAATTTTTGGTAAAAACCATCCATTATATATGTATAAAAAGAATAGATATTAGTATTGATAGCTTCCTGAAGATTAATATGGGGGGAGATGAAAGAAAATGAAAATATTAATTACATGCAAAGCATGAAAAATAAATGTGTAACTAAGGGTTAATGCCATGCAGCCACACTGAATTTATTTACCTCTTGTTCTTTGCTCCGACATTGTCTTTTCCTAAATCTGTCAGCATTTACTGAAATGACACCCTAATACTCTAAACAACCTGATAAAACTAAACTCAGTTTTAAAAAGTATGTCACCAAATTACAATTACTGGAAAAAAATCAGAATTCAGTGTTTGTTATTACTGCTCAGATTCCTTAGAGTCCTGCAGGTAACACTGAGAGTAACTGACTGGACACACTCCTGTTGATTAAATTATCAATGATAAATGGTAATTAGTTTTATACAGACAATTGGCAATGGATAACACATCACACAGGATAAATAGACCTGTGGGGCGGAATATTCTATATTAGCAACTTTAATTTCTCTTTGTCCTGCTCTGATATAGACAAGACTGGCCAGAAATTGCTGTGGAATATTTGTGGGGCACCACAAGCATTTTTTATGTTCTCTCAGCCATAACTCATAACAAGGAGCTTGCCTGGCATCAGTAAGTTACTATTGCTCTGTGCGTGTGTGTCTGTGCACATGCTCCCATACTTGGTTCAATACCCTGCTGCTCTGCTAGTTAGTGATAAAATCTGATATAATAAAATATTAATTACAGATGAAAGGTTGAGTGAGAAATATGAACTCAATTACCATCCCATATTATGAACAAAGGGCAGGGTGAAAAAAATTCTTTAGTTATGGAGGTTTGGGATAATAAAAAAGAACAACTAGAACATTAGGCTCAGGCTGAGAAGCTCTGTAAAAGGCCACCTATCATTAATCTTCCCAACAGGCACCACATTTCGAGTAAATTAGTCCTAGATGGAACATCTTTAAGGGTGATGTCTCCTGCTTTTAACAAGTGAAGACAATTTCCTTTGCATTTCCTATTTCATATAAATTTAACACAATTTAATCATCTCAATTTCATAAACACATGATTATGAAAGTATAACCCAAAATTAGTTACTATTATGAAAAGTATGTTCTCTTAAATAGTCCTAATGATTTGAATAAAAATAGAAAGAGAATACTATCAAAGCCACACCAAATAGCTTTGTTCCTGTATGTTTGTCTGAATGATATTTTATAGTTTGTATTATATCCAATTCAAAATCTTTCAGTCCCGAAAAGTTCCAGTGCTTCAGGCCAGATGAGCTGGAATACAAATGCAACTATCAGAGAAAGGCAGTTGTGCCCAAGGGGGTGCTGATGAGACAGCACTGACTTGGGAATCACCATCCACAGGTGACTGGCTCCTGCTTTGCTCCTGAATCACCGACTGACCACTAAAGTCCTTCAGGCTCTAATATTTTATGACTCTCAGCACAAGATCAGGCAAGTTGTGACATCAGCAAATGAGAAGAAAATTATTTCATTCATGTTTCCTCCATCCTTTCTTTCCACAATATTCACCACGTATCAGGCCTTGTTCCAGGCACAGGGGAAGAATAAAAAGAGGAATTAGGCACAGACTGCCCCGTCCTTGAAAAGCACAGGCTAAGAGTGTCAGAAATACATGACACCAATGAAGAACTACCATGCCAAGGATCTGATAAGGGTTTGTACAAAGGACAAAGTAACAGGACCCAGGGATGTGTCAATCTCTGCGTTAAAATCTCTTCTAGCATCTACTACATTGAGGGCATCTGACCTGAACCTAGTGCCCAAATGTTCTCACCCTAAAACTGCTCCTGCAATGCTACAGTCACCAATACTCTCCCTGAATTAAAGATAACACAACAGCAACAAAAACAAAAAAGCCAACATGTTTATTAACAGATCCCAATACAGTCTCCATTCACTCCAATTGCTTGTGAGTACCCTTCATCAGCACAGAAGATGGAAGACAATGAGCTGGGTCCTACCTCACATACTGCCCAGGTCCCAGCAGGTATGCCCCCAGGAGTCCCCAGAGTGGCCCCAAGAGCTATGCAAGAATGGCAGGGTCTTCCTCACTCAACTCCTGTCCTGCAGAGCATGAAAACCAGGCTTCCCAGTCTTGACTCCTCTAGGCGCCCACATGGCCTGAGGTGAGGATGAATAAGGAAGTACCTGAAGGTGGGCCGGGAAAGAAGCTTGAAGGCATGCATGGTCTTGGTCTTTGTTCTCCTCTCTGTTTCCAAATCACTGTCAGGCAAACTTGGAACTACTCTCTGTCGAGTCTATAATCACTCCTTAGGCTACAAAGGCCATAATTTTTTGTTTTCAGTACTTCACTGGATATCCATTTTAATCCTTAAAGTTATATCAAAATATTACGTAAGTATTTTGTTGGTTTTTCTGGGGGGTGACTGGCAGTGGAATTTGGCTCTGAGAGCCATTCCTGACCTTCCCTGTCTACAGCAGCCTCCCTGTACACCCTCCCACAGGCGCCCTGGGCCTGCTGCCCTCAGCATGGGGGGTCTGGGAATGAGAATGGAGGTCTGATCCAAAGCAGAGAATCCTTCAGAAGAGATTACTTTGAAGAAAAGAAAATGTGAAAAGTAGGGGAGGGAAGGCTAGGCAGCATATTTTCATGCACAAAAGCAAGTCTGAAATGGAGTTTGAGGGAAAGTTAAATTAAGTTTCAGTGTATAAAAGCTCAAATACATCTACTCTATTATTATTATCTTCCTCTGCCATTTTTAAAGCTTCTTTTCAAAGGTTCTTAAAGAACAAACTTAGTTTCCAAAATGAATTTTCAAAGAGATGACTGACATTGTCATCCTAGAAGCAACATTAATAAAAATGATCTTTGTTTTCTGGCAGTAAAGGAATCCAGAGTATTATTTTTTAATACAATAAAACTCACTTAAAAGCAGGTGGGGTGGGGGTAGTGGTGGTGGTGATAGTAAGGGATCTGGCACCTTTTGCTAACACTCACTGTAGCGATTCAGCAACAGTAAGTAACAATAAAAACAAATTCTATAAAAAGCAGGCTGAAGTTTTACCACTGAATGACATTTTGATCCTATGTGTACCTCAATGAATAAAGGAAAATTATTAGGTTAGAAGTCAGTTGCTTTCCCTGAACAATTTTAGCCACAGATAGAGCCTTTTCAAAAGGTTTGAAAACTGTGACAAAAGTGCATTTAGCCCTGAAGGTTTAAGATGCTCCTGCAGTCTGCATTTCTCCAATAAATAAAAAGGGAACAATTAAAAAGCCACTTATAAGCATCTCAAAAGCACTGATGCTTAATTTATTGATTCTTTGGAGACTAATAAAAATGGTGAAAGGAAAAAGAACATACATACCAGCAGAAAAACACTTATTAATTTGATTAAAATAATCCAATATTCTAAAACAAGTTCGTTTAAGTTCTTCAAGTTCTCAAAATTATATGGCTAAACAATTAACAAGGGCTGGGTGTGGTGCCTCATGCCTGTAGTTCTAGCACTTTGGGAAGCCAAGGTGGGAGGACTGCTTGGGCCCAGGAGTTTGAGACCAACTTGTGCAAGATAGTGAGACCCTGCTCTATAGAAAATAAAAAAAAAAATCAGCTGCGGGTGGTGGCACACCACCTCTAAGTCCCAGCTACTCAGGAAACTGAGGTGGGAGGATCGCTTGAGCCAACAAATTTGAGGCTGCAGTGAGCTATGATCATGCTACTGCACTCCAGCCTGGACAATGGAGCAAGATTCCACCACTAAAACATAACAAAACGAACAAACAAAACCCCAAAATGTTTCAGCTTAAAAATAATAACAAGGAAATAATGAAGAAAACAAAAGTATTGCATTTAAGAATTAAGCAAGCAGTAGGGATAAACCCCAGAGATTCCAATGATCATAATATAGAAACAAAGGTGTAATGTATTTTCTTAATAAAGGCGTACCCAGCTTAATAAGGCACTTCACATTATTGGGCTTCACAGATACTGAACTAAAGTTTTACAAATTGAAGGTTTGTGGCAACCCTCCCTTCAGCATGTCTGTCAGTGCCGTTTATCTTACAGCATGCACTTACTTCATGTCTCTGTGCCATTTTGGTAACTCCTGCAACATTTCAAACTTTTTCATTATTATTACAACTGTTATGGTGATCTGTGATGAGTGATCTTTGATGTTACTCTTGTAATTGTTTTGGGGTGCTATGAACTGTGTCCATATAAGACAGCCATCTCTCTCCCTGGCACTGGGCCTCCCTACTCCCTAAGACACACAATATTGAAATTAGAACAAATGATAACCATACAATGGCCTTTAAGTGTTCAAGTGAAAGGAAGAGTTGCAAGTCTCTCACCTTAAATTAAAAGCCGGAAATTGTTAAGCACAGTGAGGAAGGCATGTCAAAAGCCAAGACAGTTCGAAAGCTAGGCCTCTTATACCAAACAGCCAAGTTGTAAATGCAAAGGAAAAGTTATTGAAGGAAATTAAAAGTGCTACTGCAGTGAACACATGAATGATACGAAAGTGAAACGGCTTTATTGCTGATATGGAGAAAGTGTTAGTGGTCTGGATAGAATATCAAACTAACTTGAGTGGTCTGGATAGAAGATCAAACCAGCCGTGATATTCCCTTAAACCAAGCCTAGTGCAGAGCAAGACCCTAACTTTCTTCAATTCTATGAAGGCTGAGGGAGGTGAGGAAGCTGCAGAAGAAAAGTCTGAAGCTAGCAGAGGTTGGTTCATGAGGTTTAAGAAAAGTAGCCATCTTCATAACATAAAAGTACAAAGCGAAGCAGCAAGTGCTGATGTAGAAGCTGTAGCACATTATCCAGAAGATCTAGCTAAAGTCATTGATGAGGGTGACTACACTAAACCACAGATTTTCAATGTAGATGAAGCGGCCTTCTATTGGAAGCAGATGCCATCTAGGACTTTCATAGCTGAAGAGGAGAAGTCAATGTCTGGTGTCAAAGGACAGGCTGACTCTTGTGTTACGGGCTCATGCTGCTAGCAAGTTTAAGTTAAAGCCAATGCTCATTTACCATCCTAGGGCCCTTAAGAATCATGCTAAACCTACTCTGCCTGTGCTCTACAAATGGAACAACAAAGCCTGGATGATACCACATCTATTTACAGTATGGTTTACTGAATATTTTAAGCCCACTGTTGAGACCTACTTCTCAGAAAAAAGGATTCCTTTCTAAACATTACTGCTCATTTGACAATGCACTTGATCACCCATGAGCTCTGATGGAGACGTACATGGGATAATGCTGTTTTCATATCTTCTAACATGACATACATTTTGCAGCCCATGGGTCAAGGAGTCATTTTAACTTTCATGTCTCATTATACACGGAATAGATTTTGTGATGCTATAGCTGCCATATATAATTATTCCTCTAATGGGTCTGGTCAAAGTCAATGGAAAGGGGTCACTATTCTAGATGCCATTAAGAACATTTGTGATTCATGGAAGTGAAAGTATTAATATTAACAGGAGCTTGGAAGAAGTTGTTTCTAAACCTCAAGGGTGACTTTGAGGGGTTCAACACTTCAATGGAAGAAGTCACCTCAGATGTGGTGGAAAGAACAACTAGAATTAGAAGTGGAGCCTGAGGACATGACTGAATTCCTGCAATCTCATGATCACACTTGAACGGATGAGCAGTTGCTTCCTATGGGTAAGCAAAGAAAGTGGTTTCTTGAGATGAAATCTACTTGTGATGAAGATGCTGTGACCACTGTTGAAATGACAACAAATGATTTAGAATATTATATTAACACAGTTGATAACGCACTGACAAGGTTTGAGAGGACTGACTCCAATTTTGAAAGAAGTTCTACTACGGGTAAAATGCTATTGAACAGCATCCCATGCTATAGAGAAATCTTTTGCGAAAAGCAAAGTCAACCGATGTGGCAAATTTCATTGTCTTATTTTAGGAAATTGCCACAGTCACCCAAACCTTCAGAAACTACCACCCTGATTAGTCAGCAACCATCCACATTGAGGAAAGACCCTCCACTAGCAAAAAGATTATGCCTCATTGAAGGCTCAGATGATCATCAGTACTTTTAGCAATAATGTATTTTTTAATTAAGGTAGATACATTTTTTAAGACATAATGCTATTGCTCACTTAACAGACTACAGTATAATATAAACATAACTTTTCTATGCACTAGGAAACAAAAAATGTGTGTGACTTGCTTTATTGTGATATTCACTTTATTGCAGTGATCTGGAACTGAGCCTGCAATAACTCCAAGATATGCCTGTAATAGAAAAGACAATAAATAAAGGATATTAATTTGCAGAATAGTCCACGTCTGCAAAGGGAGGTGTAACCATCTTGGTTCTGAAGGGTCAGGAGGAAAGATGTCTTCTGATCAAGCAAAGTAGGGGACAAGAGAATGAGCACAGCTCCCAGGAGGAGGCAAGGTCCTGACAGCTCACATGCCCTGTGGCTCTGAGCACAAGATTAAGTGTTACACGGAAAGCTCATGGCTTTGGGGTTAGAGTAGACAAGTCTGTTAACCTCCCTGAACCTCAGTGCTTTCAACTGTAATAGGGAAATGCTGGCATCTAGTGAGGAAGCCTGCTCTGAATCATGAGAAATTATTTCATTTGGGACCAAGCATGGGCTTGGCATATCACAGCTCCTCAATCCAAGTAACAATGATTATTCATTTTCTATTGCTGTAATTATTATTTATCTATCACAAGCTGCTCAGAAGAACATAGCTGAGGCTCAGGAATACAATGCTAGGACCCAGAAAATTTCCCAAGACATGGGCAGAATAAAAGGGGCTACCATGTTATCTATAAGTTGTTTCTATCACTATAGAAATCAACAATAAGAAAAGGCTTCCTGTACTGAACAGATAACATCTGTGTTTGATGCTGTCCTGACTGCTTTGCTTACAGGTCACTAATTCTCCCAGCTGTCCTTTGAGGTAGATATTATTATTACCTTTGAGGTGGACATAAATCTTGGCAAATAAGAATTTAAACCCAGAAGCATCAAGCTCCATGCTGTGGTTGCATTTTTTATGCTTCTTAACAACATTTCACTTTTACTCCCTGGAATGAGCTGTTATCTATAAACAGTCCTACCAACAATGCCTTCTCTTATTGCTGGGATGTTTTGATGGAACAAGAGATCTAAAACATTGATGATTTTACCAAATGAATGCACAATATTAATACCAAACACACATTTCTTACAACTTCTATAGAAGTATTGTCAAATATCGGTGACTGTTAAAACATAGTTCCTATGTAGGTGATAACCACAGAATATCAGCATAAAAGATAAAAGGCAGTAATGATAGGAAATTTTAAGTGTATTACTAAAAGCGGAGTATAATGGGCATAAAGACTGAATAGTCTACTTTTCAGTAGTAGTAAAAAAATCTAGTCAACTTTTTTTTTAAGCAAATCATGATATTATAGCTTTATTCTCTTTGAGCAATTCGGTTTGCAAATAATTTTCACTGATCATAATCCTTCTGACCAGGCTGTGAGACAGGCAAGTAGCATACTTGATGCGAATTTTAGAAATGAAGGAACAGACTTAGAGAATTTACAGGGTGACATAGTTTGGATATTTGTCCCTGCCCAAATCTCATACTGAATGTAATTCCCAATTGGGAACTGGAGGTGGGGCCAGGTGAGAGATGTTTGGTCATGGGAGCAGATCCTTCATGAGTGGCTTGGGCCATCTCCTTGGGCATAAGTGATATCTCACTCTGAGTTTGCACGAGATTTGGTCTCTTAAAAACGTGTGGCATCTGGCTGGGAGTGGCGGCTCACACCTGTAATCTCAGCACTTTGGGACGCCAAGGTGGGTAGATCACTTGAGGTCAGGAGTTCGCAACCAGCTTGGTCAACATAGCAAAACCCGTCTCTACTAAAAATACAAAATTAGCCAGGCATGGTGGTAGGTGCCTATAATCCAAGATACTCAGGAGGCTGAGGCAGAAGAAGAACTGCTTGAACTGGGGAGGCAGAGGTTGCAGTGAGCCGAGATCACGCCACTGCCCTCCAGCCTGGGTGACAGAGTAAGATTCCATTTCCACACATACACACACACACACACACACAAGTGTGTGGCATCTCCCTCCTCACTCT
This sequence comes from Pan paniscus, assembly GCF_029289425.2. Taxonomy (NCBI): domain Eukaryota; kingdom Metazoa; phylum Chordata; class Mammalia; order Primates; family Hominidae; genus Pan; species Pan paniscus. Next base: position 30,352,923 of record NC_073266.2, read on the forward strand.
CTGCCTTGCTCTTGCTTTCACCATGTGACATGCCTTCTTCCTCTTTGTCTTCCTCCATGGTCTTAAGTGGAATATTGGAGGCTTCTGAGGCCTCCCCAGCAGCCAAGCAGATGCCAACACCATGCTTCCTGTAAAGCCTGCAGAATGCTGAGCCAATTAAACCTCTTTTCTTCATAAATTACCGAGTCTCGGGTATCTTTATAGCAATGCAAGAAGAGCCTCACACACAAGGTGACTTCAGGTCACACAATTAGTAAATGTCTCAGCCGAGATTCAACCCCAAGTCTTCTTGTGTCTGTGCCATGTGTTCTCTTAATTTGTGATACTACCTTTCTAAACTATTAACTTGTATGAATTGTTTACATCAGAGAGATTAGATGTCACTTATACTACCAAATGAAACTTCAGTCATTTGGTGGGAACTGGGAGGTGGAACCCCTGAGCACAGCCTGCTCCAATCAAAATCTTTGTGTTTGGCAAAAGACAGTTTTGATGCATCCATCCACGGTAATCTGTTAACTTTCCATCCCGAAGACACATTGGCCCGTTTACTTCCCCAATGTCCCGGCCCCAGTGGTTGATCTAATATGCAAACCCAGTCATAGTTTTTGCCTCAGTAAAAATTCTTCTACAGTTTAAAAAAATGAGAAACAAATAATAAAAACAAAACAAATAAACAAATACTCATGGAAGCCTGTGCCTGGCATAGAACCAGGATTGGAAATACAGAGGTAAAATCAGAGGACAGGCCTGGCCCCGAAGGAGCTAGTAGGTGGCCAGGACAAGTGGTCACCAGCCAGTGCAGTGAATCTAGGGCTGAGCTCTCTGGGAGAGCTGCAGGACACAGATGGGCAGGGGGCCAGGGTGGGCTCTCCAAGGAGGTGACATCTGGGCCATAGCTAGGGGGGGAGTGGAAATAAGTGAGAGAAAGAGAGAGAGAAAGAGAGAGAGAGAGAGAGAGAGAAAGAGACTGTGGAGAGACTGTGTGTGTGTGTGCAGGCAGGACAGAGGGAAGATAAAAGAGAGAAGATTCCATGAAAGAAACATCAGCTGCAAAACAAACCCACAAAATGGCATGGAACCACCCAGGATATTCTCAGGCAAATATTTACAGGTGGAAGGGAGGCTGCCCCCGGAAGTGAGTAGAAGCCAGAGGCTTCCCCATTAGAGGAAGTCTGGATTTATGCTGAAGGCAATAGGGAGACACTGATGGGTTATTAAGCTGGGAGGAAAGACCCTGCAGCCACAGGGTGAATGGGGATTGGAGATCTGAGAAAGACAAATATGAACTAAGACAGTGATTGTGGGGGATGGAAGGTAAAGCGAAAAGGAGGGGAGGGGGTGTCATCACTGTCCCCAAGAGGTGAGAAGACAAGTTTTTGCAGGAGTCAGTATAAGCCTGCAAATTGGAGTGACCTTCCTGATTGGATCTGAATTTATAGCAATGGCTTATTTGAAGCAATCTTTCTCAATTACTCTTCTTATTAAAAAAAAAAAGATTGCTTCAAAAGTAAAGGCAGGGTGTTCTTTTATAGCTCTGCATTCTATGGAAGGTTCATGATATTTAACTTTTATTTAGGGATGAAAATATAATTTAAAACTCCACTTGTTCCTGATATGTCCCACTAGTTAAATGAAGGTCTAGGGTCTTCTTATCTGTAATAAATGTTTCAGGTGATAATTATTCCTGCTGGCAAGAAAAAGATGAGGTTCATTCAATAAACATTTATTGCACTCTTAATTAGGTTAGAGGTATTGCATGATATTCAAAAACTAAATTATTAAAATCATTTTGTGATCAAATGATTTTGCATTTCTGATTATATTTTTATATGTTTTACGTAATGTTTAGCCTAGGGAAATGCTCACTCTCAACATTAAATATGGTCATGAGTCACTTAATGATGGGGATATATTCTGAGAAGTGCCTCATTAGGCCATTCCATCTTTGTGCAAACATCATAGGGTGCACTTACAAAACCCTAGATGGTACAGCCTACTACATCCCTAGGCTGTATGGTAGGGCCTATTGCTGCTAGGCTACAGAGCTATATAGTATGTGACTCTACTGAATACTGTAGGCAACTGTAAAACAGTGGGGAGTATCTGTAAACCTAAAGCTAAATGTAGAAAAGGCGCAATGAAAAGACAGTATTATAATATTTCAGGACCACTGCTGTATACGCAGTCTGTTGAATGAAATGTCCTTATGCTCTGCACAACTGCATGTAAATCTAATTAATGCTCCTGAGTGATGGTCAAACCTTGTGTGTTTTTAATTTTGTTGACTAGGATGACCACTCTTTAACTTCTCTTATCTTAGGCTTTTCTACCGATTGCTCTCCTACTTGGTGAACCTATCTACCTACCTCCTCCTCAGGTTTCAGTTTAAGTAACACATTCTCAGTAAGACACTCCTGATTCTCCTGTTGAGATTTCATCCTTCTGTCACATACTCTTAGAGTACCCTGTACTTTTCTAGACAGCTTTTACCACAACCCTAGCACAATGACATGAAGATAATAAGTGTTCAGTAGATATCTGGTGAATGAACGAAGAATAACTGAACAGTAGCCAAGTGTCAATCCTAACATTTCCTACAACACTTTTCAATGCTATGAAGGGCCAGGATTTTAACCAGGTACTAATAACTGGACAGAGCTCTTACTACTTCTCATTGAGTGGAAAATACATTGATACAGGACAGGAAAACACTTAGCAGGTAGAAGTAGAGACGAGATGGAACTGGGCCATACATACATGTCAAAAGGGACATAATTATATGGGAAAAAACACCAAAACCACTCCCTAATCTTTCTACTATCTGATTGAAGAGCTGAATATTAATTTAATTAAGTTGCAATGAAATACAGGTAAGCCTCACAAGCATAATATAATATACTTAACAAAAAATAGTTATTAAGGAAATAGAAGGCATATTAGCACTTTTGTGTACACTGGTGTTCTTATAATAAATAGTTACATTGAGTATACTTATAAGTGCTGGTTGATAAAATGCTCTGCTGAAGAGAATGATGTAAAACATAATTCCTTCTGTATCTGTGCCCTCATTCCTCTGCCCACCACCAAAATAGGATGAAGCAGAAATGTAACATGAGGAATGTGGTCAGGACCTCTGAGTTGGTCCTCAGTTCTAAAAGTCTAGGGCTCTAAGAAGCATACTGGCTTAGTGATCACACATGACTTTATCAGTCTCTTGGAATTTGCAACCTTTCCTCACATTTCACATATATGAAAGTGAGGCATCTATAGTCAAATCAGTTAATCTTTCTCAAAATGTCCAAGATCCTCTCCAAGAAAGGCTATCAGCCCTAGCTTGGAACACCTCTAGAAATTCATCCCTTAAACTCCCTAAATCAATAACTGTGATTAAGAAGACCCAAGGGTTCCCGAGAGCAAATGGCAGAGCAGCTTTACAATTCGTAAAGTAATATATTGTTCAGTGCAGGCATTTGCAATCTTTTAGTGCTCTGAGTTTATAATTGAAACTATTTCTAATTTATTCCACTATTAACATTTAAAGATGGTCTATCTAGATGAGGGAAAAGAAACAGCATGTAACTTTCTCTACGGTCAATGGAAAATGAAGTAGACTTTAATGTCTCCCTCCTTCCTGCCGAATGGCTTCTGTGCAGCTGGTCAATAAGAGGGGAACGCATAACACAACCTGGCCCTCGCCTCCACGAATGTGCAAGGTGTGGCCTCCGCTGTGGAGGACATTCGAGAGCTTTCATGGAGTCTGCAGTTCCAACTCAAATATTTGCCTTTTCAGGGACAGGCATGGGTTCTTTTGGGGATAGCAAAGCAGTATGATAAAAAACTTAGGTCTTCGCTGGCCCTAGCCAAGAATGAGCCACAATCACCCACTAAGTGTGCTGCTGGCATGCCTTCTGAAGCCGAGAGAAGCATTTCACACTCTAGCTTTTAGTAACCAGAGGTGCCACGCACATCCACTGAGTAGGCATCATGGTCACACCTCAACACGTACAGTCATTGTCACAAAATTGATGGACACAGGCCCACAGCAAAGGGGTTAAGGTGCAATGTAAGGAAGGTAGGAGAAGCAACAACAGAAAGATCCAGAAGGTTCTTCCAAACAAGAGATACTAAGAACAATTTTTTACTGCTTATGAAAATTGGGGTTTAAAAATATTTATATAATTAGTGATTTCCAATGAATTATTGGAAAGTCATTGCTAGGCTAGTTTTTCAATTTCAAGCGTTCTAGTATTCACTTTAACAATACCCCGGACAGTATTTTTAACATCAATATATTCTCTTTTCTTCCTTCTAAAAAGGACTAAGTGTTTTTGATTTCTCTAAATCCTATTTCTAATGAAAATCAGCATCTGGCATTTATGAAACCCCCTTCCTCCATGCCGCCAGGGTTAGCTCTATCTTAACTGGGCCCAGCACATCCTCCAGCCTTTATGCCACTCCTATTAGTTTGTTCTGAGGCCCCACACCCTCTAACCCATCCTCCATTGCTGCTGCAGCTCTTCCTTACATTTTTTCCCTGACCTGAATCCCTTGAATGGCTACTTATTGGTATGGAGTACAAGGTTGTCCAATTCATCCTCTATCTCCCTTGCTTCTTCTCCCATCCCACCCCTCTCTGATTATAACACACTTCTCACTCTCAGATCAGGCCAAACTCAGTCCTCCCTGTCTTCATGGAGCCAACCTGTCTCTCTCATTTTTTTATTCCTTGCCACATATCTAACCTCCCCGGCAACATACGCCACATCACACAGATGCTCTGAACAATAGCCGTCTGTCAAGATTCAGCTACTTGGCCCCAGGGTTGCCTCCTCTCTGAAGTCTTAGCTGACTCTTCCCTGTACTGACCACTCCCTGGTCAGGCCACTGGTTCCCATCCTCATCCCTACTTACTACAGGACACTAGATTCCATGTTGCTCTCTTTCCAATCTACATTGCCAGCCCCTGGAGAAGAGAGCCCATAGCAGCCTCCTCCATATCCCCAATGCGTAGCACCACCTTGTGCTTGAACCTCATGAGTATTTAACAAATCCAATCCTAGCACAGCTGTAAGATATAAGGGGTATTATCCTTGCTGTGGAAAGACAGGCAAGCCCAGGCTCAGAGACCTTAAGATGGAATTTTTAACAGTGGCATAACTACAAGTGGAGAGAGCCTGGATTTGAAACTATGCTTATCTAGTTTCAAAATGTGTCCTCCTCTATGTCATGCACTCGTTTTAACAATTAGGCCCATAATTTATGTGATATATAAAGTGAGTGATTATTTGAATATTAGAAGTTTCCTCCTTAACATTTGCCAAAGGAAGAATGAAAAATTCTGTCTTAAAGGCTATGTGCGACACTTGATATGATCTTGTATCTTAGGGGCAATAGTTGTATTAATTATTAATGGATTCAGTAGTTTCTAATTAATTTAGAGTAAGCATTATTTAGATCTGGAAACCATATATTGATTTATTTCATTTTTATTTTGTTTTAAATTTTTAAAATTTAATTATAATTGAGATAGGGTCTCAATTTGTTGCCCAGGCTGGTCTTGCACTCCCAGGCTCAAGGAATCCTCCAACCTTGGCCTCCCAAAGTGCTGGGATTACAGGTATGAACCACCATGTCTAGCCCCTATATTGATTTATAATAGGCTAAGTTAAAATAAAGCCACTTTAAAATTTATATTACAAAACATTTATATCTTTTTTTTTTTGAGACAGGGTCTGGCTCAGCTGCCCAAGTTGGAGTGCATAATCACAGCTCACTGCTGCCTTGACTTCCTGAGCTCAAACAATCCTCCCACCTTGGCCTCCCGAAGTGTTAGGATTACAGTCATGGGCCACTGCACCTGGCCAGAATATTTATATCTTAAGGTAAACTTTGCATTGCAAGGTTTTACACTATAAGTTATTTGTTTCTCAAAATAATATTGTCATTCCAGCAGGAAAATACTATGAAGGGATAAACTTTTTTGAATAAATAATAGAATTTAGCTGGCTCCTCTAAGCCAGGATCAAACTCTTGAACAAACCTATTCTGATTAAAAGAACAAATTCTGGAATCTGGGGAGTGAATTCTAACATAATTATAAGGACTGAATTATTATAAAATGGCACGTAAATCACAAATATCTTTTTTTAATAAAGTGGAAAGAGATTCATATACTTAAAGGGTGACTAGAACATTAGACTTTGTTAAGTTACGTAAGTAATACATCTCACTGGTTCTTCATACCCATGGCACATTGTGAAATTTACTATGTTGCCAAGTGTTTATCTCCTTTTAGAGTGGTTATAAACAGAAGACCGTTTTGCTTGTTTTATGGCTAAGTTTATTCAGTTAAGCTGATAATAACCACAATCACATAGTGATTCAGGGATCAATAGGGAAACACATCCATTTTTTTTTCTGAGTTATTATATAGATTTGGGGTCAGGGGAGTTTGCTAATTATTTATAAGATCAATTCCTGAAAACTTGCAAATGCACAAATAAACTGGTAGCTCCATGCAATCAAATTTAAGATTCATCAGAGAAATCTGAATTTATATGAATTCTATTTATGATTCTGTTGATAGAGGAAATAATTATATTTTTCATGTAAAATTAGATTTTTCATGATATCAGATTTGAATAAAATGAGATGAACAAAGGAAATGCTGGAGGACCAGGGCTGGTCTTATGAATAGAAACGTGTAATGCGAACTACTGCTAAGGCAAGAGTAAACACTTACATGGTGCTGAGTAGGTGCAAAGCATGGTTTGAAGTGTTAAATAATATCACCTCATTTAGTCTTCACAAGAACCCCATGAGGTTGGCATGCTCAAAGGCTCCTTGCGTGGAGAAGAGAATGGGATATCTAGGAAGGTAGTGTTAATGGACTGAACATCTCTTTCCTTGGACTTACAGACAGTGAGATAAACAAATGGGTTGCTGCTGCTTGAGAAAAAAAAAACATGCTTTATGCTTCATAACCTTGAACTACTAAACCACAACCATTTGTATGCCAACAGCCATAATTTCTGAGAAACGTTTTAAAACAAAAATGCATGATTATCTCCTGTCTTTCTTAAAAAAAATTTTTTTGGTAGAGGGTCTATGTTGGGCCTATGTTGTCCAGGCTGATCTTGAACTCCTGTGTTCAAGCAATCCTCCAGCCTCAGCCTCCTGAGTACAGGCACACACAACCATGCCTAGGTTGGGACTGCAGGCACATACCCATGCTCAGCTATGTTTTTTGTTTGTTTGTTTTTGTTTTTTAATTTTCTTTTTTGTAGAGACAGGGTCTTGCTACATTGCCCAGGGTGGTCTCAAACTCCTGGCCTCAAGTGATCCTCCCACCTTTGCCTCCCAAAGTGCTGGGACAGACTTTCATTAGCAACAATAATCTCTCTCTGGCTTCAGTTCCACATTTGAGGTGCCCTGCTTTCCAAATTGAACACTGCTGTGCTTTTAGGAAGGGTCATGTCAGTATTGGTGAATATGCTCCTTGAATTTGCCAGGGGCACTGTGCATCCTGTCTCTAATACCTACTCTGGAGGCTGAGGCAGGGGGATCGCTTCAGCCTCAGAAGGTCAAGACTGCAGTGAGCTACAATTGCACCACTATACTCTAGCCTGGGCAATAGAGTGAGAACCTGTCTCAAAAAAAGAATAAATACATAAATAAATGAAAGAAAGTTACACTTTTCCATATCTTATTAATGAAAAAACTTTGAATCCATGAACAGACATTAAAATTCTCTCCTACATGCTAGTTTACTGGCTGGAATGATGGAATTGTGTTCTTCTTGGCCATCTCAGGATTTAAATAATTTTATGTGACAGAGCTGATGTGTTGATCAATAAAAAGACAACAATCATTTACATTGAGAGTTTAGTGCAATTTCAAGAATCTACATGAACCAAGCTGAGTGTTTGTAGGGAAATCAATACATGACCACCTTACTTAGTGAAGTGCGTAAACGAAATTCGACTGAATTTTCAACATCAATGAATATGGATTAAAGAAAAAAATCAAATCAATTGAAAAAAATGGGTTTTGGAAATCACACAATGACAGTATTTTTGAACACACACTACTGTGCAAAATCCAGGAAAGCAAACAGATGTTCGCTTCCATTTCCCTCCTCCTTCTAGTATTTATCTTATCATTTGGGAAAAGCTTTCTTGTACTGCAGTTTGATTACATGTGCATTTTGCAGATTTCCAGATGTGTTCAAATGTTTTAATTTACATTATTGCTTTATATTTAGGTCCATACGATTCCATAATCAGAGTTCTTATTTGTCTAAACATTACATGAAATTGAGAATTTTAATATGCCCTATTTAGTTAGAGGGTACTATACACATTTTTTTCCCCAACCTAGTCTTTCTGGCTATATTGGTCTTCCATCTATTCTACAGATAATCAGTCCAATTATGTTGTCCTATATAATGAACCCCTTGAAGACAATATTCACTTTTCTGCAAAAAAAAAAAAAAAAAAAAAAAAATCTTTTCGACAGGTGAGGTTGAAATAATTTCCTCTCTCAAATTTGTGCCAACACGATTTACCCATTTAAGATAGGCATCCTTCCAATAAAGATGATGTCTATAGCAGGTTTCCCCATAATGCTTACTGAATGATGCCCCTTAAGGATTGATCATGATTCTAAAATTACAGATTTGAATAATGAACATGGATATATTTATTAATTTCAAGATGCTAACAGGGGAAGAAGGTATTAGAGACTGGATGCAAAGTGCCCCTGGCAAATTCAAGGAGCTTATTCACCAATACTGACATGACCCTTCCTAAAAGCACAGCAGTGTTGAACTTGGAAACCGGGATGTTATGACAACTGTAAAAGAGGGTGAGGCAATACAAAGTGATGAAATGATGTAAGGTCTGCAGTGAAAGTTATGTATTTTGGACTCTGACAAGCATTTGGATCTGTATTTTTATAGACGTAAGAATAGGAAGCCTGAGGGACACCAAGAACTACTAGTAAGGTCCCAAAGTCTCCGAAAAACAACTAGACATGTGTAAAAGTAAGCAACAACAAAATAATGTCTTAGTGAGGCATATGCTAGAAATAGGAACAGTAGTTTGGAGTGTGCCTGGCACCTTGTAAAGACTAGGGAAGAGGACTGGGAAAGGGGTGCAGGTATATTGTGCAAAGAGCAATTATTTTAAAATTTAGTCTTGGCCAGGCATGGTGGCTCACGCCTGTAATCCCTGCACTTTGGGAGGCCAAGATGGGCAGATTACCTGAGGTCAGGAGTTCAAGACCAGCCTGGTCAACATGATGAAACCCTGTCTCTACTAAAAATACAAAAATTAGCTGGGTGCGGTAGCACGTCTGTAATCCCAGCTACTTGGGAGGCTGAGACAGAAGAAATCGCTTGAACCTGGGAGGCAGAGGCTGCAGTGAGCTGAGATAAGGCCACTGCATTCCAGCCTGGGCGACCAGAGTGAGACTCCATCTCAAAAACAAACAAACCAACAAAACTTGGTCTTGGAAAGATCTATACAAAGATGCGAATGAAAATCCAACTGAAAGGGTTTGAAAGTAAGATACAAGTATAGAAAATGTGCAAAAGGTATCCATATAAAAACAAAGTACCATGGGATAACTGGCTGTTTTTGAAAAATGATTAAGCTTTCAGCTTCCTTCAGTTTGGAGGCATTGAATCTGAGTGAACTCTAACTATTCACATGATCATGATGCTTTGCAGTAAAATATTGAGTCCTGTCCCAATGACCCTTTATTGCTGAGTCTGAGCAACTGTTAAGTGGGTCAGAAACAAATGACACTCCCAAGGCCATGTTCAGAGCATACATTTTCATTTAATAAATTTCAGCTTTTAAAGTCAAAAAAGACTGAGCCATGGTCATGGGTACACTTGAGTCTTGGATAGCATCTAATGCGTGCCTTGGGTCCATTGGATTAGTGCAACCTCTCAGTGCCACCCACAGGAATCAACCCAGAGGGCCTGGGGAGTGTCAAGCACATCACTCGAAAGGTAGCAGTAACACTATCTCCAATTTGGAATAGAGATTTTATATATTTCATAGTATTCTCACAAACTGCATCTATGAACAGCAAGCATGAAACCTCATATGAGCTACTGTGTTGCATTATCCTACAGTATAAACTAAAAATTGCTTTAAACATTTTGGAGATTTTTCAAATAAAAATTTCTGTGACTCTTCCCTAATCTGACTTCACTAAAAACTAATACTATTCTGGTTTTACTTATGACTTTATGAACCGAAACCTCCATATATATTTTACTGAATAGAAAGAAATCTAACTGATTGCCTTATGATACTGCAGTGAAAACATGATCAAATATAGCCAGGTGTCAAAAGATTAATGAAATCAAATTCTACAAAAGAAACATGAAAAGAAACCCTATAATGCCTTAATTGTCCAGGTAAATCTTTCTTCTAAGTACTCTATTCAAAGTAATAGATGACTCTGAAGGGAAACTATTCCAATAATACAAAGGTAAAACATTTAAATCCCTCTGAATCAAGTAGAAATTTCACTTATGTAGATTAATGAGTTTATGACAAGTTGATACTCCAGAGCTATTCAGGCATCCTTTGCTCTGTCGTGGAAATAATCAGTTTATTTTATTCAGTCACTATAAAAGTTATACTTTATAATTGCTTAGCTATATAAATCATCATGGAATAAGATGCGGGCCTAGATGTTGGTAATTAACTCTAATCTGTTCAGATAAAGACTTCACAATGTTCTTTCCAATAATCTGTTATTTTTTCAAAAAACTATACATCTCATATTTTATTGAGAAATTAGCCAATTTACTAAAAATTAAATGACATAAAACCCAAAGTAAATACACAAATGAAAAAATCCAAACATCCATTCAAAGAACAGAGCTGAGAACAAAAATGTCATCTGCCCTTGGGTAACCAAATTGCATCAAGCAGTCACCTTTTAATTTAAAACTACCTCCTCAACAGACTAGTGCTTTGTTCCTTATCTTCAAAAGAACAACTCACTTGCATCAGAATAAAACCCTTTAAACAATACTTGATCACCTTACATCAAAGTCCTTTCATTTTCCTCAGTCATTACTTTTAATTAGAGCTAATAAAGATATGGATTTACATGCTGGCTGAGATTTGCAGCAAATCCCTAGAAAACACATTGGAGGAATTAATCAACTTGATTTAGTTTTCTTCTATCTAGAGCCGGCCCAACCCTCTGTTCCATACCTGACAGGTGCTCCTCTGCTGTGGGCAGGTTTCAGCATGACTGTCACGGTATTGTCAGTTTGATTCAAAGGTGTCTCAAGTTCATAAGCTGGCATAGAAGGTGCTGGGGAAAAAGGCGTAGAATGGGAGACTCATTATTTCTGGTTTATCTTCTCAGTTTAGTTTCCACTTTCTTTTACAAAGAGCATTAAGAACACAGTGCATTTACTTTACATTGCAGCTATCAACAACCACGAGCAAGCTTCACATATATTCCCTACACAGAATCACAGCGACAGCTGCTAAAAGCAGCCCATACTGTCCTCTGTGATCTTGAGTTGAAGTTGGGAGATGGTATGAGGGGGCTTCTAAGGTGTGAGTAATATTCTGTTTCTTGATTTGGATTCTGGCTAAATGAGCATAGCTTGTGAAAAATCACCGAGCTGTACACTTACAATTGGTACACTTTTCTGTACACATGAATTCTCAAATAAACTGTTTATGCTAAAGGCATATTTAAGAAATAATCATTGGACTTTATAGTTATTCCATCTAAATCAAGGTTTTTCATGTACCAGAGACTCATTGGGGATTTAAAGAGGACAGTGGGAGTCAGAGAGATTTGTTGGAATTAATTAGTGACAATCTGTGGGCTCTCAGAAAAGCATGACAGTGGAAAACACATAGGAATTGAAATAAGAAAGGCTTGGGTTTGACTTTTTGCTGTTTTGTTTTAATTAGCATAAGAGCTTCTATACATCTCAAAATGGGGGGAACTACCCTCTACGTTTATTATCGTAATTCAAAGAGAGAACAGAGAGACAGGCAAATATAATTCTACAAATGTTAGTTCTCCTCCCAATGTAAATCCTATTTCTAAGGCCAGTTTCCAGCATCTTCCTTCTCTAGACTGTTAAGTCTTATTATGATAGCAACAGAGGTCTTCAGTAATTACGGACAAGACAAATCATTACACGGAGCTGTGATGTGGGAGGGCATACCATATTTTCACAGCCCACTGGTAGAAGCCCCTTGATGAGAAAGCTAGAGGTCATTTTCTTGCAAATTCAGTTTTTAAAATTGTCTTACATATACAAAAAGATTTGTTTATAACAGATATGGGTTACTTCTGAGTTCCATTTATTGAATCATCTCAGCATTAAAATTTATTTCAATTCTCTTAAAAATTAACTCCAATTCATAACATAGAATTAACAAGAGTGGTTCCCTCTCTTAGGTCCATGAAAATTGAAAACAGGACCTGTAAACTGTAACTGTTTTAAGACTATAAAAATCAAATACTTATTCTTGATGAGCCATATAGGCTAATGAAAATGTCAGGTTGCTTGATTTTCAATAAAATTATTTGAACTTGGCATGCTGAAAGTGGTCAAAACCATTGATTACAATCTACCATGATTGTGTTTCCTGAGGTCTCCTCAGCCATGCTGAACTGTGAGTAAATTAAACCTCTTTTCTTTATAAGTTACCCAGTCTCAGGTATGTCTTTATTAGCAGTGTGAGAACGGACTAATACAGCCATGTTGGTCAGAATTCTTATCTAATAAAAATAGCAAAAATGAATTATTTTATTCAAAAAATACACTCATTATGACAATAATCTTTGTAGTGTAACTTACATGGGAAAAATTTCTTAAAACATGCTTCGAGGTATATATATTGGCACTTATTTCATCTTTAAATCCCCATGATAAATTCATGCACTAGATAATATTATCTTAATTTGTATGTAGGAGTAAATTTATTTGATCAAAATCAGAGAGGAAGTGCCTGGCAAAATCATAACTAGAACCTAGATTTTTTGATTCCAAGTCCAGTGGTCTTTCTTCTACCAACCCATTTTCTTCAATCTGTGTCAGTTTTCTAATCTCTAATTATTCTAACTTCCCAAAGACTTATTTTCTCTTTCTCAACTCTCCATACTGTTTCTATAACCTAATTCTATACACAGAATATCAAGTGTATTAAATTTCAAGTCGTTTGTGCTCATAAAATATTACACAATAAAAAATTATCCCTTGTTATAATTGCTTAAAAAGAAAATTCTAAACCCTCCCTCAAAACCTAGCCAAACACTTACAATACTCTAGTTGTGAATATTCCTTTCCTTCAACTCCAAATGATAACTTTTATTAATACAAAACAAGGAATGAGAGATAAAAGATATAAAGGTCAGGCTAAATATTATTGACCTAACCATGGCTGATAACAAGAGTTAGCTCCTTTCCCTACTTCCACCCCACCTGCTCCACCCCAAACAAAATAGTTAAAGCCAAAACTCAACACTTCCACACTCATATCCAAAGGGGAAAAAATGGGAAAAAAATATTCATGCAATTTTTTTATTGCTGTTGTATATCCCATACCAGATGGCAGCTTAATTTCCTCTAGTCTGAAGTACAAAGACATTTTCTGCACAGTTGAACATGACTAGAAATATTTCTCAAATTACATCTTTTGTTAGATGGCATAATTAAGTCTCTAAAAGCAAAAAGCTGGAGGCCCTCAGTGCCTGGTACCATCATGTAAATACATGATGTCCTCTCTTCAGGACAGAAGTTTCTTATGGTAGAGATCCCAAGGAGGCTGATCCTTCAGGAAGCAGACTCTATATGACTGTCTTTCTGCGGAGCTCCCGATGGTTCATGGTTCATTACAGAGATTTTTCCAACAGTACTGCTCTGGCAACTTGGGATTGACAAGGGGATGAGAGTGTCCCAACAGAACCTTCTGCCTCATGCCCAAGTCCTCCAAGACGCCCTGCTAAAACAATAGCCACTTCCTAACATGTGAGGATCTTAAGCTCCCAAATGAGAAATATTTGTAATACTTCATTTAAAGCTGTGAGTCTGAGCTTCAGGCATCCAGGGGTATTCCTTTGGATACAATGTTAGTGTGGGCGAGCTTGGCATACTTGACAATGGGAATGAAAATGGACAAAAATGTTACTTCTGATAAAAGACACAACTCACGAATGTAGAGTACCTGATATTTTGGTGGTGAACTGGTTTGTTGCTGGAGGCCCAAAACCCTTAGCTGTGCTAGCTCGGATGGTAAAGGAGTATGTGGTCCCCGGATACAGTCCAAAAAACAGAAAATGGGTTTCATTTCCCAGCTTTGAAACTCTTCCACTCTGATTGGATAAATCTATTTCTGGGTCAAAGGAACTGACTGCTTTGTAGGTGATCTGCAAAAGAATGAGAAAGTGATAAAATATCTGGAGCAGATGGACTCAGATTGCATCTTTATCCAATAAACCCTTCTGATGTATGCACTGTCAGACACTTTATGATAAGCTCCTACTCAGACTCTTGAAATCCTGAATCCAGTGAAGGGATGAAGGAACTCCGCCAAAGCTGTTGAGTTATTACTTTTATAGACAGGGGAACTTAAGCCAGTAGATTAGAATATACAGGATGAGTTCGGGGTTAAGCTAATACTTTGAAGTTGTTTGCTTTCAAAATGTCATTTTGTAAAACTACATTACAATGGGTTTAGAACAAAATAAGAAAATATACAACTAGCTCAAACAGATAAGATACTGACAAGGATAAGCCCTCATCTTTAATCTAGTGGCCATAATTTGATTTAGGATTATTACCTATTGGGAACGAGGGCACTGAAGTGTTTTCATCAATGTGGGCGAGGATATCTGCTCCAATGACTGGAATCCTAGACAGATTCCAGTCATTCCTGATGCTACAAATAGAGTGATCATTATGGGTCATATTAATTTCTTTTCTTTAGAGCAATGTCTTCCAATAGAACTTTCTGAAATGATGGGAATGTAGCCACTAGCCACATCTGGCTACTGAGCATTTGAAATGTGGTTAGTGAGACTGAGTAACTGAAAATTTGAACTTAAATTGCCATGTGTGATTAGTAGCTGCCATATGAGACAGTGCAGTTCTAGAAGTTTTCATGATACTAGCTACATAACAGATATTCAAAGCATGTTGGATGAGTCTGAAGTGTTTGAAAATAAATATAACATAGGTGCCTTTAAATCCTACCCTTTCAAATGATATTTTAAAGAATTTCACTATGAGTAGTTCATCAACTATTCAAGAACATGCACTTTAGTGGTGATTACTAACTTCTACTGGTTGTAATGACATAATTTTAAAATGTGGCATATTCGAAAGTTTTAAATTGCAAAACTGAGCACTTTTCTTGCTTTTAAATAGGTAAACTTACTTGTAATTTACGTGCATGAACACTAACACTGTTATTATATGAAGTGATAATTGACATTCTTTCTTCTTATATTTATACCATGTCATTACAATTAAGAAGACCTCTCTGAAAGAATATTTAGACTGAATCAACTAAGCTTTAGCAAGAAAACTGTTTGCTATATATATTAATCACTGCAGTGCATGACACTATTGGAGTCATGCAGAGTATCTATTGTTAACCCTCTAACAGACTTCCTATGCAAGGTTAAGGAAGTCAAGAAGAGACAAAGCCAATCTACCCCCCAGTGGCTGAGCGAAGGACGTCAGCGATGTAACCGCTGTGTGATTACTTGGTCCTCCATTCGGATACCTCCAGGGAACAAGGCAGTTTGGAGGAGACGGATCTAAACCTCTATTATGAATGCATAATTGCTTCCCAATGTTTACTCACTAATTCACCCATACATTTGAAACATATTCATTGAGCCCCTCTCATGTGCCAAGCACTGTGTTCTGAGCTGGGGTCTTGCATGGTGCTTTAGGAATCGTACCTTCCCTGAAGGAGGTATCAGTCTGGTAGGGGAAGGGGAGAAGTGATCCAACAACTATGACAAAGTATAATTAAAATGAGGACTGACGCTGCCCACCGTGGCTAGCTTAGTGTTCTCATTCATTTTATTGCCTGTCTAGAAACCTTAATGAAACATAAATGCATACGAGAGAAAGCCCAAACTCCTTAGTTTTGCTCTCACCTTCTCCAAACTTACTTCTGAATCTGTGATACTATACCATTATATTCCCTTCTGTTCTGGTCAGCGGATAAAGACTAACTGCCCTACAAACACTAATGTGGCTTTTCTGACACTGCTTTTGCTCGTAAACTTTCACCTGCCTGGAACATGAGACAGTTAGCTCTGTTTCCATGTTTTCTACCTATTCAGATTCATTTACTTTATTCAAACATTGATTGAACACTGACACTCTGCAAGCACCATGGCCAGCAGGTAAATACACGCCCTGTTTCAGATAACTGAGAATCTGGACAGGGTGGGATGGAGCTGGGGAGGCATACAGTAAGTAAATGAATACTTTCAAAACACCAAGTTCCATGGAAGAAACGAATAGGGTGCTAAAATAAGGAGAACTGTCAGGGGAGAGAGGTTATTACACAGCCACTTAAGAGTGGCTGGGGAAGGGCCCACTGAGATGTCAGTTAAGCTGAAGAGATTTGAACTTTCCCAAGGAGTTAGTCATGCTGAGAGTTTGGGGAAGAACAGTAGCAACTAAGGCAGTGAAGCGGCACAGTATATGAACAGAAAGGAGGTCGGTGTTGTTCCTTGGGGGCTTGAGAAGTGGGTAGGACCATACTGTACAGTGCTTTGCACCCCAAGATAAAAAGTTTGGATACATACAACAGGGAGCCCTTGAACGCTTTTAAGCATGAAAATAAAATGATCTAATTTCCCTTATAAAGAGTTCACCCTGACTGCAGGTGGAAGGTTGATTTGATTGGTGGGGCAATTGAGGTAGTGGGGAGGGCACTAGGAAGTACAGCAGAGTCCAGGGCCTAGAGCTATAGCACAAGGGAGAAAATACAGGGGCTTGGAATAAGGTGGGGCTGGTACAGACAGCAAGAGATGAAAAGAATTGGCATCTTTTAGAGATAAAATGGACAGAACTCAGTGAAGGACTGGATATAAAAAAAAGAGGATGGAATAAAGGATAGGTTCCATTTTGGGCTTGATCAGAAGACGGTCCCATGTATCGAAAAGAATGGAACATATGAGGAGAAATTTACAGACACAGGTGGACATACTAAGTTGGAAATGCCCACGGCAGTCAGGTGGACACACATGTATGACATGAAGCTGTGATTCGAGAGGACTGGGCTGGAAGTGAAGACTGGGGGTGATGAACATTGATTGAGATGATATTCAATTCTGGAATGGAGGGGGTCACTAGGGAAGGAAGTTTAGAAAAAAAAGAAAGGAGCCTGGTACCACTCCCTAATGAATGTAGGTATTTAATACAGGATAGAGGAGGAGAAGCCAACAGAAGAGCCAGAAATGCAAGAAGAGAGCCAAAGGAGAGAAAGCTGTCACAGAAACCAAATGAAAAAAAAGCAGAGAGAGAAGGGGAGAGAGGGAGGGAGGGTGAGAGGGAGGGAGGGAGAGAAGGAGGGAGAAAAGGAGGGAGGGAGGGTTGGTTTCCAAAGATGAGACTGGGACAAAAAAAGTACCCATCCATGTCCCAATCCAGAGTTCCCATTCTGTGTATCTGTAAAGCCTTCCTAAACCTGGCCTAACAATCACTAGATCCACTGAATGCCTGTGTTGTGACTGTTCATACAATTCACTGGGCAATGAATCTTGGAGTACTGTGAAATCTCTTCTTTGATCTTAAATCATGATTTAAATATACCAGAGGAATTGGAACATTTCATGTAATTGTATCTTCTTTCTGAGGAGTGGCTGATGTCTTATTCTTTTCCTGATCCCATTGTGATCAGTAAATATTTGGCACTCAGTATCTATTTTCCTAAAACTACTCCTGGGGAGAGCGGGTGTGTGCATGCGCTCATGTAAACACTCAAGACAAGTGGGATCTTTGCTCCACCCACAGAGACTATCAAGCAAACGCTTTACTAAGGGACTTGTTGTTCCAGCAGGGCTGATGGGCTTGGACTTGCTGAAAGCCTTGTGGCTGCAAAATAACACTGGGGTTCTTAGCTGGCTTCCAGTCATAGCCCTTTGACAATTTGGTAAAAATTAGACACCTTCTCTTTCCTACTTCTAAAAAACACATGTATACACTAATTCATGCACTCCTAAAAATTACAGATCCTCTCCCTCACCCCTAACAAACAAATATGTTGGGCATGTATATGTCCACCAAATGTCACAAAGGTGATGGGTTTCCCCATCTCAGACCCATCCACAGAGCCCTGGAGTCTGAATATCAGAATGAGAAAAGCTTCTCGGCAGCAGGGACACTCTAACTCTACAACCCCACTGCCTGCCACAGAGCTGATGGTAGACATTCACCAACCTCAGCAGCTGCTCTAAAGGGCACCAAAATACACCCCCATGCTCAAACTCAAATGTCCATATGGTTTCAGCATTTACTTTTCCACTTGTTCATTCAATACATGCTTATTAAGTGCCTGTTAAGTACTTCAGTACAGCAGGAAACTACAAGAAGGAAGTCTGGAAGCTTCTGTACTTGTACTCTGTCCCTGGCTGAAGGTCCAGGAAACTGTAATGAAGCCTCCGTAAAAAACGTTGCTGCTGCAGTGTTGGATGTAAGTAATTTTATGGGATGTGCCATGTCAAAAGCAAACTGAGATCTCAACATCATGTGTGAGGGTTAGATTTGGGTGAGATGGAGTAAACTGTTGCTTCTATTGGATGATTTCTGATTTGCAGGTAAGTGCCTGAAATCTTCCAAAATTGTCTTCCCTTTCTCTACTTAAAGCCTCAAATTCTAAACTGAGAGATTCATGGGAAACCAAGATAGAATAACATGCAATCTTTGACTTGCATGTTATAGAAGAGGGGAATCAAAATCTTCTAGAGTGTGAGTTGATGGTAATTCCAGCCAGCATAAAACATCATCCTCTAATTGAGGTTTAAGCAATTATTCTGAGAAAACAAAGGAATGAATAATTAAATCTGATTTTAGGGGAGGAAAGGACCTAGGATATTTCAAGGAAAAGTAAAGTACTTGAATAAAATACTGAAAGATAGGCAGAGCTGCTATAGGAGGAGAGCGATGGGATGGCACAGGCAGAATGAATCTAAGCAAAAGCAGGGTGTGCGATGGCTCAGAAGGCTCTTGGCGAAGAGACAATTTCATATACATGGCTCATTGAGTTCCAGAAGAAAAATAGTAGGAGATGGCGTTATAAATATAGATTTGGGTTGGATCACAGAAGCCCTTGAGTATTGAAAACAAACTTCTTAACACGGCCCCTAAATTCTCATTCCCTCTACATAACCACCTATCTCAGCTGATGGTGACTAACAGCCCAGTTATCCAGGCTAAGGATATTAAGGTGTCTTCAACTCTAGACTCTTGAATGTCCCAATCAGCTGGCAAATCTAGACCATTCTACTTGATTAAAGTGCCCAACCAAAACTGCACTTGATACTCTAGTCACACACTCATGTATTGAGTCCCTAAGTTTGGAACTCATTTCATTCTTTCTATAGTTGGTTGCTGATGGGGCAGTTACTTCAACAGAAAAGGAACAGTACCTTTTCTACTTTTGTCTTTTTCCAATATCTCAGACATACTAAAGCTTTTAAAACAATCCATGTGTTAGTCTCATGACCAGGAGTCTGGTATTTACTCACTAGAGATATGTAAAGTTAGTAGGGTACAATGAAAATACTTGGGCAAATATCCTTGTACATTGGGGAGTATTACTAATAAACTTCTAGAAATAGGTTTGGCAAGCTATGTTTAAATTTTGATAGATTCTCCCTAATTGCCTACAAAAAAAGACTGCAAAATGTGTGTTCCCATCAACAGACTATGCATGTACACATTTCTCCACATCACTGATTAACACTTGATATTATAGAAATTTAAACTTCTGTATCACTTGTAATACTCCATTTCTCAATCATTAGTAAGGCTGGGTAGGTACTTTACCATATACTTACATGCTGGGTGAATTTTTTTTTGAAGTGTCTTTGTCCATTTTATTTCCTAATAGAGTGTTTTGTTTTTTTCTTATTACTACGTAGCAGGTCTCTATATATTATAGCCACCAGCCTGTTGACTGCTGTAAGTGCTGAAAATAATCTCTCCAAGTCTTCTGTTTGTACTCAGACCTCCTTCATGGTATCTTTCATCATTCAGAAGTTTACAATTTTATATAACCAAATCTGTCAATCTTTATTTTTAATGACTGCTGAGTTTTATATCAAGCTTAGAAAAATATATAACAAAAATGTCTTCCTACTTTTTCTTAGAAGGTTCTTCTAAACTTTTGTGTTTAGATCATGAATCTGGTGTTTATTTTTGTATGATGTGAGGTGGGAGTCTCATATGGTATTTTATTCTCATATGGTATAAAATGCTGGGTTTGATAATATTTATTAAACTGCATCCATTTTATATTCATTAATGAATTTGCACTACAGTTTCTACCTTGTAAAATTTTAGAAGGACGTGTATCTAGCTGTTAATAGTAATTACATTTGAAAAGTAAAATTCGGAAGCAAGGATATTTTATTTTGAATACTTCTGCACTTACAAGTATTCTTTCAGAGGGCAGTATTAAATTGACAACTCGACAAAATAAGAGATTTTGATAGCTACTGAGTAAAGGTGTAACGATCAGACCCAGGTTGTAGGAAGATGATTGACAAAATTAAATGACTGAGGTGGAGGGTAACGTATGAGAAGGACTTGAGCCAGAACGAAGACAAGAAGGTCAGAGAGGCAAGGCTAGTGCTGGAAGGCTGAGAATGGAGTCAGAGGAGTGAAAAGGAGAAAGCAAGGAAGAAAACCAGAAGAATGATGTAAGGCTGTGAACTGCCATAACTCCTGGAAAAAACAATGCTGTCAGCCGTTTTTGATCATTAATGCTTTTGTGTATCTTTCATAATAAGCAAACAGAGAACTGAGAATAACCTAAAGCTACAGCATATTCATTTCCAGCACTGATATGGTTTGGATGTTTGTCCCCTTCAAATTTCATGTTGAAATGAGATTCCCAATGTTGGAGGTGTTTGGGTCATGGGGGCAGAACTTTCGTGAATGGCTTTGGGCCACCCCCTTGGTGATGAGTGAATTCTTGCTCTGAGTTCACAGGAGAGTGTGGCACCCCCTACTTTGCTCTCTCTTGCTCCTGCTCTCGCCATGTGACATGCCTGCTGCCCTTCACCCTCTGCCACATTCATAAGGTTCCTGAGACCCTCGCCTGGAGGAGATGCAAGTGCCATGCTTGTACGGTCTGCAGAAGCATGAGCCAGTTAAACCTCTTTTCTTTATAAGTTACCAAGCCTCTGGCATTTCTTTACAGCCAAACAAGAACGGCCTAATACAAACATCAACAATATTCCATCTGTGCTTTCTTCTTTCCTTCAAAAATTATCCTGTGTGCTGCCTTCCTTAAAGAAACACCTGTGTCATTGGTTACTAAACTTTTTTCCAACCATGGCAATTTATCTCACCCTCTGATTTTTACCAGTATTCAAATGTGACTCCATGACAGAAAACAATGTTGCCATGGTCCCTGCTTCTTTTGGGGCAAGTGTTTGATTTCCTTAGCATGATTTTGTCTCAGAAGTCTGTGATTCTCCAGAGAGGGACTGAATCTGGTTCAACATGTATCTTCAGCTCCGGGAGGAAGCTGTATGTGCCTGTTGTAAACTCTGGCATAGGCTGGGTGAATCGTAGCTCACAGGTGCATTTCAGCTCAAGAAGAGCTCCTCTTGAGACTCCACCTAAGACCTACCTTGAGGGAGCTGGGGACTCCCTTCCTTCCTACTTGTAGAAAACATGGGAAAGGGAGAAAGACTTGTTGGCCAGAAAGCTTGTATTTAATCACTTTGGCCTGGATCACATATTTCCCCTTTGGTCCCTACAAAACTGAACCAATCTGTTCTACTTACACATATCTGATTTTTAAAACCCTGATTTATGACACATTCATGCATCCCCATTGTAGTAGTATTTAGATCAGTGTTCAACTGGGTAGTCCTGGCTGCAGAATCAGAGACTAATGGGTTTTTCCTTTGAATTATTATTCCCATTGTTTTCATGTTAAAGTGACTTACCACACAGAGATACATCTCTTGTAGGATTAAAAAGAAAGACTCTGTTAAATATTTTCTGTCTGTCTAGATAGCAACATGTGGCTTTTAGGACAGGTGAACTTATGGCTTGGAAATTAAAGTTGATTTCAAAGACTGCATGTTTCCTAGTTTAAAATCCTGTTACTAGGTAAAAATCCCCAAAACTGAGACCTAAAAATGGCAATGGGGCCAAAAATAAAAACTAAAAGATTCTCATCACTGAGAAAAAATACTATGAACTTGTTTGATTTGTTTATAACACTTAGCTCTATAAAAGCTGAGCCATGAATTTTCATAATATTCAATTCTTTTACAATGAAGCAGCCAATGAATAGCATCAATAACAGTACAAAAATCAACTTTTTTCTTTTATCTTTCTTCGCTTAGCTTTGAATTAATTTTTGTGTGTGTTTCAATACCAATTTTCAAAAATTATAAGGAAACATAAATGTGAGGCTAGTTGGGTCAGGGAAGGGGTTTACTGGTGATCACTGTCTGACAGCTCATCTTTACAGGCTTTTGTCAGTAGTTCTGAAAGGTATTCAAGCAGAGGTTCCATATGAGAATTTGCCACGATTTTTAGAAACTTTACAACATATAATTTTGTGGAATTTGCATTCAAATAAATGCTAGCTTAAAAAAACACACCTGCTTGTTTCTATGACAATAGGCATAGTGAAATGATGCTTGCACAGATGTGATGATGAATGTCACCCTGTTATTGCTGTTACTTTTTTCCTTGAACAATTCATCAAATTCTTCTCTGCTATCTATCATTCAACCATTTGATATGCCTCAGTAGACAAAACTATGTCACAGAAGTCGAAAGGATGTTTTGGTAATACTAAGAAACCAAAAGATATTATTCTATTGTTAGCCCTGAGACAATATTTATTGACTTTGCTAACTGGATAATCAGTGTCCTTCTATAATTCAGTAGTAAAATATTTAATAGCTAAGGAAGAATAGAATTCTGTGTTTGTCTTATAATCAATGCATGTTTCAAAATACTTATTGTTTTTAATAAAGGTGATTTTTAAATGTAATGCTGTGTCTTAACATATAATAACATATAATCTGGAAAGGTCCAACTCATTGTAAAGCTAAATCCTCAAATTATATATAATTCAAAAACTTATTTTTACAATTTTCTTCTATATAACAACCATTATAACTACTGAAAGCATTAAACTTCTAAAATATATTATGTAAGTATGCATTTTTAAATACTAGATAGCCTACATTATCATGAGTATTTCTAATTAAAAATTACTAACAAACATATATATTACCTCATATAAAGTGATTACACCATATGTTTGAGTTGGTTCTCTCCACTGAAGAAATATCTTCTCTTCAAAGGTACTTCCTTGTATGGATTCAGTGGGAACAGCACCTGGGACTAAAGGAGGGTGGGAGGAAATAAATGTTTAAGTAATAAACAATTAAAAAGTAGATTTTTCTAGACTTGGTTTTAACCTTCTATTGAGAGAAAAGATTTTAATAGTCCACACATACACTCAATTTTTCTTTAAAAATCTGGAATCTTAAACCATTTTAGCTACACTGTCTTGATTAAAAGAATAACTTTATCATTTTTTTCTTAAAAGTTTTAATCAATTAGACAGAGCTCAGTCCCATCTATTAAATAAACGTTTTTACTCTTCCAAAAGAAATGAGGAAGGATTTCAAGTGATGAGAATTCTCACATACTCCTTGCGGAAGTGTAAACTGGTAGAGCCACCTTGGAAAATTATTAATAGTATTTAGTAAAGCTGAAGATGCACAGAACATATGACCCAATGGTCCCACATGCAGGTATATTCCCTAGTAAAATTCTCGCATATATGCACCAGGAGACATATACAAAAATGTTCACAAAGCAGTGATTTTTGTAATAATAATAAATGAGAAACAAGTCAAATGGTTTAGTAAGTTATGTTATAAAATAAAGTACTGAAAAGATTGAAAGTAAATAACAGTTATATATCACAGGGATTCAAGTTATAACCATAACGCTGAATGATAAAACCACGCTAAAAATATATATGAACTACTGTACTAATATATCTATTAAAATACATACAAAGTAGAAGTTGATATAGATGAAATAACAATATAGTCTTTAAACATTATTTTATTTGTTAATACTATATGTGATTTGGGGGAAGTTTGATGCCATTTTTCAAAACTTAAAATACATAACACCTTCTTATAAGTTTGCAAAAAAACTAACAAAAGTGAAGATGTTATTTGCCAATTTTCTATAAAATAATATTCAATATCATTATAAAATATTATTTATCCCATCATCATTTTAAATGTAGTTTTTTAGTATGCTTCATGTTATATACAATTTAGTGTACTAGTATGCCTATCTTATTTACAAAATAGCTATCCTGTTTATAAATATGCATATACTTTGGGGCACATGATCACATTTTTTGGTGATGAAGTGAATGACCAATAAGCAGTCGGAGAGAACTCACCCGTCCTGATTTCAAAACTGACTGCAAAGCTACAGTAATCAAGACAGTGTGGTGTTGGCATAGGAGACATATATATCTTTACATAGATAAAGATATATAGATAGATAGATAGATAGATAGATAGATAGATAGATAGATATAGATATGGAATCAAACTGAGAATCCCAGTACTCAAGAAACCCTTACAGTTGCAGTACATTGATTTTCAGTAAGAGTACTGGGAACATTTAATGAGGATAGATTAATCTTTTCAACCAATGCTACTGGCACAACTGGATATCCACATGCACAAGAATGAAGTTGGATTTCTATCTCACACCATATATAACAATTAAATCTGAATAGTTTAAAGACTTAACTGTAAGAACCAAAACTATAGAACTCTTAAAGAAAGCATACACATAAATAAATCTTCATGACCTTGGATCAGGCAACAATTGCTTAGGCATGACACCAAAAGCAAAAGCAATGAAAGAAAATCTAGATAAAATGTACATTATCACAATGAAAACCTTTTGGGCATCAAAGGACACTATTAAGACAAGACACGGAATGGGAGAAGGCTTCTGCATATCACATATATAAGAGATTTGTATCTAGACTATAAAAGTAACAATATTAAAACCCAATAATAAGATAACAAATAGTACAATTAGAAATGGGCAAAGGACCTGAATAAACAGTTCTCCAAAAAAAGACAAACAAATAGTCAATAAGCACAGGAAAAGATACTCAGTATCATTAGCTAGCAAGCACTGTAAATCAAAACCATAATGAGATATCACCTCATACCCACTAGCATTACTATAACGAAAAGACATGATAACAAGTGCTGGCAAGAAGGAAGAGTAATCGGAAACCCCATACCCTGCTGGAGGGAAGGTAAAGTCATGCTGCTACTTTGAAAACACTCTGGCAGTGCCTCAATTGGTTAAACACCGGTAGATTTACAACATAACCCAACAATTTCACTCCTAGGTATGTACTCAGGAAAAGTGAAAAAAATGTTAATTAAAAAACTTGTTCATGAATATACATAGCAGCATTATTCATAATAGCCAAAAAGTGAAAACAACCCAAATATTTATCAAATGGTGAATGGACAAACATATCTCAATAAACTTTTTTAAAAGGGGTTGGAAAAAATGTTTTAGATTGTGAGAGGATGTGAGCAGTTTTTTAATGATTGCTAAGACTATCACAGATTGGAAAGCCTGCCTAGGATTTCAAAAGGACTCATAGATAGTATGCCTATTTTTTTGAGATTAGAGGCTACTTATATATAAATGTAGAACATTTACAGTTATTCCAATTAAAGTCAAGTGTTGTTTGGCAGAAAAAACATGCTGATTCATATGGGAGGCCTGGGTTCTGACTTAAGACTAACAGATGATTAAATTGTGCAATTTGGACAAATCATTGAACCTCTTTAGGTCACATTTGCCTCATTCCTAAAATGAAGTTGGATTAAGTTGATTTTTTGTTTTTTGGAAATAGGGTCTTGCTCTGTCATCCGGGCTGGAGTGCAGTGGGGCTAGCATTGCACACTGCAGCGTCAACCTCCCAGGTTTAAGTGATCTCTCACCTCAACCTTCTGAGTAGCTGGGACCATAGGTATGCACCAGCATGCCGGCTAATTTATTTTTAATTTTTGTAGTGATAGGGTCTCACTATGTTTCCCAGGCTGGTCTCAATCTCCTGGGCTCAAGTGGTCCCCTCCTGTGTTGGCCTCCCAAAGTACTGGGATTATAGGCATGAGTTACTATACCCAGCCAAGTTAATTTTAACATGGAAACCCTAAATAGCACATAAATATGAAAATAATTGTTAGTCCTATGTTGAAGAAATTTATATACGACTACATTGAAGCAACAAAAAACATTAGAAATGACAACACTGGTGAGTTCTAAGAACACTGGAATTCCAAGCTCTGAGACTAAAATGTTCATCATAATTAGAAGTTGAACTAAAACAGGCCATGCCTGAGAAAACTCGACTAAGTCTCTTCCTCTTAACCTGGAAAGTGTTTATGATGATGACATCATCAGTTTTCTCACACCATCAAGATAACTAAGATGAGTGACTCTATTTTGTGATAATATTTCTTTTTCTTTTTAAGTGAAAGCAAGATTATTAAGAAAGCAAAGGAATAAAAGAATGGCTACTCCATAGGCGGAGCAGCCAATGATATTTCTTATTTGAAAGTATGTGTTAATCCATGTGCAGATGTAAAGAAGGTGAAGAGTTAGACAAAACAAATATTTGTTTCATTCAATTCATATAAAAGAAAATACTAACAGTAATATGACATAGGAGGTATTCAAAATCATGTTAGGAAGAGGATATCTCAGAAGGATGGACTTATTAGAATGTACTGGTGGTGACCCTGTGGTAAATGGCAGTAGAATAGTTGACAGGAAACCCTAATGGGGATTCAGATAATCACTTTAAGGTCAGAGAAAGACAATGTAAATTAAAACAATATGAATAAATAATTAATATACTACTAATTAAGTTACGGAAGATAGTACCTCATAGTAACTTAGGTCTAGTACCTATTTTTAGAAGCTCTGGGAATTCAGGATCTGGGATATAAAGCCATAATACCTAAGTTTGTACAACTTATCCCTGGGCTGTATAGGATTCTACTAACATTAATGAAAGGTAAACTTTTTCCCACACAATTTCTGATGAAAAAAACTGTATTTCAATAAAAGTATTATACTATAATAAAACTCACAATGTTCAATGAATTATAACTTTTGTTGATGGATAAACAAAGTGACTCCCCAATTCTTTTCTCTTCAAACTGGATACTGTTTGACAATTATTCTATTTCTTTCTTCTCTTTGCCTTTTCTGAGGTATTTTTTTTGGAGGGGTTACAAAATATAATTTGAAATTAAAATTTTTTCTAATTAATGAAATGCTAGTGTGCTAGGAAAACAATAGATTTTTATTTGGAAGTAATGCATGCTCCAGCTTCAGGGACTACCAAGATAATTTAAACAAACAAAGTAATTCTGTCCTCATGTTTTCATGGAATTTAACAGAATTCCTAGCTCATGACAGTTCTCAATTTGAAACCCATAGTGTTCAATAGGTTCATGCTTTAGCAATATATATCTGGAAGTGACTGCATTTTATTTCTCTCATTGATGTAACCATTATTGTTTATTAAAACATGAATTAAATGCTTATCAACAATACTTTATTATTTCATTTAAAGACCTAAGGTATTTTGGGGTGTTTATTACTTATTCAATATCACGCCTATTGCTATAGAAGAAAAACAGACAGTACTTCTTGTCAAGTAGTTTACAATAAAAGGAAAAAAATACATACAAATAACATAATGAGGGAGTAAAGAAGAATCATGAGTGGCTATGAATCATTACAATACTAAGAAAGGCCCCTTACTGACAGCTACAACCAGCTCTCCACGTAAATTTCTTCTATCCCTAATGTATCTAAGAATTGTTATTATTCTCACTTCTCAGATCAGGAAATTGAGGGTCAGAGATTTAAGGATCTTATGAAGTACAATTAAGGTCAGAGGGATGTGAATAACATAGACTGAAGAGCTGGAGACAGCTATGTGAAGGACCTGAAATTGAGGAGAGCTTCAGCAGGTAGCAGAGTAGGCAAGCTTGAGAAGCAGCCAGGAGAGCCCCCGACTGGCCAAGGAGAACAATCAGGCAACGATGGGAAGCCCAGGATGCACAGAGCAGGCACAGGGACCAGCACTCAGGGATGGCTTTGCAGAACAAGCTGATGTGAAGGAGAAGTTATTACTCCTAGAATATGAGCCAAGAATATAGAAGACCTTGACAGCCAAGGCACTGGAATGAAGATTAAGTGAAGAGCCACTCAAGACTTTTGTAGAGAGAGAGCCAAGATGAAAATACATTTTTAAGATTAGTTAGTGAGTGAGTAGGGGGACATTAGAATAGAAAAAGACTGGAACCACAAAGAAAAGGTAGAAACAATTATAGAAATTTCAGCATAAAATAATAAGGATTTGAATACAGCCAATGGCAATTGACAGAAAAGAACAATCTAAAACTTTGGAAGTAGAAACAACAGATGTTAGGACCAGAGTCAATAGAGAAATGTAAGGCAGGAAGGAGCCAGCCATAACTTGATGACAATGTGGACACCATCTTCTCCTCTTCTGGGAGATGAGAGAGAGTTGGAAGAAACAGAAATAGAGCTTCTGGTCTCAGCCTTGCCTGAGTGGCTTCCATCAAACTTAGACTCCCTCTCAAACAACTGCTTGAGAGGAACCAACACAAGCAGGACTTGAGGGACAATAAAAGAGGAAAGAGAGGATGTGCAGTGAGTTCCTCATCTACTCCAGCTATTTCTATGTTTTTCTTCTACAAAAATACGCAGGTGCTGGGTAGGTAGAAACACTCAAAAATACTTTTTTAGCTCTTTAAATGAAACGATAAAGTAGTCTAAACATTCAACTCACGATTTAATCAAAGGTCAAAATTACATTATCAGTTACATGAAGAAACAAAAAGCTAAACAACTATTTTTCTTAGGAATAGTCAGTTCATTCGTTTAATGGGCTTCCTACATTCTTTGTCAATCATTTTGATGCCGGAAAAATGATTTTTAGGTCAAATTTATGATATACTACCATTGTATTTTATGTACTATATGAATATGTCATTACACACAAGGGTTCCCTGTGTCATCTGTGTAAAGAAACATTTATATCCACGCATTGAGATTCAAGGCATAATTTTACTGTTTTAAATTATTATGGAGGTTTCCTGTATATTTGCTTTTTTGATGCGTTACTGGTGACATGCATGGTTTATTTGTTAAGTAGTTGTTTATTAAAGTAACATCCGGTTTCAACATTGTTCCTGTGGAGAAAAATGGCCTGTTTCATGACCACCAACTTACAGTTTCTCAAGACTGTGTTGAAAAGCAAGGGCAGCCCCTATTTAGTGCTGAAATTTTATCTGAACTATGAAAAATGTTTCAGAATGCCATTTAAATATATTTAGGTAAACATTTTATATAAATAATCTAATACCCAAAACAACAATTTTTCAGTCCAATGATTTTATATAAATAATCTAATACCCAAAACAACAATTTTTCAGCCCAATGAAATAAAACTTGAAGAACTATTGAGAGCAATATGGAATGATTATATATAGAAAAGTAACTGTATGAGTAATAAAGAATGACATTTCTATATCTCTACTCCCTCTTCCCTCTTTCAATCAGCGCTTAAGAATACAGAGTACAGATACACAGTTGCGTTGTTCAACAAAATAAGTAGTTCTTTCTTCCATCTGCACAGCAAAGATCTCGAAACAAAAGTTGTTTTTTGAAAGAACATGTTTTACACAAACATATCATTCAAAGGTACTCACGGTCTTCATCTGTCTGCACTATGAGTTCTTGGCTTTCCTTCCGGCCCTCTGGGTTCATGAGGATCAGTTTCACACTGACATTGGTGTATGGTGACAGGTTAGTGATCGTGTGTTGAGGGTGTGAGTTTTCTGTATCCCAGCTTACTTCTTCTCGCACTTGTTCTTGTCCTCCAACTTGGTAACAGTAGTGGACAGTGAGATTATAACTGTGGCAACGAGTTACATTATATCCAAATGGCTCCCAGCGGATAGTGATTTGCCGAGATTTGACCTCCACTACTTCTAGTTTTCTTGGGCCTCGCATGGGATCTATTTAGAAAAGAAGACAAAAGAAAACATGAGAGAGAAGAAAGATAAAGGCTCAGGTCAATCCCAAAGGTCACAGATATTCCCAGTTGTCCCCAACACCTGGTCTCCTCTTCTTCCTGGATAATAAATCCCTAAATCTTGGCTAGGCATTTGGCTACCCAGAATAAAGATGAAAGTTTCCATTATTTTCTGCAGATGGATGTGGCCATGTGCCTAAGTTCTGATGAATGGCATATATGATGAAATGTCCAAAATAGTTTCTGAGAGGTGTTCTTAAAAGGCAGGGGCTCACCATCTTTGGTCCTTCTTATTTCCTATTAGCTGGATGGAGGATATGATGTTTGGAGCTCAGGCAGCCATGGTGAACCATGAGACACTTAAATGTTAAGAATTCAAAGAAATGATGAAGGAGGAGCCAGGGTCTCTGATATCACTGAACTACCATACCAGCCCTGACCTTCCTACTTCCAAACTTGTCATTAGGAAAAATTAAATGCTATCTTATTTAAGCCTCTTTTTCTCTGGGTCTCTGATAAAATAAACCAATCTGCTTTTTTTTTTTTTTTTTTTTTTTTTTTGAGACGGAGTCTCACACTGTCACCCAGGCTGGAGTGCAGTGGTGTGATCTTGGCTCACTGCAAGCTCCACCTCCTGGGTTCATGCCATTCTCCTGCCTCAGCCTCCCAAGTAGCTGGGACTACAGGCACCTGTCACCACCTCTGGCTAATTTTTGTGTGTGTGTGTGTATTTCTAGTCGAGACAGGGTTTCACCATGTTAGCCAGGATGGTCTCGA
This sequence comes from Pan paniscus, assembly GCF_029289425.2. Lineage (NCBI taxonomy): Eukaryota > Metazoa > Chordata > Mammalia > Primates > Hominidae > Pan > Pan paniscus. The sequence continues at coordinate 30,384,146 of NC_073266.2, forward strand.
TCTCTTGACCTCGTGATCCGCCTGCCTCGGCCTCCCAAAGTGCTGGGACTACAGGCGTGTGCCACCACACCCGGCCAAAATAAACCAATCTTAATACTGATACATGTGTTTTATCTTTAAACATTAATTTATAATCATGTAATTGGAAAACAAGAGTAAAAGCTTGAGAATTATACATGAAATAATATAGTAAGAGAACATAAACTTCTGAGCAGAACAGGTATTTTTGGATTTCAATCTGAATAGAATTCCACACAATCAATGCTAAAGTAATTCTTGCCTGTTCATGACAATTTTTTAGTAATCTTATTTTAGCCCAAGCTCCAGGTACAGTTTCAAGCTTAGAAATCTAAATGACATGGAGAGAATATAAGCATTTTTGCATAATTTAAAACAAAATATATGCAGAGAAAGCTTAAATTTGTTTATGAAATAATGATGAAAATAAATACTACTACATAAATAACATTTACCAAGCACTTATAATGCACCATGCACTACTACAAAAAATTTAGCATTCAGGGTTTTAGGAAAAGCCTAACCTAAAATGTTCTGTGTTATACACCCATAGGTCATTTGATTCATAATTTTGATTTTTGTTTGTCTGAAGTGTGCTCACCAAATATGAATGTAAAGAGATCTACAGTTGAGAAGGGACAATAAACTTGAGATATAAAAGCTACAGTTTATTGCACACTTACTATGTGTGAGTTGCTTTCTATAAATTTCCTATTCCTCAAAATAATCCTGTAAATATTTTCATTTCTAATATATAGACATAAAAATTGTGACCAAGGTAGGCTCAATAACTTGATCAGGGTCAGGGTTTGCTGTGGCACTCAAATTTAGATCTGACAACTACAAATCATGCTGTCCCCACTCCACTGTTTTCTCTACCAAACTAAAGAGAATCAAATAAGAAGAAATCAGGATATTAATGATACTAAGACTTCACCTAAAACATGACCAAAGAATGTACAATATAATAAAGATCCAATGTATTTAAACTTGAGACAAAAGTGCTGAGAGGAATTCTTCCCCCTTTTCCTGCTAACTCTATAGACGAGAGGGTCAAGGCCATATTCCCCAGTTCAGCTGTACCAGAGAGCCTGGCCTGCATTTCAGGGTGCTGCAAACTTGTCTAGACTATTGTTGAAGTTCCCTTCTTGATTCCTATTTGCACATACATTCTTTGTGTCTGTTTTCTCCATCAATTATGCCACAGAGAGAACTTAAAATCCCCCCTTTTTACCTGCAACCTCTGACAAATGAAAATGTTTAAAATGGAATAATGTTAAATATGCAACGTAGCATTTACCAGATATCTGCTGCAATCATAAAATGGGATTAATAAAGATCATTCAAGCTACTCTGTCCTGTAATAAATCTAAGAACCAAAGATGAAAACTCCTCCAAGAAATCGTGAGTGGCATTCTCATGGAATGTTCCCTATTACAAAATTAATTTTTCAAATTTAAATTACTACTGTTGGGAAAATGTCATAAATAAATTATTTAGAAATAACATTGAAGGTTTTTTTTCCTAGACTAGTAACTTTTACAACTTAACGGAAATGTCTAATTTTATATAATGCTTCATTAGTTGAATGTTCATAAAAACTTCTAATAAGCTTCAGATCCCTATACATACACAGATCAACATGTGTCCCTTTGCCCTTTTCCTTATTAATCCCAGGCCTCCTATTCATCACAGGACTGTTCTAATGTATTTTCCTAAGGTTTTCATCAATTTTACTGACTAATAAAATGACTAAAGGCTTCAGATATTAGTTTAAACAAGAAGTACAGTTCTAACTTAATTTCAATGGAAAACTATTTTCCACTGCATAAATAAGTCTGCATCATTCAGTATTCCTTATCCAAGAAAATATATACTTAAATTAAAATTCAGGACTGAAAACAAAGGCTTCTGTCTGTGTACCGGTCAAGTATTCTTGAAATGCATGCTCCCTTTCTCTGTGAGCACCTTTTAGAATTCCATCATGGTAAAATTATGTCTCACATTTCCCATACATTTGCCAAGTACTATAGCTAAGCCTAACACAAAACAATCATTTCTATGACAAAGGCTCTAAATTGCCTATTGTCATGAGTGGTAATCAGACAGGAGACAGAGGCTGTATGAGGTCTAAATCTTAGATGAAAAGAGGGTGGCACTCACTTTTTTGCATCTTTACGTTGAAGCATAACTACAGTTAACCAAAGCAAAACTATCTTACGGAAGCTTTTGCAGAGTATTTTCCTTTGTGCCCTCTGTGAGCCTTTGACTATGGTCTGTAGTTCTGCTGTGCCTACTAATGTGATGCTATCAACGTGGCAGGGTCAATATCAATGGGGGTAGGAAGGGTCACATCAACATAGGATAGGGATGAAGGCCTCTTTGACTCTGATTCTCATTTGTCAAAAGCTTACAGGATAAGTTAAATCAATACCATGACACAGGGACATGGTCCACTTCAGATGGAGTACTGTTATTTTCTCTTACCAGGGTCCAAAGGCAAAGTTAAGAGGGATGGGGAAATGGCTGGAAAAGCAGATACATACAATAACATAAAGGAAATGCCATGTGCTACCATGTACCTATGACAGCAGCCTCCTTTAATGATAGTGTTGATAGGCTATGACCAATGACTAAGGAAATCTGACAATTCTTTTAACTCATACTAAGCAAATTGCCTGATTTCAATGCTTCTTTGTTTTTACTTTTTTTCTGCCATTTTGCAAAATTAAATTCTGATCCAGAAATGGATTTATAATAATTACATCTCAAGTTAGTGTTTTATAATACCTTTGTTTTCAGTGTTTCTGCAGAGCGATTTCCATTAGTGTGCTGCTAACTGTGAATGAGGCATTCCACAAGGACATTTACTCTAGTGAGTTATACTGATGATCACTGAACACTCTGAAGGGCATCACTGTAGAAATATATCACACTGTAGGAAACAAATGGCAACTTCATAACCAGAAATGTGTAATTTTGGTAGGCTAATTGCAACTCACACTGCATTTCTGGGAGTAGAATACAAACACTGTACCCCCAAAACGTGGCATAGCATTACAAGCATTCTATGTGCACAATATAGATCTCTTACAGTTAGATAACAGGGTAATATATAGTATTCATAGGACCACTAGTTGTAGGAAATTTCTCCTCTTTCCTCACAATCCTGAAGATGCTACTGAGAATGGAATTGATACCAAAGCCATTTTTCTTCACACTCACACCCTCTGGCCACACTGATGCCTCCCTGCTTCCCTGAAAGGGTATCATGACAGGCCCCGTTGGCATGAATCATGAGGCCAGCGGGTCCACTGTGGGCCCACTGACTCATGGTAAGAGATGAGAATGGCCTCCGTATGGAGAAGTGCACTGGCTGTCGCGCAGGAAGCTCAGTCAGTGAGCTCTTACCGACTCTCCCACTGATGCCTGCAGCATTTTTCATTCTGTTCTTTTTCTGCCAGCTTGAGCCAGGTTTCCAGCAGAGAAGTCTGACCTAAGGGACGAGCAAGCCCACTTCTAGCCTCCAGCACTTCAGCATCCTATTTAATCAGTGATCCTGGCTCCTTCTACATTCAGTCCTATTTTTCTATGAACAAGGGCAAAAACTGACAGAAAGGATCAATTTCCATTGCAGGTTCAATTCACAGCTCATTTCTTTGGAACTCTGCACTTTACCTTTTATTACTACTACAGTGCTTTTTCAGAAACTCAATTTCAGAACCTGTGAGAGATATTTGGGTATAATTTTAGGATTCTGTCATTGATAATCAAAAACATAGATTACAACCAATGCTTCCACTAACAGGTTTCTCTTTTCTACCTCTCAATGAACTCTATGGAGGTGTATTACAATAAAGGGAATAACAACCAGAATGGCATGGTGGGCCCCTTCAGGACCTCCAGCTATTGTACTCCTGCCTCACCAGTCACACTAGAGGGTGACAGAATAATAAAGCAATAGCTCCCTTTACTTTACTATTTAGTGAAATCAGAGCAAAGGTCCGAGTAACTAATATTATAGTGGCCTACCCCAAAATTCAGTATTCCTAAGCAGCAACGATTCTGGGTACACGGCCTTGTTTTTAGGTGAAGTAGTTAAAGGCTTTCAATTGGTCAGTGCTTTCCAGAGTTTAAAAAGTACCTTGTCAGTCAAGCTGAAATTGCTGGGATACAACAATCTTTAATTTACACTGCCCTACAGGCATCTATGTATTGGTGATGTAATGGAATGAATTCAAACTTATCCTAAAAATTATATAAATTTGAATATATTTTTCCTCCAGAATACTTTTCATAGATATCACATTAATAGTTTTCACATTTTATCATAACAAGAATCAAAAAATGCCCTTGGAAACAATCTAATTTTCTTAAAAAAAAATCATACAATCCTATCTATATAAGGGAGAATAGTATCTTCCTAACAAATAGGCCAAATTTCAAAAACAGTATTCGTTTAAGAGAAGCAAAAAAAAAAAAAAATAGTCTTACAGAATAAATGAAGGAAAGTGTAACAATGCCAAAGTCTACACAAAATCATTCTACTTTATTTCTTGGTTTAAGATGGACATAGTCTCACCATGTCTTTCTTGTATTCCAAATGCTGGTTTGAACTCCGCTTAAATTGTAAAGGTAAGTAAACTACTGCCCCATCTCGCTGGGAAATAGATTATCTACATAGCAGCTAAATAATTTAATTTAAATTATTAAATTTAAAATTTAAAAAACTAATCATTTAAACTTCCATCATATTTGAAAGCTGGAATTCTTATTTACATGTTATGGCAAACATTCAGGATTATCTTATATAATAAAATGACTAGGATATACACTTATGGTAAGAACACAGATCTCAGGTAAGGGAAAATAACACTCTAAACATAGGCCACAGCTGACAGCCTAGAGGGAGCACTCCCTAGCGGTGTTAGGTAATGTTGAATGTTAGGTAATGCAGTATGTCCAAATGCTTTGCTTAGTTCTTGGTTTGGCTAGTACATTTAAAAAATAAAGTAAAAGAATACATACTGGACCCTGGGCTAGTCATTCAAGGTACCTGGTTTCAGAATAATTTCACCAAGTCTTTCAGGATAAATATTTTGAGAATTTTTTTAAGTTTAAATTTTTAAGTAAAAAGCTTGCTGAATGCTGAAAGTTCAGACTTCACCACTACGCCATATATCCATATTGCATGACTGTACTTGTACCCCTAAATCCATAAAAAATAAAAATGTTATTGAATAGAGAGGTTGGAAAAAGAGGGGTAGAAATTTACTGTTGATACCTTCCAAAATAAAGAAATGTGGGTATTGGTAAGGCACTTAACAATGATAACATGTCATATTTTATTCTCCCTGAATGATGAACTGTACAAAAATAAGGTTAGAAGTGTCACAATGGTTGAAATATGTTTTCATTTTAAACAGAATAATTTTTTGTTGGTGTTTAGGGTTTTTGAAGTTTTAAGTAATAAAACCTTTAAAACACATTGAAAAGTACAAAATAAAACAATATTCTGTGTATCCACTAATATCAAATGTTAACATTTTATGTTTTGTTTCAGATCACTTTTTATTAAAGAAATAAAATATTACTGATATAAAATTTTGCCACCTTCCTACTTCCTATTCAAAGGTTATTATCTATCATTCCCAAACATGGTTTTGTACTTTTATTATATATATCTAGGATGCTTAAAAATTTTCAAAAATGCTACTATTTTTTGCAACATGAGATTTCATTCAATATAGCAGAGTTGAAGCTATGTTAGTTTAACTCGTGTCTAGAATTACATTAAATAAATAAAATACAGTTTACTTATCCATTCCCTTACTGCAGAAAAGATAGCTGAGTTTACCTTTTCTCTATTACAAGCAGTGCTACGAGCAGCATCTTTGTCTATACGCCCTCCTGGCCAGTTTCCCTTAGTGCATGTTAAAAGTAAGACTGCTGACTTGTAGACATTATACATCTCTAAGTACACCAGACAATGTCAAACTTCTCTCCAAAAGAAAAACAATGTTCAGATGTTCCATTTTATTTGCTTAAAAAGGCTGCATTTCAAGGCTATGGGCCTATACTGGCTCCAAAGGACAGATCTTAAAGTAATGGTTCCAGTTAAATGTAAATAAGCAAAGTCTAATGTGCATTTATTTTTTTTTTTTGTTCTTCTGAGATGGAGTTTCACTCTTTTGCCCAGGCTGGAGTGTGGTGGCACAATCTCAGCTAACCACAACCTCCACCTTCTGGTTTCAAGCAATTCTCCTGCCTCAGCCTCCCAAGTAGCAGGGAAAACAGGTGTTTGCCACAATGCCTGGCTAATTTTGTATTTTAGAGTTGGAGTTTCACCATGTTGACTAGGCTGGTCTCGAACTCCTGGCCTCGTGATCCACCTGCCTCGGCCTCCCAAAGTGATGAGATTATAGGCATGAGCCACTGCAACCAGCCCTAATGTGCGATTATGAGTTGCATCATTTATTTGGCATAGTATTTCAAATAGAGATTTACAATACATAGAACTATTTCTTTCTTTGGCTATAGCAACTGTATTTGACAAAGGTTTATGTTAAGAATTTCTCTCAACAACCACTCATTATATCATATTATTATTGTGTTTGTATGAAAACAAAATATTCAAACTCATCAAATAATTAGATAAATTAATAAATTAAGAATACATCCATAAAGTAATTATTACAATTTCTGATTATAACAGAATGGCATATCATTTACTCTCAAGGACTCTCCCATTTGAAAACAACCAGATCCAGTATAAGACAATTTTTTTAATTGCGTAGGATGTAGTGTGTCTCCAGCAACACCTTACACCATGTCCCTTATCCAAAACAAAGGGTAAGGTGGAACTCTAGTTGTCTATGTCAGCACCGGCATCCAAAGATTAAGCCATGGGCCAGGGGCAGGGAAGCCACATATGATGTTCTCAAGGTAATCTCATACGAATAACAGTGTGTAAAGTATCTGCAGTCAGTACCATCTCCTGATTCCAGCAAACACAAATACATATCTTCTATAAACACACTGATACATAAATATAGGCCTCCTACTTTCACAAATAAAGCCCACCCAAATATAAGCTCACTAGTAAAGATTAACAAAAATAACAGAAAACAAGATGCCCTGACAGAGTCAAAAGAGATAAGAAACAACAGATTCACATCACTCAAATTACCAGATTCAGAATATAAAATTTACGTGCCACTTCTAAAATTAAAAATGTAATTATAAAAATGAACATGTAATACGTCACTGAAAATGACCAATTTTAAAAACACCTAACATAACTTTTAGAAATAATAACATTGTTGAAATAAAACAAAAACCTCAATGGATAGGACATTAATTATGTACTGTATAAAACTAGACAGCAAGATTGGACACAGCTTAAGACAGAATTAGTGAAGTAGTGCATGGATCAGAGGAAATTATCTAGAATGTAGCACAGAAAAATAGAAATAGGAACATAATAGAAAATAAGAAAGGAAGATGGAGGGCAAAATTAGAGGGTGTATCTATGTCTAATTGGCATTCCAGAAGTAGAACACAGGGAACAGAGGAGAGGCACTAACTGAAGACATAATGTCTGAGAAATTTCCAGAATTGACAAGAGATATCAGTCAAAAGATACAGAAAGTATAACATATACAAAAGATAGAAAAATTAAATTCCACATTTCAACATAATGTAGTTAAACCACCAACACCAAAATAATCAAAGAGATGATCTCAAAAGCATCTAGAGAGAAAAAGCACATCACCTACAAAGTAATGGCAGATTGACCAAAGAGTTCTAAACAACAACAGTGGAAGGCAAAAAACAAGGGAACAAAATATTCAAAGTACAAAGAGAAAATATGAATATGTCAACTTAGAACTATATACGTAGCAAAACTATCATTCAAGGATCAAGACAAAATAAAGCTAATTTCAAAGAATTGTACCTGAGTGAACTTACTACCAATGAACCTGCAATAAAGGATCACCTTCAAAAAGAAAAATGAGTTTTGAAAGAAGGTCTGAGATGCTAGAAGAAATGGTGAGCAAAAAAACATAAAAACTTATGTTTGTAAAATAACAACACTGTCTAATTTTAGAGCTTTTTATATATACAGAATTAGACTGCCGACAACAAGAGCATACACACAGGTAGGGCAATGCTCAGAGTTACAGTGTTGTAAGATCTTTCTATCACTGGGAAGGGAAGTTTAAGATATCAACTATAAACTTTAAGTATGCAAGGTAAACTCTCTAGGGTAATCACTATACAGATAGCCATAGGATAATACCTTCAGCAACAAGTAACTCATCTAAAGAAAAAAAGTTATTTCAGTCAATTATGGGAAAAAAACAAAAGAAAAGAAAAAAGGCAAGGGGTGAGGGGAAATGTAGAAAAACAGGAAAAACCAGAAAGCAAGCAGAAAAGTGGTACACAGAAGTCTACCACTAGTAGTAATATATATATATATATATATTACTACTACTAGTATATATTACTACTAGTATATACTAGTAATGACAATACATGTAAATAAAATATTGTCTATTAAAATGCCCAGAGAATTAAAGGTAAAATCAACATCGCGCCATAATCTGTTTACAAAAAATAAATCTAAGCTGTTTCACTATAACATTTTCCTGGAGGTTCTATTCAGTACAGTAAGAAATGAAAAGTGTAAGAATGAAACAAGAAAAAACAGCACTTTAATTATACACAGACAATGTGACAGGCTTGGCAAACATGCAGGACCTACAAGTTATACAAAAATAGCAAATGTCAGCAAGGTGACCAAATATGGGATTAATTTTGAACTCCTCTGCATTTTTTGTATATTATCAAACTGAAACATTACTGAATTTTTTTCATTTACAACAAGATCAAATGATATAAGGAGCCCAGGAATAAATCTTACAAGACACCAATAATAGATAAAAATCCAAAACCTCATTGAAAGACATTAGTGAGGACCAAAATAATTGGAGTTATACCATGTTTATGAATGGGCAGACTCAATATGGTAAAGGTGTCAGTTCTCTCCAAGCTAATCTATAGAATCACTACAATTTCAATTAAAACCAATTAGAGTTTTAAGGAACTTGATAAATTGATTCTAAAGTAAATAAAGACGTGCAAAGGTCCCCAAATAGAACACTCCGTAGGAAGAATGAGGTAGGAAATTTTGTTCTATCAGATGCCAAGAGTTATTTAAAAGCTACAGTAACTACACAGTGTGGTGTTGCTGAAAGAACAGACATGGAGCACAACAGAAATCCTGATGTTCTATATGATAGAGGTGGTGTTTCTGATTCCTGGGAGAAACACAAGTGGTGCTAGGAGAAGTGGATTCTTACTTTGTATCATATACAAAAATCAATTCTGACTCAATTAGAAGCACAAAAACCCAAATTTAATTTTTTAAATTAAAGAATGTAGGGGATTATTTTTTTCTGATTACAGGGCAAAGAAATAGTTCTTAAGCACCAACTATCAATGAAAAGCTCGATAATTTATGCTACACTAAAATTAAGAACATATTTATCAAAATGTATCATAAGGAAAGTGAAAACCTAAGCTAAAACCTTATTCTTGTAAAGAAGGGAAAACAACCAAACACAATAAAGACAAATGATATAAAGAGGTATTTAGTAGAAAAGTCAAAGGCAAAGCACAGAATAGAAGACATTGGCAACCACTAAACAAACGAGAGATATTGATTATATACAGAACTTCCACCAATCACAAGAAAAAGCTGACAACTCAAAAGAAAAGTTGGTAAAAGAACAGGACTTTTGAAGAAGAGGAAAATTATAGACCACAAACGTGAAAATATGCTCAAGCTTAATACTAATCTGAGAAATGCACATTAGAGTCAAAGTAAATTCCATTCTATACCCATCAGATTCACAAAAATTAGAAAGTCTGGTAATACTGATTGTTGGCAGAATGTAGATCAATGCAATGTGTTATACATCATTAATGAGAGTGGGATTGGTACAGCCACTATGGAACACAAGTTGGCATCATCTTGTAAAGCTAACCTTGGAATACAATCCAGCTGTTATATTCTTAGGCATATATCCTAGAATAGTATTTCTTCACTTAGAAGAATAACCTGGCATATTTTCAAAAATGCAGTCATGCATCTCCCAAAAACAGAGATACATTCTGAGAAATGGACTGTTAGGTGATTTCATTGTGTGAACATCATAGAGTGCACTTACCCAAACCTACACAGTAGAGCCTACTCCACACCCAGGCTATAGGGTGCCACCTACTGCCCCTAGGTTACAAACCTGAACAGCATGTTTCTGTATTGAATGTTGTAGGCAACAGAAACACAGTGGTAACTATTTTTGTATCTAAACATAGAAACGGTACAGTGAAAACATGGTATTATAATCATATGGGACCACAGTGGTATATGTGGTCTGCGGTTGACCAAAATGTCATTATGCAACACATGACCCTATAAAACTCTCTAGGCCTCATCCCCAGAGACTTAGATTTGTTGGGCCTGTGATGAAGCCCCAGAATTTGTATCATAAGAAGCAGCCTGGGTGATTCTTGTCATCAGAGAAATTTGAGAAACAGCCTACAGCCCTGCTATTCAAAATAGTGTTGGTTCTCACACCAGCACAGCAGCATCCCCTGGAAGCTTACCAGGAATGCAGATACTCAGGCCCTACTTCTGACCTCCTGAAGCTGAATCTTCACCTGCACACTGAAGTTGGAGAAGTTCTGTCTTGGAGGAGTGTTTTTTCAGAGTGCAGGCTGTATCCCTAGGTCATATCACAGTGGCATTTGTTTTAACGAAAGAGAATAGAAAAGAAACATGAAAATGGATTTTAAAAGATATGGATTGTATCATGTAATAACCATGTAACAATGAAAATACATTTCACGCTGCATCTAAAGGGTTTGAAAAATGCATTCCTAGAGAAATTCTTCCCACTGGGCTCCAGGAGACATGTGCAGAAATGTCTTTACCAGCATTATTGTCAAAAGAATAAAAAAGAAAAGCAAGGAAACAATCCAAATATTTACTGAGCCAAAAGCAGATAAATATCCCTACAATGGAAAGTTAGACTACAGAATTAGCTATGGCTATGAGCTATATTGTGTTTCAGAAACACATAATATTGAATAAAAAAAACAAGTCCCACAGGACTACTATGATGCAATCTTATAAAACTGAAAAACATGCAAAAGGAAATGGTTTAAGAATACATACGTATGTGATAAAACTATTTTAATAACAATGTAAGAGAAGAGCAAAGGAAAAATTTACATAAAAATGAAGATATTGGCTACCTCTGTCCTGGAGACACAGGGATAAAATGAGCAGAAGACTACAGTTAGGGGAAAAGGTTCTAGAAGTATTCTGTTTTTAAGATGGGAAGTTGATTATTGTTATGCTGCACAATTTATGTAGGTTACGTATGTCCTTTTGTTTGTATCAAATATTACATAACTTCAGAAAACATTATTATAGGAAAGGCATGAATATCCTAGAAAGATTGTTGGCTCTTTGAGATTTCTATCCTGGAGAACAGTATATCTTGGTTCTTCTGAGAGAGGTACAATGGTTACTACCAGGCAAACTTAACTTAAAGGAAGCAAGATCATAAGTCATTAAAGATTCAGCAGTTCCACAGATACCCCCACGGGATGGAATCCTCTGACTTGAAAAGAATTACAAAGCCCCCTCTTTCGAAACACACAGTAATAGGCTTCCTACCAGTAATATTCTTATCCCTGAAACTAGACCTCGGTTCCTAAAAGCTGAGCCTCAGGCCTGAGTGCAGCCTGGCTCTGACACTTGCGTACAGTTGTTGCTCCCCCTCCCCTCACCCAAACTTCTGAATCTCATTCTTGGAAACTTAGCGCTATATCTGAAATGGAACTCAGGGCTGTCACATCAGGAGGAAGAGAGCAGTCAGGCAGGTTACCATCCAAGGCCACAGCTAACCCACATTGTACCTCTGTGCAATTAGAAAAGAGAGCCTACCCCTTCCTTCCTCAAGACACTTATTTTCATCTGTTGGAAAACTGCCACAAAAATACACAAATCTACGAGGTTTATGTTTATGTAAGTTTCATGATAAAAAGATACACTTTCTACCTGATATACGTGTATGCTGTGCACACTGAAAGTCCTTAGAGAATATATTTATAATTAACAATTTCAGAACTTATGATGAATCAAGCCTACGAAAGTGAATGTACTATGAGGTATGCATGTTGACAGGAGTGTATGAGTGTATGGAGGGTTTTTTTTTTTTAGGAAACTAATACCATTTATTCATTTATCAGAGTTCAATATTCATATTCATATTCATACTTAAACTACATTTTCTCCAAGGTTCATAGTCTAGTTACTCCCCGCTAACTTATCTGTCCCTCCAGCCACTGCCAGAATGCCTTCCTGATGTGACGGTTCATCTGCAACAATCAAAGGACTTCTAATTCATGCTCTTATCATCTGACCGAAATAAAGTCTTCCCATTATTAAGTCACAACTATCAAAGAGATCACAGAACCCTTCTTGCTTTCCATACCAGTCAAGCAAATCTATCTGCTGTACTTCAAATAAGGTTCTCCCTCCAAAATTAATATCTCTTTCAGACTGATCCAATATGCATACAGTGGCAGCCACCTTTTAATCTGCCAAAAAGTAGCCTTCAGTTCCTTTCAGTCTTGGTTCAAAATCAAATCCCTTTATGACTATTCCTTCTTAGTTGCAATAAAAACTCACAGACTTCGCTGGGCGCGGTGGCTCATGCCTGTAATCCCAGCACTTTGGGAGGCCGAGGTGGGTGGATCACAAGGTCAGGAGTTCGAGACCAGTCTGGCCAACATAGTGAAACCCTGTATCTACTAAAAATACAAAAAAATAGCTGGGTGTGGCGGTGTGTGCCTATAGTCTCAGCTACTCGGGAGGCTGAGGCAGGAGAATCACATGAACCTGAGAGGCGGGGGTTGCAGTGAGCTGAGATTGCGCCACTGCACTCCAGGCCAGGCGACAGTGCAAGATTTCATCTCAAAAAAGAAAAAAAAAAAACAACCTCACAGACTTTCATGGACTCACATGGTCAAGATCCCAGTATATATATATATATATATATATATATATATATATATATATATATATATATATATATATATATGTTTATTATGTTTCTGTATGTCTTACTGCATTCTGTAACCATCAAGTTACATATCTCATCCCATTAACATGAATCTTTATCCTGGAAAATGCCTACATTTGTTAATCAACATGTTTGGTAAAAGGATACTAGCACAATATAATATATAGCGAACATTTAGATCATAAATCAACTCTTTGTCTCATAAATCAACTCTAGAAATATCTCCTTTTCTGCAGTATTTACCTATTTTCTGTGAAAAGCCTTTCCAAGTTTCTGTGTTGTGACTCACATCTCTGTTGTGCTTTTCTGTTTTAAGGAAGTCACACAGGCACTATAAACAAGGGTTTCACTCACCACTGGAACTGCTCGGTTTTTGCTTGAGCTCCTTGGTGACATTTCCAAAGTGTAAAGTTCATCACTATAGAAGGAGCACCACTGCTACACTCAAAATTAGAATCTTGAATTGTTTCTATACAGTGGAACAAACAGGCTGCAATTCATCCTATAGATGAACTTTACAAGGAAACTGTTGTATGAAACAAATATGAGTCTGCAGTGAAAGACTTCCTTGATATTTATTTCAGACTATATAAAACAGGAGGAGGCAAAATGATTTTCACAGAGTTTTTCAGAACTGTCAAAAATTGGTTTGGAATGGGTTTTGACCTTTTGTAACCCTCATAAAGCTATGATATCCACAAAAAGCCTTGGAAGTTTGGAACTGATATTTTACCCAGGGCAAAAGAGAACCCAAACCATTCACTCTTTGCTACAGAAGTAATGTAATTAGTGATGAAAAAACTGAATCAAATACAATTTCAGTTTTACCCAAATGTAACTATTACCTCTAGTTAATACTAAGCAGATAAGTGTTACTTAAAATATTTTTACCTGTTTAGAGTCTCCTATTTTGGTATTTACAATCTTCTTATGATTAGATAGTTTTCTATTTGAAGTTGTTTACAAGTCTACGCAAATGGTTTCACAAAAGACCACACTCAACTCTGCTAGATTGATGGCTATACTGTAATTATTCTTCTGTGTTTTCACTACCAACTTTTTTTTTTAAAAAAGACTTCCTCAATTTAAAAGAGCCTATGATTGATAAGTTAGTCCTTATTTTAAACCTAGGTTTTCCATCCTGCTAATCTTCCAGGGAAGCTTGGGGAATGAGATGACAGAAAACTCAGTTTCAATAGAACAGTGTGTTCTCAGCACCCCACTGAAAACTGGAATGGCAGGGCAGGAGGAGGTATGCTATGGAAAAAATGAACCTGCCACTTTTATTTTAAAAAGATAGAAAGAAGGAAAATACAGGTTCTAACTTGAAATTATTTCTGTTACAAATAAAACAACTTAAGAAAAAAAAAAGCTTGCTCCTTAATAAAGAGCAGTTTACCTCTCTGCTGAATTATCTCCTTATTTTGCTACCAAATTTGTTCCATTTTAATGTCAATTTTTCCCTAAACATAGTTTTTGTGTGGGATCAACTCCATTTTCCCACCAATGTCAGACTACTTTGCAATACTTTTCTATCTCTCTCAAGCCTAAGGTAATCTGAGTAAGCTCAATTTGCTGATTTAAAAAATACAAAGGCAATGTAGATGTTTTTCATTGTTTTCCTGGAAGCCAGGGAATCAATCATTTATTTACTGAAAATGGACGGATTCATACTCACTTACTCTAACACTCTTGGAGGCCTATCATCTGTTCCGTAGTCCTTCAAGAGGGGTCTATTACATGTATTTATGAATGGCTACCCCAAACTTCCTTTCCAAATTAACTTTGGTCTCAATTCCATAGCACTCAACTGGAAAAAGTTCCAGACATCCTTGATCTTCACAGTCCACCAACATGAGGAGAGTGTGGGTTGCACAGCCCCAGGAGTCCCTGGCCAATTCATCCACGTACCACACCCATCTTACCCTCTTCCCTCTAGGTTCTGACATTCAGCTATCTTGGTGGGAGGCTGGGGAGCACTGTTGGGGATGAGGGTAAGGTGGAGTTTTATAAAGCTCTCCAGGTGACTCAGAGACCACCCTCATTCCATCTGGTCACAAATCCCTGAATGGGAAACATGTACGCACATATACTGTATTACTAATTTAACACCTAGAGAAAGTGCATTGTGTGACTGATATAAAACAGCACATTTTTGTTCTTTGGTGCTATCCTCTTTTTCAAAATTTGCTATTTTTGTAGGTATTACTTTCTTGAATACAATAACAATGTAACTGTCACAAAATAAGAATTATCATATAGCTAATTCTTCATTAAACTTATAAAAATGAATCACAGTTTGATGTGCATATCTTTCGTTTTTAATTATTTGCCACAAAAATTTTTTTTATTACTACCAAGTATGTTTCCTTGAAATGCTGCTTAGAAGTGGCTTAAAAACTATGGAACACATTGAATCATCTTAATAAGGTAAAGCATTCATTTGCCATCTAGTGTTCCATTTAATTTAAAATGCTCACGATTCTTACCGTGTTGAAAATTAACTAAAAATTTTCATGATGATCCACAGCTATTAATTCTAATGGGTTATAGATATGATAAATAACTTAAAAAGTCTTAGTTTCATTCATTCTTTCTGAAGTTGAATTCTCAGGGAAGAATCAAATCTTTCAAATTAAGAAAAAACCTTTATTTGGTCTAGTGGTCACTTGAAGTTCTAGACACCTTCTCGCTTATTAATACCTTGTTGCAAGAGTACATGGTGGGCAGATGTGGCGGGGAACACTCCCTGAGCAAGTGTGGGGAGGTGGTGATGCTTAGCTTTGAGTTGGAGGTCTAGGAGTATGGGTCTGGAGGACAGCCATATAGTATTATTAATATCTCATTTATGCCATGAATGATGCAACTGCACAAAGTCAATCTGACCACACTGGGAATACTGGGGAATGCTGGCTCCTGAAACTAGATCTTCTTGTGGGGAAGGGGAAGGCAGGGAGAATAAATGATGTCATGGAAAAAAATGTAATAGATTCAAACACGGAAACCACATCAAGGAGGACCCAGAGACACACGGACTGGGGCCCTGGGGAGGGGCTGGGATAGGGAATCATACTTCTTCCCTGACTGCTCCCTCCCTCCCCTGCTGCAAGTTGGGAACTGATTTAAAAACATCAACACAACAGTGCTGACACAGAATGGATACAAGATAGAAAATAGATGCAAGATACACAGAGGGTAAGTGGTACACTCAGCTATGCATTAATATGTGGAGGTTTTAGAAGGTCAATAAATAACCATCTTCTCTTTCAGGTTCTCAACTGAGAGATACATATACCTACTGATTTTAGACAAGTGAGGATTTCACTAATATCAGACTTTTTTACTGTATTAGTCTGTTCTCATGCTGCTATGAGGAAATACCTGAGACTGGCTAATTTATAAAGAAAAGAGGTTTCATTGACTCATAATTCTGCATGGTTGGATGGTTGGGGAGATCTCAGGAAACTTACAGTCATGGCAGAAGGTACCTCTTCACAGGGTGGCAGCAGAGAGAATAAGTGCCAGAAGGGAAATGACAAGCACTTATAAAACCATCAGATCTCGTGAAACTCACTCACTATCATGAGAACAGCATGGAGGAAACCGCCCCCATGATCCGATTACCTCCCCATGACACTACCCTTGACACATAAGGATTACAATTCAAGATGAGATTTTGGGTGGAGACACGGCCAAACCATATCAATTACTGACATAGGTGACTGAAGAAAAAAGACTTGATTTGTGGAAGTCTGCTATTACAATCATTCTTAGTTTTCCTCACTTAAGTCCCTTTTTTCAACATCTTTTTGAGCTATAGTTAATATGTCATAAAATCCACCCATGTAAAGTGTACAATTCAATGGTTTTTAGTACATTCACAGACCTGTGTGACCATCACCACAATCTATGTTTGGAACATTTCCAAAAAGAGATTCCACATCCATTAGCAGTCACTCCCATTTCCCACAACCATCACCACCCTGTGCCCTTGCAATAACTAATCTACCTCCCACCTCTACAGGTTTTCCTACTCTGGGTAATTCATATAACCGGAATCATACAAAATGTGGTCTGTTGTAACTGGATTCCTTTTACTCAGCACAATGTTCCCAAAGTTCATCCATGTTGTAGCATGTAGCAGACTTCACTCCTCTTTATTGCCAGGTAATATTCCACCGGGTAGACATACCACGTTTTTTTACCACGTTTTGTTAAGCCATTCATCAGTTGATGAGAACTATATGTTGTTTCCACTTTTTGGCCATTATGACAAATGTTGCTGTGAACATTCGTGTATAAGTTTTGTTTTGAGACAGTCTCACATTGTCACCCAGGCTGGAGTACAGTGGTGCAATCACAGCTGACTGCAACCTCCGCCTCCCAGGCTCAAGTGATCCTCCCACCTTGGCCTTTTGAGTAGCTGGGACCAGACGTACATGCCATCGCGTCCAGCTAATTTTTGTATTTTTTATTAGAGATGGAATTTCACCATGTGGCCCAGGCTGGTCTTAAATTCCTCAGCTCAAGTAATCAGCCTGCCTTGGCCTCCCAAAGTGTTGGTATGACAGGCGTGAGCCACCATGCCCTGCTTACATACAAGTTTTGTGTGGACACATGTTTTCACATGTGCTAGGTATATTCTTGGGTACCTAGCTAGAAGTAGAATTACTGGGTCAGATGGTATTCTGTCTAACCATCTGAGGAACTGTTAGACTGTTTTCTGAAGTGGGTGTATTATTTTACATTCCCACCAGCAATATACGAGGGATTCAATTTTTCCACATCCTGGCCAACACTTATTATTTTCCATATTTTTTTAATAGAAATCCTAGTGGGTATAAAGTTGTATCTCACGGTTTTTGTTTTTATTTTCTGTTTTTTCTTTTTTTTTTCGAGACAGAGTCTTGCTCTGTTACCCAGGCTGGAGTACAGTGGCATAATCTTGGCTCACTGCAACCTCTGCCTCCTGGGTTCAAGCGATTCTCCTGCCTCAGCCTCCCGATTAGCTGGGATTACAGGCACCTACCATCATGCCCAGCTAACTTTTGTATTTTTAGTAGAGATGGGGTTTCACCATGTTAGCCAGGTTGGTGTGGAACTCCTGACCTCAGGTGATCCGCCCGCTTTGGCCTCCCAAAGTGATTACAGGCACAACATGTTTATCATTGTGCCCGCATGTCTTGATTACTGCAACAGTGTAGTGAATCCACTCTTGAGTCATATTTACACATCCTCCATTCACTGGATGATCCAAGCACTCTGCACTCCCACCTAGGGATGGTTAATTTACCTCTAGTTGCAGAAAAGAGCATTTGTGTCCCGTGGACAATGCCCAGAAGAAACGGACTGAATATCTTCAGTTCCCTTTTCAAATGTCATCTATTCAATGAATCATTGTTCTCATAGGATGAAGTGAGAGCTTACCAAGATTCTCCCCTTGAACAAACTCTTGTCAGGCCCCAATGAGCTCTCTTGTTGACTAGGCCTCAACCCTGGCCTATAAAGACTTGAACAAACACTAACACAGTTTCTAAAAGCTCGAGGCTTCATCTGTAGGATGATCCTAGCCCCTCTGAGAGTGCCTGCCTGAGAAAACTCCAGACAGAGAATTTGTTGTTTGTTCCGTGGCAATCACTTGAAGATAGGGCTCCCTGACTCCCAGTCTTAGAGGGTGCAGGAGCCCGGTCTCTGCCAAAGAGTAGAAACTTAACTTCTATAAGCACTAGCTAACAAACCCAGATGGTTTCACATGGATTAACCCTCCCTTTCTGCTTTTTATAATTTTTCACTTCCCTGACTCTCCTGAGACCCAGCTCGCCCCCTCCCCTTCCTACTCCCTCATTCTCATTTATAAATGCCCAGTCCTCTCTGCACAGATCAAGGGTGACCTTAGATCATGCTGGACTCTTTTCCCCACTTCAATAATTATCACTTTAACTAGTGTCCAGCTTTGTTTATGTTTGATAGGAAGCAGGAGAGGGAAGAGGGTTGGGGAGGTAGCCCTGACTTCTCCATGGAAGCATCAGGATTGTAGGATAAACACTCCTCCCAACATGGAGAACAATGTGAAAAAGAAGTGAAAAAAAAAAATACCTAACTAGCATACCTCAAAAAAACAGCATCAGTACACTCAAGTCTCATTTCTAATGTAAACTTAGAATAGCAAGCATATAATAAAGATACTACCATAGGACCAAATAATTGAAAGAGGGCAGAAACAATCCAGGCAGAGTGGACCATATTGATGAAGATATAATGTCAGGTGATCACACAGCCTGTCTGGGCAGCAGACTAAAACTGCGGCTTCAGGTTAACATTAAGAAATTCTACCAGTGACTAAGAAGCTCCCAGGCAGGGACTAGAATCTGTGGCACATACTAGGCATATTACTAAGAAAGAGGGCCAGGTACCACCATAGACAGGCACCTTGTTGCTTGGTAGGGCTAATAAGTTAGGATCTGATCTCCTCATGTATCACCAAGATAAAACAGGCTATACAGGAACCAGAAGCAAGGGAACTAGGTGCTGAGCTGTATGTTCTCTTCACATCTCCCTTGCATGAGGTCAGCAAAGGGCCTGAAGACAGTACAGGATTATGCCTACTGAGCCCAGTGTGCCCAGCTGTGGGGAACAGAGGGCTGAGGACCTGGGAAGCAGACACAATAAGCAGCTGTAGGTGGTTGAGACGGAGTGAAGAGGGGAAGCCTGCAGAAAAGGGGGAGTTGGAGGGTCTACAGGGGGAACTGTCTTGGCGATGAGTACATGAGGCCTGGACCAAGAAAATGGCAACATGAGAAACAATCCATGGGCTGTGATCAATTAGGTGGGCAGGTGTACAGCAGGAAGGTGGGAAAAGGGACAGGAAAAAGACACCCAAAAAGCTAGCTCAAACTGAAGGCAGTATTGCCAGGACAGGGGACAAAGGGACAAGAGCCTAGGCTGAGATGCCTCCCACTGCTTGCTGCTTGAGATATCCTCAAAGGACACCCAGCATGTCACTTACACTAGATCTGAAGCTCAAGGGTAGGGGAGAAGGAGTCAGAGGTTATGTGATTGTTCAAGCCAGCAACATAGATGGCGATTCCAAGAAAAGCATTTAAAAAGAATAGAAGGATATTGAAAATGACCACATTTGCTGTAATAAAGTGCAGTTTATTTTAATTTTGTTTTTCTTTTAAGATTCTTCAAGGCATCTGCCCTCTCATATGAAACTGACAGTAATAAGATATTAAGAGTTATAATTTTTAAACCATTCATTCTTTGATATATGCCATTTTCAATATATTATTTTACAATACGTTTTACTTAAATTTTAAAAGAAGATAAATACGTTTTTAGTAAGTGAAGAATTTTAAACTCTGAACTAAAGCCAACTGCTATTCAGATTTTTATATTTGGTACATACTTAATAGTTACACATTTTAGAGAATGCCTCATTTAAATTCTAATGTATTTTAATAAGCAATGAAAAAAATCACTCAGTATATATTTTTTCTTAAATTACCCCTAGTGCTTGATTACTCCTCCACAATCAAAATCATCTTAAATATGAATGATACAAAACAAGACTACAGCCTGAATGTCTAACACAGAGATTTTAGCTGCTTGTTTAAGATGACATACCTAGCTATTCAGTAATCACTTTATAATAACCCCTTTCATTTCCAAATCTACTTAGCCATCAGCCTGCAGTGAGGAAAAAGCTGGCAGCAGTTTTTACAACTGCACATTAGTTTTACATTTCATGACAAGCTAATTCTAGAGAGTTCTAAAGAGAGACAAGCATGGGCCCTTGTGATTTTCTTTCCTTTGCATGAAGGAAACATGTGTCTAGCTGATAAATGAAAGATAAAAGAGTATAGACATATACTTTTCACTTCACCCTTGTGGCAGTGACAGTTTGCCCCATTGCACCCTAGGTGCCACAGTACAGATGTAAGTCAACAAAGAGTAACTAAGTCTCACGATTGTTCATCTGCTTAAGCCAACTCAAGCTCTACTGTGGGGACTCTGAATCCCAACCACAAGTGGACTTAATCATAGTATGGCCAGCTTCTCATAAGAAGTTCTGGGTATAAATGCTGCACAAACACACTGCAGGACATTGCTTACACATCTTATAAGAAAGAAGATATAACCACACTGTAGTAGAAATGACAAATATGCTTGGCCTTTTTTTTTTTTCTTTTGGTCACACATGGTGCATCTCAGTGCAGACTAACTCAAAGTCATGCTTTTAATGATGCCTTAATTAACTTCAAAGCCCCACAAAATGTCAAGTGTGTGTCTATATACCACCAAGGAGCTGAAAGAGTAAAATCGCTTTCACGGCACTATTTAATCCAATCCATGATCCACACCTGAGCAATACTTTAAGCTCTTGGCTTAGGCTTTTAAGGTTGCCACGAATTTCACCTGGTAAAATGATACACCATGGTATCAACCTTCACAGATGTTAGTAGCTCCATCCTTGAGCAAAGCCAGGCACAGATGTTGTTTATAATGTGGTACAGAAACAAATGGGATATGCTATTTCATACATCAGTCTGAAGAAGATGTAGAAGGACGTTCCTGCTATCACTGCATTCTATAGCTGCTGACAAACTGCATTAATTCCAAGTCATTACCACCAACAATGTTGGCTAAATGGAGAATGCGAGACAAGACTTTACTGAACCCAAGTGACAAGACTGCATGGTCACATAAATATATGCTAAAGAAATGTTATCAATTAATGCTGCATGGCTAAATAGCAGAGCTAATTTTTTAAAAATGGAGAGATTCTGATTGGTGTAATCAACTTGAGCCAAGGAATATAGGATGAAATCAATTTTAGCAAGTTAACTCTCAAATGCAGAAACTGATAAATGAACAACATTCTCCAGATCAACTGGTGAAATAAACTTTGAACTGCTCAGTGCATCCAGGTCCAGAATGAACAGAAATAGCTCTCTCATCGAACAATTATATGTTTACTGTTTTAAATATCTGACAACAAGGCACAATAGAACACAGATGTGAAAATTTTAAAACTTGAGGTTAAAAGGTAACAAACGACAAGAAACTCACTTGTAGTTTTTTACTGAACCTTCTTTTTCTAGTTCCTCACATAAAAATACATATCACTGTTTACAAACAAATCTGTGATTCTGTTCTTTAAATCTTACCGCTTTCAATGACCTTGAACTATACCTTATTCCTTTAACTTCAAATCAGCTTCGATTTGACACATAACTTTAATAATTGCACCCATACCATGAGCCCAATGCAACCTTACACTTTGTCATATCCAACCATCCTACAGGAAGCAGGATTAGTGCCCCTGGACCTGGGTAATCACCCAAATAGAAAAATAATTCTCAATGGGAAGATGACTAGGATGAGAGTGAGAACAACAGGCTTCATGCTTGGCTGCACATAACAAGCATAGATATGTGGTAGACACTCTAAGAAAGCATGCCAGCCAGAACTTCTTTACCCTCCACATGCTGAAACACAACACACCCAGAAGTCTTCACATGGGATGCATCCAATCATCTACTTCTGGGGAAATCAACCCTGAAAGGCTTCATTTCTTCCATCTCATAAAATGACTACTTCTTTGGTAAAGCCAAGAATAAAAAATATTTGAAATGTCTAACCGTAACTTGTTCTATTGGTTTACAATATGCTGTTTGCAATATATCTGAAAAGGTTTTTGTTTTCTTAATTGGGGTTTTCAATTATTTCTGAGCAGGGCCCAGGTATCCATGCATATGAAAAGGTCCTTCTCATAATTTTAAAGGTTCAAGAACTTTTCCAGCCTTATCTACACAGCCTGTCACCTCTAAAAATCTTCTATCCTGGAAAATAATAAATACGGATCTATAATTTTAGTTAGACATGGGAAATAACTGCAAGAGATCTACTGTACAACATGATGAATGTAGTTAATGACAATGTATTCTATACTTGAAAATCGCTGGGAGAGTAGATTTTAAGTATTCTCACTACAAAAAAAAAAATGATGTATGAGAGGTGATGTATATCATTTTGCTTAACGTAGCCATTCCACAAAGTACACACATTTCAAAGCATGTTTTATACCATATATATGTAATTTTTGTCAATTTAAAAATGTTTAAAACGAAAAATACGGAACTTAGCAGGTATCAAATACCACATTTTAAATAATAAAGATAATCCCTACCATTTTTTGAATACTTATTATAGAATCAAACAGTATTCTAAACTGGTATACTTCAGTATTTTTAAGAAAAACAAGTATAAAAGCAATGATTCTAAAACAACATTTAAACTTTGTGGAAATATTAAGATTAAGATGGATCTCCTTTAATTTTTATTAAAAAACAAATCTGAACAAGTATTATATTGTTGAGGAGAGAAATACAGTAATCTGTAAAGGTTCCTACAACTTTTTATGAAGCTTCATTTTCTTATGCATGGTTTATATGCATATAAAATAATATATAAGATTTAACAGGTATTTGCAATTCTGACAACTGCATTTTATTAACTTTCAAAGGCTGGTTTCTAGATAATAAATCTGGTATATTCTAATAATGCAAGTATTAAAAATCTCTTACAGAATTATGAATTTGGTAATTACTTCTGAGTTGCATAAAATCATAAAATGTATCAGGTTTTCTCTAATATAATTCTGGCAAAAAAAAAACCCTGAAAATAGTTCCAGTTATTTACTAATATTCAGACCAATTCAAGATGTTCCAAACGCTTTACTATGGATTATGCTCCTAGAACTAACTCTAACAAATATCCCAATTCTGGCTATGTGCATACTTCAATCATGTTGCAGTTTCCAGAATTAAAACTGGGGTAGGGGTAAGACAGAGACTTGCATAATAACAATCAAGAGGCTGACTAAAGGGCTGCTGGAAATACTATGAACACTGTGACTATAAGATGATTGGAAATACGGCTATGTGCTAAAAACCTAAAAAGCTGGCAAGGCACAGTGGCTCACGCCTGTAATCCCAGCACTTTGAAAGTCCAAGGTGGGTGAATCACTTCAGGCTAGGAGTTGGAGACGAGCCTGGCCAACAAGTTGAAACTCCGTCTCTACTAAAAATACAAAAATTAGCCAGGCATGGCGGTACACGCTTGTAATTCCAGCTACTTGGGAGGCTGAGGCACAAGAATCACTTGAACCCAGGAAGTGGAGGTTGCATTGAGCTGAGATTGCACCACTGCACTCCAGTTTGGGCGACAGAGTGAGACTCTGTCTCAAATAACACCAAAAAAAAAAAAAAAAAAAAAAAAAAAAAAAAAAATCTAAAAGCTAATTGAGGAAAAAATAAAAACAAAACCCAGAAAGCTGGGTTTTTAAAACTGCACAGGTTCCTGTCTTCCTCCTACCCTCTCAACTGTTTCTCACTAAAACCAATGAAAATATGATTAATACGACAATTAATTCTGTTCTAAATTCCAGAGATCAAGTCCATTTCAGGGGTAAATCTGAAGATACCAGGGTTAGAGCACAGTCCAGTGGAAGACAGAGATAGCCACGTGTCTCTATTCTAAAAGATTCACAAGTCGTATTTGGGGAGACATCTTCATTCATTCAATAAATAATAATTGAATATGCACCATAAGTTAAGAGGTGATATAAACATGAAAAGACAAGAAGCTCAGAGTCTATTACAGCAGTCAAACATAAATAATTTTAATATACCATAAGAACTCCAAAAGTAGAACCATGTTAAAGGTCAAACAGTGACACATAAAGAGAAGGAAAACACCAAAATTATTAGATAAACGTCACTGATCAGGAGCTAACATACAACACTACGGCTCCCACCTCTGAACCCTTCCATATGCTTTTTGGGTGTGTGGATTTCTTACTAGTCCATCACGATCTCAGACCTTGTCTTCTGCAGATTAGCAGAGTTCTACCACCCAATCCACACTCAGCCTTTAGAGAGCACCCCAGAATTAAGGAAATTAACTCACTTAAGATTTTACAAATCAGAATTGGACTGAGAAAAAAAAATAATCAGAGGATTGGAAACTAAAAGATTTGTGAAGCTAGGATATTAGAGAAAGTATATTTACAGGAATTCAGACTGTTTTATTCATATATACATTTGACTCATTTCTCAAAATGAGCAATTTAGTACCTCAAGAGAAATGGGTATTTTCAATAACTGCAGTTAACTCAATATAGGCTTCTCACACTTAAGATGTTGAATCAGCAACAGAAGGAGGACAGTATACTGTCTCATTAATTAAATAGTAAAATCACGTTTAAAAAGGAAAGGGAGACTTTTCAAACATCTAAAGAAGCCATTATCTGAAGCAGAAAATATTTTTCCTCACAAACACATTTCTGAGAGCCTGGAAATTAGTAAAGATATAAGAAATTTATTTCCTGTAAAGTGGATGAGAAAAAGATGTGATAATTGTAACTAATGAAGGTATTAAGTATGAGGAGAGGCCACAAAGCTACTATAAGAAAAAGCACAGGGACTTTGAAGAAACCTTTAGTCTGAGAAGACAGCCCTAAAAATAGACTTTTCTCCTTATCTTAGATGTTTTATTCAACTTCATATATTACTTATAAACAACACCAGATCATTCTGTCCAGATCATTCATTTCTGGCTGAGAGACTCATTTGCTTAGGGAATGATTTCTTTCATAAAACAAGGAGCCCATGATCCCAGTTCAGAAGCAGAGGAAGTTCATTAAGCATAAACCTTAGGACCGATAAACACCCAGTAAACAGTAACTTTCCTGCATTTAAAATTTATGCCACTGTGGACATGAGAAAAACTGTATTTACATAATCAGTTGTAAATATGGCCATCTTTGAGCCACAACAACACATATCCAATTTGGATATACCCACATTACATGTGCACTCAAGCGAAGCGCCCAAATTAAGTCTTCAATGTTGCAGGAGCTCAGGTAACAGGGGAGGAAATGGTGCAGAAGTCAGAGAGTGCCTAACAGATTTGCCTGGTTCTGCAAACTGGTCTTAAATCTAACCATGGTTAACAACATCTCTGAGAAAGCATAACTTTTAATCTGTGTATAGCTGAGTGCCCACACATTACATTCTGTCCACAAAAATTCATTGTGTGCTGCAGTCAAAATAATAGTCACTTGGGAACAAAGTACTATCAATTTACCATTTTTGCACCTTAGCCAATCCTCCTCCCTTGAGGAACTTATATAGCTAGAGAAACTGAGTAGAAAAAGAGGTCTTCTACCTACAGCCTGGGTTCCCACTGTTTTAGTGTTAAAAAGGAATGAAGGACAATTTAGTACAACTACTTACCCAACGCATAAGCACCTCTATAAAAATCTCTAAAAGGTTACTTTGCCTTCTGTCTCAGCATGCATTGCCTTGGGGCAGTAGATGCTGTTTGGGACAAATCAGAGTGCAGAACATTTTCTATTGTGCCAGAACAGCCTCCTTGAACCAATTCATTTTTACTTTGAAACCAAACACAATAATTTTTATCCTTCTGTTCCCCGGGGTTACCTCGACGCCATGTGAGGAGCTATCATGATCCCCCAAGTCTTCCTTTCTCACAGTAACCACCACCAGTTGATGCAACCTCCAGCATGATGTGGCTACTCCGCCTGAAACTATCCTTCTTTGTTGTATTTCAATAATATTTGGAGTGTGTACTCCATTTTGACACCTCATTCTTACTGAGGCATAGGTGCTCTAAGATACTCAGTAAGATATACACTGAGGCATAATAAATATGTCAGTATTATAAAATCATTTCAAGTAGCTTATTTCCTTATTCACCTTGAACCTCAATTTTTAAAAAACAGGGTTGTTAAAAAATAATCGAGATACAAAATACTGTGCATATTTAATGTATACAATGTGATGAATTTGCATATATCCATGTGCTCCTGTACCACAATCAAGGTAATAAACATGTCTGCCATCTCCAAAAGTTTCCTTGTACCCCTCCAGTTTGTGTTTATTTCTTTTGTGGAGAGAACACGTAACATGGGATCTGCCTTCTTTTTATAGGTACAGTCGGCCCTCCGTATCTGCAATTTCTGCATCTGCGGATTCAACCAACCTTGGTCCAAAAATATTGGGGGAAAAAAACAATAAAAATAATACAAATAAAAAATAATATAAGAACTATTTACATAGCATTTACATTGTATTGGGTAATATATACAATCTAGAGATGGCTTAAAGGCTATGGGAGGGTGTGCACATGGCACACCACTTTATATCAGGGACTTGAGTAGCTGCAGATTTTGGTGTCCTGGTGGGGAGGAGGGGGGCAGTCTTGGAACTAATCCCCCATGGATACTGAGGGATGATTATACTTTTTCTGCATGATTTGCAGGTTATTTTTCTTCACAGATAGAATAAATCTAAGAATTAAACTTTTTATTCAATTTAGCTGAAATTTCCAAGCCAAATTTTGAAGGTGCAGCCTGGTTTCTCATTGCTGCTTATAATAAAATGGAAGTGGAAAAGAGACGAATTGAGAAAGAAACTATTAAGCCAAAGACATCAGCACTTGATAGTTTGGAAGATTCTCGGCTATCCAGATTGCAAAGGATATTAAAATTAGGCTGTCCACTGTGGGGAAAGGTGCTCTGGAGAGAGGGTCAAGGGAATGGCTGGACAGCCCTTTGCTAAGGGGATTATGTGTGTGACTCATGGATCCAATCAGCCATGTCAGCAGAAGCCAGGAATAAGAATGGGGTTATCCTTGAAAATTCCATGGAGGCCTCTCTTGTCTAATGACCTGGATCCTCTAACATACACAGGAGACCCACTAGGCTTATGAAAATGTTGTATCAGCACAAACACTACCAGCTTGGACAGAATGAGGACAGAGACAGGATGAGATGAAGGAAGGCTGTTAGACTTCTGGAATTCTACAGGAAGAAAACAGGCTGATAGAGCCACTTGGCTGAAAATATATACTATTGTTCAAGGAAAAGGAAAACAATCCCTAGGGGAGAGCCTTGAGCCCAGAAGCAGAAGCCGGCAGAACTGTGAGCCCAGAGTGGAGCACTGGGCCACAGAGTATTATTCTTAGGCTCTGAAATATAATGGAGTTTGATCTGCTGGATTTCAAACTAGCTTGGGTCTTGTGGCCCCTTTATTCCTTCCAGTTTCTCTTTTGTGGAATGAGAATGTCTATCCTATGCTTGTCCCATCACTGTATTTTAGAAGCAGATAACTTTTTTTTTAGTTTCACAGGTCTACAGATGAATGGAGATTTTGCCCACAGATGGATCACACCCAGAGGCTCAGACATATCTGATTCAGATGATTTAGATGATGAAACTTGGTACTTTTGAGCTGAAGATATTTAAATGGGATTTTGGACTTAGATTTGACACTATAGTGGGTTGAGACTTTTAGATGTTGGGATAGGGTGAATGTATTTTACACATGGGCTGGAGGACCATGTTTTGGGGTCAGAGGGTCGGCTGAGTAGTGGTTCCCCAAAAGATAAGTCTGTGTCTCAAAACCTGTGAATGTGACCTAGTTCGGAAAAAAAAAAAAAAACTTTACACAGGTAATTAATGTAAAGATCTAGAGATGAAGAGATCATCCTAGATTACATAGGTTGACCTTAAATCCAATAATCTGTACCTTTCTGGAGATACACAAGGGAGATTTGAAAACCAAATGAAGTGAAGGCCACATGAAGATGGAGGCAGAGACTGGAGTGATGAAACCATGAACCAGCACATGGCAAGAACCACCAGAAGCTAGAAGAAGCAAGGAATGGAATCTCCCCTAAAGCTTCTGAAAGGAGAATGGCCCTGCCAACACCTTGATTTCAGACTTCTGCAGGCTGTGTGAGAATAAATTTCTGTTGCCTTAAGTTATAAAGTTCATGTTAGGAAGTTAGAAATTTGTTACAATAACTAGTAAAAGGTTATCAGTCCATAATTCAGGTACTATCATTTAAAAACAAACTTTTCGGTTTGATAGACGTTAACAAATCTATACAGTGATGCCCCATAGAATGGTGTTTTGGTCAATGACAAACTGTGTATAAGACAGTGGTCCCATAAGATTACAATACCGCATTTTTACTGTACCTTTTCTACACAAATAGATACCATTGTGTTACAGTTGCCTTCAGTATTCAGTATAGTCACATGCTGTGCAGGTTTGTAGCCTAGGAGCAATGGGCCACGCCATATACCCTGGGTGTGTAGTTGGCTCTACCATCTAGGTTTGTGTCTGTGCACTTTACGATGTTTGCACAACCGTGAAATGGTGAAAGACACATTCTCAGAGTATATCCTTATTGTTGAGTGACACATGACTGTATAGTGTCTATACATATAGTGTATAGTCACTATACATACAGTGTATTTATAGTAGTTACATCTGTGCTTAGAGCTGGTACTGACTTTTAAAATATGTTTAATAAGTATTTTTATCTCTGTTTTCACAAATTGCCTGTTATAATCCTTTGCCCAGTTTTATATTATAGTATTCATTTTTTAATTGATTTTTTAAGAGCCTATAATAGACTGAAGTTATTTTTACTTCAAATTTTATATTTTTTCTCTAAGTTGTCATTTGTCCTTCTCTTGTAAAAATATATTTTGTATGAATAGATGTAAAACTATGTAGTCAAATTCATCAATCTTTTATTTAATGGTTTTGAATTTTGAGATCATACTGAGAAGAATCTCAGGCTTTTCAATGCTCAAAACTACAAAAAATATTTGCCTGTCCTTTTTTTTAGTGCCTCCAAGGCTTCATCTGTTTCAGTTAAACCTTAATCTCTATGAGGTTAAACCTTAATCTCTATGGGGTTAAACCTTAACCTATAGGGGGTTAATCTAACTGTATTTTTTTTCCAAATGATAACTCTGCTGCCCCAAACCAGTTAGTAAATAACTCATTTCTGGTTACCTATGTATGAAATGCCGCTTTTCTAAATTTAATATGCTTGTATTTTCTATTTTTATCCTACTGAGCTATAACATATTTAAATACATGATGGGGGCAAATCATCCTCTCCTGAATGCTTCTGTTTCAATTTATTTTTTATTAGTTTCACATGCCCATAATTCTCCAAATAAACTTTAAAAATATTTGGCAAGTCTTCATAATTCTTGTTGGGATTTTAATTGAAATTATATTAAATTTGTAGATTACTCTTGGGAGAACTGACATCTCTAAAATATAAAGGCTTCCTCCATTTATTGTAGTATTTCTAGTTAGATTTTATCCTAGGTATTGTATACTCTTTATTGATGCTGTAAATGAAATCTTAATTACATTTTCTATGAAGATTATAGGAAAGCTAGGAATAGCAGTGGAAACAACAATAAGAGGAAACGTTATGTTGGACTGTGTAACAGGGAGTATTATGAAGTTTTATATATAATAATTTATTTCATATGCATAACAATCCCCATTTTTACACATGAGGAACCTGAGGCACAAATATAAAGAGACTTGCCCAAGTTTGCATAACTGATAGTAGGGCCAGAATTAGAATCCAAGCAATGTGGCTCCAGAGTTACTGGCTTTTAAATATGTTACTTTGTAACTATGTATTTGCTGGACTCTTGTAACAGTTTTAATTGATTTTCAGTGGATTCTTCCACATTTTCCAGGAAGAGAATACTATGAGCAACAATGACTAATAATTTTGTCCCCTTTTTTCAACATTATTTTTCCCCTAATTTATTGAACAGACAAATAGTTCCCTAATACTGAATAACTGTGCATCCTTTCTATTGTAAGACACTGATGGTCACTATATTTGGCAAGTGTTTTGCATGTGATCAATGTGTCTTCAGTTGTTTATCCCTTGCTCCTTCTCTCTTCTTGGCTAACTCAGGCCTTCATCATTTTCACCAACTCCTGAATGAGGCCAAGCTTGACTGGCCTAGAAAAGACTGCTGATTTGCTTGGGTTCAGCGACTTCCAAATTAAATCACAGCACTCTATTACAGCAACCGTCATATCTCCACACATCTGCTGGACACTTGGCAGAGTCCCTTTGAGTGGGGTGGTGTGGCTACCTCTTACTTCTCTCTACTGTTTTCTCCTGTCGGACTCTATAGTGCTGCAAACGTGCCTTCATTTTAACTCTACCTCAATGTCTTTCTGTAATTCATTCACTTAAGGTGCACGAGTAAGATACATTTTTGCCCTGAGTTTTTTTGCAGAACTAGCTTTCTGTCCAGACTGCTTTGTTTCTGGCATTTTTATTAATTCCACACATACTGCATCTGACGGAATTATTGCCGTGTTTGTTGACAGGCCCCTCTGGCCTCCAAATATCAAACACATGATGTCCCTATCAAACTTGACACCTGTTTTTCATTCCCAGACATCGATTTTCCACCCACTAGCCAACATATTTCATAGAAAAAGCTGTTAGCACTATCTGCAAAGTATTGATTGCAGCAACACTGAAATCTCTACCTGAAAATTTACAGCCTTAATTTCCAGTAGGTTAAACCTTCAAGTGGGTGAAGATTTAAGAGTGTGATTAGCATGTGCTAACTAAAGTGTTTACTACCGAATAGCCTATACAACACGAAACTTACACCAAAATTGCAAAGACAAAAATAAATATTAAGTAATTGCTTAAATTTCTCAAAGATCAAATGAATGGGCAACCGTTTTCCAAGGAGGGAGTAAAATACAAACAAGCGCACACTCTTCCAAAAATGGAGAAAAAGATCCAAAGTATAAAGAAAACACAAGTATTCAACGTTGAAATTTAGGAAAATTTTGGGTAGTACACAGGCATTTTATTCTACCATTAATCGTAGAAATTCATCTTTTGTGAGATTTTATGACACAGAATTTGTGATTTTTTATATAAAACTCATATAAAGAATCTTTCCAAAGTTTAATAACTATCTCATTCATCAATCAACATATTGAGGACCTACTGTGTACCTGTCACCGTATTAAGAATCTCAGTTGAATCACCTCATGTTGTCTTTGGATTATCTGTAAAGTTGATGCTACTTCACATACATTTTGAGAGAAGACACCTCATGTGGGGGATCCCATCTGTGCTCTACACAGAACAGACAAAACGTTTTCAATAATGGAATTGAAAGAACTTAATATTTCAAAATTTATTATACTAAAATAGACAGATGAACTTCAAAATATGCCCAAGGTCCACAGGCTACTACTATCGGAACACGCACTAAGAAATGCCACTAACACAGTCACTTTGACATAGTATTCCTTATGCGTGGTTTTGAGCAAATTCTCACACTGATGGACCATGATGAGGGAAGAACTATTGGACACTCCCTTGAAGTCATGTTAAGAAACCAGTTTCAGGGCCTAGGCTTTCAAATCACTTTCCACTCCTTTCTGCCTACAGCAACAATTACTTGTTACCCAGCTTAAGGCCTCAAACTATGTTCAGTGCTGCTGGGAAAATTAAAGACGTATAAGGTACAACTTTTATGCTCAAAAAGTGTCTTCTTTTATGGTAGGCATGAATGTAATCTACATGGACTATGTGAATAAAGATGGCATATGATGTCCACACTGTATTGTACAAAGCATATGCAGTATCTTCCTTGAAGGTTCTGAGAAGAGAGACATAACACAGATTGGCATCGACTTGTGTGCGCTTTTTAAAGATGGTGGCACCTGTGCTCTTGCTTAAAGGAATGGATTGGTCTGCGCTGTTTACTTCGCAGGGAAAAAGAAGGAACACATCTGGGCAAGGATAACATCACTAGCAAAAGGCTGCGGTGCACGGAATGCAACTGGATCACAGGGCCGAGGCATGCAGACAGGCCACCTCAGCCACACGGATGGTCAGACCACACAGGGGGCAGGAAAGTTTCAATCTCACCCTGTGGACATTGGGAAGACATCAGGAGGAAAACACTCAATTTAGCCAGTATTTCCTGCAGGCTCACTGTGTGCCAGGCACTATACTGATGCAGGAGATACTAAACTGAATAAGTATATAAGACACAATCTCTACTCTCGAGGAGCTCACATTGGTGGGGAAGACTGACATGTAAACTGCTGAGAATGACAGATGTTTATCAGGACAGTGATAGAGGCGTATACAAGATACAAAAGAGTACACAGAGGGAAGGAAGGAATTCTTAGTGGGGATGTGGGAGGATGGTGGCAGGGAGCCAGTGCAGGATGGTTTCCCAAAAGAGGTGACACTCCAGCTAAGACTAGAAGAGTAGACAGAAAGTGGCCAAGCAAGCATGAGGAGAGGGCACTCCAGGCAGGACAGGTGTGGGGGAGACACTCCAGGTAGGACAGGTGGGGGAGGGGCACTCCAGGCAGGACAGGTGTTAGGGAGGGGCACTGATGGCAGGACAGGTGTGGGGGAGGGGTACTCCAGGCAGGACAGGTGGAGGAGGGGCACTCCAAACAGGACAGGTGTAGGGGAGGCACTCCAGACAGGACAGGTGTGGGGGAGACACTCCAGGTAGGACAGGTGGGGGAGGGGCACTCCAGGCAGGACAGGTGTTAGGGAGGGGCACTGATGGCAGGACAGGTGTGGGGGAGGGGTACTCCAGGCAGGACAGGTGGAGGAGGGGCACTCCAAACAGGACAGGTGTAGGGGAGGCACTCCAGACAGGACAGGTGTGGGGGAGGCACTCCAGGCAGGACAGGTTGGGGAGGGGCACTCCAGGCAGGACAGGTGGAGGAGAGGCACTCCAGGCAGGACAGGTATGAGGGAGGGAACTCCAGGCAGGCAGGTATGTCAGGGTGGTCAAACTGACCTTGAGGTGAGAGAACCCATATGAATGAACCAGACAGGAAGTTACCACAGCCTCCATGTAGGATATACAGGCAGTAAGCCATTGCATAGGGAAGGCCCAGCCCTGGTGTTGGTGAGAAAGAGAATGAAAGACCTACACATTCATTTCCTGAGGGATTCAGTGGGATTAGAATGCTCTACAAGTAAAAACCAAAGAGTATAAATTAAAAGTCATTGACTTTGCCAGCATTTGAGATGTTATTGCCAATATTAAAGGGCACAGTGGTGAAGGAGACACTGTCATGACTGCATTCATGATCTTTTTTGCACTTCATCTTCCTCGTCGTGCTCTCTTGGTAAATGCTATTGTTATTCAGCCAGCTGAGGTACTAGCAAGGCAGAAATGCGCTCTTCTTTTACCCAGACTAGTACAATGACCCCCTAACTCCAGTGTCTGATATAGTAAGTATTTAATAAATATTAGCTTAAATAATGAATAATTTATTGATTAAGGCCACTGCTAAGTCGGGCTCTGGGAGGCAGCATAGAAAGTATTACACATATGGTTTACACATATGGTTTTAATGGGCAAGTTCTGGACAACAGTTCATATTGAAAATGCCCATGAATTAAAAACATGCTGAAGGTGCTATCTCTAAATACAAAAACACACATATTGTATCTACATTTATTTAATAAATTTTCCGGGAGTGAGACTAAGGGCCCAAGCATTATGCTAGTATCCACTTGATCCTCTCCAGGAAGAAAAATCAGGTTATCAGATTAGGGATCTACATACCTAAGAATGATCATTAGGATGGATAATCAGACTGGAAGGTGTTTAGAAAGCAACAGTAGGTTGGGCACGCTGGTGCACACCTGTATTCCCAGCACTTTGGGAGACCAAGGTGAGAGGATCACTTGTGGCCAGGAGTTCAAGACCAGTCTGGCCAACATGGCGAAACCCCATCTCTACTAAAAGTAAAAAATTAGCCTGGTGTGGTGGCACGTGCCAGTAATCCCAGCTACTTGGGAAGCTGAAGCAGGAGAATGGCTTGAGCTCGGGAGGCGGAGGTTGTTGTGAACCCAGATTGTTATCACTGCACTCTAGCCTGGGTGACAGGGTGAGACCCTGTCTCAAAAAACAAAAAAAAGAAAGAAACAATGAACGGCCATGTGCATAAAGACAACTAACCAGGGGACAGTGATAGGAGATAACAGAGAAGGGATGGGGTAGACAGAGGCGTGGAGAAGAGACAGAAGACAGGGGCTGGGGCTAGAGATGGAAGAAATCGCTAACAGATAAAAAGTGACCCAGTGATAAATTCTACTTCTTTATTTGCAATTTTTTTAAAATATAAGACTTGTCTTTGTATCTAGTCAATCGTTTTTCTAAAACTGCAGTAAATTGATAGTTTTTCACTTGGATCTTCTTTATCTAATCTTTGATACTAATTCAGAAATTATGCTCTTCTCTTAAAATCAACTTTTAAAGGCTAAGGGTCTTCCTGTTCTATGTTGGTTTGTTATTTTGCCACGTGGGAAGTCTCTTTAACATCTGACTGATAAACAAGTACTTTTATACACATATGTATTTGGCTATGCAATATGTTAGCAGAAATGGGCAGAATCTGATTAAGTAGAAATCTCAAATGACTTATCAAGGTTATTACCCTACAAGTGTACACATTTCCATATAAAATATATTCTAGAAGGAATGTAAAATCCTAATCACTCTCATATGCTAAAGCAGCAAAGACTTCTATTATTTTAAGGGATATGTTTCTCATTCTGGAATAAGAATTAAATATCAGGCCATCTCACTAAGTAAAAATTGAATGCAACTAGGATCACGAAATAATTGTCAAGCTTATTTATATTAAGATAATAAAAAGATTGAATTATATATCACTGAAATGCTGAAAGGCTAATCCTTAAGTGCATAAATCAAGACTTAATTAACTTTTACAGTATTTTATAGTTCTTTGTTAGAAGTGAATTTTGTTTTATGATGAAGGAATGAGTATTTTCAAACTTGGGGAAATGCTCTTTATTTCATACACACAGAAGAATATAAGCCAGTAAAAATGGATATCTATTTGTGTCCTAATAAATATTAATAACTTGGGTATCCAATATCTATATTTTAAAAAGATTCTTTGACAGAGGAAATGGTTTGTTTATGAATATATCACTAGCTCCAGAAATCAATGCCTTATTGTACAAGACCACACCAAATGAGTCATATGTTTTTAAAAAATGACAAGCTTTGTTCTATTTTAAGCATTTTTTTTTTTTTTGAGATGGAGTTTCACTCTGTTGCCCAGGCTGGAGTGCCGTGGCACGATCTTGGCTCACTGCAACCTCCACCTACTGGGTTAAAGTGATTCTCCTGCCTCAGCCTCCCGAGTAGCTGGGACTACAGGCATCCGCCACCACACCTGGCTAATTTTTTGTATTTTTAGTAGAGATGGGGTTTCACCATGTTGGCCAGGCTGGTCTTGAACTCCTGACCTCAAGTGATCCACCCACTTTGGCCTCCGAAAGTGTTGGAATTACAAGCGTGAGCCACTGTGCCCGGCTTAAGCATATTAATGTTTGAAAATATGATAATAACTGAAATACTGTTGAAATAATATACTACATACTAGGATTCAGCATGAAGTAAACAAAATTGCTATTATTGTTCAACACACTTCTCTTGAGACTCTTAATACTGTGATTTTGTATCCCAATTTCTTGTAGTTAACATATTCTTCTGTTGCTACAGGTGTCATTTTAATTCCTTCATACCATTCAACTTAGAACTTCTGGCCCATGTCAAAGGATTCATGGCCTTGGATATGTCTATGCAAATGGAAAAGAAGCTGGTGTTTGATACCACCTGCTTCCACTTCTCTAAATTTATCCCTGATTACCAGGATGTTCTCAGACTTTCCATGGAGGCATAAAAGTCTTATGAACTCAACCCAGAGGTAAGCTGAGAAATCCCACCTCTGAATACAAAAGCAATTATCTTCAACCCTGCACTTTGATCTAAAGGTGGCTTGCATTTGAGCCTAGCAATTTGTCTAAGGAGTTTTGAGTAGGTGGGAAAACATTTACGCTTTGGGCTTTGAGCTCTTGCTCAAATCTTTGTCTTGATGAATCTTGTGAATGCTCAAGTACACTGGGGCTTCACACACATTCACTGAAAAAGCACCCTTCTCCTTCTGCTCTCCCTGGAAAATCTCTGACACAGGCGTTTACCTGTGCAGCACACATAACTGAAGTTCTCAGGGAGTAGACAGAAAGGGCTTCATGACAGACAGCTAAATATTAAAAAGAAATCCTTGGAGTTTTTACCTTAAAGCTCAGTCCTATCTCCTCTCACTCCTCCCATCTTCAAATCCTTGTTTTTATCCAGAATGGTTTAATTACTTTTGTTCCCTTGAAAATCTTTGACCTCAGGTTTTAGGTCAAGATATTTTTCTAAACAAAGTTCTCTGCCTAATATTGTACCAGCTGTTGAAATAATTCATCTTATGTTTCTGCTACTATAAATACTTCATGTTATATAAAATACAGATATAAAAAATAAACACACCAAACATAATTGTTAAATGAATCAACAAACACCTTCCTTGAGTATATTCACCTTTTACCAGAAGGTTTAAAGACAAGACATTGAGTAACACAAAGAAGAAACTTCTCCTGGCACCTAATCAGGCAGATTTTTAAGAGAGATGTGAGGCCTCAGTGGTCTTCTCCATCCCCCGAGTCATAACCTTTATGTCTCTATTTGACAAAAGAAGAGCAGCAGGAATGTCCAAATGTTTTCAGACCAGAGTTAATCAGTTTTTCTCATCTTCAAAATGTATGGTCACTTAAGTCAGCTCTTTTCAAACATGTAGACCAAAGTACCACTTTGATCTGAGTGGAGAGAAACCAGAGAGGCCTGGGGATGCTCTATTAAGCAACTTGCTGCAAACGTGGTATTTCTCTGAAGATCCAAACTTTCATCTAAAAAAATGCACATTTTGGGTCATGTTCCATTAAAATACGTCTAATATAAAAAGAGTACTGCACATTATTTAGTCCTGATTAAAACTGCTATTCTAGGAAGGCACCACTTCTACCACATAGTTCTGCATATAAAGTAAGATTTGGGCCAGGTGCGGTCACTCATGCTTGTAATCCCAGCACTTTGGGAGGCCAAGGCAGGAGGATCACTTGAGGCCAAAGCAGGAGGATGGGTTGAGTCCAGGAGTTCCAGACAAGCCTGGACAACATGGTGAAACACTGTCTCTCCTAAAACAACACAAATTAGCCAGAAGTGGTGGCATGCATCTGTAGTACGAGCTACTTGGGGGGCTGAGGTGGAAGGATCGCTTAAGTCTCAGAAGTCAAGGCTGCACCGAGCCAAGATCATGCCATTGTACTCCAGCCTGGGTGACAAAGCAAGACCCTGCCTCAGTAACAAAAAAAAAAAAAAAGATTTGGGTTTCCAAATCTTTGGAATTTGGTGTGAAAAGTACAGTCTTATGTAAGAGACAGATTTGCAGAAACATGGACAATTTAAGGCTCTGAACTGCAAAATGGTCACCTCTAAGTTGAGTGCCCATATGTCCTGGTTTGAAATGGGTTAAGCATGTTGTCCTGGCATCACTGTTATTAGCCAAAAGCACTTTTGTTCAGATGACAAATTACGTGGTCACCTTGCCAACAAGCCATGAAACTGCCACTATATTCTCAATTCACAGTTCTCTTTGACAGAAACACCCACAGCCATGGGGCAGTAAGAATGACAGCCAAAACTGTGAACAATCGATCAGGCCCCAAGAGAAACTAATGATGGAGATCAACCAAATGATATGGCTGTCAGAAATGTGACATCTAAATTTTCAGTTACTTGAAATAAAGGAAAAAAAAATCAACTAACAATGCTTAAAACAATAAATAAGACTACTGATACTAAAAGAAGCAGAAATTAAAGAAATAAAACAAAAACAGAGCTCAACTCATACCAGATATTAAAAATCATTTCTGTCCTCATAATACACAGACCAATGTGAGATTTCCTAAGAGAAAGTATAGCACCTTCCGTGTTTTCTGCCCCTATGGACCTATGACACCAACCTAAAGGCATACATGTAGCCCATAAAAAATAAGTACATAATAATTTGAAGCAGTTACGTGAGTAATTAGCACTCCTTCTGTTGATTAAAACACATATTTCAAAATGACTCATTAAAGACAGAATAAATCCAAAGCCAGAAAATGGTTCATTCATAGGAGGGGTGTGTGTGTGTGTGTGTGTGTGTGTGTGTGTGTGTGTGTGTGTGTGTGTGTGTGTGTGTCTTCTGATAATTTACCACTTAAATTGGCAATGAATTATTATTTACATTGTACATTATCCATAGCAATTTTTAAAATGTTCAATTCCTGTTGGCTTCTATAATGTTTTTTAAAAAGTTTTCCTGTGCTTGAAAATGATGAGCTCTCGAAAATTGCCTAAAACTGAGCTTTTTCATTTAACATTTTAAGACTCCTCTCACATTACTTAGTCTAATTCTCAGGAAGAACAATAGAACACTCTAAAACTATCTGTGTACCAATTGGCTGCAATGAACTTTAAAGAGCAAGTTTAGTAAGTTCTTGAGATAAAACACTTTATGCCAAGTTATGAATGCAAACTTACACTACTTAAAATGAAAACTATATCCAGTATTATCCTAAGTTAAATACATATAAGATGACCAATATGGTCTTTTTTTGAAACCAATGAGCCTATATATCTCTCCTCCACATTGGTACATGGTATCAGCAACCCCTACTCCTGAGAACATACAAGAACTTTATACAAGTACTTTATTATTATATTACCAAGGATTAATGTCCTCTCTAAATTCATCTGACTGAACTTTTAGTCTCTTTCATTAGTTTGTCCATCTCTTCCCAGCCATCAGCCCTTTTCCTTCCTGACTTTTCCCTCTTTTGCTTCCTAGCTGGGGTAGCCTGGCTTATCCCATCCACAATCCTCCCTGTCACTTACAATGCCCTGGCTCTTGTCCTTCCATCACCTCCGCAACATGGAACCCACATTCCTATATTAGAGGGCTAACCTTACATTGTGACTTCTGGCTCCCATGTCAAAGACTTTGTAAACCACCGGGTGACTGAATAAAGAGGACGTTTCTACATCAGATTGATGATACCCAGTCTTCCTGGGGCTGAGGTGTCCTTGGAAAGCTTCCACTTCTCTTCTGCCCTCTCCCACTTCCTCAGAAGCTTGTCCAGTTGCTATTCTAAATGTTTGCCAAACATTTTAAAATCTGACATCCATAGCACTTAATCACTGCCCAGTAAACGTTAGGCATTTAAATATCTTTAAGTGAATGACAGAGTGACTTCTTACATATTCAGGAATTTGAAGTCATTGATAAGGACAGGCCTTATTCTGTATTGCTGCAAAGGGAACATGTGCACCTTGGAGGAAGTTACAGACGGACCTAGATCAATAGGAGCGCAGTTAGGAGCTGCCCAGCCATCACTAACTTTACAAGGCAAGCACTTCCTAACCATATGCATGATTTAATAACGGTGGGTGGAGACCTGTTATGGTTTCTGTCTAGGTGACTGTGTCTGAGTGATCTTCAGAGATCCCTTCAAGATTCAGATTTACAACTGTGCCAGGAGCTATGAAATGATAAGGATTATATACAAACAGTAATGAGCAAAAATTAAGTGTAGCAGAAAAGACTTAGAAAACGCTTTCCAAGCTTCCATGCCTTCTCTGCCTGGAGCACCCTAAACAGCTCAGTCTTGCGCTCTTACTCATGTGGGGTGTAGCAGGTAAAAGAAAGAAGTATCAGGAGCAACACAAGCGCCATATGATGGCTTCAAGTGTTTTTGGTAAATTCACAGTGAGTCTTTTGAAGTGGTCCTCTCTTCTACAGAAGTAAATCCCAGAGATTACTTTATTTAAAGTGTCCCTGACCCTGGGACAGCCCTCAGAGAGAAGAAAAAATGAAGGGAGGCAGAGACATGGGGGTGAGGGGCAGAGAGAACTGGCTTAAGATAGGCTTCCAAGTCCTAGACCAGTTCTCCCTATGAGGCAGGCCTGTATTCTTATTTTCTTTTTTTTATTATTGAATTTTATTTTTATTTTCAAACATAACACCACAAAACACAAATTTTATTCCACAAATCTATAAATGTATGTGCTCATAAAATTGATAGAATTTATATTTTATCTGAAAATATCTACTGATTAGTCTAAATTTACTGAGATGTTAGAACAAAATTAGGCCAGGCATGGTGGCTCATGCCTGTAATCCCAGCATTTTGAGAGGCTGAGACAGGAGGATTGCTTGAGCCTAGGAGTTCAAGACCA
Source organism: Pan paniscus (assembly GCF_029289425.2). Lineage (NCBI taxonomy): Eukaryota > Metazoa > Chordata > Mammalia > Primates > Hominidae > Pan > Pan paniscus. Next base: position 30,425,414 of record NC_073266.2, read on the forward strand.
GCCTAGGCAACACAGTGAGATCCCATCTCCACCAAAATAGACGGGATAAAGAAAACGTGGTACAAATACACCATGGAATACTCTGCAGCCATAAAAAAGAATGAGATCATGTCCTTTGCAGTGTGAAGATGGAAGCCAGCAACCTCAGCAAACACACACAGGAACAGAAAATCAAACACAGCATGTTCAAACTCATAAGTGGGAGTTGAACAATGACAACACATGGACACAGGGAGGGAAACAACACACACCAGGGCCTTTCGAGGAGTGGGGAGCAAGAGGAGGGAGAGCATTAGGACAAATACCAAATGCATGCGGGGCTTAAAATCTAGATGACGGGTTGATAGGTGCAGCAAACCACCATGGCACATGTATATGTAGGTAACAAACTTTCACACTCTGCACATGTATCCTGGAACTTAAAGTAAAATTTATATATATATATATATATGTGTGTGTGTGTGTCTTTTATGCTTAAGCACAAATCACTTGGTTTTTGTTACTTGGAATCTAAAAAGCTTAAGTAATATACCACAGCACCTGTAGGACCGTTTGAAGCCGCCATGTCATATCAACACATGCCTGGCTCAGAAAGGCTTGTCGCCAAGTACACAGAGTATTTTCCAACATAATTTTCTAACAGAGCACACAGCAGGTCAGTCAACAGGTACTGCTACTCAGAAGACCCTAGGCTCTAAAACCTTTCTTGAAGTCCTTCTGACAGGTGTTTCCAACCAGAATCCCAGGCATTTATCATCAGAGTTTTTGTAGTTACAACCAAGTCCCAATACTGCACTGGAAACAAAAGGCTTGGAATGTGCCACTGGAACTGTGTCTGGGAAACTTTGGTGAATTACAAGTGCAGGGGCTTTACAAATCCGAGTCCCACACAGAACGACACTAAACAGTACCTCACTGAGCACCTTCAGGTTCTGTGCTTGCCTCTGCTGCACAGAAACGACATGCAAAAATGGGTGTTGACTGTGTTGGGTGGCTGGCACTTTTTTTTTCTCTTTCATTATCACCAATGAACAAAATTGTCAAACAATTGTGGGAGAAAAAAATCGGAAAGAATAGTGTGCAGCACAATATCAATAAACCATGATTGGGCTGTAAAGGCACCAAGCCAGTACTGAGAGACCAGGAAGTGAGGCAGCTGATTAAGCAGACACCCAAAACATTCCAGTAGCTAGGAGAATATTTTATGTTTAAAGAGATTTTTAAAAATTCTCATGGGTCTATAAATCCTTTGAAAGGTATTTTCACCTTGCTAAAACCTCATTTGAAAAACAATTTGGAGCATTACAGAAGTCTTAGACTTTTTTTCCCCTCTCAAATTTTAAACAGTCACAGGACTAGGAAAATTCTTGACCACATGCATTATCCTTCAGACACAGCGTAGAGAAATACTGAAAAGGCTGTGCCTGGACTCTCTCTCCTTCTTTACCCATACTGACCTGCGAGTCCACACTGAGCATCCCACTGCCATAATTCAAAGTAAATGAATGGTTATTTGGACAGAGCACTGCGGATGACCTCTGCCACACGCACGAAAAAAAGATGGGAGTGAGAGTGCAGTTTTATTTAAGTAAAAAGTAATAAGCACAAAAACTTCAGATACTTTTTGTCACAACTAATTCGATAAAAATAGCTAAGGCGCATTAATGCAAACAGTTAATGATAAATGACTGATTCATATATACTAACAGGCATCATCAAGCCTTCTCCTTGGCAATAAGACTTTGTAAGTGTCAATTCTTGCTATCCTAAGATTATCAAAAAGAAGTAAAAAGGTCCCCTTTTTAAAATTTAATGATGAACTTTCTCAGGAGGATCTTTTCCTAAGTTACTCTGGGTTGGTAGGGATTTAATGCATGAGAACCCAAGAGCGTTGGGTTAAATTTATAAATTAAATAAGTTAAATTTATATATTTAAACAAGTATATTATAAATAAATATTATTTATATTACATTATAAATTATTAGTTTATAATTAAAATGATTATAAAAATGTTTATAAATTATATACTTATGTTTATAATGAACTTCAAGTGCATTTTACAAAGGTGAAGCACCACCCCTAATCCTCCTTGTTTAATTCCAGATAGTAAACAAAGGATAAGAAATAAGAGGTGGATATAATTGAAGGGTTTACATTACAAAAAAAAAAAAAAAAAACAGAAAAGAAAGAAAAGAAGTAGGAGGAAAATAAAAAATGTTTTCTTTTCCACTGCTGCAGTTTTAAAAAATACTGAACAAAGACTAGAGAGATGGTGAAATTATAAGAAATAATGACCAAATCAGAAATATGACCAACAAATCCTAAGGTCTATCACGCCATTTTGTCAATTGTGTAGAAGAACACTGCTTTTTACGTATGTTCCCACAAGGGCCAAAACAAAAAGAGAAATTTAGGTAGAATTTTCTGATTGTGAATTAATTAACTTACCTCATTTAATTGTTACGAGTCCAAGTAATGTATGTTATCAGTACTTACAGATAAAACAAATTCGTCACATTAGGTAACTTGCCCAAAGTCATTCAAATAATGAGTGACAAAGTCACTCCCAAAGTCACCCCTTCCTCCTTCAGTGACCTACGAGACTGACACTGCACAACAGAATCTCAACGTGGTCCTTCTGTGCAGAGTGCAGCGAACTGATGACACTATCTATCTAGAAGGTTTTGCTGCTGCTCTTTTTATTCAGTGCTTTTCTAAGAAGCCCAAAGCCTGTCACAGATATTACCTTATTAATCTTTACCATTTATCTGGGTATACTGGTTTTGGATGTTACTACTGTCGTTATTACGGATGGGAAAATTAACCTGAGCACAAATGTCAGCAAGTGTGTGGCAGCTTGGACTGGAAGTCTTGCCACCTAATACATAATCCAGGGCCCTAGTCACTAAATCTTGCTTTTTGTGATACGGCAAAACACACAAGGTCATGCTACTATTAATCTTTAATGAAACTGAATGTCACCTATACTATTCTGAATCATCATTCAGTTTCTAGTATAATATTCAGTATATAGTCAATCCCCAGACCACATATTCCTATATAAAGGTTGAAAGAAAATCCAATTTACTTTCTAAAATTACATAAATTATTAACATGTCACAACAATTTTACATAAAAAAGGGATATTAATTTGCCCATCAATTTATACTCAGATACTTTTCCTCTCTTTAAGGAGTTGATTCTCTATTATTGTGGATTGATTATTTTTCCTTTCCTTAAAGAATTCTTAAAAATAATAACAGCAATGTGATAAATGTTTCATTTCCTGTCCATCAGCAGCAGAAGCTCCTTCTGCCCAGAGGATAAATCGAATGCTCTGTGACAATGAGGGGTGCGTAACAAGCAACTTGCAGCTCTGCTCAAACTGGGTTCACCATGCTGCTTCTTCGTTTTACAAATGCACAGCAAATACAGCTGCATTTAAAAAGGTTCCTAAGGTTTCCCCCAAATACCTAATATTATTGTTTAGATATGAACTCTATGTTGCCCAGGCTGGAGTGCTGTGGCTATTCACAGGCACAATCATGGCACACTCCAGCCTTGAACTCCTGGGCTCCAGCAATCTTCCCTTCCCGCCTCAGCCTCCTGAGTCTCCATAAATGCCGTTACTTCAGCCTGGAATTCTCTCCTACTTTCCTTCTTTTATCAAGTACAGTCTTAGCTGTCCTTCAAGGCTTGGCAAAAAGACCACTTCCTCATCTCAGCCTTAGCTGACATGGGCTTCAGCATTGGCCCATTCTCTTGGGTCATGTAATATTTTAGTAGTTCTTGTATTTAGCAAGCAGTTTCCATTTGTACCTAAGAGTTTCTATGATCATTCTTTTTAAGGCTGTAAGCTCCTTGCGAGGTGGGGCCAGAATTGTTTTATCTCTGTACTTCCCAAGCACAGTTCCCTATTTACGTCCCAGGTTTTCCATGAATGCTTGGTGGATGTAGTGCAGAGACCTTTGAGCTACAAAGTTCTTGGGTCTAGTCAAAGCAACAGTGGCCTTTGTGATATCACCTACCTCAGCTATTTCACTTGTAAAGTGGACTCATGATACCCACTCCTGGGAACTTGTTTTCCTCACTCCAGAGCAAAACTGGAAATATGCTTTGTAAATTTTTTTAGTAAAAAGTGTGTTTATATAAAGCACTGAAGACGCTGTAATTTTTTTTTTTTTTTTTTTTTTTTTGAGAAGGAGTCTTACTCTGTTGCCCAGGCTGGAGTGCAGTTGCACGATCTCGGCTCACTGCAACCTCTGCCTCCCGGGTCCAAGCAATTCTCTTGCCTCAGCTTCCTGAGTAGGTGGGATTACAGGTGCATGTCACCGCACCCAACTAATTTTTGTATTTTTAGGACAAAATTTTTGTAATTTTTTGCATATTTTTTTGTATAATTTTGTATTTTTGTATATTTCACCATGTTGGTCAGGCTGGTCCCAAACTCCTGACCTTGTGATCCGCCTGCCTCGGTCTCCCAAAGTGCTAGGACTACAGGCATGAGCCACCACGCCTGGCCTAATATTTTTATACTATACAAGTATAAAGTGTCATACCTATATGTGCATGTATTTTAGGATAAAATGTGATATACTGTGTAAAACACTTGAAATAATAAATACGTGGTCCTTATAACATATTTGAGCCCTTTGAATTAAAGACATGCTTAAAATAAATACTCTCAGGAATTAGCAAGAAATAAAGCTACCCCACTCGTATGTAATTTATAGATGAATGTAGAAAAAAAATCAGTATAGGTTTATATAATGAACATGCAAACTCTTTCCTATAACTATTACTGTATTATGTAAATATCGGAACCAGAGAGAAACCAAAATCTATCAATGCGTGAATATTGGTCAGCCATATAGATGAAAGAAAATGAAGAGAGGCAGAGGCATCCCCTCAAGCCTTCACTTCAGGTCTCTGCTTGGAAAGTGTGATCATCTCCAGATTATTGGTATGGATAGATAGTCGTTCTTTTAAAAATGAATGCCGCATTTCTAGTGACCAAATTAAATCAACAGCAATGTTAACGATCTGTTGTCTGTCTTTTGTAACTCTTGTCAACTCTCTTGTCCTTTCATTTCTGTGACCACACACTTACTTTCTGCTTTGCCCTACACCAATCTGAAATCAGTTCCTTTTGAATGTACCAGAAAGAATGTGTTTATACAAAGCATTGAGGACTCTCAAATATTTTTCTTGTGTTTTCTTTTTTTTCTTTTTTTTTTTTTTTTTTGACAGACTCTTGCTCTGTCACCCAAGCTGGAGTGCAGTGATGCAATCTTGGCTCACTGCAACCTCCGCCTCCGCCTCCGCCATGAGAGGTTCAAGTGACTCTCATGCCTCGGTCTCCCGAGTAGCTGGGATTACAGGCATGCACCACCAAACCTGGCTAACTTTTTTATTTTCAGTAGAGATGAGGTTTCACCATGTTGGCCAGGCTGGTCTCGAACTCCTGACCTCAAGTGATCCACTCGCCTCAGCCTCACAAAGTGCTGGAATTACAGGTGTGAGCCACTACTCCTGGCCTCTTAAGTTTTCTTTAGGTGAGGTTAATTACAATGTTTATATCAAATATTCAGAAGCAAAATCTTGATCGCCCATTTTCTTCCATCAGCCAGCAGGAGTTCAGGTTCTTGCTTCTTCCTGTGTATCCATCCACCCTTTCCACCAATTATATCTTTTTCTAGTAACACAGCACTTCAGGACCACCTTAAGTTCATTCCAAAATTTCATTTTGGTGTTTACACAGGAAGAAGGATCCTAGTTAAAAGACTACACTTCTTAGAAGACATTTTAGGTACTATTTTTTGTTAATTGATATTTCGAGGTCTCATACATTTCAGGAGCTTTTCCAACTAACTTTAGTATTCACTCCAAGATTAATTCAGATAAATGCAATTTTTCCTACCTGTAGGCACCTAAAGAGTTGTTGGGGTTTGTGTGTGTGGTGGGGGGGCGGGGGTGGGATGGGGAGTGCATTTTTCATTACAATTCTAATTTAAAAGGTTTAAAAATGATAAATGATCAATTCTACACTTATCTTTAAATTCATTAGTAATAATACACTTTCAAAGTTCAGGATAAATTATTTCCTTCTTCAACACTTAAGTATTTAACCATTCTTGTCACAGATCCCTTGGAAAGGTTCTGCTCTAAATTAATTTAAAAACTATCATACTAAGTATAGTAAGCCCTATCAAAGTAAGCAAGGTTGTCAATCAGAGTTGTCAATCTGGTTGTCAATCAGCCTTTCAGGGACTCAAGTCCCCAAGTGTTATCCAGAGTTAGCAACATTCTCTTTGTTGGATTTGAAGCTATGTTTCATATTTCAAATTGAGTATAAACAGCTTTCAATGAGAAGAAGACTTCACTTAATTTGAAAAAGGTAGAGGTTTGAGAAGCATATTTAGTTTTTGTCATCTTTAAAATAAAATGAAATAGAAAACCTAACTAGAGAAATATTATATTTATTTAAAAATATGTGTCAATCGACTGTTTCTGTTATCAGTAAGGCTTCTAGTCAACAGTAGGCCACTGTAGCATGTGGAGCAATTTTGTTTCATTTTGTCTCATTTTGTCATACACCTTTGTGTTAGGGTAGAGGTTGGGGTTGGTGATGGAGAATCTGTTCCCTGATATTTGTAGTCACATAGACATGAGATGCCCTTTCTTGCTATGACTGAGTCACCAGTAAGTTCACTAAGCCACATGCACAAGTGTGGAGTTATTGAAAGGAGGCTACTCCTGAAATTTGGTGAGCTTATCAGGATAAGTTCTACTGGCGCAGCCAAACAATATTTCCAAACATGAACAGTGAGGGGCAGAGATGAGCAACCATTTTCTCTGAGGCACCAAGCAAATACTATATCATGAAAAAAATTCTGTAATTGACAGTCTCCTCTGGATTCACAGCAACGCCTTATTGAAATGCAACTTAAAGAATGAGCTATTACAAAGGATAATCCCACTGGTTTTTCACCACAATTTTTGGCACTAAATATGGACATTTCAGTGTATTTGGTGTGTGTGTTCACATATGTGAGATACACACAAGGGTATAAATGAGTGTGTATATATCCTTCTTAATTTATTCTGGTTAATTTAGACCCATCTACAAATTTTCAGACAGAACACAATTTCCTTTGTATTTAGATCTATTTTGTACATTATTCCTTAGTCTAATATACACTTTTACATTTCATTTAGCAGTAAACAACTGAAGCATTATGTATCCATAAAAGGCAATTATCCTAACCGTTCTAATTATCTTATAACACTTGCACTTTTTTCCTTCAGTGTGTGAGTATACAAATGTTTGCTTTATTTAAGAAAGGGAAAAAATGTAGACAGAAAGGATGTACTTTTTAACAATTCACTAATCCAGGAAAATGTCACTTCTTCAAAAACAAACAAGAAAACCTTTGAAATAACAAAACAGGAAAAATAAGATTTTCAGTCAAAAGATTACTTATCATGAAAAACCAAATCATTTGCTTAAAAAGGGCTTTCTAAATTGCTTTAACTTTTGCATGTTATTTTTTAAAGTTTAATTGCCTAAATTCCTGGTGATAAATTTTTTTCAAAAAATTGACCTAATATTAATTTTTTGTATTCTAAAGGTCATGAAAAAAGGTACCTAATTTCCTGAAATCCTAATTAAATGAAGCAAACCAAAATAAGACCTCATTATTCTTATACTGCCTCTGTTTAAAAAAAGAGAGAAAAAACTGGAATTCATACTAAAAACCTTAGGTTTATTCATTTTAACTTGAATTTGTTGTTTATGATGAAATCTTGAGTTTCAGGATGATATGTTTAGATATAATTTTCACTAATGGATGTAAAAGAGCTCTGTACCTAAAACATGTATTCATACTTTTTTCTTAAAAGGTCTAAATTCTTAATGCTAAGAAGTATATTATCTAAAAGTGGAGTTTTATAACTCCTACAGTTTGATATTTTTGAAGCTACAGAAAAACTTTGACAAGCTCAAATAGATTTTTCTCCCCAAAATGAGTACATGGTCATTTCAAACTGACCCTGTTATCCTTGAACTAACGGCATTCCTCCTTCACAGTGGCCAACAGAGGGGATGGTATGTACCCCAGGAGGCTGTGCAGCTGACCCTTGAACAACACAGATTTGAACTGTACGGGTCCACTTCTATGTGGATTTTCCTCCATCTCTGGCACCTGAGAGAGCCAGACCAACCTCCCACTCACTCCTGGGCCCACTCAACCTGAAGACAACCAGGATGAAGATCCACCTCCACTTGATGAACAGTAAATATATTTTCTCTGCCTTAAGACTTTCTCAGTAACATTTTATCTTCTCTAGCTTACTTTGTCATAAGAATATAGCATGTGAAACACATAACATACAAAATATGTGTTAATCGACGGTTTATGTTATCAGTAAGGCTTCTGGTCAACAGTAGCCCATTAGAAGTTTTTGGGGAGCCACAAGTTAGACGTGAATTTTCAACTGCGGTTCCCCAGCCCCTACACTGTTCAAGGGTTAACTGTATTTCCTGAACTAAAACAGATTGGTTCATAATATTTTCTGAACCAATTTGAAAATTTTTATTTTCAAACAAATTGAAAATTTTTATTATTTAATACTGTTTTCACACTGCTTTTTGAAGGTTTTTATGCTGGTGAAACTGAACCTGTCCTTATAAACATGAAGTCCCTAAGAATAGTGTTTATACCAAGATAGGGGACTTACTTAACTGAAGTCCTCCTCCATCTTCCCCTCCCTTCTTGACAGGAGCCCTGCAGGACAGGGTTGGGCTAGCAAATGGCCTTTTGCTACCACTCTTCCTCCTCCACCCTCCCCAGTGCAAGAGGCAGCACGAGGCCACTGCCAATCACCCTTGAGTAGTCCAGCTCTTTCATGTGTTTCCCACTAGTCTACATTCTGGATGAAAAAAAAATACACTTCATTTGAAAAATAAAAAATTCAATGAATTATGATCCCTTTTGCTAAGAGACAGCATTTCAAAGTGACAGGTTTTCACAAAAGGACAAAGATAATATACAGACATGTGCTGTATAATAATGAACCGCACATATGACGGTGGTCTCAAATGAGATGGTACACCTTGTTTTTATTGCGCCTGTTCTAGGTTTAAATATGTTTGGATACACAGATACTTACCATTGCGTTCCAAATGCCTTCAGTATTCAGTACGGTCACATGTTATTGACTTGGTAGCCCAGGAACCATAGGCAACACCACATAGCCTGGGTGCGTAGTAGGCTCTACCATGTAGGTGTGTGTATGTGCACTCTATGGTGTTCATGCAATGATGAAATCGCCTAGCAACACATTTCTCACAAGGTACCCTGTCCTTCATCGAGGCATGATTGTAATTAGAAGGCTGAAGAAAGCCAGAGGAAGGTCCTGGCAGATGCCAAGTTACCATTCTGGAGAAAATCTTCAAGACCTGTCAATCTGTCACAGAAAGGAAAATCCTTTAGAGCCTCTGGAAACAAAAAATGGCATTTCTAAAGTAACTCTTCAGTTTAAAATAAAAGCAGATGTACTGTTTCCCAAAGTTATATGGAATCAATAAAGGAAATTATGTATCTAAAAATACAAACTACCAGAGGTCTAATTACTACTTTGAAAAAGGTGAGAATTCACTATAGTGTTCAAGTAGCACAGGTCAATGCCCCCCAGTGGCGTCTCTCCAACTTGCACAACTGTGACCACACAGATGGATCCACTAGAGAGTAACCAGAAACACAGAAAGGGAAACCACGGTGGCAACAAATCCTGGTTTTCTTCTCTACAAAAAGGAGGAACTATGAGAAGGAAAAAATGTGCAAGGAAACATTTCAACTTATACCTATTTCTATACGTATAATTTGGTCATGTTACTAGAAATGATTTTAAGGTAAGTACTAATAAATGCGTATTTTTCCTTTTCAAGGTGAAGGAGGGATCCCTTCTAAAAGGCACAGGTAACATCAAATTGTCCTTAGCTGTGTTATAAACATGATACCTTGAGATTCATTCTTGATATTCTAGTTGAACTAATTAGCCACCATGCATTCTGCATGTCACCTGTGATAATTTTCTTGGGCAGTTATTTCCTAATAGCTGCAAGGGTGAAACTCTAAAGTCTGCCTTTGCATTGGAAAGCTAGGCTGGAAAGACAAGAGTAGGGAATCATTGTAACAAGTCTCATATTTCTGCAAAAGTCTCCTCCAGGCTACAACAGTTTGCTTTGGGCAAAGGGTGACTCAGAGCAATGAATAAATATCAGAAGTAAAAATGATCAAATATTTAAATGAGCCTAAATATGGGTTAAAAGAAAAAGGGGAATGTAGTGAAACCATGAAGAGTTTGTGACTGGCACAGAGGGCTAGAGACTAATGGCTGTGAAGAATGATCATCAGAAAGAGTGCCCATCAGTCCTCCCTCTCCAGGAGAGAGTCCCTGCTTGCCTGCACCCTCCCAGCAATCAGGTCCTGTTTCAGAGATTTGGGACACTGATATTTCAGCTGCAGTTTTCCACTGCCAACATTTGTCTCCAATCTACCCTCTAACCTGAGTATACCTTATCTACTCTCTTCTATCTGTCTTTGTATAATTTCAACCCAAATCAAATCCTTTGCAGCTCTTCAGGCCCTAACAGTCCCTCTTTTGGGAAAGCCTGTTCTGTCCGGAATAGACACTCCATTTATTCCAATCTAGATTTTCTTAAATCAAAATACTTTCTTCATCCTAAATATCCTGAATTACAGGAAAGGATCTTGGGTTGGGTTCATCAATGCCTCTTATATGTTTTGCTTTATTTTTGTTTTTACACCACATTCAAGGAGATTCTGTTGTCAAATTATCTTCATGACATCCAAACATATTCCCAATGAATCTACCCTGAAGCTCACCTCCTTCTCCTGTCTTTCATCTCCTACAGTCTATAATCTTTGTATCTCTATAAGCCACTTTAAAGGTGAATCTGGCTCAAAGAATTTTACATCCTTTCCCTGCCTCTTCTTCTGACCTGTGGTTTTCAAAGACACCTTCAGCCTCAAAGTATGCCACCTCCTTGAATTCAGATCTTATCCTCCCTGACCTCAGCCTCCCATGTGCAAGGCTGTCTCTCCCTCCATCTCACCAAGTCCGTGGGCTCTTCCATCCTCCTTAACCACCTGCCCCCATTCCTGTGCTGCCACCCAGCCTGGGCAGTCACAATATGAACATTTTAACATTTGCTTCTCAATTCTTGCTGTTTTCAACATGGTGAATCCTCTTTCTTGAACTGGGTCTTTCAGAATGGACAAGGTTTGGGCAGGCTGTGAGACCATGAAAACAAAACCCAGTGGTTTGGGGAACAGGACATTTCTGAGGTCTGGCAGTCAACCATACTGATGGGTAAAGAAATTTCATAAATGGAAATAGCATGAGATAATGATGAAAAGAGGGGAAACCTGGACAAAGAAGATACTTTTGTATTTACCCTGGGAGACAAAAAGTCACCGAAGGCTTTTGAAAAGGGAAATGCCTTGACCAAAGAGATTTTAGGAAAATTAATTTGGTAATGATATTAGGAAAAAGGAAGACAACAAGGAGTTGTCTTATAAATCACAAAGCAACCCTAAAAAGTCACCTAGTCTAGGATGTACTCATGTCTCTGTATAACATCCCATTACAGAAATCACAAATACTACAAAACACTTCTAAAAATAGATATTCTAAGATTTTCTACTTTATTTCAGGATGGAACAGATACTTACATATAAGAAATACCCATCTGATTCTAACCTAAATGTCTGTTCTTAAATTTTAATTCCCAAATAATTTTGTGCCTTACTATTAGTAGGAATGTAAAGTAAGTTTATATTCAAGTAGGTATTACAGTTCACATTAAAAAAGAAACTCAGGAAAAAAAGAGGGAAATAGTTTATTATCTCGAGTTCTAGTTTCTTTCATTCATTATAGCAAAGTAAATTTACTATATTTCCAAATGGAAGGTACACTAGATATTATTTAGTCCAACTGACACATTTTACATGGAAGAAAAAGGAGGTGTAAAGCAAAAAGTGATTTTTTAATTTTTAATTAATTTATTTTTTTGAGATAGAGTCTTGCTCTGTCCCCCAGGCTGGAGTGCAGTGGTGCGATCTTGGCTCACTGCAACCTCCGCCTCCTGGATTCAAGTGATTCTCCTGCCTCAGCCTCCCAAGTAGTTGGGGCTACAGGCATGTGCCACCATGCCTGGCTAATTTGTGTATTTTTAGTAGAGACAGGGTTTCATCACATTGGTCAGGCTGGCCTTGAACTCCTGACCTCGTGATCTGTCCGCCTTGGCCTCCCAAAGTGCTGGGATTACAGGTGTGGGCCACCGTGCTCGGCCAAAAAGTGATTTATTTAGTTTCTTAGCTAGTTGCTGGAAAAACCAGGACCCCAAGTTAAGTAAGTAATAGGCTCTTTCAGGCTTTCAGGATTAAAAAAAAAATTATGGAACCCAGGAAGGTGTAACTGCCTTATTCACTGTCTCCAGAAGCTTCATCTTTTAGCCACATCCTTCAGAATGACAGCTAACATCAACTGAGCACCTCACGAACCAGGCATCGTACTCCACACCTTACATACAGCACTGTCAATTCTCACCCAGCACACAAGATGAAGCTATATCGGAGAAGCTCCTTCGTTTGAAATGTCCTTGCTCTCTCCTCCTCGCTTACTTAAGAATTGCCTGCCCTTCAAAACTCAGCTTAAGTTTCCAACCCTCTGTGATGCCTTCTCCTGTGGCCACCGATAACTACAGCATCTTCTTTGAGGGGCTTGAGCATTAAACTGTCTTCAAGACAGGACCTTCAGCCACCAGATTTTAAGCCTCCTTACAGTGTTATTAAGCACTTAATATTTACTCAGGATTTCTCTTTCTAGACTCTGAACTCTGAAAGGTCAAGACTCAGCTCTTGTATCTTTTCATATTCCTAGTGTCTGCTGAATAATGTCTGCACCAAAATGATGGCATCTGGAGGGAGCAAGGTCAGGGTGGATCTCTAAGCACATGCGTGTTTCCATGGAGTTAAGCACCAGGGAGTCAGGGCTTCCAGCAACAACACTTCTCTTCAAGCAAGCCTCCAAAAAGTTTAGAGAAAAGGAAAAATAACATTCACATCCAAGGCTACAGGAAGTCAAAGAGAACAATTCATTATTTTTTCTCTGTCAACCAACCACATTATTAAACCCTACATCACCCAAAGTACAAATAAATAACATCACTAGTTATTTAAGTTTTGAACTAAGGCATTCAAGAGCTAGGATGGGGATCACTTTTTTCTTTTCATTCTTTAATTATCTATTCATAAAAACAATAAGTAAAGACCTTTTATTTTAAAATATAAAACAAAAAAGTGGATTTTTCTGTTAAGATTTTTAAGCTGAAAGATCAAACTTTTCCCCGACCTTCTTCGTCAGCCTTTAATTTTCCTATAGTTAGTCTTGTCAGCTGCTGTTTATTGATTTCTCAGTGATTTATTCTGCATTGGGCAGAACTGAACTGCCGACCTCCTACTGTACACAGCTGATTCTCTGCAATTTTAGGGTAAGTGGTAGGAGGAGGATGTGATATGGGGCTGGTAGCAGGGCAGCTACATTAGCATCTGATTACACAGGCACTAACTCCAACCCAATGCCACTTCAGTCGATTTTCCATTCTTCACACAATAGCCAAAGTGCAAATACTTCAAAGGGATTTCAGGAATAATTTCCACAGAAATATTTCCCAGGTCTTCAATGTACCCTAAAAAATAGGCAAATATGTGCTGTCACTTTAAAAATAAAGACAGCAACACAAGCGGGAAGGCACTTTCCAGCCCAGGCAGGAAGGCAGTTACCAAGGGGAACTCAATGAATAAAAAAGATCGATTCCTCTCCTAACATCTTCTAACTATTAGATAAGAATCCTACCACCAGAAACAATTGCAATGTATAAAATAATTTAACATATAGTTTTCTACCCAATGTTATCATTCCCATGTTTGGAATGAGACCCTCAGTGGCCAAGAGTGGATTTAGTACTGACTCTCTAACCTAGAGGCCCCCACCACTGATTCATCCTGTTAGCTATCTCCATGCTTTACAACAGTGGGTCTCAACCACGGTGTCTCAGACGTTTGATCAATTCCAGTATCTTACTGCTTGTTAGATCGGGATGAACAGTGGTCAGACATCTCCTTTTAGATCTGTTACAAACTGATGGCTTGCTGGGCACTGTTAGACAAGTCATTTGATTTTGCTTTAATTTCATTTGAACAAGAGATAAACTATTTACTGTGACTGATTCCAGAATGTTCCCTAATCAAAAATAACTTGCAACACTTTGTAATTTGTAAAGGGCTTTAGCAAGTAAGTGAGGCTCCTCTGGATTGCTTTCTGGATTTTTGGAAGGGACACAATCTGATCCACGTGATTCTCTTACCTGCCTGCAAAAAGGAAAATAATAATAATAATAATAAAGAATGTTCCAATATTAGAGATAGAATGCAGGTACCAAGTGTTTTGAGAAGCGTATGTTAGTAGGGAAAACTAAGCGTATGTTAGTAGGTGGTATTTATCTAACAAATATTTGTTCAAGAAACAGGTCCATTATCCAGCTTGTCTGATCATAAAAACCACTGGCACTTGTGAAACTGCAGATTCCTAGGTCCTACCCCTGAGATTCAGAATCAGCAAATGAGAGGTTGGTTTAGATAAGCTATGCAAAGGATAATTATCTAGAGGGAATGATGCGGTTTAACACTGGGAGGGAGGAGCACAGATCTAGTCTTTCCTTTTGGACAGACTTGACAAGTATCCTACAGAGAAGTGAAATGGAAATTAAACTCTTAGGAATATTGAGAACAAAATAATATGTATTTGTTATCTAACTGAGGTAATTTCCTAAAATAAGACTTCGGAGAATCTCGAATGGAGTCAAATGACTTGCTGGAGAAAATCCACATTAAAACCCACACTTAGATGCAAAAAGCGGCCACTTCGCCTGTGCATCTTTTGCGAACCCACACGAGTGTTCTGGGTGACACCAGGGAAGACAAAGAACTGTGGCTGTGTTTGGTGTGACTGGTGCTTCAGTGTCAGGGACCCAGCACACCACAGCAGTTCTAAAATCCTGAATCTGTCTGGGGTTGCCATGGTTTTGGGAATATAAGATCCTCCCAGTTCTACCCAGTTCTACCTCCCAGTTCTTGCCCTTTGGAAAAAGGGCAAGAAATATGCCAATTCCACTCCCGGGAAAAGCCAAAAGATGAGAGAAGCGGGGGGAGGAAGCCTCCTTTACCTGTGCTGTTTTGTGCAAGGATGTCTTTGGTGCAAGTATTTTTCTCACAAAGTTTGTGATAAATTACACAGGAAGGCCAGAAAGGAAGCCTCATAATGTAATATGCAAATGCTTCCTGCTAAACATTTATTATGCGAACAGGGCCACTGTAACTCATGTTGCTCTCATTCACGGAAACACTGATCATGGCTATGCATAGCATACAGGCCCATTATTCTTAAAATGAAGTTTTATAAGGAAATTTAAATTTCACTGAGATGTCTTCAAAGTATTTATAAATGTTTACTTGGGACAGAAGATATGAGCTAGTAATCACAGAGCAGTAGCTATTAGCTATGCAAAAATAGATTTATCTTAATTACTAACCACAACACAGATCAACCTGAGCTGGCAGGCAGCAGGCTTAACAGCAGCGAGTTGGAAGGTCTCAAGTTCATTTGCTCCGACAAACCCTCACAAGGGCTCCAGCAGCATCAGGCAACCCATGAATCCTTCTTTCACCTCTTGCTCTGCTAAGTCACTGTAACGCCAAATAAATTAGGTTCCCGCTTAACACGTGGAGCTCCACAGAGCCTCTGGGATTCAGGGGATTTTCTGAAGGATGTCCCCACATCTAATATAGTACTTAAAATTATTTTTAATCAGGAAAAAAGACTACTTATTCCACAATTAGAAATTAAAAGGCATAAAATACAAAAGACAGATCGAGGCAATATTTAAGTATAAAATGAGTGTCAGCTGTATAATAATAGTAATAAAATGACCTTTGAGAACTGTAATCAGAGGAGGGGAAGAGAGTGAGCAGCCCTGAGGGACATTAGGCTCCTGGGACAGGGGAGGTCACCCCTGAGGTGATAAAAAAGGCACCACTGCACAAAGAAAAATACTGCTGGAGGTGGGGCCAAGAGTCTTGGATATGAATCTGGGCCCTGCTATTCACTCGCTGTACAATTTAAGGAGTTTTCAATTTTCTGAATCACAGTTTACCCATCTGTAAAATGGGCATATGTCAACCTCAACCACTGGTCTGGGAATTAGATGGGATTACTTATGTAAAAGTAGTTTGAAAAAGATAAAGGTGTGTATCAAAGTGAGGCAATATTTCTGCATTAGAAAGCTAGAACTAGAAAATAAGAACTTCCCAGAGATGTGACTTTGAAGAGAGCCTGTTTGTTTTTTAATAGGATAAAGACAAGAGGTAATATGTGAAGATATTTTAGTTATATACGTATAAAAATCAGATGGCTCTACTTGAGAGGGTTTATGATTTTTTTTGATTTATTTGTAACACAGTTGACTTGAATATCAAAGGGCATTCCTTAATTGAGACAGACATTTTCTACAGTTTTGTTGCCCTGCCTTTGAGTATATTTTTCCATGCAACCATTCACCAGCCATGCCCAAAGGACCATTCTTTAAATAAGTTCTGAAATAAATTTAACACTTAGCTATACAAGCTGCACATGTGCTTTTGGAAAATACAATATAGTGTATGCTCATCATTTACATAACCAGACAGCTGGAGTCTACAGAAATGCAAATTTTGTCATCACTTATATGCACTGAAAACATATTCTTCACTGAAATGCATGGGTGAGGGGGAACCATTTGAGGGAAAAGAGTTAGCAACAAATTCAATCCTTAAGTAAATAAAAAAAGAAATCAAATTTTCAGTAAAAGTAGGGTAAACGGCGATTGCCTTGATCTGATTCTGTGTTTATTCCAACTTGTGGCACGAGCCACAGGGCCCCCCATAAGCTCTCCTCCTGGCTCCTTCTGGCTTCGTGCAATCTATAGCAATTACTAGGTTGGTGCAAAAGTAATTGTGTTTTTTGCCATTACCAATTACTTTTGCACCAGCCTAATAGCTGTTGAAACATTGCTCCCTTTCCTGATGCCATCGGCTTTCCCTCATTATGTCTTTCATCCCTCATGCCAGAGGTCAGTCATCTTCTGAACTGAATTACTGGGGGCTGCAAGCAATACTAACTTGGGCCCATCCTATCTTTGCAAACTCAGTTCCAAGCCTGTTAGAACATTTTCTTTTTTTTTTTTAAAGTTCACTAGATAGGCAGGCAAACAGCCAGTCAAAATATGAGAACTCATGCCAAATGTTATCCATTTGAATTGCCTGAGTAATTTTTCTACGCAATTCCCTATAAGGCAGACATTACTCACATGGCGCACACACACACTTTACATAAAAACATAGGCTAGATGCACGAATTGCAAAATTACAGTGATTCTATGGATCCCTTTCATAAGGGACTTATCCAACATGCCCCTCTCAACCCTTACTGTAAGTAAGTGGTTGCTTTCAATTTGGTTTTCAAAACAATTTTCAGCTCACTCTCAATCAGAGAAAGTGACTTGGAGTAGAGAAATTCAGTGCACAGCTGAGATTCCCCCTCTGTCATGTTCTCTTAGGCCCTATGAAATTCCTGAAGAGGTCAGTCCACAAAGGAAACATTTCCATTTCCTTTCAGAGACGTGGAATTTCCACATAGTCAACACTGGGCCATCAGAAAAGTTAAACTAAGTGCTTTTGAGGGCTGGAAGAATGCACTCAGCTCCCATTGAAATGAGTGACTGAACTTGGTGCTTCTATGGCCAAGAAAAGGAAAGCGAATATTTATCTTCCTTCTTCCCTAAGTTTCTTTAAGTAGAATGGTCACAGACAGAAGGCCAAGAGGCAACACTAGGAGAGCAGTTAAGGAATGCCAGCTTGTATGTAATAGGCCCTCAAATGTGCATTAAATGAAGCTGTTGAACTAATGATGCAATTATACAGATGCAAAGAAATACACAATCTCTTAAAAGCATTCGTGTCCATAATGTAATTAACTCCCAGAATTTAGTTTAAGGCTTTAAGCCACAGCTATGACTTTATTTTTGCCTAGTAATCTTGAAGATAACATGAGGACCGGAACTGATCCGTACTTTATTCAGCAGATGTGATACGGTGCTCAGACCATCTTCTGCAAGTGTAGTCATCAGATGCCCTGGCTGAGGCACCTTCCTCTCTCTTTCTAAATCTGGAGAATAATTCTGTTGTCTATACTGGAAATGGGATGCCCAAATTTGCCAACTGTATTAGTCTGTTCTCATGCTGCTAATAAACACATACCCAAGACTGGGTAATTTATAAAAGAAAGAGGTTTAATGCACTGACAGTTCCACATGGCTGGGGAGGCCTCACAATCATGGTGGGAAGCAAAGGCACTTCTTGTCTTATGTTGCCGTAGGCAAGAGGGAGCTTGTGCAGGGGAACCTCCATTTACAAAATCATCAGCTCTCATGAGACTTATTCACTACCACAAGAACAGTATGGGGGAAACCACCACGATTCAATTATCTCCACCTGGCCCCGCCCTTGACATGTGGGGATTATTACAAGTCAAGGTGAGATTTGGGTGGGGACACTGCCAAACTATATCACCAACACTTTTTCTCAGCCATGGCAAAATGAGAAACACTCTGGGTAACAGCACAAAAGCAAATGCCAGACTGTTTTGTATATTTCATCTTTTTGGTCCTAATAGAGAATTTTTAGAGAATTCTTTGATATTTCAGTTTTTAATCAAAACGAAACATTTGGAATTAAAAAAAATAAGAACTCCTAAAACCCATTAGTCTCTCAAGTTGTCAAATCAGTGGGCAGAGATGTATCAGCATTTCTTGTCCATCTCAGCCTGAGAATTGCAATCATGGAGAAATGTTCTGTGAAATCCACTTTACTCCACCTCTGTTGGGGATGATACTTTATTGGTTCTCAAACTTTAAAATGCATCAGAATCACCAGCAAGACTTGTTAAAACAAGATTGCTGGGTCTTGCCACTCAAGAGTTTCTGATTCAATACATCTGAGTTGGAGCCTGGGCGTCTGCATTCTCCAGGATGCTGATGCTTGCTGGTTTGGAGACCACCCTGTGACAATCACGGACACAGGAGAATACGCACAGCTGGTTCTCACAATGGTGGAGAAAACAGGGTCCCCATCTTCTCCCAGAGTCATGGATCTTTCTTGCCAACATTCTGCATTCTCATACCAGGCATCCAAGGATGTGACATTATGTCTTTTCTGCCTGTGGTTCTGACTTTTGCTTTGTTTCAAGTCTTGCTTACTTCTAACCTACTCAAGAGCTAGCATGCATTCAGGTCAAATCATACCTGGTAAGGAATTATGTGCTCTACTACCCAAATGTCTTGTCCTGATGGCAGGACCTTCATTCCCTTCTGAACATTTGCTTCTAAATGTTATCAAGGTTTTTAGAAACAGAAGTGAAATAACAAAATGGAGAAACTATGCATATATGCATCTATTCAGCATCCAGACACCTAAATGTCTATTAGGCACTCTTTCCAGATGCATTTTCTGCCTTGGGGGAGTGCTTCATAAATCTAGATAGAGTGTGAATGTCAGTGGATGGATTACCTGCAATTTTTCTATGATCTCATGTCACGTGGTCCTCTAATGGCCAAAATAATCAGGAGCAGTTTTCCACATTTAACAATAACTCTTTTTAAGTTCTGAAACTTAATGGCATTAGCTGAGGCAGAACTGTTCAAGGAAACCAAAGGAAACATCAATTACGACACACAGCAGGTGCTGACAGTGAATGTTGTGCTAGAGGCCATAAATCTATGTCTTAACATTGGTAGAATATGATGTGTTCAGTAAGACCATTCTTACTGCCTTCTGCCTGCAGGCTTTCCAAACGCCTGACATGGCTACCTGATGTTATTCAATCTCACCAGGCCAACTGGCTGCTAGAGCTCAGCAAAGAAAAACTATCAACTGGCTTTTTATTAAGAAAGATTAGGCAGAGAAGGGGACATGGGTTTGGGAGCCATACAGACTTAACTACTGGATTCTTGGAATCACTTCACAATTATTGCTAGTTTTGGAATACATACCTGAGAATAACTCTATAAAGTCACAAAAGCCAGTGTGTATCTAGGCTGGTGGAGGGGCAAATAAAAAAAAAAAAAAAACCTTTCATCCAGTTGTCTAGCACCAGAAAACCTTTAGCCTGAGTGGCAGTCCAATCTCTCAGCAGCTCCACCTTTCGAGCCAGATACACACACACCCATTCACATGCACCAAATTTCACTTCAGAGAAACCATAACTGGACAATGGCCTGTGACACACAAAACTGAGGAGGTGGCAGTAATTATCTCAGCAATTCTGTCAGCAAAGACACTAGCACTTACAGGCCTAACTAGGCTCCATCCTGGAGTTTATGAGGAGTCTATCACTATCCCCTAACAGAGGACACAGGAAAGAAACGTGCCAGCCCTTCTCAGCAGAGACTTGCAACGAATTCAGACCCCTCGCCAATGCTGTCAGAGACAGCAAGAGGTGGTACAGCTGCTGGACCCATGACTTCAGGCACATGCTGAATGGAGCATGTTACCCTGCTCTCCTTCAAAGCTGCAGTTGCTCACTCTTCTGCCCCCAATCAGACATTTCCAGTTTGCTTGAAAATGCTATTTTCACTAAACATTTTAGAAATGGTGCTCTCTTTCCTAGGTGCCTGCAATGTTCCACCCTTTATCGCCACCACCATTCTTCATAGGCCAGGAAGTCATTTGATATGTTCCAAACTGAGTAGTTTATTCAAGTGCCTGCCACTGCTGGAGAAGAATGTGAACAAGTCTTTGGAAAAGCACATAAACGTTGGCAATTGTAAAAGCTACTTTCTTGACTTCCTATGAAAGAACATTTAGTCTGCACTGCCATCCAGAACTGATTTTCTTCTTTTCTTGTGACTTCATGATATATGGTGTGAAATGGATGAGGCGGTCACCATAAGGTGTAACTCTATGTTTCTATCACACACAAAAAAAGTAGGTTTAAAGATGCCACTTTAGACTAATGTCCATGAACATAAATATTTATTCCTAAGGGTCCTATTCCCAGCTTGATTTTAGATGTGTTCATCTCTTTGCTTAACTAAGCACCTCTCTACAACATCAACAATTATCTTGGCATGTAAATATGAATTGAAGCTGGGCCCCCAAGTGAGAATTCTGTTATTCAAATACACCTGTAGAAATCCAAACATATTATTTTATATATTCACTTATTGGCACACAGGAAGACCATTATACATCAAAAGAGGGGAATAAACAAATTGATATGATTAATAACAGACACATGCCACCTTAATAAATGTATCTGCTGACAGTTTATCTAACTGTGGACTTTTGCCTAAATAAAGCATCATATTCAACTATCTACAATTTAAATGTAAATTCCTGGCATTCATGATTCTGATGGTTGATTTTATGTGTCAGGTTGACAAGGTGAGAGGCAGCCTAGACATCTGGTGAAGAATGTTTCTGGTGAGGGTGTTTCTGGGTGAGTTTAACACCTGCATCAGGTTACTGAGCAAAGCAGATTGCCCTCCCTAATGCAGGTGGGCCTTGTCCAATAGAATGAAGGCTGAATACAACAAAGAGACTGGTAATTCCCCTTGCCTGACCGCTTCTGAACTGGGACATTGTTTTTTGTTTTTCTTTTTGTTTTCCTGGCCTTCAGACATGAACTGAAATATCAGCTCTTCCTGGGTCTTGAGCCTGCTGCCTTTACAACTGGAACCACACCAGCACAGGCTCTTCTGGTCTCCACTTTGCCAACTGCAGATCTTGGGACTTGCCAGCCTCCATACATGTGGGCCAATTCCTTATAATAAATCTTTGTGTGTGTGCACACACATATCATATTGGTTCTGTTTCTCTGGAGAACCCTAGTACAATAAGTTTCCCACATTTGAGCATCTGTCTATCTTGGAACCTTCTCTGTTACTACTCTTTCAAAACAAATGCTCAATTAGCATCAACACATTATATTAGGTTGGTGCAAAATTGTGTATTTTGCCATTGTCAATTTTGCACCAACCTAATACCTTACCACTATCTCCTAAACAACTGAAAGTCCCTCCTGCAAACTGTCATCAGTACTGTCTTCTGTGCCTAGCATCCCATCCCACTTGCCTCTGCTCAGAGAAGGATTGTACCTTCTTTCCGGAAAGCCCAGCTCAAGGCTTGCTTTCTCAAAGGACTCACCCCAATCACCTAGCCTATATTGATACTATCATCTGTATCATTGACTTGACTCTTATGGTAAATACTGGTTATATACCAGGTTCTCAATAACACTGTCTCACTCCATGTCATCTGGTTATAACACCGATGAGAAAAATATGTCAATTTCTAGCCAGTGCCACTGTCTGTGTGGAGTTTGCACATTCTCCCCATGTCTGTGAGGGTTTTCTCCAGGTACCTTGGTTCCCTAACACATCCCAAAGATGTGCATGACAGGTTAATGGGATTCTCTCAACTGTTCCATTGTAAGTGAGTGTGGGGCTATGTGAGTGCACTCTGCAGTGGAAAGGCGTCCTGTCCAGGGCGGTTCCCACCTGTGTCCTGAGCTGCCAATATAGGCTCTGACTACTTGTGATGCTAAGCAGGAATAAGCAGATTGGAAAAGGAATGAATACAAATTATAAAAATTCATAAAGTATACAATAATCATCCAAATGCACAATAAATAATGCTATACAGGCCAGGGAGAGTGGCTCACATCTGTAATCCCAGCAGTTTGGGAGGCCAAGGCGGGCAGATCACTTGAGGCCAGAAGTTTGAGATCAGCCTTAGCAGCATGGCAAAATCCTGTCTCTATTAAAAATACAGAAATTAGCCAGGCGTGGTGGCACATGCCTGTAATTCCAGCTACACAGGAGGCTGAGGCATGAGAATCACTTAAACCCGGGAGGTGGAGGTTGCAGTGAGCTGAGATCGTGCCACTGCACTCCAGCCTGGGCAACACAGCAAGATTGTCTCAAAAAAACATAAAAAAAAAAAAGCTGTATAAAAGTACTTGGGGAGCCTGCCATATTTGTAATTTTTTTCACTATACGAATATTCTTTCTATATTTAAAATATTTAATGCTTTTTTCCTATTAGTCCACAAATATCTTCATGAGGAATAAAGGCAGTGCTTTTAATAGTGTCATGTTTTAATTCTAAAAAATTGATACATAAAAATTTCACATAATTGTGGAGTACATGTAATATTTTGATGCATGTATACAATGTGTGATAATCAAATCAGGGTAATTGGGGCTTCCAACCCCTTACCCTTCTCAGTCTCTGGTAACCACCATTCTACTCTCTAACTCCATGAGATCAACTTTTTTAGCTCCAACATATGAGTAGAACCTGTAACATTTGTGATTCTGTGCCCGCCTTGTTTAATTTAACATAATGTCTTCCAGGCTCACCCATGTTGCTTCAAATGACAAAACTTCATTTTTTAATGGCAGAATAATATTCTTTTGTGTATATACACTATATTTTACTTATCCATTCATCCATTGATGGACACTGGGTTGACTCTGTATCTTCACTATTGTAAATAGAACTGCAATAAATATGAGAGTGCAAATCTCTCTTCAATATACTTATTTCCTCTCTTTTGCAACATATCCAAATACCCAGCAGTGGGATTGCTGGATTATACAGTAGTTCTATTTTTAGTTTTAGAGGAACCTCTATATTGCCTTCCATAACGGCTACACTAATTTACATTCCCACCAACATTGACATGAGAATTCTCCTTTCTCTGCATCCTTGCCAGTATCTGTTATATTTTTCTTTGGATAATAGCCACATTAACTGTGATGAAAAGTTATCTCATTGTGGTTTTGATCTGCACTTCTCTAATGATTGGTGATGTTGAGCATTTTTTTCGTACAGCTGCAGGCCATTTGAATGTCTGCTTTTGAGAAATGTTCACTTAGGTCACTGGCTCATTTTTAAATCAGATTTTTGTTATTGTTGTTGGGTTGTTTGAGTTCCTCATATATTCTAGCTATTAATCCCTACTTATCCAATGGATAGATTGCAAATAATTTCTCCCATTCTGTAGGTTGTCTCTTCACTTTCTTGATTGTCTCCTTTGCTGTGCAGCTTTTTAAAAAATCTGAATTGTCTATTTTTTGCTTTGGTTCCCACGTGTTTTCAATATTTTAACAAAAAATATTTGCCCAGACCAATGAGGTACCAAAGCAATTCTCCTACATTTTCTTTAAGCAGTTTCATAGTTTCAGTCTTAGATTTAAGTCTTTACATCATTTTGATTTGAGTTTTATATTTGGTGATGGGGGTCTAGTTTTATTATTCTGCATGCAGAGATCCAGTTTTCTTAACACTATTTATTGAAGAGACTGTCATCTCCCTATCATATGCTCTTGAAGCCTTTATCAAAAATGAGTTGACTATAAATATGTAGATTTATTAACAGGTTCTCTTCTGTTCCGTTGGTCTATGTGTCTGTTTTTATGCAGCACCATGCTGTTTTGCTTATTATAGCTTTGTAGCATATTGTCAAATCAGGTAGTGGGATGCCTTTAGCCTTGTTCTTTTTGCTAAGATTGCTCTGGTTATTCAGGATTTTCTGTGGTTTCATATGAATATCAGGATTGTTTTTCTATTTCTGTGAACAATGTCATTTGTATTTTGTTAGGGATTGCAATGAATCTATGGATTGCTTTAGGTAATACAGGTATTTTAAGAATATTATTTAATAATTCTTCTAATCCATACACATGTAATATCTTTTCATTTTTGGTGTTTTCAATTCCTTTCATTAGTGTTTTAGAGGTTTCACTGTAGAAAACTTTCATTTATTTAAATTTATCCCTAGGTATTTTATTTTTTTGGTAACTACTGTAAATACGATAGCTTTCTCGATTTCATTTTCAGATTGTTTGCTGTTTATGTATAGAAATGCTACCGACTTTTGTTATGTTGATATTATACCCTGCATCATTATTGAAATTGATTACACGTTCTAATAGCTTTTTAATAGTTTTTAAGGTATTTCTAAATATAAGATCATGTCATCTGCAAACAAGGACAATCTGACTTCTTCCTTTCCAATTTGGAGACTTTTATTTTTTTTCTCTAGCTTGATTTCTCTGGCCATGACTTCCATTACTATGTTGAATGAAAGTGATGAAAATGGGCATCCTTGTCTTGTTCCAGATTTTAGAGGAAAAGCTTCAAATTATTCTGCTTGGTATGATGTTAGCTGTATGTCATATATTGCCTTTAAAATTCTGAGGTATGTCCAAGTTCGTTGAAAGACTTTATCATGAGGAGATATTAAATTTTATCAAAAGCTTTTTCTGCACCTATAGAGATGATCATATGACTTTTGTCTTTTATACTATTGATGTAGTGTATCACATTCATTGATTTGCGTATGTTGAACCATCCTTTTTCCCCTGGGATAAATCTCACTTGATCATGGTGTATTTTTTTTTTAAGAAAGAAAGAGAAAGAAAAAAAGGAAAAAAAAGAGTAAATGGATAACTTCAACATGCTTTACCTATCAAGAAATAAAAGCTTTTGTCTCTTTTACAAGACCTTGAAGAGAACTAAACACAGCAGACTAAGCAATAATGAACTTTCTGAAATCACTACATAGTAAAAACCTTCAGAAGCCCAGAAAAACCAAGGAATACTGGAATTAGAAAGACTATTTTTGAGAGCCATGTGACAGACCAAGCAGCCCACCCCACAAGGATCCCTTCAGCAAGCAAAGAACAAAGGAAAAAAGCTCTCACTTGACATGTTCTCAAAACAATTTGCCTGCTAAATGTTAAAGCTATCACCCTCATGTACAACAAAAACACTGTTCTTAGTACACAACAATAAAATGGGAAGCACTCAGACTGCATGCTCTCCGTCTTACTCTCCCAGAGGAAGACAAGAACAATTATCAATGGCACATGGCAGGTGCAGTGAAGCAACACCAAGAGTCAGCTTCATGCTCAGGAGAGAACACTGTGCCTCCTCCTCATGGTTTCCAGTGCTCTACCCATTCAGAGAAACTTCTCTAGTAATGAACTATAGAAATGATCCCTGAAAGTATAGTCTTTGTAACTTTTTAATGTGCTGTTGGATTTACTATGTTAATATTTTGTTGAGGATTTTTGCACTTATGTTCATGATGATGATGCCTGTAGTTGTCTTATTTGTTACATCCTTGTCTGGTTTTGGTATCAGGGTTATGCTTGCCTATTACAATGAGTTAGGAAGAATTCTCTCCTTTTCTAATTTTTGGAATAATTGTAGAAGAATCCGTCTCAATTCTAATTTATAAATTTGGTAGAATTCAGTGGTGAAGCCATCTGATCCTGGGCTTTTCTTTGTTGGGAGGCTTTTTATTACTGATTCAATCTCATTGCTAATTATTGGTCTGCACAGGTTTTCTATTTCTTCCTCATTCTATCTTGGTTGATTATATGTGTCCAGGAATCTGTTGTTGTTAGTTGCTCCTAATAGTCTCTAATGATTCTATTTCTGTGGTATCAATTGTAATGTCTCCTTTTTGTTCTAATTTTTTTGGGTCTTTTCTGTTTTTCTCTTGGTCTAGCTAAAGGTTTATCTATTTTATCTTTCCAGAAAACCAACGTTTTCATTTTGTTAATCTCTTTTAGTCTCTATTTTTGTCTCCATTTCATTTAGTTCTGCTCTGATATTTATTATTTCCTCCCCTCTACTAATTTTTTATTTGGTTTGTTCTTGCTTTTCTTGGTTTCTTGAGGTACATCATTAGATTATTTGAAATCTTTCTACTTTTTGATGTAGGTATTTATTACTATAAACTTCCCTCTTAGAACTGCTTTTGTGAAATCCTATAGGTTTTGGTATGTTGTCTTTCCATTTTCATTTGTTTCAATTTTTTTATTTCCTTCTTCACTCTTCATTAACTCAATTATCATTCAGGACCGTATTATTTAATTTCCATATTTTTTCCAGGTTCCAACATTTCTCTTGCTACTGATTTGTAGTTTATTCCATTGTGTTCTGATAAAATACTTGAAGTGATTTTGACTTTTTTATATTTATGGAAGTATGTTTTGTTGCATAACATATAGTGTAACCTGGAGAAAATTCCACGTGCTGACGAGAAGAAGGTGTATTCTGCAGTTGTCGGATGAAAGGTTCTGTAATGTCTGCTAGGTCCATGTGGTCTGTAGGGTAGTTTAAGTCCAATATTTCTCTGTTGATTTTCTGTCTAGGTTATCTATCTAATGCTGCAAGCAAGTTTGGTGTTGAAGTCCCCATCTATTATTGTAACGGAGTCTATCTCTTCCATTAGCGCTAATGATATTTGCTTTATATATCTTGTGCACCAGTGTTGGGGGGGGGTGTGTGTTATTTATATCCTCTTGCTGAATTGATCCCTTTATAATTATGTACTGATCTTGTCTCTTTTTATGTTTTTTGACTTAAAGTTCTAGTTTGTCTAAGTATAGTAACTACTGAAGACTTTTGGTTTCTTTTTGCATAAATTATTTTTTCCCATCTCTTCACTTTCAATCTATATGTCTTTATAGGTGAGGTCAGTTTCTTGTGGGCAGAATATGGTTGGGTCTTGCTATATTATATATTTTTATCCATTCAGTGAGTCCATATCTTTTAATTGGGAGATTTAAACTGTTTATATGCAAGGTTATTAATAGGTGAGAACTTATTCCTGTCATTTTCTTCATTGCTTTTTGTTTGTTTTGTAAATCCTTTATTCATTTCTTCCTCTCTGATGTTTATCTTTGAGATTTGGTAGCTTTCTGTAGTAATAACATTTCATTCCTTTCGGTTTCTCATATACGTATCTGCTCTTTCAATAAGTTATATATTTTAGTGTGTTTTCACGGTGATGGAGAACATCCTTTCACTTCCAGATGTAGGTCTCTCTTAAGCATTTCTCATATAGTTAGTCTAGTGGTGACAAATCCCATCAGTTTTTGTTTGTCTAGGAAACACTTTGTATCTCCTTACGTTGTGAAGGACACATTTGGTGAATATAGTATTCTTCACCAGGAGTCTTTTTCTTGCTTTCAGTACTTTGAATATATCACTCAATTTTCTCCTGACCTATATGGTTTCTGCTGAGAAATCTGCTGTTAATCTGATGGGAATTCTCTTACATGTGACTTGATGCTTTTCTCTTTCTATTGTTTAGAATTCTCTCTTTAACTTTTGACAGTTTAACTATAATGTGCCTCAAAGAGGAGACTTATGTGTTAAGTATATTCAGAAGTCTTTAAGCCTCCTGTATTTGGATGTCTATATCTCTTTTAAGATTTAAGAAATTTTTATTATTTCAGGTTTCATAGGTTTTTCAATGCTTTTTTCTATCTCTTCTCCTCTGGCATTCACAATAGTTGAATGCTTGTTCACTTGATGGTGACCAATATGCCATTTAGGCTTTCTTTTTAAAATTATTTTTTCATTCATTTATGTCTGACTGGGTTATTTCAAAAGACCTATCTTTAAGTTTGGTCATTCTTTCTTCTGCTTGACCTAATCCACTGTTGAAGGTGTCAACTGTATTGTTATTTCATTCATTAAATTTTTCAGTGCCAGGAATCCTTTTTTATGATATGTCATTAATGTTTTTTTAATTGTGTGGTGGTAGGATGGTAACAGATGCTCATAATAACTTTGTTTGTAAATATGTATTCTTTGATTTAACCCACCAATACTACTACTACTACTGCCATCATTCACTGATTCACCAAAAATTGAATAAATAATTGTCTTACTTGTTTTTATTAATCTTTCTTACATTTACACATAGTTCACATTTGTTTCAATATTTAACATTAGAAGGTTTTTGGGTCTTTATTTTGAAGGTTGGTGATGTTTTCTTGACCAGAAATATCACATAGTAACTTAACTCATTTATATTAATTAGCCTATGGTAAAATTGGTTTTGATATACAATGTTTTCCTTAAAGTCATAGTTTCCCAGAACCTATCAATGACAATAAGTTAGGACTTCCTGTACCATACTACCAGTTTTCTGTGTGTTAACGTTTTGTTTCTCAAATAAACTACAAATTCATGCACAACTCTTTGTTGCCCCTGGTCCCTGGATCTACTGTCTACCCACCTGTGTGTGTTTACTGATGATGATGACAAGAAAGCTATTTAGAGGTATCAGCAAATGTGAAGTTTGGCTTCTCACTTCTGCCATTTAAGTGTACAAAGGAAGTACTTCTGAACCTCAAAGAAGCACTGAGTGAAACAACAATGCTTTGACACTTAATCTCATCAATTTCTGTGGATAAATCTTCTCTAATGAAGCAATTATTTGATTGTAGTAAGATTTTCCATTGACTCCATGCTCAAAGAAGTGAATGATACAGGCAGATAGTTCAAAAAAAATTACACTTTTGTAGTCAAAATATCTTGTTAAACAGCATCATACCCAGAACCCCAAAAGATAAAACAGTTTTTAGTGCAGGTGCTCTGGTGGAAGCAGGAATGAGGTTATAATAACTCCCTCTCCTACCCACTCAGGGCACGGTACTGAGGAAAATACACATCAGTTTTACACAAAGTAGCTCTTGTTCCTTAATGGAGTCACAGATTCTTTTTCTTTTTGACTAACTTTCTTTACCTTATCATATATCTTTTTCTGGAGGCTGGTCGATGGTTTAAAAAGCTTTTCCTATGCCCAAGAAACATCATATTGGATAAATACCTCTAGATACTTTGTTAATCTCCTGAGAATCTGAAACATCATCCATGTATCTCATGATGGGTTCTTTCCTATGGTTTTCCTGTTAAGTTTTTGGCTTCCTACTCACATCCCATAACTTATGGGCCTTTATAACATTCACTGCTCATTTTTTTCTGGGAATCAGAAACCATGTGGACAATCAGCAAAATCCTTTGTGTCAGTTACTAATGAGAACAAGCTCTCCCGGGTCAGGCAGCTAAGATTTTATTAGTTTAAAACTAAACCAAACCTAAGATGCTCACAAAGTTGCTAGATTGGGTTGCTACTGAAAATATAAATCTGCTTGGTGCAGCTGGTTCCTTTCATTCAGGAAAATTATTTGCTGCAAGGATGTTAATGAAATTAGACCCTGCGATTCTATTATGTGCTACTGCCTTGCAAACCAATATTTCCGTTTTACTTTACTACTTCTGAAGATTGCCTTAGATTTGCCTCTGTTCTTTGCCACCTCATCTCCCTCCATTCCTCCCTTCTTTTAGCTTTCCTTCTCTCTCTCCTTTCTTTTCTTTATAGTCATAAGCCATTTTCTAGTCACAAATAATAATAATTCCATTGACATTACTGGTAAGGTCACTACAATCCTCAGGTGGTTAAAGGCATGGTGTCCCTTAAATAAAACAACCACGACATCCCCTATTTTGCATTATTTCTCACTTTAGCACAGTTATCAACATAAATCATGTTTAACAGTGAGTGAGGTGTAAAGTGTTTGTAAAGAGAATTTTTTTAAAGTTTCCCCAATGCTCTCATGAAATCCTTCTTAAGGTCATGGAAGATGCAGAAAAGCAAATTAAGAACCTCATTCATGGTTTCTTCATTCTCAAGAATATATTGCTATTAACTGTAAGAATACAAATTCACTGATTCCACTGAATTACACTCAATTATACTGGGTCAGTAAGCTTAAAGCAAACCAGAAGCTTAATCTGAATCATTTTCACAAGGCCTCCATTAGCTATAGCAATCATTCATGTAAGAAACCATTACTACACCCTGTCACCTACAAAACCTGGCACACTGAGACAAGCTTCCTGCAATCCACCCATCCCCCGTCCCCCAGGCCCCACCATCATGTACACACAGAGAACTGGGCTGACATTAACACAGAGTCTATCCTTGAAGAAAAAAACAACTTTTAAAAAGGCAGCATGAATGGAGAAGGCACTTCTCTGTCTCAGTGATCAGTGTAGACTGTCTACATGTATACCTCCTCTGTTTAAGCCTGAAGGACAGAAGGCTAAGAGCTTCATCTCCATGAATCAATGCCAATCAGCATTGCCATCCTTTTGGGAAGAACTCCTGAATCATAAAAATAACCCGGTTGAGGCTTTTTACCCTAAAAGATTTTGGCTGAATATTGAATAATTTTTATATTCATATTTTTAATATTTGTAAGTAGTTATCACTCAAAAATACTATCATTGAAACCATTTAGTACACAGCAACCTATTTGTGACATTATCCAAAGTAAGTCAACATAGTCTCTTCTTATTAAGAGAATATAACCTAAAATAAACTAGCTACAGTGAAGGAACAGGAGAATCAAACCACAGAACACACTTAGCGCACACACACAAACACACACGATTCTTCACACTGCAAAAATACAAAGGCATTGGTGCATTTTGCATGACAGTTAGTGTTAGGATAGATGGAAAGAGTAAATGTTCAGAAAATATCAGGAGTGGTCAGGGTGCAGTGGCTCATGCCTGTAATCCCAGCACTTTGGGAGGCTGAGGCCAGTGAATCACACGAGGCCAGGAGTTCAAGACCAGCATGGCCAACATGGTGAAACTCTATCTCAACTAAAAATACAAAAATTAGCCAGGCGTGGTGGTGCATGCCTGTAATTCCAGCTACTTGGAAGGCTGAGGCATGAGACTCACTTGAACCCGGGAGGCGGAGGTTACAGTGAGCCGAAGGTTACAGTGAGCCGAGATCGTGCCATTGCACTCCAGCCTGGGCAACAGAGCAAGACTGTCTCAAAAGAATAAAAAGAAGAAGAAGAAGGAAGAACATGTCAGGCGAAAACATCATCCTGAGAAAAGAGAGAGCTTTGAAGAGCTTCACAAAAGAAGCGAGCAAAGGTGAGGCCCGTGAGAGGTGAAGTGAGGAGTATGAGAGCAGATGGTGGCCAGTGAATAATATATGAATGGTTTTCCTACTCCGGAAACTTATAGAAAGTGTGAGGAAGTAAATCAATTCAACATTAAAAATGTTAACCAGAAGTTTTAAGAAAAATGTTAACCAAGAAGAATTGGCTATGCTAGAAAAACTGAAGTCAACAAGTGGACAGGAGGTTATCTAGCAGGATGAAGTGAATAAATCCCATATGCATAGTGGGTGGACAGGAATCCTGCAGCTTCTTGTATGGAAGTAAGAACATACAGAAGTGCTTCTTACTATGCTTACATGTCCTGCTCAAGGAGTCATGGCTAAATTTTAATTAGTGTTAAGAAATAAACATTAACATGCACTGTAAATAAAGCACTATGTTAAGATGAACCAAGATGGTGGTTTGGGGCTAATAATAGCAATATGGAAGAAAGGTGAGCATAAATTTCAGTGGAACCTGCAAGCCTCCGATATACTGCCCATGGTTTGGTACAGTAATGCCAGTTACTAGAAGTCATTTAATTTTTCCTGTTACTTTGCCTGTAACTAGGAAATTAAAAAAAAAAAATTAGCCACACCCATCACATTGCTGCTCTCTCAGGTTTGTGTCAGTGGTAATTAGGATAAATGTAATAGCCACAAAAACAAATATAGAGTGAATTTACAACTTATCTAAGACCAACAAGTATTAATTGAATATGTATTAATAATAATAAGCAATATGTACTTAAATAAAGGTACTATATTCTCTAACCTTAGCAATAGTTATTTGCTCTATAGATGATTTTCCCCATTCTTACGTTGAACTTGATCTCCAATCTGACATTTTCTGGGGCCTAAATCTAACTTGTATCAAAAGCCCTTAGAAATCAAACAGATATTGTACATTAATGTTCATAGTAGCATTATTCAAAATAATCAAAAGGTGGAAGCAACCAAAATGCCCATCAACAGGTGAAAGAATAAACAAAATGTGGTATATCCATCCAATGGAATATGACTCAGCCACTAAAAGTAAGGAAATTTTAATATATGCTACCAACATGAATAGATCTTGAAAATATCATGCTTGTTGAAATAAGTCAGACACGTGGAAAACCATGGTATGATTCCACTTGTATGAGATACCCAGAATATGCATATTCACAGAGAAAGAAAATAGAATAAAAGTTGTCTGGGACTAGGTAGAGGGGAGGAGTGGAGGTTGTCGTTTTAAGTACAGGGCTTCAGTAAGGGATGATACCAATGTTTAGGATATAGATCGTGGTGACAGTTACACAATATTATGAATGCATTTAATGGCACTGAATTGTACATTTACAATGGTTAAACTGATAAATATTTTTATGTATACTTTATTACAATAAAAAATAAAAAATTTTAAAGCCCTTTTCATTTATTTTAATCAAAATTAGAAAGGGCCTAATTTTAAAACCATAAACTAATGAAAGGATTATGTTAATTTTACCAAAAACTTCAGATCATTGAAAGTATCTCTAAATCATTTGCATTTTCTTTTTTGTTTGTTTGGTTTTTTTTTTTTTGAGATAAGGTCTAGCTCAGAATTTGAAATGAACATGATAACAGATCCCCTAGCTCTGTCACCCAAGCTGGAGTGCAGTAGCATGATCACAGCTCACTGCAGCCTGAACCTCCCAGGCTCAAGCGATCCTCCTGCCTTAGCATCCTAAGTAACTGGGAGGACAGGCACGTGCCACCAAGCCTGGTTATTTTTTTTTTTTTTTGTAGACACAGGGTCTCACTATGTTGTCCAGGCTGTTCCTGAACTCCTGGACTCAAGTGATCCCCTGCCTCCCCTCTCAAAGTGCTGGGATTACAGGCATGAGCCACTGTGCCTGCTATCATTTACATTTTCAAATACATATTTGTTTGTGAAGATATCAAGAAAGAATGAAAAGTTTCTGTTTACTTAAAATTTCAAAATAAATCCATGAGGACTGTGAACAAAAGTGAATCATAATGCTGACTCTGAAAAAATGGTTTTAATCTTTAGTAGGTTTTTAAAATTAGATGTGATTTAATGGGTATTAAATCTACTTACTTTTTATGAGTTTTCTAAACCAGATAAAATAGAAATGAAAGCACCTCCCAGGTTAATTTCACCATCAGCCCCAGTTGTGCCCTGGAGAGTCTAGGGGTCCCCATTCCCCATCCTTTATCCCTGTGAGAATAACAGAGATCGGTTTGCTGTAAGTTTGTCTCCACTCACTGCAGATCATGGACCTAGTGGAATGACAGGGAGCCTGCCAAGAAACATTCATGACTAATCTTCCCCCAGTCACTGATTCTCATGTCTGTTATACGTTAAGTATTCTGAAGCAAGAGCTTATGTTATTAATAATTTAAAAACAATTATATATAATAAATGTTTCTCCACTTGCTCCCTTACTGGTGGCTTAGCCAGCTTCAACCCACTAACATCATCATAACCAAGTCAACTTTCCTCTGACTGTAAGAATAATTCTTCTAAAACAATATTTAAACACAACTGACCAAGGGTTTACATAAACTTTTACACTTGTTTCTCAAGAGATCTACTGTGGGCAGTAGAGAATTAAAGACAGATTTTTGGAGGACAGTTACAGCTCAAAAGCGCTGTGTCTAACTGACAGTCCCCATGTTGGGGTTACCAGCTGAATAAATTTTCCAGGGCTGCCATAAACAAGTACCTTAGACTGAGTGGCTTAAACAATAAGCACATTTTCTACAGTTATGGAGGCTGGAAGCCCAAGATCAAGACATTGGCAGGGTTACTTTCTACTGGGATCTGTCTCCTTGGCTTGCTGATGTGTTCTCCCTGTGTCCTCCCATGGTCTTCTCTCTGTACAATGCCTGTATCCTAATCTCCTCTTCTTACAAAGACACCATTCATAATGGATTATCACATTTTAAGTTAATTATCCTCTTAAAGACCCTATCCAAATATAGTCACAATCTATAATACTGGGGTTAGGACTTCAGCATATGAATCAGGGAGGAACACAAATTCAGTCCAAAACACCAACTCAGACCTCCATTATAAATTAGTGTCTATAAAGATATTTTCCAATTTTTAAAACATTTGCTAAATTTAGGCCATTTTAGTTCACAATTTTGCCCTGAACTTGCATATGGATGTTGAGTTACTCTAGCACCAGGTGCTATGGCTGAACCTCTCACAGACCACGACATCTTCATTCACCGGCCTTGGCTGGGGATGTGCATGTACTCTTCTCCATGTCAGGGCACAGGCTTCCAATCCTCACCAAAACAATGCTAGCTCATTCTGGCACCAAAAGGCCATGGGAAACACTGCCCAGGCAACAGCTGGCAATCACAGATTTGAATAAGTTCTACTGTGTTTCTCTGTATTGCTCTAAGAATGGACCAGAACCATACAGTACAAAATATTCCTAAGTGACCAGGTACATAAAAGTAAGGAATCTGCTTTTCTCTTTCCTGAGAAAATGAAACACATTTCAAAACCCTGTAAAAGGCTTTAATTCTTGTATGCGTCAGTCTGAGCTAAGCTGCTTTAAATCCTGTTACGCACTACTGAGGACTTGAACTATAGGGGATCTGTTATCATATTCATTTCAAATTCTGATAACCTCTCCAGAATTTTTCTAAAATGCTTTTAGTCCATCTATTTGAGCATTGGGCCTTAGACAGCTCTCCTTTTATCTTCAAACTTCAAAGCATAACTTTGAAACAAAGGTTTACTTTTCTGCGGAATTCTGAAAGTTTTATACTGTCAGGGACAATCAGTTGGAGTTTTTTGAAATGTATCCCAACTCAGAAATAACTCATTTGCATTAGGGTTTGTGTACATTCAAACTCTACAACTATTCTAGAGTCCACCTATCCCCTGGACACTACTTGAAGTTTACTCTTTAAATACTAATCATGAAAGAATGAATAAGACCTACTATTTGATAGCACAACAGGGTGACTATCATCAATAATAACTGAATTGTACATTTTAAAATGGATAAATGCTTGAGGGGATGGAAACTCCATTCTCTGAGATGTGGTTATTCTGCATTGCATGCCTGTATCAAAACATCTCATTTACCCCATATATACATATATACATAGATATATATTTACCCCATATATATATTTACCCCATATATGTATATATTTATATATGTATATATATTTATATGTATATATATTTATATGTATATATTTATATGTATATATATTTATATGTATATATTTATATATGTATATATATTTATATGTATATATTTATATATGTATATATATTTATATGTATATATTTATATATGTATGTTTATATGTATATATTTATATATGTATATGTTTATATATGTATATGTTTATATATGTATATGTTTATATGTATATGTTTATATATGTATATGTTTATATATGTATATGTTTACATATGTATATATAATTATATATGTATATGTTTGTATATGTATATATTTATATATGTATATAATTATATATGTATATATTTATATATAATTATATGTATATCTTTATATATGTATATATAATTATATGTATATCTTTATATATGTATATATAATTATATGTATATCTTTATATATGTATATATAATTATATATGTATATATTTATATATGTATATACAATTATATGTATATATTTATATATGTATATACAATTATATATGTATATAATTATATATGTACATATTTATATATGTATATATTTATATATGTATATATATTTATATATGTATATATTTATATATGTATATATAATTATATATGTATATATAATTATATATGTATATATTTATATTTATCCCATATATGTATATACTTTTATATATGTATATATAATTATGTATGTGTATATATA
This sequence comes from Pan paniscus, assembly GCF_029289425.2. Lineage (NCBI taxonomy): Eukaryota > Metazoa > Chordata > Mammalia > Primates > Hominidae > Pan > Pan paniscus. The sequence goes on from NC_073266.2 coordinate 30,462,314, forward strand.
TATTTACCCCATATATACATATATGGGGTGTGTGTGTGTGTGGGTGTGTGTATATATATATATATATATATGGGGCATATATATATGGAGCATATATATATACTACCCACAAAAATTAAAAATTAAAAAAATTAAAAAATATTAATCACGAAGGTAGATTTTCTAAATATTTAATACAGCTGTACAGATTTGAAATTTTTAGTCCCGTAGCAATGAAGTAGCTACATCATAGCAGAAAGAACCCAGTTGGGAGTCAGGAAACACTTGGGATTGTATTGAGCTTTGTGTGACCTCTGAATACCATTTAACCTCTTTGAACCCAAGCTTCCTGAGTTGGAAAATGAGGATAGCGTTATCTCTCTTGCAATCATTATGAGGATTAGGTAAGAAAACGGATGTGGTGGTACCTTATAAACTCTAATGCCCTCAAGAAGGTGGTTGCATTTTTCTTGACTCTTTGGTGACTATGGTGGCTGATCAGCAGTCATCACTGCCCTTGCTTTGTTAGAAACACCAGGTGCTTCATAGCATGAGGCTGCTTCTTATCTTGACCTTATTTGGAGACTATTACGTAAAGAATACTAAAACACATTGTTTTCCAGAACACACCATATTCTAACAAGTTACAGTTTCATTCATCAAGTGAACAGTATTTCAAGGCAAATTGATCAGCTACCGACCTTGATAACATCAATTTAGCATTATGGATGAAAATCTCAAATGTCTCTGGCTCTTTAGCATTAAATATTGAGTGGAAGTGGGGTTTTTATTGACAGCTTTATTACTTTATTTTACTACGGCATGTTTTTATGTGACAGTAAAGCAGCTAAACACACATTAAATAAGTGCTGAGATAACTTGATAATGACCTTTCACAGATTATTTTCTCAACGAAGGTTAGTGGCAAAGAAGACAGGCAAATATGTTGCAAGTAGAAAGTAGGACTGCTCCTAGTTCTGATTGAGACAGAACTAGGAGCAGTTACTTAAATGTTTAAAATCTTTCCTGGGCTTCTACAGTGTGCCAGGCAATAGCGCACAAGAGAAAAAAAGGTAAGATTTAGGTCTTACACAGAATGATGAGAAAGCAAGAGAAAAAAAGCATAGTTCTAGCCTATGAGACAAATGCCTATATTGAAAGTGCCATGGCAGGACAGGGGCAGGGCAAAGACTCTGTCTGGTGAGTAAAACAGGCATTCCTGTTCCTTTATACCGACAGGCCCCAAACTTTTTGGCACCAGGGACCAGTGTTGTAGAAGACAATTTTCCCACTAACCAGGTTGGGGGGATAGCTTCGGGATGAAACTGTTCCCCCTCAGATCATCAGGCACTAGATTCTCATAAGGAGCTTGCAACCTAGATCCCTCGCATGCACAGTTCATAATAGGGTTTGCACTCCCACGAAAATCTAATGGCCGCTGCTGATCTGACAGGAGGCGGAACTCAGGTGGTGATGCTCGCCCGCCTCTGGCTCACTTCCTGCTGTGCAGCCAGGTGTACCTGGTTGGCAGTCAGGGGGTTGGGGATCCCTACTTTATATGAAAGTATATGTGTTTGACAAGCAGAAAAGAGGAGGAAAAGGCATTTCTGAGAAAGTGAACAGCACTGAAAAGACATGGAAATAGGGAAGAGAATGCCAGAATCGTGGCGAATGCAGATAGTGCCAAATAGGAGCTATCAGGAGGGCCTGGTCAGGGCCCTGAGTCATGAATGTGAGGCCTCACAATCCTTGTAGAAGCTTCCTGACTTTCAATAAACCTCAGAGAAAGATACACCATCACACGCCACATAACAACATTTCCATCAACAACAAACCACATATATCACTGTCATCCCATAGGAGTATGCTGGAGCTGAAAACTTCCCGCCGCCTAGTGACGTCCTAGCTGTCCTAACGTCATAGCACAACACACTACTGAGGTGTTTGTGGTGATGGTGCTGTAAAGAAATCTACTGCGCTGCCAGTCATATAAAAGTCAAGCACATACAATCATGTACAGTACCTAATACTTGCTAATGATAATAGACAACTATGTTACTGGTTTATGGATTTACTATAATATACTTTTTTAACACTTATTTTACAGCGTTCTACTTATACTAAAAAAAAAAAAGTTAACTGTGAAGCAGCCTCAGGCAGGACCTTCAGGAGGTAGACAGCAGAAGGCCTTGTTATTCTGGGAGATGACAGCTCCATGAGTATTACTGCCTCCTGAAGACCTTCCAGTGGCAGAGGATGTGGAGGTGGGGCCAGTGCTATCAGTGATCCTGACCCAGAGTAGGCCTAGGCTAATGTGTGTTTGTGTTTTAGGTATCAAAAAAGTTTTAAAAGTAAAAAAAAAAAAAAGTAAAAACTTAAAAACAGAAAACAGCTTATAGAATAAGAATATAAAAAAGAAAATATTTTGTACAGTTGTACAATGTGTTAGTGTTTTAAGCTAAGTGTTATTACAAAAGAGTCAAACAATGAAAAATGCATTGAAACGTTTCTAAGGTACAAAAGTTTAAGGAAGCTAGGGTTAATTTATTATTAAAGACACAAATTTAAAAAAATAAATTTAATGTAACCTAAGTGTACAGTGTTTGTAAAGTCTACAGTGGTGTACAGTAACGTCCTAGGCCTTCATATTCACTCACCTAAGTGTACAGTGTTTGTAAAGTCTACAGTGGTGTACAGTAATGTCCTAGGCCTTCATATTCACTCACCACTAGGTCCCTGACACCCAGAGCAACTTCTAGTCCTGCAAGCTCCATTCATGGTGGATGTCCTGTACAGGTGTGCCATTTTTATCTTCAATACCATATTTTTACTGTACCTTTTCTATGTTTCAATGTTTAGCTACACACATACCATTGTGTTCCAAGAGTCTACAGCATTCAATACAGTAACATGCTCTACAATTTTGCAGCCTAGGAGCCTTGGCTATACCATATAGCCTGGGTGTGTAGCTGGCCCTGCTACCTCTGATTGGGTAAGTACACTCTATGATGTTCACAAAATGACCAAATCACCTACAGATGCATTTCTCAGAATACAGCCCCATTGCTTAAGGATGCATGACTGCATATACTTCATACTCATATATATTTCAGTACTTTGTCCTGTCACATCACAGTCATTCCTCCGGGGCAAGTATGGGAGCCAGAGAGCTTCAGTTGGAAGATCAGGTGGGAAAAGTATAGGGGTTGGGGTGGAGGGGAGACTGCCTCACACTTTAATTGATGTAAGTGGCTCCATGGAGGAAAAGATAATGATCATTCATTGTTGATTAGGCACTAATGCAGACTGAATCACATGGACTCAGTCTCCAAAATATCTGTTGAAAGCCCACACTAGGCTAGGTGCTGTGTGTGCATTCATAGACAGGCAGATATGGTTCCTGAAGATTTCAGGCTTCCAGTGTAGCAGGGATATTAGACGTTTAAAAAATAATAAGGGAATGCACGACTCCATTGTCCAGAGATTGCTTAGGGAAAGCCTCCCTGAGGAGGGGATATTTAAGTAGAGAGTGAAGGTGGGGTTGGTGGGCGGGGGGCAGAGAGGTAGGAGTAGTAGAAAACCAGCGGGAGAGGAGGTGTGATTCTACCTTCATGGTGCTTCATAAGCAGGAAGAGCACCTTGATCTCAAGAAAATGAAAGTGCTAAGGCTGAAGCTAAGAAAGCAGTGGGGAAAAATGAGGGGAACTGATGGAGAGGGGGCCAAAGCCAGATGATAGGGGAATGTGCGCCAACCACTCATTTCCATTCCCAGAGTGCCTTCGATGGCTCAACTCAGGCACAGTAAGCAAGCCAGACAAAAGCCCTGCCAGGCCAGCTCATGCTCCAGTGGAGGGAGACAGATCAACACATGAAATCTCAGCATGTAGCATGCCTGGCTGTGAGAAGAATTATGGAGAAATGGGAAGCAGGCAACGGGGAGGAGGATAGGGGAGCTGTGTGTTAAGGAGTCTCTCACTGTCCATTTTTGCTTAGAAATGGTAGGACTGAATGTGCATTTATAAAAGACCTCTGATGGCTGGACACAGTGGCTCAAACCTGTGATCCCAGTGCTTTCAGAGGCAGAGGTGGGAGGACTGTTTGAGCCCAGGAGTTCAAGACCAGCCTGGGCAACATAGTGAGGCCCAGTCCCTACAAAAATTTTAAAAATTAGCCAGGCGTGGTGGCATGTGCCTGTAGTCCTAGCTACCTGGGAGGCTGAGGCGGGAGGATCACTTGAGCCCAGGAGGTTGAGGCGCAGTGAGCTGTGATCACCACTGCACTCCAGCCTGGGTGACAGAGCAAGACCCTGTCTCTAAAAATAATAAAAATAAAATAAAAAGATATCTGGCTGTAGGGTAGAGCAACTCTAGGGGGCAGCAGAGCGAACATGGGTGCAATAAGGAGCCATAGTAGTGGCTGAGGCTAGGCAAGCGGCATTGCAGAGAAACCTCCGAAACACCAAGACACCTAGGAAAGAGAGTACATGAGATTTATGATTGATGTGGTGCAGAGGTGAGGTAGTAGAAAGACTCAAGGGCAATTCAGGTTTCTGGCCGAAATGAGTGGGCAGTTTGAAGTACTGATTCAGGTAAGAGACACTGGTAGAAAAAAATATTTTGTGGGGCTGCGAAGACAGGCACGGCCAAGGGGGAGGAGTAAGACGCTCAGCTGCATTATAGAGCAGAGGAGTTGGAGATGTCCAGGGAATCCATGTGGGGTGTCCAGGAGCCAGCATGCCCAGAGGCAGGAGCGAGAGCTGGGCTGAGGACACAGCCCTGGAGATGTGGGCATCTGGGAGGGATCAACCCAGGGCGGGACAAGGTGGCCCCTCACCCTCAGTCCTTTTCAGGCAGAAAGAGGAAGTGTGTCCCAAGTCACTTCACTGGAAATGCCAGTGCAGCCTGTTCCCCAGCCTCCAAGCACCATCCCAGCCTTCTCCTGTGTCCGCTCCACACTTCCGCCAGCGGACTGCAAGGTGACGAGGGAACACTTAGCACAACACAAAATGCCAGTGCCTGGGCTTTTGCAGTCTCATTTTTCGACTTTGTATTTCATTTCTTCTATTATATTAAAAACGATGTCGTTTCCTGAGAATAAATTCCTGGAAAAAAATATGTAATGCAAATACATATTATGAGCTCTGCACGATCTTTGGGAAAAGAAGGTTTAATTTCAACAGGTATTTTTCATTTGGACTAATAAATATGTCATGTAACACGTTAACCATTTGTCTCAAATGAAACACCTTAGATACATAATCTGCCCAAAAGAGATGTTTAGCTTAGATCTGCATTTCAAAAAATGTTTCCAAAGGTATCCAACCAATGAACCTATCGGTAATTACAAATTGCCAACTATTGTAATTTCTGCCTCCCAAATCCCAAATAGTTTTATGTACATAGAAACCCATATTGTTGATGTCTTTGGAAGTCAATCTTAGAAACTCCAGGATTCTATCCTAGAAGGGAATGCTTCTGTGTTTTTTATATACTTAGACAGGGTCAGACAAAGGTGGCCAGAACAAAGGACTCTACAGTGGCGGGTCAGTGATTTCCTCAGTTGGCTGGACATAGATCATCTGCAGAAATCATCTCTCTGCCCTCCCTTTTGTTTTCAGACACTTTGGCAACAGCTATAGCTTCAATATAGCCAGGAATGAAATTAAAGACCCAGCTTATAGATAAGGTCACCCAGGCAACATTCAATTTTCTTTGCCATGGGCCTATGGCTCAGTGGAAATACAGGTGGGGAGCCCAGAGCTAAGTTCTGTCAGCTCCATGGTGAAGCACTGTTTTTTAAAGGTCGCTACACGCAATTCTGAGGGTGGAAAGAAATGTCTGAGTTTTCAAAAAAAAATCATATAACATTATTGGAATTTATATGAAAGAATACTCTGTCATGTGCTCACAGACCCTTCATAATGTTTCATATCCTAACCTTAATAATATGATATAAACCTTTTTAAGAATTAAAGCTGAGACTGATCATTATGTAGTAAGATCCACGTATAATATTGATAAAGTATAGAATAAGAGTTATGATTTCACAGTACTACAAAGAAATTCTTTATAAAAGAAAAAGATATATGCCAAGCTAACGTGTCAAACAGAGAAAGTGTTACCAACATTCGCCTCGTAAGTTAGCATGGCAGGCTCACCAAGAGCTTACTTGCAGACAAAACAATTAAAATGACCACTTCACTAAGTCTAGATATCCTTTGGGCCACGAGGCATATTTAATGGTCAAATTGAGTCCATTTAGTGGTCAAATAGAGTCCCGTTTTATAATTTAAAATAAACTGTTTACAGCAACATGCAAACAAAATAGAAAAACAATGGAGATGGTCAGCTGGTTTTCCATTCTAGTTCTTAGTAGAGTTACAGCTAAATGACCCTGGCAGATAAATATCTCTCGGTGTTGAATAACCCTGTCAGCTTATATCTGTATGTTCTATACGACTAGTCACCCCACTTGGTTCACGTCAGTTTTATCTGGCTCTGTCTTGAAGTGAAAGATTCTTACTGTCCAATCCCATCCTTAAATCAACCCTAAGCCAGAGCTATTGAGCAGACTCACAGAGGCTGGCTTTGTAGTGAGGCTAAAAGCAAAGTGCGCTGAGAGGGGCAGGCACCAGTTATCAGAGGGTGTTGGTAACAGTGGCCTTGCCAGGCACTTCTGTAAACAGACGCACTGCAAAACTGCACAAGTCGTTTCCTTACTCCCAGCCTCAGTTTCCCAGTCAACAAGATTTGAGTTAGAGGAAATTATGAAGAAGTCAGTTTTTTTCTTTCAAGTATATTCTGTCCAGAACTGTGAGGAGTCTGAAACTTAATCAAGTTTCAAACCTACGAGTTTGCCTGCCACTGTTTCATGGATGCTGGCAAAAGACAGGAGACTCCTGGGCCAGAGACATAGAACTGCATTATGAACAACAAAGCAAATACATGAGCTTTGGGTTCTTGTTGGTTCCCCTTGCCCCCAAAGTCTCAAGGGAGAATACAGAGGAATCCAAGTTGATGCTACACATGAAGTCGGTTTGTATCACAGCTAAAGAGCCCTGAGTTAGGAAAACCAAATCTTTTATTATGGGCAGTAAGCAAACCTGCCTACCCTTTGCTCTCAAGAGAGACATTATCTTTCTTATGTTGGACAACTAGAAAGCTCATCCAGTGCTCCAGAGAGAGACACTATCTCTATATTCCAAGGCTGTTCCCTGGACCAGAACAAAGGCCATCGGTGCCTCTGCTTGCAAGGTGTGCACGTGTGAGGGACCCACGGTGAAGTGCATGCCAACATCCTCTAAACAACTCAGGAAGCTGGGTGCGGTCACTCACGCCTGTAATCCCAGCATTTTGGGAGGCCGAGGAAGGCAGATCACCTGAGGTCAGGAGTTCTAGACCAGCCTGGCCAACATGGCAAAACTCTGTCTCTACAAAAATACAAAAATTAGCTGGGCGTGGTGGCAGGTGCCTGTAATACCAGCTACTCAGGAGGCTGAGGCAGGAGAATTGCTTGATCCCAGGAGGTGGAGGTTGCAGTGAGCCAAGATCACACCATTGCACTCCAGCCTGGGCAAAAAGGGCAAAACTCTGTATCAAAACAAAACAAAACAAAAACAATTCAGGTATTATTAATTTATTTCATTATAACTGGAGCTAAGGTGAGATCCATGCTAAATATGAGGAATGGATTTCCAATTGATCCCCATAGTTAAATCTTCTAATATCCATGTCACAATCAAGCTTTTTTATTGTTAAAATCAAGCTTTAAAAAAAAAAAACCAGCAAGTTTCTTTGCAGATCTCAATTCTGACTGATAGTACTTAACAAACGAATACATTTACTCAAGAAAAGAAATAAATCTTACCCAATTTCTCAGTAGTCATTTGACTACAATTATTATATTCAACTCATATCAACCTTTATACTGGCCACTGTCAGTTGCTTACTCTGCATTCATTTTCCTCTCTTCCTTTCCAGTAGTTCCCCAAACCCTTGATTTTGTTCAGTGATTTAGTCTTCCACAGTTCGTGGCTCAGGGATGGCTCATTCCATCCCTAGACTCAAGGGTGAGGCTCTTTTTTTTTCATAAATAAAACTTTATCTTGTAGAATAGTTTTACGTTAACAGCAAAATTGCATGGCACGGAGCATATGAAGATTCCCCACAATCCCTTGCCCTCAAGCCTATGCATAGCCTCCCACATTATCAACACATCGTACCAACGAACAATCAGCACCACACAAAGTCCAGAATTGATATCAGGATTCACTCTCGGTGTGGTATATTCTATGGATTTTGGAAACTATATAATGGCATATATCCACTACTATAATATCATACAGAATAATTTCACTACCTGAAAAAGTCCTCTATGATCTACCTATTTATCCCTGCCTCTCCCAGCTTCTGTCAAACACTGATATTTTTTACTGTATCCATAGTTTGGCCTTTTCCAGAATGTCATATATAGTCATGGGTTGCCTAATGACAGAGAAACGTTCTTTTTTTCATTTTTTATTTTTTATTTTTTTGAGACGGAGTCTCCCTCTGTCTCCCGGCTGGAATGCAATGGCGCGATCTTGGCTCACTGCATTCTCTGCCTCCCAGGTTCAAGATATTTTCCTGCCTCAGCCTCCTGAGTAGCTGGGATTAAAGGCACATGCCACCATGCCTGGCTAATTTTTGTATTTTTAGTAGAGACAGGGTTTCACCATGTTGGTCAGGCTGGTCTTGAACACCTGACCTCGTGATCCACCTGCCTCGGGCTCCCAAAGTGCTGGGATTACAAGTGTGAGCCACTGAGCCCAGCCAACAGAGATACATTCTAAGAAAAACATCTTTAGGTGATTTCATCATTGTGTGAACATCATAGAGTGCTCTTAGACAAATCTAGATGGGATAGCTTACTATACACAGAGACTATATGTTGTAGTCCACTGCTCCTTGGCCACAGACATATACACCATGTTACTGTACTGAATACTGTAGGCAACTGTAACACAATGAGAGTATTTGTATATTTAAACATAGAAAAGGTAATGCATTAGCTATGAAATTACAGTGGCTACAATGTTACTAGGTGATTTTCAGCTCCGTTATAATCTTAAAGGACTACCATCTTATATGCAGACCCTCATAGACTGAAAGATTGTTATGTGGAACCTTACTGTAGTTGAAATCATACAGTATGTAGCATTACCATATTGGCATCTTTCACTTCTTAATATACACTTAAGTTTCCTCTGTGTCTCTTCATGGCTTAATAGCTCATTTCTGAAAAATATTCAATTGTCTCAATGTACCATAGTTTATCCAGTCATCTACTGACCTCTAGGTTGCTTGTAAGTTTTAGAAATTATGAATAAAAAGCTGCTATAAACACTGGTGTGCAAGTTTTTGTGTTGACATAAGTCTGAAGTTCCTTTGGGTGAATGTCAAAGGACACAACTGCTGGATTGTACAGTAAGAGTAGGTTTGCTCTTGCAAGAAACTGCCCACCTGTTTTCCAAACAGGCTGCACCTATTTTTACATTTTCACCAGCAACAAATGAGAGTTCCTGTTGCTCCACATCCTCCCAGCATTTGATGTGTGGCAGTGTTCTGAATTTTGGCCATTCTAATAGGTATGTGGTGCGAGGATGCATCTTCATCACTGCAAATCAGTGGTTTTCAATATCGGCATCACTGGGGAATTTGTTAAAAATGCAGATTCCTGATCCAACCCTAAACCAACTGAATCATAAACATGGGATAGAAGCCAGTCAGGATCTTTTCACAAGTCCTCCAGGTGATTCTGATATACACTGTCATTACTGAAGTACGTTAAAGTTTAAGAATAAGTGCACTAAGGCAATCAATCCATGAAAATCTGCTAGTTATTATTGGTCCTTAATTGACGTAAAAGATTGAAAGAAAAAAGTTACATTCTATGACTGGGGAAATATTCTTCTCTGCCCGTTAGATGTGAACACAGCATGTTTCCCCAGTTGCTTTTAAATGTCACCTTATCACCACAAAGAGAGCCAGCCTGGGGTTGAGGCCAATAGATCAGAGATTTGGAAAGAGCCCATGTCCCTGGGAAGATTACTGAGTCACTGAACAACAAACTGTAAAGGGTGCCTTACCTATGGATTTCCCATTAATGCGAGTTAATAAATTTCCTCATTGTTAGCCTATAGGGGCATTTATATTACTTGCAGCCCAAAACGTCCTGATTAAAACCATTTATTTGTGATGCTCCTGTCTGACCTAATATTTATGTTGACTTTCAGAACCTCTTCTCTACAACTGCTCTGGGAATCTCTGTAAGCTTTGCTTCATGTAAATGTGTGCACACACTGCACACCAATGGAGAACTTCAGAAACTAGAAAGCTGTGTCCAGGAGGGCAGGAGACTTGTTAGTTTTGCCTACTAACTGTATCCTCAAAGCCTAGGATACAGCAGATGCTCAAAAATATTAGACTAAATCAATAAATGAATAAACAAATGGGGCAAACCAAAATGAGCTGTGACTCAGTTGTGCCTACTCGGCTTTCATAGCAGCTGCCTTTTTAGCTGGTTTCCCTGTGGTCACATGCTGCCTGCCACATTCTCAGGCTCCACGTCAAGCAAAATGCAAAGGTGAGAATGGACCATTCTCCTCACACATCATTGAAGTGCAAAGGAACTGTCCCCAGAAGGCTCCTCAGCCCTGGAGTCTTCCCCTCAAGTCTTTTTTTTTTTTTTACCAGAATCTCACTGACTAAATACTCTAAGTATAAAAATAAGTTCTAAAAAAATTCAACAAAAATGTAGAAAAATATCTTCTAAAACAAGACTAGAAAGTAAGAAGCCATTAGGAAGAAACAATGGGTCATTTAGCAAACATAATTGCATATGTAGACATCTACCAAGATTAAATTAATATATATTTGGACTGATTTATATTCCAATGATACCTTTATTGTGTGTATTAATGAGTATGGGTAGCCCTAAAAGATACAATTGATAAATTTAACTACATAAAATGTGAAGATTTCTCTATAATAAACCACAAATAAAGTCAACAGCAAATGGTAGAATAAGAAAAATATTTTGAAAACATATGACAAATGGTAAATAACCCTACTATAGAAAGTATCCCTACAATTTAAAAAGGAAAAGATTAGAAAGCATCCTAAGGACAGAAATGGACAATTTGCTGAGGAAGAAATATACTGAATACATGCATGGAAAACATGAAATGCGAATTAAAACAAGAACATATAATTTAAAAACCAATAAATTGATTTTTTAAGTTTTAAAAGATCATTAATATTCAATGCTCGAAAGTATTTGAGGACCCTGACATTGTGACACCTTGCTGGTAGAGCATAACTTGATAGAGCCTTGTAGAAAGTAATCTGACAGCACCTACTAAAGTCTTAAATGCATATATCTTTGGCCCTGCAATTCTACCTTAAAACTGTAAACTTAACTTATAGAAATCGAAATAATTGTATACAATATATATAGATATTTACTGAAATATTCCCTTTATTAATGAACAAAACCTGACCATCCATCAAGAGAGGAGGGGCTAAATAAATTAGGTCATCCATATTACAAAAGAATAAATGGCTGCTAATAAGAGTGGGTTATATATATTATATGTGGGTTATATATGTTTATATAACATGTATTGTACTAGACTCTAACAACTAGAGAGCTGTTCAGAAAATACTGGCAGATGTGAAATCAAGCTGATGAATAACATGTACAATATAATCCTATTTGTTAGAATTAGTAAGGGAGGGACTGAGGACATATATTGATATTTACACACCTAAATGAGCTTACATAGAGATGTTGAAGGATAAACACAAAAGGATTAACGATGATGATTTCTGGCAAAGGGACTGAAAGAGGAGGGAATCTGTTACCTTCTTCATCATATACTTCTATATTTTTTGCCTTCTTATATCACATCTATGACTTCAGTGATTTTCAAAGGCCATTAACAAGATATAAACATTAGCAAGTAAAATGTTATTTATCATGAATTCATTACTCAAATTAGGAGCATTATAGCTGAGCTAAAGAACAGCAAAATAGCAATACATAATATTTAGCAGAAATATATTTTAATATGTATATTTTTTCAAATGTTAATGTATTTCTAAAAAGCCCTTTAGAAAGGGTTTCAATGCTGACTATAAATATGTGTTTACAGTCACTTGTCCAGATGGATAAGAAGGAAATATTGCTATTTGGTCAATGGGAATATTTTACCTGAATAGTTACATTACTTATATTACTCACTCTACAATGGTAATAACATGGATGGAGGATCAGCAATTTTGGTATCAAACAGCTCTATTATCTTTTCTATTTTAATAACAGGTATAGCCATACTTCCTAATACAATTTCTTGTATTTATAATTTAAATTCCATTTATATGCATTATTCATTTTTAAAGCATTCTATTCACTTGCAGTTTATTCTAATAGGTAATTACCAGTTATTTATATTCTTAAAATTAATTTATAAAAGTGTTACACAAAGGAACATGGCTAACCCTCATAAACTAAAATTTTGACATATTATCAATCTTTCATAATCTGTTGTTATGACTATACAAGGTTTAGGTCTCATTTATCTTACTTCTTATTTAGTTTTTAAAAGCACAAGCAGCATTATCCTTACAGATGAAGTTGGCAAGTCCTAACTGGAGGCCAGATGCCACTGAGTATGTCCCAGTGAGCCCACATTTCGTGTTAATGAGGACGAATAAACTGAGAGCTGGGCGAATAAGAAGAGAATGCATCTGGATGTGCTGACAGGAGCATGGATAGAAGGAAGTACACAGGACATATGAGGTCAAGATAAAATCCACCTGTTTCCCAAAGCATGACAGTGGTTCCAGACATAACACATAATATACCTGGTAAGTCAAGAGTGACTGAACTTTTCCTAAAATGTTCAGAAGACAAAGGCTAAGACTGGCTTTGCCCGCTCTCAGGCCAGGGACACTGGATACAAGGTAAGCCTGGCTCACAAGCAGCCCTATGGTCAACAATTTTACCTGTGTGCTTTAATTCCTTACATCCACACCACCAAGACCCCAGTCATCCAATCTCACTCAATAAGGGTTCACATACCTTCCTGGGGTATGTGTGCAAATGAGCAAAAGAGAAACGTGTCTCCCAGCGCACCTCAGCCTTCTAGCTCTAAGCAAACTGCCATCAAGCTTTGAGTCCTCTGGATAAACTTACAAGTGTTAGAGTGGGCTGGGTGAGGTGGCACATGCCTGTAATCCTAGTACTTTGGGAGGCCAAGGCGGGTAGATCACCTGAGGTCAGGAGTTCACTACCAGCCTGATTAACATGGTGAAACCCCATCTCTGCTAAATACAAAAATATTAGCTGGGCGTGGTGGCGCATGCCTGTAATCCGAGCTACTTGGGGGGCTGACACAGAAGAATCGCTTGTAACTGGGAGGCGGAGGTTGCAGTAAGCCGAGATCATGCCATTGCACTCCAGCCTGGGTAACAAGAGCGAAACTCCGTCTCAAAAAAAAAAAAAAAAGTGTTAGAGTGGGGGCAGAACCCTCCAAAAAGTTAAAAGTGTCAAAAACACTTATCATGTCACTAATAATTGCAACACATCCACAACCACAGCATAACAATGTCTCATATGTAAATGAAGTATTTGCAGTTATTCTATTTTTTTGCCACCCTGCAGAACAGGGACCCTGGGTCACTATGCTATTTTCTATCCCGACCACACCTTAAGGAGGCAAAACAAAAAGTTTTCCCAGGTTCCAGTGAACATGTGATCATTTCTTTTTCTTGGCACTACCTTGAAGATACATACATATTTTTTGTTTTGCTTAAACTGCAACTTGTATATGTGTCAAATGCAACCCAATCCATTCAGCTTAAAAGTCCTATTGAAAGATTTCACCATAGGAGTGTGTTTCCCTTGTGGTAACAAAACATAATTTTGTATCAGCATTTAATAGTAAACCTACTTAGGATTCATTCGGGAGCCACCAGGTGACCAAAGTACTCTGCTAACAAGTTTTCCTGCATTAGCATATGTAATTTTCCCAGCAGCATTATGAAGACAATGCTGGTACTGTTTAAAACAAACAAACAAACAACAACAACAAAAAAACACTGACCAGAAGGATTAAGAAACTAGGAATAGCAAGGTTAACTCATTTGTTGAGAGTTTTTAGCTATTTGTGCCAGAACCAACATTCACCCACCCAAGTCAGTCAGACTATAAAGTGAAAGAAGTTTCCCAGGGGAACACTGTTTCCTCTGAATGCTCACAAAGGCAGTCACAAAAGTATAAGCCTCTATGATAATTTAAAGCAGTCAATTATGCTCCAAGTCCTTTCAAAACACATACGTATGCAGTACATACAGATTATGCATAGGACCCCAGTGTAGTATAAATGCTAACATAAAGATCATAAAATATAACCTCTCCACATTATAAATGTGATAAAGAATTAAGGCATCTGCTCTAATAAAAAATTAATCATGTCATCATCAATAATTTTTTTTCTTACTAAATATATAAGAGATTTGGGGGAAATTAAGATGGCCTGGGGTCTCTTTAAGAATTGTTCAAAGGAGATTTAGTAGATGTCTTCCTTTCCTAGGAGATATTGCAGCAGGATGCAGAGGCATCCTCAAACATGCCAGGGGCTGCAGGACCACGCTCACAGCTGTAGCTGGTGCTCAGACAAGGCCTCATACTAGTAACAATCATGTTTTTCCCATAGCAAACCCCCTCTGACAGCGACTGATGACCTGTCAGATCCCTAGAACAAGGAAGCTGGTCAAGCCCCTCACAGATAGACAGACAAAATACAGCCTGAAACGGTTCTGTGATTCTTCCCCATGTTAGATGGCTCATTAGAGGGACAGCAGGACTAGGCCACAGGCCCCCGACTGCAATCTCCAGCTCTTTCCCTTGATTTTCCTGGCCTCCTCAGTGTATTCAAAGCTACACAAGAAGCCACCTGCAAAGATTTCAAAAACAAGCCTAGAGGAAGTTGAGGAGCACTGTTAGCACGCTCATTTTTCACAGCCAAAGGGCCTGCCTGACACCTTCCAGAGAGTCACAACACCTTAAGAGTCACTGGATAACTCTATGAACAACCACCTCCATCTGTCCACACTTTTTAGAGGAGCTTCTGAACCTCTCATGCAGAATTGCTCCAGCAGTTCTATTCTATCCCCCTCTGCTGCTGCCTTAGGGTTCAAGCACAGGGAAAGTGCTGAATCCGTGTTTAAGGGCAGCAGAACTTGAGGTTTAGGTATTAATTACAGAATCTCTGGGGCCTAAACACCTGTAAGGAAGGGACTGAATATATTATAATAAAAAAGACACTGCATTGCTGATATGTCCCTGTCCTATGTACACGGTGACGTGACCCAAAGTATCTGACATCTGCAGCATAATAGGGAAGGTACTCCTCATGCCCTTTTAATGTTCATAATTTAAAAAGGTTTTTAATGGCTTCATGTATTGAAAATTCATTAAAACATGTTGCCCTGTGGCAGAACTGTTTTAGAATTAGAACACTTTTAATTTCTTCCCTGGTAAATAAACTTAAATCAAAAATAAATTATGCTCCACTCAATTAGGTCTTTGGCCTTTATGCCTTCCGAATAACAGCCATTGTTAGATTAGCTCCCACATGGCCCCAGGTACCTGAGGGTCAGCCCTGTAAGTCCAGATACTTATTGCAATGCCAGTGATAATTCTGTACAGAAAACACAAATACTACTATCTTTGATTTAAGAGAAAATACATCAGGTTTTGGCAGGGTTTAATTTCAGATTATTCCCATTTCAACCAGAATTATTTCCTTTTTTCCCACAGAAAGAAACTAAAAATAATAAATAAATAGCAGCGAGGTCAGCCTTCGGTTGAATGCAGGCATGGTGCAGTTTGGGCTTCATGTAATGCCCCCTTGCCAAGGAACCTGTCACTACTCATTTCCAACATGAGAATCTCATTCAGATATATTTAAAACGAATCACTCCAGTGTTACCACTAGGCAAACACAGCGAATTAATATTTCAAAACCAATATGAACCTAAATCTAGTGACATTTAGACTGGACCGGGTATGACAGACAGGGTGTGCTACTACATAAGGCACACTGAGAGATATTCTCAGGGTATAAGATAAAAGAAAACACAACACCGTAAATTTGTATTTAGTACAAAATTCCCACAGTCGGGAATGTTGGGTCCTTACTGTGAAGGAACACTAATCCTTTGTTTATCCTCCATATGTATATATATGTTGCCTATATATTCCCTCCCTCCAATACCCCCAAATATATGTTTGTTTATGTATGTTATTTGTTCATAGAAGAACAAGGCAGGCATACAAGAAAGCTACACAAATACATCTGTTCAAGTGCAACAGTACGACTGTCATCACAAAAAAATAGGAGATTCACAAAACTGCATATCACAAATGGGATAAGCAGACACTGAACCTTTCACAGAACAAAGATTGAAAGGTGAAATGACTCCAAATAGTGGCAAGGTATGTCCAGTATCTTCTGCCACTGAAAATACTGCAGATATGATAGCTATTACTGCATGCTATCAAAGCATCTAAGTACAACAAAATACATTTTAATGTAATACATATTCCAAGTTTTTATTATAGTTATGTAAAAAGCTCTAACTAGGCAGATACTAGGCAGACAAATATATAGCTCTACGCAGGCAGATATTAAAACTCAATCATTTAAAAAAATGGAAGTTATAAAAACACTATCGCTTTTATAAAAAATCACATTTATAAAAATGTGTATACTTCTTACACATCACATTTATTAAAGACTTCTAATACATCACTCCTATTCCCAGCAAGCAGCAGGCTAGCTGTGGATGGGATGGCTCTGCCATTAGGACAGAACGTTTCTAGGATAACTGATCATACTTGGACTCCTCAGGAACCCAGCAGTACATGCTTTACTAGTAAACATTTCCCTAAGTCATAAAGAAGGTGGATTTTTAAACTGAATGCCAAAGTCAGTGCTTATAGTCTCTAAGTAGTTCACAAAGAATTATATGAAACAAATATATACAATTCAATTATCAGCATAATTAAAAAGGTGCAATCGCACACGTGATGACATGGATAAACCTGGAGAACATTATGCTACGTGGAATAAGCCAGTCACAGAAAGACAAATACTGCATGATTCCACTTATAGGAGACATCTAAATAGTTAAATCCATAGAGACAAAAAGGAGACTGGTGGTTGCCAGGGTTATGGGGAAGGGGAGTGGAGAGTTAGTGTTTAGTGGATGCAGTGTTTCAGTTTGGGAAGATGTAAAGATTCTCAATAAAACTAGTATTTGATAGCACAATAGGGTGACAAGAGTCAATAATAATTGTACATTTAAAAATAACAAAGAGTGTAACTGGATTGTTTGTAACACAAAGGATAAATGCTTCAGGTGATGGATACCCCATTTACCCTGATGTGATTATTACACATTGCATGCCTGTATCAAAATATTTCATGTACCTCATAAATATATACACCTACTATGTACCCACATACGAGCAACAGGTTCTGGAGATTGGCTGAATGTACTTAACATGATTTAACTGTACACTTAAAACTCGTTAAGATGGTAAGTTTTGTTATGTGTATTTAAACATAGTAAAATAATAAAAAATATCATCTCCTACCTCTCTCTTCTCTATCCCTTCTTCTATTTTTCTCCATAACATTTATCATTTATCTGACACTGTATTGTATACACATGTGTTGTGTGTAGGTAAGTGTGTAATATATATATATTAGACACAGGGTTTTACTCTGTCGACGCTGGAGTGCAGTGGTATGATTACAGCTCACTGCAATCTCCAACTCCTGGGCTCAAGTTATCCTCCTATCTCAGCCTTCCGAGTAGCTGGGACTACAGATGTATGCCACGGTGCCCAGCTAATTATTCTTCATTTAATTTTTTGTAGCAATGGAGTCTTGCTATGTTTCCCTGGCTGTCCTCAAACTCCTAGTATCAAGCAGTCCTCCTGCCTTGGCCACACGTATATATATATATATCTATGTTGCCTATATACTCCCTTCCTCCAGTACCCCAAAATATATAAGTTCTGAAGACAGAAATCTTGTCACTCTACTGGCAGGGCTTGGAATAGTGCCCGGCAAATACGGATGCTCAATATGCATCTTATGGATAATTTTTTAAGGTGCAATCATTATTGTTTCAAATATTTTTAGGTATATTAATGCTAAAGGACACATTTTAATTAAGCTTTGTTTCACTCTTACCAATCTTAATTGTTTAGTCATTAGTTTATAATAATCCTTCGTTAGCTCCTGGGGCCAGTTATTGGCAAGTCACTTAACCACAGTTAATAACCAATAACCAGAATACATAAAAAGAAGTATCTCCAAATAAAACACATAAAAAGCCCACTGTGAAAATTAATCTAACAACATCACCCATTTCTCTGTTTCAAGTAGCTACTATTCAATGGCTTATGATATACAGGCTGCACATAATTTGAGAATATAGGATACATTAGAAATCACAAACTAAATTGCATTTTGTTTAACTGGATGCTGAAGTAATTTTAACTCTCTGAAGTTACCCAACTATAGCTGAACTGCAAAGTTGGAAAACAATTGGATATGTATATAAAGCTTGAAGGTAGCTTGACTATAATCACTTTTTACAATAACCCATATTGACAGAGCATTTTATCACTTTGAAAAATGTCTTTACAGATAAAATCTAACCTGATCTTCAAAAACACCACTGATACAGTCAGGGCAGGTGTTGCTGCCCCAAATTAGAGATGAAGATGTGGAATCAGGGAAGCTATGTGATTGGATCAAGGTCTTGCATGGAGAGCTTGTGCATATATTTGGAAATAATTTTCAGAAGCATAAGAAGCAAGAGTTTTGGAAGTGTGTTACAATACAATCCTTGCAGAAATCCAACCAGGTAATGAGACTGTGTCTACAAGCCACACAGGAATGATGGGTAATAAATAGTGATCTTGCCATTTTAATACAAGAAGCTAAATACAGTTTCACGGGTGTCACCAAAAAATGATAGGACAGGTGTCACTGATGCAGCACAGAAACGAAAACATAGAGCTTGGCCAAAATAAACAGATTTAACAGATGAGAACATAATGCACAACTGCAAAGAATTCTATGAGCCCACAATAGAAATCATGGTTCTCAGATTTTAGATTTCCCAGATAAGCAATATTTCTAAAACATTGGGTAATGAGGTAGCCAGTGTCTAATTCTTCTGAATGAAAACATTAAAAGACAAAAATTTATTAAATGGTAGTTAACTCTGATTGACCACATGCTATATGTGAGTGTTTGTTCTAGGCAACTGATATTCAGTAGCTTATTAAGGCTCACAACAAAACAATGAAACACATATTATTATTATCATCACCTCTGTTTTATAGATAAGGCAACTCAGGCCCAGAGAGGGTTAGCAGTTTTTCTCTAGTCCTGTGTCTAGTGTCAGGCAGAGCCAACACTAAAACTCAGGTAGCTGCTCCCAGAGCCTGTGTTCTCAACTGCTGACTCTGGCTCTAGCACCCAAAAGCACTATTATTTCAAGAATTGAAATGATATTTTAGCACAAAACCCAGGCAGGAAATCTCAGAGTGAGTCAGTCCTTCAAATTTATTTTACTTCACTGTAATAAAGACTTATACGTTCTCCCCCTTTGCTCAGATTTTTGGAAATGTAATAGCAGACCTTCACTGTCCAAAGAATAGTACTTGATAAGCATGATTATGGAGTATTTAGACAAGGATGAAATAAAAATGAAACTGAAAGACTTTCAGGGTGGAAATATCTGGTGGATCATCTCATCAGAAAGCAAACAAGAAATGAATCATAGAATTTCATACTGAAGAGATCTTCAAGGTCAACCAGCTCAATCCTCTTCTGAATATAGAAATCAATTTCTACCATGTCAGGTTATGCTTGAACAAATCAGCCACAAGAAACTCACTCAGCTCTTGTCAAGTTTACACAGGTGCCCTTTCCTCCCCATCCCCTTCTCAGTTCTTTCCACCATTCCTCATTAGTTAAGAAAGGTTCCACATCCTTTCCTATCCTGATTGCCCTCCCCATGGGCAAAATCTATTTTGTGCTGTCTCTCTTAAAAAGCAGGAACTAGAAATAAATGTGAGAATTTTGAGAAGCCTAAACAGCACTGGTAGAGTAAGGCTATCACCTCCTTCAATATGGGCGTTTTGCTTTCCTGATGCAACCTAAGATTATTTTAGGATTTTTTTTTTTTTTTTTTTTTTTTTTTTTTTTTTTTGCAGGGGATGGTGAGGCACTAACATCACAGGGATAATTTATACAAGATGGATGATATTGTAGATTCATTTGCATTGAAGCCAAATCCTCAATCTCTTCTTCATACATATTGCTGCTAAATTGTATTACTCTAATTCCAAGCCAGTACTCTTGGCTTTTTTGAACCATACAGGAAGGATTTAGATTTATTCCTATTACTTATCACCCTATTAGATTCATCAACCATTTGCCCCTGGCCAAGGATGTTTTCCACTTATTGCTGCAGAATGCTTCTAGTCTCTCCCATGTTTATGAAATCCATGACTTGCTCTTTAGGTACTCTAAATGCTCACAAACCATCTGAATAATACTTTGGGACTGATACCAAATTTTCAGTCTATAATTTATAGCACACGTTTATCCCTTTAACTTGCTCCTGCTTCCCAAAATTCCACACTGATCATAATCAGTGATTACTGATATTACCTGCAGATTTTCTCAAAACCCCAGGTCAAGAAAGGGTGAACCATATTTCTTCCTATAGCAAAAAGTCTCATTTGACTTCACTTTCCTCACCTTTCACTTTCCTCACCCACCTAACATGCCTCCCCCTCTTCTTTCTAACTTTGACCCTTTCACCTAACATATCTCTCTCTATTTTCTAAGGGTGACTCCATGCCAGCACAGGGCACAACCAGACCATGCATCACGAACAGCGCCAACTGCAGGCTGCAAACAGTTAAGAGGAAAGGGCGCATCGTCATTAGGCTTTCTGGTTTAGGTGAGGTTTCATACATTGAGGCACAGTGTGGGCCTACAAATATCAATTCAAAATTGGTTTTCATTTCTTAAAAATAACTGTCAATCTATTATTAAAAGGTACTTTGTCTCTTTGAGCATTATCCATTTACACATTATGCAGCAACACCAAAAGGCTTCCTGAAAACACAGACACATGCATTATAATCAGTGGATATATATACAACAATGTGTCAATAGCTGAGATGTACAGACACAAAACCAAAAGAAAAGGCAAAAATGTGTAAAAAAAAAACAAAGAACAGGACTGGAAACACTATGTAGGTGGGGCTGCTAGTGACTAGAATTGAAACAGATCACAGTCTCTCTCCAGTCTAAACAATGAAATTCTAACCTGCTTTTGGAGAGAGACAGAAACCATATATTGCCATGCCCAAAACAGGAATTCTTAACACTAAAGTGAAATAACACTAAACTTACTTCTTACAGAGTGAGCTTAGAAGTAGAAAGGAGCTCACACGGGCTTCACTTTCACCATCTGTATTATGGGGATCAAAGAACCTGCCCTGGAGAATTCATAAGCCAGTGGTAAAATAACAGATTTGAAAGCAATGCCTATCTTGTCAAATGATATAGGCAGTATTATCCATAGCTATTGTTTGCACTGCAACAAATGATAAGATAAAACTTTTACAACAATGATGGAATTTATTCAACTAAATAGAGGAGATGATGAGGTTTAAAGAAGACAGGAAGAGAAAGGATTGGGAAATTCTCCTTTCTCCTTAGAGCCACCACTCAGGGCTGTGGGAATCACCAAATCAAAACAGCAGGTCTTATTCCAGGGACCAGACTGCCTGCACAAAGGTGCCATGAGGATACAGATGTGGGGTCTGAGAAACAGATGAAAGATGTACAAAACAGCAAAGTACACAGTCTACTAACCCAGGCCAGTCCCTGTACTCAATAGCATGTATCCCCAGAAGAAAAAAGTACCTGTTCCCTTTTCTAACAAAAGTCTTTTTTAAAATACAGAATTTTCCATGAGTATTGAACTTGTGGAAACAGTATAATACAAATTATGAAGAAAAAATTTAAAAACCAGCTACAATGGTTAAGGTTTAATAATTTCTCTTACTCCTACCAGATAGAGTCTGACTATGCTAAGCATTTTTAAAACTTAAGAAAGAAATGAAACATTGATAAATGTATTCTTATCTAATGCTATCTGAATAATTAACTAACACCATAACAATTTATGGAATCTCCTCATCTCAGCACACAATTCAACACAGAAATTCCTCATTTACAAGATAAAAGAGCACTTAAATATCCCAATATACTGTTTCTCTCTGCTTCCTACCACAGAGTAGCCATACGGAAACAACACTACAACCTCTAATTGGGGAGCTTCATTCAGGTTTTGATTTTTGGAAGATTTTACACTTCTCTCTCCATTAACCCTACTTTTACTTAAGTTGCGGAATGGGTTTAGCACAATTAGAAATTTATAATCTAAAAAACTAAAGACTGCACCCAGCACACAAATCACTCTTGCTTATGATCCAAACAGGCCCAAGTCATTCGCCAGCAGACCCTCCATTAAACACCCATCAATGAAAACACATCTTTAAGGCTATCTCTAAGATGGAATCTGTTATTCCAGAGCCCCTCCAGGCTGCTAGCACATTAACTATGAACATAAAACAAAGGGGCCCAAGTAAGAGAGTCTGACCTATTAGAGGACATCATTAGAGTAGACAGTTTCTGTAAACTTCACGGACAATTCCTATATGAACAATGTGGTACTCAGAGTAAGAAGTAAATTAACAATAGGAAAAAGGGTGGGGGCAGGCTGAGAAATACCAAGCCTGGAGGTTACTGGTCCCCAAGTTCACAAGCTGTTAGCTGACTATTCACAGGCTAAGGGCATTTTCTGTTCATACGCAGGTTTTGATAGAGCTAGGGGAAGCGTGCTAGTCATCTGATCAACCCCAGGGCTGCCAGTCAACAGCAGGAAAGACAATGACAATTAGTTGCAGGGTTCCTTATACTCACCAGCACACTTTGTTCTTGTCCTGAGAGCTGGACCAGGAGAGCCAGTGCCACCCTCCCCTGGCCTGGTCAGGAGCACACTAATCTCATATTCTGTATCTGGGTCAAGGTGTCCAATTTTATAGCTCGTGGAATCGACTGGCTGCCGGTCATTCCAGCTCCCACTGGCCGTGCAGTACTCCACCTCTCGGGCCACAATGGGCCCATCCCCATTGATGGAGTTGGCGTTGAGCTGTATCCACAGGTAGGTGGCTCCTACAGAGGCGAGCTGAGGTGGGGCAATAGGAACAGGTGGTTCTGAAAGACAAACCAGAAAGCTGTCTTTCAGATGATTTGTCTTCAGTCTTAAAAGAGCTAAACATGCATCAATTATTAAAATGTAGAAGATAACAAAATTTCAGGAATAAACTGATGAGAAAAATTTTGTTTGGGTTAATAAGAAAAAGTATGTTGATAAAGATTTTCACAGCATTCAAAGTTGTGAAATAAACCATCTTTAAACACATAAGCTTATTCAAGTAGGTATAACCCTAATTTGTTTTAGGACACCAACCACTGTGCATAGCATATACAAATTAGCATATCTGATACTTTTTGTAATGGTGAATACAGAAAATATTCTCAAGACAAAAATGCATTAAAGTGATGCCTGTTTTAGGATACTAATTACAATATCTTGAATGAGTAAGCCCACTCATTACAGTGAGTCAGTTACACAGATATCAAAGGATTTTTTTTTTCCACTAAAGTTAACTGGTAAAAGTTCTCTCAAGTAGTAGTATTTAAGCTCTAGGAAGCATTCATTGTTAATCTCCTTATTGAGAATGTCTTCAAAATCATCAAAGGTATTAGTTCTTATATCATTAAATTGTTTCCTTATATTTATATTCCAAAGGTATCACCACTTTAAAAACATGCCTGAAATTACAGTTTATCTCATCAAAAATACATTTCCAGGATGACTCATTTCCCAAAATAACTATCACAATGGATTCATTTTGCTACAGGAGAATCGAGCATTCTGGATAATGAAGTCCACCACTGCTGCCATTCAGGGAACTTCCAGTAGTAGTCTTACTAAAGCAGTGAATAGAAAGGAAAGCTCTGAAGCAAAAAACATACCATACCCAGCTTGATAAAACTAAGAAATCACTAGCAAACACACTTTACAACCCAAGAAAGTCCCTCTCTTTGTTTAAAATCTGAGACTGACTCTTTTCTATATCATTGTCAATCTTATCATAAATAGTACTCCCAGTATATTAGTTAGATGCCCGTTGAAAGGCTCTCTAGGCACTAAATGAAGGTATTCCACATGCCGATGCCACTGTGGGTGATACCCCACATGATAAATGAGATCATTGTACAAAACAACATATTTCTACCAGAATAAATCTCTCTCTCAGAAAAATATAAATCTAGTGATTTTTTTCAAGACTGTATCTACGGGTAGTTTGTGCCTTTTTGGCATGTTCTGTTTTTAACTCCTCATTTTGCTCATACAAATGCATGGAAAAATAAAATCCGCTATATCCTATTACTGGAATATGCTGGCTTCCTTGCTGAAATTTCTGCTACCCTCTTGCATCCTCTTGCATGGCAGACATAGCTAATCGATCACAGCCATGTTTCCTGCTGCAGAGGACCTCAGAGAAGCTAGCACCACATGAGGTTTGCACCTGAGATGATACCGGGTTAACTCCTAGACCAGCTAAAAACCAGCAACATTGGTTCCCTTTGTTGAGTTGGTTGTCTTAGTTCTTTTTTATATTCAAGGTGGGATAAGTCATATTGACTTTTTAAAATTGCTGGGGAAATCTCATTCGACTAAGTCAAAATAAGACACAAAACTGTGAATGAATTTTACTTCAGAGACTACAAACATAATGTAAATTTACTAAAATATTGTTCCTGTTGTTTATAAACTGAAACTTTGTGCTGGTTTTTCATTTCTTTAAACAGCTCTGCTTTAACTCACAATGATTTAACATCAATTCATATCATTAGGCGATTCCTTGAACCGAGACATGAAATGGGCCTTTTATGGTACATCCTAAGGCATTTATGTAGCCAGACTGAAAGAGCAGTTAATTGCTTTCGAGTTGCAAATGCTAGCAAGGGTTGTTGAATTGCCATTCAAAATGAAACTCAGGGGCAAAGTCACAAAGGGTCATGAGTACACTCACTCATTTAAGACATTGTTACTAGTATCCTAAAATAGATGGGACTTTAATGCATTTGTTTCCTGAGAATATTTTCTGTATTAATTCTCCATTAAGAAAAGTACCAGATATGCTAAATCAAATGAAGGATTCAACTAGAACCTGGAAATAATTGGGACAGACATTCAAAAGGACTTTTGGTTTACAGAAGAATCAGCACAAGAATAAGGCAACATTTAAATTTTCGTTTTTAGACAGAATCTTGCTCTGTCGCCGAGGCTGCAGTGCAGTGGCACCATCGTGGCTCACTGCAGCCTCCGCCTCCCAGGTTCAAGTGATTCTCCAGCCTCAGCCTCCTGAGTAGCTGGGATTACAGGTGTGTGCCACCACAGCTGGTTAGTTTTTGTATTTCTACTAGAAATGGAGTTTCACCATGTTGGCCGGGCTGGTCTCGAACTCCTGACCTCAAGTGATCTGCCAGCCTCGGCCTCCCAAAGTGCTGGGATTATAGGCATGAGCCACCACGCCCGGCCATCATTTACATTTTCTTTTCTTTTCTTTTTTTTTTGAGATGGGGTCTTGCTCTGTCGCCCAGTGCAGTGTTGCCATCTTGGCTCACTGCAAGCTCTGTCTCCCAGGTTCACACCATTCTCCTGCCTCAGCCTCCCGAGTACCTGGGACTACAGGCGCCCGCCACCATGCCCGGCTAATTTTTTGTATTTTTAGTAGAGACAGGGTTTCACCGTGTTAGCCAGGATGGTCTCGATCTCCTGACCTCGTGATCCATCCGCCTCAGCCTCCCAAAGTGCTGGGATTACAGGCGTGAGCCACTGCGCCCGGCCACATTTGCATTTTCAACAAATTTTCCCAAAGGGAAAGGATGAAAGAGGTAAAGAAGGAAGGAAGGAGAAGGCAAGAATCTTAATCTGTACAAAGTGATAAAAAGCAATTCAAAATATTTCTTAATTCAAGTGAAAGGACACCATAAAACTAATTCTAAATCAAGCCAGTAATGACAGTATTTATACACACACAGACATATATCTAATGGATACGCACATGTAAATGCCTAATACATCAATAAATATGTCAGTATCATATTTAACTGTATGAAATATGTTTACATATGAAATATAGAAATGTAACTAAATAGGGTATTGATATATATATGCATATATACATGCATTGTAGAGATTATATGAAATATTTTTATGTCCTTGGTTATCAAAAGTGGCTAGACATGAATAAAGATGAGAGTGATGGTTAGTCAATTAAAGGACTTGGTCTTTATTTGGGAGGCTGGCCACAAATCAGTGTGTGACCTTAAAAAGTTAAAAACTCTATGGACTTTAGTTTCTCCCATTTGTAAAATTTAGCACTCCAAATATGATATGGTATATAAAAAAGTGTTAAATTATAGACAAGTGGCCTAAAAATGTTAGTGTATATTTTAAAGTAATTGCCTCAAGGTAATAACTTTATAAAACTAGTAGTATCTAGCATGTTATCTCATTTAAAAATATATCTGTATACAAAATATGGCCATAAAATTATAATTGGAGAAAAAGTTAAATTTCATATTTGAGTCCTAACTGCATGCAAATTGTCATGAGCTGTGGCAGTGTGCAGAAATGGAAATAAGTCCCTGGAAATTTTTATCACAGTGAGCCAAGATACTACTACACTGCCATAAGACAGGAAAATGTGGTGCACAAATATGAATACGAATACATTCATTCTTTCTATTTATGTTTGTTCAGGTAGACTAGAAATTTATAATTTACTTATAACTTCCAACAAATTAACTTTTCCACAAGGGAATTTTTAGAGATACTACTAGATTTGCATCCCACTAATCAATAACATGGGTAGTGGCAGGTCACAGTGAAGCAATATAGCAACTGAAAGAAAAGGAAAAATAATCAAAAACAAATGAACCAAGATGAAAATTAAATAATGGTAGTAATAATGATGATGATAATGATGAACTCTAAAATGACGAAACAGTTTGTAGGCAAACTAGTGTCCTTTCTGTACATCATGATGTCTCACTTGCCAGAGCACTTTCAACAGGGTAGGGTGTGTACAGCAGGGAAGAATCTTAGTTTTGTTAGACTTTAAACCTAAATATTAGGCTGGTTCAAGTCTCATTACAAATAAAAACATGTTAAGAATCTGCTGTGACAAATACATTATCCGAGTAGGTATCTTAATGTGCACTTCCTTACGCCGAACATCAGTCACTGCTGCAGACGATTCTCGAGGTGGCCTCACTGGGGTGCACTGTCCCCCATAAGCTACGTGTGACTAACTAACACTGGCAGTGGTGATCTCACAACAGAGCATATGGCTGACTCATTGGAGGTTTTATAACAGAGGCTGTGTCCCTGGATATTCTGACTCAATATGGGTGTGGCAAGACAGGGAGGAGACAATAGGTGGGCAGGTATTTCTATTTTTAAAAAGTCAGAAAGGTAGTTCTGACATCCATTCCCCAGTGAAGACCACTGACAGACTGGACCAGAGAGAAGTTTATCCCTGTCCTCCTCTCCCTTCCCACCAAGGGCCTTTCAAGCACCCGCTGCTCACTATGTACACTGTTCTAAGTGTCCTATATATAATATACACTTTGCATTTGATCTTCCTCATGGCCCTGTAAGGTAGATAACATTATTATCTGATATCTACCTTACACACAAGGAAACAGCAGCACACACAGGGCAAACCACTGGCCCACAGCCACATACCTAGTTCTGGGATTTGAATCCAGCAATCTTTAAAGCTGCCTATCTTGAGAAATGTGCAGATAAAAGCAACACCACATAAAAAACAGACAATTTTTGTCTAAGAGACAGGGTCTCACTCTGTCCAGGTTGGCTGGAGTGCAGGGGCACAATCACAGCTCACTGCAGCCTAGAACTCCTGGACTCAGGTAATCCTCTCACCTCAGCCTCCTGACTAGCTGGGACTATAGGCAGTGGCACCACACCTGGCTAACTTTTTTTATTTTTACAAATTTTTGTAGAGGTGGGGTCTCAATATGTTGCCCAGGCTGGTCTGGAACTTCTGGCCTCAGCTTCTCAAAGTGCTGGGATTATATATGTAGAGAGATCAATTTTATGTGCCATATTTAACAAATGCAGGGAAAACTTTTCTTAAAGCAGTCCTCATTCTGTTCTCCTAGGAAAAACAGCAATGGCTTGCCACAGGTTGTCTAAAAATGCCTCATGGTACACCTCAAAGTCCAAATTATCCTGTCTGGGACCAAAAATTGTCTTGGTGGCTTAATGCTATAAATTCCTCAGCCTACAAAAAACCCATTAAACTGGCTAAAGGAAACTTATTTCCCCTTTCTATTTTCCCTCATCCCCCACCTTCTTAAATATAATGACTCAATTTTTCAGTCATGCAAAATATACTAATAGAACCTAACTGGAACATTATGAATGTTAACACAGTATAATCAATATGGCTTGTGTGATATGACTGAGCATGTTTATACTGACACTGCTTCATTTTATTAACCACTCTGCTATCATAAACACGCTGGCTGATGAATATTTGCATTTTAAGTGATTTTCTATCAGTAAAAAATTTTATTCCTTAAAAAAAAATTTATAAGTTGTAATCTCTGTATATAGAGTTGGCAGAAGACTTTGCCAAGAGCACATTCATTGTTTTTTGTGCAACTAAATCAACATAGATAAAACACATTTTTCAAAAATATTGTTCACGTGCAAAATTTGTACTTAAAATGCAATCCATCAAAATAGCCTGTCATCAAACCACTGCTCAGAAACAGACAAGGGTAAGTTTGAGCTTTAAAGGGATAATGAACTAACAACACCTAACATATCTACTTTAGAAGAATATTCTGGTATAAAAACACATTAAATACCTTTAACTACCAACTCTGCATAGTTTGATATTCCAACACCTCCTTCAGTGCGAATCATGCAGCGGTACTTTCCAGCATCTCGTTTGGTGGTATTCACAACACTAAATGAAGCAATGAAGCGTCGGGAGCTGGTCACCTTGATTTCCTTCAGAGGAGCATCTCGTACATCAATGCCCTGTATCAAGTGGGGTGGGGAGGACAAAAAGAAGCAATATAAGCTGTCAGAGCAAAACAGTCAGACACTCAATGGCATATTATCCATGCTATTTTCATGCAGACCTTGGTGCAGTTGCTTATTACCCATGGGCAGTTGTACCAGGAGAATAGCTGAGCAGGAAACTAAAATTCTGCCATGATCAACACCTTAAAGACTGAGCGATGCAAAATTAAGTGTGAAGACATTTTTTGTTTTTGCCTCTTCAAAATATTATGTTAATTAGTGCAACAGGGGAGTAAAAATACACAAAACTTGTTACCTTGTTTTCAAACTATCCACATTTGGTCTTATAGCACTTTCTCTTATTTGTATGCTTGACTAGGAAATAAAAGTAGCTCACCCACTACCCTATTACTGACCTCATTTTATAAATGAAGTAATAAACACTGTATTAAGAGTAACATTCAACTATAAGTTAGGTTTTAGAGTACTCCCTATTGAACAGGACTAAAAGAATAGTTCAACCCTTTTGACGTTCTTACAGAATTAGGTGCCTAGTAACTATTAAATGACATTCATACATAACAAGAGAGGTTCCTCTCTACATCCCATATCCCCAGGACCATATAAACAAAGTTCCACAGCTGGGGCAGTTTGGTCTTTTATTATCCCCGTATACTAAGTAACCCTTTTAGTTATGCACACTTGGAAATCCATTCTATGCTTCCAATAGTTTAAAGCCTCAAACCTCGTGGCTTCAAAAGCAGGTTAGAGATTTAAAGTCTCAAAAGCAGGTTAGAGATTTTAGTTCTCTCTCTTGTATGCGCCCTTGCTCTTGCGCTCTCTCTCTTCTCTCTCTCTCTCTCTCTCTCTATATATATATATACACACACATATATATAAAGTTTCTCACACCAACAGTCCCCCATAGACAAATACGAATATCAACAAATATCTAGCCCTGAAAGCGGAAACGTGTGTGTGTATTTTATAATCAGGAAAGAGGCTATCTTTAACATGTTATTTATAAGTATTAGTAAAAAACAATGGACAAAGACCTCAAGGCTAATACATGATTATTATGCCAAGTGTAATGCCCAAGCACTATGTCCGTTATTCACTCAGCAACCACTCTTGGCATCCCAACCAGGTGCTATCACTATGTCAAGACAGCATGATCACAATGGTACACAAAAGAAAAGTGGTGGCTGGGCTTATGGGCCTGCAGTTGTTTGGGGTGTATAGGTTTAGAGTGAATACATCATCAAAAACGATGGCCAGGGTGGTTTAGGAAAGATGAGCTGGCTAGCAGAAACCCCATTGCAGACAAACTGCAGATATAGTGGCTGTGGGAGGCTAGTCTGAGGAAGTGACATGTGAGTTGAGATCTGAAGGGTAAACAGAAGCTAACCAGGCAAAGGGGAAGGGTGGGAGGGGAAGAGCATTCTAGTTATAGGAAACGCTACAGGAAGATCAAGATGGTGAGAAAGAGATGAAGGCTTTGGATGAAGTTAAGGCAGCCAGTGGAGCTAGGGAGGTGGGCAAGCACCTGTGTGCTCAGGGACTTGCAGGCTATATTAAAATGTTTACATTCAGAGCTATGAAAATGCTAGCCTACAAAGGAATCAAACTCATCTGTATTACCCAGTGATTTATACTATGCAAAGTCCTTTAAAAGCTTTTATCTGTGATATTTTCATTGGCCGAATCACCTAAGGGACACAAGTTTGGGAGTTAGCCTGACCAGTATGCCAAACCTATAGTGATCATCCAGAGTGGTTAACCTTCATAGAGCCTCACTTCCTAATCTGTAAAGAGGAGATGATACCACCCACTGTCAGGGCTGCTGGGAGAACCCACAGGCATACGCAAGGACACAGCCATAACAATTCCACCATGCAGCCCCGCCCAAGCACTGGAACACCTGAGTGATGAATTCAAGGAGAAAGGCAGAGCAGCTATCAAAGTACCACCTTTATTACTGATAAACCTGAGACTGAGGAATATGACTTAAGAGTGCAGGAACAATGGGCTTGCTAATCCTGAAGCACAGAATAAACAGACTCACTAACCCAGTCCCAGGCCAACCTAGAAAACCACAAGGCCTCCCATATGTTGAGTGCTGCTGTAAAACTCACAGGATGGAGGGACAGGGTTCCCATAGGCAGTCAGCTCCCCAAAGAAGGGGCTGGGCTAGGCATGCTCAGCCCTTCCTCCCAGGCAGCTTCAGCTTGGGCAGTGAGAAAGCAGACAGGAGTGCTGCAATAGTACAGTTCCTGCCACTTGGAAGGAAACATCATGAGTGGGGAAGAACAGTTCCATCAACATTATCTTTAGTATTATCTGTAAAACAGTCTTGTTTATACCACACAATGCCGTAAGTCAGAAAATAAAGTCCCACATATGTCTGCGTGTGTTTTTTTCACTAAATGCCCTAAATTTGTTCTCATAGACAGCATCAAGAAGTTAAAAAATGAAACAAAACGAAATTTAGCATTAATAATACAACAGGAGAAGGGTTCCTCTCTGTTTTCCATAGATATTCAGTCTCTGATTCTCACCCCACCCCAGGAAATAAGCAAATTCTAGCCCTAAGGATAATCTTAGACATACTACTCCCTAGTCTTGTTTCCAAACTGAAAAAGAACCACATCTCTGGTTTTTGAAGCGAAAAGAAATTAAGCCATAAAGGCAGATTGCATATCTGTAAGTATTTGTTTGTTAACAACAACAAAGAGGCCTTAGGGCTATCTATCCATTTATTTATCTATTTACTTGCTGCATGAATCCTGTAATAATATCCTTTTGTAATAATCTCCTAATATTTTTCCAAATAGAAGCATCTATCAAAAGAATGTTTATTCAAAAACAATTTCAAGTTTGCACTTACTGACCCCTCACAACTATTCAAGGCTGTACTGAGGGCACTCAAATAAAAGAAACCCTCCTTTTTGGATTTATGCATATGCTGAGAGGAGTATGACTCACAGTAGCACTGTCTTCATGCCACAGATGGGCCCTATAAAATAAACAGCCTCAGACTAGGAGCCCTGCGTGACTCTAGTGAGTCATATGAACGCTCAGGAATGAGCCTTTAATAAATTTTTAACTCCTGTACTTAATCACATGAAAAGTCAGATTCAGCTTCAAGAGAAATAGTACATAGGGAGGAGAAACCAAGTGCTAAGCAGCAATCATTTTAGCTTAGAATCTACACAGGAATAGCAAATCACACATCTTACTCAAATCTGCAGGCCATTTTGTATTAAACCATTCATATGTGCATGGATTCAGGCATTCGTTCAACCAATATTCAGTGACAGTCTTTTATGGGGCACACACTATATCATATAAGAGAGCATAAAATTAAAAGAACCATCATTTACCTAATTGAGTTTATTGTCTGGCTAGAAGAAAAACAGACAAGGCAATAATTACAACACAGAGCAATGAACTGCCTCCCATAGCACAGAGGAGAAGACCTGACTGGATGTCTTAGTTTGTTTTCTGTTGCTTGTAACAGAATATCTGAAACTAAAATTTATAAAGAAATTTATTTCTTTCAGTAATGGAGGCTAAGAAGCCCAGGTCAAATGGCCTCATCTGGTGAGGGCCTTTTTGCTGGTGGGGACTCTGCATATTCTTTTTTTTTTTTTGAGATGGAGTCTCACTCGGTTGCCCAGGCTGGAGTGCAGTGGCGCGATCTCTGCTCACTGCAAGCTCCGCCTCCCGAGTTCACGCCATTCTCCCTGCCTCTGCCTCCCAAATAGCTGGGACCACACGTGCCCGCCACCATGCCTGGCTAATTTTTTTTTTTTTTTTGTATTTTAGTAGAGATGGGGTTTCACCGTGTTCACCAGGATGGTCTCAATCTCCTGACCTCATGATCTGCCCGCCTCAGCCTCCCAAAGTGCTGGGATTACAGGCGTGAGCCACCACGCCCAGCCGGGACTCTGCAGATTCCTGAGGCAGCATAGGGCATCACATGGTGAGGGGGCTGAGTGTGCTAGTTCAAGTCTCTCCTCTTCTCATAAAGCCACTGGTCCCTCTCCCATGATAACCCATTAATCCACTAATCCACACATGTATTAATCCATTCATGAGGGCTCTCCTATGATGACCCAATCACCTCTTAAAGGCCCCACCTCTCAATAATGACACTGGAGATTAAATACTGATTTAATACTGGTGATTAATATTTCAACATGAGTTTTGGAGGGGACAAATATTCAAACTATAGTCCTGGAGATGTTGTCAGTGCAAGGTTTCTAGGAAGCACTGCTTAAGCTCAGGCTTCAGGATGCACAGAAGTTTCTTAGGCAGGGAATAAAGACGAAAAGTCTAGTGAATAAGAGAAGCTCTTCAGAGTCAGGAGCCGAGAGAGCA
Source organism: Pan paniscus (assembly GCF_029289425.2). NCBI lineage: Eukaryota > Metazoa > Chordata > Mammalia > Primates > Hominidae > Pan > Pan paniscus. The sequence goes on from NC_073266.2 coordinate 30,496,033, forward strand.
CAGAACTATAGGGGAAATATAGGGTAACTATGGGGGAACTTTAGGAGAACTATAAAAAACTATAGGGAAAGTATAGGAGAACTCTAGGGGAACTCTAAGGGAAGTATAACTTATCCCATATGGCAAGAACAGAAGTGCTTCTTGGTATGGCAGGTAAAAAGGCTGGAAGGAAAAGCACAATACAGACTGCAACAAGAAGTATGACATGTTAAAGATTTCAGTGTATTCTGATGCTGGGAATGGAAGGACCTTAGGCAAAGAGGTAACACAAACACCTCTGAGCGTACAGTAATGGACTGGAGGAGATACGGTGTGAGTCCAACTGATGTCAAGGGAAACTGGGTAAATTGTTTTCAGAAATCATAGTAACAAATGTCACAATGAGAGAAGACAGAGACAAAGGGACGGAACCTAAAGATATCTAGAAAATGAAATCAACACAACATGTACTTTACTGCAGTAACATCTTTCTCCTCTAGCGGTCCATAAGGTCCAGGGTCGTATCTTACTCATTTTGTGTACCCAGGTGCACAATAAATAGAACTCAAGAAATACTGGCTGACTCTAGGAATCACAGCCTCAGTGGAAAAAAATCTTCCAGGGGTAGAAGAGAAAAATGAGGTTCTACTAAATTAACAGGCTTAAACCCCAAACCTTAGACAAAGAATCCCTATTTACAATGGAGACGAACAGGGAAAGTAAAAGAATGTTTTAGAGGTTCTGTGTGTCGTCAGTCAGCAACATTGCCCCAACTCATCATGACTGTGGTAGGCAGAATAAGGGCCTCCAAAGATGTCTACATCCCAGTCCCCAGAATCTGGGACTATGTTACCTTACATGGCAAAAAGGAGTTTGCAGTTATAATTAAAATAAGGGTCTAGAGATGGAAAGATAGACTGGATTATCTGGGTTGGCCAAACGTAATCACAAGGTTCTATTTATGAGGAAGGCAGAAGGGTCAATGTGAAGGAAAGATAACAGAAGCAGAGGTTGTGCCGACGGGCTCTGAAGCGTGAGGAGGGGATCACGAGACAAAATATGAGGGAGGTTTCTAGAATCTGGAAAAGGCAAGGACCAGATTCTTCCCAGAGCTTTTGGGAGGAACCAACCCTGCCATCACCTTATTTTAGGGCTTCTGACCTGCAAAACAGTAAGATGATGAAGCCACAAGGTTTGAATTTGTTACAGCAGCAATAGCATGCCAATGTGGTGATCATGTGAGAAACTAAAAGCCCTGTGGCTTTTTGAAGGTGTCCAGGGGTCGTGCATCTTGATTTGTCAGAGGTGCATAAGCAAGTCTTTAAGGTCATGTTGGGTCACCGAAGCAGAGTACCCCACTTTGGAATCATGAGCTAGAATAGCAGCCCGAAGACAGCAACCATGGAGGCACCCCATAAGATGAATGAAATGAGCAGAGGCCAGACCAGGAAGGCATGAAGAGACAGAAGAGCCACAGGGGCAATGGGATAACAAAACAGAAGAAAGAAACAGGAAAACATGCCGTCTACACTGGAGAAGAGCGGGGGAATGACAGTGTGAACACAGAAAATCAGAAAGGAGTGGGGAAAGCTGGGTGAGGCAACGGGAGAGGAAGCATGGGGAAGAAAGGACCAGGCAGGGCAAGGATGGGGAGAGGCACAGAAACGAAAGGCCAAATGACCCAACACGCAGAAAGATGTGATCCACGAGGGAAAAAGATACAAGCCTTCAATGACGTTATTAGTTTCCTTTGAAACCCTGACATGTACACATTCAGAGACCCCTCCTTGGTTCTTAAAGCAAAAAAATGTGTCAGGTGCAAGAGCAACATCAGGCTCTCTATCAGCCCCATTCTGAGAAGACATGCGTAAGGCAGCAAATGCACGTTGGGACTAATGGAGGAGAAATGAGGGTATGTCCTCAAAGTACTGGGTGAGGAGGAGAAGGGAGAGAGAGACCTCACCCTCCACTTTGTTAGTGTTGATGCAGTGCAGGAAATGGTACCCCAAAATATGGCACCTTGGCATACTAAGTATTTAAGCTGAAAGAAGCTGAGAAAACCACAACATCAGAAAGATCATGCAGACCATTCCCTCCCCGCCCCCCCACCAAGCAGGACACAGAAACTGAAATTCCACTTGCCCCTTTCTGCCCTGAGATGGGATAGGAAACTCAGAGGTCACTCTCTGACTTCTCCCTCCATCCTCCCCTAAAGGCCTTCATGTGGCAGGTATCCTGCCCTGTATCTGGAGGGCAGGAATGTCACACAGGCCACAGAGAATCTGAACAAACAGGCCTTGTTCAGTGCACCCCGCTTATTACCATCAGATCCTGCCCTGTTGTCCCTCAATCACACTTCTACACGACTGTCCATAAAAACACAGTTTTCCCTGAGTATTCGGGTCTTCATTTTCTGAAGGCTCCTGTGCCATGTAAAACTTGTATTAAATAATTTTTTTTTTTTTTTGAGACGGAGTCTTGCTCTGTCACCCAGGCTGGAATGCAGCAGCTCAATCTTGGCTCACTTCAACCTCCGCCTCCCAGGTTCAAGCAATTTTCCTGCCTCAGCCTCCCAGTTAGCTGGGACTACAGGTGCCTGCCACCACAACCAGCTAATTTTTGTATTTATAGTAGACACAGGGTTTCAACATATTGGCCAGCCTGGTCTCGAAATCCTGAACTTGTAATTGCCCACTTTGGCCTCCCAAAGTGCTGGGATTACAGGTGTGAGCCATCGCACCCAGCCATATTAAATAATTTTTTATGTGTTTATCTTGTTAATCTGTCTTTTGTTATAGGGATTTCAGCCATAAACCTTGTGATGGGTGAGGAAAGGTATTACTTTTCTTCCTCCAGTGTCGAACCATATTTCTTGGAGCATGAGGAAATGAGGAAGCACAGTGTTTAGAGTCACTGGCAAAGCACCAGGCAATGTCTCCTATGATAGCTCTGTGGACACAAGGAGAACAAGATGGGCTAACTGCCAGGAAGATCAGGTGGACTAGAAACATGCAAGCGACCAGAGTCGCAGCTGCTCGTTGGCACCAACGCTGACGTCTGTTTCTGGTGCCTTGGCACAAGGCTATTTCCTCATCCCTGACTTCTCCCAACAAGTTTATTCCTTTCTTTGATAGTCATAGATGTGCTTCTCAAATGAACAGGTGACAATATATGAGCACATAAATTAACAAAAAGGGATGGAAAAAGATATCTACAAAGCCAAACAATAAATTAAAACAAGATAAACATCAATAAAAATAAATGTGCATCTGATGCTTCCCTGTAAAATCAGACTTTGTTAAGTGGATAGAGTTCTGATTTAGCATCATCTTCATCATTAAAACATACATAACAATTGTGGAGCAGGTTTTTGTCTAAAATCCTAATTCGATTTTCAGTTGTATTAATGAAGTATCTGGAGAGATGGTCCCTCTTGTCCCTGTCCCAGCACACAGCATTCCATTTGGAGCCTCAGGCTTTCGGCAGAGCATAAGAGAAGCAGACTTGTTCAGAGGACTGTGGGCTAGACAGTGAATAAATCCCCTGGCCCACAGTTAGGGAACTGAAGAAGGGGAGGAGCCGGAGACCAGGCTAGTCATTAACACAGCTGGCTGAGAACGAGGGGGAGAGGACAACCATCTTCCAGCATGAAAAGGACAGGCACATAAAACAGGAATGGGACGTGAATGTCTGGGCCACAGGATACTAGTAAAAGTCACCAGTACTTACTTATTTGAAATCCTCGCAGTAAAATGTGGTTCAGAATTCAGATTTTTTATTTTATTTCATAAAGGCATCTGCACTGCATATTCTTTGACACCCCAAGGAAAGTCTGAGACAGCACCCCATAATTCCTAGGTTTTGACATTTCTGCATCCAAACCTAGGAATATTGACTTTAAGGAGGAAAAAACAGAAACCCTAAATAGCTTCACATCCATTCAGGTCAGGTTTGGTCACCAAATGAATTACAAAAATGGGGAGGTTTTGCTACCAAATTAGATATGGAAACTTTCTGATTATAGATTTTGGAGTACAGGCTAAGGTACTAAGAATGACCACCGAGAAGGCACACACCCAGTCCTCCCATCCTCAGGCACTCCCAGTCCCACTGTGCCATGGCCGCACCACTGTGCCGGCTGACTCAGCCCCACCATGTGGACTCCTGGCTGTTCTTTCCAGACCAGGCTTCCTCCTTCCTTGAGACCTCTTCCTCCTCCTAGAATGCTTCCCACCCATCCCCCAGAGCCAACTCCATCTCCTTCCAGGGACTGCTCAAATACTTCACTGAGGCCTAACCTGACGCCTAAATTCCAAACTGAAACATGCTCCTACTTGGCACCACCTAGCTGTTCCTTTATGAGTGCCACTGACCCCTTCCTAACATGCTGCATAATTCTCTTACTTATCATAGTTGCTCTCTATCTCCCCTACTAGAATACAAGTCCCATGAAGGCAGGGATCCTTGCCTGATTTTTATTGCTCTAACTTTAACATATAAACCATGCCTTGTACATCCTAGGGAGGACTGGTGGTGATATTAAAAGTGATTCAGGCATTGAACAAGTGACTAAATTAATTGATTTTAAGATGTCTTTTGGTCCCCAGATTCCATTCCCTAGGCTGGAATTAAACTGTGAAGTGTGGGGAGTGATGGCCAGCCCCAATCCCTTTGCTGCAAGTCAGGTGCAGACAGGCATGAGAGTCTGCCCCTACTGTCCTTTCCCCATGACAGTGACACCTGAAGAGGTCAGTGTGTTCAGAACCTCAGGTACCACTGAGCATCTAGAAACCCACAGCAAAACAAAATTGTGAAAATATACATCAGGTAGACACAGCAAAATTGTCAGCCACATTTTGCCCCATTTTCAGAATAAGAAACAGGCAGCCCCGTCAAGCACGGGCACTCTACATTCTTAATAGCGTGACAGAAGGACCATAAAAAATGATGAAGGATGGGCATCGCACTGTTCTTTATCATATGAGAGTTCACTGGGAGAGACAGCCTAGGACACAGTTGTTGGGAACAAAAACCTCAGACACCATGCAAAGCACAGCGACCGAATGTCCTGGGTTGTTAAATAAATCACTGACCCATCTTTTGTCCACTTAGTGAAATAACCATAATGATGATGCCTGAGAGGAGATATCTGACCGGGTTAAATACAGCTCTTTATAAAAGCAAGAGTATCTTCAAATGTGCATGTATTTCAATTTGAGCAGGCTAGAATAAAGTACTGATAGTTATTTAAATTAGACTTACAACCTTCTCTACGCAATGGACTAACTCTAGGACTTCTAAATGAGCAGTAATTTACCAGCAAAAGATACATATTAAGTCTTTCAGAAATAGTTTTGCAATAATCAGAGCAATGATTGAAAGAAATTGAGGTCTGGGAAGTTAGCAGCACTTGCAGCAAATTAATCAATCTCAGGCATTTTGGAGCTGCTCTGAGTACACAGGCGTCAGGGAGCTCTGAGCCAGTCCCCCTTCCTCATACAGGTGGGGATTAAATGGCACTTTCATTTCTTCAATAGTGAAAATAGTCTGTATTATCCAACTTTCAAATATGCCCATTTGTAAGATATTGATTGAAATTCTTACCACTGACATCACTAATAACATCAGCAGGGCCTGGAGTAATTTTGTTTGAAATATCTTATGCAAGCTAAATCCTGTATTAATCGAACATCTCAAAGAAGAATCTACCTTTATACAGCCCATAAGTTTGATTTTAATAATTAACATAGTGTTGACCTTTGATTTCTAGACCACAACCAAGTTAACCCAAATATTTATCAATTTGGAGTACTGTACTAAAACTAAAAATTCTGACTTGTATCATCATATGCTAGCAATATATATTGACAAGCACACGTTAAGTTGGCTAATGAATATACAGATAGCCAAAATAATATACAGATATCCAAAGTTATATCCTATTATTATTGGTATATTCAAGAAGAATTTGATTATGGAAATTTAGAGCTTCATTTTGTTATTTAGACATAGTTCATTTTGTGATATATTCATAATAGCTGAATAACATCATTTAATAAGCCTGTATTTAAATTTTATCTAGAAGTTAATCCAAATAATATAGAATATACCTAATAAATGCAGTAACTAGAAATGCCAGCAAAATTAGAAGTTCTGTGGTCTTAAAATCAAATATCCCAACTGTTAACTGGGTTAACTTGGCCAAATCAAACTAAGGAGCCCAACAATGACGAACATTTTTTCATATATTTAAAGGTTCAAACCTTTGCAAAACTAGGTCTCAAGCCAGTTCACTTTTAAACTGTATTTATAGCACTCTAGTATGGGGAGAGTGGCAGTGCTTGTGCTACCTCTCAAACATGATCTAAAAGGCCAGGCTAGTCATTCACACGGCTGGTTAATAACGTCACTTTTCCTTAGTCAATATGCCTTAAAATATACAACTCTTCTGAAAACATAGTTGAAAGAGGATAAAGATGTAAGATAAAGGAGGTTAAAATCCCTACAGTTTTGAATTTGCATAGGAATTGTCAGTATGCACTCAGGGCACAGTTTGTCTTTAAATGTGTGTATGTGTGCATACCAAGATATCTTAGCTCTCTCCAATGAGAAGATCCAAAAACAATAAACAATAAAATAAATAAAGTAGTAATGAGCATCTCTATGTTCAGATTGTAATTTCTAATGGCCATTTCCCACAGAAAAACAACCAGGATTCCCTGGAAAAATGGCCAATTCTAGGTCTGAAGTAGAAAATGGAAAATATACACCTAGAATATGTCATCACACCAGAAAGCAAAGAAGCTCCCTGAAATGGACCAGGACAGGAGTCACCCATGCGGAGTAAGCCCCACTGGAAGGCTGGGGAAGACATGAGCAGCAATAAAGATATTAAGCGCAATGGACTGAAACACATCAAATGTGTTCAAACACACAAGCTGATGACGACAATGCTGATGATGACAATAATTATAACTACCTTGGTCACTTTTAGGTGATGACAGTAAGTGACTGATAGACCTAGACCATTCTGCAACTCCTAATGAATTAATGAACCAAGGCAATGATCATCAATGGCTGATAATGTTATGGGATCCTTGGGGTGTTGCTTCGCCAGCCAGAAACCTCTGTGGCCAGTGGCACCTTTACCTGAGTTTTGCTCGGGCCCAGTGGGCCCACTTGGCCTGGCAGGCTGCACTCGGCTGACACTACCGGCCTGGATTCCATGCCTGCCAAGGGCAAGTGGGGAGAGGTGAGGGGTGTGGGAGTGAGCGAGCATGGGATCTGGCCACTGAGCACAGCCAGGCACACTGGCTGTGGTGGGATGGGCAGCTCCAGGTGCCAGCATGGGCACCAGCTCCCTGCAAGAAGCTTCCAAGGCTGGCAATGGGGAACGTGGTGGCACCCAGAAACTTCAGACACCAGGAACTGCAGAGCCACGAAGAGGGTGTCACAGCCCTGGCTCAGGGAGCTTCTAGGTCTGGGATCCCTGAAGGGCTGTAGGTCTTCTCTCCTTCTCTCTTTCTTGTCACCCACAACGTGGTGAGCAAGGAGCATGTTTCAGCCCTGCTTGTGTTATAGCCCTTGCAGCCCTGTCATTTGGTGGGTCCCGAGTTCTTGTCCTGTGTCTAGGAAGAATGAGGTATGCAGACAAGTGGAGGGTGAGTAAGGTGAACAGGAGCTTTACTGAATGACAGAATAGCGCAAAGGAAACCCATAGTGGTCAGCTTTGCTCCACAGTGAGGGTGTCCCAACAAGTGTTTAGCACTCAGCAGAGAGGAGACCCTTGAGTGGGTAGCTCCTCTACGCAGGCAGGTCATCCAGTCAAGTGCTCAGCTCTCAGCAGAGAGGAGACCCTGGAGTGGGCAGCTTCTCTCTCCAGGCAGGTTGGCCTGAGTGCTCGAGTCTGGCTGAGTCCATGGATTTCATGGGCTTCAGAGGGGAGGAAGTGTGTGCTGACAGGTTCATGGGTGGCCATGGGTGGGCATCAAAAAAGCACGATAATTTCCCACTCCCGAACTGCAGGACTGACAGCTCCCAGGCTTCAGGCCTTCCCTGGCTTGAAGGTGGGACTTCACCGGGGAACTCCCCCATCTGCCCTGGAGCCTGTCTGCCTCCTGTTCATGGTACTCAGGCTGTTCATGCTGAGGGGCACCTGCAGGCCAGTGCCAAACTGCCCTCAACACCCCCTCAGCCTTCCTCCCATGCTTGTCAGTGCCTAAAGTCAGGAAGGGGCTGAGGCAGCAGGGGGCTGGCATGTCAGTGCTGCCCTGGGTGCACACACACCTGGCTGGGTTGCGACAGCACCTGGGTTTGGCCTCAACTTTGGTCCAAGATTGAAGCGGGCACTGGGAACAGGGAGAGGCCAGGCAGTGGAAGCAGGTACTTTGAAGCCTGCAGGTGCAGGGGTGTCTTCCTGGGTCCCTGAGAGTGCAAAGATGCCCAGGTCCACAGCCGTGGCTGGGTAGCTGCAGCTGCACCTGGGAGGGCAGGGCTCCTGCCTGCTCCCAGCCTCTAAGAGCACAGGGATGCTGGGTCTGCAGCCATGGCTGGGCAGCCGTAGCTGTGCTCAGGGAGCATGAGGTTCCTGCCCTGCCAGCTCAGCAGTGGGTGGGGCTTCTACCTGTTCCCAGTTCCCGCCGGCCCCATGAAGCAGGCAGCCCCAACCATGGCCATCTCTGTCTTCCTTTCTCATGGGATAGCCTCAGATACTTGGAAGCAAGAAGAGCAAGTGAACCTTCCGCTGAATATAATAAAAGAAGAAAGAAGGCTTTCCCAGAATGTATGGTTTGTAGGGCCAAAGGAAGCAGACCTTAAGATTAGTGGTGATGCCCTTCCTTCTCTTCTGCCCTCCAGACTGACATAACCTGACCAGTAGTTTTAAAAGTCCAATTTCAGACACAGGGTCTACTTTAGGGTGGAGGGTGGGAGGAAGGTGAGGGTCAAAAAACTACCTAACAGGTATTATGTTCGCCACCTGGGTGACAAAACCACTTGTACACCAAACCCCAGCAACACAAAATCTACCCATGTAACAAACCTGCATGTGTACCCTCTGACCTAAAGTAAAAGCTGGAAAGAAAAAAATAAAAATAAAAAGTCCAATTTCAAGTCGAGGCCAGGAGACCTCAAGGTTGCTATGGAGGAAGGGGCTCTCTACTGCCCTACCTGTTCCTGCCACATCCTACAGCACCTGTTGCTTACATCTTTTTTTGGCTGAGTTAGGTAATATCACAAAGGAAAAATTATTAATTAATTTCTTCTAGAGTATCCCTAGACATGTTATACTGTTTCATCAATATAAAAGAAATGTTTATTTTTAAATAAAGGTAATCCAAAATCATATTAAGTTAAAACATAAGGTATACGCCTAAAGGTTTTCAGTAGCTTCAGTCTGATTGTTCAGTATATTATATAAATATAGATATAGATATTTAACTGACTAAAACAATAATGGATGTGATTTTAACTACTCAAAATTTTTTAGAGCAAATGGTTCCCATAGCAACTAAAGACAGTTCTCCTTTATGCATTTCTAGTATTTTCTGGAATGCTAAGTGATGTTAAATTTCTGCTTTAATATATATGGCATAAAATACCCAAGTTAAGCTTGTGAAGGGAACCATAATTTTACTTCTTTTCATATCATTTTGTGGCTTTTATACATAATAACAAAATTGTTCTGAAATACAGTTGTGATTTTTTTCCTTATAATCAACAAATGAAACTAAAAGCCACCTAGAAAGGTTGACCAAAAGCATATATCCATAACACGAAAGCCAAGGCAACATCGCATACATACAAAAACAACTTTAATTGTACATTCTGATCAATGCTATCATTTAAATTACATGATACTTATGAATTCATGAGGAACTATCTATGTCTTTTTCTGCAGTACCAAACATGCATTATGGTTACGATACAACATAGACGGCCTGGGTTCAAATCCGAGCTCTTGTGATTAGCAATGCACCATTGGAAAAGTCATTAAAGAAGAAGCCTCAGCCGCTTCTTCTATAAATGGACATATAATAAAATTCTTGTAGGGATCAATGAAAAAAATGCCTGAACATCACCTACCAGAGTAACTAGCACATAGCAGTGTTCAGTAAATGTAGTTGCAATTACTTTATTTCAAACACACCTGCTGAAGTCAGTAATATAAACACTATTCATATAATTTTTAATTTATTCATTCAAAAGCCAAATTCTATGGTAGATCAGTGAAACTGTTCCCATTAAAATCGTTGTAGGTTATAAAAATCTCAAGGTTTCCCTCTTTTCTCTCAGAAAAAGTTTTAAAATTATCTGAGCTCAAAAACAAAATGTGAGCAATTTATTAGACTGGAGAAACATACTTTTTTCACGATTGCGTAGCTCATACCCAGCTTGGTGGAATTATATGTCAAACTCTCAAAAGAAAAAAAAATATATCAATCTCTAGGCCAACAGCTAAAAAACTGTTAATTCTAAGTAAGTTTTTTTAAGAAAATTAAACTCCTCAAAGGAAGAGCTCAAATGCAATTACATTCTTTACAAAAGGTGGATGGCGTAGGTTTAATTCATCTATTACTATGACACAGGTGTTGCCATTGTGCAAACTCAAATGGAATATCCTTATTAAAGGTATATTTCTTATGTTCATGGGGATCATGGAAAAAAATAAAGGTGTATGTCTATAACGTTTAATGTGGATGCCATGGCAAGAAAGTTTTTACAGGAAGAATTAGGACAGAAGTTTTATGACAGAATAAGAAAACCTAGGCAAAGGGTACAAGAAATGAAGATTTAGGAAAGATGATATATTGACCATATTTGCTTCTAAAATTACTCCAACATATGCCTGTTTTTATTAATCAGTTTTTGTAACTCTGCATGATATTTGCTATATAGCCTGAAGCAGCAGAGGCACCACTACATTCTATGAATTGTTCCTCTCATCAAAGACCATCCTCTGAACAGGAACTGTAGGCCTAAAGCAATCATCCCAGAGAGAAACGATTTCCTCTGTGCTTGTTTTCCTGCTATAACTACAAATCTACTTTTGATGCTCACCTGAAGGAGCTACACGATTTGTTTGGGTAGCCAGTAAGCCCCGTGCATTAGTAGGTATTCACTGAGCATTTTGCTATGTGACAAGCACTAGTCTAGGTGCTCGGTTGTGCCAGTGTTTTTAACAGTATAGCAGTCCCCCCTGTTCCATGGGAGATACATTTCAAGACACCTAGTGGATGCCTGAAACCATGGATAGCTTCTGTCATGTCTTGCACACACAAACTTAATGCCTCCTTGTATATCTTAACTAAGCATTTACCATGCACTGTGGCTGTAAACTTTTGCAGTGTGGGGTACAACAGCAAAACTAGAATGAATTTCTTTTTCCTTCTTCACAATTTGAAGTATAGAAGATTCTTTCTTACTGCAGATCTTAGCAAGCAGTGCATACAATTTTTTTCTTTCCTTATTAGGTTGAGCACTTTCACCTTTTCACTTGAAGGAAGCACCCTTTATGCCTTCTCTTTGGCCAAATCCAAATTGCCATCATCACTACTCCTGTGCTTTGGGGCAATGGTTAAGTAAAGGAAGGGTGACTTAGACATAAGCACTGTGATCCTGAGACAGCCTATCTGATAACCAAGACACCTCCTTAGTAACTACTGGGTGGGTAGTGGGATTTGGTGGACAAAGGGATGATTCGTGTCCTCAGTGGGACAGGGTGGGTCACAGTAACTTTTCACTGTGCTCCTCAGAATGGTGCGCAATTTAAAACTTACGAATTGTTTATCCCTGGAATTTTCCATTCGACATATTCGGACCACATTTTCATCGACCACAGGTAACAGAAACCATGGAATGTGAAAATCTCGGATAAGAGGGGACTACTGTACTTTACAGGAACATCATCTGATTTCCTTTTCTATTTGTATAAACTAATGCATATTATGGAATCATTTTAAAAGGCTATTCTGGTGCATTACTTATAATAAATGCCAAACTCTGCTTGCAAAACAGTAAAACTCTCAATTATATTGTGCTGTGATGGATTTTAAGGTTCTAAATTTAACACAGGTAAATCACAGTAAATCTGAGACTATCAGGTTAAAAGGCTAATATTTGAGATGCAAGATCACTCAGTGAAGAAAAATGTCCAAGAGAAAAAATTCATGCATTTGTAAATAAATAACAATACTTATACGTAAGTATAAACATGTACATATATATACAGCATAAAAATATTAGACATAGAAAACTGACTTTCAATAATAAAATGGAGTTACCTATAATAAACATAAAAACAGGACATACAACTGCACTAAAGTTTCCTACATTTTCTGGGCTTCTGTTTTCTCATCAATAAAATTAGGAATTTAATTTGAAGATTGCTCCAAATTCAGAGGTTACATAATTGTGTAATTTTAAAAAGTAAGATATTTAAAAATGGTATGGACCTCTAATGTCTGTGAAGAGAAAGGGGTTATTTTCCAGGTTTCCACTGCCAACTGCTATTCACTCAACATGCACACCTCAACCCCTAGCCCGATCAAAGATCTGTTCATCCTTTGTTGAAAAGACATCGCTCCTCCCCACCTCCGTCTTCTGCTCTTTGTCCTGGAGGCAGAACCTTTGTATTTCCCACCCACTCTGAATGTGATGTGGTTGCTAACAAGAGTAAGGAATGCAGGAACCTCTACAACGATTACAAGAAATGAATTAAAGAGCAGAAGTTACAAAAACACCAAAATGGGACCCCAGGCAGGGGAAGAGGAAGGCAGTGGCCCCCATGCCACAGGTCTTGTAACTGCACGTGCATGAGTCATCTATAGGTACATAAACACTAGCTAGCTTTGGTTGTCACCTTCATTTACTGGAAAGTATTATAAATAGAAAGTCCTGAGAGAAACAAGCAAATGTAGGCAAATAATATTTGGAATACTGAAGAAAGAACAATAAAGGTTTTAATACAACCATACATAGCTTAAAGGTCAGTGACTACATAAAAAATATACAACATCAGAAGTTTCCCATCAGCAAACAAAAATTATTTATTTATTTTTATTTATTTTTTTTGAGATGGAGTGCAGTGGCACGACCTCGGCTCACTGCAACCTCCGTCTTCTGGGTTCAAGTGATTCTCCTGCCTCAGCCTCCTGAGTAGCTGGAACTACAGGCACGTGCCACCACACCCAGCTAAATTTTGTATTTTCAGTAGAGACAGGGTTTCACAGTGTTGGCCAGGATGGTCTCGATCTGATCTCATGATCCACCCGCCTCGCCCTCTCAAAGTGCTGGGATTACAGGCGTGAGCCACTGCACCCAGCCAGGAAAGTACTTTCAAAAGTATAAAAGTGTACAGAAAGTATAAAAAGAAAATCTCAAATTCCATTTTCTCTTTTCAGTGTTATATATATATACACACACATACACACAGTATATGTATACAGACTCTGAGATATTTTCAAAATGTGGGCTCAAAAAGTGATCGGAAAGTTGATAGCAAAAATTACAGTAATATTTTGGGTGCTTGAATGATTTCCATAAATACACTTAATTTTAGTATCTCACACTGTTGCAGTCCATGTTTATATGAATAGATTGCCATATCCGATAACATATCACAAGTATCTTCAAGAACTGCATTGCATATAGGTTTTTCGATACAAGAAAAGAGTTCTACAGATGTTGTCTTCCTACTGTCTGGAAAATTTTTTAAAGTATTTTGTAGCTGTAACAATGGATGCGCTCACACACTGGGTCTTATTCTATTGTTCAGTGTTCTAGAGAAAACAATCCCACTTGGCAACATAACCTGTGTGGTCCACAGATGAGACTAAGAAAATATAAACAGATGGGACACATCTGTTAATCATAAACATTTCTTCATTAGTGTCATCATCAGATTTATTTATGTTACGTTATTGTGAAAGACTCTGACAAGGGTTATATTTAATCTATATTTAAAAAAATCAAAACCTTGGCCATTTTCACAGGTATGGATCAATATGACATGTAATACATATAAGCATTATTCTCCACGGTCAGGATGGCATCTTGATATTAACGATGTAATATTGGTCACACCCAAATTCTTCTATCAAAGCGTAAGTGCATAATGCCTATTCATCTACCTTCCAAATTCAACAAGACGGTATAGTAGAGTGGAATTACTTAAAGGTGAAATAAAAGTAAATAAACAGAGTTGTATTATTGCCAGCTATGTCATTTTTCTTTGTGACCCAGGACAATCCTAAACTTCCAACTCCTCTCCTACAAAACAGATAAACTACCATGGGATACAACCATGAAACTTTGTGCAGAATACCTATTGTGGGCCTCAAAAGACTGCAACACAAGTAGTAAAAATTATTGTAAATAGGTCGGGCATGGTGGCTCACGTCTGTAATCCTAGCACTTTGGGAGGCTGAGGCAGGTGGATTGCTTGAGCCCATGAGTTTGAGACCAGCCTAGGCAACATGGTGAAAACTTGTTTCTACAAAAAATACAAAAAATTAGCCAGGCGTGGTGGTGCACACCTGTAGTCCCAGCTACCCAGGAGGCTGAGGTGGGAGGATCATCTAAGCCCAGGTGGTCGAGGCTGCAGTGAGCCGAGATCATGCCACTGCACTCCAGCCTAGGTGACAGAGTGAGACCCTGTCTCAAAAAAATATTGTAAATGATTATATTCAAAAACACCAATGTACCCCCAAACAAAGATGTATTATTAATTTCTAAATATTGACTCACTCTTGAGAGAGATTCGAATCACAGAAAAAACTAAAAATAAGTTCTTTTCTTCAATTTTCTGCCTGGATCTCAGGATTATTTTGAGGACCCAAATGAGTTTACACGCAGACAGGTGTTAGTGTATTACAACTCTAGATTAGAAAGACCTGGTCCATGACGAAAGGTTTACATGTCTTCACAACCTCTAAAGAATGGCCTGAGAAAATGTTCAAGGGGGAGTGAGGGGTCCTGGGCAAGAGGGCAGGAAGGGCTGTGCAAAACCAGCATCTGCTGAAAACCTTCATCACTACTGGAAACTGCTTTGTACACATATAGATTAATAAAAACCACCCTTGCAGGTGAAGGACACGGGTCTTATTTCATAAGCTATTAATAAAATAAATATTTCCCCACAAAATGCCTACCCAACCAGGGAAAATAAACTATTTAACAGTAAAATTATTCTAACATCACAAAGATTCACTAACCAAATAGTGTCCTGATTCCAGGATAAAGTAAGTTTCAGTAAAAAGCTCAAAGTCACAACAGTTCTATCTGTGTCATCTCCTTCTTGACAGTGCAGTGTAGAAAGCTGCAGGGCAATAAATGGTCACTGAAGACAAGAGGGATCAGAAAAGACTCAGCAAGAGAAAAAGAAAGGCATTAAGGGACCGACTGTGAAAACAACTACCAACACTATCATTCAAATCTAATGATAAAAAATTCAAAGATCAGTACATGGAAAATTAAACGTTGGGGTCAAACTGAGGCAACTGAATACAGGTACCAGTTATACGTTATGTCTGCCTTCTTTCTTTCCTGATTTGGAATGTGTGTTGTATTTTGCTTCACACTAGTAATTTCCAACCCTGGGTGCACACTGGAATCACTTGGAGAGTCTTTAATAAAACATTGCACGCTGGGCCCCACCCTAGACCAACTAAATGAGAATCTGGAAATAGACAAGACATTTGTGAAAAAAAACAAACCAAAACAAAACAAAACCCTTCCAAGTTGTTCTATAGTAGAGTCAGGGCTGAGAACTTTGCATTTAGACCCTTTGTTTCTCAAACCCCAAAATTGTAAGTAGCTTTCTCCATACCACATGACAAATTATCTCTAAAACAAAGTTCCTGGAAGTGTAGGAAGTAGTGAAAGATTCCCAACCCAAATAAGTGCTCAAGTTTAAGCAGGAGCACACCAAGTCCAGGACATTTGCAAAAATAAAAAGAGCAAATCATGTCCTCAACAAACCTTAAATTCTTGGGAATATCTACGATGACTCTGTTAAGGCGAGAGCTTAGACTTAATATAGTATTTATATTGTATTCTCTAGACTTAATATAGTATTTATATTGTATTCTCTCAAGTAATATCATAAATATTAGGAGCAAAATGTATTTTTCCACAAATAATTAAGATTTCTAGAGATAAATCAAAGGAACAAATAGTTTCATTTTTAAAAGGTGCTTAATACTCAGTGGAAAATGTCAATAGAAGATGTTTGTCTCATCATTAATTACCACAGATGGCCAATCTTGATTGTGTTTAATACCAAATAGCCATTATCTGAGAAAACAATTCTGAATTTTAACATCAAGAGTTTAAAACAATTGGGATGTAGGTTAAAAAGAGAAAAAAATTTTGAATACTGAGGACAGTTTTCACAAGCAGCAAAAAACTCTTAAGTTAGCAGTTACAAAACTTTTACAGACAAAGAAGAAAGTAAAGATGAACTTGGAATATACAATATAATCCTCTGCATACACTTCCTGGCCAGCAAAGTCTCTAAAAGGGACAGTAGGGTATGAAAAAATAGAGTGACACTGGGCAGAGGGGTGGAACATCCTGGCAGAGAAAACAACAAGAAGCCTCTCCAGAATGCATTTCCCATCTGACAATGCATTGCTGATTAATCTTGGGACACACACTCAAATGTCTCCCATTTTCCCCAGAAAGAGAAGAATAAAAATACTATGGGGCTGGGTGCAGTGGCTCACACCTGTAATCCCAGCACTTTAGGAGGCCAAGGCAGGAGGATCACTTGAGGCTAGGAGTTTGAGACCAGACTGGGCAACAAGGGAGAATCCATCCCTATAAAAATGACAAAATAATTACTCAAGCATGGTGGCATGTGCCTGTTGTACCAGCTACTTGGGAGGCTGAGGCAGGAGGATCACTTGATCCCAGGAGGTTGAGTGAGATGGTACCACTCTATCGCATCCTGGGCAACAGAGAGAAACCCTGTCTCTAAGACAAACACAAAACAAAACAAATGACTACTGATTTACATTGCAGTGATTAAAAGGAATGAAGGATTTAAAAATTACAGAGTGTCACACGAAGTCTCCCATCACAATCATAATTACACTGTGAGGCATGACAGGAGGTGGAGAGATGGCACGTGCAGAGACAAGGCCAGCACACATGATGGAGCGGAAGCCAGTGTGGAGCACAACCGCTTACACAGAAGGGTTAAAACCTGAAGGACAGTTCAACTCAGTAGCAAACTAAAAATAGATAATACTTTAAAAAAAAACCCACACAAAACACGGAAAGATAAGGACAAAAAATCAACACCACTCAAGATGAAAAATGAGCAGCCTCCAGATTAATGCTTAAAAGGAAGAAACAAGAATGCAACTGGAGAATACCAAGGCAGGGGAAACCCCAAACCTAGAGCTTAAAGAAGTGGGTGGCATTCTGGTTAGAAGGGACAGGCAATTTACTCCCACTCATTCTGTCAGGATTCCTGAGAGCATGGATGTATCCACGCAACCCTCTGCCATGCAAAACACATATGGTGGAATTTGAATAATTACAAAACAAGTCACACAATTGATCACTACACCAAAAAAATATAATTTAAAAGCTCAAAAGTAAAATATGTATTATTAATTTCTAAGTTTAAGCTTACAGCTTGGAAATTCAAATGACAAAAAGGCCTATGAAGTGTTCTGTAGTGTGTATGTGTGTAAGAGAGAGAGAGAGAGAAAGAGACTCTTTAGATTTTTCTCAAGAGGAAGACTTAGGAGAAGAGTGCTATATTTTGTAATTTAATAAACTGCCATATAAGTAATTTGACAATCAGATCTTCCAAGCAAGATGACTAAGCATAAGCAAAGGAAAAAAAAAAGAAATTCACAAAAGGTGTTTAAACAAAAATAATTAGCTTTTATAGATTACTAAGTAATCTGGCTACTTATTAACAAAGAAGGAAACTCTTACACTAGGACCTGAGTCTGTTTCTCTGGGTTCCTCCTCCAGGGGGAGTGTATTCTTCCCGCTGGACTCTCATCAACTGATGAAAATGAGTTACTGTACCTGTAACCAGAGCCTGTCTCCTGCCACGGTCCTGCCGATGGCATTGCACTGGAAGGTAGCAAACTGGCCAGCATTAACTTCCACATTCTGAATCCGCAGGAAGTGAGGAGTCCTGGCTACATAAAGAAAAAGAATGAAAGATATTAAAAGTGGAGATTTGTAACTAATATATGTCTTCTTCAATCTATCTGAAATTTTTGGCCTTTCAATTTTGTTCACCTTGGGAAAAAAATAATGCTTTTGCTTATATGAGCTTTAAAGATTTAACTATAATTTTTAAAAAATCATAAAAGGTTTTGGTATGTTGTGTAAAAGAATAACAAAAAGCCAAGCATTCTGGAATAGAATGAAACAGAAAGGAGATATTTTATTGTTCCTGCTGTGCAAATTATCATAGCTCAGCAGTCTTCTTGTAATAACAGATCTGTATTAATAAAGATTATACTGAAACCTAATTGATGTTTTGAACAAAAACATATTAGATATTTATACCAGCAACATGAAAAGAACAGTAAGAAGTTAAATGATGTTGTCAAGGAAGCTTTTCAAGCCAAGTACACAGCTGTACATAACATATATTTTAATACAACTAACTGGTATGCAGCATTACTTATGTAATATTTTTCAGCTACCAAAAATACTACTCCTTTAGACACACTCTGTGAAATGATGCTGAGACTGCCATAGCATGGCAATGTTTGCTGATTCTTATTTCCAATTCAAGAACAAAGAAGGATTCCAAATGGTGAACACCATTGTCTCGTAATGTACATTGTCCATATGGGACAGCTGTTTAAATAAAGGATTATTCTATTTGGTATGAGAAGCACAGGCCAATTTCTGCATCACACTGAAAACAGGTGTCCAGGAACTAGGATGGTAAGTCAGGACTTAAATTTTATGAAAATTCTACTTTTAGGAAAACATTCCCTTATTATAACAATGATAGAGTGAAAGAGTAACAAAGCGGGAAGGGCGGGCACAGCAGAGTGCTTCCCACAGAAGAGGTGGGAAGCAAAGAGGATGATCATACTTTCTGGGAGAGACAGATAAATCTGGATAATAACTAGAATACATCTGTCATGTCTTGCCAGCTTTTCCCCACTGCAAATGTGTCTTTAGCCATGTCTAGGCAGCTTCAAAAAAGGGTGCCCCACTACTGGGTAGCAAAAGATTACAAACTAGTGCTCATATTAGCCTGGGCAGAACGTAATTAGGAATGGAAGTTGAGTTACTACTTCAGAACAAAGAACAAAGAAAAACTTAATTTAATGTCAAAAACACACAGGAAAGCCCCATTATTAATTTGGAGGCCACTAATAATTCAGACAAAGTATTCATGATGCTCAGCATGCAAAATGTTCTAAATAACTTCCAACAAAGCAATATAACCATGGACCATTGTTTCTTAATACTAATATATTAACATACAACTCTATGATCTCTGCTTTTCACTGACTTAATCAAATTACCCCTTGCTCAAGAATAACATAATTATGTGTTTTTAAAAGATCTCTGTAAAAAGTCCCTAAATGAATTTCTCTTTTAGTCTTTGTTCCTGAAAAAGTCAAAGACCCATTGTTTTTAGAAAATGGAACAAGGTAACCTTTATTGGGTACTTATGTGCCAGAAACTTTTCCATTGAGTACTCACAAATGTTCTGTGAGGGAGATATTTTCTCCATTTCCAAGATGGGGAACACTTATGGGTACTCGGCTAGTAAGTGTAAGAAAAAGAACAAACTCCAGTATATCCAGTTCCAAACACCAGGCTCGGTTTACGAAGCCACAGTGCCTCTCCCCAGTCTTCCCACCATCTGTGCCTTTCCTTATCTCTTCATCCCACTTGCAGTGGCTCCCCTGGGTCTGCCTGCGGGAATTTTCAAGGCATTTCTCAAATGCTGTTCCTTCCATGAAGCTTCTGTAGATTCGCTCACCTTGTGGTTAGGCCTTCTCATATCACAACGGCCACAGCGCTTGATGCAACAGAACTTGATGTTATTGCCTCACACACACCAGATACTCATTATCATCATTAAATTCATATTACTTAAAATTATTAAAACCACACACCTATCCTTAAAGACTGTTCATTTTAGATTTCAATTTCTGTAGAATTCTACTCTCTCACTCTCATCTGATACTAATGAAATGTTACCATATAAAAAACTTTATAATCATTATAATTTTAGGTTTACCTACACCACAAGTCCCCAACATGAATAGAGTTCACTAAGAATTTTAAGATTTAACTCAATTAATAGGAATATATTAGAAGCCAAAAGCTGTTTTCTTGTCAAGGAAATTTAAACAAATTTCTTCTAATAAATCTATTTTAGTACATGTGTCATTAACTGGAAACATTAAAAAAAAAATCCCCAATGAAATAATTCTAAGCATACTCCCAAAGCTGTGCAAGCTGAAGCTGGATGACTTGATAAAACTTCAAAAGATTAATCACCACCACTGTGTGGGCCACTCAGAAAGCCCACTGGAATACCTGCCTCTTCCACATTCTGCTCCAGGGAGTAACCGTGGCTGTGACACTACTATCATCACTGAAGACGCTTCAAATCCAACACCCGGAAATCACAACTGGCTGCCTTCTGGACTCAGAATCTGAGTTTATAGTTTGCTCCAACCATTATTCTTTGGTTTCTTTTTGTTTCCTTGTTCTAATCTAAATTCGCTCTCTTTTATAGATCTCCTACCTTGCAATTTATAACACAAATGTCTCTGTGCAGCAATCAACCCACTTTCTTTTTTTGAAGGAACTTCTACATAGGGAAAATATGGGGACCCATTCAGATCCCCAGAGTTGGTATACAGATTATTTTAAAGCGAAAACATTTGAGCAAAAGAAGATGCAGAAAGAAATCTTATCTGAACTTCAAGTAGTTGACTAAAACAGAGCTTTCCCAGAAAAAATAGTTGCCATTAACTCCCCTGTAAGGGAGTTGTCTAATTCAGCTCCCAGGTAGACAAACTGCCTGTTGCCATTACCATCAAAAAGCCTGATAGAACTTTCTACATTTTCCCACTGAAGCCCTAAAACCACTCCCCAATCTGTTGTTAAATTTAGAATATAAACCTTTATCTCTGGTTATTTAGTGAGTTTTCCATTGCTGGGAACTCTGGCCTGTGAAAATAAACTTTGTCTTTTCTTCAATTAATCTGTCTCTTGTCAGTTAATCTGCAGGTCCCCAACCACTGGACCCAAATCAGAAAAGGAAAAGTTTTCCTTCCAATAATATCTCAGGACAATGCCTTGAAGCCTCATTCCACATGTTGACCAACCCCCGCCTTCCATCTCCCTGTGGAGTGTTAAAGGCTGAAGTTATCTGGCACACTCAGAACAACAGCTTCTCTCCCTGGTGCTGGTCTCTCCAGTGGATTTCCCAGACACCTAATCCTGCTCTCCCCCAGCTACAGGTTACTACAGCAAGCTAGGTCTCTAACACAAGGTGTCTGGGTATGTAGCCATTTCTCAGGATAACTTGGGTTAAAGGGGTATTGCACTTGTGGCCACTATTCTAAATTTTACCCCGCTCAGTTAAGCTGGTCAGTTCTGAGCCTGTGCTGAAGGGTTGTTAAATATTTTCAGTAATGACTCCTGGTGTATCGCAGCAGAATTATGCTACTAAAAGGCAGTGCTATTGGCACCTAGAAAGCAGAGGCTAGAGACACTGCTAAAATGTGCAGGATAGCCCCCACAACAAAAAATTAGCGGGTGCCAAAATCTCAATAGCACCAAGGTTAAGAAACCCTAATACATATCATACATAAACAAGTTTACTGAAACATCCCCCATTATTGAACACTGAGGTTTGTTTCCACTACATATAATGCTAAGATAAAAGTTTTCATAATTAAAACCTTTTTTTCATAAGTTAAACTATTAGAAATTACTAATTAAAAAATACATGCATTTTTGCCAGTTCTGAAATGGTGGCATAGAAGCAAGTTGGCTTCACTCACTTCCACAAAAAATAAATAAATATACAGCACAGAGATTATCACCAGCAATACCCAAGAACTCAAATATGAGGATGAGACTATTCCAGGAGCCAGAGACATGAAAAATTTCTGAGCAGATGGAAGAAAACCAGACTTCAATATCTGTGAAACCCCAACCCCCAATCTGCCCAGCAGAAAGCATCCGGAAAATTTCCTCTGACTCATAATTTCTACATTGGAAAAAATGAGGTCAAAGTGGGTAAACAATTTCCCCACTATTGTGGATTGCCTGGCAGGAAATCTGTCCCTTCCCCAACCCAATGGAAGCATCGAAAGTGCCTGAAGGGAGAAATATCCCTAAGGACAGAGAAAAAGGTATGGGGCAGCAGGACTGCCACCCCAGCATTAGAAACTTTCTCTGTAACTTGGCCAAAGGGATACCAAATCAGAGTGGCTGTTAAGCAGCACCTCACTGTAGGAGAATTGTTCATCCTTTCTGCACAAACCCTTAGCCAGCCTTCCCACACTACTGGTATATCCCTTTTGGGACCTCCCAAATTCAGGGAAAGTAGCACTCTCATTGTTTACCATAACTGAGGCAAACTTTGGCTTAAGGTGTCATCTAGTGCCAAAAATTAGGCAGTAACCTAGCAGAGGAAAAAAAGGGAAATCAACAGGTAAATTACAAAGAAGCTCTAAGCAAAAATGTCCAATAAAAAACAAAACAAGCCAGACTGGGAAGACTGGAATAAATAACCAACCCTTCAATGCAAAGACATAGACATACATCCACAAGAAACAAAAACAAATGAGGAACCACAGCTTCTACAAATGGACAAAGCAAGGAACCAGTGACTGACTTGAACAAGATGGTGATATGTAAACTTTATAACCAAAAACTCAAAATAGCCATTTTAAGGAAATTCACTGATCTCTAAGAAGCCACAGAAAAGCAATTCAGAAACTTATCAGAGAAACAAACAAACAAAAAAAAAAACAGAAATCTTGAAACTAAGAAATACATTTGCTGAATTAAAAAATTCATTAGAGGCTGGGTGCGGTGATGCACGCCTGTAATCCCAGCACTTTGAGAGGCCGAGGAGGGCAGATCATGAGGCCAGGAGTTAGAGACCATCCTGGCTAACACAGTGAAACCCTGTCTCTATTAAAAATACAAAAAATTAGATGGGCGTGGTGGCAGCCACCTGTAGTCCCAGCTACTCAGGAGGCTGAGGCAGGAGAATGGCATGTACCCGGGAGGCAAAGCTTGCAGTGAGCCAAGATTGCGCCACTGCACTCCAGCCTGGGCGACAGAGCAAGACTCTGTCTCAAAAAAAAAAAAAAAAAAATTCATTAGAGGCTCTTAACAACAGAATGGGTCAAGCAGAGGAAACAATCAGTGAATTTGAAGACAGCTATTTGAAAATTTACAGCCAGAGAGGCAAAAAGAAAAAAATGAAAAGGAAAAAGATTATCTACAAAATACTGAAAAATACCTCAAAATATCAAATTAAGAATTATTGGTGCTCAAGAGGTAGTTGAGCAACAGCAAGGGGCAAAAAGCTTACCTATTACAGAAAACTTTCCAAAACATGAAAGAGATAAATATCCAGGGACAGAAAGTTCAGAGAACACCGAACAGATTCAACTCAAATAAGGCTACCCCAAAAGATATAATGATTAGACTCTCAAAGGTCAAAGACAAAGAGAGTATCCTAAAAGTAGCAAGAGAAAAGAAGCAAATAACATATAAAGGAATCAGGGTTCATATGGCAACAGAACTCAATGAAAACAGGAGTGTATAAGAAGACATTTTCAAAGTGTGGAAATTTTTTTAAAATTGCCATCCAAGAATACTGCAGCCACTAAAGCTATCCACAGAAAAATAAAGGTCAGATAAAGTCTTTCCCAGACAAACAAAAGTTGAGAAAATTCATCACTATTAGATCTATCTTACATGAAAGGCTAAAGGGAATTCTTCAATCTGAAAGGAAAAAAACACTAATGTGCAACAAGAAAACATGTAAAAGTATATAAAACCCACTGATAATATTAATATACAGACAAATCCAGAATATTCTAACACTGTAGCTGTGGTGTGCAATCTATTCATAACTATTATGAAGCCCAAAAGACAAATCTATCAAAAACAGTAATAGGTATGGCAACCTGTTAAGAGATAGGCAATATAAAAATATGCAAATTGAAACAACATAAATTCAAAATGTGAGAGGGATGGAGTTAAAGCATAAAAGCATTTTTTTCATTTTTCTGTCCTTTTATTTGTCATCAAAGATAAGTTGTCATCTCTTTAAGATAACTTATATCTATAAGATATGTTTTATAAGCCTAATTGTAACAACAATGCAAAAACCTATAATAGATTCATCACATATAAAAAACAACAAATTAAAACACGTGACCAGAGAAAATCATTTAACTACAAAGTAGTAAGAAAGTTAGAAAGAGCTACAAAACAACCAGAAATTAAGCAACAAAATGGCAGTAGTAAGTCTTTACTTAATAATGACATTGAATGTAAATGGAGCAAATTATCCAATTAAAAGGCATAGAGAGGCTGAACATATAAAAAACCAAGACACAATTAAATTCTTCCTACAAGAAATCCACCTCAACTATAAAGGCACTCACATAGGTAAGAAAAAATGAAGTGGGTAGAAAAAGATACTCCATCTAACTAGAAAACAAAAAAGAGGAGGAGTATCTATGTTTATTTCAGATAAAATAGGGTGCAAATCAAAGACTGTAAAAACAAAAATGGTAATTATATAATGATAAAGGGATTGGTTAAGAGGATAAAACAATTATAAATATTATACACCCAACACCAGAGCTCCCAAGTATATAAAGCAAACATAGATCTAAAGAGAGAGATAAACTGTAATACAGTCATAGCGGGAACATCAACAGACCAATCATTCAGACAGAAAGTCAACAAAGAAACATTAAAGTTAAACTACACGCTACACCAAATAGTCATAACTGACGTCTATAGAACATTTCACCCAAATGCTATGGAATACACTTTCTTTTCATTAGTACATACAAAATTATCCAGAACAGATCTTAGGCCAGAAAACAGGTCTCAACAAATTTTAAAAAGTAGAAATAATATGAAGTATCTTTTCTGACCTCAATGGAATAAAACTAGAAATCAGTAACAAAAGGAACCTCAGTAAATACGCAAACACGTGGAAATTTAAAAACATGCTAGTGAACAACCAATCGAAGAAATTAAGAGGAAAATCCCATAGGTTTAGGTATGTTGTGTTTCTGTTATGATTTGTTTCAATAATTTTTAAAATGACAATACTACTCAAAAATTACAAATTCAATGGAATCCCTATCAAAATATCAATGCCATTCTTAACAGAAATAGAAAATATAATGCTAAAATTTATATGGAACCAGAAAATATTCCAAATAGCCAAAGCAAGCCTGAGCAAAAAGAAAAAAGCTGGAGGCATCATACTACCTGATTTCAAAATGTAGTATAAAGCTTTAGTAACCAAAATAGCATGGTACCAGCATAAAAACAGACACATAGATCAATGCAACAGAACAGAGAACCCAGTAATAAATCTATGCATTTGTAGCCAACTTGTCTTTGACAAAGGTGCTAAGAGTATACAATGAAGAAAGGACAGTCTCTTCAATAACTGCTGCTGGGAAAACAGGAGAACAATATGCAGAAAAAGGAAACTAGCCTCCTCTGTTTCGACATCTACAGAAGTCAAATCAAAATAGACCCAAAGATTTAAATCTAGGACCTGAAGCTATGAAACTACTAAAAGAAAACACTGGTGAAACATTCCAGAACATTGGTCTGGGCAAAGAATTTTTGTGTAAGACCTCAAGAGCAACCAAAACAAAAACAGACAAATGGGACTACATTAAGCTAAAAAGCTTCTACACAGCAAAGGAAACAATCAACAAAGTGAAGGGAGCCCATGGAATGGGAGAAAATATTTGCAAACTATCCATTTGACAGAGGACTAATCATCAGAATATACAAGAAGCTCAAATAACTCAAGCAAAAATACAAATAGTCCAATTTAAAACTGGACATTCAAGTAGCTGTCTTCAGATTCACTGATTCTTTCCTCTGCTTGACCCATTCTGTTGTTAAGTAAGAGCCTCTAATTAATTTTCTCATAAGACATGAAAATTGCCAACAGGTACAGGAAAAAAAAAGTTCAGCCTCACTAATCATCAGAGAAATGCAAGTCAAAACAAAAATGAGCTATCACATTACTCCACTTACGATGGCTTTTATCAAAATGACAGGGAGTAACGGATACTGGTGAGCATGTGGAGAAAGGGGAACCCTTGTACAGAGTTGGTGGGAATATAAATTAGTACAGCCCCTATGAAAAACTGCATTGAGGTTTCTCAAAAAAACTAAACATAGAACTACCATAAGATCCAGCAATTCCACTACTTGGTATATATCCAAAAGAAAGGAAATCAATATATCAAAAAGATATCTGCACTCCTATGTTTATTGCAGCACTATTCATAATTGCCAAAATATGGAGTCATCCTAAGTGTCCATCAATAAATAAGTAAATAAAGAAAATGTAATACACACACACACAAACACAAACACACAAGAACACAATATCTCATATTACATTATGGAATATTATTCAGCCACAAAAAAGCATGAAATCCTGTCATTTGCAGCAACAAGGATGCTACTGGAAGGCCTTATGTTAAGTGAAATAAGCCAAGCACAGAAAAACAAATAGAACATATTCTCACTCTTATGTTGGAGCTAAAATAGTGGATCTCATGAAGATAGAGAGTAGATTAATGGTTACCAAAGGCTGGGATGGATAGGGGGAGTGCGGGTGCAGAATTAAGAGCAGTTGATTAATGGGTACAAATATACACTTATTAGAAATAAAACTTAGTGCTTTAAGATCAACACGGTGACCACAGTTTGCAAAATCTACTGTATATTTCAAAATATCTAGAAGACAGTAACAATTCAAATTTTTCTAGCATAAAGACAATAGTTAAGGTGATGGATATCCCAGTTACACTGCTTCCATTTTTACAAATTGTATACATGTATTAAATTATCACATGTACCCCCAAATATGCACTTATATTATGTATCAATAAAAAAGTATATTTTTTTTAGACAGAGTCTCATTCTGTCGCCCAGGCTGGAGTGCAGTGGCGCGAGCTGGGCTCACTGCAACCTCCGCCTCCCGGGTTTGCGCCATTCTCCTGCCTCAGCCTCCTGAGTAGCTGGGACCACAGGCGCCTGCCACCACACCTGGCTAATTGTTTTTTGTATTTTTAGTAGATATGGGGTTTCACTGTGTTAGCCAGGATGGTCGCGATCTCCTGACCTCGTGATCTGCCTGCCTTGGCCTCCCAAAGTGCTGGGATTACAGGCGTGAGCCACCGCGCCTGGCCAAAGATAATTTTTAAAACACACATTTTAAAAGACATTTGACATAAATTGTCAAACTGCTTTCCATAAAAGCTTATAACAATTCACATTTTTACCATCAGGGTATGAAAGAGCTTTTTCACCACCTTTTCAAAAGTACCTTGTCATTTGCTGCAGCATGGATGTGCCTAGAGTACATACATGATGTTAAGTGATAAAAGCCAGGCACAGAAGGACAAATACCACATTCTCACTCATGTAAGAGAGATCATAAAGTTGATCTCAGAAGTCAAGAGTGGTTACTAAGGGATAGGAAAGGTAGGGCGTAGAGGGACAAGGAGATGCTGGCTAATGAAAACAAAATTACAGTTAGATATAAGTATTAATAAAGTTACAGTGTTTTACAGTACAGTAGGGTGACTATAATTAACAATAATTTCTGGTATATTTGCAAATACCTATTAATAGAAGAGAGGATATGGAATGTTCCCAGCACAAAAAAATGATAAATGTTTGAGGTGATAAGCTAATTAACCCTGACTTGATCATTATACATCGTATACATGTTTCAAAAATCATTCTATACCTCATATATATGTACAATTATGTGTCGATTTATTTTGTTATTATTTAAAATAAAATAACATTTTTTTAAAAAAAGAAAAGGACTCAGCTCTTTCCCCCTCTGTCTGCCACGTGAGGACACAACAAAAAAGATGGAAGTCTGCAACCCAGAAGACGGTCCTCACCATAACCTGACCGTGTTGGCACCCTGATCTCAGACTTTCAGGCTCCAGAACTGTAAGAAGTATATGTCTGCTGTTTATTTTAAAAAATACAATAAGTACTAACTTCTATAATCTTTCTTGAGAAAGTTATAAAATGCATACACTCTATCAGCAAACGTAGGAGTTAAAAAATAATGTGAATATGAGAATTGTCGCTGGTTCTGCTAAAGGTGTGTTCATCTACGGTACGCCCAGTTTTGGAATATCACTTTCTTTTAAAGTTTTGTATCTTAATGGATTTAAGGGATCCAAGTGCAGTTTTGTTCCTTGGATATACTGCATAGCAATGAAGTCTGGATTTTTAGTGTACCCATCACCTGAACTGTGTACATTATTCACCATAGGTAATTTCTCATCACGCACCTCTTTCCCCGTCCCACCTTTCAGGGTCTCCAATGTCTATTATTCTTTTATGTCCATATATACACATTGTTTAGCTCCCACTTGTAAGTGAAAACGTGTAGTTTTTGTTTTTCTGTTTCTAAATTATTTCACTTAACAAAATGACTGTGAGATCAGATTTCTCCAAGAACATGAAAGTCAACTTTCTGCTAATGGTGTAAATTTTTTCAGTAAATATTAAAGGCTTATATAATCTTCCAAGCTTTTAAGATGCCTAGATTCCCCTTGTTTAGTGCTATAAATCCTACAACCATTTTCAGGTGGCAAGCAGCTTAAGGCTGATACTATTTTAAGATTTGGATTTCAGCACATTTGTGTTCAAGCATCAATACTTCCTTCAGTCCTTTACTATCTCTGAATATATGCAAAAATTCTTAAACCTAAATCTTCAAAAAATTTTTTTATTTGTAAAATAGAGATTTTTTAAAAGTACCTATTTCGCAGTGTTGATATAAAGAATAAACAAGTTGATGAAGCCAAGGTGTTCTCTGTGCCTCATACTTAGCCCACAAAAATGTTCCTTACTATTTAAAATAACTGATCTATCACTGGAACCTGGAAAAGAGCCCAAGAAAAAGAGCTCTACAGCCAGAAAAGTGTAGATCCCATGCTGAGCTGTATGCTCTGAATCTTGCCATACTACTTTAATTGTAACATCAGGTGTATACCACCTTTAGAATAGAAATTTCAATCTATCTCATATTCAAAAAGAAACATTCTCTCTCTCTCTCCAAATTTATAGGCCCACTTGTCTCCTGGATACCCTTTCAAAATGCTATGCCAGCTTTCTTCTAAAACCTGTAGGAGATTTAAAAACTAAATATCTTCCAAGAATAACAAACAGGTTCTTAGTACAACCCTCCTATCCTCTCATCGCTTCCATATTCTGTTGCTTCTTACTAAGAAAGAATAGAGGTTTTCATGTATTAATTGATCTCAAATAAGCCTTTGATCCCAAAGCCAAGAATTATCATTGACCAAGATACAAATCGTTTTGTAGATGTTTCATTATTATTGATTCTTCAAAGTCTGCATACAAATACTAGCAACAAAATCAGAGAAGAGTAATTTGTGAGATCAAAGTGCAAACTGAAGTGGAACAAGAGGACTATGTCCTAACCCCCTTTTGCTTTAACTTACATTTTAATGTAATGGCATAGGTTGAAATGTACGGGATGCATGCCCAACCACCAGAATAAAAATAGTTAATATTTCTCTCTATTTGTGTAACATATCATCACAAACAAGGAAGCAAATTGCTGCCAAAAAGAACAGCCTGGTACTGCTTACTCTAACACTGAGAACCAATATATTTTGCAAACATTTTTGGAATTTAACGATGGACATACAACTAAACTTCCCCATCTAGGATATCAATCATTTTAGCTATTTAGAGGTTTACCATTAGCAGCTAACTAATTCTAGCAAGTCTATCACAATGTAGTGCCTAATAATAATAATAATAATAGCTAACATTAATTAAATTCTTAGAATGTGGTAAGCATTGTGATAAATTCTATATGTACATTAACTAATGTAATCCCTATATTTACTCAGTGAGAAAAACATTATTGTTTTCTTCTTATACAAATGAGATTATAGGTCCAAAAAAAGCCAAGTAATTCCTGTGATAGAAGCAGAAAATTTCTCTTAACATGTTTCAGGTCAAAGTCAGTTTTGTTTTCCTTGAAAGGTAAGAATAGGCTTTAATGGAATAATTTTTCAAGTGGAAAAAGAGATTCAACATTCTTATCAGAGAAAACTAAGGTAGCCACTACATATAAATAACTTCTAGAAATCGACTATATCTTAAGAAGAATGATATTCCTTTAGAGAAAAGTCCAAATTGTGTTCCCACATGTTTAAAATGAAAGGTCAATTCTGAGTCCCACACATCTCTCAACCAAAGCACATGAATCTGTCTTTATTCAGCAGAACATAATTCCAAAAACAATTCTAATTTGTGCTTTGTCGCTGTTATTCTTATTTCAATCACACTATTTAATAAATCTTCATTAAAAAATCTAAATTTGGGAGTGGTAAGCAATGTGTGACTACACAAATTAATAAGGAAAATACTATTTTAAAAAATAAGAATAATTTTGAATTTAGGAGGCCATATTATAAACTTTAATATTTAAAGAAATTGCTGACTTATTTTCTATTGCCCAAGTAATAATACAGGACAGTCTTGGATTTTGTATTCAATTTATCCAATATACAGCACATGGGTTTAGAAGGGCTTTATCTCTTTTTTACTGTATTATTTTGTTTTTAAATTGGCATCAAAATAATGGGGCATGATTCTGTATAATTGTAAGATTTCAGAATTGAAGGCATCATATATCCCAGTAACTTCGTATAATGTTTCATTACTACATGCCAACATATTAAAAAAGATTATACACCATGCCTAAGTGAGATGTGTTCCAGGACTGCTAGGTTGTTTTAACATCCCAAAATCAATCAATATAATATGCCAGAATATAGGATGGAAACCACATAATAATCTGATAGAGAAAAAGGATTTGCTAAAACCCAACAGCATTTCTTGATAAAAACATCCAACAAACTAGGAAGAAAAAGGAACTTTCTTCCTAAAAACAAGCATTTACAAAACACCACAGCCAACATCATGCTAAAAGACTGAAAGCTGTCCTCCTAAGATGAGGAACAAGACAAGCACTTCCGTTCTTTTTGCTTCTATTCAACATTGTACTGGAGGTTTTAGCCATGGCAAACTAGCAAGAAAAATAATAAAATTCACCTGGGTTGGAAAAATAGGAATCTGGAAAACCTACTTGAAGATGACACAATTTTGCATACAGAAAATCCTATGGATCCACCAAAAAACCAATTAGAGCTAATAAGCAAGTTCATCAAGATCTCGAGATACAAGATCAATACACAAAATCAACTGCATTTCTACAAGCGAGAAATGAACAATCCAAAAATAAAATTAAGAAAACAATTCTACTTAAAACAACTTCAAAATAAAATACTTAGGAATAAATTTAACAAATGAAGAATAGAACTTGTACTCTGAAAACCACAAACACTATTAAAGGAAATTTTAAAAGACTTCAATAAAAGGAAAGACATCCCACATTCACAGATCACAAAGCCTGATAATGTTAAGATAGCAATAACCCCGCACCCAAACCAGTCTACAGATTCAACACAATCCCTATCAATATTCCAGCTGAATTTTTTTGGCTGAAATTGATAAGCTGATTCTCAAATTCATTTGAAAGTACAAGGGATTGGCTGGGCGCAGTGGCTCATGCCTGTAATCCCAGCACTTTGGGAGGCTGAGGCGGACGGATCACGAGGTCAGGAGATCGAGACCATCCTGGCTAACACTGTGAAACCCCACCTCTACTAAAAATACAAAAGAAAAAAAAAATTAGCCGGGTGTGGTGGCAGGCGCCTGTAGTCCCAACTACAGGCTGAGGCAGGAGAATGGCATGAACCCGGTAGGCGGAGCTTGCAGTGAGCCAAGATAGCGCCACTGCACTCCAGCCTGGGTGACAGAGCGAGACTCCGTCTCAAAAAAAAAAAAAAAAAAAAAGTACAAAGGATTCAGAATAGCCAAAACAATAATGAGAAAAGAACAAACTTGGAAGACCCACTGATCCAAATTTCAAAATTTACTAAAAAGTTACAGTAATCAAAATAGTATCATACTTATAGCAGAATAGTCATGTAGATCAACTGAATAGAACTGAGGGTCCAGAAATGTCTTTATATTTATTAATTAATTTTCAACAAGGGTACCAAGGCAATTTAATGGGGAAAGAACAGTGTGTCAACAAATGGTGCTGGAATAACTGCATATCCATATGCAAAAGAATGAATTTTCACCACTTTCTTACAGCATACACAAATATTAACTCAAATAGCTCATAGACCTGTAAGTAAGAATTGAAACTATAGGCCGGGCACAGTGGCTCATGCCTGTAATCCCAGCACTTTGGGAGGCTGAGGCAGGCAGAACACCTGAGGTCAAGAGTTGGAGACCAGCCTGGCCAAATTGGTGAAACCCCGTCTCTACTAAAAATACAAAATTAGCTGGGCTTGGTGGCAGACACCTGTAATCGCAGCTACTCAGGAGGCTGAGGCAGGAGAATCACTTAAACGTGGGAGGCGGAGGTTGCAGTGAGCCAAGATCACACCACTGCACTACAGCCTGGGTGAGAAAGAGAGACTCCATCTCAAAAAAAAAAAAAAAAAAAAAAAAATTGAAACCATAAAACTCTTTGGAAAAAACATAGAAAAGCTTTGTGATCTTAGAAGAATTATTAGCTACAAGTCCAAATAGTTGTATCTAAGTGATGAAAGAAAAAACAGAAAATTGGACTTTATCAAAATTTAAACCTTTGTGCTGTTAAGGATGCCATCAAGAAAATGAAAAAACAACTCACAGATTGGGGGGAAATGTTTTTGAATCATATGTCTGATAAGGAATTTGTATGTAGATATATAAAACCTCTTATAACTGAATAAAAAGATAAACAACTCAATTAAAAATGGGGAAAGGATCTGAATAGACATTTCTCCCAAACATACATATAAATGGCACATGGAAAGATGCTCAACATCATTAGTCATTAGGTAATCCAAACTACAAACAGGTGCCACCTGAAACCCACAAGGATGGCTATGATTTTTTTTAAAGACATAAATATTCGCAAGAATATGAAGAAATTGAAATCATACACTGCTGTTTGAAATGGAAAATGGTGCAGCCAATTTAAAAAACAATTTCACAGTTCTTCAAATGCTAAAAACAGTTACAATGTGACCCAGCAATTCTACTCCTAAGTATGTGTCTGAGAGCATGATACCCAAGAGAACTGATAATAAATGTTCACAGCAGCATTATTCCCAATAGTCCAAAGGTGAAACAACCTGAATGTCCATCAACTGATGCATGCTTACATAAAATGTGGTATATCCATGCAATAAAATACTATTTGGTTTTAAGAAGGAGTGAAATATTGACATACACTACAACATGGATGAACTTTGAAACATGCTAAGTGAAGGAAGCCAGACACAAAGGGCCACATATAGCGCGACTGCATTTAAATGAATATGGAGAACAAGCAAATCTACAGGAACAACAAGTAAATTAATGGTTGCCTAGGGCTAGGAGTGGTGGCCAGAGTAAGTCGGGAGAATAGGGTCTAGAGGCAAGGAACCTAAGGCTGAATCATGCTGACTTCCTAGAACTAAATCAAAAGGAAAATCCCAACCTTCCACACCCAAGTGACAAAAGGACCAGAGACTACTTCCTTTGCACACTGCCTCCCCCAACTTTTTCTGGGTGGCAGATGAAAAATTGAAAGTACCTCTGATTGGTCCCCTCCTGCAACCAGTCAGGCTGGTCTTGGGCTAAGTTTTCATTTTATAGGAGTATAACTTTGTAACTTCACTTCAGTCTCTGATTGGTCACTTTCTGCAACCAATCAGATGTTTGCAGAGGGTGTAACTTTGTATCTTCACTTCAGCCTCTGACCGGTCCCCTCCCACGACCAATCAGACTGACCATCGGCCACTACTTCACTTACACAGGGTGTACACCAAGTAACCAATGGGAAACCTCTAGAGGGTATTTTAAACCCCAGAAAATTCAGTCATGGGGATCTTGAGCCACTTGCTCGGGCAGCTCCCACCCTGTGGAGTGTATTTTTCATTTTCAATAAATCTCTGCTTTTGTTGCTTCATTCTTTCCTTGCTTTGTTTGTGCGTTTTGTCCAATTCTTTGTTCAAGACACCAAGAACCTGGACACCCTCCACCAGTAACAAGAGAAAATAAAGAATGACTATTAATGGGTAGTGGGTCTTTTGGGGGATGTTGAAGATATTTTAAATTTGACTATGGTCGTGGGTACATACTCTGTGAATAAACTAAAAATTACTGAATTGTACACTTTAAACATGGATAAATTATGTCAGTGATATGTCAATAAATCTATTAAAATTACATACGGCTTTTAAGACATAAAAATACATTATCAGCACCAGAAGGTAATAAGAGAAATACCCATATATGCACAGCTCATAATGTATTTAAGAACAGGAGACAACATTAGGAAGCTATTGTAATAAAATTCTTCTTTTCTTACCAGGATTATTGAACCAAATTCCAAATATATTTTTAGTGTGCATACCAAATGCAAAAATTATCTGTTTATTAGAAGTGGTCATATGCTAGAGAGCTGCTGATTTTGCACAGTCATCTCCATATTTCAGGCTGATCTTGCATCTTATTGTCACTAAAGTCAATTTTATGAGCAACTATATACTTGTATCAGAATATCTAATATTAAAAAATGTTGTAATGCTTACTCATAAACCTATATGAATCCAAACAAGAGCCTTTACAGTGGAGCAAATGAGATTCAGCAATTTTGCAGCCATTTGGAAAGCATAGTTTTAGATATAAAATATTAATGCTCCTTTAGGATTTAAATTTAATGAACATCAAAATTTCAAAATAATTCATTATAATGAAATCCTGATAAGAAAGCTCATAAAATATTACCTGTAAAGCTTTCATTTTAAGAACAAACTATTGCCTTCTTTAAAATCTTTATTTGCATGCTTCCCCCATTAACTTAGAGATTCAGGAAAAAATAAGCTAAGGAAGAGCTATCATCAAAACCATTTAAGGCTTCCAGTTCACAACGCTGTTGTACCATACATCACCTTGGTACAGAGCCTGTTTTGCAATTCTGTGCCCTCACAGCAGTTCCCAAAGCCAATTAGGTATTAGCACAGGTATTCTCCAAAGGAGAGAAGATAAACACCATTTCTATGGCTACAGAAAGCTATCTCCTATGGGAAGAACAAAATTGCTTGAGACATGTTTTAGGAAGGCACTGATAAGCATGAAGTCTTTAGGTCTTTGCTGCACACAATGACTAAAATCCAGTAAAATAGAAGGCGCTACACTTCAGGAGCTATTATGCTGGCTAGTGGCCAGATGTGGAAGATGGAGCCCAGGATATGTAATAGAAAGCCATGTGCAACCTTGACTGCAGCCACCACACCTGCACCCAGTACATCTGCCTTGCCGTGAGCTCTGCTCTAAGAAACAGGGAGGCAGACTATGTCATTAGAGTGCTCAGCACTTAGTAGGCATGCAATTACAGCTCTTATGTTTTTAACCTCCTAGGTAAGAAGTGAATCAGAGTCCATGAACTTTGTGCATATTAGAAGATCTCATGGCACTTTTCTAGCTGGAGGCTATTACTCTGAGGATTTGGCTGAGTTCCAGCTCAGGTAATTGCATTCTGCTTCCTAAATTTACCCTGCTGTTTCAATTAGGTACAGCCTTGATGGTTTTCCTGTCTTTTCATGAAATGGGAGGGGACAGGGAATCTTCTTGAACTCCCCAGTTTTGCTGACAACAGAAGAAAAGACAAATGTAACATGACACAAAAGTAACATCTGCCTTTGTAATGAACAAATGATTGCTTTATGTTAACTTCAATGTTTGGCAAGCTTCAAAGCACCAAATAAAGATATCAGAGAGAGCAAAACCCCTTTAGATGGAATTAAAACACCTGTGTCATGATACATTCATCAGGTAACAACCACACAGGTCTCCTCTATAAAGCTTAACAAAGAGGGTCCTGGTGGTCTATTCAAATCCATGCAATAAAAAGCTGAGCCACTCCTGCAAATATTTCCATTTTTATTATTGTAGATATAACCATTCTTTCATAATTTTGCATAGGGTCATCAGGAAAGACCCATGAAATATATGAACTAGCCAGTTTCTCTTTAATGCCAGAGATCCTAAAAATAAAGCAGGTTATCATCCCTCAGATGGCCAAAAATTTGAAGTCTGGTGATATCAATTTTGAACAAAGATACAGGGAAAATAAAGCTACCATGCACTGCTGGTGGGAATATAAACTGGTTCAGACACTTCATAGCATTCTGGCAGCATCCAATAAAACTAAGAACGTCTCTGCACTACATCCCAGCAATTCAGCCTCTAAGAACACACTCCACTGAGGCTCTCAACACTGCACCAGTAGGCACATCCATAATGCTCACTGCAGCAATATTTAATAGAGAAAAACTGTGGGAAACACTAAATGTTCATAAAATACTAGAAAAATAGAATGTAGTAAATCCATATGATAGAATACCATGGATTGACCTAAAATATCTAACACTTAAGTTAAAAAAAAAAAAAAAGAATACAGAGAAATTTGTATGGCTGGAAACCATTCATTAGCATTTATAAAAGGCAATCCTTACTTTTTTGCTTTTATAAACCCTTGGGGATTATGGGAAAGAGCACACACACGCGCATACACACACACACACACACACACATTTGCAGTGTTCAGTTGCTCAGCACTATATGTTTCTCAGTAAAAGTTGAGGCCCAGCTCCCTTGACAGAGTGGGAAAAGCCAACAACTCACTTTCTTAGTCACACCAATTGCCAGGCATGAATGAGTGCATGATCTAGCTCGCTCACCCTGACTATCCCCCTCAGGGCTTTGCACCTAAGGCCAAAGATGCCAAGGCCCAAATCAGCGCAGAATGTCTAGGCAAGGGTCATCTTCCAAGGGTAAGGTGCACAGAGACACAGCACCAGCTCCCCTTGTCCTCGCAGCTGGCTCCCCTGCCATAGTGGTTGCTGTGGCTGCTTGCGTAGCCTCACTTTGGGGGCCTGCTCATCATCTGAGTCTAGACCACTAGTGTTCTCAGGAATACCACTGCCCTCCAATTCTCTATCAACAGGATGCCTTTTCTGCTTCAAGCAGCTACAGTCTGTTGCTGTGTGCAGACTAGAAACCATAACAGGTGCAACAACCAGCTCACCACTGTGGTGGCCCCTGGGGGGCAGGGTTTGGGGAGAAACAGATCTAGCAATTTGTACTATTTTATTTAAGGAAAAAGGTTCACATACAAATATGACAAACTGTTAGTTGTTCATAGTAGATATTTTAAAAATTGTATGTTTATCACCTATTGTACTTTTTTAAAGTATTAATTTTTAAAAGATGAAGAGCAGGCCATTTCTGGGGTCCCCAGGTGGTTTAGGTAGGTGTCTTTTATTTGACAGATCCCAGGCCTGTTTGCAGCTATATCACCTGAAACCATGTGATAAATACTAAGGAACTGTGCCAAAAACATACTGGACTTATAAACAAAATGCACAGATTCTCAATATTTAACTTTGTGCTACTACTGAAAAGCGAATTCTAAAGACCACGGCAACAAATAAACAGGTTCTTTGCAAAGATGTCTGAGCATGCCAAAGAATTCCTTGATTCCCCATTCCTGAACCAAATTTTAAAAGACTTATACAAACCATGGCATTTACACTAAGTACATGCTTTTGGATTTCTGGGCTGGCAAACCAACAATACAGGCCTGTCAGGGAACTGTCTTGGCAAGATGACCTCTTCACAGGTTTTCATCCCTTCTCGTCATTCATAATGTAAACATGCCCCCAATGATGTACCCGAATATTTACAAATAAAGACAACTTACTACATGGATGTCCTAACACCTTCACCTCATCGAT
Source organism: Pan paniscus (assembly GCF_029289425.2). Lineage (NCBI taxonomy): Eukaryota > Metazoa > Chordata > Mammalia > Primates > Hominidae > Pan > Pan paniscus. The sequence continues at coordinate 30,534,195 of NC_073266.2, forward strand.
AGCAAGATAGCCTTGATGTCCAGAAGTTATCACTTCAAAAATCACCTGGAAAATTAAGAAAGATTTACATTATTTATTCATTTTGTCTTACTTTTACCAAGTATCTCCTATATATAAGACACATAATTTCGTTTATTCTTTCACCAATTCATTAATTCATGTACGTAACATCTGCTAGTCAATGTTCCAGGTTCTAGACTACAAAGATAGGCAAGACCCCACCCCAGTCTTCAGGGAGGTCAATAGGTAGTGAATGCGTTAGACAGAACCCCAACTTAGAAAACCCATAGTGAAAGGATACTTCATGGGGTTGCGGGGGATGACACATACACTGTAGGAAAAGCAAGGAAGCTCACAGGATAGTGAGTTGGCACAGACGGCAACTTGTTGGTGGGTAAGCTGCTTGGGTGGAAGATGGGGACACCAAGATAGAAGAGGCTTTGGGGTTACCTCTCCAACAGTTTCAGCAGATAGAAAGGATTCCCCACCCAAAGCCAGAGTTGAGCTTGTGAGAGATCCTGAACATGAAACAAAGTCTAAAGAAGACTTTTAAGGTTGCACTGTATGTTAAACCCACTGCCATACACACATTTGGATTGTGGTTGTTTTCCCTCAAGAGACAACGTTAAGATTCAGATTGCTTTAGGCGATCTAAACCTTTTCTGAAGGTTCTGAAAGTAACTCTCTGACCACGCTGGACCATGTGGGGTAGTAAGATTTACACAAGTGAAAAAAAATACAGTAAGTGCAGTGTACTATAAGAATATACACATGGAGGACCTCCCATGAGGAGGTGAAATCTGTGCCTATAGCTACAGGATGAGAAGGAGCTAACAGTGTGAAGAGGACCAGGCTCAGTCCTGGGCACATGTGAAGGCCCTGAGGTGGTCATGACCATGGCCTTCAAGGGGAGAATTGGGACCTACCGCCACAAAGGTCAGCTGTGGCCAGGCTGCAGAAGACTCCACTTTAGGACAGAGACACCAGGAAAGATAGCCTATTAATAATGCAGTGAAGAGACTATGCTAACTGAAAATCAGACAATAAAGCTATGAATCAAGAGGAAAATAATATAAAAATGTCCACAGTGGCAAAATCAAGAGGGCGTTAGCTCTTCCTTGATAATTGGAGAAGCAAGAGAAGAGGAAAAGGCCTACATGCCTGGAGGTTCTAAGAATGGCGGAGTTTTTTAAGATGGTGGAGCCACTTCAGAGAAATTAAGGCAAAAAAGAAAGAACCAGGGCTGGGCGCGGTGGCTCAGGCCTATAATCCCAGCACTTTGGGAGGCCGAGGCAGGCAGATCACCTGAGGTCAGGAGTTTGAGACTAGCCTGGCCAATATGGTGAAACCCCAACTCTACTAAAAATACAAAAATTAGGTGGACGTGGTGGCATACGCCTGTAATCCCAGCTACTCAGGAGGCTGACACAGGAGAATCGCTTGAATCTGGGAGGCGGAGGTTGCAGTGAGCCGAGATTGTGCCATTGCACTCCAGCCTGGGCAACAAGAGCAAAACTCAGTCTCAACAAAATAAAAAAAAAATTAAAAAAAAAGGAAAGAAAGAAAGAACCAGTAAAAGGGGTATCAATTTTCTTAATCTGATTAATTGACTAAAGGTGTCAGTTGTCAGGCTATCATTTAAAAGATCCACATGAATGTTATTTTGACCTCCATTTACACACAGAATGAAACTATCTCACCGGGGAACCATGACTCATGATAGTAAGTCTTAAAATACAACCTAACCATTGCACTCTTGGAGATTCATCCCACAGAAATGTAAACTTTCATTCATATAAAAATCTGTGCACATCATATTTACAGAAGCTTTATACATAATAGCCAAACAAAAGAAACAGCCCAGATGTCCTTCAACTGGTAAATAATACACTGTGGTCCATCCGCTGTATTAAATACTACTCAGCAATAAAAAGGAGCAAATTAATGATGTACCTAACAACTTGGGTGAACTTCCCGATAGCTATGGTGAGTGAAAAACACCACTCCCCGAAGATCATGTACTCTATGATTCCATTTATGTAACATTTTGTAATGTTAAGATTCTAGAAATGGAGGACAAATTAGTGGTTGCCAGGGGCAGGAATGGAGGAAGATGAGACAGGAGGGAGATGGGTTTGCTTACAAAAGGACATCACCACCACTCCTTGTGTTGGTGGAATTGTTTAGCATCTTCACTGTGGTGGGAGATACACAAGCCTATTCAGGTAACAAAGTTGTACACAACAAATTGTACATATTTGTACAATTGTACAGAACGCAATTGTACTACAGTGTTGTAAAATGTTAGCATTCTGGGAAATGGCATAACATGTACTCAAGAATATCTTTTTTCTTACTACTGCATGTGACTCTACAATGATTTCCATAAAAATTTCAATTTATAAAAGTAATTATAAGTTAACATTTAGTAAGCAGATATGTTACACACACTAGGAAGATATCATTCCATTATCTCATTAGTTCATACAAAAAATCAAGAATTTCATGTTTCAAAAAAAATGAAATCTTTAGATACAAAGTAATTGTCCATAAATGCAACGAGTCTATCGTAGATGCAATCTTTAAACTCAATTTTTCTGATTCCAAATATGATGTTTTCACTTCTACACATTGCTCAAACAAAAACTTTGATCCTAGGCCTGCATTATTTTGTGTATGGGATGGATGTGAAACTGGAGAAAGCAATCAGCAGAGCCCAGAGTGGAAAAGCTCAAGAGTACAGGGACAGAAGACATCCCAGAAACTCTTGCTAGACTAGATGACACTGTGCCACAACACTATTACAATAACATATAACACAGGGGAGAGGAAAGGCACAACAGAAAACCAGAAATGAAATAAAACTTCATCCTGTTCGTAAGTTTAATAAATAGTTTCCACTGACAATACAAGAGAAAGGAAGATATGCACGGATATTCCTGCAATGGGACCCTGCTAATTTATCTGTCTACTACTAAAGTCTATAAGAAGACAACTGAGAGTACAAAAGGAAAATGAATATTGAGAGCAAGTAAAGGAAAAAGCATTCCTGAGGCCCTCAAAACAGGTCCCCTGAATAACAGTCACATCCTGCCTCCCAGGAAACAGCTACAGTTGGCACTGCAGGAACCTGCAAGCTGCTCTGATACAATGGCTACTGCAGGGACAGCTGAGGGGTGGCTGCTGATGCTACCACTACCAGCTACCCAAGAGCATGGGTGCTGTGGTTAGAAAAATGTATTTTGAAAACCAAACGCAGAAATGTTCATCAGACCTTCCTTCATCCCACCTGCCATCCTCTCTTCCTTCTTCTCTCTTATTCATCCATGCATTCATTCATTCAATGAACTCAAGGCTCTACTGAGTGCCACCTCTCTGCCAGGCACTGTGATAAGCACTTGGAATATATCATGGATAGAACAGCTGAAGAAATCTTTCCTCATCAAAACTATCTTTCATATTGAAATTTTATTTTGCTTTATCAACTACAATGTCTGAAGCTTCTACTAAAAATGGAATTATCCTTATTCTTTGAAGAGAATGCATTACCTTTTAGAACATAGTGTACATGTGAGACGTGCTCGTGTGAATCTACTTTTAAGTTGATCTGTATGTGTAAATTTAATCCATAATGTTTTGTTTAAAGCTATACAGGGTCATACCCCTACCAAAGCAAAGGAGAGTACCAAAAAAAAAAAAAAAAAAAGGCAGAGAAGATGTGAGACCTGGAAGAGCCATGTAGACTTCTCTAGATCTGTTTTTTCATCCATCGCGTCAAAGAATGGATGACTCAGAAGTTTTACGCTAAGAAATTCTGAGCCTTTTAGTCCAAATATTTGTAAAATATCTACCGCATGCTTTGGAAGATCTAAGCAATGCAGACAGTTTTATAAAATGTAAGCTTTAGTTAGGGAAAAAACAAGAAACATGAATGATGAAAGAATAGAACAAGATAGCAATGGCCAAATGACAGATTCAATAAACACAGCTCATAGCAATGGGATCCTTTCCTGACGCAGAACCATGACTCCTCCCCTCCAAACAAGCCAGGAAACCTGTGCCACAGCCACACAACCCCCAGCGCAGAGCTTCAGCCTGCTAGTATCAACTCATGGATTTCCCAGCAACTATCTGCCTTCATCCCTGTCGACTGGAGGCAAAGAGAGTCTCAGAAACAAGCCAATTCGCCCCATATTTCCCAGCAAGATGACTTGTCAGCAAGGCCACAAAAAAGAATTAAAGACAAGCTTCTAACTGCAATTTTATTTGCTCCCCTCAGTCTTCCAACTAGAATATCAAGAGGCAAAGAAGGACAGCAGCTGATTACAAATATGTTTCCTGCCCCCTCTGAGTTTAATTAGAAACTTTAAAAAGTAAACTTCTCAAACTTGGCAGGTTCCAACACTGACTTAAAGCTAATTGCAGAGTCAAGAAGAGAAAAGCAATCTTTGTTGATACGTTTATGTGTGCATGCCTACCCATATATACATACAAAATTAATACATAATATATAAACAAAAGTTTCTTATGTCATACATTTGTGTCACAAGTTTGAAGCAATAACTTCTATGTTTATTAAAACCATTTTCTAGTTCTTTCTTAGAAACTTGTTAAGGGACTTGAGTACAAGTTTTATTAGCTGCTTCATCAAGTTTACAACTTAGTATGCAACTGTTTCAATACATACCACAATTATAAAGTAGGTATGAGCTGTACTGGAGAGTTTCCTATTGTGAAATAAATACGACTAAATGAAGTTATCTGAATTTAGATGCCATACAGTAGTCTGAGATTACCTATTTTAAACACCCAACCATTGAGAGATTTCCCTTTGTTTTTTTTCTAACAAACAAGAGGATTAAAACATGCAGCTCAGGCCAGGCGCAGTGGTTCATGCCTGTAATCCTAGCACTTTGGGAGGCCAAGGTGAGTGGATCACAAGGTCAAGGGATCGAGCCCATCCTGGCCAACATGGTGAAACCCGTCTCTACCAAAAATACAAAAATTAGCCGGGTGTGTTGGCGGGCGCCTGTAGTCCCAGCTACTCGGGAGCCTGAGGCAAGAGAATCACTTGAACTCGGGAGGCAGAGGTTGCAGTGAGCCAAGATTGTGCCACTGCACTGCATCCTGGCGACAGAGTAAGACTCTGTATCAAAAAAGAAAAAAAAAAACCATGCAGCTCAAAGGATGAGGGTCATCTTAAACAAGTTTCTTATAAACAGATTTTGGAATTCTGTTCAAGGTTCCACTGTTGTGAACTCTGGCTATCTGGCAAATTTTCCATTATGTATACCTCTCTAGCCAGTGCCCTTATAAGGCTTCAAAAGCAAAAATAATCTTTTTTCTCTTTTTGTCAAATAAGGAACTACTCTAATGAAAAGTACAGGTATTGCTCTAGTGAAGTATACCAAGTGTGTGCAGAACCCAGTGGGAATCATAGGAATGTTTGAAAATGCCAGCATCCGGGTCGAAAAAGATTGAGGTCAGAGGAAAGAGTAACATGAGAATACCAACAGTACCATTGGAAAAGGAAAAAAGAAACGTGTAAGAAATTGATTTGGGGATGTGCCATGTTCATTTTTATGAAATGGAACAAAATATATTGAAAATATTCTATATTAGAAGGTTTGAATTTCTTATGGAGCCATGTACCAAGTTTTTCTTCAAAAAGAATAATTTAGTAATTCAAAAAAAACTATTTATTTGTATACTTCCATGTCCCAGGTATACTTTGCATATATTATCTAATTTTCCCCCATCAATTATGTGAGGTAGGTCATATTAGCTCCCTTTCAGGGATAAGATGACTTAGAAAGGTTAAGTAATTTTTCTGAGTTCACACAAGTAGTTACAGATTTGGGTCTAATCCTAGATCTATTTTGCTTCCAAGTCTGGACTCTTTTCATGTTGCCAAACTGCCTAACTAGCAAGTATGAAACACTATATGTATATAGAATACCTTTACATACATATATATATATACACACACAAACACACCTTTTAATGTATAGATACACAGGTTCTAAAATTTTACATCCAGATTTATAAGAAATATAGCAATTGGGAAGACTGATACGGCATAGTTTTGACAGCATCAAGTTTAATACAAGAGTTGGCAAACTACAACCCATGGCCAAATCTGTCCCACCACCTGTTTTTATATCGCTCACAAGCTAAAGATGGTTTTTATAGTTTTCACTAGTGGGAGAAAACAGAAAGAAGAATATTTTGTGATACAAGAGAATTATATGAAATTCAGATTTCAATGTCCATGAATAAAGTTTTATTGGAACAAAGCCACGTTTATTCATTTACATCTTGGCTATGGCTGCTTTCATACAACAGCAGCAGAGTTGAGTAGCTGCCACAGACAGCGTTTGGACTGTAAAGCCTGAAATATTTACTATCTAGCCTCCTGTTTTTAGAGAAAACTTTCCTGCTTGGCTCACCAATGCACCATCAATACTCTGATTAACAAGAAAGCACATGTCAAAAGCAATACTTCATCACAGCCAAATACAATATGCCTTGCGCTCCATGGGGGAGCCTCACATTCCAGCAATGAGAAGAAGACCCTGTCCCTGGCTTGACTTGTTTTCAATTATATTACATGTGTGGTTTTCTAAATACCCACTTAAGTTTGTAATATCATTATCAAATTTTTAAAATACATATTTGCAATATACCAAAACAAAGCCAGAAAAATTAATTACTTCATAGGCCTCAAAATATCAGAAAAATTAAAAATAAAATAAAATAAAACCTAACTCATTTAGAAGTCAAAAATCTTCTATAAAGACACTGAACTACTGAGAATTAGTAACACTTTAATATTAAAACCTACCCTAAGATCTCATTTTATACCATCTTCTTTGGTGTTAGCTAAATTTGGACTAAATGGTTTTTGTTTGTTGTTTTTACTGAAACAAACATTTTTAGGAAAAATGTTTTTGCCCTTTAGCCCAATCTAAATTGTGATTATTTTAAAAGTTGTGGGTCTGAAAGAATCACAGAGTCACCTTATCTTATTATGAAATAATTTTGTCACAACACAGAACTTAGTTTTTTTGGACTTGGCTTGACAGAAAATACAGTCAATCCTCATTATTCAAGGCTCATATTTGTGAATTTGCTACTCCCTAAAATTTATTTGTAACCCCCAAAAATCAATACTTGCAAAGCTTTCATGGTATCTGCGGACATGCACAGAGCAGCAAAAAAATGTGAGTTGCTCAACACACATGTTCCTAGCTGAAGTCAGGCAGGGCAATGTTCTGTCGCCTTGTTTCAGCTCTGATACTATAAAAGAGTATCCTTATCGTGGTCTAGTTAGTGCCATGCTTTTCCATTTTTGTGCTTCTTTTTGGTAACGTTGCTTTTAAAAATGAACCCAAATATACTGCTTCAGGGCTGTCTAGTGCTCCTGAGAGTGCAAGGACGCTAAGATGAGCCTTAAGGAAAAAATACACATGTTAGAAGCGCTCCAGTCAGCATGAGTTACAGTGCTACTGGCCTTTGCCATAGGTTCAAAGTTAATGAATCAACAACATAAATTACATACGGCATCCGGTATTGATCAGTAGACAAAAACATTACAAAAACATTGTGACCAAAGGCTCACAGGAACCTAACCCCATATTTCCTACAGAAGTAGTTCAGTATTCACTAATTCAGTGTTCTCTGTAATTTTACAGAACATAACTGCTGCAAATAATCGAGAATCAACTCTATTCATGTGATGTGGTTCACTCTGAGTCTCCATTTCACTGTTTTGCTGATAACGCCCAGATATTTGCAGCCCTGGGATGTAAGAAAATGTAGAATAGAGAGAATCAATATTCATTCAGTCTCAACTAATAACATTTCAGGAGACAAGATGTTGTATCCCTATAGCCTTTGGAGACTGTGGGAAAAGCCATTTGCTTTTAGAGAGGAAACAACTGGTTAAACCAGTTGTTTAAACTGACTATTGCTCTCATTTGCTCATGAAAATCCATCCTGGATGCTGGGCTCTGAGAGGTTTGACATCAGGCTATCCTTCAGATGTCTGCCAAACAGGAGAAATGCAGAAGCAGTTTAACACCACAGCCTCCCTGATCCTCCCTGCTTCAGTGAAGAGCAAAATTAGCTTTCCGTGCTGCCACTTTTCCTTGCTATGTGTAAGTAAAGAAAGGGATTTGCTTACCAACACAGATACTCACCAAGGAAAATGTGCTGGTGGAAGTCATTAGTCAGTTCCCTAGAACAAAGGGGATTAAACGTTGGTTCTCCCACACATTACCTAGTCTATCCTTCTGGTTTTGATTTAAATAAAATGCAAAGGTGGGTCACACCCATTTACAAAAACTTTATCTTGTTTGTGTCAAATGAGTTACATAAAAATAAAACATATACAGTAAAGTTTCTGTAATATTAAAGAGTCCAGGCAAAAACCACAAAACATGTCACATTAAGAATCAGAAGAAAATATTCAAGCATTTGTATTTGTATTGACATGTTATCAGAAAATAAAATAAAAATCTACTTTGAGAACGCTAAAGGCACTCAAAAGACAGCAAAATTTGCAATGGAGCTAATTATTAGTGCTTGCAATGTTATTTTTAAATGTCTTCACCTGTTTTTCCTACCAATAACACAACCTTCCTCACTTTTCTCTTTGTTTCCTCCTTCCCTTTAGAGAAAAGTATGATATAATCGTAGGTCATATACTCATTCAAGAGGCCGTGCACAGAAATTAAGGTAGAGGACAAAAACATGGCTTAGAAGTCATAAAGAACAGGGTTGATATGCATATAGCAGCAGACCATGCAGAGATTAAGATGGTAAACAATAGAAGTACTTATCCTTTATCATCACATAAGAAGTACAAGTTAAGAATGAAATTTAGAGATGTGGCAAGTTTTAAAAAATAATCAAAAATAAGATCTTTGAGGATGAAAAAAATCACACAAATTGTTCTACTTCCTAAATACAGTTCTAAGTCAATATTAAACTGACAACCTACTGTGTCCCCAGTGGTTTCTTGAAACATACTGTCTTTTTTAAGCACAAAATGCAGAGTATTGGGGCACCTACTAGACTAGCTTTCCTGCTTGAGAGAGAGTGATATTTCACTGCCACAGCAAATTCCCCACATCCTCTAGAGGCATGAAGCAATTCAATTGTCTTGCACTTGGAATAAGGGCCATAGCCAAGGAATTTATGGAGTCAAAGTATGTTCTATTTTTCAACTGGCACATATCAGTATTTCCCAAGTGTACTTCAGGGAACACTAGACTCAAGAAATACTCAGCAAAGCCCAAATTCTGGCTCCAGCTGGGCACCCACACTCACCATGTGTCCTTCCCGGAGATTCAAAAACACTCCTAGCCTCGGAAATGGCCTGCAGAACAAAGCAGTTCTACTTTGTTTAACCCAGTGCTTCTTTCCATTTGGTCAATTAATGCCTCCTAACATTCCCTGGATTTGTGGAACACAATCTAGAAAAGACTCACCAATTCAACTCTAAAACACTGTCTCTAGGCAGCAAATGTATGCGGGCCTGCTGTCACTTAGCTGTGGCTTTACATGGCTTTGTAGTAAAATCAGTGGGCTGAAGGCAAATACAGCAAAGAAACAGGCACCGAGCTAGCTGTGCAGGGGAATAAAGTTTGCAGCAAAATGTGAAAAGATAGGTAAGATCAAGTCATCCCTATTCCCTCAAATCCTCATTTACCAGGAAAGATGTCAGACTGATAAGGGTGAATCTTGGTTTAGTGCCCCTCTCCCCAGTACAAGTTCCTTTGAGTCCTTGCTGCATAAAGAACTCCGAGCAGGGCGCAAGCTGAATCCACACCTAATCTTCTCCCAGGACCCTTCAGTATATCTAAGGCATTTGTTTTAACAGGGAGGCTCTCGTGAACCCACAAGGCTCTCATATTTGATAACTTTATCCTCCCATTCCCTATAGTCCCTGCCCACCCTCCCCAGCTCCACTTCTTTATGGAGACCCATGGGGGAAGGAGATTTTCAGCTACCTATGCATTGTTTCTCTTTTTAAAGCAACCATTTATATCAAAGATCACTGCCTCCCTGGCCTCTGACTGGGCTCAAAATCACTGTCTTCTGAAAGCAGAGAGGAAGGCTGAAATTCTGGGTGGGAGCTGAGGCTTCTGGGGTGCATGCATGATTAGAATATGAAGAAATCTGTGGCTGGCTCCTTTGCCTCAGGGTGTAGGGGTGGGAAACAGGAGGCGGGGGGAGGGGCAGAATCAAAGCAGAGTTCTTTTTTTTTTTATCAGCACAATAAAGCAACAGGGCGAGTGCATGAGGAAAATATTATTCTTCAAATGGCAAAAAATCAATGTCTAAATCAAAGGACGCAGGTGCCCTGAGGATGGCAGATACCTGCCCTTCCCCACCGCTTCCCAACCATAGGAGGGCAGGTCGACACAGAAGCAATTAGGAAAAACATTAATTAAGGAATTAAATATGTGTTAATCACTAAATACTTGGCAATTTATGTTTTAAGGAACAGTAATTAACCTGCAATTAGCTGTATTCCATGCAGGTTACCATTGTGATGTGCACCTGTAGCATACTATTCTACCATAAATAGTAAAAACTACACAAAATGACTACTGTGGCAAGAACACTTTACTCTGCTAAGAAACTTTTCAAAATTCTATAAATGTCTAACAATGTCAATATTAAAGCTAGAGGAAAAAACTGTGAAAGTAAGAGATGCCCCAAAAGACCTATTATGGTTATCAAAATTACACAGGACACTTGTGTCTAGATTGACTGAAAACTTTGCCTAGTCCAACAATTGCAGAGTTCAGATGCTGATCAAGATGAAAATTAACTCAGTATTTTGCAGCCAAAGCGAAGTGAGAAATGGACGTTCTGGAAGAAGGCCCCGAAGGTCATGGGAAATAGCCAACTGAAGAGCCCAACACAGCGGTCCCTGAACACAACCCAAGGGCACCTGGTCCTTGAGATGCAGTCAAACAAGTCCAGGGAAGGGAGAACTGCACGGACCCTCACAGAACCTCACCTTGCAGTGCTGTATGAGAGCAGTTCTGGAATGTTCTGACAGAAGGGAACTTGGTTCACTTTGTCTCATGCAGTGTTCCACAAAAGGATTTGTTCCTGCAACCCTTTTTCATTTAACACCTTTTGACATTCCACTAAACACATTTAGGAAGCGCCTTAGCAGGGAGAAAGCATCAACTATTAACTGGTTCCCTTTTTACCATCTTCCACAAATCTTAACAGTGGCTCAACAAACTGCCACCACTTCTTAAGAGGCTAGCATATCCCCAATGTGCTTTTCCTTTCATCTTCAACCCCTAATTACCCCTAATCACTACCCCCCACCCCGCTGTAATTAGGAAAGTGAGGCTCATAAAGTTTAAATCAGTTGCCCAAGCTTCTAAGTAAGCAGGGCTGATATTCAAATCCCATTCTTTGTAACACAAAGTGTATGTTCTTTTACTGTCCTCTGATGCTGCCCATGTGCAAACAATTTATAATATGAAATTCTTTTAAAAGAATTCATTAATCAATTTTCACTCATATCAAAACTACTTACTAGTGTGAAATTTGCTTATAGAAATAAAGTACTGCATGAAGTATTTTAACACATAAATATTTCAAGTATACATGAAACTTATATTAATATTTTAGAATTCTAGAATATATCCTGCAGCCTACGTAATAATTGTAGAGGTGGTGTCTAGAGGAAGCTGACTTCCTGTACCTTGAGAGAGGGCTTCTCAAAGGTGTCACCTCCTTTAGATGCCCATACCCTATTATCTTGTCTTCAGCTTTCAGGCCTAGAAACAGCCTGAGAATGCATCACTTGGATATTGAGTTTTATGCACCATGTTCACATAAGAAAATGTTACACACATGCATCCATGCACACATAATACTGGAAAAAAATATTTAAAAAAATTATATATATATATTTTTTTTTCTGAGACGGAGTCTTGCTCTGCCCCCCAGGCTGGAGTGCAGTGGCGCAATCTCGGCTCACTGCAAGCTCTGCCTGCCAGGTTCACGCCATTCTCCTGCCTCAGCCTTCCGAGTAGCTGGGACTACAGGTGCCCGCCACCACGCCCGGCTAATTTTTTGTGTTTTTTAGTAGAGACGGGGTTTCACCGTGTTAGCCAGGCTGGTCTCGATCTCCTGACCTCATGATCCGCCTGCCTCAGCCTCCCAAAGTGCTGGGATTACAGGCGTGAGCCACCATGCCTGGCTTGGAAAATATATTTCTTATATTTTGGAATCAGAAATATAATAGTCAAAAACCAGAGTCACATTTTCAGGCCAGTACAGAACTCCTTATAAAGAAATCTATATGGGAAATTATATCAAAAGCAGACGGGCTCTTGCATGACTTGTATTTCTGAGAGCATCAGACTACAACAGGCATCTCCTCGGTACACGTGTGCTGGCCCCATGGACTAGGGACTGGATCTGCAGCCCAAGGAAGCCCCTCCCCTGGCTCAACTTCATAGCTTATTGTTTTTTTGTTTGTTTGTTTGTTTTGTTTTTTGTCCAGGCTTTTCTTCTGACCATCTCTAATTATGCTGACACCTCAGGCCAGGGGTGAAAATTGGATTTGGTAGGTGTCTTCCTTTTACTTTGTATCTGTGAATACGGCCTGTCCTTCTTATCCCAACTGGGAAACCTCATTCAGGTCTTACATAGCGATTTTAAGGCCTGCAGTTCAGTGTCTGGGAAGTTTCCTGCTGACATCTCTCTTGCCGCATCTACAATGTGCCATTTACCTAATAGTTTATATTGCTATTAGGGCAATGATTTCAATTTGTTTACTGCCCAGCAGATAAAGGGGAAATAATAAGGAAGTGCTACCTTAACTCTGTCTTTAAAAGTTCCAAGGCTGATGCTTGCTGGAAGTGCTCAGGAATTAAACAAACAAGTGGGTTTTCAGTAGATCTATACCCTTTACAGATGTTCATCAGGAGTTGGTAGTAGCCCACCTGCATGAGGGCGGCCAGTGTTAACAATATTTTTGCTCTGATCTTCTTCTTCCCCATTTTTGTTTCCTCAAACAGGTTTTTAGGAGAGTGGAGATTTAAAGTCAGGATGTGGTCTTTTTATTTTCATTATATACTTAATTCTTAGAACAAGTAGAATGGGAAAGGAGTGACTGATAAATCTAAGATTCAAAATAGTCCTGTTGAAACTAAAAGGCCAGATTACTGCTTTGGAGCTTTCTGTAGGTACCTAGCCATCCAGTCGTTAAACGTTTTCATGGATATTTGAAAAGAAGACCATGTACTTGTAATAACTGTTCTTTTCTCAAGTTTCTGCCTTGTGCTTTGACCTGGATTGCATTATTATTGTTTATGCAAAGAAAAAAAAGGAAAGCACAAGCTTTTCCTGTATATTTCCATTTCCATTTTAAAATAAAAATTTTCCCAACAACAACAAAAAAATAAAAACTTAGCAACACTGTATTAAAGAATCTCTACAAATCCATCTTTAAATTCAAAGTATGAAGCTATTCCTAATGAATCTATCAGTGCTATGAACTGAATGTTTGTGTACTCCCCAAGTTCACGCTGAAACCCTAATCCCAAAAATGGTGGTATTAGGAGGTGGGCCTTGGGGAGGCGATGGGGTCACGAGGGGGCAGCCCTCATGATGGGAGTAGACCTTCATAAGAAGAGGCGTTGAGAGCTCTTGCTTCCCTGATCTCCCCCTAACTGTGTGAGGACACAGAAAGAAGATGACCATCTGCAAACCAGGAAGAGAACTTTCACCAGAATCTGACGATGCTGGCACCCTGATCCTGGACTTCTCAAACTAGAAATGTGAGAAATATTGTCTGTTGTTTAAGCCGTACAGTCCTGTGGTATTTTGTTACTGCAGCACAGCAGACTAAGATATCAATGAAGCAATACATTCAAAAATGAACCAAAAAGCTATGAGAAAAAACTTCTAACTTAATTTGGCAAATCATTTACTGCTCAGTAAAGTGTGAGAGATGACAGTGAAAAGTGAGAGGGCTTAAAGGTTAGGAGCAGAAAAGTTCACAATTGGGAAGGTGAAATATGTTATCCAAAGGTGCTCAAGATAACTAAGAATTCACTGAAAATGACAATGGCCTGAAATATATGGGACCATCTTACTCTCAATGTAGTTTAACAGTTCCTTTTTAAAGTCTGGTCTTCCAAGACTGTTCATAAACCGCATCATTCCTTTAATGCAGCTGACTGAGGTAGGGATATAAAAGGCAAAACAGAAATTCCACGTCTGACTGCAGCCAAGGCCACACTAAACCAGCACACTGTGGCTCTGGAGGCTGTGATGGTCTCAAGAGAGCCCATTCTAGAGGTTTTGTGTGGACACTGCTAAGGCCCAAGAGAAGAAACTCAGGGAAAACATGAGCAGGACATACCTTCTGATCTCAACTAGGAGTGCTGTCCACTGGCCTCAATCCAGCAGACAACTGGAGACTGAGGAAGAACCTAGAATAGGTCCCAGAGGGGCAGTGGGAACATTCCAGATCCCTGTCTTCCCTACTTTGGGAAAGGCTCCTCCAAAAGAAGGTTTTTAATCACATTCAGCTTCTCAGCCTAGGCCACCATACAAAAACCTCTGGAGGCCTAGCTTGGCCAAACCCAGTTCTACTGATTGCCTTTCTTTTTTTTTCCTTTTTTGAGACAGGGTCTCGTTCTGTCTCCCAGGCTGGAGTGCAGTGGCACAATGTCAGCTCACTGCAACCTCCGCCTCCCTCGTTCAAGGGATTCTTGTGCCTCAGCCTCCCAAGTGGCTGGGACTACAGGCACGCACCACCATGCCCAGCTAATTTTTGTATTTTTAGTAAAGATGGGGTTTCACCATGTTGACCAGGCTGGTCCTGAACTCCTGACCTCAAGCAATCCACCTGCCTACCTGCCTCAGCCTCCCAAAGTGCTAGGACTAAAGGCATGAGCCATTGCGCCCGGCCACCCACTTGCTTTTTAACCCTATGAAACGCATTTCCTAAGTTTTGTCCCAGAGGCCATATGCTTTAAACTACTGATTGGTCACCAGTACATTTATATAAAAAGCATGTGTTTATTAAATAGGATATTTTCCTTCTGGAGGAAAAACAAATTTTTACTTTTTGTTTTATAAATAAAAACAGTACATGTACGTTGGGGAAAACTGAGAATATAACAGATGGCCAAAAAAAAAAAATTTACCTGTTATCCCACTAGCTAGAGAGATTTTGCTTTCTTTTTTCCTTATTTTTATTTTTTTTTCTTGAGGCAAGGTCTCACTCTGTCACCCAGGCTGGAGTGCAGTGGCATGACCACGGCTCACTGAAGCCTCAACCTCCCAGGCTCAAGCGATCTTCCAGCCTCCGCCTCCTGAGTAGCTGCAACTACAGGCGCACGCCACCATGTCCTGCTAATTTTGTTTTGTTTGTTTTTTTTTTTGGAGACACTGGATTTCGCCATGTTGCCCAGGCTGGTCTTAAACTCCTGGACCCAGGTGATCCTCCCACCTCGGACTCCCAAAGTGCTGGGATTACAGGCTTGAGCCGCTGTGCCCTGCCAAGATACCACTTTCTTATTTATTTCAGGATATATTTCAGTCTTTATTAGATTTTTTAAACTTAAAAATAGAATTTAATGTATTGCTTTATACCTGTTTAATCCATTTAACAACATAACCTTAAATGTATCATTAAATTTTCTTCCATAACATTATTCTTAATGGCTGCAAAATAAATTTTTGTATTGAGGTAGCATAAATTAACAAATCCTCTATTGTTGGAAAAATACTGTTTCTGATTTTTCTTTACTACAAATAAGCTGCTATGAATATCCCAGTAGTTAATTATTTGCAATCACTCTTCATTACTTCTTTAGGATAAATTCCTAATAGTGGACTGCTAGATTTAAGCATATCTAGATTTTTTAACAATTTTAAAACTTACTGCCAAAGTACATACTCTAAAAAGATCTTAACAATTTACACGTGTACTCACAGAGCTTTCCCTATGTCTTCATTTCCATTAAAAAAAAACAACACATTTACTTGTCACTCATTAAATCCAAGAAATTGTTGTAGGTATATGCCTACAAAGATAAATTAAGCAAGAAATTTACAGCCCATTTATTCATCAGTCTAGGGAGAGAGAAATTGGGGTTGATGGATCTTAACTCATAAACACCAAAGCTGCAGAATGGATTACTGGATGCTGTTCACGCCCATTTTGAAGACAAGCAGCCCTGGAAAGCCCTAGCTTTCCCTTCCCTATGTCTAGCCAAGCACCTCAATTAAACACGAAAAATGATCTTAGATGCATGTTCCAGCTGGCTCCTGTCTGAGCCAAAGGAATTAAAGAAAGAGAAAAGCAAAATATTGCAATCCTCTTTATTCCTCCTCGTAGTTGGCCATTAATTGAGTATTCTCAATACTGTTATTTTTAAAAGATGCTGTGGACAAAAAAGAAAAAGCTCTCCAAATGCCCATTGTCACTAATTTCCCACTTTGATCCTAAGTTAGGATGCTCTTGTGTCACAGGCATCCCCCACAGAAGGGCAGACAGGACGTGACGTCAGAACTGCTTTGGTACCACTTCTGAATGTCCATGGGCCTCCGCCCTTCAGTTACTTTAAACAGGAACTCAAAGCAGTTACTGCAGGTCTCTACAGAGCCCCCAAAATAACAGGACAGGCCTTGTGGCAGTGCCTCTGTGACAAGGACTCCATCTACATCTGGTACTTTCTTCCTGTTGCTTACATGGGTAGAAGCAGGGACCTGCCCCTCACTGGCTCGTCTCCACAGGGCTCATCTCTTATGACTAATTTACTCCTGAGACCCATTTGCAGAGGGTGTCTTCTTTTAGACTCAGGTGCTATGCCTTTCTGCGTCACATATGGCCAACTTAATATAGAAACTAAAATATCCAGCTGGGCACAATGGCTCATGCCTGTAATTCTAGCACTCTGGGAGGCTAGGGTGGCAGGATCACTTGCGACCAGAAGTTTGAGACCAGCCTGGGCAACATAGCAAGGCCCTGTCTCTACAAAAAAAATATAAAAAATTAGCCCGACAGGTGGCATATGTCTATAGTTCCAGCTACTTGGGAAGCTGAGGTGGGAGAATCACTTGAGCCCAGGAGTTTGAGGCTGGAGTGAATTGTGATCACAACACTGTACTCCAGCCCGGGTGATGGAACGAGTCCCAGTCTCAAAAAAAAAAAAAAAAAAAAAAAAAGAAAGAAAAGAAAATATATTTGCAAACCTCGTAGATAGCATTTCTTGCCCTCCTACAAGTGACTGCTTTTATTTTCTTAAAACAATACATGCCAGGCATAAACAAATTTTGAATTGTATTTTTTACTAATTTGACAAAGCCTTAAGACACTCCTTATCAAATAGCATAGGTTTTTCTTGCACTGTTATAAAAATTTATTTATTTATTTATTTATTTATTTAAATTGCGGATTCAGGAGCAACAGGTGCAGGTTTGTTACCTGGGTAAATTGCATGATTCTGAGGTTTGGAGGTATGATTAATCCCGTCACCCAGGTAGTGAGCACAGCACCCAAAAGTTAGTTTTTCCACCCTTGCTCCCCTCCTTTTTGTATTCTCTAGTGTCTACTATTCCCATCTTTATGTCCATGTGCACCCAATGCTTAGCTCCTACTTATAAGTAAAAACATGCAGCATTTGGTTTTCTGTTTTTGCATTAATTCGCTTGGGATAATGGCTTCCAGTTGCTGCTAAAGACATGATTTCATTCTTTTGTATGGCTGCACACTATTCCATGGTGTGTATGTACCATGTTTTTTTTAATCCAGTCCACCACTGATGGACACCTAGGTGGATTCCATGTCTTTGCTATTATGAATTGTGATGTGATAAACATTCTACCAAAAAAACACCTGAACTCATGTAATTGATTTTCCTTTGGTTATATACCCAGTAACGGGATTGCTGGGTTGAACAGTAAGTCTCTGTTCAGTTCTTTGAGAAGTATCCAAGCTGCTTTACAAAGGGGCTGAACTAATTTACAATTCCACCAACAGTATAGGATGAGAGTTCCCCTTTCTCCACAACCTTGCCAACAAAAATACAACAACCTTTTCTGATTATAATGATATAACAATAATTTATATTTTTAGAAATTAGAGGATGCTTCAAAATATGTAATAAAAAGAAAGCACATACCTGATAAAAGTTAGGCCAGAAAGTACTAATGGCCAGTTCTGCCCTGTTCCATGTACGTGTTGGGTCTCCAGATATATTCCAGATAGGATTCCCCAGTGGCCCGTTATTGACCTTCACATAGACATTGAGTAACCCCGGAGGAGAATTACTCTTGCTGGACACAAAATAGTGAAAATCGATGCAGTGGGTGTCATTTTCTTTAAGTTGGGGTAAGAGCAGATGGGCTCTCTGCCCCTCAGGTCTCCCAGAGGCATTCACCAGCATGAAAGAACCTGCAAAAACAAAATCAAGGAGAGTCATACCCTGAAACACTACTTTCTGGTTATCTCTGAAAACCCACCACCATTTACATGGGTTGGCACTGCAATTCCATGTCTTACTTAGGCTTAAACTGCCATTTCTTTCATTCCTATTTCATATATCACCTCCTCCTCCTCCTATCATCCCCCTATATGTTCTCAAGAGTGCACATAGTATTAATGGAAAATTCCCTGGATGTTACTGTAATTTGACTTCTAAATAACAGAAATGTAGCATAATGTTTGTAGACTCGCCTTAGGTCTAGCAGTCAGGAGTCACAGGTGATTATTTAAAATAAAAATTAAAATTCCATATTTAAAATGCGTGTCCTCATTCACACCAACTGTGTTTCAAGTGCTCAATAGCCACGTGTGACAAGTAGCTACCACACTGGGCAGCACAGATACAGAGCATCTCCATCCAGCAGAAAGTTCTACTGAACAGCACTGTCCCATCATGTTAGCAATACTCAGTAATCACTCTGTATAACCTACAGAAAGACAAAAGATTGGGTGGGCTGTGCATCTTAGGGTCATGATATTGGCCCTATCTGTTCCCTGCTGTCAATGTAATACGATCCTCTTGCACTTCAGCACCAGTACCCCACCTCCATCACTGGAACAACTGACTTCTCCTTGACAGTGGAGGTGTTCTCACAACAAGGTGATGACTTAGGCAATCATTGTCCCAACTGAAGGATGATCATTCTAAGAAGTCTCCCAAGCTCTTTGGATCTTGACCCCAATGGCCCTAACCTACCCATGAGTGTTGAGGAGCTTCCAGATGGATTCAAGCTTTCCAGATACCAAGCACTTGAGCCTTCCCCATATGAATTTTATATTTCACACAGTAAAAGATAAAAGCAAAATGTTCTAAGATACAAGGGAAAATAGGCTATCATAGGTCGGCTTTAGCACAGAGAAAAAATGCGTTGAAATTCTAAGGAGGAAGTACACCTGAACTTGGAGTATAAAAATGAAAAAAATAAAAATACTACACAGATGGGTACCCTCACTGTGAATCACAATGTTCAAGGTGTGTATATATGTTAATATGTGTTTATTGTCTACCCACACATTATCAGTAAACACACACATACATGGTACTAGAAAATGTATGGAATTTCTGTCTTGTTTACATGCTGTGATTGCCTAAACAGCAAAACAAGAAGACCACTTTTTTATAGTAATTCCCAAAGAATGACTGTAAGTATCAAATGGAAAACACAGATGTAGATATCCTTCACCGATTAAGAGGTTGTTGTTAAAGGATCTATATTATCATATGCTTTCTTATGGTTGCTACCTTTACAGCTATGAGGTGAGCCAGGTTTAACACCATTTATGATAAACAGGAATGGGGTCACAGAGAGATTAGAAGCAGCTTATCTAGGTTTTAGGATGAGTTAGTGGCAAAACCAGAACTTTGAGCTTCTGAGTTTCCAGCCCATTACTCATTATGCCACACTCCAGTAACCCCATGTTTCTTCATGTGCTTTTTGAACACATATGAAAAAAATACCCTTTCACAGCAGTGAAGGGAAATTATAGTAGCTATTTTAAAACAGAGCAATTTTTCAAGCAATGAATGTTATGTACCTAGAGATACAAAAGCCAAGTCACAAGCGAACCTATCTATGAAATATAACTTACCTATGAAATATATTTCAGCATTAAGGAAGAACTTTAACTGTCATTTAAGAAAGAGTTAGGGGCAGAGAAAGAACAAGTGACGAGAGTATCATTGAAATAATTCAGGTTAGTTATTGTTTACAAATGTAAAAAATCTTCAAAACATGCAGGGTTGATGAACCCCATCACAAATCCAGAGTAGGACGTTCCTGTGTATGAGTTACAGATTGTGTTTCCTGCTCTTAGTGAAATAGAAGCTGATTTACGCCAGATTCTATCACTGGGGGCTCTGTTATCTACAACAGTTACCACATATATTCTTACTGGTGGAGCTGAGGCATGACATGTTCTTGAGGTCACATCTGAATGAACAAAACCTTGAGTATGGCCATATTGCCAAGAATATTGTTTCTCTCATTGTTCCCATCACTTAAGCTTGGGCAAGCATGGGTGGAAAGCACGGCAATATACACAGGATGGCAAAATAAGTGTTGCCCACATCCTGTGAAGCACTCAGAGGGGCCTCCTTTCACATATTTATATAAACTGGGTACCTTTCTACCATTACTGTTGAGGAAATCACCCAGTTTTCCAAAACTGTTATTTTACTAGCTACACAGCCTGCCTCCAATGCTAAATCCACTCTGCTCCATTCCAGCATGAAATGCTCTTACACTCTTGTGTCTAAAGTACACAAGAATTTTTATGTTGAGATCCAGGTGAAATTCAGGTATAATCTAAGTTACTCAAGTGATCCTAGCTTTTATAGTCCTTTCTCCTCCTTTTTTCCCTGTTTGACTAAGAATAGTCTATTTTGCTTTGAGGCATGCTTCTGTAGTGCAGATTAGCTCATAGAGGATTACTAGACAGGGGAGTGACATCCCTATTACACACAAGTCCTCTTGGTTTATGTGCAATTTTTTGCAGGACATTCATGTTGTGAAGTGATGAGGGGCAACTGTCCTCTCAAATAAAGGGAAAGCTTTATCAGTGCATGATGTCTTTTAAACAAAGCTGAAGATCCTACAGAAGTGGATCTTTCCTCAATGCAAGGAGTGGCAAGAAGGGGGTTTGGTGGTTTCATTCCTCTTTCCACTCCTAAGCTGTCTCTGAAACTGTAAGAACGGGTGAAGAACTGTGAAGCCTCTGCCCCCTTCCTCTGTGTTTAAAAAGGACAAAAAAAGAAAAGGACTGATGAAGAAGACAAACCTCAGATCATATTTTTACGTTCACAGCAAGTAGTCTCTATTAGAAGAGAATGACTTCGAGGACTTCTATGGAGAGTGGGAAGAAGTGGAGGCCTTGGGTTCAGGGTCTGGGGTTCAGGGCCGAGGATGGTCTCATGGGGTCTGTGCCAGAGTGGAGTTCAGAGAGCCAGCATTTCTATTAGTTTTGTCAATGTTTTTGTTCACTTGCCAGCTACAAAGCTGCATAGATTTGGAAGGGTCAGCCCCAACCCTGTTCTTCTCACAAGATCTGCTATTTTTCTCTCTCCTTTTTTTTTTTTTTTTTGAGATGGAGCTTTGCTCTTGTTGCCCAGGCTGGAGTGGAATGGCGTGATCTCAGCTCACTGCAACCTCTGCCTCCTGGGTTCAAGCGATTCTCCTGCCTCAGCCTCCTGAGTAGCTGCGATTACAGGTGCCTGCCACCATCCCTGGCTAATTTTTTGTATTTTTAGTAGAGACAAGTTTTCACCATGTTGGTCAGGCTGGTCTTGAACTCCTGACCTCAGGTAATCCACCCACCTCGGCCTCCCAAAGTGCTGGGATTACAGGCAAGAGCCACCGCGCCTGGCCTAAGATCTGCTATTTTCAGCATATGATTTTGTGAAATTCATGAGAGGCTTCTCAAGTGCAGGGGCAGGGCTTTGGTGGAAGTGCAGACTCTATGCACAGTCTTCCTATGGCAGGGGTTCAGGTCCTTGGGAGGCAATTCTGTCTGGACTGCCCCCATGGTCACTAGCACAGCTAGTCTCTCCCAACTGATCTGGAAATCAATTAAGCAGCACTCAGATTTCAACACTCATGATCTTTTAGAGGAAAAGTCTCTGCCGAGCACCTTCCCCTGCGGTACACTCCTCTGTGAGATTCCCTTTTTCCCTTCCTCTACAGTCTCCCAATTGGTGTATCTATGCAGCCTCGTAATTAACCAAGAATGCATACAAGGCAAGCGGGACAAAGCCTGCCACAAAACACAAGCCCAGCAAATGCTCCTGACTTTCATTATGATGACTTTAGCTCCTCAACCCTCCTAAATGTATGGCTTTTTAAAATTATGTGGCTCTTTTTTAGAGACAGGGTCTCACTCTGTCCCCCAGGCTGGAGTGCAGTGGCAGGGTCACGGCTCATAGCAGCCTCGACCTCCTGGGCTCAAGTGATCCTCCCATTTCAGCCTCCCGAGTAGCTGGGATCATAGGTGTGCATCACCACACCCTGCTAATTTTTTTTATTTTTTATTTTGTAGAGAGAGGGTCTTACTATGTTGCCCAGGCTGGTCTCTAACTCCGAGATTAAAGCAATCTTCCTGCCTCACCCTCCCAAATGTTAGGATTACAGGTGTAAGCCACTGTGCCCAGCTGGAATTCTTTACCATTTATCTCTATTTCCCCCTGTTCACCTCACAACTCTCCTGGTCCTACTATAATTCACCTAAGTGGTAATTTTTAAGTTTCCTTTCTTTACGAGAGAAGAACATTAGTACTGAGATAACACAAAACCTTCAACTCAATTAATCTTCCCCTTACGTTTTTGGGGAAAGGGTATCTTTATTTCAGTGTGTGGCCATCAGGACTTAACTCACAGCTTTAAAGTACAAAAGGTGACGTTTCTATCCACACTCGTGTTTCCTGACAGTGGTGTACTATTATGTGCCAATGAGTTTACAGAAGCAAATATGAAAGTCTAGCAACCTGCAGTAAAGTTACAGTTGGCAGGAGGGAGAGAAGTGTTGCTTCTTAGTTCGTTTTTATCACCTATCTGCTATGAAGGTATAAAGTCAACTCACCAGCCAATGTTTAGAGAATTACAGAATTCAAAGCATTTATATTCAATTTTAGACTATTAAGTCTGTTTTTTAAACTATCCCTATATGGCTGAATGTTTAATTTTCACCTTCTACTTAAATGTTTTGACTGCGAGGTAATGCATTTTCAAAGAGTAATTGGGTCTCCCTCTGTAGTTACTTCCTTACAATTCTTTCCTCCTACAAAAAGCATTCCAGCTCGGTAAATTTTTAAAAAATCATAATTCAAATTAGCATAGAAATTCCGTTTGTGTTCAGATAACAAAACACCCTTAAGTCACTAGTATATAAGTAGAAAATATACCATTGCAGGCAAATGAAATGAGCTCTGCATGATGGAGTCAGCTTCAAAAAGGGACAGCCTTTAGATGCAGACTTAGAAGCTTCTTAAGAATAATTATTTTGGTTTCCCCAAAAAGGAAAACTGTTTGATAAGAACATGCAATGTTCACATTCTCAAATCTCTGGGTGAATTAAATTTAGCTAATCATATCCATTGGCAAAGGCTTTTGATTAAACTATCTTCCATCATTGTTTGTGACAGCAGTAATAACTGCACAGAATTATTCCTTTCTAACCCATCATTAAAATTTGCATTGGTGTGTTTGGAGCTCTAGATTTGTCAAGGCTGAGAAAACTACATGAATTCTCTTCCAAGTGTATTTGAGAAACTTTGCAAACAACAACAACAAAAGAATATTTTCCATTATCCAGCAGGAAGAAAGAGTTACATGGCTTCTTCAATACCTTGGCTTACAGAGAAGCAGCATTTTGTGAACTTTAAAGCTATTATAAAATTCACTTTTTAAACTTCTTAATTTTAGCAAAAGCCACAGATTATTGGTCTTTGCCTCCCTTTGGCTGTTTTGCCTTTTTCTTGTATGACCATGCCTTTAAATTTGTGGATTTAGAATACGAGAGGCAAACAAAATGTTAACAAGTTCCATCACTGCAGGCATATCTCCTGACTCTAGTTTATGGGGTTATTTGTGCTTCATCTGACCTATGCAGATACAACCAGTTAGAACAATTCAGTTCACTAGAGCAGCACTTCTCAAACAACCTGTAATGAAAAACCAGTTGTTGTTGTTTTTTTTTTTTAAAAAAAAGTCCAGTGCATCTCAGACCAATTTATATAAAATACAATAAACATGAATTGCTAGAAAAATGAAATTGTTTAGTCACACAACATGGTAGCCCCAGATTTGTTATTATTCGATGAAATAAAAATATTCTGTCCAATTCCTATAAAAATTTTCTAAAGACTTGCTCTCAGTTTCTGTACTGGTCAGGGACCAGAAACAATGAGTGGGCCAGCTCTGATCTGCCGACCATACTGAGTAGCATAGGCTTAAATTTATAGCAAAGAGTAAACAATATAGCATCCTTGGTACCCAAATATACATTTTTCCTCAACAGTAGATGAGGAAAATAGAAAGAAAAGAATGAAAAAAGAAAAATCTGCTTTCTTAACCCAAAGGTAAGTTATAAAAGCCAACCCCTTTGACTATGAAAGAACGTTGCAGAAGAAAATGAAGAGGGAAAGTGGGAAGCAAGTGGACACACATGGTCATGGTGAATGGAAAGGCCGCACCCAGGCTCTGAATATAGAAAAGACCCGGCTTCAAGGAAAGGAGAAAATAAAGGGTGCCAATAGGCCACGGCACATGGAATCACCACGTACATCTGCATGTCTTAAGGAGAAGGGAAGAGGGTATGGGAACAAAATGGGCCACCAGTGCCTAAGCCAGGTGCTCCATGAACTTGATCTAATTAAATCCTCACAACAATGAAGCTCTGAAGAAAGAGAGAGCAGGGTGAACCCACTAGAGGACAAGTGAAAGCATCGGATAGGGCCAAGGGGAATGCAAAGTTTTACCTTCAAACTGCAAAGGCAGTGCTCCTAAGACTAATATTTTTCAAACATTTTGACTAACTCAGTACAAAATAATAGGTTGTACTTCCCCCGCTGCCCTACTCCAAGACGGAGTTTTGCTCTTGTTGCCCAGGTGGGAATGCAATGGCACAATCTCGGCTCACTGCAACCTCTGCCTCCTGGGTTCAAGTGATTCTCATGCCTCAGCCTCCTGAGTAGCTGGGATTACAAGCACGCACCACAGTGTCCAGCTAATTTTTGTATTTTTAGTAGAGACGGGGTTTCACCATGTTGGCCAGGCTGGTCTCAAACTCCTGACCTCAGGTGATCCACTTGCCTCAGCCTCCCAAGTGCTGTGATTACAGATGTGAGCCACTGCGCCACGCCAATATATTGTTCTTTACATTTCAGCATACATGTGTAAAGCGACATGTCTCTATATACATTTACCTACACACACACATACCCAGGCTTTCATTAAAAAAAAGTGTATCACTACGCTTCTAACCATGTGTATATATGTACTGCATGTACATTTTCTATTCTAACTCAATTGCATTTTGCAAAATCAAATCAATTCTGGCTGCAACCTACAACTGACATCAGAGCCCACAAATGCTTTAAGACCATAATGCAACTCCTCCCAATAATCAAAACCACTGTGCTCTGCTTCCTAAGAAAGCTTTTCATTTTTAATTTGTCCTTTACACTTTGATCTCATCCCCTGATTATCATAATACCAGGTTACACCCCTCCTCCAACTCCCTCAGTCAGTACTGACACAGCTCCTAAAGAATATGTCTCCAGAAATTTCCTGAAATAGGGAAGAGGAAGGCCTGTGGAGAAGTAAATGAACTACGGGAGCAAAGCTCAAAGGGAACAAAGCCTCTGCAGGGAGGTGCCACCATCGCCCTAAAAATGTTTATTAGCACCCATTTCAGTCTGATGAAACCACATTCTCCAAGCTGCATTCACATTCTGCAGACCAGATATCATATACCCCTCCTAAGCTACTGCCTCTTCTATGCCCTTCCTACAAACATAAAATACTTATTTCTCAGCCACTAGGGAATAAGACATGAATAACAAAAATTCTCTCTTCTCCCAAATGACACATTTTCTTTCCGTTTGCCCTGTCTCTTCTTGCCTTCCTTGTGGATTCCCAACAACTACTGAAAAAGACCATTTGTTAGTTGTATTAATTTTTGCCCCATTCATAACATGCTGGTGAAAACACAGTAAGATAGCAAAAAGAAGTAATACTGTATCACAGGGAAGCTGAAGTAAAACTCTCTAACCAACTGCACATCCCTTTACTCTCTGATATGGCTTGGCTGTGTCCCCACCCAAATTACATCTTGAATTGTAGTTCCTATAATCCCCACATGTCGTGGGAGGGTCCCAGTGGGAGTTAATTGAATCATGGGGGTGGTTACCCTCATGTTGTCCTCATGATAGTGAGTGAGTTCTCATGAAATCTGATGGTTTTATAAGGGGCTTTCCCCCCTCTGCTTGGCACTTCTCTCTCCTGCCACCATGTGAAGAAGGATGTGTTTGCTCCACCTTCTGCCAGGATTCTAAGTTTCCTGAGTCCTTCCCAGTCACGCGGAACAGTGAGTCAATTAAACCTCTTTCCTTTAAATACCGAGCCTCAGGTGTTTCTTCATAGCAGTGTGAGAATGGACTAATACACTCCCTCACCAGGGACAGCAGCTGATGGGATCATCCTGGCATGGATCATTCTACAAATCATGCCATTTAGTTCACGGTACTCTGTTCTACTTGAGAGAATTCCACATCAATCTAGGTGCTACAAAATTAATAAGCACAGCTCATATACCTCAGATGTGCTTATAACCTTTGCTTTAAGACATTTATATTAAATACCAAAAAGATATTCAATTGTCAATTTAGTGATTCACAGCACAACTGAATGGCTATTTTTATTATTCATAAAAATATTGAGCTGAAGAAAAATATATTATTTCACCTTAACTAGTCACTTTTAGCCACGGCAGGATTCATCTGAGCACCCATTATGTATTGGGGCACTTTGAGAACTACAAACGAGACAAACTTGGACCTATTCCTCCAGCAAGAACTTCACAGTTTAGTTGTATATCATATTTTAAGTTGTTTTCATTGAGCACAGAAAGAATAAAAAGAGATTCACAGAATTAGCAAATCAGATCATTAAGTTCACCAACAGTTACATAAGTAACAACCAGAAGTGGCTGTAAACTTTATGGATTTAGGACCATCAATCTTAAAAGGGACTTGTGAAACACAGTTATCATAAGAGACAAAGCAGTATTGGAAGAGGCTCACTGCAGAGAGGAAACCCGGCGGGTTCCGTAGTAACAAGCAATGTGCTCTCCTTTTATAAGAACAGGGAAGCTTTAATGAGAACTAAATTGTATTACAGTGTGTCATTTAGACAAACTGCTTCGGTGACTTAGGTAGAAAATACTAGGTGTGAGCTTTGTAATTTATAAGTAAAAAACAAACACTGAGTAAAGCAAACACAACCTTTTAACTATCTGATGACGCTAATGACTGTCTCTCAGGAAATGAGCCACACATACAACAATTGAGTAGTGACAGGTTGACTATTTAGAACGTTCTAAAGAGACTGTTTAATTTCCCATACGTCAAGTTTTTCATTGATTGACATCTTTAGAAACGGGTTAGTTTCTGTTGTAAATCTCAGAATGACATAAGCCATCACAATATAAGCTTCCATTTATTTTTCCCCTAAATTAGTGTTGATTCAGAAACCTTTTTTTTCCACATGTGAAAAAAAAGCCTATGCTACTCAGTATGGTCTGCAGATCAGAGCCATCTGGTGATAGTCTACCAGCTAAACTATGACTTGCCTTAAGAAGAAATTGTGCAGTTAGCTTTTACATAAAATGCAGGCCAAACTTAAATATTTTAAAGGTCTGTCTTTGACACATTCAAACACTTGCTAGTGGTACTCAGAAGAAACTTGCTAAATCATCCTTTGTCCTAAAAAACAGTTCAAAAGACTCCAAGGGTTCTGTTGACATCCCTGATTGACAGCTCCCCACATTCCTGAAGAAGAAGCGAAAGGATGTTTCATTAGCCCAACTAGGGTCAGAAACCAGAGTCATGCAGGAATTTTCACTGCTTGATCAGAAGGCAGAAAGAAGGAATGGTCAAAACTTAACAAGGTGAGTCAGCGGAGAAAATGAAACGGTGTCCACATTAAACTAACAACACAGTATCAAGTTTATAAATTATCAAAAGTCTGGAACTTAAGTAATCTGTTGGATTAATTAACCAGAAAAAGCATCAAAATACCAATAAATAATTAGCAAATAATATGAAAAAGCAATCTGCATTAGCAGAAATACAATTAGAATGGAGATGTCTGGGAAAATAGTTATCTTACCACTAAACCAAGAAATTTAAATTAAAGCAAATGCTGGGTATAATTTTAACATGGATAAATTTCTTAATTACATAAACATTTCAACACTATATGCTTGTGAGGTTCTGGTGAAGCTCCTGCAAGGGTTCAGGAAAGAAAGAAGCAGGGGATTTTATCACACACAGCATCCCAACAGCAGAGGCCACAGAGAGAGTCACACTCCTTGCTAAGAGCAGGCTGGTAGATAAATCTCACCTTACAAAACTTGCTAGTTCTGTGACCTTATGAAAATCACTCTCAATCTGAGTCAGTTCGTCCATAAACTCAAAAACAAACAGTGCCTACTGTGAAAGAATTGGACTAAAGCAAGCAAAGTACTCTGGACTGTGCTGGGCAGGACCTGAGGAGGGCTCCCTGAGCTTGGTAGGAAAAGCTAAGCTCTGTAGCCAAACAACCTGAATTAGGATCTTGACTCAGTCACACCTTGTATGTCCTTGAGTAAGTGAACTAACTCTTTTTTGCAAGTTTCCTAATCAAAGAGGTGGTTGAATAAATTAAATAAGGTAAATAACGTAAAATACTTCTTAAAAGGGTGACTGGCATAGAATAGATATATGTCAAAATTCAACCTTGGTCCTAGTTTTTATCCAAATGTATTTGAACTTAGCCTAGAAGACAAGATAACAGAGTTCTTACTTCAAGGAAATTTCTTACACCCATAAAACTTATGTGTATCAATGATCATGTGATTACACAGGTTACCAACATCCATCTTTAAATCAGCATAACAAGGTCAGTAATACAAACTAGGCATGGCACTTGAATTTATCTTCAATATCTAAACATGAATTTTCAAATATAAATAATCATTCTAGGTGCAACGTGGAGTGAAAAATCTCCTAGTGTGATTTAAATGCTTAGATGCTACCAAGTCTGTTAAATTATAAATATATATATTTAATTATAAGAGCAAAAGGATACAATAATTAATGGTGATTATGAAAGCTGCTAATTATACTTATAAAACCAATTATTAAAAACTTTCAAACCATTAAATACATACCTATATTAACAATTAATATGGGAATTGATAATAGCTAACACTTACATGATATTTAATACGTGCTGAGCATTCTTCCAAATGTTTTACATATATTAACTCTTTTACTCATTACAGACAAGGACAAAGCTCAGGCATAGAGGGGTTAAGTAGCTTGCTCAAGATCATGTAGGTTGCAAGTGGTGGAGACAGAATATGAACCTCAGGGAAATGTGCTCTGGACTTTGTGCTCTTAAGCATGATACTAAGCTGCCTCTCAGTTTAAGGGGCAGCACATTCGTTAGATAACTTCAGGAGGAACATTATATCCTTGTAAGTATATATATAAATAATATCTAATTTTATTCATAAACCTAAGATAGCAGAGCTAAATAAACCTAAGATAGCAGAGAAAGGAACAACATGTGAACATGCTCACTACCACGGGGGCAGGTCCAGGCTAGACTGCTGGAGGACAGGAGACAATGTGGAGCAGGATTCAGCCTTCCCAGTTAGGACCAGCTGACCTGACAGCTGACTGCAGATGCAAAAGTGAACCCAGCCAAGATCAGCCATGCATGGCTCAGATCAGCTGAACCATTCCGCTGAGCCCAGCCCCAACTGCTGACCCATAGAATTATCAGCTATGAGTGTTGTTTTAAGACAAGCTTGAGGGTGGATTCTTACTCATGTGTATTTTGAGCATTTTTATAATAAAAGTTTTAAATGTTTTTTTTTAAAGTTTTTAAAAGAGCAAACAATATCTAAATGACCTGAATTTTGGATCATGTTATATCATTGAGAATGCATTACAGAAAATTAATATGTCTTTCTTGGGTACTTGATTGGACATGTGATTTAAAAAAGGATAACCAATTTGAAAATTTTATTTGACTAAACCAATTTTTTTAAATCACCTAATGAGTTTATATCAATACAGACATTTTGAATTTCTCACACACACACATGCACACACACACACACAGTCATGCATCACTTAAGGACATTTTGGCGAAAGATGGACCATATACACAATTGCAGTCCCATAAGATTGTAATACTCTAATTTTACTGCACCTTTGCCATGTTTAGATACACAAATACTTACCATAGTATTCCAGTTGCCTACAGTTATTCAATACAGTCACATGCTATACAGTTTGTAGTCTAGGAGCAATAGGCCATACCACATAGCCTAGGTGTGCAGTAGGCTCTACCATCTCGATTTGTGTAAGTGCACTCTATCATGTTCGCATAATGAAAAAAAATCGCCTGACGATACATTTCTCAGAATGCAGCCTTGTCATCAAGCAATGCATGACTTTATTACAGGTATATACACACATGCAAATATACAGGGAGAGTGACCAGGATAGAGAGAAAGGAAGAGGCAGGGAGGAAATGGTTTTTACAAACAAATTTGCTGAAAAAAGAGTAAAGATGGTAAAGTTCAGGTCTTTGGCAAGAATGGTGCATGTTGGCCGGGCACAGAGGCTCACGCCGGTAATCCCAGCACTTTGGGAGGTCGAGGCAGGCAGATCACGAGGTCAGGAGTTTGAGACCAGCCTGGCCAATATGGTGAAACCCCGTCTCTGCTAAAAATACAAAAAAACTAGCCAGGCATGGTGGTGCACGCCTGTAGTTCCAGCTACTCGGGAGGCTGAGGCAGGAGAATCGCTTGAACCCAGGAGACAGAGGTTGCAGTGAGCTGAGACTGTGCCACTGCACTCCAGCCTGGGCAATAGAGGGAGACTCCTTCTCAAAAAAAAAAAAAATGGTGCACGTTACCAAGAATGTTTCACTGATACGCATAGTATCCTAGGATACACCATAATACAGCGAACAATTTACCCACTGTGGGATATGTCACTTATCATTTGTAAAGAATTTCTTTTTTTTTCTTTTTCTTGAGACAAACCCGTTCTGTCACCCAGGCTGGAGTGCAGTGGCACGATCTCAGTTCACTGCAACCTCTGCCTCCTGGGTTCAGGTGATTCTCCTGCTTCAGCCTCTCCAATAGCTGGGATTACAGGCACCTGCCACCAAGCCCAGCTAACTTATTTTTTATTTTTAGTAGAGACGGGGTTTCACCATGTTGGCCAGGCTGATCTCGAACTCCTGGCCTCAAGTGATCCGCCCGCCGCGGACTCCCAAAGTGCTGGGATTACAGGCATGAGCCACTGCGCCAGGCCATTTGTGAAGAATTTCTGAAGGAAGCTGTTGGTTTTCTGTTTCTCCTAGTGTTTTCAGCTCCTCAGCTCCTTTCTGTGGGAGCTATAGGATAATTAAAATAACTGAACTCAGTGCATCTTGATTTATTCCCTTAGGTAGGTGGTCTAGAAACAGATTTATACACATATATTTCTATCACTGTATCTCTAAGCTTGGCTGGGTGGAAAGTTATTTTTACTGAGTACACTATTTCATTTTCAGGTTTTGTTGTTGTTGTTAATTCAGAACCCAGTATAACTTATTACATTTCTATTAAAACCTTAGGTTTTAAAACTCGTTTTTCATAGAGGTCTAAAGAGGTGTTTCTCTCTCTCTCTCTTTTTTTTTTTTTTGTCTCTAGCATAACCACTTTAAAAATTTCATTTTTTAAAAGCTTCATTTGAAATGTCCTCACTTGATGATGAATGATCGATCAGCTTTCCAGGGAAATAACTGTATATTAGGGAAAATTCTTTATATCAGCTCTCAGAATATAAAAACAAGATAGCTAAATTCTAGATATCCTTGCAAACTGTTTTGTTTACATAGAGACCCAGTTCATTCTTTCCCCATTTTAACTTTTCATTAAAAACATTAACAAAAATTGCATATGCCTTTATAAAATGTCAAAAAAAAAGATTTCAAAGGAAAAATTAACCATTTCTTCCTAACTTTCACTTAACTGACCACAAACTTATCCCATTTAGACAATAGTATGTTTCCCTCAGGATACTTCTTTATATACAAATAAACATACAGACACATATACGAAGGGATTTTGTTTTGAAAACTTTTCCTACTTTATTCAAAGAATAATAAGCTGACACATTCCTCTGCAGCTTGTTCTGATCCTTTACCAATAATATAATGTTGACAACTCTTCAGGCCAATAAGGACACAGAGACCCAAATTTACACTTTCGACACCTGCTACGACAAAGAACATCCAATAAAGAGCCATGTGAATGGTCTTCATTTCTACAGAAGAGAGTCCTACAAGTCAGATTTCTAGCCAAAAGGTATATGTATTTTTAATCTTCCAGGGTTTTGATTTATTGAATATAAATACTAAGCAACTGCTCCAGACATGAAAATAGTATTTTTTAATTTATTAATGATCATGGTCAGTGGTTTATATAAAGTGGCCCTGTTACTTCAAAGAAAAGAAGACTGGCTAATGTGAAAGCAGCTTCCAGCCCAAAAGAAAAGAAGTCTCTTGGCATCCTCTGTTCTAAGCACAAGCAATCATCTTGACTTCCTCTACTCCCTCCTTTTGGTGGTGGTGTTGTTATTGTTGCACTTGTTGTTACCGAACCTGTACTGAGTGCTAGCTATGTGCCAGCCACTCTGCTAAGCACTTTATGTCATTTGGTCCCTTCAGTAACCATTGAGAGAAGTATTGTCATTTTATAACCAGGAGGGTTTTAAAAAACTTCCCTAAGGTCACACAGAAAAGCAGATTGTAATCCAGTCAGTCAGATTCTGGAGCTGATGATTTAGTCTAACATATAATCAAGGTTTCATAGCACATCTCAGAGTCAGATAACCAAATATTGGTGGCATATGCTCTCTGGAGAAAATTAAAAAGAGAACAAAAAAAAGTGCATTAGAAGCTATTAGGGTCATCTTCAGCTTTGAATTATAAGTCTTAAAAAGTAAAATTAATCGATTCTCAAATTACATGAGCTATTCTCTTATTTAAAAATAAAAGTTAAAACTCACTATGCTTATGATGACAGTATGGAACCAAAACTAATTCTATTATTTCTTCTCAAGGAAACAAAAGAATTAGTGACAGAATGCAAGATAAGGAGATGAAAATAAAATCTATCATTTAAAAACTACCAACATTCATTGAAAAAAATGAATTTTAAGTAAGCCATTTAATATAATATAAACAATTAAATAAACCCCTGGATCTCTTCAGAAGCCCAGAGGATATTTTTATTCTTGTTGCTTCCTAATGCAATAAAATGATATAATAACACTCATGTGGCTTTACTTAAAAATGTTATTTAAGATCAAATTATTCAAAACAGATGTCCAATTCTCTGAGCTTACACAACCCAAGAGAAGACAAACATTATCTATTAAGTGCCAAAATGGTCTGAAGGTCAGAAGCATATCTGTGATGACTCACAGAGGCACTCGATACTAAGTGCTCTTCATCTTCTGCCTCCACAGAGTGCCCTCCACAGGTCTGTCAAGAGATGCCACGTGAATCACTTCCAACATTCACTCCTGTATAAATGGCACTTTTATTGTTGCCGACAATGAAATGGGAAGAAATGTACAAGAGTTAATACCACTGATTATCTTGGGTATTTTTATTCAAGGCTAATTTTTCTTTCATTTAACCAGTATTTTTGTAACTAACTCTTTCAAGTAATCGTTTTCAATCTGGGTAAAAAAAACAAACCAGGTACCCATAAACACACTGGGTAGAATAGCAAAATAATATGAATAATAAATGCACAATAATATAATTTTATAATAACATGAAGAGAAAATATTAGGTGGGAATAGTAGACCAATGGTAATCTAAGGCAGTGATATGAGGAAGTGGGAAGGATAAATGGGATATCTTGAGTTACAATCAAAGGATTGTTTGTCTGAATGGATACTGAGAGGCTGGGGAGCTGATGATGTCCAAAATGATTCTTAGCCTAAAATATGTGAAAGAACGGTGGTTCTTTTACACCACTTACATGATTCCAGTTTATGCTGACAACTGAATTTTATCTGACAAAAAAGCAGAAACAGTAATTTGATACATCTCTATCACCAATGACGGATAATCTGAGATATGCCTGGCACTCAATTAGTTGAATTAACTACCACAATGCACTATGAACAAAAAATAACAACAGAGGCATTTTAAATCCTTTTATGTATCTCATTGGCAGAAACACTTTTGCTTTAATTTTTTCTTCTTTATCATTTACACAATTATTCTAAAAAGAAACAGCAAACTTTAAAATGTACTGTGTATATGTATTGAGTAATCACTGCCCAGGCACTGTCGTAAGCACCACTGATTCAAAGTTGAGTATAATAACTCAAGCCCCATTCTTAAGTCAGGTGTGGCAGGAAGACAGTGATGTTGCAATGGTGTGAACACCTCCCTCGTTCAACATTCACTGAGGGCACACACAAAAGTGGCACTGAAGCTAGCTCAGGGAGGTGGGGTGCTAGTGACGGCTCTTTAGAGAAAGGGAACTCTGAGCTGAGTCCTCCAGGATGAGGCGTTAAGACAGGCCACAGATGGAGAACAGGCTGGGGATTCAACATTTGTTCATTCCACAAACATTTGTGAGCCTGTTACAGTGAACAGACACTGACATTGGGCATGAAAAAGACATGTCCACGGCCCCTCAGAAGCTTCCAGTCTAACAAAGTAAGCAACTGTGTAATTAAGTAATTAAAACACGAAGTTGTAATTGCTATGTCAGACATATTCAAATGCCAAAGTGACAGAATGGCACCGCAGAAAACAATGGCTAACGCAAGTTTAGGATCATCATCAGGGTAAATTAAGAACTGAACTGGACTGTCACTGAGAAACTGTAGAGCACACACAAATGCAAATAGTGACCATCAATATCTTGGAGGGTAGAGGAAGATACTTTATTCACTGTCCAAACTTCATTCACTTCATTCATTGTCCAAACTTTAGAAGGATTAATCAGTGCTCCACAGCTGAAATCAAGATGTGATTTAACCACAGGAGGAACAGCATGTCCACAGTTATTGTTGGGAATCACATTATGGCTTTCTAGGAAAGCAACTGGGCTCTTGCAAAAGTAATAGCAGTTCACATTAAAATGCCTTGTCCTTTACAGCTTGGTGTTTTGCTTTTATAAAACTTCTTTCAAGAGCTGCATTGCTGCCTTAAGTGGCATTCCAGGGAGGCGAACTCCCACTTTGCACACAAACAGGTCAGATACGTCAAAACTAACCATTATTGTTGGAGTTTGAAAGCTACTTTATCCCGATGAGAGTTAACTGCCAGAGAGACGGTTCTTTTGTAAAGTGTTTTAGGGAACATCTCTAAACCTTTTTATTAGGCAGAATTACTTCCATAGAGTCTACAGCCAGGCCCAGAGGAGAAAGCTGAACTAAAGGCAAAGAATATTTTTAAATCGTTGAGGAAAAAAAATCTTCAGTGATTTTATATTTCAAATAAAAAATATTCAGGTGATTTAATATTTAAAATTGTCTATCAGATTTTTTATTGATTGGTAGGCAGTGTAATGAAGAGAGGAGGGGATGGGGTACCATCAATTTAGAGTTAAGGTATCTTTCAGTTACACAGAAAATTAAGTCCTAGAGAGTACATATACCAAAACAAAACCTCTGAGCAGCCAAAACAGATGTCATCAAATCCATGCATTTATTCAGTTGACTCACAGCCTGTACTCAACCATATGCACAAAAATTATGTTATCTGGTATCTACACCTTCAGAAATTCACAGGAAAGAAAGACTGCTAAAGCAGACACCCAAGCAACAATGAGAAAACTGAGTTGCCAAAAGGGAAGACACAATAAAATATAAAATACAGTCATGCCAAGTTGCAGCACAGCAGCCGGGGTAGTTAGGAGCATAAGTAAGCCACTACTCTTTAGCAAATCTGCAGAAAAGCATTTATGTTTTTCAACATGGCCTTAACTTACCACAAACATGTTAATTTATGTTGAGTAAGGCAAAAAGGTGCCTGATAAAGCTTAGAGTGATATTCACCTAAAAGCAGTAAAATTTCCTGATACCATAGTGCAGCCAGTTGTCAGCCGTCTTGAAAATTCAGCTCTCTAAACTGACTTCATCTCCTGAAGACAAAGGCCACCATGCCACTGTGCAATTTCAAGTTCAGTTTTACTTTTCATTTCAGAACCATGAGCTTTCATAAGATTACAAAGATTAACTTGCCTATGGCCCAATCTCTAGCCTAAGGGAAGACACTGGGGCTCTTAGCCTTGAGGATACTCCTGATGCATATGCCAGTTAGGAGCTACAGAAGAGCAACATCATGTGGTCAGACATCAAGTGAGCTGATATCCACGCCCCACAGAAAGCATCCAATAATTACTTGCATTAGAATATCCTCAGAAAAATCAGCACTCCTCAAAAAGCCATCAGTTAAATAATGGCCACTTACTGGCCACTTCAGGAAGAAAAGATCATTGCTTTCCTTGGGAAGCTTAAAAATCTAAAAAACTGATCGATGGCTGGCAAGATGGCCGAACAGGAACAACTCTAGTCTGCAGCTTCCAGCGAGATCAACACAGAAGGCGGGTGATTTCTGCATTTCCAACTGAGGTACCCAGCTCATCACATTGGGACTGGTTAGACAGTGGGTGCAGCCCATGGAGGGAGAGCAGAAGCAGGGTGGGGCATTGCCTCCCGGGAAGCACAAGGGGTCAAGGAACTTCTCTCCCCTGGCCAAGGGAAGCCATGAGGCACTGTGCCATAAGGAATGGTGCACTCCAGCTCAGATATTACGCTTTTCCCATGGTCTTCGCAACCCACAGACTAGGAGATTCCCTCTGGTGCCTGTGCCACCAGGGCCCTGGGTTTCAAGCACAAAATTGGGCAGCTGTTTGGGCAGACACTGAGCTAGCTGCAGGAGTTTTGTTTCATACCCCAGTGGCACCTGGAAAGACAGCAAGATAGAACTGTTCACTCCCCTGGAAAGGGGGCTGAAGCCAGGGAGCCAAGTAGTCTAGCTCAGCAGATCCCACCTCCACGGAGCCCAGCAAGCTAAGATCCACTGGCTTCAAATTCTCGCTGCCAGCACAGCAGTCTGAAGTCAACCTGGGATGCTCCAGCTTGCTGGGCAAGGGGTGTCTGCCATTACTGAGACTTGAGTAGGCAGTTTTCCCCTCACAACATAAACAAAGACACTGGGAAGTTCGAACGGGGTGAAGCCCACCACAGCTCTGCAAAGCTGCTGTAGCCAGACTGCCTCTCTAGCTTCCTCCTCTCTGGGCAGGACATCTCTGAAAGAAAGGCAGCAGTCCCAGGCAGGGGCTTATAGGTGAAACTCCAATCTCCCTGGGACAGAGCACCTGGAGGAAGGGGCAGCTGTGGGCGCAGCTTCAGCAGACTTAAACGTTTCTGCCTGTCAGCTCTGAAGAGAGCAGTGGATCTCCCAGCACAGAGCTCAAGCTCTGCTAAGGGAGAGACTACCTCTTCAAGTGGGTCCCTGACCCCTGTGCCTCATGACAGGGAGACACCTCCCAGCAGGGGTTGACAGACACCTCACATAGGAGAGCTCCAGCTGGTATCTGGTAGGTGCCCCTCTGGGATGAAGCTTCCAGAGGAAGGAAGAGGCAGCAATCTTTGCTGTTCTGCAGCCTCCACTGGTGATACCCAGGCAAACAGAGTCCAAAGTGGACCTCCAGTAAACTCCAGCAGACCTGCAGCAGAGGGGTCCGAATGTTAGAAGGAAAACTAACAAACAGAAAGGAATAGTATAAACATCAACAAAAAGGACATCCACACCAAAAACCCATACAAAGGCCAACCAACATCAAAGACCAAAGGTAGATAAACCAACGAAGATGGGGAGAAACCAGAGCAAAGAGGCTGAAATTGCAAAAACCAGAATGACTTTTCTCCTCCAAAGGATCACAACTCCTCGCCAGCAGGGAACAAAACTTCGACAGACAATGAGTTTGACAAATTGACAGTAGGCTTCAGAAGGTGGGTAATAACAAACTCCTCCGAGCTAAAGGAGCATGTCCTAATGCAAGTCAAGGAAGCTAAGAACTTTGAAAAAAGGTTAGACGAATTGCTAACTAGAATAACCAGTTTAGAGAAGAACATAAATGACCTGATGGAGCTGAAAAACACAGCACGAGAACTTTGTGAAGCATACACAAGTATCAATAGCCAAATCAATCAAGCAGAAGAAAGGATATCAGGCATTGAAGATCAACTTAATGAAATAAAGCATGAAGACAAAATTAGAGAAAAAACAATGAAAAGGAACAAACAAAGCCTCCAAGAAATATGGGACTATGTGAAAAGAAGAAACCTATGCTTGATTGGTGTACCTGAAAGTGACAGGGAGAATGGAACCAACTTGGAAAACACTCTTCAGGATATTATCCAGAACTTCCCCAACCTAGCAAGACAGGCCAACATTGAAATTCAGGAAATACAGAGAACACCACAAAGATAGTCCTCGGGAAGAGCAACCCTAAGACACATAATCATCAGATTCAACAAGGTTGAAATGAAGGATAAAATGTTAAGGGAAGCCAGAGAGAAAGGTCAGGTTACCCACAAAGGGAAGCCCATTAGACTAACAGCGGATCTCTCAGCAGAAACCCTATAAGCCAGAAGAGAGTGGGAGCCAATATTCAACATTTTTAAAGAAAAGAATTTTCAACCCAGAATTTCATATCCACCCAAATTAAGCTTCATAAGTGAAGGAGAAATAAAATACATTACAGACAAGCAAATGCTGAGAGATTTTGTTACCACCAGGCCTGCAATACAAGAGCTCCTCAAGGAAGCACTAAACATGGAAAGGAACAACCAGTACCAGCCACTGCAAAAACATGGCAAATTGTAAAGAACATCGACACTATGAAGAAATTGCATTAACTAACAGGCAAAATAACCAGCTAGCATCATAATGACAGGATCAAATTCACACATAACAATATTAACCTGAAATGTAAATGGGCTGAATGCCCCAATTAAAAGGCACAGACTGATAAACTGGATAAAGAGTCAAGACCCATCAGTGTGCTGTATTCAGGAGACGCATCTCACATGCAAAGACACACATAGGCTCAAAATAAAGGGATGGAGGAATATTTTCCAAGTAAAAGGAAAGCAAAAAACAAAAACAAAAAGCAGGGGTTGCAATCCTAGTCTCTGATAAAGCAGACTTCAAACCAACAAAGATCAAAAGAGACAAAGAAGGGCATTACATAATGATAAAGGGATCAATGCAACAAGAAGAGCTAACTATCCTAAAAATATATGCACCCAATACAGAAGCATCCAGATTCATAAAGCAAGTTCACAGAGACCTATAAAGAGACTTAGACTCCTACACAGTAATAGTGGGAGACTTTAACACCCCACTGTCAATATTAGACAGATCAACTAGAAAGAAAATTAACAAGGATATTCAGGACTTGAACTCAGACAGGGACCAAGTGGACCTAATAGACATTTACAGAACTCTCCACCCCAAATCAACAGAATATGAATTTTTCTCAGCAACACATCATACTTACTCTAAAATTGACCACATAATTGGAAGTAAAACACTCCTCAGCAAATGCAAAAGAATGGAAATCATAACAGTCTCTCAGACCACAGTGCAGACAAATTAGAACTTAGGATTAAGAAACTCACTCAAAATCACACAACTACATGTAAACTGAACAACCTGCTCCTGAATGGCTACTGGGTAAATAACAAAATTAAAGCAGAAATAAGTAACTTCTTTGAAACCAATGAGAACACAGACACAACATACCAGAATCTCTGGGACACAGATAAAGCAGTGTTTAGAGGGAAATTTATAGCACTAAATGCCCACAAGAGAAAGCAGGAAAGATCCAAAATGGACACTCTAACGTCACAATTAAAAGAACTAGAGAAGCAAGAACAAACAAAATCAAAAGCTAGCAGAAGTCAAGAAATAACTACAATCAGAGCAGAACTGAAAAAGACAAGAGACAAGAAAAAACCTTCAAAAAAATCAATGAATCCAGGAGGTGGTTTTTTGAAAAGATCATCAAAACAGATAGACCCTTAGCCAGATTAATAAAGGAGAAAAGAGAGAAGAATCAAATGGAAGCAATAAAAAATAATAAAGGGGATATCACAACTGATCCCACAGAAATACAAACTACCATCAGAGAATACTATAAACACCTCTACAAAAATAAACTAGAAAATCTAGAAGAAATGGATAAATTACTGGACTCATACACCCTCCCAAGTCTAAACCATGAAGAAGTCAAATCCCTGAATAGACCAACAACAAGTCCTGAAACTGAGGCAGTAATTAATAGCCTACCAACCAAAAAAACTCCAGGACCAGACGGATTCACAGCCGAATTCTATCAGAAGTACCAAGAGGAGCTGGTATCATTCTTTCTGAAAATAATTCCAAACAAGAGAAAAAGAAGGAATCCTCTGTAACTCATTTTATGAGGCCGGCATCATCCTGATACCAAAACCTCGCAGAGACACAACAAAAAAAGAAAATTTCAGGCCAATATCCCTGATGAACATTGATGTGAAAATCCTCAATTAAATACTGGCAAAGTGAATCCAGCAGCATATCAAAAAGCTTATCCACCATGATCAAGTCGGCTTCATCCCTGGGATGCAAGGCTGGTTCAACATACACAAATCAATAAACATAATCCATAACATAAACAGAACGAATGACAAAAAGCACATGATTATTTCAATAGATGCAGTAAAGGCCTTCGACAAAATTCAACACCCTTCATGCTAAAAACTCTCAATAAACTAGGTATCAATGGAACGTATCTCAAAATACTAAGAGCTATTTATGACAAACCCACAGCCAATATCATACTGAAGGGCAAAAACTGGAAGCATTCTGGCACAAGACAAAGATGCCCTCTCTCACCACTCCTATTCAACACAGTATTGGAAGTTCTGGCCAGGGCAATCAGGCAAGAGAAAGAAATAAAGGGTATTCAACTAGGAAAAGAGGAAGTCAAATTGTCTCTGTTTGCAGATGACATGATTGTATATTTAGAAAAACCCATCCTCTCAGCCCAAAATCTCCATAAGCTGACAAGCAACTTCAGCAAAGTCTCAGGATACAAAATCAATGTGCAAAAATCACAAGCATTCCTATGCACCAATAATAGACAAACAGAGAGCCAAATCATGAGTGAACTCCCATTCACAATTGCTACAAAGAGAATAAAATACCTAGGAATACAACTTACAAGGGATGTGAAGGACCTCTTCCAAGAGAACTACAAACCACTGCTGAAGGAAATAGGTGAGGACACAGCCAAATGAACAAACATTCCATACTCATGGATAAGAAGAATCAATATCATGAAAATGGCCATACTGCCCAAAGGAATTTATAGATTCAATGCTATCCCCATCAATCTACCATTGACTTTCTTCATAGAATTAGAAAAAACTACTTTAAATTTCATATGGAACCAAAAAAGAGCCTGCATATCCAAGCCAATCCTAAGCAAAAAGAACAAAGCTGGAGACATCACGCTACCTGACTTCAAACTATACTACAAGGCTACAGTAACCAAAACAGCATGGTACTGGTACCAAAACAGATATATAGACTAATGGAACAGAATAGAGGTCTCAGAAATAACACCACACATGTACAACCATCTGATCTTTGACAAACCCAAGAAAAACAAGCAATGGGGAAAGGATTCCCTATTTAATAAATGGTGTTGGGGAAACTGGCCAGCCATATGCAGAAAACTGAAACTGGACACCTTCCTTACACCTTATACAAAAATTAACTCAAAATGGATTAAAAACTTAAACGTAAGACCTAAAACCATAAAAATCCTAGAAGAAAACCTAGTCAATACCATTCAGGACATATGCATGGGCAAAGACTTCATCTAAAACACCAAAAGCAATTGCGACAACAGCCAAAATTGACAAATGGGATCTAATTAAACTAAAGAGCTTCTCCGCAGCAAAATAAACTACCATCAGAGTGAACAGGCAACCTACAGAATGGAAGAAAATATTTGTAATCTGTCCATCTCACAAAGGGCTAATATCCAGAATACACAAAGAATTTAAACAAATTTACAAGAAAAAAACAACCCCATCAAAAAGTGGGCAAATGATTTGAACAGACACTTCTCAAAAGAAGACATTTATGCAGCCAACAGACAAATGAAAAAAGGCTCATCATCACTGGTCATTAGAGAAATGCAAATCAAAACCACAATGAGATACCATCTCAGGCCAGTTACAATGGTGACCATTAAAAACTCAGGAAACAATAGATGCTGGAGAGGATGTGGAGAAATAGGAATGCTTTTACACTGTTGGTGGGAGCATAAATTAGTTCAACCATTGTGAAAGACAGTGTGGCGATTCCTCAAGGATCTAGAACCAGAAATACCATTTGACCCAGCAATCACATTACTGGGTATATACTCAAAGGATTATAAATCATTCTACTATAAAGACACATGCACACGTATGTTTATTGAGGCACTATTCACAATAGCAAAGACTTGGAACCAACCCAAATGCCCATCAGTGATAGACAGGATAAAGAAAATGTGACACATATGCACCATGAAATACTATGCAGCCATAAAAAAGGATGAGTTCATGTCATTTGCAGGGACATGGATGAAGCTGGAAACCATCATTCTCAGCAAACTAACACAAGAACAGAAAACCAAACACTGCATGTTCTCCCACATAAGAGGGAGTCGAACGATGAGAACACATGGACACAGGGAGGGGAACATCACACTCCAGGGCCTGTCGGGGGTGAGGGGCTGGGGGAGGGATAGCATTAGGAGAAATATCTAATGTAGATGATGGCTTGATGGGCAGCAAACCACCATGGCATGTGTATAGTTATGTAACAAACCTGCATATTCTGCACATGTATCTCAGAACTTAAAGTATAATAAAAAAAATTTTTTAATGTAAAAGCCTCACCATTCACCTACCCACATGAAACTGCCAAATCTCAGACCAATTAAGTCAAACCCATAGTTTACAGTCCATTTCTATACTTAAAAAAAAAAGACAAGCCTTTTAGCAAACTGATGGTGAAATTGTGAGAACGAATCTTATTCCCAGCTTTTCTCTACCCCAAACCTAATAGAAGAAAGCTAAGTATGACTATCGGAAGCAATACAGAGTTTCCCAAGAAATCTCCCTTTACAAGTTTGTCCGTATTTCATTTTTTCTGACCAAAGACTCTGCTGTGACTTCTGATAACCTAAGCAACTTAGAGAGTTGTAGACATCCCCAGGTAACTTGCCCAGGCAGGCTGCATACCGAGACCTGTTGATGGGGATATCAGAATTCTGTATTAATCAGAGAAGAATCATGTCCTCTTTAGATTCAAATGAAGGTAAAATGATTCTGCGAGTTTGTTACATTTATTGAGCAACTGCATTTAGCCTATTCAATATCATAGGAGCACCATTCAGTCTTAGCAGAACTAGCCACAGCAAAGTTATCAAGTTCGTTT
The DNA here is from genome assembly GCF_029289425.2 of Pan paniscus. Taxonomy (NCBI): domain Eukaryota; kingdom Metazoa; phylum Chordata; class Mammalia; order Primates; family Hominidae; genus Pan; species Pan paniscus. Next base: position 30,578,085 of record NC_073266.2, read on the forward strand.
TCCACCTTCCTCTTTCCCATTTTACTTTTCTTACCCTCCATCTCCTTGTGCCTCCATTCACTTGCTTAAAACTTTCTTCAATGGAATCAGAGAAATCCCTGGGAGGTGTCCATGGATAAAATTCAAAGGGTCCAGAAACGTCAATGATAACAAAATTACATCTTAATTTTCAATACCTTCTAACTGAAAGTATTGAAAACACCTGAATGTGGTATTCATATTTGAATGTGGCACTTCCTTCAAATATGATGTAGTTGACAAAGCACAATTTTATTAGCAGTATTTGTGACTTTGTCATCACTAAAAAATGAGAAGATATTCACTTCACATCAACATGTTACATTCACTACTTTAAAATTACCTGAGTGAATAGACTTATTGCTAGATATCATTATTAGGGCACTGATAAATAAAGACACCTACTATTATATGGCAAATTTTGTTTTAATATTTGGATACCTTTATTTTGAACTTAACTGATTTCACTATAATCTTATAAATTTTATGTTATGCATTTATGCATATCATTTTGAAAAGAGGTCTATAGATTCCACTAGGCTGCCAAAGGTGTACACGGCATGAAAACAATCAAGAATTCATGTTCTAAATGCTCGTGTCTTTCTGTGATTCCTCTTCCCTTATGATCATGTGCATTATAAAGTGGTTTTCAAAAAGCACAGAATTTCAGGCACCTAGGTAAGACAGAAATCTTAAGGAGAGGGTTTTTCCCCAATATTCAATCAAATATACAGCCTGCATATCCATGTCTACTTTGCAGGGTGGGGGTAAGAGAGTAGGTTTACTGCTTGTCTATATTAGGATTTTGGCTTCCTGTTTATGTGCAGATTCTCTCTCTCTCTCTCTCTCTCTCTCACACACACACACACACACACACCCCAATATCAAACAGTCTTCATTCCACTACCTATCCCAAGAAAGGTGCACAAGATTTTGAGTAAAAGATGGAAGACCTGTGTGCCGAGTTATGTCTTGACCCCACCAAAACGAACCAGATCCTCAGAAAGACAAGCAATAGAAACCTCCTAACAGAAGCTTTCAAAGTCTGATTGTTTTTAGACTTGTTTTAGGTATATTTTATAGAACTTTTAGGGTCATTTCAATTTACCCAAAATAAGTTGTAGAAAATGCTGATTATGTACAAGTATAAATATTTTTAAATATTATGCTGTCACCTGCAAAGTCCTGCTGCAATAAGCCAGATTGCATTCAAATATTAAAGACATGAAAATCCTCAGTGAGTAATTGTTAGTCTCACTTAGTTTTCATATTACTATAAATACTGAGTGTGTTTATTTTAATCATTATTCTGTTTACTTTATAAGCAGAAACTTAAAAGCACAAACCATAATTTTTTTAGGGGATTTACAGAGCTGCAAACCTCCACTTAAAAAAAAATTGTAGGGAAGGCAAGAAAGGTTGAAACATCATACATTCAGCCATGTAGAACTCATTTATTAAAGGTCTAGAAACAGAGCAAAGAGCCTAGGATACAGGATGCAAAAATGAAGAGGACATGGACTAGGGCTTCAGGGAGATCATGGGCTCATCCAACAGAGGGACATACAGTGTAAAAAGGGAGGGACCTAGGAGGAACAGAGTAGGAAGTCAGATCAGAAATGGCTTCTTTCTCAGTGGAAGAACTTTTAAGAATGCATTTGCTATCTGTGCCAGAAAATAATTGGGATAAGGATCCAGAAGGAAAGTACTTGACAGCACTAGTCAGCATAATTCATTTGAAATGGCAGGAGAAGAAACCAGAAAGCAAGGGATGGTCTACAAAGATAGGAAAGCTGAGACAGAGTAGGGAGTGGGCCTCTACCTTGCTCAAGAGCATCACAATCCCCATGCAAATATGGTGCAAATCATGGATCTTTACCTGTTAAGTTCTCCTGTAACATACATCTAAGATTATTTCCCTGCATACTGGACAAACCTTGTTTTTAATGTTTCTGCTAAATAGAAGTATTCAGCATTTCTGTTAAATGCAAATAATCCAGAGGAACAAGATGAACGAGAGGAAAAGGTGGTGAAAGAGGCCAGATGACTCCTGAGCTTGGAAAGGCTAATTAGTTCTGTGACTTCAGCAGGTGGGTTTCCCAAGTTGCATATACCAGCAGGTGCTTTGCCTGGGATCTGAGATTGAACAAGACAGACCCCCGCCCCCTGCACTCTTCCCTCACTGAGCACATAGATCCATCTGTTTATCTGAATCCATTTTATCTCTCCCAAACTAAAAGAAGAAAAACTTAAAAAACTGGCAGAATGGGCACAGTGGCTCATACCTGTAATCCCAGCTCTTTGGGAGGCCAAGGTCGGCAGATCACTTAAGGTCAGAAGTTCAAGGCCAGCCTAGCCAACATGGTGAAACCCCGTCTCTACTAAAAATACAAAAATTAGCTGTGTTTGGTGGCACACAACTGTAATCCCAACTACTTGGGAGGCTGAGACAGGAGAATCGCCTGAACCTGGGAGGCCGAAGTTGCAGTGAGCCGAGACTGCACCACTGCACTCCAGCCTGGGAGACAGAGCGAGACTCTGTCTCAAAAAAAAAAAAAATAAAATAAAATAATTTAAAAAATAAAACTGGCAGAAATACAATTCAAAAAGGATCAGAAAATTCTCCATAAATTTTCTCAAATATAAACCTCCAATCTACTAGCCCTCCACTTGTACTTTTGCCTGGGTTCTCTGGAAAATGGAGCCTGGGAAAACACTTCCTGGCTTCCATGTAAATGGTTGTGAGGGAGGCAGGAGTGAGGGAGGCAGGGCTTTGAGGCAGGCGAGGGAGGTATATGGGGCAGGTTGGTTACTGACCTGGACACGGTTTTCACAGGCACAGCAGATCAGAGTATCTGTAAAAACCCCTGAATCTGCACACAGTCCACCATGGGAGCAGAATTTCTACTAGCTCTGGTCTTCAACCATCAATGTTTGCACCACAGGGTACAGACTCCTCAACCCCCATTTCTGACTGGTTCCCTGGTCCCTCTGGCAGCCATCCTGGAAGCCTGAGTTCCCCAACAGGAGTGACATCTGCTATGCAGGCCAGGATTATGGGAACTCCAGTGGGCATACTTGGGCCAGAGGTGCCTGGGGGTCAGAATAGGAGCACTGAAGTTCAGAAGGCTCATGGAAGCCCCAGGTGCCAGGCAGTAACGCCAGTTCTTGATCACAAGTGACATCAGAGTTGGGAGACGGGAGTAATAATGGGCCTGGCTGGCCCAGCAGAGGTGTCCTGACTACCTGGCTGCCACCAGCAAGGATCAGGGTAGAAATCTGAGCTCTGTGTCTAAAGAATGCAGTGGGCATCAGGGAATTTCCCTAGAGGGGGATCAGGGAAGCACAGCAGAAAAGGATGGCCAAGAAGATCCTGGGAGATGAATAAACTGGGTCCAGCACAACATATACATTAATATACATAATACATATTTATCATATATATCTATACATATATGTATATCTAACACACATATTAAACAGTTGGCGTCAGCTTTAGATGGAACTCATTTTGTAGACGTTTACACAAAACCGGGAATATCAGTAGAAATTAGGTTATAAGTGAAGCTGCTCAAATCTCATTTATATAAATTTGGATTTCATATTTCCTGCACTTTGGGGCAAAACCCCAGAATGCACTGACTGCCTCAGGAACTCTGTTCTAAAATTCAAGGATGCACTATTTTTTAGACACTCATATAATTACAGTAACAAGTAAATCAAATCATGAATTGTTCTCTTTATTGAAGACTAGCTAATCGTCCACTGGGATATCAGCTCTGGGAGGACTTGTTTATAGATATCCTTGGTATCAACATACTAACTGGCACTTAATAGGTGCTCTGTAAATAAAGGCACATTATTTAGTAGATGGAACAAGGATATAGCCTACAAGGATAGTGTGAGTCTCCATTATGATAGCTCTAGCTCTTATTATTTCAAGACTTCTCTCCAAAACATTTCCAGGCACTGTGTTAAGTATTTTACATATATTAACACTTGTATTAAAATATATTAAATTATATTGGTAATTCTCATCACAACAATAAAACTAGAAGTTTCCCTCCGAACTTACTAATTTTTTGTTTTCTAAAAGACAGGGTCTCACTCGCCCAGGGTAGAGTGCAGTGGCACAATCACAGCTCATTGTAATGTCAACTCCTGGGCGCAAGCGATCAATCTTCCCACCTCAGCCTCCAGAATAGCTAGGACTGAAGGCAAGCCATGATGCCTGGCTTATTTAATTTTTTTTTTAATAAGAGACGGAGTCTTGCCATGTTGCCCAGGCTGGTCTTGAACTCCCAGCCTCAAGTGATCCTCCCACCTCGGCCTCCCAAAGTGCTGGAATTACAGGCATGAGCCACCTTACCCAGCCCAGAACTTACTTTTTAATAAACAAAAACATAACTTTGCAGTTTCTCAGTGCCACATTTCAAGGGAGCATTGGTGAAGTAATCCTGTACTCTTTCAAAATGTGAACTTCCTTGTACGTCACCTTTATTTATCCTATTCAATAAGAAAAATAAAATCTGCATAAAGATTTAAATCCTTAATAAGATCTATGATGAACCTAAGCTTAATGGGCTTTGATTTAATTGCTGGAAATACTTAGGGCCAAGCAAGAGCCTTATAACCCAAGAAATTAGAAAGATTCAAATGAAAGATCTGCCCTCTCTCTCTTCTAATAGCACTTAAGAAGAAAGCCATTAAAGTAAGTAAGCTCTTTCTCTACTTTGCTTTACTTTTTAAGGGTTCCATCATTTGCTTCTTTATCTTTGTCAACAGCTCTAAGAAATGAACATTATGATGTAATCTTAGCTTGATTTCCACCCACACCTCAAATTTCTGTATTCAAGGGCTTTGTTCTAGTCCTCTATTGATGTCGAAAAAGTTGGCCGTACAAACAGCCACAAACAAGCCAAATAACACACCTACTACTGGAAAGGTAATGGCTGAAAGAAACTGACTGAGTCCCTGGATGCAGGATGGATGAATGGCCCTGAGGAGTGAGGATACCTGTACCATGCTCCATTTGCAGGAAGGGCAAATGGAGAAGAAGACAGAACTGTCCTGTCACAGGCCCATGAGCCACAGAAATCTCAAAGTGAAATGTAAACACAGGTGTATTCTCAAACGTCTTTCAGCAAATCATCATGCATTTGTTGCAATAATATTTCTCCTATAATTTTGAGCCTTTGCATGAAGATTTCTTTCATGCAGAATCCCTGAAGCCAGCATCCCAGTTGTATCAAAAGGTTACCTGTTGGCACTTTATTAGATTACAGGGCAATCAGCCTGCAGGCTACATATTTTAAAACAAGTTTTAGAATTTTAATCTGTTACTCTATTTCAAGGTTTAACAATCTAGTTTCCAAGTTGCTTATCAGATAAAGCTCAACATCCTCAGCATGCCACACAGGACCCTTCGAACTGAGCTCAGCCTACCTACTGAATGTGACCATCTGTCAACCTGCCTGTCATGTGCCCCTCTGCACCACTTCTCAGCTCAGAGACCATCTACTGATTTCCCACAGCAGAGAAAAGCCAGAAACTCATTCTGCAGGATTCAAGAAGTGTTTCCCAGAAGAGATGGCATGTGAGATTGAGCAATGACAGGGAAATACAAGGAGAGGGAGCAGGAAAGCATTCTGAAGCCACAGGTCCTCTGAAAACTAGTTTCAGGAGCGAGGGCAAGAGACATCAGCCAGGAGATAATGCTCCCATTTTGCTCTTATCTGTGAGTCATTTATAAGTCAGATGTTTTTGAGATGAGTACTGCCTCTGCATCAGCACAGGGAATACTGATACTGCCTCTTATTGTCTGCATATACACCATCTGTCTACAGCTTAGATATGGAGATAACAGTAGTGTCATTCAAAGCAGGCACACTCTTGATGACTTTTTTTTTTTTTGAGACAGGGTCTTGCTCTGTTGCCCAGGCTGGAGTGCAGTGGCATGATCATGGCTCACCACAGCCTACACCTCCTGGGCTCAAGTGATACTCTTGCCTCAGCCTCCGGAGTAGGTGGGACCATAGACATGTGCCACCACATCCAGGTAGTTTTTTTTTTTTTTTTCTGCAAAGACAGGGTCTCACTATGTTGCCAACATTGGTCTTGAACTCCTGGGCTCAAGCAATCCTCCTGTCTCAGCCCTCCGTGCTGGGATTATAGGCATGAGCCATGGCACCCGGCCTGCTGTCCTTTTCAACTGGTCTAATGTGGGTATCAATAAACAAAAGTAGAGACGAGTGACTAGGTAAAATTTATGCAGACATGGGCATTACTCAAAACATTTTTTAATTTCCTCTGTTCAAATTGCTATCGTAGTTGCATTCCATGTCTATGAATATGTATGTATAAAGTGTGACTATGCCTTGTTTATAAATCTTTGCAATCAAGACAGGTAACTATGGTTTTCAAGGACAGCATGATATAAGCAAGCAAAGATAAGAACAAAACAGGCTTCAGAAGCCTCTTCCATTGCCATGGAAAATAGAAGGGAATCTAGAATACTGGATCATTAACTTCACTAATTACAAGTCAGATATGGCTCAATGTTTTATAGGAAGGAGATGAAAAAGTCTAGTCCTTGTTGGGCCTTTTTCACATTGAATTATCTCATAATTAAACCAAGCTGATGAGCAAGTGTTATCATACCCATTTTCCAGAAGCTGAGAAAAAGCAACTTGTCCCAGATGACTGTTTGACTCCCAGGCACCTTCTGCTTTTTCTACTGTGACCTACTTGCTGTGGGATACTATTTTCAGCCACATTCCTGACAACGTCAAACATCTGAATTATGCCATTAATCCTCCTTACTCTGAATCTGTGTTCACAAAGATACACAAATGTCTCTCCATGGAGTTCATGTGCTAGCCAGAGGAAACAGTGTCTTCTCAGATGGAGGGCTCTATTTTTCCATTGCCAAATAATAAACTGGAATTTCATTTCATCTAAGTCTTTTGGGAGCTTAGTTACCAAGAAGCTCATCCACACTCCTTGTACTGACAAAAAGCTTACTTAGTTCTCACAAACTGCAAGGTGAGTTCAGTGCTATTAGTTCCATTTAACAAATGAAGAATTAAGATTTAGTAGAGGGTGGAAATGGAATTCAAAGGAAGGTCAGTTTCTGAGTCTTTGCAAATAGGATGGTACCATAGCCTTCTTTCTTCTTCCTTCTTTGTGTAGGTGGCATGTTCCATGGAAGTCACAAAGAGAAGGAGCCAAAAGCAGCTTTGTGGTGGGGAACAATCCCATCAGATAGAGGAGTGCTAAGTGGAGATGGGAATGAGGCATTTCCCAAGCCACAAGGCCCTCTGAGCCACAGGCCCATGCTGGTGTCTTTATGTGAGACCATGTCTCCTTAATCACTATATGCCAGTATGTCACATAATGTCTGGAACACTGCTCAGTCACACCCAACTTTAAGTGGATACCCCACTGCACAGCATTCTAATAATAATAATGTAAGAGTGTAGGTACACAGAAGGTTAGCAAGCAGCTGTTCTCCTCCACCAGGGGAGAAGGAGAAGAAAACACTTACATTATAGCATGAGTCACTCAAAATAGATATATTCAAGAATATCCTCATAGTAAATAGAGCGGTAAATTCTCCCCTGGAAACCTTTAAATATAAAATGTTTATCTGCCTGGGGCGGTTGCTTGGCATTCTCATTCCTGAGGGTAGGAGATGCTACCTAACCTTCAAGGATATGCAGTAAAATGATAACTTATTTATAATTATTTGCTTGGAAACAAATCTGTCAAAGATCAAAAGTCTAGGTCGGCTGGATGAAGCAATAAGCAGTGAAGCTTCTCTTCCATACCCTTTATATAACAATGCATTTACACAGAAAACTTCTAGGTCATTAAAAATCCATTTTTAAAAACATGTCAGTTGTAAAAAAAAAAAAAAAAAAAACTCCTAACATTTCAAAAGTTTAAAAAGTAAAAATTAAGTCTTCCACTCTCTCAACCCTTTAATTTCATGCCTCAGAGGTGATCAACTGCTAACAATCTTGTGTGTGCACTTTCAGATACGAGATCCATCTTTAAATAGTATTTTAAGGTTAGGGAGCAAGCCAAAGAATTTCTGTTCTGCTACCTGCATTTTCAAGTACCTGCCAGTATCTTATACTACAAACTTTCCATCTGTAATGGAGTTTCAAGTAAAATGAAATTAGGCTCCATTTCATTCCACACTAAATTTTTCTGACAATCCCTGTCAAGATTTTACATAGAAAATTGACTTGATTCTTACATAAGTTAAGAACCTTTGCAGAAGTGTAAAGGGGTAATATACTAGATCCTCATTATTTCTGCTTTAGCTAAGAGAGGTAAGAAGTATGAGATCAGAATTCCAAGTTCAGAGAACTCTTTCCCTTGTAGGCTCTTATTTCTTCTACATTTCAGCAATAAGAATCAGAGGTAACGTGATAGAAGAAAGACAATTACTGGAAAATGGTAGACAACCACTTCTTCAAAAGCAACCATGTCCATCATTTCCTTTAGCTGAAGGAATTATTTTCCTTCATTCTCTTATGGTACATAAAAACTAATATTGCTGTTTAAATTTTCTGTTTTGTGAAACTTCAGGGGGAAATCCTGAAATGCATTCTAACAAATGGCCAATTCTGCAACTCTCAATTCAGCAGTCTAGGTCCAACAGATACAGAGAATTTTATGGCTCATTTTCTCTCCAACACCTGCTCTCATTAGCTCAGCTTCTTTGAATGAAAAGACAACCAGACTGAAAATATAATTCCACTGACTAACAATTTAGAAAATCAGTTTTCATTGAAGTTCAAAGCTGTAAACCTGATTAGAAAAAACTGCTCCCTGATTGAAGCTGTTTATCTTGGTGGACAACAGCAGTTCCAAAGAGAATCAGCTTGGTATAGAATATTATTTCAAGCTCTTTCAAGAATAGGTTGTGTTCACATTCTATTCCCCCTTTCCAAAGGCACAAGTATGTCTCTACCACTTCTAATCAATGGAGATGCTCTTAATAGCCAACAAATAACTGTTTGAGAAGAAGAGAAGATTCAGAAATCCAGTGCAATTTTCCTGATGCTCACATTTTTGATGCATGAGTGAAATACCAAAGAACAAGGCAAGGTGGGATTCTTACTCTCCTGGTATGCTTTCGTTTTTCCAGGTACTTCTGAAGCCACTGTACTCTGGGGTAAGACTTCTGCTAACAGCAGAGAAACAAACAGCCTTACTACCCATTCCAGACTTTACCTGAAGCTCCCAAGGGAGGACACCTAGCACCAACTCCACCTGCAAAAGGGAGACCAAGTCTCTTCTCTCCTACTTCAAGCTGAGCCCTACATTTACACTTCCTCAACTAAGTAACTCACATAAGGATAACAGAAAACACCAACCTCCTTTGAAAGGGATTGTGGAAAGAAATGACATGGTCTGAATTTGAAATCTGCAAAAAGAAGGAATCAGTATCAATATTTTTCCAATGTCCATACAGAACATTATCTGTTCTTTCTGACTTTAGAACATTCTATTCTTTGAAGTCAAACCACTAAAATATTAGGCAACATGATGTCTTTTACATATTTGAGATTATGCTGTAAGGTAGAAAACATTTAAAAGGGTGGTATTTTCCGTTTATATTGAACCTCTTATCAGTGTAAAGTTTCCTATTTTTGGATATTAAGTTTCTTGCCTAAAGTCAACTTTTTAACAGTTTAGTTCAGCTATGTCAGCTTTTCTTTTGTTTAGGCTATGTAACTATGTATTATTTATTTTTTATTTTTTGATTGGTTGGTTGATTGACAGGGTCTCTCTCTGGCTGGAGTACAGTGGTGTGATCATAGTTCAGTGCAGCCTCGAACTCCCAGGCTTATGGGCTCAAGCAATCCTCCCACCTCTGCATTCTGAGTAGCTGAAAATACAAGTGCATGCCACCATCCACAGTTGTTTCTTCTTTTTTTTTTTTTTTTGAGAGGGAGTCTCGCTCTGTCGCCCAGGCTGGAGTGCAGTGGCACGATCTTGGCTCACTGCAAGCTCCGTCTCCCAGGTTCACATTCTCCTGCCTCAGCCTTCCAAGCAGCTAGAACTACAGGCACCCGCCACCATGCCCAGCTAATTTTTTTGTATTTTTAGTAGAGATGTGGTTTCACCGTGTTAGCCAGGATGGTCTCGATCTTCTGACCTCATGATCTGCCAGTCTCGGCCTCCCAAAGTTGTTTCTTTTCTAAAAAAAATTTTTTTGTAGAGACAGGATCCAGCTTTGTTGCCCAGGATGGTCTTGAACTCCTGGCCTCTAGCGATCCTCCCACCTCGGCCTCCTAAAACACTGGAATTACAAGTATGAGCTACCATGCCCAGCTGATATAACCTTTTATTGCATCCTTTCTATATCTTCATATTTATGTCTCTTGCAAGCAGCAAACAGACATTTTCCTATCCTTTTTTATCTGATCTAACAATCTTTGCCTTTGAAATAATTTTATGCATATTTACTATAATTCATATATTTGGGTTTGAGCTCTCTATTGAGCTGTGTTCTTTGTTTATCTCCCCTTTACTGCCCTCTTCTAGATTGGTGTTTTTATTATTATAATTTCCATGCCAGTAGCTTGTTCTTTACATATCCCTTCTCTATTCTTTTTGTGATTGCTGTAGAGATTACAATATGGCTCCCTAAATTACTGAAGTTCAATATCAGTTTGTACATATGCCATATCCTGAAAATCTCAAGAAACTTAAAACACTAACCCCATTCTCTTTTTCTTGAGTTAACAAGCTATTGCTGTCACATATTTTAAATCTCTATGTGAGACCCAAAAAACCATTATTACTTAGAATTTTTACAGTCAATTTTTATTCAGATTTACCTCCAGTAATACTCCTTGCCACCGCTCCTTATTCCCTGCACGATCATGCTTTATCTAGGATTATTTACTTTTGCCAAAAGAACTCCTTTTAGTGTTTCCTTTGGTGCAATTCTGCTGGTAATTAATTTCCTCAGTTTTTTTTTTTTGTTTTTTGTTTGTTGTTGGTATAAAAATAATTTTATTTCTCCTTCATTAGAAGTAGAATTCTGGGTTGGTGGATATTTCCTTTCCGTACCTTGCAGATGTCAATCCGCTGTCTTGTAGCTTCCATTATTTCTGCTGAGAGGCTGCTTTCAGTCTTATATTGCTCCTTTGAAGGTGGAATGTCTTTCTTCTCTGGCTGCTTTTAAGACTTTCTCTTGTCTTTGGTTCCCAGCAGTTTGATGACAGCATATATAAGTTTTCTTTGTGTTTATCACATTTGGGTCCATAACTCTTCTTTACATCTGTGGCTTGATGTCAGTTTTGGAAAACCTCCAGTGACTATCTACTAAAATATTGCTTCAATTCCTCTGCCTTTTGACTTTCCTGAAGATACTCCAATTATGTATGCTAGACCTGCCATGTCATACGGCTTGTACATTCTTTCCAGTGTTTTCCGTTCTTTTGTTCTTCTCTGTATTTCCAGTTAAATATTTTTTTCTGTAGAAATTTTGGTTAATTTATTAGCTCTCAGCTGTGTAAAATCTTCTCTTAAACCAACTCACTAGGTTTTAACATAGATTTTCATTCTAGAATCTCTTTTCACTTTTTAACAGAATTAGTTCTCTATGAAATTATTCCATTTGTCACTCAGTTCTCTAAATATTTTAATCATTGTTATATTAAACTCCTTCAACCCATGTTATATTGAAGTTAAATAACTCCAGTATCTGGATCTCCTAAGAGTTCCTATTTGTCTACTTTTTGTGCTACTGATTTTCAGTTAAGTGCTATGTTTTGGGGTACCTGGTTATTTTTAATTGAATAACACTGGAAATAAAAACCTGTAGAGAAAATCTGAGGCTACAGTTAATGTTACTTTCATCCAGAGTGGATTCACTTTTGCAGCTAGCAGAGGCACAGGCTAGGAACAGATTACTTCTTTCTAGTGCTTGCATGATCAGAAGCTTGGCTTCAGTCACTGTGAGAAATCACTTCTCAGATTCACTCTTATTCCTACAGTGAAACCCTTTGAGGTCCCAATAAAAGCTTGAGCTATTTTCCAGAGCTCCTCCTCCTTAGCAAAATATGAATTTCACAGCTCTTTGAGTTTTCCAAAAACTCCACTCAGCTTTTCAGCTTCCCAGATGAGACTTTTAATTCAGCAAATGCCTGAATGGGAAAAGTTGCTCCTTTTCTGGGTTACCTTCTCCCTGGAATACCAGCCCCACAAATTCTTGCTATCTTGTAGATCTCAATACTTTCAAATTGATATCCCTCCCCACTTCCAGATTTTCTATTTGTTCTAAATGGAGAATGGTCTGAAACAAGCACATTAACCATTACTGAAAACAGAATTACTAGACTGTTATTTAAAAGCTCAAGAACAAAGCCCAGAATCTTAAGGCACTATTTCATTTTCTCCCAAATAACATACATCTTCAAATACACCTTGGGACAAAATTGTTGTAAACATGCTTATACAATATAAGTTCTTATTCAAGACTGACATATTGGTACATGAATCACCCACATCTGAAGATCACTTAAGTTCAAATCTTGGCTGTTAGACTCTGGACAAGTTACTCAATCTGTGCATCCATTTCAATGATTGTAAAACAGGGATAGTTTTACTACCAATGCCATAGGTGTCTTTGAGGAAATAAATAAAACACATGAATGTGTTTAGGAAAGTTAACATGTTACAAATACATGTTAGCAAACTATTATGATTACTAGTATTAAAATAAATGTCAACGTAAGTAGCATTTTACATACCATGCTGTTTGGAAGATAGTTATGTGTCTTATACTCGTGGTTTTTCTGGAGTTGCTCACTTCTGGTGACTGCCTCCCCTTCTCATATGTTGTTCTCAACCTTTGCTAAGTAAAGACACATCTCACTGCTAATTTCTGCAGCACAACTGGTCCATTCTTTTAAGTTATTTCTGCATAGTTTTCAACAGCTCCTCATTATTTTAAAGTATTTCCAAAAAGTATACATATCATAGCTGCAAAGAAACATATTAACAGACAGCCCAATTCCAATCATTTCATTTAAACTGAAAGACACATGTTTAAAAAGTGCCTCACTGTTAGTACTGGCATCCCCAGAAAAAGACATTTACTCCTCATTCCCCACTTAAGAATTGGAGCTAGAGTTAACATCTATTTTTTAGAGATCCACTTTCATCTGAATTTTCCAGCTATACTTTATCTCTACAACTCTAAAAGAGACTCATCTAGGATTCATTCTCTTTGCTAAAGATTGCCAGGGCAGGGAATGAGCACAGGGTATAGGAAGGAGCCATGTGGAGAAGTCATTAAGCCACACACCAGCCTTCTCCAGGAGAAAAACACTTTCTTGATAACCTGAAACATTCTGAATCCCCAATGAAACTTGAGACATTTTACCTGCAGTCATAGACATAGGAATTTAACCCAAAGTGAAATGAGCAAAACATCACAGTTTGGCCGCTGCATGAAAATCCATTTGATAGGTGAGGGGAAAGCCAAAATCATTCTGGGTGCAATATATTCTACCAAAAAAAATTAACGAGGCAGATGCCATCTCAGATCAAGCCAAATTTGCTATGCGTTCCCCTGTGGCAGGGGAGAGGAAAAGAACCAAGAACTTTCAAATTCCTAAATCAGAATCAAAGCTCAGAGATATCTAGTATTTTGTTTATATGAAAATTTACCACATTTTCAGTGAAAGCTATTTAACTTTCCAAAGTTAATGTCCAACTTTATACATTAAATTACCAACATTTTAAATGAAAATTAAAAAAAAACTTCATTTTAGAAACAGTGGCTTACTCTCACTGTGTAAAGTAGAAATTTCCCAAAGCAAATTTTATTTTATTTTTAAAATTTTTGTCTTTCAAGGCAGTATTTTGATCTGTCACACAGGCTGGAGTACAGTGGTGTGACACTAGCTTACTACAGCCTCAAAATCTTGGACTCAAGCAATCCTCCTGTCCCAGCTTCCTGAGTAGCTGGGACTACAGGCATTCCTGGCTACTTTTTTTTTTTTTTAAGTAGAGACAGGGTTTCACCGTGTTGCACAGTCTGGTCTCAAACTCCTGGGCTCAAGTGGTCCTCCTGCCTCAGCCTCCCAAAGTTGGGATTACAGGCTTGCGCCACCAGCCTCAGCCACAAAATTTATTTTTAAGTAATTCCTTGTAATTCAGAACTTAATGAAAATGAAGACACTAAATGACAGCAAAGCACATTTTTTTCATGAAATATTGAGGTTGGCCTATTCTTGCATAAGTTTTATTAGCAACATGACAACCAGCATGGCTGAGCAAGCAATTTTCATACTGTTTCATTTGACTACAGAAAGACAAAATCTCTTACAGCTGCCTGGCCAATCTCAACTCCAAAATGTTCAACTTATTTAAGTAAGTATACAAATAAAAGCCTTAACATTATGATTTCAGTCCAGCAGACTATTAGGCAATACCTCCCATAGGCAGCAAGGATACACAGTCTGGTGGGGAGGACAGTGAAGGGGGAGACCAACCCAGATAAAAGGAGGTAAATGCAATGTGACTATGGGCAGGTCTATGTCCACGTATTTTGAAATGTAAATACATTTGGGTGCGAATTCAGACTCATTAAGTTTGACAGGAAGATTTCCTCTAGTTTTGCTTTGCCCATTTCTCCCCTGAAACAGCTCTCTACACAGTAGTACTCATTCTTCCTCTTCTGTGACAGAAAATACCGGCTGTGTGCTTAGTGTCCACTCCCTTGAGGGGGCCTATCTGATGGCATAGCGCCTGGGTCAGCTCATCAATCAAGACAAGCAGATGCCACCAGCTGGCAAAGGAGAATTCTCCACCCTTGGTAACAGTTAATACATCATTTGGGTTTGGATGGGTGACCCTCTCTATAAGATGTGTAATATAGATGCTGAGAGAGAGTGGGAAGGTCCTTCCTTTTTAATCTTTAGTTGTAGGGGGATAAGCTTGAGCCTGTCATCTCTTATGTTATAGGAGAAACTCTGCCTCAGAATGAAGCCACAGCACAATGAGAAGTGAGCTGAGCTCTGGAAAGGGAGACAGAGCCTGGTTGTCATTGAGCTGCTGGATCCAGCTATGCCTGAAACCAACACTATTCCTCCACTCCCAACTATACAAGCCAATAAATCCCCATTTATGATTAAGCTAGATTTGTGGACAGGCATGGGGGCTCATACCTGTAATCCCAATACTTTAGGAGGCTGAGGCGGGTGGATCACTTAAGCCCAGGAGTTTGAGACCAGCCTGGGCAACATGATTAAAACCTGTCTCTACCAAAAATACAAAAATTAGCCAGGTGTGGTGGCACATGCCTGTAGTCACGGCTACGCAGGAGGCTGAGGTGGGAGAATCAATTGAGCTTGGGTGGCTGAGGATACAGTGTGCTGTGACTGCACCACAGCACTCCAGGCTGGGTGTCAAAGTGATACTCTGTCAAAAAAAAAAAAAAAAAAAAAGTCAGATTTGTATTTCAGAAACTACAACCAAGCAGCTAGACTAGAATACCCCTCTAAATCCAACACTACACTCTGCTCTTTGTCAGTGAAGAGGCAACTACTAGATAACTAACTGCAGATGAAATTCTAAGGGACCTTGCAAAGATTCCTAGTTTAAACTACTTCCTTGAATATAAGTTGCTATATCCTTCAAAATACAGTGATAGTCTGAAATAGGGAGAGAAATCAAATAAAGGGTAGATCATCCAAGAAGTCTCAGAGATAAGATAAAATACAGTAGAATAAGAAGGTGGGCAAGAACACTGAAGAGGAAGAGACATCAGAAACCCTGGTCTGATTAGGTATCAGAATTAGTAGCCAGCAGTAACTACTCAGAATAGCTGAGCAGAGCTCCGAAGACAAGCAGGTAGGCAAAACAGTGCCTTAGGACAGGAAAGCAGGCAAGAGTCAGTTCACTAAGCATTTAGTGAGTGCCCTCCAGGGCTGTGCGCTTCCCTAGGCAAATCAGGTGAAATTAATAAAACATGGCCTAGCCCTCCAATTCATTGGGGAACCCAGGAACACAAACCAATAACAATCCTGTAAGGATAACAACCATGCTGTGCATAATTCCTGGCTACAGAAGCACGGGAGAGGGCCACCAGGCCCAGACGAAGGATGAGGCAATAACAAGTACAGCATAGGACACCAGTTGCCACAGCAACACCCTAACATCCTAGAGAAAAACAGTTCTTACTCGTTATAGCAAATACAGGAAAACAGTCAAAAGAGTTTGAAGTTACCTATGATTCTTTTGGAACAGAATTCATTGTTTTATTCACTGTACAGTAATATAAACATTTTCCTTTATTTAGAAACAAAAACAAATCAACCAAAAACACCACTGCTGTATGTAATGGGGGATCTAGCACCATCACATACAAATAATTTGTCTTGCCTTCTTCCACCTCATTCTATTTCAGGCGTGTGAGTGGACACTCTGATGTACATCCCTCCTCTGCTTTAAGACTAAAAAGTTTATGGTCCCAGCTGCAGCAAACACTACTGGCCATCAGCTGTCATCCTCTAGAATTGCCTTGAATGAAGAGAGTGTTTTTGCCCGAGGTAATCCACATCTAATGACTGATGAACACTGGAGTCTAAAGACTCAACCTCCTTGCCCTGACTCAGGACAACTCTGAAAGAACAGCCAACCTTCAGCTGTTTCAAATAGGGTCAGCAGAGGCCTTTGCTGAGCCTGTATTACAGGATTGGGCAGATGGGGAAGTAAGGCTGCTTCCTTCCCTTCCCTCCACTAGACACTGACCCCAAGAGCAACCCTTAAGAGTCATCCTGTATGCTAATCTGCACCTTGGAGTTGGCTACCCAGGGAATCCCACCTGCAAAACTGCACTATTATGTATGGACACGGAGGACCACCACAGAGACTCTGGAAAGAAAGATAAGGAAGTCTTATTTCTAAATTTCCTCCATTGAAATACGAAGGGCAAAAATAAAAAGACACTGTCAAACTTAGAATAATAGGGAATGTTGTCCATAAATGTGAAAAGGAGAAATCAACAGCAACAGAAAAACATTTCTAATCAGACTGTTTTATTTGTCCTATAGGATATTTAGGTTTCAGTGTATCAAAAAATTTTTACAATGTAAAATATTTGATCATAAGAAAATCCTGCAGGACCTTTGCAGTCATGAAAGAGTGAGATGCTTTTCACATAAATTAATACTAGTATGGTTACACTGCTTCACAAAAAAAGTGACTGAACACACAAGCTAACTTATATAAAGCATAAGTTGATGTGGACATTTGTCAGATTTTCATGAACTTCTCAAAGATATCATACATTAATCCATCTTAGCAAATGCAAGCTCATGAAATGCAACAATTTTGAACACAATTAAAGCCATATTCTCATTCTTGTTCAGAAAAAAAGTAATTTTGGAATGCATACTTTTTCTAGTTTAATACTCGCCTATGATAGATCATGAATTCCTCCCAGAAAACAACTCTTAAAAGCTGAGGGTACACTATAAAAGCCCTTAATAAAATCTCAGAAACGTGTTAAGTCAGTGCCTCAGAGAACTGTTCATTCAGATAAAAGGCTAAGAATCTTACGGACATACCTTATAGATCCTGTCTATTAACAGTACTGTCTATAAAAACCTTAACAGGGTAATCCCTCAGCAGAATCTCAAGGGATTCTCATTCATCAAAGAATCTCATTCATCAAAGAGATTGATGAATGTGAATTTTGTCTAACAAAATGAACCTCAGTAAGATTCACAGGAGATCCATAGGATTTTTAAGAGAATTAGTCTGACACTGCCATTAGAAACACTACCAGTTCAGACCAAAATGGACAGAGACACTTACAATGAAAATAGACCTTTGGACTACCAAGAGGCTAAAATAAAAGTACTACAGGCAGAAATCAGACTTGGAAAGCTACCCAATGAAACTGGCCACTTCTTAGGGAAGAGGAGGAGTGACTCAGACAGAAGTCAAGAATTATGGAGAATCATTCCTAGGCAGTAGGACTGAGACCTTGTCAAGTAATTACATCACATTCCAGGTGGTTTTTCAGAGTTTCTATGAACCAGTGACTCTTGCATGGCTTCTGTTTCCACCCTTCCTGAACAGGAGGCTCTACATGAAAGTTCTCCTCTGCCTGTCCTACCATTGCATGTTGGGGGGGTGGGAGGGAGATAACTTGTCTCTTTAGTTCACAGGTCTTCAGACTAAGATCTATATTTGAGAAGCTGTGCAAATCCACAATGAAAATATCTCTTCCATATTTGAACCTGATTTAAGGGCTGAGATCCTAGACTTTGATCTGACATCCCAATGAGGATAAGATTTATAGATCTTAAGGGGAAGAAGTGAGTGTATTTTACATGTAGGAAGCATATGATGTGAATTCTTATGGTAAGAGGATACTGACATTGTATTTCGCAATCATGGCCACACTTATATCCTGTTACACATGCTCTTCTTAAAAAGTTACAGACACTCCTCTACTGAGTGGTGGGGTCTACATTCCCTTCACATGAACTTGGTGGGGTCTTTACAACTTTGGGCTAAGTGCTGCTGCATGATATCCAAGGCTGGGTCATGAATGGCAGTGCAGCAGTGACCACCTGCCCCCTCAGGGTGCTTGCCATTGGAATCAAGTCATCATGTTGTGAGGAATCCCAGACCACATGAAGAGGCCATATGTATGTTATCCCAGCAGCAGCCCCAGGTGGTCCACACCTGACAGTCAACATTAATTTCTAGACTTGTGAGTGAACAAGCCTTCAGATGATTCCAGGCCCTGGTACTTGAGACCTCTAGCTGAAGCCCCACACATGATGGAACAGAGATAATCCATTCCCATTGTGTCCTATCTGAATGTCAGACAACAGAAACTGAGAGGCATAACAATGATTGTTGTTTTGAGCCATGCAGCAATAGATGACAAATACATATGTTATATAGTGCCTCAAAATACTAATGTTATACAAAAATTCCATATTCCAGTGTAACATGAAAATGAAAGTTGTAATGTTGTTCATGCAACAGCCCATTCAAGCAGGTTTGGGAAACGCTAGCCTAGAGTATCACATCTGAATTAGCACTAACTCATGATGACAATGATAATATATTAGTAGTCTGGGAGTAGGTCTTCCCCTAAAACACCTATCAGAAATTCTAAAACTGCACAGAAATATTCCTTCACATGCCCTGAATAAACTAACTATAAGGGCAATTAAAGAATGCAGAATCTTGACCAGAAATGCCTGTGGTCCCCTGTAATAGTGATACAAAATAATCACAAATGCTTTGCTTCAGGGTCCTAAGTTAAAGAAAACAGCCAGCTGCTTAACAATGGAGACTCTCAGGAGAGACAGGGCCAGTTGAATGAAAAATCATAAAAGCTTTCTCTTGGTGTTGTTTTGTTTCTGTTTTTAAGAGGCAATAAAGCTTAACAGTAAAACATGTGAGCCCTGGAGTCCAAAAATCTAGTTGCAAATCTCATGTTTGCCAGTTATAAGCTGTGTGACTTTAGCTGAGTTAACTGACCTCTCTGTGCTTTTATCTGTAAAATGGAGATTGTATAAGCCAGGTTTCTCCAGAGGAACAGAATCAATAGTAGATATATGAGAAACATAAAGGCACTACATGAATCTCCAGAGGAACCTGGCTCATATAATCTCTCTCTCTCTCTCTCTCTATATATATATATATATACACACACACACATATGAGAAACATATATATATACACATGATAAACATATATATATATACACACACAAACACACACACACACACACATAAACATATGTACAGAAAGCCAGAGAGAGAGATTGATTGAGATTTTAAGAAACTGTCTCATGTAAGTGTTGGGGCTGGCAAGTCCAAATTAAGCAGGCTGGAAACTCAGGCAGGGTTTCTATGTTACAATCTTGAAAATTCCTTCTTCCTTAGGAAAGCTCTGTCTCTTTTCTAAAAGCTTTCAATTGATTGAATGAGGCTCACCCATATTATGGTGGGTAATTTGCTTTACTCAAAGTCTACTTATCTAAATGTTAATCTCAACTCAAGCCCACTGATTTAAATGGTTAATCTCATCTAAAAATATCTTCACGGCAACGTCTGGACTTCTGTTTGACCAAACAACTAGGCACCACTACCTGGCCAAGTGGACACAAATTAACCATCGTAAGGATAAGAAAATAGTACCTACACTTCATTGGTTAGTTGGGTGGCTTGAGTTAATGCCCATAGATGCTTAGCATAATGCCAGGCAATGAAAAAATGATCAAAGCATGTTAGTTATTATCGGGGTGACAACCATTTTGCCCAGAACAGCCCTGGCTTATACCTATTGTTCTCACATAACTGTTCATATCACCCTCGTGTCCCTTCATTATTACTTACAAACTAACCTTATAAACCAGAGGTTCACTTAGCCTCATATTTTTCCTACCTTTATGTGAAAGTGGGTCTAAAAGAAAAAGTAAGCAGACATGCTTGGTGTTTCTGGGAACATGGATCTAAGTCATCAACTTCTTCAGCTCCAGGTGCCCTCACCTGCTCAAGGAACTGGACCTACAGTCACACTCCTTCACACTAAGTAAGCCTCTGAAAAAGCCAAAGTCAACAAGAAAGAGAGCAGCAAAGAAAAAAAAATAATAAATTGTCATATTTATATCTATGAAGAATAAAAATTTCAAAATATAAGTAGGTTGTTTTGTTCTAGCACTTTTCCACACCCCACTTCCAAGCCAAGTTTCATCCTATAAAATTTCTGAACCTACAGATCGTAATGGCATTGTACAGAATGCTCAAATCACCTACAAGGTGCCATTCATAGCTTCAATAGTGTAAGGCATTTCATTTTCTAGTTAACTGGCTAGTTTCACGATTATCCTAATGTCAGAGTATTTAAGCAACCGTGGTGCCAGATAACCTGTACATACTCTCTGAATAATCAAGTGCTAATCATTTTTCACATTAAGAAATGATTTGGGCCAGGCGTGGTGGCTCACGCCTGTAATCCCAGCACTTTGGGAGGCTGAGGCGGGTGGATCACGAAGTCAGGAGATCAAGACCATCCTGGCAAACACGGTGAAAACCCGTCTCTACTAAAAAAATACAAAAAAACTAGCCTGGCGTGGTGGCAGGTGCCTGTAGTCCCAGCTACTCAGGAGGCTGAGGCAGGAGAATGGCGTGAACCCAGGAGGCGGAGCTTGCAGTAAGCTGAGATCAGGCCACTGCACTCTAGCCTGGGTGACCGAGCGAGACTCCGTCTCAAAAAAAAAAAAAAAAAAAAAAAAAAAAGAAATGATTTGAGCCAAAAATGTCCAAACCTGTCTGACCTGAAGTTAGAAATACAACTATTCTATTCCTATAAGGAAGCAATATGCAAAAGCAAAGCTCCAGAACAGCCCCTGTATCTTTTCTGAATTACACATTTTTGGCTATATTATGATCACTTACAATTCACCATGGGCTCAACATGGCTAGAAATTCCTTGTATGAGATCTGCTTTTCAGTTCAAGGAACTTAAAGCGATGCTATGTGACTATAAAATAATGAGCCTGATTTTTGCACATAGCTTCTCCAGTTAATTCTATTGTGGTACTTTACAAATTACATCTTGTCCTTTCATCTCAGGTCAATTTGGAACACACACAAAAAATAAGTGAAGCCTGTCTTACACTACCAAACTTCCACTAAAATTTATGTTAGTTTTAATATAACAAACACATTGACCAAAGCATCTTGGATTTTCAAGGGCATGTCAAAGCAAAATAGTAGCAGCTTCTGAAGTTATAACAAAACAAATTCTACAGCCAACTGTTGTACCATATGTTTCCAATGGCTTTTATTCTACATAAAGCCAATTCATCCTTTGAACAAAACACAACATCACAGAGGCTAGTCACTGAAGGCACATTTCTGATCATTTGTCAATTTCCTGCTACAGCAAGTTCTGGAGTCTGAACAGGAAGTTGAATCTTGCCTGAAAATAACAGACACACTGCCAATGGCTTTTATAGCACAGACCCTGCCAGAATGCTAAGAAATCCAGATCAGGAAAGTTACACTGCCAGTTTTTGGAGGCAGATCTATCAAGTGATTCTCATAGCACCCAGGTATGATAGCAAACAAGTGCTTCAAAATACGATACCTTCAGAGGAAGAATTTGCCTAATCACCTTATGTCTATATGTGTCCTCCAATAAGTAATTTAGTTCTCAACTAATCACACATATACCGTTTTTCTTGAAAAAATATCTAGAATAAAATTTAAAACTCAGACGGGGGCAGAGAAGGATGGTCTTTCCTGCAAGGACACCAATTAACACCTATCTACACTAAAAAAGCACCTTCTTACGAACCAAAAATCAGGTGAGCACACACAGTAACTGGTTTTAACTTATCTCTGAAAGAGGCACTGAAGAGGTGGGAAAAACAGTCTTGAATTGCCAAGGATACCACCCCTCCCCCATCACCCTGCCCTCCCCCCCACCTCCACCCCCCCCACCCCACCCCATACACACATATCAGCAACATGGTGCAGAGAGTATTTCTGTGTGCTGGGGAGAGGGGAGCACAGCAGCCATGGGGCACTAAACTCAGTGCTGCCTTGTTACAGCAGAAAACAAAACCAGAGCAAACTCAACTGATGCCCACCCACGAAGGGAGCATTTAAACCAGCCCTAGAAAGAGGGGAATCACCAGTCCCAACAGTCCGAACTTGAACTCCCACATGCCTCTCAAGCAAGTTAAAGTACTCTGGAACCCAAACTTGAAAGGCAGTCTAGGCCACAAGGACTGGAACTCGTAGGTGAGGCCTAGTGCTGAACTGGGCCCAGAGCCAGTAGACTTGGTGGCATGTAACCTACTGAGACATCCCCAAGGGCAGCTAAAGAAGTACTGGCATCATTCCTACCCTAAGCCCAAGCTCCACAGCTTGTGGCTCCAACAGAGACCCCATCCCTCTGCTTGGGCAGAGGTGGGGGAAGTCTGGGGAGGACTTTATCTTACATCTATAATACCAGCTCAGCCACAGCAGGATAGGGCAATGCTCAGAATCATGAGGCCCCCTTTCCAGCTTCTAGCTCCCAGATGACATTGCTAGACACACCCTGGGCCAGAAGGGAACCTACTGCCTTGAAGTGAAGGACCTAGTCCTGGCAGAATTCATCACCTGCTGACTGAGAGTCCAAGGGTTCTGAATAGCCAGCAGGGATGCTGAGGTGCTATGTCAAGGGCCTTGGTGAGCCTCTGAGACTTGCTGGCTTCAGGTGCGACTCAGCACATTCCCAGCTGTGGTTGCTATACGAGGCAAGACTCCTTCCACCTGAGAAAAGCAGAGGGAAAAAGTGAAGAGGGCTTTGTCTTGCACCCTAGGTACCACCTCGGGCACAGTGGGGTAGAGCACCAAGTGGGCATTTGGGGGTCCCTGGTTCCAGGACTTGACTCTTGGATGGCATTTCTGGACATGTCCTGTGCCAGAGGGGAGCATACTGCTATGAAGGGTGAGTCCAGAAATGCTATCCAAGAGTCAAGGCAGCATTCACCACAGGCTGACTTAGGAGCCCTTTGGGCCTGAAGGGAGCTCTGGTGGTAGTCTGGCAGTACTCCCTGTGGGCCCATGGTGGCTGTGGCAATGGGATGAGGCACCTCTGCCTTTGGAAAGGGGAGGGAAGAGTGGGAATGACCACGACTTGTGGTTTGAGTGCCAGCTCAGCCACAGGACAACAGAACACCAGGTAAACTTCTAAGGTTTTTGACTCAAATTCCATGCACCTGGGACAGCACCTTTGGCCCTACCTGGGCCTAGGGTAGCTCTCCACCCTGCAGGGAAGGAGGCAGGCCTGACTGGCTTTGCCATCTGCTGACTGTAGAGCCCCAAGGCCTTGAGTGAAATTAGGTGATAGCCAGGGAGTTCTTACAACAGGCCCTGGGAAAGACCCAGTGCTGTACAGGCTTCAGGTTTGACCCAGAGCAATTCTAGAGATAGTGGGCACAGGGGTGCTTGTGTCTCCACCCTCAGCTCCAGGTGGCTTAGAACAAAGACAGAGACTCTGTTTTTTGGGAGATAAATTAAGGGAAGAGAACAAGAGTCTCTCTACATGGTAATCCAGAGAATTCTTCCAGATCTTGTCCAAGACCACTAAAGTGGTACCTCTATGATATCATTTGGCTGTGTCCTCACCCAAATCTCATCTTGAATCGTAGTTCCCATAATGCCCACATGTCGTGGGAGGGTCCTGGGGGGAGGTAATTAAAACAGGACAGTTACCCCATCCTGCTTTTCTCATGATAGTGAGTGAGTTCTCCCAAAATCTGATGGTTTCATAAAGGACTTTTCCCCCTTTGCTCAGCACTTCTCTCTCCTGCTGCCATGTGAAGAAGGATGTGTTTGCTTCCCCTTCCACCATAACTGTAAGTTTCCTGAGGCCTCCCCAGCCATGTGTACCTGTGAGTCAATGAAACCTCTTTATAAATTACCCAGTCTCGGGCAGTTCTTCACAGCAGCCTGAGAAGAGACTAATACACTCCATGAGTCTTCTCTTCAGGAACCACAGAGTTACTGGGATCAGCGTGCCCCCTAATGCAGATACAGCTTAGACCATAACACCCAAGTCCTTTAGAATATCTGGAAAACCTTGCCAGTGTACAAACAAGCCCAGACTGAGAAGACTACAGTAAAAACCTAACTCTTCCATGCCTGGATACAGATGAGCGTCTACAAGTATCAAGACCATCCAGGAAAATATGACCTCACCAAATGAACTAAATAAGTCACCAGGGACCAATTCTGAAATATGTGACCTTTCAGAGAATTAAAAATAGCTGTGTTGGCCAGGTGCAGTGGCTCATGCCTGTAATCCTAGCACTTTGGGAGGCTGAGGAGGGTGGATCACCTGAGGTCAGGAGTTCACCTAAATGGTGAAACCCTGTCTCTACTAAAAATACAAAAATTAGCCAGGTGTGGTGGCATGCGCCTGTAGTCCCAGGTACTCAGGAGGCTGAGGCAAGAGAATCACTTGAACCTCAGAGGTGGAGGCTGCAGTGAGCTGAGATCACACCACTGCACTCCAGCATGGGCAACAGAGTGAGACTCTGACTCAAAAAAAAAAATGTGTTTTGAGTTTGAAGAAACTCAAAGAAATTAAAGATAACACAGAGAAGGAATTCAGAATTCTATCAGACAAATTTAACAAAAAGATTGAAATAATTAAAAAGTATCAATCAGTATTTCTAGGGCTGAAAAACGCAATTAGCATACTGAAGAATGCATGAGTCATTTGATAGTAGAATAGGTCAGGCAGAAGAAACAACCAATGAGTTTGAAGACCGGCTATTTGAAAATACACAGAGGAAACAAAAGAAAAAGGAATTTTAAAAAATGAAGCACACCTATAGGAACTAGAAAATAGCCTCAAAAAGGCAAATCTAAGAGTTATTGGACTTAAAAAGGAGTTGCTGGCCTTTAAAGAAGAGGTAGAGAAAGAGACCGGGGTAGAAAGTTTATTCAAAGGGAAAATAACAGAGAACTTCCCAAACTTAGAGAAAGATATCACTATCCAAGAACAAGAAGGCTATAGAACAAAAAGCAGATTTAACCCAAAGACTACCTCAAGGCATTTAATAATCAAACTCCCAAAGGTCGAGGATAAAGGATCCTAAAAGCAGCAAGAAAAAAGAAACAAACAACATACAATGGAGTTCCAATACATCTGGCAGCAAACTTTTCAGTGGAAACCTCACAGGCCAGCAGCAAGTAGCATGACATATTTAAAGTGCTGAAGGAAAAAAAAACTTTTATCCTAGAACAATATGTCTGGAAAAAAATATTCTTCAAACATGAAGGGGAATAAAGACTGTCATAGACAAACAAAAATTGAGGGATTTCATCAACAGCAGACCTGTCCTACAAGAAATGTTAAAGGGAGTACCTCGATTAGAAAGAAAAGGATGTTAATGAGCAATATATCATCTGAAGCTCACTTGTAATAGTAAGTACACAGAAAATCACAGAATATAACACTGTAACTGTGGTGTGTAAACTACTCTTATATTTAGTAGAAAGAATAAACAATGAACTTATGTTAATTAGAAAGAATTAACAATGAACCAATAAAAAAACTATAACAACTTTTCAAGACATAGTGCAAGAAGATATAAACAGAAACTACAAAATATTAAAGAGGCATACAGCATTATTCGTTTTCTTTTTGCTGGTTTGTTTGTTTATGCAGTGTTGTTATCAGCTTAAAATAATGAGTTATACAATAGTATTTGCAACCCTGATGGAAACTTTAAATCAAAAAACATACAATGTTTACACACACACAAAAAAGCCAGACACTAAATGGTATCACCACAGAAAATCAACTTCACTAAAAGAAAGACAGGAAGGAAAGAAATAAGAGAAGATCACAAAACAACCAGAAAACAAATAACAAAATGGCAGGAGTAAGTCCTTACTTATCAATAACATTGAATGTAAAGGACTAAACTCTCCAATCAAAAGACAAAGAGTGACGACATTAATTTAAATAACAAGACTCAATAATCTGTTGCCTACAAGAAACATACTTCAGGCATAAAGACACAGGTAAACTAAAAATAAAGGGATGGAAAAAGATATTCCAGGCACATAGAAACTGAAAGAGAGCAGGAGGAACTCTATGGAGACACAATAGCTTTCAAGATAAAAAAACAAAACAAAACAAAACAAAAAAAACTTTAAGAGACAAAGAAGGTCACTATATAATGATAAACGGGTCAATTTAGCAAGAGGATATAATGATTGTAAATATATATGGGCCCAACATTGAAGCACCCAGATATATAAAGAAAATATTATTAGCGCTAAAGAGAGATAGAGACCCCAATACAAGAATAGCTGGAGATATCAACATCCCACTTTCAGTATTTGTTGACAGAAAATCAACAAAGAAACATTGAACTTATTCTGCACCATAGACCAAATGAACCTGGTAGATATTTACAGAACATTTCATCCAAAGGCTACAGAATACACATTCTTTTCCTCAGCACATGGATCATTCTCAAGGAGAGACCATATGTTAGGTCACAAAAGTCCTAAAACATTCAAACAAATATAAATAATACCAAGCATCTTCCCTGACCACAATGGGATAAAAAAGAAATCAATAACGAGGAATTTTGGAAGCTATACAAATACATGGAAATTAAACAAAATGTTTCTGAATGACCAGTGGGTCAATGAAGAAATTAAGAAGGAAATTAAAAAATTTATTGAAACAAATGACAATGAAAACACAACATTTAAAACCTTTGGGATACAGCAAAAGCACTATTAAGAGGAAAGTTTAGAGCTATAAGTGCCTACATCAAAAAGAAAAGAAAAATGTCAAATGAATAATTTAAAAGCAAGAACAAACCAAACCCAAGTTTAGTAGAATAAATAACAAAAATCAGAGAAGAAATAAATGACATTGAAATAAAGAATATCAAAGATCACTGAACCAAAAAGTTGTTTTTTTGAAAAGTTAAACAGACAAACATTTAGCCAGACTAAAAAAAAAAAAAAAAAAAAAAGATCCAAATAAATAACATCAAACATGAAAAAGGAGACATTACAACTGATACTACAGAAATTCAAAAAACCATTAGTGGCTATTATGAGCAACTATATGCCAATAAATTGGAAAATCTAGAAGAAACGAACAAATCCCTAAACACATAAAAGCTACCAAGATTGAACCACGAAGAAATTCAAAACTTGAACAGACCAATAACGAGTAATGGGATTGAAGTTGTAATAAAAAGCCTCATAGTAAAGAAAATGCCAGGACCTGATGATGGCTTCCCTGCTGAATTCTAACGAACATTTAAATATGAACTAATACCAATCCTACTCAAACTACTCTGAAAAACAGAGGAGGATGGAGTACTTCCAAACTCATTCTTTCAGGTCAGTATGACTGTGATATCAAAACCAAACACCTTTGAACTGGTTTTGGTAACAGGGTCATACTGACCTGAAAGAATGAGTTTGGAAGTGTGTGTGTGTGTGTGTGTGTGTGTGTGTGTGTGTGTGTGTGTATACTTGTATATTGGCCTGTATTTTATATATACATACTTATATTTACATATACATATATTATATTTATATATACATATGTATATATAAAATACAGGCCAATATTTCTGATGAATATTGAAGCAACAATCCTCAACAAAATACTAGCAAACTGAATTCAACAACACATTAAAAAGATCATTCATCATGACCAAGTGGGATTTATCCATGGGATGCAAGGATGGTTCAGCATATGAAAATCGATGTGATACATCATATCAACAAAATGAAAGACAAAAACCATACGATCATTTCAATTGATGCTAAAAAGTATTTGGTAAAATTAACAGCCCTTCATGATAAAAATCATAGAAAAATCTGAGTACAGAAGGAACATACCTTAACATAGTAGAAGCCATATATAACAGACCCACAGCTAGTATCATATTAAAGATCTAGAACATGACAAGAACTCCCTCTTTCCCCACTGTTATTGATGATAGTACTGGAAGTCCTAGCTAGAACAATCAGGCAAGAGAACTGAAATAAAGCACATCCAAATTGGAAAGGAAGAAGTCAAATTATCCTTCTGCAGATGATAGATATATTTAGAAAAACCTAAAGATGCTATCCAAAACCTATTAGAACTCATAAATTCAGTAAAGTTGCAGGACACAAAATCAACCTACAAAAATCAATATGCATTGCTTTTGTTGTTGTTGTTGTTGTTGTTTTTCTTTTTGAGACAGAGTCTCGCGCTTGTGGACCAGGCTGGAGTGGCATGGTGAGATCTCGGCTCACTGTAACCTCCACCTCCTGGGTTCAAGTGATTCTCCTACCTCAGCCTCCCGAGTAGCTGGGATTATAGGCACCTGCCACCATGCCCAGCTAATTTTTGTATTTTTAGTAGAGACAGAGTTTCACCATATTGGCCATGCTGGTCTCAAACTCCTGACCTCAGGTGATCTGCCCACGTTGGCCTCACAAAGTGCTGGGATTACAGGCATGGGCCACTGCACCTGGCCAAAAATCAATATGCATTTCTATACACCAAGAGTGAATAATCTGTAAAAGAAATAAAAAAGTAACCCCATTTACAATAGCCAAAAATGAAATTAAATACCTAGGAATTAACCTAACCAAAAAGTGAAAGATCTCTACAATGAAAACTATAAAACCCTGTTGAAGAAATTGAAGAGGACACCAAAAAATTAAAAAATATTCCATGTTCATGGATTAGAAGAATCAATATTGTTAAAATGTCCACACTACCCAAGTAATCTACAGATTCAATGCAAACCTTATCAAAACACCAATGACATTGTTCACAGAAACAAAAAAAAAAATCCTAAAATGTATATGGAACCCCAAAAGACCCAGAATAGTCAAAGCTATCCTAAGCAAAAAGAACAAAACTGGAGGAAGCACATTACCTGACTTCAAATTATACTACAGAGCTATAGTAACCAAAAGAACATGGTACTGGCATAAAAAAAGACACAGAGATGAATGGAACAGAATAGAGAACCCAGAAACAAATCCACACACCTACAGTATACTCATTTTTGACAAAGGTGCCAAGAACATATAATGGGTAAAAGACAATCTCTTCAATAAATGGTGTTGGGAAAAGTGGATATTCATATGTAGAAGAATGTAACTAGACCCCTAACTCTCACCACATACAAAAATCAAATCAAAATGGATTAAAGACTTCAATCTAAGACTGCAAACAATAGAACTACTACAATAAAACATCAGAAGAGCTCGCCAGGACATTGGTCTGGGCAAATATTTCTCGAGTAATACCTCACAAATACCAGCAACCAAAAGCCAAAATGGACACATGGGACTACATCAAGTTAAAAAGCTTCTGCACAGCAAAGGAAATAATCAACCATATGAAGAGACAACCTGCAGAATCGGAAATATTTGCAAACTACCCATCTCACAAGGGGCTAATAACCAGAATATATAAGAAGAGCAAACAACTCTATAGGAAAAATATCTAATAAGTAAAATGCAAAATATTTTAATAGACACGTCTCAAAAGAAGACATACAAGTGGCAAACAGGCATATGAAAACGTGTTCAATATCACTGGTCATCAGAGATATGCAAATCAAAACTACAATGAGATATCATCTCGCCCCAGTTAAAACGGCTTATATCCAAAAGACAGGCAATAACAAATGCTGGCAAGGATATGGAGAAAAGGGAACCTTCATATACAGTTGGTGGAAATGAAAATTAGTACTAGCACTTCGGAGAACAGTTTGAAGGTTCCTCGAAAAACTAAAATTACAGCTACCATAGGATCCAGCAATCCCACTGCACATATATATCCAAAAGCAAAGAAATCAGCATATGGAAGAGATAGCTGCACTCCCATGTTTGTTGCAGCACTCCTGACAACAGCCAAAATTTGGAAGCAACATAAGTGTCCATCAACAGAAGGATGGATAAGGAAAACGTGGTACTTATACACAATGGAGTACTATTCAGCCATAAAAAGAATGAGATCCTGTCACCTGCAACAACATGGATGGAACTGGAGGACATTATGCTAAGTGAAATAAGTCAGGCACAGAAAGAAAAACCTTACATGTTCTCACTTATTTGTGGAATCTAAAAATCAAAACAGTTGAACTCATGGAGACAGAGGGTAGAATGATAGTTACTAGAGGCTGGGAAGGGTAATGCGGGGTTAGGAGGGAAGTGGAGATGAAGGTGGAGATGGTTAATGGATACCAAAAAAACAGAGTGAATAAGACCTAGTATTTGATAGCACAATAGTGTGACTACAGTCAATAGTAACTTAATTGTACATTTAAAGATAACTAAAAGAGTATAATTGGTTTGTAATACAAGGGACAAATGCTTGAGGGGATATATACCCCTTTTCATGATGTGGTTGTTATGCACTTCATCTCTGTCAAAACACCTCATGCACTCCTTAAATATACATACCTACTATGTACCATAACAATTTTTAAAAAATTAAAAGAGATTTGGAAAAAATAAAATGGTTATGAACAACAAAAATGATTTTCTTCAGAAGATTTGCTAGAATAAAAGGTGATAAATGTTCTATGTCTGCATTAAAAAAATAACTCAGGAAGGCTTTCCCTACCAGTCAGTGAGCCTATCTGTAATGTTCAGAAAATAAATATATTTTTTATTGATGTAAGACTGACATGATAAGAAAGGCAGAGTTGCTCCCCAAGAGATTTATTTCAAAGTAAAATATAAATAATCTTTGGCAATATTTAAGACCATTGCTCCTAGTTAAGAACTGCAATCTAGCCCTTACTGAAAATAAAAATAGTGTATATTTTCCTCAAAAAATAAGTGCAGTAAGACTGTGATTGCCCAAAACTTTCAAAAACCTTAAATCATCTCCATCCTATACCATAACTCTGCCTGAACACAATTCTGGAACATCACAAAATATATTTAACCCCTTCTTTTACAAATCTTCTCACTGCCCTCAACATTTTTAAGTAGTGAGATAAGCAATTCAAGACAAACTCCATATCCTACACCAAAAACAACCAAAATGCAGAGTCTCTTCTGTTCAGTGACTACAGAAAAATCAAACTACGTTAATCCAAAAGGGAAATATACTGGACCAGGTAAACAACAAGTGCAGAGGTAAAAATGCTTTCGGGTGTGTGTTGGAGGAAGGACACAGACTTACCTCTCTATCCTTTAGCTTTGCCCTCCACTGGCTGCTGTCTCTTTAGACAGGATGATTGGCAGCTTCAGTGGGCCTTATGCGACCTATTTCAAGGCCCTTGGGAAATAGAACATATCTCCTCCTAGCAACTATGACATATGTCTCATTATTCACTCTGATTGGATGAACTCAATCTCTACATAGGTAAGTCATGTACTGCCTAACGACTTTCCTGTCAACAGCAGACTGCATGTGACAGACCATATATATGATGGTGGTTGGAGCAATAGGCTATACCAAATGGCCTAGGTGTGTAGTAGGCTATACCATTTAGGTTTGTGCAAGTACATTTTGTGGTGTTTGCACAAAGGAATTGACTAACAATGCATTTCTCAGAACATATCCCCCTTGTTAAGTGGTGCATGTCTGTAAATGTGTACACAGGGAGATGGAATTACATGGACTTGCGGTATCTAAGTCACATTCTTACCTCTGAACCAGTCACATGGCTGGGGGAAACTGAGGCTCTGATTGGCCAGCCCTGAGGAGTGTCCCACTCCTCCAGCCAGAGATGGGGCTCCACTTGAAACACATGCCCAGTAAGAGGGGAAGGGCCCACAGGAAATGTGGGTTTGGGAAGTGAAAGAAAGGGAATGGATATGGAGAATAAATATACTACATTACTACATTCTGTTATATTAAATTTACCAAAACAATGAAGTATATTGAATTAGGTTAATGAGATTTTAACTCATAAGAGTTGTGAGAAAGGAGGTATGCCATTTGGCTCTAAGTTAATTAGAACATCCTTTCCAAAAACTACAGGACAATATTTGTTAAATAATGTAATTACCACTTGAACATTAAAAAAATGAGGATAATCAATACTCAAACACTGAAATGTCTGACACACACAAAAAAGGGGGGAAAGTAAATAGATACTTAAGTAAACAAAGGAGGGAGGGAGAGAGGGAGGGAGATTCCAATTCCCAACACAGGAGGACTCTGGTTAGGAAATCCGTTTCTAAGAAAGAGCAATCTCATTTCTGCTAAAATAGAAATGTTTTGGAAGTACCACATGAAAGTTTTTATATGGCCAAATGAAAGAATTCCATTTCATAAGCCTCACATATACTAACAAGCCTTGCAAATGGTCTTGCAGATCCTTTATAATATTGTGAGATTTATAGGTCACCTTGACTTGAGATATCTTTAAGAGAAATCTCACAGCCATGCTTTTAATATTTCAATAATATAACACAAACTTATGTTTTGTTTGTTTACATATATAATTTTTGAAAGGATATCTCACCTATCTACAAACCCAAGATGTAAAAATGTCACTTTAAGTTAGTAATCTAGTTTTGGCCACCCATCTCTGAAATACAAATACGTTGATTAGCTAGGATAGAATGTAACAGTATTTTCCTGGATATCAAATGTGCATCTATTATTATCTTGAATGTGAAGAGTGTCACCTTGAATTCTAAGGAAAGCAAATATGTAATTATTATGTACATAGATACAAGTTTCCTGAAAATATTGTGCACAAAAATGTCTCTAACATTTATGTATGTTGTTTTGTTTATTCCTCTCAACAGAAGTGCTTTGAACCATATAAATATGTCACAAATATATCACTGTTATCATCATTTATATTCAGGTTTCCATCATTTAAGATAAAAATGATGCAGATAGTCCAAATGGCAGATTATCCAAAAATCATTTCAATTTCAAAATACAATTAGGTATTTACAGGAAATGCAGATCTTTGAAATTGTGGGAATTAACAGCACTGAATGTAAACTATTGGAACTCTAACTAGAGGCCAGACCAAAAAACAAAAAAGAGAGAGAGAAGAAAAGGAGCTCTTTATTGCAATACTTATATAATGCCATCATTCATTTGTGTAAACGTTTTTATCTTTAAAATTTTTTTGCTCATACTTATTCCCTCATTTACCTTTACAAGAACACTAAATATATGCAGCACAGGTACTATATCAGCTGTAGGACCAGTAGGGCTAGTTCTAAAATCCAGCTTACCTTAGACAGCTTCTAGTACACTGCTTCTGCATTTGACTAATCTCTTTCACTGTAGTTCTTTCCTACTTTTCATCTCAGCCTAGAAAAATACAGAATCCTTTCACACAGATGTACTGCACAGCACACTTCCGCCACTCTCAACGCAGTTTCACCTCACTCATAAATGAAGCGCCTCCCTGTATGGGTTCAGCAGTGGCAGGACATATGGCAACGCGGCATCCATGAGGGAGCATGAGACGTGGCCCTCTTGTCACTGCCAGGTTTCAGTTTGCCCTCTGACAAACTTTTTTTGGCATTAAGAATTCTGGGGAACATCACACTCTGGGGACTGTTGTGGGGTGGGGGGAGGGGGGAGGGATAGCATTAGGAGATATACCTAATGTTAAATGACGAGTTAATGGGTGCAGCACACCAACATGGCACATGTATACATATGTAACAAACCTGCACATTGTGCACATGTACCCTAAAACTTAAAGTATAATAATAATAAAATTAAAAAAGAAAAATAAAAAAAGAAAACAAAAGAATTCTAACTCATTAGTTCCCAAAACTAGTTACTCATCTGAACCATCCTGAAAGCTTTGAAATTCTACAATCCTGCCTCATTTGACTTTACTAATTATGAGATAGGACCACATATAAACATTAAATACACATGCACATATTTATACACCTACACAAGCACAATTTTTTTTAAACTTCCCAAATGATTCGGATTATCAGCCATTGCTGATTCAGATCATCATGTCAGCCACTCTCACACTGCTCCAGATGATGAACTGCCTGTGGTCATGGGCATTATCCAGTGCCTCTCTAAAGCCCCTGAAGTGTCTGGTAAATAGCCCTGTAACAATACAAGTGGAATATGTGGGTGGACTTTCTAGCAAGTAATTAATCACGCCCACAGTTGTGAGAAAACCATGCCTCCTGACAATCATGGACCACACGTCCACTATGGATATATAAATGTATTGACATGGGCACACGTGCTCACATGGGAAATCAGAACACTACCAGTTCGACCATGCCGAGTAGCCTTGATAAAGATAAGACAGATTCCCTGAACATTCAGTGTATGGTTTGATTCCATTTTGGCTTCTGATGTACAAATCTAGGTGACTCTTGGTGCTTGGTGCCCAAGATCATTGATGTACTGGAGTGAAGGCTCTCACAGGAAGATGCAAACATTATTAAACATTCACTATTTTCCAAAGGTAAAAAGACAGATAAGCCCTAAGTCCTTAACCTCAAGTAATTTGCTCTCAAGAGAATGGGAGAGTCTTGTAAACCAGAGTACAGCTGTGGGGAGTGCTACAGTGAAGGGGTGAAGATGCACATTTTATTTTACCTCTACCATTAGGTGAATTTTAATAGAAAATCCAGAAGGGCTACAAGGCTTCAGCTATCTTTAATGAAATCGATTCGACAGCTATGAGAAGAAAAATAAGGGGCAGACAGGAGAGTCGAGAGTGATGTATGATTGAAGGAAAGTACTGTGTTTGTTTTTAAGATGAGGGACACAGTAATTTGCCTTTCTTTATACCTGTATTAACAGGGAACATATGTTTATTTTACTTTGCTCCAAAGCAAACCTTAGTGCCCTGAACACAGTCCATACACAATAAGATGTTTTGTTTTTGTTTTTGTTTTTGACAGGGCCTTGCTGTCACCCAGGCTGGGGTACAATGGCATGATCACAGCTCACTGCAGCCTCGACCTCCTGGACCCAAGCTATCCTCCCACCTCAGCCTCCCAAGTACCTGGGATTATAGGTGAATATCACCACAGCTGGCTTATTTTTTTTATTTTTTTATTAAATTTCTGTAGAGACGGGATATAACCATGTTGTCCAGGCTAGTCTCTAACTCCTGGCCTCAACCAATCTGCCTGTCTGGGCCTCCCAAAGTGCTGGGATTACAGGCATGAGCTGCTGCATCTAGCCCACAGTAAGTTTTTAATGTAAAAAAATGGAAGCTTATCTATGCCCAGAAAAAGGGTAAAAGGAAACACAACAAAAAGTTGTTTTCTTTGGATAATATGATGGGAGTTACTTTTATTTTGTTTGATAATTTTCGGTATTTTCCATGATGAACAAATGGTACTTTCATTATTGGAAAATAAAGTAACAATGTGAACTCTTTTATTTCATGGGAGTTTCATTTGTTATAACCATGAAATATTCAACATCTTTAATTTCTTTCTGCTTTTCAAGGAAACAACTGAGCTACACAATAAATGAAATAAACCATTTTTCTATGTCCAGTTCACATTTTCAAATTTAACAATGCTTGACATCCCAGGATAGCACAACTAATAAGTCAGCCATTCTTCATTATGATCAGAAACTTGTTTGAGTGGCAGTGCCAGTACTACTCATCTTGCTGTACGGGAAGAGCAAGCCCTAGAAAGGCATGTTAATAGGGGATATTCCCAAAGCAAGACTTACCATTTTGTGAATGTAGCTTCTGTTGAATTTAAATACTTCATCATATATAAGTTTTATGAAATATAAATCTCACATATGGAGATGAAGATGTGCTAGGACAGAAGTTTTCTTAGTCAATATGCAGCGTGTAGCTTTCTGCGAGGTAACACAGAGCAGGCTCACACCACCTAACAGAGCCTCACTCAGTGACACAGAGAGGTTCTGAATGCTGCTATTGTACCTGAGCTCTCGACCAATATCAGGTTGACGGGGATGCCATCCAATGAGGACAAGCAACAAGGTGCTCTGAGAGCCACTGTTAACACCAGACACATGTAAATGGCAATCCTATCTATCCTTATGGAATAAGTATGGTGAGGATTAAATGAGTTAATATATGGAAAGCTTCTAGAACAATGCCAGGCACACAGGAAACACCAACTATGTCCCATTCGATATTATTCTAGAAAAACATAAGCTTCAAGACGTCAGGAATTTCCATCTGTTCTGCTTACTACCATCTCCCTAGCTCCTAGCATGCAGGTGATACTGAAAATATATTTGGTGAATGAATAAATGCCAAGGTAAAAACAGAGGCAAACGCTTGGTCTGAGGGGCTTAGGGTGGTGCTTACTTCTAGGGGATGGGAGCCTCGGGGCTTGTATGTCAGGGATAACATAATGAGCTGCCAGCCCATGGCACCACAGGGATCAGCCAACCTCTATTCCTTGTAAATTAAGAGTCATTTTGGCCCAATTATCCACCTTCCAAACCTGTGTCTTCTCCTCCCTCACATCCTTTTATATACCTATCCTCCATTCCTCACAAACACCTGGCTATATCCTCAGCTTTTCAAAAACCTTCATTATCCCGTTAGAGCAGAAGTTGCCAAGCTTTCTCAGTTCATAGTGCTCTTACCTTTCAGTGATTTTTTTCATGGTACTCCTATGCAAAATCAACCTATCCATTCCATTTATTAAATAGCGAAGTCTAAGCAATCCCATAGTAGTCCTCTGCATGGTACCTAGCTGTGTTTCCCTTGAAAACGTGAATACTTACAACATGGTGCAGTTGTTCCAGTACTCCAGGGAGCCTTGGCCCACAGTTTGGGAACCAGGGCCTTAGCAATTTCCTCTTTCGGACAATTGCAACTAATTTGGAATGCTATTTAGTTCAGCCTCCTGGCTCCCGGCCACTTCTTCCTAGGGAATTTCCTCCTTTAATTGCTGGACAGAAATGCTGGTCCCAGTAGCACTGATGGCCCTGCACATGAAATGCAGCAAGCCTTGATGCTAGTTGAACTAAGAGAAAACCAATATCTCCAAATCTTAAAACAGACAGACATGTTTAAGCATTTGGTGTAAATCCATGAAGAGAAGCTTAAGTCTGGAAAATACAATAGAGGTTCCATGCATCCTGGGAGCCCCAGCAAGCAGCTGACACCATGTTGAGTAGCGCTGCCTGCCCAGAGAGCCTTCCTGGGGCCAGAGTTCATGCACTGACATCCAGGGCACAATTCTGTTGTAAGTCAGCTTAGGCAAAGCATGCTGGGATGATGAGGGCTTTCTCGTTTTACCACATCTCAGAAGAAAACCATGTTTTAACCACAGTTTGGATGGTGTTTTGTTCCATTACTAAGGGCAAAGCAAAGCTTTTAATCTTAGTAACTGGACAGGAAAATAGAAAATACAACTATATTAAAAATGTACCTTGCTGATAGAAATAGTCTAGTAGTTACTAATAGGAAAAATAAGTAAATAGAAAAAGAAGAGAGAAGGAAACCCTTAAAGTTACAAGGGGAAAAAACGAGCAATAAAAGTAATTTTATAAAATGCTAAAAGATCTCTTCTTACAAATAAAGAAAATGCTACCGAGGGAAAAAAACACACACACACACACAGGAAAATCCAACCACATCAGCACGTCCACCTGCTCTTGGGCTGCCTGGTGCACCTGAGACCCCACGGAGTTGTTTCATGTGTCCCCACCATGACCGGTGCACACTCTCCTGACTGATGTCACCCGCAGAACAGTGGGAGACCCTACTTCCTCTAGAGGCTTTCTCTGAACAGTGATGTCCCAAATGCAGCACAGGAAAGTGGGACTAACTCATAACAGAGTCCAGGTAATGCTCAGGCAAGAACAATGGTGCTCTGACCTCCGGGGTACTAGAAAGGGAGACCACAATGAGGCCCGGATGAAGACCAGGGATTTGTCTGTGAGATGACAGTGAAAGTGGCCTAGGAATGGGGATGGAAGATATGCACGTTAGAGAGGGAAGGACAAGGGGGCACTCACTCCTTTGGCTCTTGTACAGCCAGTGCAAGGGGCCAATAAAGACAGATCCATCCAGTGAGCAGGTTGGGGCTTGGGGCCCCTTTCGTCCAAGTATATTAGTCAGGGTTCTCTAGAGGGACAGAACTAGTAGGATAGATGTACAGATGAAGGGGAGTTTATTAAGAAGTACTGACTCACACGATCACAAGGTGAAGTCCCACAATAGGCCATCTGCAAGCTGAGGAGCAAGGAAGCCAGTCCAAGTCCCAAAACCTCAAAAGCAGGGAAGCCAACCCAAGGGCCCCTGGCAAATCATTGGTCTAAGTTCAAGAGTGCAAAAGCCAAAGAACTTGGAGTTCGATGTTCGAGGACAGGAAGCTTCCAGCACGGGAGAAAGATGAAGACTGGAAGACTCAGCAAGTCTGCTCCTTCCAACTTCTTTTGCCTGCTTTATTCAAGCAGCGCTGGCAGCTGATTAGATGGTGCCCACCCAGACTGAGGGTGGGTCTGCCTTTCCCAGTCCACTGACTCAAATGTTAATCTCCTTTGGCAGCACCCTCACAGACACACCAGGAACAATACTTTGCATCCTTCGATCCAATCAAGTTGACACTTAATGATCACACCAAGGCTGAATTTATATCTGCCTGCTGGGCACCCCTGTCCATGGGCATCCTTCTGTTTGTGGAACTAAACGTGTGAAATGCAGGCATTCCCCTTTCCCATGTCCCCACAATACCATCGTTCTGTTTTCTTAGTCTGTACTTGTGAAGTCTCCAAATAACCTTTCACCCAGGGAAACACCACAGTGTCAGCTTGCTCTATTCTGTGTCTCTGCAGGGAGCGGAGGGAAGAGAGTTTCTGCATGGGGAAGCTTTGTAAGCATCCTGGGGCTATGGAATATTAAATCCTGAATAGGGCAACAAGAGTAGAATGGATACTACAAATGTGAGAAACATTAGGACAGTGGTTCTCAACCAGGGGAGACTCTTGTCTCCCAGAGGACAGGTGGCAATGTCTAGACACATTTCTGAGTGTCAAGAGGGGTGTACATCTAGTGGGCAGAGGCCAGGAATGCTGCTGAACATCCTACACTGCACAGGATGTCACAGAGACTATACAACAAATGTTCCCCGGAGAGCAAGCCTGGCCCACAGCACACAGCTGCGGCAGGAAAGGAAGTGCAAAAGGCAGTGTGAAAACAAGAGAGGATGGCCAAGAATAGGCTCATGAGTGTGTGACACCAGGGAAGCCATGAGAGGCTAAGCATTTCAGGTGACAGGGACAAAAACTAAGAAGGCAGAGTAGAATTTGGCCATTTATTTAGGTGGGTTTAGTTCAAGGTCCGCAGAGGCCTTGAGAGAATTCATACTAAGGGTTGTAATGAAAGCAAAAGCAACTTGAGAATGCTTGGCTCGCCTTAAAAAATGACAATGCAGAACAAGCTGGAGATAATACTCCTCTCCCACTCACAGAACACATCAAAGAGCCTGAGCAATGAAACTAAACCTACAAATATTCTGTGCCCATTTTATATGTAAGATTCTCTGGTGACTCTATCTATTGGCGAAATTGTAAATATCAGTCCATAAGTTCATAGTATAGAAAGTACCAATCAGAACAGAAACTCTCAAGTCAAATGCAAATGAATGAGTTCTATCACTAATGCTGCCCCTTTTTCTCAGTCACTATAAATGGAAATGTTATAGCTAGAAATTGTTTTGACTCAAATAAATCACAATGGGAGGTAAGCATATTTCCACATTATAGCCCAGGCCAGGCATTCTGAAGTGGATGAGATAGTTTAGAGTTTGCTTCAATAGTTCTGGATATACACACACCTCCTGTGAAACTTGATGGGGGACAAGAAGTATTGAGCCTCAGAGAGAGGTAAAGCATAGTTTAAAAGTACACATCAGGGGCAAGGTGATGTCAATAAATATAAATGTAAAATAATATTTGACGAAGGAAGGAAGTAGAACTATATTTGGAGTTACATCTTAAGCAGCTATATTTATAATGTGGCAATATAGTAGTCCTCCCTCATCTGCTGCTTTGTTTTCCATGGTGTCAGTTACCCATGATTAAATATGGTCCAAAAATATCATGGGGCAAATTTCAGAAATAAACAATTCCTAAGTTTCAAGCTGTGCATTGTTCTAAGCAGTGTGATGAAATCTCATTCTATGTTACTCTGTCCTGCCCAGGATATGAACCATCCCTTTGACCAGTAGATCGATGCTGTAGATCCTACCTGCCCTGCCCACAAATCACTTGGTAGCCAGCTCAGTTATGAGGCCACTGTTGGGGTATTGCAGTGTTTGTGTTCAAGGAACTCTTATTTTACTTCATAATGACCCCAAAGCACAAGACTAGTGATACTGGCAAATTATTATAATTGTTCTATTTTATTATTATTGTTGATCAACTCTTTCTGTGCCCAATTTATAAATTAAACATCATCATAGGTATGTATGCATAGGAAAAAAACATAGTATATATAGGATTCGGTACTTGCCTCGGTGGTTTCAGGCATCCACTAGGGGACTTGGAACATATCCCTTGTGGATAAGAGGAAACTACCATATTCCATCATAATTCTAAGTATTTGTCTTATGAGTAAAAAAAGGGCTACTTTACATAGGCATCTAGAACACATTATCACAT
This sequence comes from Pan paniscus, assembly GCF_029289425.2. Lineage (NCBI taxonomy): Eukaryota > Metazoa > Chordata > Mammalia > Primates > Hominidae > Pan > Pan paniscus. The sequence goes on from NC_073266.2 coordinate 30,619,257, forward strand.
TCGGCAACAAGAATGTCTTTTCCTTGTTTCACAGTGATATTTCTCTAGATTCTAACTGGAGAGGGACTGAAAAGCAACTGTCCCTGCATGGCACAGCCCACCTTGGATGAGACTGTTCACATACTACCCAGTAAGGTGTTGTTTAACTCAAAGGAACCCAGACTATGGAGAGTGTCCATGGTAGACTATTATGGGATTGCCTTGCTAAGCCGTAGAGCCAGAACAACGTCCTGGGGCTGAGAGTGAGTTCTACCAGATGGGTTTTCTCTCCACCACTAACACTGAGACCATTCCTAGGAGGAAATGAGGAGGTGGGATTTGAATTCGGGTTACAGAAGAATTTCCTCCTCTTTCTCTAATCAGTAGCTCCACAAGGCAGGCTGACTTGTGGAACTCTCCCAGTCCTTGGGGGGCAGCTGACCAGGGCTCGGGGAGGCAGGTGGGAGCCAGCAGAAGAGCTCATGTGTAGACCTTGACCTGCTGCTCTATTTCCATGCTGCACTTCCCTCCACAGCAGCTGAGCCTCTGGCAAAGGCAGGCTGCAAATGGCAGTTTGTTCTCTGTGCTGTGAAGAATCAACGGAAAGGGCCCAGCTGCCATGAGAGAAGCCAAAGAGAGGCGAGGCCACCGTGATGCTTTCCGGGGAAGTCACCCACGGGAGGTGGCTGTGCCCAGAGGATCATCAGCCTGGCAACATAAGAGGCCTGGAACCTTCCAGGGAAACATTTCTGAACTGAAGAGGCGAGGCTCTTCAGGGAACACACTCTGACTGGGGGTGCCTCGAAGGGGCCAGTTTCCAGCAATAAAGCTGCTAGGGTGTCTGTCATAATTACCTCTACAGTCAAAATCAGTGTCTTGCCAACAGATTCTAAGTGTTCTCTCCTCAAGAATCACACAAAAAATAAAAGTAAAGCAAGTTTGTGTAAAGTGAATGGATTTGGGGGTTATTGTCTGAAGACTTGCAGAGGCCACATTCTAGGATAATGACCTTTTATTCAGTTGGAGGTGCCTGTTGACTGGAATGAGCTAGGGCAGCTTGAACCTAGTTATTTAATTGACCCTCTGAGCAGAGCAGGCCCTCACCAATCCCCGGCCAGGCCCTCCTTGCAGCTCACAGCCAAGGAACTAATGTACCTCTGTAGATGTACCTGTGGCAGGCAGCTCCAAGGACAAAGCTTCCCACTGCCATTGAGTATGGCATCTGGCTAAGAGTGGATATAGCTAATATGGAAGCTGGATACAGGCAGGCACAACAAGAGGTCTTGTAAGAGACCCCTCCATGTCTTTCCCAGAAGATCCTGCACAGTTTCACCCAAGCTTAAGATAAAGCAAAAGTATTTATTAGCAACGCACTTCACAAACAGGGGTTGGTGACTTCACAAATTAACATGAGACCATCCACTTTATATATCACTTCAATGGCTCCTGGCTGCCTCTTGGGGAAAAGTCCTTCATGGAGGGGTCTGCTTCCCGCTCCAGGCCCCTTCCCCTTCAAAATGAAACAAGAAGAGTTCCCTTGTCCCCCTCTCAGGACATGCGATGGTGGTGTGGCTTGCTTCTTCAGCGCCCCACAGCTCAAACCTGTAGGGGAGCATACAGACAGACAGGCTGTGGGGTTCTGACTCCACAGCAGTGTCTAGGCATGAATGTTTACAGCTGAAGCCCCTGTCCATAGGCAGCTTGTGTTAGTCAGCTCCATTAGAGCCCTGCCTTACTGCAAGGACAGAGGGCTTTCTGTATCCCAGGGTTCTTGCCTTGGTGTACTAGAAGAATCAGATCACATGTGGGCTTGGAGAATGAGGGCAAGGTTTTATTGAGTGGAAGTAGCTCTCAGCAGATGGGGGAGCCAGAAGGGAGATGCTTTTCCCCTAGAGTTGAGCCACTCAGTGGCCTGGGCTCTCCTCTGCCCTGGCCAAATTCTGCGTCATTCCACTGGTTGATGACATCTGTCGGTGTGCTCTTTTGTCGGTGTACTCTTTTGTCGGTGTGCTCTTCTGCCAGTGTGCTCCCCTCAACATCCTCTCAACATCCAGCCGCTTCTATCTTCTTCCGCCAATGTGTTCCTCTCGACATCCAGCAGCTTGTGTATCTGCCTGCTAGGGTCTCATAGTTTTTATAGGCACAGGAAGGGGGCATGGCAGGCCAGGGTGGTCTTGGGAAATGCAACATTTGGGTACAAAAGCAGGAGTGCCTGTCCTCACCTATGTCCATAGGCACAGGCCTGGGGGTGAAGTCCAAGCTAGGGGCCCACCTTCTCCTCCCAGCACTCCCCTGCCCCTCTTCCATATCAATAACACCATAGAAGTAAGAAACCACTGGAAATTTCTCAGGCCCACTGTCTGTACTTTACCATACTGACCATCTAGACAAGAATAACACCCTTTCCTCAAATCACTGCTCAGGCCTTACCTCTCCCAGGAAGCTTCCTCAAGCCTAACCTTAAAAAGAATTACACTTTTCACACCTGAGGTTTCTAGGGCTCTGTCTATAATCCTCTCCACCCTTCTGTACTCTCATGACACATTGTATGTATACAGCTCTACTGGAACGTGAATCCTCCATGGGCAGGAGCTGTGTTCACAAGCCTCACAGAATCAATAAATCCTCTCTCATTCATTTGTGCATTTGCTCCACCAGTAACACTAAGAGTGGCACTTCATATGAATTAAGCATTTCACACCTGCAGAGAGAGTGTTTTACTGATGTTTAATTTCAACCACAACTCTGTGAGCAGGGCTTATTGTTATTTCCATTTTGGGGGAGCAAAAGCTGCCCCAAGATATCATAGCTACTAAAAGAAAGAGAGGATTAAATACTGTCCAAGTGCTTAGGGCAGTTCTTTCTTTATCCTCTCTCAGAATTCACTGTGTATCCCACCTTCTAGAGTAGATACATAGATGAATACAACCTCAGAGTCCAGTAGGAGGACACCAGGCACGCAGGGAGCAATTGAGTGTTGCAGGAGCTAGGATGTTAGTCTGTACCTGGTAGGAAGAGGCACAAAGAAGGAAGGAATTAATCTTACCCTAGGATGGAGTCAAAACTGTTTGTGAATGACTGAACGAAGTAAAGGAACTGAATGGTTAGATACATTTTAAAGCTCTCATGGAGAGGCCATAATACCTAGACCTAACCAAGGAAATTAATACTAGTTTCTTAACTATTAAGCTACTTTCCAATACAAGACTCGTCGAAAAAAAAAAACTAAATTAGTATAGAAGAGAGACTGCTGTTGTATAAAATCATATTCCCTAGAAATTAAGTGACATTTTTCCCACACAACTTTAATGAAGAGCTTCCTCCAAAGAGGGTGTTGGCTAAGATAAAAGGGAAATAATTTTGCCCTGGAGGAGGGAGGTGAATAACTTGCAAAATCCCTAGGCTTCCCTGACCCAGGGAGTGTGAGGTTAAGGACAGACACCACCTTCCCTGTGTACCATCTGCCTTGCAGAGCTTTCTTTTCTGGACTGAAACATTTTTTCTTCTTTCAAAGCTCAAATAGAGAGGTCTGTAGCCTCATTCCCTTCCAGCTTCTGGGAGTCTTACTCCAAGCGGAGACCAGCAGTCAGACTAAGACAGCACACAGGAACACGACAGGCTGCCTTGGATCTGCACATCCCAAGACTTCTGAGAATCACATGGTGCAAACGCAACTCCAGTTTTACAATCTGACCCCAATTATCCTACCAGAGATAATGCTATCCATCATACAGTTACAGCGAAACAGAACAGCCAAAGTTCATCCCTGTACAAGTATGCCTTATTTCATGGAATAATATGATAGAAAAAGAGCATAGAAATCACTTCACATATTGAATCATTTAAAATCTTTCATAAAGCTAGGAACCCTTTTGTAATTATAAAAAACACATTTTATATTTTATCCAAGTGCAAGTTTGTAGTGGCCAACTGTTAATTACTAGAAAAGAGCAGGAGTAGTACAATAATAACCCCAAATGGTATCTAATATTACATTTCTATCAACTTATTACACATAATACATAAATATTTTATGAGGTACCACTGTATTTTTCCTTAATGTCAGGTTTACACTGGATTATCAATACGATCTACTGATACCTGTTATAGCAATATATCATTATCACTCATAGGTAAATAAACTAACTAGAAAAAGGCTGGGGGCAGCGGCTCATGTCTTTAATCCCAGCACTTTGGGATGCCAAGGCGGGCAGATCACCTGAGGTCAGGAGTTCAAGACCAGCCTGGCCAACGTGGCAAAACCCCGTCTCTAGTAAAAATACAAAAATTAGCCAGGCATAGTGGCACATGTCTGTAATCCCAGCTACTCGGGAGGCTGAGGCAAGAGAATCACTTGAACCCACGAGGCAGAGGTTGCAGTGAGCCGAGATCACGCCCCTGCCCTCCAGCCTGGGCGCCAGAGTGAGACCTCATCTCAAAAAAAAATAATAATAATTAATTAACTAACTAGAAAAAATAAAAGACGTTTTCTTCTCAAAGAGATGCATTTCAAATGAAATTTCAGTTATTATGCTTAATTATTATTTATCAGCCCTGAGTATATCTATGTTGTTCAGATCAACTGTGTGTTACTGATCACTGCAATGATGACTCAATCCAGAAGAATTTGCTTTTACAACAGAACTTTATGGTAATGAGACTTTTGTAAAGTGTTCCTTTAATTTATATGTTTATTTTAGATGTAGAGAAACATGAAAGGGTGAGCTATAAAAGTGTTAAGGAAGCAAACACATGATATTAGAAGTAAATTCAATGGAGGATGTAGAATGAAATGACTCCAAGAAAAAGGAATGATGTAAAATTTCTAAATGTTAAAGAAGAACTTGTTCATGATTTAAAATGAAAAAAATTGACCTCACAATACTAAGAAATGTAGATTCTAGATGACATCTTTAGAAGAATAATTATACCACTTAATTTTTAAGTGCCAATATTTGTAATTTATTAGAAATGACATCCTTTATTCCTATTTTGCAACTTACAATTCTTAAAAGCTTTGCATGTCAATTTACAAGTATATGAGGGAAGTAAATTATTTACATTATTGTTTAAAAATTCTTCTAGGTTATATGCAAGAGAAAAGTTGGAAGAAACTAATTGGAAGATCTCTATGCCAACTGTCTATGCCATACGAACTCTGAGACTCTAGCTTCTAGGGATTACCACAACAGAGAAATAGTCCTTAACCAGCAGAACACAACTTTCCAGTACTTGGTGGGGAAAATATTGTATATAATCAGATGTGTTAACTTTATCAAGTCCTGGAGTAAAGGAACTGTCAAGCTTATTTTATCACAGAATTCTTTGGCTTTGGTAAAGCTATTAGACCTTCCAGAATATAAACTGGGACCTAAGGCACATATCACTCACTTGACACTCAGTGATACACTAGTCACCGTTACTGATGTCTTATCACACCTGTTAAATTAGACTCTCTTCAAAGGGAGAGGACAGAACATACGTTGATGTCCTTCAAACAATGTGGATCTTGTGTTCACTACATGAGGGCAGCCGTTTCCTTATGTTTAGGAGTTCCACTGATTTTGTAGTAGAACCTCATTTTGCCTTTCTTTATTGATTTGCTGTCCATATATTAAATCTATTCCCATACTTTAAACTACAATCTCTTCAAAATGTGCTGCTTTATCAATAACCTTTCCCTCAAATACTAGGCCTCTATTTCTTTTCTTTTCTATATTTTTTTAAAGACAGGGCATCTATATATTAATATTATTATTGCCCGGCTAGAGCGCAGTGGCTATTCACAGGCATGCTCATTGCACACTACAGTCTCAAAATCCTGGCCTCGAGCGATCTTTCCACCTCAACCTACCTAGTAGCTGGGATCGCAGGCAAGGGCAATGATGCCCAGCTTAGGCCTTTATTTCTAACTGTGCAGTAGACATCTCTATAAGGAAAAATATACTATCAATAAGATAGAAACATGCCCCAAACCAAATGTATCACTTTATTCCACAATCAATTTTCCTGCCGTCACAGAACTGCCCCCAAAGCGTCAAAGGTATGGTACAGATAGGTGTCACTGCTGCCGCACAGGAGGCCAATTACTAGGACAAAGAGTATTGCCAGGCTTTATTCGGGTACTGCGGCAGAGGAGAATGGGAGATCAGTCTCAAATCCATCTCCTAAGCCAACTAAAATTAAGGATTTACACAGCAGGAAAGAAATGTAATGACGTGTGGGAAAACAAGACCAGGAAAGGGTAAGGAAGAGGAGTTAGCCAACAGGCAGTAGGTGGTGGGCTAGGCAATCATGTTGGGTGAGGGGTGTGGTGTCTCACTGTCCTGATGCTGTGATCTGGAAAGTTTCAGTTCCTTGATACTATCTGGGAGGACTGATGGTTGGTTTCCTGAAAAAGGAACTCAGATAAGATAAATGTAACTTTCTCAAGATTTAAGACTGGGAGGGTAAATTTCTGTACTTATTTAAAAGAAACCATAAACATCAGTTTTCTGGGACAATTCCGTCAGTTTCAAAAGAGAAGTATAAAATGTGGATATTTCGCTAATGACTAAGACAAGTGTGGCAGACATGAGAAAAGACAAAAGAGGACAGGTTTCAGGGACATTCTAGAGGAGGAAAATCCAGGAACTGCTAACTTTCTGGATGAAGGGAAGGAAGAAGCAGCTGGGGCCACTCCCCAATTTCTGGCTTAAGCAACTATTCAGATGGATGGTGGTGCTCAACACATATAAGAGCCCAACTGACTTCATTTGCTATTTATAGCATCACTATTATCCCTCTCCAGTGAATTAGGTGATGCAGGTTTCCCAGAACCTGTTTTCCATGACACCTGTCCTTTTGTCCGTTCAGGTGCCCACACTGAAACTGCATTTCCTCATTACCCCCTGTTGAAATATCGTCCATTCTTCCAGGCCCATCTCAGAATCCTGCAGAAAGTGTTTCTTATTGCCCACAGTGGGATGTAATCTGTTCCCTTTTTATAATTTTACCCTGAGCCCTAAGCCATAATTTTACCGTGGTACTTATTTTACCACCCATGTGCTTAAGGAGGTACACCCAGCCTGATACAGTGTGTACACACAGCAGGCCCCAGCAAGTTTGTTGCAGGAGGCTGCCGAGACCCTGGAAGAACAGGGATCCCCACAGCACAGGCAAACACCCCTCTCAGCACCCATCTCCCACAATCCCTATAGAAAAGTAGCTGAAAACAAGTATAACCTCACAAGTTGTATACCATCAGATGTCAAGCATGGAGATGTGTACACAACCACAAAGCGTTAAATATTTGAAGAAAATGAAGACCAAGAAAGAGAAGCAGCAAATATAACCAATAGTATAAGGAATGCTTTAGTAAATAAGTATTAAAGTGAAGAGGAGATTTTAAAAGGGGTCTGAAAATAGATAGACTACCATGTTAATAATAATTTTTTAAAGGTGATCTGAAATTTTTAGCCAATTTTTAAATGAGGAAAAACAACATTTGGTCTAAACAGGAGAAAGGATACAGCTGAAGAATAAATTAGTAATCTAGAAGACAGAGCCAAAGAATTATCCCACAAGACAACTCATCTCCCATAGGGGGAAAAAAAAGATGAAAAAATGTGAAAAAAAAGTTAAGACAAGCAAGAACTTAGAAGTTTTAACATATGCCTAATATGAAAAAAAAATTAAGAAGAAATACTTAAAAGAATATAGAGAAAGTAACAGACAAAACTAAAGAGATAAGAGAAGAAAAGTACCCAGAGTTGAAGGCACATATCCTCTCAGTCCAGAAGGCCCACGAAGTTCCAAGCAGGATGAATAGGAAGGGGGTCCACATCTGGATGATAAGTGCCCTGGAGCCAGGTCCTCTGTCTTCAATATTTGAGTATTTCTTACGTGGTTACCAAGAATGTTGCATTAAAGGATATTCAATAACTGAACTGCAGCATGGACGGAGAGCCCAGAAATAAATGATGCACTCTGTCTTTGAGAAATAGTCTTACTGGCTACCGGTTCCAAGCATTTGATATTTGTCAATCTCAGCAATGATTCAGCTATTAAATTTCTCCTTGAGGTCCTAACACACTAACGTTAATCTACTGCACTGAGATCACAACACACTAATGTGCATCTACTGTACCCTTACATTCACATTTTCTTTCCCTCTGCCATTCCCCTCACTCATTTATCCCTCGTACTTTCATTTCTATGGAAGAACATGGCACTGGCATATGTTTGTCTCTTACAGAACAAGAGAAAGAGACCCTCTAGAAAGGAAACATCACCAAAGTGGGCATAACCTGCACACAGGTAAGTCACAGGGGTAATTCGTCAGCATGATGTCTCATAGAGCTAGGTGGCTAAGGCACTGCTAGGTGCACATGAATAGCACAAAGAAGCCATGTCAGGTTTTAGACATACCCTGTTCTGTGCTTCTGTGCTTCAGTTCAACCTCAGACTGACAAGATCCACCCAGCACCTCTGCGCCCCTGCTGCTCTGATGGCATCATTTCATGCCTCATTCATGCACTGTGCAGTGGCACTTAGTGTTCACTCTTCAAAGAGCTAGATCATCCAGACCCAATTTCTCCATCATAAGCCAGTGCACTTTGAACAAGTATTGCTGTCAAAGAAAAAAAAAAAAAAACTTTCCAAGTCTCAGTTTTCAACATTCACTGGTGAAGTTGGCAACTGGATATTTTAAATTCCAGACTGATTACACAGCTCTCCTGTGCTGCTTTGTAGAGTTTTATTTTCACACACTGCCATGACAATCCATCATACTCTGTCCCCTAGGGAAGAGAAAGAGTCCATCTTTTTATAAATAGCTGCAGGAGATTCCTGGAGCAGCTCATGCCCCTCCTGTGCTTAAACCCATGGAGCTTAAGACCTAAGAGGCTCACTTTCCACTGCAAAATACCATTCACCATCAGTCCCACAAATGTGAATGGGGCTGCCTCCAGGTACCTCGACTAGAAAGAGAAAAGCAGCTTATAAAATATGCTCCTGCTTATGGAAGGAGAGAGATAAAAGGAAGAGCAACAGCAGTGTACAATGCACCTAAGAGAATCTATGGCCTCATCAAAACCGTTTTTTTAAAATGTCAGAAGTCACTTGAAAAGCTGAAATAAGGAAAAAAGTAATACTTAAAGGAAGTGAATGATGGGCAGAGAACTGGGAATTTGAGAAGTGTCAGTCACTCAGTAATGCCTCATTCATCCAATATTGTTATCACAGAGATAAAGTTGGTAATAACGCATCAAATTGAAAATGTGTTTAATTCATTTAAGGGGATTTAATTCATTTTTTCTTGATTAAGAATCAGTGCACAAGAGCCTTGATGGACATAACTATTATATAAAAGGTTTCAGAACCAGAGTTCAAATTCACTCCAATAACATACCCTGGAAAACTTTACATAAAGTAATTCTGGATATTAATCTATCCAGTCTCTCAGGAAGAGGCTGCCATATATGTGCAAACACCACCCAAATGCCCAAACACTGGTTATATTAACCCTTTCAAGTGTTCAGAATATAGATTATAATTGCCCAACAACACTTCCCACATAAAGTTCCAAGGGATCTGCTTGACTTATATAACAGTGCCACAGAGAACCCAGCCCCATGTGTCACTCTCAGGAATACCAAAGAGCAGACAACAAATCCTCCCTCCCTTTGGCATCAAGACTTCAAGTCTTCAGCTGGGCACAGTAGCTCACACCTGTAATCCCAACATGTTAGGAGGCTGAGATGGGAGAAATGCTTGAGCTTGGGAGTTTGGACCAGCTTAGGCAACATAGCAAGACTTTATCTCTACTAAAAATAAAAAAATAAAAAATGAACTCGGCTTGGTGGTACATGCCAGTATTCCCAGATACTTGAGAGGCTGAGATGGGAGGACCACTTGAGCCCCAGAGATCAAGGCTGCAGTGAGCTATGATTGCACCACTGAGCTCCATGCTAAGCAGCAGAGGAAGACTCCATCTCGGGGTGGGGAGAGAGTTTGAGTCTCCCAAGCATCCTGTGCAAAGCCTATGCAAAGCCCTTTGCTGAGAATGTGCAACCAGGGCAAAATGCTCCTGCTACATGGGGACAGGATATCACAGAAATATTCACTGTGCTCAGTAAAAGGGTGTCTCTGATGGAAACCAGTTCCAGGCTTGTTGTCACAGGCTGTTGCCACTTTACTGAGCCACGCTTGCCTTTCTGCTCCTTGCAGAAACTGTTCCATGAAACCTTATTGATTTTTGCATATTTTATTTCCTATAGGATTATTTCATGAGGCACACTGCTTGCCTATGCTGCAATATGACTGGTGGCCACTGGCCCAATATTGGTTGAAAAAAAATTACTGGGCAAAAGATAAAATAAAACAAGTATTCAATTGTTCAGAAAAATATCCAAACTGTGGATGTGCTGATTTTATTCATTTAAAATGAAGTTAAATTAATAGCGTCATTCAAAATCCTGCCTATGACCTAGCAGAAAGAATTAAAGGTAATGAAAAGGGGTTTTGGTAAAATCTGTATGTTTCAATAGAAAAAATAATGCTATGGAGAATAACCCTCTAGTTGAAGCTGAATTTATATAAAATAGGCTTCATAAATACAACACAGTTTATAAAGGTTACACACATGAGACATTTTGTTTGAATTAATCCATAGATTTAATGCCCCCCTGCAAACTTCACAGACAGTGCAATTCAAATCTCTATTTAAATCCTTGTCCCTCCTCCCCCGACCCGAGTCTCTCTTTCCCCAACACACACAAGCTACTAAGTAGGTGTCTCTCAGGAAATTAAGGCTCAGGTTATTTCCATTGCAACTCTAATGCTTTATGAATCAAGCACAAATGCATACATCCACTGCTTACAAACAGGCTTTGCTCAAGAAATTCATTTGTAAGCAGACTATATAGAAATCATAATAAATGTTCTTAAGGGAAACTATGTACTTCAAGTAATTTCCATCCCCAGGCTATTCATAATGAACAACATAACACACTGTATCCTCACAGTTAGCACAGTAACACATGCACAACAGAAACCAACTACCAGATTAAAACGCTACCAGGGGAAAATTCAGTTTGTCTTGCATCTTGAGGTCCTATCTTCATTCATATCTCAACCTCAACATGCCGAAGGGCAGTTCCCAGGGCCTAGAGGAACAAGGACTAGAGCTCAGGAAAGGTGGTGGGAGCGGTGAGAAAGGCAGCGGGAAGGTGCGAGGGGTGTTTGGCTACTGCAGATCCCTAAGCTGGGTATTTCCGATTCCAGCTGGTTCTCTCATTGCCTCTCCCCCAACCCCACCTTCAGGTTCCACCTGCCTCCTATGATTCCAAACTCACCAAGTCCCACAGAAGCTCAGGAATAATCACTGTCTCTGGACAATCTGTTGTCAAAGAACGTAATATTGCAGATATTCCCTGAAACAGGAACACATCTAGAGGTTTTCTTCAGAATTTTATAGTTCCTATCCCTTAAGGCACTTGTGTCTTCTGTTCCCAACCCTTTTTAATCCTCTCATTCTTTCCTCCCTAGTCTACCATCACCCTCCCCTTATCATCTTAAACTCTAAGGGAAGATAAACATCACAGGAAGGGATCTAGTAAAACATCACTGTAACACCAAAAGGGGCTCAGGTATCCAGAGCATTTAATCACAACAGGGTGGGTGTTGGGGCAGAGGATGAGCTTATGGTAGGAAATGCAGAGAAAGGAGGTGCTGGGCCCTCAGGCCAGGAGCTGAGGCCAGGAGGAGAGGTCATGGTAACACAGGAGGGGCAGTGGCCACGTGGAGGACCGAGGAGCTACAGAGGCAGAGTTATCCCCTTCCCTGCACCCTGTCTTGGAAAGGCCAACACATGACAGTGCACCTGGGCTGGAGAAGAAGGGGTGTGAGTGCGGTGGTCTAGGGGAGAAGAGCAGTCCCAGCAGCTGACCATGGAAGGGGTAGGAAAGGGAAACCTACATGACCGTGAAGTTGCTGAGGGCTTCCTTTGTGCCTGGTGACCCTTTAAATCTCGCTTCCTGAACTAACTCATGGAGCCCTACTCATGAGCTAGGTGCTATTATTTGCAGATGGAAAATAGAGCACAGAGAAGCAGAGCAATTTGGCCAAGCCCTGGAGAGAGAGCTTCACTCTCTTGCCTGCCGCCTCCTACCGGCATCCTGGAAAACACCAGGTGATGAAGGGGGCTGATGACAGAGAAAGCCAGGCTAGAAGCCTCATGGGAACACTCACCAGCTCCAGGGACTGAGATTGAATCCTTAGCCTCCTCAAGTCTCAGGGTCCTTAACTGTCACATGTGGGTAATGACTGCTGAGAATTAAATTCATGGGGAAAACCTCCCAGGGCGTCTGACTTACAGCAGGTACTCCATAATCAGCAGCTGTTATTACTGTTGTTGTTAAAATCTGGAAGTCTGTATTGCTTATGTTTCTTCCAATGAGGAATGTGTTACAAATCAGATGTGAACATCTTATATTCACTGCAAATTCACGTTGAATATTATAGAATATTAGAGTCACACATTGAAGGAAACTCAGGAGACAGTTATAATACCAATAAGCTAATAAAATGTTCTCTATTCTAACACATTTCTCATTTCTTATATTTAGAGTTTAACTTCCTATCCAACTCATCAAAAACTTTCCTCAAGATTAGCTGAGATCTTTTGATTTTGCATATGTAACTTCAACAATTCAACCTCAGTCCTTTGTCAAACAATAAGATTGAGCACAACAGAAAAAAATCTGAAGTATGTCACCAAATTCAGGCTCATTTCCTATGACTTGAATCCAGTGAAGAATTAAAAATTAGGACAACTCTTTGCTTTAATCCTCACAAAGGCAGAGTTTCTGTAAGAAAGGCAGGCTACGTTTTCCACATGCAGTGAGGTTCATCCATTTAAATTAAGAAGACACAGATTTCATCTCAGAAATTACTGGGTGGAATCTCACAGTAAATAAGTTATATTTTCCCCACTGTTAAGACCAAATCTAACTCGCCTCTACATGGATGGAGGGGGGCCTCCTAGACCAGCACCCCCGCCCTGCTTCTCCTCTGTGCCCTCAGCCACCTCCACCTCTGTCTGCACCACTTCATCACATGGCTCTAATTATCCAAGGGAGTGCCAGAAAACACGGAAAGGGAAAATTGAATTCCATGCTGTCAATCTTGTTTCTAGTTCACAGATTTGATGAAATAGAGATGAAGAAAGAAATATTGGCAAACACACAGTTTGGAGACTGCCTATAATACAATCCCTGAAGCTCCATCCATCGCTCACAACCACCAGGGTTCAGTGTGTTATGAATATGCATAAGATGCAGGGACACAGGAACACTCGTCTTCCTTGGACAGCAGGAAAGATATGCTACTTTATCTCTGGAGTGAGAAAAAAAGAGCTATGAATCCGAGGAGTAAAAATTAAAAGGTTATGTTTGTACCTGCAGGGTAAATTATGGGGGGCAAAACCTACACCCATTTAACCAACGGTAACATTACATAGACTCTACCCACACTGCGTCAATTATTATGAAGTCAAAAATCGCATATATTCAAATATTACTTAGATGTAATTCTTCAACCACATAAACGTCAGCAATACGACACAGGCACACATCACGTCATGATCCTAGTCTTAGCCAATTATGCTATGTTTATCTTTCATTTCTCAACAGAGTGGTGCACTTGTTTTTTCACTTGGGGGCTTCCAAAAATAACTTAGATGACAACAACAACAAAAAGAAATGCAGGCAATCACATGAGTGGCACAGACACACCTTCTTTTCTAGCTGCCTTTTTGATATTTAAGTAACTTTAATTAGACATCCAGAAATCCCTTACTGTGGGACACACAATATGGGCGGGAGGTGGTGGGGGTTGGATAAATAGAAGAACTTGTGGATGGGGCATGAACAAGCTTCTTAAAAACCTATGCGTATCAGCTGTTTTAAATTTAAAGCAACCACTAAAGTGTCAAAGAACAGCTGAATATCCTGCATTTTAATAAACTTTAGTCAAGTAAGCTTACAGGAAGTTTACTGTTTCTGCCTTCTGTATTTGCTGACCATGTTCCATGGCAGTGTAAGAAGAGTCTTTCCTGGAAGAGACATGGTAGTAAACATCTCATCACAAATCTACTCTATATCAGCACTACAAGAAAACACATTCAACACTTCCAACTTTGAAAACTGAAATCCGTGAAGAAGCGTGAACACTTGGAAGCAGACCCAGGTCTAGCATAGGAGAAAAATCTAGGATACAAAATGAAAATTGCTTATTTCATGATAAGCACCACTGCCCAAAGCAAGACTCTCAAAAAAAGCACTGCCCAGGTGCCACAGATGAAGGAGATACTACCTGTAGCTACCCCAAAGGGAGATGGGAAAGGCAGAGGGCCACAAACCTCTGGCACAGAACACAATGCAGTCAGGGAGAATGGGAAAAAGAAAAAGAAAACAAAGTTTTGTCTTCCAAAAAGCAACCTTCTTCCCATAGGTTCTCCCTTCCATCACTAGCACAATTTTAGGCTTTTGCATCATCTTACCAGCTGGTGTATTACCCTGTTCTTTGTAAACAAAGATTATAAATTCACCTCCACATTACAAAGGCAACTAAAATAAGGTCATCTAAATTTAAAGAGAAAGGGGGAAAATAAATGAAGAATGTCCTTACCACCAGCAGTGCCTGCGCTCTACAGAGCAGCCAGAGTCTCTGGCCACAGCCCAGCACTGCACTGCACAAAATAATACAGAATGTGGTTGTGGCTCCATCTTTCCAAGACAATGATGCCCTTTTTGCTCATAAATCAATCAATTGATTTTTTAAAATTTTTCTTTGCTATATTTTAATTTGTAGACTCCCCTTCCCCCAAATTAGTCTGTGATTAATTTTAATGCCCTTATTGTTCCTTGCAGGTTGTGGTCCTTTAGTGTTTATTATCTGTAATTGATTAATCTTGTTTCTGTGTCTGCTGACTAGCTATCACCCAGTGGATTTTCTAATATGCTTGCAATATTTGTCTGTGAGCTCATAATAATTCAGAATCCTTTATCCTCGTGGAAGTCCCTTGAGTAACCTGGGTTGTGGAGACATCCCTGATGAGGTCATATGGGGTGTCTGAATTTGCAGACCAAATTTGACATTAGTTTCTGAGCTTGGTTCTTCCACACAATGAAAATTTGGCTCATCAAACAGAAAAGGGAAAGCTAGGGCCCAGTTTCCACTGTGGGTTCAGTTCAGAGTATGTCCAGTGGGAGTGCCCTGCCCAAGTCTCAGCCCACTTCTGGTATGCCACTAGGCTGGCAGCCTGCAGCCTCTGCTTAAAACTGTAGACCCCACTACACAGATCTTCTCAAGTTATTCCCCTTGCCATTCAATGCTGTGGCCTCCCTCTTCATTTCTGACACCTGAAGAATTCCCTTTCTTGATTTTAAGCTTGAGTACACATTCTTAAAATACTTTTACATTACAAATATGGTATGTTTTTCTAGTCTTTGATTTAGGATTGAAGGGTGCTATCCATTTTAACTGATTGTGCCATTCTGAAAAAAAGACAGCCTCCTCAACCTCAAAACTCCCTTTTATCATCTTCATAGTAAATTTACTAAGCATTTACCTTTTATAAAGATTAGTACTCAGTTCTGTATACACTTCATACAGGAAAGTATAAACCATGTCTTCTGCCCTCCAAGAAGTTACAGTCCAGACTAAAAGATAAGACAGCTGCACATGGAACAAGTAAGTATTGAGTAAATAATACAATCACCAAGGGTTAATACTTGAGAAAAATTGCTTCTCAACCTACTATCAAAAGAAGGAGTGGGAATATAAAGCTCAACTCTCAAAACACTTCAAGCTTTAATAGTGTTTTAGAAAGTTTTTTTATCTCAGTTGTACCAAGATGGAAGTGAAAGAGCTCATAAACAGAAGCACAGCAGGTTATTGAAGAGGTTCAGAAATCTTATAAGGCACTAAATAGTTGGTAGCAATCATTCTGGAAAGAAATGGGTAGAAACTGCTAGGGAAGAAATGATGAGCTGTGGTGAGAGTGTGAACGTGGGATGTCAGCACAGCAGAGACATCAGAGATAATGAGGGCGGTTTAAGAGATGTTAAGTTCACAAAACTGTTATGTGAAAAACAAAGCTGGAAATGGAAGTAGAAAAAGGTGTCAGGTTTGGAGATGTGCTTCAAGTCATCTGCAGAGATGTGTTGGTGAAGGCTGAGTAGTGAACGGCAGCACCTCTGAGAAGAAGAGGATAAAGACGAAGAGTGACTTCAAGTGCTTCTGTCACTTTTAACATAAATAAAGCCAATCAGGGAAATAACCACACTCGAATATATTTTCCATTGGCTCAATCTGAAATTGTACCCTTAAAAGAAAAGAGATGCCCCATTTACAAACATTAGGGCACAAATGACAGAAATGCTGGGAGCAGAATGTCATTACGTACTCAATGTCTAAAGAACATGGGATGATTCTAATGAACATCTGTATTTTAATGAAGATAATGTGATGGAAAAGCATTTACTGGAAGTGAGATTAAATCTGCTGACAAAGACTGAAAGAGACAGTCAGTTGCTCAAGGGAAGAAAGTGATCTAAAATAAAAGCATGATTTTCTTTCATTATTATATAAAGTTTAATTAAGTATTTCCATTTTCGAAGTCAGGCAAATGATGTCAATTACCAAAAGCCTTTGTGCTGATTTTAAATGAAAATTTGACAGAACATAGACATGTACATCTTAAGATTTCAAATCCAGGACCATCTGTAGAGAACAATCAGAGAACAGCAATAATATGATAGGTTTTTAGATCCATACTAATAACATATGACAAAGAAATTTACACAGTGGCCCCATTTAAACAGTTTTAATTGAATTTTGGTTACAAAGCTCAGAGCCCGGCTCTCAAAACATACTGCTATTTACAGAAGCGAGCTTTCGGAGTTGCCTGAATAGCAGGGTAGTCAACTATTAACTCCGGCCTGCCCAAGATCACATCTCCCTGGCCACAGTGACTGGCTCAGAAATGAACACACAACTCAAGGTGGTCTAGTGAGACTCAACTCCAGGACTTCTACTTGAACTACTGCCAGCCCACCCCCCTCAGTGTTGGGGTGTGTGATCCAGGAGGGTAACAGCCCACAGCTGTTGCTGACATCTTAGCTCCACAAGGGAAGAGTCCACCCCAACCGATGATGAAGTCAATGCAGAGGAGAGCAGCAATGGCATCATTTGAGCCTCTGGACTCTGCTATACCTAAGGGAGTACCTTTGGAATTTTCACTTACATAAACCAGTAAATCCTCTTGTGTAAGTTTAGGCTCACCTGGGTATTCACCAGATGAAAAAGTCTTCATCCAAATATTGATCAATATCTTGAACAGCCTGTAATCAAATTCTTTTCAGAATTGCTTTTTTGATCTTCTGCCTACACATACAAACATTCTTTTTTTTCTTTACTATCTCAGATTTCGGGTTAAGCTCTGATAATTCTAAGTTAATTAGCTTCAATTTATAGTCAGTGAAGTAGGCATGTGTTGTCCGTGAAGAGCCTCCAAATGCAGGTAGAGGAAGTTTTCAATAACTCAAATCTAATTATATTAATATCATTCTTTAACAGCCCCTCATTTTCCTTAGAATGAAATTCAATCACATTTTTACCTGGCTTCCTTCTTCAGCCCCTTCTCTTCTCATCTCCTTCCCCATGGGCTAACCTTCAGCCATGCTAAATTTATTTCAGCTCTACATACATACTTTGTTCTTTTGTCTGCTGTAGTATGCAGAATAATAGCAGCCCCAATGATGTCCATGTCTTAATCCCCAGAATGCATGAGGATGTTAAATTACCTGGAAAGAGGGAATTAAAGTTGCTCAGCAGCTGACCTGGAGATGGGGAGATTATCCAGGTGGGCTCCACATAATCACAAGAGTCCTTACAAGTGGAAGACCAAGGCAAGAGGCTAGGGTTAGGGATTTAAAGATGTCCAGCTCCTGGCTTTGAAGATAAAGAAGCACAACCCAAGGACAGCAAGCAGCCTTTGTAAGCTGGAAAAAGTAAGGAAACCGACTCTCCCTGAGAGCCTCCAGAAGCAATGCAGCCCTGCCAACATCCTGAGTTTAGCCCAGTGAGATGCATTTGGGGGTTTCTAGTCTCTAGAACAGTAAGATAAGAAGTTTTTTCTTAATATAAGCTACAAAGTGTGTGGTAACTTGTTACAACAGCAATAACCTGCCAATATATTTATCTAGAACATTCTTCCTTTCCCCATCCTCCCACCATAAATGCTTACAGTCCTGGTGGTCTCAGATTGGATACCACCCCCTTTCTGAAGCATTGTACGACCACCCATGTTAGGTTCCCCTCTTCCGTGCTTCCGTAACACTCTGTATTACCCAGCATTGACATCCCATAATTCTAACTGCCATTATACAATTAGAATTATTTGTCTATATCCCCAGTAAACTGTAACTTCCCTGAGTTTTTTTTACATTTGAGTATATTCTACACAGCAGAGTGCATGAAACATAACAGTTTTTCAATAATCATTTGTTGAGTGAATGAATGATGTTATCAATGACTGAATCAAAGAATCAATAAAAAGATGTCATACTTTCTGTAGAAATGAAATACACTAGCTTTCTTATTACAGGAAAAAAATCAATTTACTAGGAAATCGGATTCCAAAGTGACATAATCACTTGTTCAGATTTATCTAGGAGTCTTTCCAAATTGCAATACAGCGTTAAATACTACACATTTGTAATAACGGCAGTGGGCTGTCATATTAAAGTATCAGAAAACAGGGCAGAAATAAACTACATTTCCCTTAAATGCTGATGCCAATGAGTGTCTTGTGTCCTCTGTCACCAGGGCTCCCCTCTGTCCCCATGTCTCAGTGTTAATCCTCCACAAACAAACCCCATCCAACCCTCTGGAGTTCCAACAACCTTGCCTAGGTGATGTGGCATCATCTTTACCGTCCTCTGCCCTTAACTTTGAAAGCTCTGAAATCATTTACTGGGTGAAATAAATAAAACAATTCCCTGACCCAGTGGTGGCCACTTGGAAAGAGAGAGCACATTTACTCCTTTCTTTAGGGACACAGGAGGCAGCAGCAGGACCCTGAGCAAACAGAGTCAGAAGGTGAAACAGGCTGAGTGGACTGCCCAAGGTGATGATCCTCAGGAAACAAGTGGCAAGTGAAGCTTAGCAGCTGCGGCAAACTGGAAAAGGTCGGTGAGAACCTCAGAGAAGGGAGAGGGGAGAAGGAGAAAGTCCTTCTGCCCAAAGGCTGCTATCCCTAAGAGAAGGAAGGACATAGGATATTTCTAAATGTACTTTCTCCACTATACTCTCCAATACAGTAAGCACTAGCTACATCTGCCTATCTAAATTTAAAATTTATTAATTAAAACTTCAGTTCCTCAGTGATGTTAGCCAGGTTTCATGTTCAATGGTCATATGCACCTAGTGGCTACCATACTGGACAGCACAAATATACAATCATGCACCACACAACAGCATTTCAGCCAATGATGGACTACATATACAAGGATGGTCCCATAAGACTTTAAGGGAGCTGAAAAATTCCTATCGCCTAGTGACACTACAGTCATCCTATCATAGTGCAACGCAGTGCTCATGTGTTAGTGGTGCTGCTAGTGTAAAAAGCCTTCCGTGCTGCGAGTCATGTAAAAATACAGCACATACATCATGTACAGTACATAATACTTGATAAAGGTAATAAATGACTATGTTACTGGTTTATGAATTTGTTATACTATACTTTTGTTGTTATTTTAGAGTGTACTCCTTCTACATATGAAAAAAAAAGTGAAACAGCCTCAGGTAGGTCCATCGGGAGGTGTCCAGAAGAAGGCACTGTTATCCTAGGAGATGACAGCTCTATGCATGTTACTGCCTCTGAAGACTTTCCAGTGAGTGGGACAAGATGTGGAGGTTGAAGACGGTGATATGTCAGTGAGCAATTCTAGGCCTAGGGTAAGATGTTTGTTCTTACTTTTTAACAAAAATGTTTAAAAAGTAAAGAAAAAAATCAATAAATTTTTAAAAATTGAAAAAGGCTTATAGAATAAGTATATAAAGAAAATATTTTTGTACAGCTGTATGTTTGTGTTTTAAGCTAAGTGTTATTGCAAAAGTCAAAGTTTTTTTTAAAAATTATAAATTTATAAAATAACAGTACAGTAGGCTAAGGTTAATTTATTATTGAAGAAAATATTTTTAAATAAATTTAATGCAGCCTAAGTGCACAGTGTTTATAAAGTCCACAGTAGTGTCAAGTAATGTCCTAGGCCTTCCCATTCACTCACCACTCACTCACTCACTGACCCATCCAGAGCAACTTCCAGTCCCGCAAGCTCCATTCATTGTAAGTGCCCTATACAGCTGTGCCGTTTTTATCTTGCATGCCATATTTTCTAAGTCTTCTATGCCATCATATGTTTAGATACGTTAATACTTATCATTGTGTTACAATTACCTACAGTATTCAGTACAGTAACATGCTGTACAGGTTTGTAACCCAGGAGCAATAGGGTATACCATACAGCCAACATGTCTTATAGGCTCTACTATCTAGGTTTGTGTAAGTACACTTTATGATCTTTGCACAAGGACAGAACTGCCTGAACAATGCATTTCTCAGAATGTATCCCTGTTATTAAAAGACACATGACTATATGACCAACTGTAACCTTTAAATTGGATAACTAAGATTTGGATTACTTCTTTGAAAATTCTTATTCAATTATTTGATTTGTCCATTACATGATACTCCAACCTGTCAAACTGGTTGCCTTAAATTAATAAGAAAACTTGCTTTCTGTTATTTTGTATTGCATGTGATGGCTACAAATAAACTTTGAAACTTATTTACTATATTCTCTGATGCATCTGACCTTGCCCTCAGCCACTCCCTTTAGAGTAGTAAGAGCTTACCATTGCCCCAGTATCATGCACAAGGTTCCATTGCATTGGAGGAAAAACATGAATTTATAAACAAAAGATTGATAAACATATTTTCAGTCATTTCTCAGAACATATCCCTGTGGTTAAGCAATGCATGGCTGTTAACATTTCCACCATGACCAAAAATGACATTGGGCAGCGCTGTAATAGATTTAGTGTATGCTTTGGTGCTCACCTGGCTATTTAACGTAAGTGCTATCAACTGAAGGGGGGGGATTTAATGTTTCCAATGTTCATACTAGTAATAGGTACAATTAATGTGGGCTTACAGTAGCTGGGACAACTTTATTGCTTAGGATACACCTAGATTCATATTTGTAAGATGCCCAAATCCAAATATCCCACAATACTTACTAGATTTAGGGCAGGGTAGTATCCTGTCACTTTCACAGATACTGCCATGCCTTGTACCCCAGTTAAAGGTAAGGACAGCATAAAGGGATCTTAGTAAATACCATTATTTAATGATTAATGATGTTTCATGGAAATATTTCCTTTTAAGATCAGGAACAAAATAAGGATGTTATACATGCATATAAAAATTACAGAATAATCTACAGAAAACCTTAAAGAATTTGTAACTGAAGTTAACAAGGCAGGAAGATACATGTTCAACATAAAAATGTAGAATACATTTCTATGTATCAGCAACATTTTTTTTAAAAAGACAACATTTATAATTGCATCAAAAAATATCAACTAACAAGAATAAATCTAACCAAAGGTGTTCAAGGAATTATCAGGTAAGTAGATTATATATATTCTTTAAAAGGTATATATATTCATGCCTCAATTAGCAAGAAAAAAGAAGATCTAAATAAATGGGGATATCAAAACCACTGATTAAAAGACATGATATATTGCAGACATTAACCTCTCCCAAACTGATCTATAGATTTAATATTACCAAAGCCTTACTTGACAAGTTCCCTTTAAGGTTCACATGGAAATGCCAGTAGTATTGGCTATGACTTGAATGTGTATGTCTCTCCAAAATTCATATATTAGAACTTCTAAGTTGATAGTATGAAGAAGGGGGGCACTTGGGAGATGATTGGGCCCTGAAAGCTCTGTCCTCATGGAGAGGATTCATGTCCTTATAAAAGAAGCTTCAGAGAGCTCCATCTGCCCTTTTGCCCTTCCTCCTTCTGCCATGTGAGGATGCAGCAGCAAGGCACTATCTTGGAAGCAGTGAGCCTTCACCAGACACAAAATCCATCAGTACCTTGGTCTTGGATATCCCAGCCTCCAGAACTGTGGGAAATAAATTTCTATTATTTATAAATTACTCAGTCTTGGGTATTTTGTTATAGCAACACAGACTAAAACAGTATCTAAGATACTCTTAACATGAAAAGGGACAAGGTGGGACTTGGTCTAGCAGATATCAAAACACAGCATACAACCATAGTTGTCAAGTCTGTGTAATTACCGGTGCAAAAATGGACAAATTAAGCAATGGAACAGAATGAGGAGCCCAGATACATAAATAAATATATGTATATGTTTATGTATTTACATTTATTTAACAAAGGTACAGAACAGAGAATAATCGTCTTTTAAATTACGGTGTTGGGGAATGTGAGTTTCCATATTGGAAGTGAGCAGGAAGCAAAAAGAGTGTTAAGAAGACATAAGGATAGAGAAGGAGAAAGGAAGAGGGAAAATGAATTTGGCCCTTATTTCACATCATGCATAAAAATATGGTCTAAAGAAAAAACAAAAATCAGAGCTGAACTGAAAGAGATTGAGAGGTGTTGAGGTAATTTTTTAAGAAGTTTTGTTTGTAATTGTGATAAAATACACACAAAATTTACCATCTTAACCTTTTTTTTTTTGAGATGGATTCTTGCCCTGTCGCCCAGGCTAGAGTGCAATGGCATGATCTCTACTCACTGCAACCTCCTCCTCCCAGGTTCAAACGATTCTCCTGTCTCAGCCTCCTGAGTAGCTGGAATTACAGGCGCCTGCCGCCATGCCCAGCTAATTTTTGCATTTTTAGTAGAGACAGGGTTTCACCATGTTGGCAAGGTTGGTCTCGAACTCCTGACCCTGTGATCTGCGCGCCCCGGCCTCCCAAAGTGCTGGGATTACAGGAGTGAGCCACCATGCCTGGCCCATCTTAACCATTTTTAAGGGTACAGTTCAATTATGTTAAGTATGTTCACATTGTTGTGCTACCAATCTCCATGAGATTTTTGAACTACCAACCCTCGTGGGTATTTTATTTACTCTTTCTTGCACAGATAGCATATCACAAGCTCACTCATCTCTGTCACTCAAGTGGGAGACCTCTAACCCTAGGGTACCTATCACCAGCAGACCACAAGACCTAATTAATTAATCTAATTAGAGAGTCCTAACTTGAATGGAAGAGTCCTCCCCTGCTTCAATGAAAATAGCACAGGGACATCTGAAGTCAAGGCAGATATCAAGGTTAAAAATTAAATCCCAGTGGCTACAGGGGATTCTGCAGCTGGAAGGAGTGTCCACCAGTGCTGGCAGCAGCAGCTGCAGACCCTAAATTTAAGATTAGCAGCTCTCAAGACTGTGGCTAAAGAACACACTAGATTGCCTGGAACACTGCAGGTGTCATCCAGGCCCTTGCTATGAAAAAGACAAGCTTCTAGGAACTCGATGTTCCAGGGATTCTGCTGCTGCTGTCATCACAGCACATTCTCCTGGGTGCTGCTTTCCCAGATTTGAAGGCCAGAAGAAGTGAGGATTATGCTCAATTGAGTACTTTCAGACAACAGCCTAAAAGCCCACATGAGTTCACATGCATCTAACTAGCTGGTAAGCCATCTAGATGATCTGCAAAATTATCTCTTTTCAACTTTGTCATCTTCAACTGCAATGTTGAAGATCACTGCAACGTTACACAAACAAACTGAAGGGTCAAAGATGAGGCTACTCTGAGTGGAGGAACACCCTAATCTTAAGGAGAAGAGAGGCTGGCATTGGATATGGGCACATCGAATGCAATAGAGAAATAAAGGCAGCACCTTGTTAATCTCCACACAAAGCAACAGGAGCACAAAGGACAAACAGCAAATGTCTGGTGGACTTCAGGACAGGACAGGAGGCTTCACAGACCAGTGTCATGAGCAGTGACAGCAGGGAGGCAGGCAAGGCCAGGCACCTGCATGTGCTTCAGGACAGTAGAGCAGGGTCACAAGAGATGAGGCCATGTGCACTGATTAAAGCCCAGCCCTAGACACTCGACTCAAGTAGGTGTTTCATCTTCATTTTAGAGAACCTAGAAACCAGTGCTCAGGGTGAAAAAGGACAGGTACATGAGTGGAGCTGAGTCTGTCATGGACACGTGGCATCATGAAGCACTGACCTCTATCTGGTGACCCCCATTGGTGATGCAGCCACTGCATACGTGTCACAGATGTGAAATATAAGAAAAGTCATGATGTTCACAGTCACCTTGGTAATAATTGTTTGGTCCCTAAAAGTTACATGTGTGCTATATACACGCATCCAGAGGGAAATGACAAGAAAATTCCCCTTTAGGCTGGCATGCTCAGGCTCAGTGCACCACTGGACAAAGGTCCCTTGAGATGGTCACCAGATGACTGGCTAAATTAGGCCTCAGATTGTAAAGCATTGTGTTATGGCAATACAGGTGTGGGGGTGAATCTGAACCCAGTGATGTGACTGGAGGTTGACAACAGCATCCAGAGCTGCTTGGACTCCACTGCTCTAAGTCTGGTGGACTTGAAGAGCCATTGAGCCTCAGAGGACTGTGGCATTTGGCCTGCTCCCCTACCGCTGGGAATGGCCCACGGTATCAGGGACACCCCCTTGGGTGACACTGCTGTACCCTGCTCAGACCTGCTGTGGAGTGAGGTGAGCTCTCACGCTGCTCTCCCAGAATGAATTGGCTCCAGCAAAGGCAGGGTAAAAAGTGTACCCATGCCCTCCTGCCCACACTTTTTGAGCCATGTGGTCTAAGTTTGCATAGTAATGCAAGTGATTTTTGTTTACTCTTATAGGTTATGCATGTGTGTGTTTCTTTTCCTCAAAATTCAAAGTTAGGGGATCTGTACTGTGATCTGCAGCCTGGCCTGTGACTTGTGTGAGCATAAGGGGCACCTGCCATCCACAGGCACTGGTCTCTCTGCAGGTTCAGCCAATCACCAGTGAACATCCGTTAATGTGTATTTACATCATCTGCTTGTTACTAATCACATCTGTTAAATCTACCATCTTTGTTATTGCTGTGTGGTGTTTGAGTCCAAATTCAAAAAAACAAATCCTGTTTCAAAAGTGGTTTATTCCTAGCATTTTGGGAGGCCAAGGCAGGAGGATCACTTGAGCCCAAGAGTTCGAGACCAACCTGGGCAAAACAGTGAAACTCTGTCTCTACAAAAAATTAAAAAATTAGCTGTAGTGGTGCATGCCTGTAGTCCTAGCTACTTGGGAGGCTGAAACAGGAGGATTGCTTGAGGCCAGGAATTCAAGGTTCAGTGAGCTATAATCTTGCCACTGAATTTCAGCCTGGTTGACAGAACAAGACCCTGTCTCTCTAAAAAAAAAAGAAAGAAAGAAAGAAAGAAAGAAAGCAAGCAAGCAAGCAAGCAAGCAAGCAAGCGAGCGAGCGAGCGAGCGATAAAAATAGTGGTAATATCTTGGTGAACAAAACTTTGTGTGATACAAATATACAATGTAAATTAGTATGTGTTCATTCAAAAATATCTCAAAGAGGGATGGTTTCATAGATCTTGCCAAAATAGAGAAAGTACCAATAGGAAGGCAGAAGATGAATAGCTAAAGGTCAGATGTAACTTGACCTGCAATGCATCTACCTCAACTCCTCTGTAAACTGACCGTCATAACACTCTCACAAACAATGACATGACAAAGAGTTTATGAAAGTCTCAAAGTGGCTTCTCTGGGTACTCCAATATAGCTTTTTTTTTTTTTCCCAGAACAAGCACAATTAATTTCTTCTATAAACCTAAGAATGTTGTCAGGAAAGAAAGAGAAGAACCCTGAGTTACACAGGCACCATTCAAAATTGTTCTCCTTAGAGGTTTAAAAATCTCCTCAGAGTTTTAAAAAACAGATCCCACTTTGAGATGCTCCTAAAAACAGCTGAAAGGCTGATGAACCAGGCTATGGTCAGAGAGAAGGTAGAAGAGCTTACTGACAGAATTCCTACATCAAATGACACCACTGGCCACCAGTCTAATGCCAAAATACAATGGCAACAGAAAATCAGAGGCACTCGATGGAGAACGACGACGATCCACAATACCTGCCAGCAGCCAAACACCTGAGTGAAGCCCGTGAATCAGCTCTTAGTACATCTGGTGATCACAAGGAAAAAGTGCTCTACAACTTTGATCTTCTGACGAGAGAAGAGCATGTTTTAAATACATGTGAGCTTCGCTTTTGTAAGCCATGATGTAGACTGGGAACAGTCCTCTGAGGTTGGTGCTACTGGAGCACTGGCCAGGTATCTGTGGAGGGAGCTGACAGCCACAACTACCACTCCATACCTGATTTATCCCCAGGGAACAGTTGGTACAGGGCAACTTGAGGTCCAAGAGTCCATTTCAATTCTATTGTGAGGTCCCTGGCATATTAAATAGATGCCAAGATTTAATTTTTAAGTGGTATTACTTTAAATGTTTAACATATTAACACTTCAAACAATAACAATTATAATGTAATATAGTTACGCTACTCACAATCTAAAAAGTACACTAAAAATACTAATTCTTGGTACACTGTCAGCAGTGTGATTGAGCAGGTTTGGCAATATGATGAACATATTCTACTTTTAATCTTACTCACAAGTCTCTAGCTCTTATAGTATATCCTTTTTGGAAGATAATGTGGAAAGTCTAACGATGAGACTTGGGCCCTATGGTCCTTTTGTCCTCACCCTCACACCACGACATACCCAGGTGGAACTCAACATCATAATGAAATGGGAACGGTTCCCCTGTCCCCCTCCCAGGGTATATGACAGGGGGAGTAGCTCACTTCTTCAGTGCCCCACTGCTCCAACCTCTAGGGGAGCATACAGACAGGCAGTGTGAGGGGCTCCGACCCCAGAGCAGTGTCTAGGGGTGAATGTTTACAGCTGAAGCCCCAGTGGGCATGTGTTACAGGTGCTCTTTTAGTTTAGCCATCCATAGGCGGCTTGTGTTAAGTCAGCCCAATTAGACCCCCTGCCCTATCACAAGGACAGAGGGATTTCTGTATCCCAGAGTTCTTGCCTTAGTGTACCGGAAGAATCAGATCACACGTGAGATTGGAGAATGAGTACGAGGTTTTATTGAGTGGAAGTAGCTCTCAGCAGATGGGGAAGCCAGAAGGGAGATGATTTTCCCCTGGAGTCGGACCGCTTAGTGGCCCAGGCTCTCCTCCAACTGTCCCAGGCCAACCTCCGCATCATTCTGTAGGCCGACGGCGTGCGAGTGTCTGGTGGTGTGCTCTTCTGCCGCTATGTTCCCCTCGATGTCCTCTTGACCTCCAGCCCCTTATGTCTTCCTCCACTAATGTTTTCCCCTCGATGTCCAGCTGCTTGTGTGTCTGCCTGCAAAGGTCTTGGGGTTTTCATAGGGACAAGATGGGGGTGTGGTGGGCCAGGGTGGTCTTAGGAAATGCAACATTTGGGCACAAAGGCAGGAGTGCCTGTCCTCACCTAGGTCCCTGAGCACAGGCCGGGCATGAAGCTCTCTCCAGTGACCACATCCTTCCCTTCCCACCACTTCCCTTCCATATCAATAATCCTCCCCATCTTGAGCCACTGTTGAATAAGGAAGAATGGGGAAAATAACCAACTTTTAGCCAAATTTCCAAATAACCACATTTCAAGCACACTGTGCATGGAGGAGGAGAACTGCTTTGCTACAGTGGAACACTGTCATTTAGAAGGAAGGTAAGTGAAAAAAATTTAAGAGAAAACATAAGAGAAAGTGCTCCTCATTGTGAGACACAATATTAAAAGTATTACCCATAAGAAAAGAAAATGATTAATTGGATTCTGCATCAGACATTGTCCTAAGCTCTGTACACATTCTCTCATTTACTTCTTATAACAACATCACGGTGTGAGTCATAAACTTCCCCATTTTACAGACGAATAAACTGAGGCTCAGAGAAGTCAGTAACCTGAATGAGGTCACGTAGTGAGGAGGTGAAGTCAGGGTGCTCTGAATGAGGTCACGTAGTGAGGAGGTGAAGTCAGGGTGCTCTTAACAACTACGCTAACAGCTGCCTTCCTATTGGGCATATGACAGAACATAACTAGAAACCACACCCTAACACTTCAATAAAATGTACAAGCCAAATGCCATCAAACTGTGTTATGGGAATATATTTATTATTATCTCCAAGTTGAAATATCCAAATGTCCAGCTTTTAATTGTGGGACATTCCTTGATTTGGTCCTTGCAGAGTCTGCAGAAAGAAATCTCAAGGGCCATCTATGTAGATAACTTGGTAATAAAATTTAAAAAAATTATTTCACTAGTAAAAGGCTACTTTTATTAATATTTGGGAGGCCAAGGTGGTTGAATTACTTGAGCCCAAGAGTTTGAGAACAACATGGGCAACATAGAAAGACCCCATCTCTACAAAAAACAAAAAAATTAGCCAGGTGTGGTGTTGTGTTGTGTAGTCCCAGCTGCTTGGGAGGCTGAGGTGGTAGGATCCCCAAAGCCTGGGGAGGTGAAGGCTGCAGTAAGCCGTGATCGCGCCACTGCACTCCAGCTGGCGACAGAATGAGACCCTATCTCAAAATAAAAAGCAAAAACAAACAAACAAAAAAACACTTTTGTTAATTTAAAATACGATTTTTCAAAAATTATTTTAAAATTTGTGATTGACCTTTTAAAAAATGTATTATGTGTCAGTCATATAATCAATGGATAGCAAGAGTTTGAGAAATGCAGGCCCAAATAACAAGGGGTATGAGCCCGGGGAAGTTAAGCAGATGTTTTCAGAGGGATGACAGACAGGAGAAGACAGGCAAAACCACCCGGCACTGAATAGAGCAAAACATAAGGGAAGAGACCAGAAGAGCCACAGGCTCTTCATGCACCTTCTGGGGTTTTCCTCTGTGGAAAGAGAAGCCAGAATAGTCTTTACATGCCTCTAAAATAAATCACATCTCCCCAGCACAAAGTAAAAACTGAATTAAATGTAGCACACAGACCACTATGAAGAATAATCTACAAAAATTATGATGTCATCTCTAAGTACCTACTGGTACCAACAGCTTTAAATTATGGGTTAGCATTTTGGTTTATTAAGAAGCTCCTTCAGATGTATTAAAAATCCGTTTACTTTTAGTATTGATTTTTTGATAAATATATTATCCAGAGAGGTTATATGCAGTGATTTCCCTGGAAAAGCTGACATTTATTCAATGATATTTGCTTTACTGAATTAAGTAGCAATATATGCTCATATATCTTTGCTCTATCTGGGAAATTATCAGAGTTAAGGGAAGAGAATATTTTATGAAAATATTAGGGTATGGTTTAATAATATAAAGCTTAGGAAAAAATCTACTTGTGTAAGATCTAGTTGTTATGGATTAATTCTTGACTTTTATATCAAAACATCATAAAGTTAATTCTCAAAACATTATTTTAGTCAATTAATTGGATTTTTAAAGATAGCACTCCTTTATAGAACAAAAAAGTAATCATTATATTCAATTTAAATAATGTTCTCCTGTAATAATTTACCAGGACCATTTTATTAAGTAATAACCTCTAAGGCCAAGTGGGGCAGAAGTTGCCAGCTACTCATCAAATGTCCTTTTCTTCTTCTTCTGTGCATCCAACTAAACCATACTCCCAGCTGCCTTTCTCTCCACTTCCAGACTTAGCCCACAGAAACCTCCACACAGATCCTCCAGGGACTTTTCCTGTGCCATCTGGATGTCCACTTGACATCCAGAATCTTGGAAAATACATGTTGAAGATGCAGAGTCCTTTTCAACCGGGATGTCTATGTGTAACAAGCTCCCAACCCAACCACCTCCAAGCTGGGACCACAATAGACTATAATGTGAATGGGAAATAAAGGTCCACAGTGTTACTGACATTGTGAGATTTATTTGTCACAGCATCTAGTGTTACACCAAGACGTACGTTTTTTCTATTATGTAAATTCTTAGCAAAAAACAAAGAGTTTCCTTTTCTTTGGAAAGTTCTTTAATCTGAAAAAAAAAGGGATCTAGACCACAGGGCCTACTGAATTCAGATGTGTCCTATTCTCAGAACTCAGTAAGTCGATAGACATATATGAAATAACCATGTCATTTGCTCTTATAATGGCATAAAAGGTAAGTAAAAATGTCTTACATGAATGTAATTCATTATTTAGCTTGGAAAAGAACACATTTGTAAGAGGAGTCTTCAAATAATGAAGAAAGCCTTATAATAAAAAATAAATAAACATGACAAACTACCAGCTCCTTTAAAGAGCATGCCTTTTATCACAATTTGTTTTTTATTGATTCATGTTTGGTGAGTTATTTTGCATATGTGTTTTTTTTTTTTAAACCAACTTTCATTTTCAATTATTAAGAGTTAGCAACCACTCCCATGAGCTACCTTGGAAGGTTACCTTCCTTTTCTTTTTAATTTACTGGGAGAAAATTTATCAGCTTAGAAAGAACTGGACTTAAGAATTTAAAAACCAGTAATTTTTCCCAGGTGATTAGTAGAAATAGCAATAAAGGCAGGAAATGCAACAAATGGCATGACTTTCTAAAGGGCTTCACACCAATTAATACTTTTGAAAGGTTTTATTGCATTTGTCAAAGATAAGTCTTAGAGAGATCTCCTCTTTAATACTCGTAAACTAGATATAAGTGAATCAGGGAGGAAAGAAAAATAATCACTTGAATCAGAAGACCCTTTCAAAATAAGACTGTTAATAATCCCTTCCTCTTTGTGTCAGTGGGTATGCAGAGCCACAAGCCACAGAGGAGAGGCTCTCTAGCCGCTATGCTGATCCCAGAAAACCGTGACCAAACTTTACCCTGCTGGCTGAAAAAGCATCTGACCTCTGGGATTTACTCTGAATCAAAACATGGGCAGGATGCTGCCTGTGAAAGGCTCACATGGGATTTAAACGTGCTCCCCTGGAGCTCAGAGGATTCTCTCTTCTGTGCTTTGCTGAGAATATGTCTCTAAAGAAAATATTGTTCTTATCTACTGGGGAAGGTCAGTAATGATAATGACCTTATGAGACGCAAAAGTAAGTAAGAACTCTTAAGCAGGCCAACAAGAGGAGGAAAAGAAATGCAAAAGAGCATATTCATTAGCTCATTTGCAAAACCTGACACTGCATCTTAACTAGAAGTCAAGCAAAGTCACCTGGGGCAACAGCAGAGGCCCCAGTGAAGGAGCAAAGAATTCCACGTCTCCATCTGCTGGGGGATTTAAGGAATTACTGAAATTTTAAAGTGTGGCATGGCTTAAAGCTTATCAACAATCTTATTAAAGATAAATTAAATGAGAAAAGAAGCTACTGCCTCATTTCAGGGGTAAGAAAATGTGAATGCTCATACTAATCACAACTACAGACTTTTATTACTTAAAGGTTGCAATGAAACAACACACAACCATTTCTCTTTTCAGTGCCAGGGTAACCGTATATGAACAAAATATAGGCATTTTATGAAGATAAGCGGTCTCTCAGCGAAGGCAACCCTTCCCTGCACAAGCACAATTATACTTGAGAAAGGAGAATGATATGTATTCAGCTTCCTAAAGATGCCAGCCAGAGCAAATGGGCAGATAGCGACTTCTGGCTGTCTTGATTACACCTATCAAATCTTAGCGTTTTCAGCCTGCTAGGGACTCCAGATAACAGGCCCTTTCTTAAGTGAGTCCCAGGCTTCAAAAACCACCATAATGGGTAGCCAATTAGTAGAGGAAATTAATCTTCAGCAAGTCTATGCCACTTCATGAATTTAATTTTCTTTTCTTCCATTCAGTGCATTATTCTAATACTTGATTTTTCTGTCAAGTAAAGCATTGATCAACTTTGCTAACCTCAGAAATCTGTGACCTCAGAAACCTTGTACATAGATCCTCCAAGACAATATTAATAATAATAATCATCATCATCATTTAAAGACAGGGTCTCACTCCATCACCCAGGCTGGAGTGCAGTGGCACAATCACGGCTCGCTGCAGCCTCGACCTCCTTGGCTCAAGCAATCCTCCTGCCTCAGCCTCCCAAGCAGCTGGAACTACAGACATGTGCCAACATGCCTGACTAATTTTGTATTTTTATTTTTGTAGAGACAGGTCTTGCTATGTTGCCCAGACAGGTACTGAACTTCTGGGCTCAAGCAATCCTCCTGCCTTGGCTTTCCAAAATGCTGGGATTACAGGTGTGAGCCACTGTGCCCAGCCCAAGATATTCTTTATCTGGTAGGATACAATAACAGCTATTCCACAGTACATACTTCATAAGTATTTACTGAAAAAAAAGGAGAACCAAAAAGCTAGGGAGGTCACCCACTTAGGTCTCCTTCCTGAAGCTTAAATATTAACTATCTATAACAGCTGGACAAATCTACAAAGATCATCAGATTCCCTTGGTAACCTTTCCCATGGCTATATTAACAAAAAGCTCAGAAAATGTTTGTCTATGATGCCTTTCAAATATTAGCAAATTCTGTTAGAACTCATATCTTAGGAAATAAATATGTTGCCTTACAGAATTGGGCTATTGATAGGCATGTGACTATTCACCTATGGGATTTGCTATCCATGCACATGAAATTTCCATTAAGCACAATTTTCAAGTCTTTCGAAACATGTTTAGCCACCTTTATATCATTTTGTCACTATACACTTCATAAAAGGGGTTGGAATTATTTCATCATTACAATATATATGACAATTTCACCGTTAAAACTCCCAGAAGCAGCACTACTGATGGAACTTAGATAAGCTCAGTCATATATAAATATGTTTTAATATTTCACTTTCTCCAACCCTCTACCATCCAGAAAGCCTACACCTAAGTATATGAATACTACTCATACTTTCATATTTTTCCAAAGCAAAATATTTCATAATCTCAACCTTCATAGAATTAATATTTACAGTTATGTGGCTTCATACAATGTAATTTTATGTGCATTATTTCATTTGATAGCCTAGTAAAATAGGCATTTATTAGTATAAAGAGGGACTACTTCTCAAAAACAGGAATGAATTATTTATATTGACTTTATTCAAAAAGAAGAAGAAAACCCTAACACTCAGGGATATTCTTTTGCAATGCTTCCAAAATCTTTTTCCCTTCTTTCTTTTCCTTCTCAACTTCTCTGAGCCTGTAACTGTAACTTATCGAGGTATGCTCATCACCTAGCATGGCCTAGGTCAGTCGTTTTCAAAGTATCTGCCAGAGACCCCTGAAATCCCTGAGACCCTTTCAGGGAGGTCACAAGGTCAAAACTATTTTCATGATCATAAGAAGACATTATTTGACTTTATTATTCTCAGTTCACGCTCAACTCTCACAGGTGTACACCACTGCTCTCATGCCCAATGGAAGAGATGTTTATGGACTCTTGTGTTTTCAAACTTTCTCAGTTTTAATTTCTAATTCAGAAAATAGAAGTAGATATTACCCACTTGAACAAAAGCTCTGCGGATTTTTCAAAACATTTACAGAGTATAAAGGGGTCCTAAGACCAAAGAGTTAGAGAACCATTCAACAACTCCAAAATCTCAGTGGCATATACAACACAGCTTATTTCTCATTCAGGCACACACCCACTGCAGTCATCTGAGTGTGTGTGAATGTGTGAGAGGCAAGGGAAGGCATTTCTACATCTTCCTCACTCAGGCATCTGGGCTAAAAGCGTCTCAATGCTGCCACAGTCACCGTGACAGGAAGAAGGGGAGAGAACACCTTGACTCTCATCCTGGTTCTAGCAGCTTCTGCCTGAAAATAGCACATGTCACTTTCACTCACACTCACCAGCCAAAGCATGTGGAGTAACATCTAAGTCAAATGCAACAGAGATGCCCAATCTTCCCATGTTTCTAGCAGGTGAAAGCTGGAAGCAGTCATTCAACAACATTGACAACCACAGGGGCTATCTCTTATGACAGTTCATCTCTTCCCAGCATTTTTTCCAGAACTTAATCATCCTCCTGACTCTTCATGGGGTCTAACACCAAACACATTTCAGGCAACATGGGGAGAGATACTATTTAAATATGACACATGCAAGATCACTTATGTAAATTGGGTTTTCTCAAAACCATTGAGAAATATCAAGTGTGGAGAAAATACATTATGGTGAATGCTTCCCAAAGCTAGTATATAATGCTATTGTATCAAGTGGGCCCTCTAAAAGTCTTTGTTTGACTGATGTATAAAACCAATTATTTGTAATAATTTGTGCCATCAACAAATGTCCAACACCTTTTTATAAGAGCAAGACTCAGATCAATTCAAATAAATTAACATTTCTGTCTGAACTGACTCATCCAGCCCAAGTAACAAATTCACATGTCAGTGGTGGGTTGACCCAATGACCCATCTGCTAAAAAATACAAACTGTATCATTCTGTTTTCCAAATAACAAGCATTGATTGCAGTGTTAGAAAGGTCACTTGTCATCAGTTCAGTGGTTGACCTACTGGCAAATTGCAGCCTGTCACTCCACAGTAAGCCAGGACAATCAGGAACTAAGGGATGTTTTGTTTACAGAGTACAATTAGGGAGGTGACACCATTTTCACAAGGTGTGTAATAGGATGCGTCTTCAACAGAGAAAAAAGATGTGCCATGAGAAGGCATATGATGGTTTTCATAATTTCCCAAGATGACTACCAGAAACCTCATTTATTTATACTTACTTTGAAAAGCACTGGATCAAACCTAGTCTGCACTTTCAAGTTTTATGCCAAGGATTTCAATTTTTTATGCATTTTCTATGGGTAACAGAATAAATATAAAAGATACCTCTTTCAAGGAAAGATACAAAGCAAGGAAATATACAATTAAGAAACAACCGCATATTAGAGGACCCAAAGCATACAAATAAGGACTGGTCATTTGAAAAACAAATTTCCAGTGACACCCTCTCTAAAAGTGCCACTATATTAATATGCTACCCCACATATCCAATTAGACACTTACTAATGCTGCATAATCAGTTGTTTCAATTTGTCCACCCACCAGACAGAGGCATTACAATTGTCCGGCAGACAATTAATTAAATAGCTATATTTATTTCTCTTTCGACCACTTAAGCTTTTACATATTGCTTTAAGATATAATTCATCACAATCTCCTAGAATAAAGTATCAGTTAACTATGCATTAAAGTCCACTTATTTAAAATAATGATCTGCACAATCATCTAGTGGAGTCTGCCAAGAAATTCTGTATGATTTTTTCTGTATTCAGTCCCATATTATGGATAGGATACAAACGAATGCAAGCATGTATCCAAAAATAAAATGTAATAATTCCTTATGCATTTTCCAACAAAGTTAACCACCAAAATATCTACCAATAGGATAAGAATCTTTATATTTGAGACACCCACTGAGGCATAAAACCATGTGAAGCATTTGTCCTATTTAAGAAAGTCCTAAAATTACACGCTTTAAGTTAGTGGCTCCAAATCGGTATTACATAAGTCCATCAGCTCTACTAAACCTCTCCAGTAATGACCGATGATCATCACGATATGCTCAGAAAGTGAAGACGTGGCTCAACCTGGGTTTTGTAAATAAACACTTTCAATGCAATTTGATGGAATAGCATTTTGCCTAAAATGTACCAGTGGAGAAAAATTGTGTTGGCATGATATGAAGTCGGTGTACCTCAATTAATGTCTCTTGTTGCCCCACATTTATACTGGAAATTTTGCTTAGCTTCAAAAGTACAGAAAAATTAATAAATGCACACTTCCCTTAGACTCAACATTTGTTAACATCTTACCATATCTGCACACATGCGCGCTCTCTCTCAACATACACACACACTTTTTTCTGCAAAGATATCCTAACACTTATATCTTTTAACACTTCAGCATGAATCTCCTAAGAACGAGGGTATTCTCCAACATATTCATATGCTTTTTGGTACTCATTTACTAACCAAATTTCCTTATTACATCTTTTCTGGAAACACTCTTATCAGAAATTTTGAATTTTCCTCTACACATAGTCAGTTAAATATTTTCTTTTCTTCTCACTTTGCCAGAAATCAACACTCAAATCACCCTCTTCCTTCAGATCCTTCACCGGCTCATCGCCTATGTCTGGACCTCTTCCTCTTCCCATTCCATGTACTTGGCAGTCCCTAGAACTACATGCAGTTTCCCAGGCAGCCTTGTGAACACCTGTGCTCCCTTCCCACCCCTCACTGCCTTTACACAGGATGTCCTTCTGTCTGGCGTTTCTACCTGTTCCAGCATCACTACTCACCTTCTCTTGCCCCTCTTGGGTGCTCCCACCTCCTGGAAGCCTTCCCCTTGCCCTCACCCCATGGCCTCCATCTGAGTGGCAGCCTCCTTGGGCTCAGAGCAGACAAATGGAGCTTCCCCCAGAGCATTCACTTGCAACACCACTTCTACATGGCCTGGAAGACTGCAGGCTGATGTCTCCCTGCATCCCTGGTGACTGGAACAGCACCTTGCACACAGCAGTGCTCAAAAAGCAGTGTCAATGTCAAAATAAAAATGTAGAGACTAATCTCTGAATTTACTGTTTTATTCAGGAGAAAAGAGCTGCAATTTGGGCACACATGCAGACTGGGTGGTCTTGGTAGATCTGAAGAATATAGAAGGTTGGAGGTTTTATAAAAAGCTGAAACATAGTTTCTAGTGCCATAGTTCATTGGCACTAGAAAAGTTTGGAGAAGCTGGGCAAGCTCTGATTGTTGAGTGACGATGGTGGGTAAGGTGGTGGGATAAAAGGAGTTTTAGGAGTCACAGCAGGTATTCCAGGAACTATTAGATAAAACTGGTTTCAGGTTACAGCAGGCAGCTTCAGCAGCTGGGCTGGCAGAGAATGACATACTTGGAGCAATGGTGTGTGTCCAGGGTGCTTTTCCCCTCCGGCCTCTTGACTCTGTTTTAGTTAGGTATGACAAGAATGACCCAATTCCTGGGATCACCTTTCACAGTGGGAAGGAACTTCTATTTGTTCCTGGTCTTAAAGTGAAAAGGATAATCTAGGCCTAACAATTATTTATTTAAATGTATTCGGCTCTTTGACTTCTTGGACTATGGAAAGTCTGGACAGCTACTTTTTTATGGGGGACCCTGTAATGATCCCCCACAGGCAGAAGGAGAATACAGTGAAGCAGTGCCCTAGGCCACACAGAACTTTCAAGGCCTTCCCCATCTTGGTGTCAATGTGAGGGATCTTCTAACGTCACCATCCACTGGCCAGTGGGCTGTGCCGGCTAGCACAGTGATGGCCCACTCCAAACCCCTGTGACTCCATGGATCCACCCCAGTAAAGAGAGGCCACTGGGCTGGGCACAGTGGCTTCCACCTGTAATTCCAGTGCTTTGGGAGGCCAAGGCAGAAGGATTGCTTGAGTCCAGGAGTTCAAGACCAGCCTGGGCAAGATAGCAAGGCCCTGTCTCTACACACACACACACACACACACACATACACACACACACACACACACACAAAATTAAAAATTAGCCAGGCATGGTGGCATGCACCTATAGTCCAAGATACTCCAGAGGCCCAAGCAGGAGGATCCCTTGAGCCCACGAGTTTGATGCTGCAGTGAGCTATGATCACGCCACTGCACTCCAACACAGGCAACAAAGCAAGACCCCATCTCTAAAAACAAATAAATAAATAAAATAATAATAAAAAGAGAGGGCACTGTTCTGCTGCCCTGAATCCAAGTGGGAAGTCTTCCTCAGGCCTTGGACTTTCTGGTCTTTAGAGAAAATGTTTTCAAAAATCAGCTCCATCTCTACCCACTAACCCCTCTGACTCTGGGACTAAGGGAATGTCCATGAGTGTCACCTCAAAACCCATTGTCCCTTTCTTGACTCATATTGCCAAGGTGGGTTTCTCTGTCCCAATAAATTGGCCCTGCCCAGCATGAGTCCCTCACACTATGGAGCCCAACAGGTGGAACACACAGGCTGTGAGAGCTGAGTGAATCCTCGGTGGATATTTTCAGGAAAGGCAGCATAACCATCCCTTGCTGATCACCCTTAGTCCTCACCTCTCCCACCTCTCACCCACTCCACTACCAGATGCTAACTAAAAGATGTACAACATCTGTCATGATCAGCCTGTTTATTCCATTACTTGGCTCCACATAACTCTTATGATGTCATCTTGTACAATTTTACGGGAAATTTAAGCAGGAAATAAAACTATTAAAACACATTATTTATAAACACAGGCTAATTTGTATACTTTTTAGCAAATATTTAAAACACAGCTAGCCACTATTCTTACTTTTTGTAAGCTTCCAATCTGCCAAGACAGGAATTTGGAACAAATTTAAAGGAAAACATTTGTTGAATGTTAAATATAAACTACTGAAATAAGTGGTCATACATAATATAGTGGCTGACATTGGCCCTCTTGAAACAGTGTGATATTAAAAATCAAAATATTTTTTAAAGAATGACTGCTTTAATCTCTGAAAGTTTTTGTATAGAAAAACTGAATCACTGAAAACATTATGCTGCATGAAATAAGCCAGACACAAAAGGACAGCACTGTATGACTCCACTTACATAAGCTACCTAGAGTGGCCAAAGTCATAGAGACAGAAAGTGGAACAGTGGTTGCCAGGGCTGGGGGAGGAGGAAGGAGGAGTTAGAGTTTAATAGGTACAGAGTTTCAGTTGGGGGAAGACACAGAAGTTCTGGAGAAGGACGATGGTGATGGTTGTACAATGTGAATGCATTTATAATGCACTGAACTGTACACTTAAAAATGGTTTACATAGTAAATTTGATGCTATGTATATTCTACTACATTTTTTAAAAGGAGGAAAACACCAAATCAGATGTGTAATTCAAGAACTAAAATCCATCCTTCCTTCCTTCTTTCCTTCCTTCCTTCCTAATTAACATGAAACGTAATCCCTGCCTTTGGCTCCATCACCCAGCATCTCCCTCATGGGAAGAACCCTCCCTCACACACCCATTACCCACACAACCAGTAAGGGCCACTGAAGGGGCACATGGTGTCCACGCACATGGAAAAGAGGCTACACAGAGCCTGTGGTGTTTCACTAAGTGCTCCCCACAGGTCACTGACATGAAATGGTTTGTTTCTTCATAATCATCTAAAGTTATTTTTCTAAATTTTGTAATTTCGAAACTGCTGAGAGACTACAACTCCAGTCCAATTTATTTTGCTTTGTCTCATCATTCACCATAGAAAAGCTGACTGTAAACTCATTCTAAGCCTCATCAAGGTGGTCTGAGTAAGACCTAGGGAGGACGAATGCTCACTAGTGATTATATTACAGCTAGACCTCAGGTGGGAGCCTCAGTGTGGACAACTGAATGAGATATTCAAGGAAGGAGAGTAACTCAATT
Source organism: Pan paniscus (assembly GCF_029289425.2). Lineage (NCBI taxonomy): Eukaryota > Metazoa > Chordata > Mammalia > Primates > Hominidae > Pan > Pan paniscus. The sequence continues at coordinate 30,658,795 of NC_073266.2, forward strand.
TTCATTTCTTGCGTTCAGTGACTGGAATTATTCAGATTCAACTAAAAAAAAATGTCAAATTCAATGCCCACCTCCCAAACATTTAAGTGTTAATTTTTATGATAAAGTTAGACTTGGTTATAAAGGAAATGTGTCAGATGGAAATGCTGGGGCCATAACCTCAAATCCTACCATCCAGATAAAAAACACTGTTAGATGGACACAAACATGGGAACGAATGATAGACAATGGGGACTGCTTGGGGGGAATGGTGGGACAGGGGTATGGGCTGGAAGGCCACCTATGGGGACTATGCTCACTACCTGGGTGATGGGATCATTTGTATACCAAGCCTCAGCAACACGCAATTTACCCATTTAACAAATCTACACATGTACCCCCTGAACCTAAAATAAAAGAAGGAGAAAAAAAATCAGTGTATTTGATTGTATGCAGATTCAACATTAATTTTTTACAACTTAAAAAATCTTGACTCAAAAAAATAGGCACTGCTGCATCTAAATATCTGAAAATTTCATTTGAGTTATTAATAGGGTTTTGAAACAAATATACTGATTAAAGACTTTTTTAATTATTGTATTTTAATAGACTTATTTCAGCTTGGGGCTTTTTAATCCAATCAAAAATTAGATGGAGATTTATATCTTCTATTTCTTACCTGGCATCATTCAGAAGAGAAAATAAGAATTTAGCAAAAGCTGCCCATTTAGCTGAGTCAAAATTAAGCTAAGAGATGAATTCATACCAAATTGCCTCTAAATTATTTAATAATACTAATAAAGGAAATAAATCTGTTGAACATTGCACTGGGCCGGGGTAGAGGCTAAGCTCCTGGTGTGTGTTATTGGGTCTCACCTGGTCAATAACTCTTTGAGGTAGGTTTTAAACGTCTTCCCATGGCTTTCAGGGTCCTATGTGGTCTGACTCCCACCCCTAGCTCCAGCAGAGCACACTCCTGCTCTTCCCTACGCTGGATCACTCAGCCTCCATGGCCTCTTGGTCTTGACAGGATTTAGGTCTTTACTGAAAGATGCATCCTCAGAAAAGCTGTCCCTGTCTGCAACCCCCATTGCTCTCTAAGCCCTTATCCTGATTCCTCTTCAGCACTCTTGGCACTTCCCACCATGACAGTCTATTTTCTACCCTTACCTGTGGACTGCCTGCCTCCTCCATGGGATTTAATCATCAAGAGGCTAGAAACTCCATTGCTACAGCTCTAGCACCTATAGCCAGGCCCATAGTAGTCGTTCCGCGAACAGCTATTACTAATATTTTACAGATAATAGGACTAAAACAGGGAGCTTCAGAACTTGACCAAGGTCAACAGCTGCACATTGATAGAGCCAGCAGCTGACCTGGGCAGGGCATGTAGACCCATGGTCAACAGCCTTCACATTCATTTCAAGAAGATCCAAATGCATGCATCTGAAATGAAAGACTAGCCTCTTCCCCAGATGCATGTTCTCACGTGAAGAGAATATATAAGGGTACTCCAAAGAACAAAAGTGAAGGCTGTCGTTCTCCCATGGATGCCTGGGTAAAGTATTCCTTTTCTGAACTTCAGTTTCCTATGTTGTAAAATGAGGATAATGCCACCCAATCTTCCAGGCCCATCACGAGAACCAAATGATACAGAACAAAAAAGCAAATGTTCTTGACTCCTTAGTGTCATTTATATGTATAAGATTACTTTGTTTTCTAAGGCAGACTGATCTGAAAATACTGTGCTGCCACTTGCCTAAGATTTAGACTTTTTATCTTACTTTTTTTTTAAAGAAGAAAGCTATATGGAAAGCTAGATTTGATGCTTTAATGTGCTGGGTCTGATGAACTATATTTTGGATTACCTCTTAAATACTCACCACTAGAAAGTCATTAATAAATGTGGGAAAATGTGGTTTCCTAGCATATAATCGTAAGCCCATCCAGGAACGATCTTATCAGACTAAGAATTTAAGGTAGGCTGAGAAGAGGATCTTTATTTGTTTCACTCGGTGAAAAATCTCAGGCATCTAAAACAATGCATAGCACATAGCAGGTGTTTAATAAACATTTGTTGAATGTTGGCTGATTTGAAAGAATGAATAGGATAATTAGAGAACTGTCTGAATATTCTGTGCCAAAAACATTTCTCACTGGAGACATGCTGAAATTCAAGAGGGGAAAAGTCTTCAAGCCCACCGTCATCTTCTCTTTGTTACTCTCTAAGACCTGAATAAGTCCTGAAGTGTGAATAAATAGGGAAGTCTTCCTTAGCACAAGGAAAATGTGCCTGATAAGTGCATCCAAAGAGAAAACTTCAATTACTTTGTCTGTCAATCCATCTTCCTTCCCAAATGTGAAATTGACTCTAAACAAATATATGTAGTCATTTTTCTATTTTCTGGGTCATCACACAGAGTGCACATGCTGCCCCATCCTGACACTTTCCTCTCTGTCTTTCATACGGGCACCCACAGATGTGATTCAATTCTTAGTCACATTTCCATGAAAATTAGCAGCAGCATCATTCCCAATTCCCCACAGATATAACTAAGACATGGAAAGCTAAATGAGCTTTATGTAGTCCCATGCTATACTACCTGGAAAAATACTAAGAGAATTACGTTTTCCCAACACTGATATCCACTTTCACTTAATTACAGCCTTTTTAGAGGTAAGAAAACTTAAGGGGACAACATAGACTATAAATACATGTCATCAGTATCAAATAGCTATGGTTATAGCTATGATTATAAGTTACCTTCACATTTTTAATATTGTAGATGAATTTGATAATTTTTTTATAAGACAGGGTTATATTTTTAAGCACATAGAATCTACTAAGTATCAATTATATAGAACTGGAACACTGAGGTACAAGTACACAAAATACCACATTATCAAACCAGGTAGGTGTTTTTATATCATAAAACCCTTCTTAATGCTTCTTAATCTATGTGATAATTATAGAATGTGCTGCAGTATATAAAGTGATAGGATATAACAGTACTAACAAAAAATACCAGGTTACTATATCAAGATTTTTGTGTTCAAATAGTAATCCTTATGATAAAGTTCAAGAAATTTCCCCACTGTGGGCTGGGTGCAGTGGCTCATGCCTGTAATCCTAACACTTTGGTAGGCTGAGGCACGTGGATCACCTGAGGTCAAGAGGTCAAGACCAGCCTGGCCAACACCGTGAAACCCCGTCTCTACTAAAAATACAAAAACTAGCTGGGTGTGGTGGTGGGTGCCTGTAGTCCCAGCTACTCGGGAGGCTGAGGCAGGAGAATCGCCTGAACCAGGGCGGGAAGGTAGTGGGAGGCTGCAGAGGTTGCAGTGATCTGAAATCATGCCACTTCACTCCAGCCTGGGTGAAAGAGAGAAACTCTGCCTCAAAAAAATAAAAAGAAAAAAGAAAGAAATTTCCCCATTGCTACTAGAGAAGATCAACTGATATGAAACGAATCACTCACTCACTGATAACAGAGAAATTAGGTTTGGCATGGTTTCACCACCAAGAAAACCGTGATCGGAGCTAGCAGCAAAAGTTTAATCTACTATGACATGGATGTTCACTTGAAATACAAAAATTTAAACAGCATTTAGTATTTATTCCCCCTAAATATGTATTTCCAGAGCCAACGTCACTGCTCCAGAGTACTTATCAAGCCAGCTTGCATAAAACTCCAAACTGCATTTTAATTTTTTTAAATGTGGTTAAAAATAACCTCATACATAAGGATATGGGGAAACAAATCTATACACTGGAGCACTAACTTTTAAAAAGACACAGAAAAAGTAAAAAGCTAAAAATTAGAATGAAATGTTAGTCTGTCACTGTCATAACTTTTAAATTCATCTTGATGAATTATTATTCTTCATTTATAAAGATGGGGTCTTCCCACGTTGTCCAGGGTGGTCTCGAACTGCTGAACTCAAGCAATCCTCTCACCTCAGCCTCCCAAAGTGCTAGCATGATAGGCATGAGCCACCGCACCCAGCCCTTGATGAATTATTCACTTATTAGAATTACAGGACTGTGACAAAGATTTAGGTACTAAAAAATAAAGAAAATCACATCACGATGCTTTTCAAGAGATAGCAAATTTAAGGCAATGATAGAGGAAATCTCTAATCATGTTTTTTTTTCTTACTGATTTTGATAGCCCAATGTTTAGAAAACACATCTTCTGAAAGTGAGAGAAAATGTGAAATGTTTGTATATTAATAATTATATGAATATAGAAAACAACAACAATATAAACCATGGGTCCAAAATAACAATTACATGCTGATGCCAAAATGGTCTAAGACGGGCATCAGCAACATTTTTCCATAAAGGGCCAGGGTATAAATATCTTATGCTTTGTGGACCAGTCTCTGTTGCCACTACTAAACTCTGTCACTGTAGCTTGAAACCAACCACTGACACCATTTAAACAAATGGGCATGGCTGTGTGTCAGTAAAACTTGTAAACGTTGCATTTTGAATTTCACATCACAAAATTTTATTATTCTTTTTGCTTTTTTTTAACTATTAAAACATGTAACAACCACTTTTAGCTCACAAGCCACACAAAAACTAGCAGCGAGCTGGATTTGACCAGCAGGGCAGTTTGCCAACTCTTGGTCTCTAAAGTGTTACGGAACCAACCTATATACATAAGACAAATACACATACCCATGAAAGAATAAATCCAATAGTATTTTACATAAAGGTTTAGAAAATTTGCCCTCAAAAAGCTATGGTTCTATCTGATTTTCCCACCCATTTGCCCTGAGAAATTCATAAGAGTCATTTCTGTTTTAGCATGGGAAAACCAGCCTTGGAATCAGTTTTTGAAAGGAATAAATCATATTGCACACATTAATGGAAGAGGAGAAGAAGAAAAAGAAGGTGAAAACCCTGGAAACTAAGAAGCATTTAAAACGTATGGCTGTATATACATATTGGAAACTCAGTTTAAAAATCTAGACTTTAGGATAGTACATGCATGTTTACAAGATGCTGTTTCCTCACTTCTAACAACGGTGCTTTGAGAATGTAACTCCTCACTTTGGTCGATGGGTCAGATGGGCACAGCTCCACATTCTTTCATAAAATATTGGGTTGATACTGAGAAACTGCTTTTAGAACACTTCCAGTCTATAGCACACTTAATTACATATCATTTTAGATTGTTCCCTAATTGTATTTTTGTAACTTTTTTTCCCCAAGTAGATAAGTTCCTAAAGAGAAAAAGTCATTTCTTATAATCCTTCCTCTCCTACAATAATTACCATCATGTTTAGCACACATTGGGGCTCAAAAACAATTTCTAATGACTAAAGTTTGTTTAATGAGTAGTAAAAAAAAAAAAAGAAAGAAAAAGAAAAACTGTATTTTCAGTTCTATATTACAGCAAAAATATTTAATCTGATGGAGCAACAATAGTTTTCAGAAATCTGAGCTGCACCCATGCACATAAGCACAGCCAGAGAGGTGGGGGAACTGCCAGTCCTTCCCTTTCCTCACTCAAATGCTGACACCTAAACCACTCTCAGGTCCAAACAATGAGTTGCAATCTGTTTGGGGGTGAGGGTCCAAAACACACCTTCTGTAACTATCAGAAATAAGTCAGACTTGACAAAAGTGTTACAAGATGTAACACTCACAGATCTTATGCTACAAAGGCCTAATATTAATTATCAAGTATTCTATTAATCAATAGAAGAATAAATCATAAGAAAACATATAAATGCCTCCATGTCATTCTTCTCAAGTCAGAAGAGCCTTCAAAGGCCATATATGTGCAGCGTCACTTCCTCTTCATTCACCTTTGTTCTTTCAATTACCTAACTGGCTGTGCCAGGATACACCTGGGCTTTGATCTTTACTACCATTTTTTTAACGGCCTGTGCTAGAAACCTATGATTTTAATATTTTAAAGTTGACAACTTAGTCTAAGGTGGGCCATTGAAAAAAAGAAAAGGACAAGATGGTGACAAGAAATTATTTATTTGGCCTCATTTATCAAGGGAGGTGAGTTATCTTGTGCCAGAAACAGAGTCAGGAGAGGCTAGAAAAGATTCTGAAATACTTGGGCTTATTTTTAAAAGCTGATTTTTTCAAGTCAAGTTTCGATTTAAGAACAAAAATAATGAAGTCAACTACCTAATGTGAAATATTTCAAATTTTTTATCAAATGAGGAGTTAATAGACAAAGCAAGAGTAAGTGCACTCTTCTGGGGCAATCTACCAGGACTAAATCTAAGGACCCTCCCCACTCTCACAGCCTCAGCCAGCCCAGCCTCTCTGGACACAGGCTGGATCCTCTTGAGAGGGCAGGAAAGACCAAAAGGCCATCAGGGGAAGACACCTGTTTGGGAAACGACGGCCCCAGAGGAGGAGCACAGCTGTGTTCTCCTCTTCCCCTCTCTTTATCGCTGACAAGAACAGAAGCAGGAACTGGAATTTGGAAAAGCAACTAAAGCTGATTTAAACAGTCATATTCAACAGCACACACACATACAAAGAAAACAAGAGACACAGAAAAGGAGGGTGTGAGCTGCAGCTGCAAGGAAATAACCAACAGCTAAAAAGGTTTTGAGGTCCAGTGAAGCCATAGTGATAAAGAGCTCAATGCTCCCTTCTTTGAAGTTATAAGTAGTTAAATGTAGGAAGGAGAGGGCAGGAACACAGTGAGCATCATAGTGTCAAACCTTAGTGACAACATTAAACTCTACTTCACGTTTAAAAGCTACCTTTACAAGATTACTTACTAAGTGTAATTATTCCTACGCTTTGGAGCATTAATGAAAAACTCTGCATTCATTAAAAAGTGTAAAAATTGTGTTGTATCTGAAATCCAAATCAGAACAACATGTTTCACAGTTTGAATCCTGAGTGGAGCAAACTCATCACCAAATCTGCAGACCTAAAGTCCTAAAGGGATGTCCAATGTCATAGCCTGAAAAAGGGTCCATTGCAATCATCAAGCTCCAAGCTGATTAGAGCTCACTAGTCACCATCTTCCTACTTTTCCCTCCCAATAAGAAGTAGAATTCTTTTTGGTGTTCAGTGGAATACATCTTTCACTCATCAGAAATTCACTAAACATTTCTTCAGTGGAAAAAATACCCACATTTTTGCATTGCCATTTTATCTTCAGAAAACTTTCAAGATCACTGGGCATTCTCCTAGATCTCCCAGGTGCCAAGTGAGCCCCTGAGGCTGAGAAAAGTCCCCCACCAAGGCCTCCTATGGAGACTGTTATTTGGATTCCCCAACTGGAGTTCTAACACTTAGACACATTTGCCAGAAGAGATCTCAATCTTTTTCTCATATTTGCTGCTTGGGAAAAGATCAACTGGGTAATGCCCACTAATCTAGCTAAGATGTACTTGCAAATAAAAGAAGTATAATTTAGACTTTAAGGGGAGAGAGATAAAACTTTTATAACCTATCTTGTTAATTGCACCACTCTCACTAGCTAATCCAACTTTGACTGCCACATCCAAAGACCAATACCTTCACTCATTTAACCAATATCCAGTGAACACATAGTATGATTGAGACTCTTGTGTTCCTCTTTAAAACAAAACTTAAAACTAAAAGCAAACCTGATGGCATCCATGGATCAGAAGTCGGTTTAGTCAAGGTGTTCACTTGCTCCCAATTGAAGTCATCACCTTCAGATTGACTATATCCACATGTGCTATACGGCTCATCAAAGAGGCAGCCACCTAAAATGTAAAAGAATAAAAAGTAATGTAAATACCAACCAGACCTCTAGAATAAGCTATGATGATTGCAGGAAGCCTTAGACTTGATGCCAAGTTTGATGCCAAACTAAATCTGATTAGGTCTTTCCACTCAGGAGCTGTGCATCCAACACTTAGTGATCCCTTGCTGAGTGCTGCTGAATATTAACCATGCTTCACCCACATCGTTGTATTACGCAGCTCTCCAAAACCAATCTAATGTTGGTAGAAGCCAACTGAAGGTAAGACCTGGCCGGGCATGGCGGCTCATGCCTGTAATACCAGCACTTTGGGAGGCTGAGGCAGCCAGATTCCCTGAGGTCAGGAGTTCGAGGCCAGCCTGGCCAACATGGTGAAACCCTATCTCTACAAAAATACAAAAATTAGCTGGGCATGATGGCAGGCGCCTGTAATCCCAGCTACTCAGGAGGCTGAGGTGGGAGAATCGCTTGAACCCGAGAGGCGGAGGTTGCAGTGAGCCGAGATCATGCCATTGCACTCCAGCCTGGGCAACAGGGCGAAACTCTGTCTCAAAAAACAAACAAACAAACAAACAAACAAAAACAAAGAAAAGAAAAAAAAGAAAGTAAGACCTAAGCAAATTTAAAATTCGTAGTTTCCAGATGTATAGGAATTTGAAAAATTGCTCTTGCATTCAAAATTTTAAGAGAACTGACTTAAATGTTCAACATGTTTTCAATAAAGAAAAAACATTTATAATTTGTCCAAAAAATAAAAAAAGAAATGCTTTCACCGCAATCCTGGCACAATAATAGAGGACAAAATGCAGTACAAACCATGGTACAGCTTGCAAAATATTTTCCAAAGAATTATTCTAAATCTAACAAAGAAACAGGTTTTACTTTAATACTTTGGAGATTTGAGGTCTCAAAATCAAAAGAGATGATAAATTCACTTACAGTCCACACAAGTTTTAAAGGGAAAAATAAATTCAAGACTAAGCATGTGGTAAACATCTGCTGAATTCTGGTACTAGAAATGAAACTACTTAAAAAAAAAACAAAGAATAATAGAAAATGCAGCATATACATAGTAATTCAGCTGTTTCAGCATCAATAGCATTCAGCACGTTGATGATTTTGTCCCATCTCATATCCTCTTGAATGCCTCCTGTTACTTTTTATAGTATAAGATCTTTTCTCCATGTTTCACATGGGAAAGTGATTAATTAAATTGATCTTATTAATTATTATGATTAATTAATAATTATTAATTATTATGATTATTAGATTTATAAATTCTATTATCCATATAATGCTATTAATCATATTAATTCAAAAAATTATAATTGTTTGCCACTGATGACAATTAAGTGTTCTCATTCAAGAAAACATGAATTTAAGAATATTTTTACATTATGTCCACAATGTGTGTCCTGTTGGCAAGAAGATATGTAAAACAGCCATTGTCCAACCTCAGAGCAAAAACAGATGTTAGAGGTCACCTGGTCCAACTTCTATCCAAATGCTTAGGTCAACTGTACAACTTCCCAGCCAGCCAGCCTCTGAACAGATGAGGCACTCAGAATTTTGTAAAGCATCCTGACTATGTAGAACATCCCCCCTTAAAAAGGGCCAAACTCTGCTTCTTGAAATGTATACCCATTTATCTTTGCTCTATCCTGTGAAAAAATAGAAAAAAAAAGAAGGAAGGAAGGAAGGAAGGGGAAGGGGAAGGGGAAGGGAGAAAGAAAAAGAAAGAAAGAAAGAAAGAAAGAAAGAAAGAAAGAAAGAAAGAAAGAAAGAAAGAAAGAAAGAAAGAGAAAGAAAGAAAGGAGAGAGAGAGAAGGAAGGAAGGAAGGAGAGAAAGAAAAGAGAAGAAAAAAGAAAAGAAAAGAAAAAAGATCTTAGCTTTTGCACAGGAAAGCTGATTATTTGAAAAGAGCTGTCATGTTCTAAGTCTTCACTTCTCCAGGCAACAGGCAAAGCATGCTTTGCTCCCTGCAATTCCTGCTACTAAAAGGTTTACAGGCGCTTCAACCATCCTGGCAGCTGTTTAGAATTCAACCGGCTACTGCCCTTAACCACATTCTCTTCTCAACAGTGCAGACAGGGTGCTGGTCCATTCTCAGCTTCTGCGAGCCTGAAATCCCATACGGCTTTTGTACACCACTGCCGTTGAGTCATCTCTCCACTTTGTAAGAAAGTAGATGGTTTTCTGAATTAAATCCAGGACTCTTCATTTATCCTTACTAAATCCCATCTCGTGCTTTTGTGCATCACTCCATTCTACAACTCTGACATTGTCATTCAATTGTGGTAATAGCCATCTTACCTAGTTTTGTGTTGTCTGCAAATCTGATGAGCATGCTTTCTACATCTGCCTCCAAGGCTCTGATAAACAATGTTAAACAGGATAGCATCAAGGAACCTCAGACTGTCTGTCCCAGCTTTCTAGCTTTGTCTTAGTTGTTAGCTCCAGATCTGATGGTGAAATTAGTGTCCCTGGACACTGTCTTCTCTAACACTTTTAACAATTACTTGTTTCAACTAAACACTCCATTGAGAACAAAACAACTCAAAAGATACAGACTTAATTCAATATTTCACTTGACAACAACGGGTCATTTATATTGCCCTCTTACTGAGTTTTAACAACTCCAGAAACAAAATGGATTTGTTTCAAATGCGTAATACTAACAACTTTCCAATTTGGGGTATGAAATGTTAGAAGACTGCAAACATTTATGAGAAATATTGTCTCTTGGTTGCAAACCCTAATTTTGATGTAGAAAACAGCTTCAGTATTCTAGCAATAAGCTCAAATAGCAACAGCACTAATAATATTCAAAAAGAATGAAATCCTCAATTTTGACAGAGAAGGTCCCCCAGTGGAAACAGATAGCACTCAGATGAAAGTCCTACAGTGCGATCTTAAACAGTGAGAAAGAGTGATAAGCATCCACAAAACAACTTAAGGCTGGCTACAGACCCGGTTTACAAAACCACTATTGCACTAAAATGGAACCACATATAAAGCAAAAGCATGCACGTGTGGCTGAGAGCAAACCCAGAAGACTAATACAACAGTGGTGCCAGGTTATAATTTTCCCATTACACAAAGCTGTTCTTAACACTTGAAATGAAACAAATAAAGTATGATATGGTTCTTTCCAGACTCATGAATGATTATTGAACTACTGGAAAATGGGATCAACTATGAATTTCATATTTCCCAGTGAAGATACATTTCCCTGCACACCAACTTTCAGATCCACCCCTAGCCTTCATTCAACAGATGTGGGACCCCCCAAAATAACAAAGATGGTTTATTGAGCTAAAATAAGATGAGTTAAAGTAAATGACATCAGAATTAAAATAACCAAGTAAAGAAAGAACAACTAAGCTTTCAGTTTTCAGGACAGCTTTAGGTAATAGCAAAATGTATAGGTTCTGAGTCAAACACACGCATATCCCCAATTCTTCCACTGTTAGCTTGGTGATTTTAGACAAATCACTTAGTCTCCCAAGTCTAGATTCTTTATGTATAAAACAGAGATAACATGTACCTCACATGGTATTTCTGACAGTTAAATAAGACAGCAAATATAAAGTCAGTGTAACAAGAGTCAGGCATGTTCAGCCAGCATCAATTATTATCAGTTCTTAAATCTTTCTTTCCAGATATACCTCATAGAACAAAGCACTCTCAGGAGTGCATTTCATTGCAACTAGTTGGAATATATAATTGAAAACTTGCACTTCATGAGAAGATGAAGAGTTGTGAGCATTCACATAGGTAACATCCTGTAGGTGCCTCTATTAAACATGGAAGTGCCAAGAACAGGCAGTTAGTGAGGTTCTTCAAATAAATGCTATGGGGGACAATGAAAAATATATGTTAAGGAGGCAAAGTCCCCTGAAACACAGTAAAAGGACGCATTTCTAAAAATACAGTCTTCTTGATTTTCTGAATAATACAGACAAATTTTGCCATCATCTACAGCAGTATGGTCAGCAACAGACTCCCTAACTTTTCTCCAGAACTGTCACACCTGGACTGGCTCCCAGAAGTCCATGGTTGTACTATATTTCTCTGTTAAATCAAAGTAAATTATTCATGTTTCACAGGGGGGAATCACGACTAAATCACGACTAAACCCAAGTCATATACAAGATGGAGGAAAGTTGATACAAGCTGGGTGGGGTGGTGTTGGCATCACTCATTCTCTCTCTCTTTTTCTCTCTCGCTGTCTCTCACACACACACGTGTACCTGCATGTCTCCATCATACCTTGGGAAAGGCTTTTCCTTAGCAACTTTGAATACAACACACAGGTTCTAGATAAAAATGAGTTACTATGCAAAAAGAAGTGTCAATGGATGGCAAATACCCAGGTAATTGATGACAATGATGATTCCTATACTGTTCCAAGACATGCAATTCAACACAATAACATAAAAATTAAATCGATAAAACTGTTAAAAGTATAAGTTAAAAGGCAAGGAAAGTAGAGCAAAGAAAAGGACACTAGAAAAGTGGCTAGGATTCCACCCACCCACCACCAAAAAATTTTTTAAAAAGTCACTAAGTTCATGTACCGGAATTTATCCACAGATTTCACTTTGAGTTTTGGGGTAGCCAGTGCAAAGAAGAAAATATGATTGATCATAAATTTACAGTATCTATAAAATAATATATAAATCTGATAATAGAGACTAACATTTACCCAGGACTTGTTTAATCCTCACACCAACTCTATGAGGTAGATACTATGATCCTCATTTTACAGATACAGAAACCAAGGCATACAAAGTTACACAGCCTGTCCAAGGTCTCAAAGCTGGAGAGTCGTGAAGCAGATACTTGAATTCAGGCATCCAGTCATAAGGGGTCCATATTCTTAACACTACAGGATAGTATCTCCCAAACTGGAGACCAAGAAGATACACAACTACCCTAACCCTAAATTCAGAGAGAACTATCTTCCTTCCCAGAACCCTGGGAAGAAACAATTGTTGGAAGTTAATGAACAGAGCTCTCAACAGCATCCCTCAGAACAGAGCAATGAGGTTTAGGGCCCATTCAATAACATCTTATGACAGTATGTGACCACCCTCCAAGTCAACAAGCTTGATTTGGTGGGAACCCAGTGCATTCTAGATTAAAACTGAAATATGCTTTAAAATTATCTTTATGGGCCAGGCACTGTGGCTCACACCTGTAATCCCAGCACTCTGGGAGGCTGGGGCGGGCAGATCACCTGAGATTGGGAATTCAAGACTAGCCTGACCAACATGGAGAAACCCCATCTCTACTAAAAATACAAAATTAGCCAGGTGTGGTGGCACATGCCTGTAATCCCAGCTACTCGGGAGGCTGAGGCAGGAGAATCACTTGAACCTGGGAGGTGGAGGTTGCAGTGAGCCAAGATCGTGCCATTGCCCTCCAGCCTGGGCAACAAGAGCGAAACTCCAACCCAAAAAAAAAAAAAAATATATATATATATATATTTATATCTTTATGGATACTCTTGCTCTCAACAATGCCTTCGTGGGCTACTATAAGTTTGCACATTTACTCCAACTAAAAACTGCAGGTAGTGTGTGCTAATGTTATTCAAGTGCAAACCCACATGCTTTTTATTCTTTGTGTTTTTCAAGACAAGATCTCATTCTGCTGCTCAGGCTTGAGTGCAGTGGCACAGTCCTAGCTCACTATAGCCTTGATCTCCCAGGCTCAAGCAGTCCTCCCACCTCAGCCTCCAGAGTACCTGGGACCACAGGCACATGCCATCTTGCCTAGCTAATTTTTTTTTTCCTTTGATAGACACGAGATCTCCCTATGTTGCTGATTCTGAACTCCTGAGTTCAAGTGATCCTCTCACCTCACCCTCCCAAAGTACTAGGATTAAGGCATGAGCCACCATGCGCAGATCCTACATGTTTTAGAAATCAAAGAAAATGGAGTTGGGCCCAATATTCTCTCCTGAAAATCACAGAGTTTCAGAACAGAAAAGCCCATAGGCAGAGTAGAAAATCTGCTCCAAAGCAATACTGATTATAACTGTGTCTTAGTCACCTTGGTACTCCTTAGAGCAGGATGCATGATAAACACCCAATAAAGCCTTTTTAAAAGGATAGGTAATGAATCCCCCAAAGTTCTATGCAAAATCTGGCTGCAATTATTTTGCCTGGAAATTTCCAAAAGAAGCATAATATAATAAACATCTGAACAACGAAAACAATCTTAACCTTCCTCCACAAACCATCCAGCCCTGTCCTGGTGTATCCCAGGAAGAACCAACTGCAAAATGTGACAAAATCAACGAACTTGTTCATTTTTCTAGTATGGTTGGAAACTATAAGCAAGTTAAATGTTAATGAAGTCTCCACAAATTATGGCTTTTGACTTACAAAAGTTGAATTCTCTTTCTTTTTTTTTCCTGGCAATTACTAGACAGCAAGGCTAGTTGTTGATAAAGGTCATTCTTGATTTATGAAAATAAAATATTGTCACTTGCATAATGGAGGATATTTATCTTTTTTATTTCTTTGGAACAGCTGAGGATGATTCAGTTGATCCAAGAGTAGTATGAAATCATTAAGTCATAAGCTATAAAGAAAATGGCCCATTTTCACCCCAAAGGAAACCTTATGTGACCATTCTACATCCTACTGAAGCTTCAGGCCTGGAGACAAAACAACGGAAAACAAATTGACAAGAATTAGAGTCTACCATTTAAAGCAGTATATTAAAAAATGTTTTTTTTATTGTGACTCATAGTCATGACATCTTGACCCAGTACACGTAAATCATCTGTACACTTTAAAAACCAAATTTATCTCTACTGAGATATACAAATATTTATCATTCTGTTCTAAAAGGAGGTTCTAGATCCACTAAATTGATTTCAAGATCCTTCAAGATTGCTACTTGTATTCTTAAGGTTTTGGGGTGAGAGCCATCACCTAAGACTGTTTATTTAGCTTGAAGTTATCAACCAACACTACTGTGTGAGAGCACTGCCACACAGTCTAAGGGGAACCTGTAAGCTACAAAGTTCTCTGGTATCAACAGCTACCATTTTGCGAACACAGACCATGTGCCAGTCGGATTCTGCCTAAGGCAAAATATAGTTATGATGTCATTGACTCCTCACAACCAGTAAGACTTTTATCTCAACATGTCTGATTCAATTAACATGTTACAGAACAAAAGCCATGCAAATATAAACACGTATTACCTAATTTTAATTTAAAAAAAAATTCTAAAGGCAAGCATCAATATTCCCTGTACTAGTTATCAAGGTATTACACCTCTTAGCTCTAAATCTTTTTCATTTCAAAAATGTATCCAGATGCTTTAACTACGTTTTCTGTACTAGTGGGCAAGAAGGTATAAGCTTTATCAGTAGAGGGTACAGGAGAGATCCTGCAGGAGGAAGGAGTGGCCTCCCTGAGCTCCCTGGCAGGTCCCTCAGGGCACAACGCAGGGTCGCCCCCCTGCCTGGCTCCTCCAGTAGCAGCAGCTTGCCCCTGCACAGTGCCCCAGTGGTTCTGTAGCAAGTGCCTCCAGCAGAACATTCCCTATGAATAACTTTCACGGCCAATCAGAGGGCACATTACCTCTGAGTCCTGCAGGTGCAGCCCCATAGTAACTCCTCTGCCATCCACTGAGCCACAGCCTTCCCCTGGATCTCAGCAATGAAAGAGTCTCCTCCCTGGAGCTCTGCCTCTGCCCCTGGGCTAACGTCAGCTCCATACATCCACTATTCCTTTATTCTTCAACGCTCTCCTTAGCTTGTACTAACCCATCTCTTGTATTCTAATACCCGTTACAGTTATAAATGTTCCCTAATTAAATTACTATGTTGCTTCTCTCTCCTGATTGGATCCTGATCGGTACATTCTTATTTTTACAAATGGCAGTTTAGAAGGGTCAAATAATCTCACCCAAAGACACAGGAGCTTCAGTGCAGGACTAGCAATTCAAACAGGGTCTGTACTCACACATTTTCACCAAGCTCTAGAAAGTAAGTAAACAACAATTTACAGTGCTTATATACGAACTGTTCAGTGATTTGCATTGTAAATAAGCTCTCGAAAGTGCTGTTTCTAAGAAGCCAGTGGAGGACAATCAAATGTTAATTTCATAAACTTGTAAGATACACACATATTTTGAATTGTTCTGCCTTTAACAGGTTAAATTGACTTACATACACTAGCAATCATTCTTCCTGTTATAATTATAGTCCATTTAAAGTTATTTTGTAAAAAGACTGTAATACTCCTTGATGAGTTTTCTGGAAAATTTTTCTCATTGTTCCAAATACAGAATGACCCCATTTAAGTCAGCCTTCATCAAATGCATAAAGTATTAAATGGGTCTCTCAATAGAGAAGGCAGATCAAAAAATAGTGCTACAGTACCCCCCAAAATAATTAATGTTATATGTTCTATTTTCCTAAATTACATGAAATCTCAGAGGATCCTATTTATCTCAAATTTAAAACTGTGTAGAATAAATGGCTATAAACTACACAATGCAAAGGATAAACAGAAAGTGAGATTTAATAGACATAATTATTTTAGGAGTATTAAAAAAAAAAACTATACCAACATAGCAGAGGCCCTGCTTTCTTCTTTTAAATCACAGTGACTTCTACATTTAATTGCCTGACAAACAATAAAAGCATATAATGCCTCCTAAACTTTGAGTGCCCCAGTGATGTTTAGTGAATCAGACACTAAGCATTATAGAAAGGCTCTTCTACATAATTTAATTTAGCAAGCAGTTTTTACACATTGCACAGGCATTTAAATGGCTAATGCTATGCTCTATTATAAGAAGTGCTATTTGCCGATGGATATATTTTATATGATACAAAGGAAATAAGTTGTCTTGTTCTTGAAGTTTCTATGATTTATTACAGTTACCCCATCTTCATTTCATATCAATCTATGGATTCCTAATTTTTTAAAAGGTTGAGTTGCGACAAACAAAGATGTATTTTTCTTATTGATAGTAAAATTTTCTTTAATGTGCAGTAGTATTATTCTATTCCTAAATATTGTACAGATGCAACCAAATTATTAGGAACTTGACTATCTCAATTTTTCCACATACAAATAAACACCTCATAGAGCTACTATTGGATTGAATTAAACCACTTGCATGAATTCCCTGCATAAATGTGAATCTATCTGAATATAATACTGGTGCTCTTATCCTCTATACCACAATAGTGAAAATGAGAGAGAGTGTAAAAAATAGTTGTCTGCCTCTATCGTAGAAGCAGGAGTAACAAATGAAAACAAAATGATGAAACAGCTGCCAGAAATGTCTCAGGGAGAAGATCGTCAAACTAAATCAGTATTTATGACCTGATCTCTGAAATCACTGTTGTCCTGAGTCCCAAACTAGAGCAGTGATTTTCCAAGTGGGTCCCTGGACAAGCCACCATCACCTAGGAACTCAGAAATGCAAATTCTCAGGCTTCATCCCAGACCTACTGAGGCAGAACCTCTGGGGGTTGGGCCCGGCAGCCAGAGCTTCAACAACTCTCCAGGTGGCTCCAATGCACTCTAATGTTTGGTAATCACTGTTCTGGATCAGCCTATTTAACTAGAATATTCTGGGAGCAGTCCCATGAATCCGTGGTTTTAAAAAAAGGTCCCAGAATAATCTAATCATTGACCCAGAAAGAGTGCTCCAGAGATCAGTAGTCTCAAACATTTTTCAGAAGACATCCTTTCTTAAAAAGGAATAACCATCCTATGTGTTTATGTATAAATTATAATCATGTAGTGCTCTACATATGCAGATTATTACAAGCATGCATATACTGACCTTTTTAAGTATTACTAGAAAATACATGTAAGCTGAAGTTCAAATCTTTTCTTCCATACATCAATGAGTTGTACTGTATTCCTCAAAAAGGTTGTGAAGAAAGTGATTCAGAGATTATTGCTCTAAATAATGCTTTTCAGTCATAAACACCTCTCAGATGAAAAAGGACAACAGAATAGCATGGCTGGATCAAAGTGTTGAATTTTTTGCTTAAATTTCATGCTAAGAAAACCCTGATCTATAATTTTTCTCCTAAGTAGAGTTACTCAAAACAAGAAGAGATATCTTAGGTAGAAAACAATCCTGGTTACTGGTTAGAGATACCCAGGAAATTAATTAAAAAAAAAAATTGCATTTTATGCCCAGTAGCACTGCTGCCAGTTTAGTGTGATTTACAAATCCACCTCTTGATTTTATTAGCATAAAATCATTATCTGGGACAGCTGATAAACTCCTGAACTCACCAATATGCAGTACAGCCAAACCATGCTATTTATTCAGCTTAAAACAGCCAGCCAACTATTTATTTTCACTGGACATTGATTAACCTAAACTCAACTAAATGTACTTCCCTCAATGAACATTTTTTCTACACATTATATTCATTGGGTAGAATCAAATTATAAGGAAAAAGTAAATATAGTTTCACATATCCTGTCGGTAAAATATGCATTCCAATTTCCTATCATGAGGAGAACTTCTTCTAATACAACCATGGGGAACTCGTACAGATGAGTGTATTTAATTGGGATCATAGAACTGAGATACACAGAGTCATGGATCAGTTGCATGTGTCTTGCTCTTTGCATCAAAAGGAGATATGCAGTCTTCATATCAAAGGTATGCTCAACTTACATGATTTCAACATTGAAAAGGAAGGGGCATATGATAGAGAAATCATACATTTAGTCCAGAAGCCTAACAATCTTATGCTCCAAACAAGCTGAAACTAAGAAATTAGAAATATGAACTGGTGCTCCTCCACCTCCACCTAGTTAGCCTCTGCTCCTTCCATCTCCAGGCTTTGCTTAGTGTGACATTTCACTGGGGTCCAAATAATTTTCATGCTTAAAGATCAGCATTTTAATTAAAGTGTGTCCAAAATCCAAATCACCAACCTAATCCTATGCTCAAATGCATAAACAGCAATCCAATGACAAGGGGGTGCAGGGGATGACTTTATTGGACTTACTGAGAAACGTTATGCTGGTCTCCCACCCAGAAGGTTCCTTAAGGATTTTGGGGTGCAATTTTGAACATGAGCAAGTCCCTGAGAATGTGGGCCCTATAGAATGTATGAGTCCTTTGTAATATCTATCACCTAACTCCCAGGGAAATAGGGAAGATTGAACTTAGAGGTGTATGTGAAAGTGTAGTCACTGTTACAAGGTGATGAACATCAAAGAAAGTCACAACTATGTTTGGCACATGCTATCTGAAACAGGATAACAAAGTCACAGACGTTTCTTTATCTTGCCTATATTGGCTGAGTGACTGCCTCTCTGCCTGACACCTTATCTCCTAAACAACTGCTTAAATTTTTCTTTCAGTCTCCTATTCCTACCATGCCACAATTTGAGTTTCAGCTCATGTTCCCGTTTGATTTGACCCATTCCCTCAAACCTGGATTCTGCTCTCTCCAGTATATCCCACACACTCCCAACAAGCTGAATTTTTATAAAATACACAGCTGAAAATGCTCTCTCCCTGCTTAAAACTATTCATCAGCCCTTTATTGTCCATCGGATAGTACTCAAATTTTAACCATGTGACATCTGTTGTTTTTCTGATTCAACCCCCTTCTACCTCTTTATCTTCATTCCTTGCCACCACTTCCCTTTAGTTTTACACTGTAGTAATTCCCGACTATCTGTAGATTCACCCCCAATGATCCTCCTGCCCATATGCTACCCCTATGCTCATGCGGTCCCTGCACCTGTTCAGCACTTGTCCCACCCCTCCCCCAGCATCTGCCTGGGAAACTCTTGCACACTTTTCAAATCCCAGCTCGGACAACACCTCTCCCAGGTACCTGTTGCTGAAGGCTTTTCACAGATAAAATCAATCACTCCTTCCCATGTGGTAACCATCACTGCCAAATATACAGGTTTTCTTGATGTCCTTATCATACTGCAGGGCAATGTAACTTTGGACATGCTTGTCTTCTCTATTGCACTGGGCGGTCCTTGAACAAGGACAATGTTCTGTTCATCTCTGTATCCCCAGTCCTGGAAAGGTGTTTGCCACTCATTAAATACTTGCTAGATTTAACAGAATGTTGTAAAGTTTTTTGTAACAAAGGTAAGAATAAAAACCATTTACTGCTCTATCTTTATTAGAAAGGAGCACTGAAGAAAAAACATCTAATGGACTCCATTCACTGAACACTCTGGCTACATCAAAAGAAGAAGAAACTCCTGATTCTAGAGTTTTGCCTTTTTTATCTGACTCACGGCATCTTTCTCCTTCCCTGTCACCATCACTCCTCCTAAGGACTTGTGTGCCAGGCATGATGTCAGGCACTAGGGAGGAAAAGGGGAGGGGATAAGAGAACGGACAGGATGAAAAAGAAGTCCTTGTCCTCAAGGAAGACAACTTTTGGAACACAGAGGAGTTAAAAGGATAAATATGAAAAATGCTGTAAGAGCCAACAGGAAGAACAAAAACTCATCCTGAAGGTCTCCTTTTCCTACATGAGCCAGATAAAAAAAAGAAAACCAGAGAGTCAGTACCTAAATGTAAGAATCTACTAAGATATCAATGGCCTGTTATTCTAAGAATGTGCGTAATAAGGCTGTTATCTGGCAGACCTCAGCATAAGTCAACAAAAAGCACACGGACTTTATGTGCATCATACTGGAACTCTGGTTCAGTGCCTCAGTCAGTGTGTCTGCCGCTTTTGTTTCAAACATGAGAAGAATGTCAATAATTACATATTATGTGTATTTCAAATTTATGAAACATACAAGTAGTTAATACATATTCAATCTCAAGTTTCAATACTCAGGCCATAAAGAAAGCATGCTTTAATGAAAAATTTTTCCTTATTAATTTTTTAAATAAGGAAGATAGATTCCATGCAATACTCCAAGCTCTGAGCAATACTTAGCACAAAAAACTGTGATGAATCAGCTTTCCTTCCCATCCTTTTCCATGACCAATTAGTTGCTAAAATATAGGGAACTAAAAACATTAACCCTTCTCAAGGTCAACACAGCTGGGACGTCTTTCCCTCTTTTTCTAATTGAGTGTTTACTCAATATTCCATTTACTTTTTAGCATGTATTATTTTACCACTGATTGAAGAGAACAGGTCTGCTGAGAGAACAACCCTGGACCAAGAGGCAGATGGTCTGGGTTTCAGTCCTGTCCTTGCCTGTGTGTGGCTTTGGACAAGGCAACCAAGCAGCAGAATGGAGCTAGGGTGGAAAGAATGTAGATTTGCCACCAGAAGGAGCATAGGTGAGTCCAACCCTATCAACTTACAAGCCTTCCTCATCTATTCATCTATAAAACCATCTACCTTCTAGAATGTTATAAGAATTAAGTGATTCTGTATATATGTGTGTGTTTCTATAAACACATACATTATGCTATGTATCTATTGACCTACTTACCTATCTAGCTACCTGGGACGCACTTACCTATCTAGCTACCTAGTAAATAGTTAACTGTGGGTTTCCTTTCCTTTCTGGGTCTCAGTCCTGTCTGTAAAAAAGCATGACGACTCGGATCACTGAGTTTTTCACCCTGTGATCCTCAGAATCCTCAGGCTCTCTCAGCCCACGAGGGCAAACCCAGCGCAGGCCCTTCTAAAACCCTGCTTCAACCAGATATATTCAACTTTCATTTACTTAAAAGTTGGCGTACTGTGGGCAACAGAAAGACTAGGCCACAAAAAAAAATTAATATTTAACAATACTAGACTCTTCCAGGCCTAGATTATCTCTAAGGTAATATTCCCACTCTAAGATTGCACATGCTATTATTTTTTTCTTTGCTTCCCCTAAAGACAATAATTCTTTATCAGCAACATAATTAAGGTTAGATCAGGTGGACTGTTGGGGAAAGTGGCTATAATAGAAAAACTAAATAAAATAATGTTAAATATACAAGCAAGAAGGATGGCTAAGCTCAATGCTAAAGCAAAAAGAGAAGCAGCAGCAGAAGAGAAGGCAGAAGAAACCCTACTGATATGAAGATCAGTGCTAGAGCTGGGCAGACTCCCTATCTATTGTGAAAAAGTAAGAAACTTGAGGTTACAGGACAAGGACAAGGCATCTAGGATTGTCAATCCTACACAGGCTGGGACCCATTTTAGGTGACTGTTCCTATCCCAGTCAATCCAAAATGACATCATATTTGCTGATCAGATCACTGAAGAACACCTAATATTATAGTTTCCGTACAACTCTCCTTAACCCAAACCTCTTCTCAGCCTCTGCTTACTAATGTCTACAATTATTTGAGTAAGTCTACATTTTTCCATCTGTAACAAAGAGGCTTGACATTTAAAACTCAAAAGAACATAATATGAAAATGGCTTCACATAGCCAGTCCTCTAACCACAGCTACTCCAAAAAAATATTTATTTAGACCTATTGTGCACAGGGCCACATAAACAATCCACAAGTAAGGATAACTAGATATTAGATATTTCTTATTTTGATGCAGATTACATAAGAATATTAGACATATGAAAAGTGGGTGGAAAATAAGTTTAAAAAAAGAAGACAGTATCAAATTCAATGACTTCATAACATGCCTGGGATGAGCCTTATCTGCGTCCAGAAACTATTCATTGGGATATGTTTAATATACCAAGAGAGTAGGGAGTTCTGTTTCTCAGGAAGCTTTTTTATTTTTCATATGGCTGACTTGTAAGAACTTGTGGTTGCTGGGATAAGTTAACCAAAGTGTCACCATATATTTGGTTTTAATAGTCTGAGTGGGTAATTTTATATTTGATTATCTGTGGCTTGGATCTCTCTTTGAGATATTCTTTAAGTACCCTTATTGTTGGCCCTTGGCCATATTGGACACTTACCTTTAACAATACCTAGTACTGTGTGTGTTGTGAATAGAGAATAAACACTTGTGCATCGATGGAATATTGACTGGGCTTAAGAAATAGTAACCCTTCATGGAGCTAGAAATTTGCCTAGAGGAGGCTTCGCAGACCAGCTCAATTTCTGTAAGGTTTAAACCAATGATCAGATGTGTGCTTAGTAGCTGCAACCCCTTGCTGAAGGACAAGCTACAGTTACCAGCTGATAGCTCTGTCTCGGCCATCACCAGGAAACACATCCCTGATCACAGACTCCCTCCGACAGAGTTACTTCATCCCATTTGCTGTACTGAATTTGCCAGTATAAACAATATGTTCATTTTACCCTGGGTTCAGGGGAGAAATGAGGGCGTGTACATCACTTTTCAGCAGTACACTTCACTGATTCAAAAATTCTTGGGTTGGGAGTGAGTAAAAACCAAGTTGTATCAATCTCATTTTTCTCCATATGCTCTATAAACTTCAGAGAGATGTTTATCACAGAAATATAGATAAG
Organism: Pan paniscus; assembly: GCF_029289425.2. Lineage (NCBI taxonomy): Eukaryota > Metazoa > Chordata > Mammalia > Primates > Hominidae > Pan > Pan paniscus. The sequence goes on from NC_073266.2 coordinate 30,681,900, forward strand.
ACCTTAACCACAGGAGAGCAAAATGTGGTATCTTTACTGATAATTAGTAATAAAGACCTTCATTCTACTGAACTTTAATATATTTCTAACTTCAGAATTAAAAAGTAAAACCCAAGGGGAAACCAGAAGGTTTAATTAGGTCAGAGAAAGATGTGGACTTGAAGTGTTTCCAAAAAAATCCTATTACAGACAAATTGTTAATTGCTAGAGCCACTAAACACTGTATGTCCTTTAAACACTGAGATATTAACACAAACCTAAATCCTGATTTACAAATTGGGTGGTAAGCCTTCGCTTCCCTAATGTGTTTCCAGTAGGGCTCCTGAAAACACCAACAATTTCTATCACACAAAATGTTTCTTTAAAGGTTACTGATCTCCAATATTCCTGCAATGGTGCTGCTATTCTCATTCTGGATTACAAGCTTTTGTCTTAGCTCAGTGGTTCTGAAACTTTGAAGAGCTTATGGATCCCTTTGAGTATCTGAACAGAGCTACCCAGGATCCTCCTCCCTAGGACAAATGCGTATCTGTGCAAATTTTATAATTCCTTTCTTAGAGGTAATTCAACACTTACTCAAAGTGTGCTTCACTGGCCACCTGCATCAGAATCACTGGGATAAATTACTAACACATGAATATTGAGTCCCGTTCTAGATTTACGGAATCAGAATTGTTGGGAGTGAGGTTGGGGCTCTGAATTTTAGGATGCGTCCCCCGTGATTATGCCACTGGTTGATGGGCAGGTAAGCTCCTCTGTTATGGCCATTTTGCTATGGCATGCACTTAATTTTCCCTGAGAAGCCCAAGCTCTTTTATCTCCCCATGACTAAAGGGCATCACCACCAGCATCCCCTGCATCCCACCCACTCTTCACGCTGGGCTTGGGATACCCCATACCCACTCGCCTGCAACCATGCACATTAAGCTCAGACCCCCTTCTGGACATTACCTGGAGACACTTCTCACCCACCATCCCAATAAGCTCCTGCTCACTCATCCATTAAGACCCACTGCCACAGAATGTACTAGCACCCTTCTCTATTCCTGGGTTATTCATTTTTCACTTCATCCCCACAATTCTCCTACGTATGAGATCGTGCCCCTTATCACCCCACATGGTGTGTGTGTTTTTACTTGGCTTCCCAAGAACAGATGAGCCCCAGAGGCTTACTGCAGAAACGCCCACCTGCTGCTGGCTGCCCAGGGGTCACTCCTTGACTATGGTAGCAAGACTGAAGGATACCCAACTTACATTTCTACAGTGGAACACAGAATTATGTCATTCTCCATAGGTGAAGCTGACCTTAGAGAACACCCAAAAGTATTGTGCAAATATGAAAAACTAAGGCTGATTCATCAAAAGCAATCCAGTCAACATCCAAAAACTCCTGATTCATCCGAGGGCACTCTTAGCACAGTAAGAGATGCCCAACACAGAATCCTGACCCTTGAGTTTAATTTAGTCAGGAATACAGAACACATGTGTGACCTACTATAATTCAACATTGTGACCAGAAGATGACATGGTATCAGAGATTACTAAAAGGCCTACTTCAGATTAGGAAGAACAAGGAAGAATTCACAGGGGAGAAGGCATTTAAGGTGTAGCTGGGAAGCTGGGAGAAGTTCTGAGAGGCACATACAGAGCATTCCAAAAGAGCCTTAACAGAGGACAGGTGGCCCGTTATGAGAAGGCCATGGTGTGTGTGTGGAATAAAAGTTTGCTGCAGCGCAAAGAATATTTAAAACATGGCTGAAGATCAGGCTACAAAGGTGGATGGGAGCAGCACAGGCCAAGCTGGGGTCCACACTGGGCAGGAAGGAGACTATTACACTGCCACATTGATGATTCCACAGGGCCATGCACAGCAGCCTGGCAAAAAAGGAGAGCAAAAACGTTGTCCCCCCTTTACAACACAAGGGAAGCCATCCGAATGATGTGGCTGCCTGCAGTCCCAGAGCAGATGATGGCAGAGGTGGAATTTGACCACTGGTTTCCCAACCCCTAAGAGGCACATTTTTCTTATTGTATATATATATTGTATATTGTACATACAATTGTTATATACAATCATAGTGGGATGACTATTCCATGGATGCTCCTCACAAATCTACTACATAAGTAAATTGCATCTCTACTAAAAGGCACACATTAGATGTCATCCTTGAATTTTATAGCCAAACAGCACTGACATCTCAACACCACTGGAGATCCTTTACAGACTTATTAAGTAAAGATTTGATGGTAACAGAAAAAAATTAATTAACAAAAGGCATGGAGAAGTGAGATTTATTTCCTCAAATTGATATCCGAGAAAAGTTGCTCCCAGAATCAACTATGGATAATTCTGCCAAACAAATCAATCCTTTACAAACTAAAGCATGTTAATTAAGCAAGAGCACTTGGAGAGGCAATACACTGCACTAGGCATGTTTACAGAAGAATGAGGGATGCACAGAATTAACTGCTTGTTTGCTTTTCAATCTGCATCAGAAACCTAACTGGAGAAACCTAACCTAACACTGAAAGCAACCACAAGGAACCATCAAGAAAACAGACACAAGGCAAGGGTGCTCAGAGATCAAAATCTCTCTTCAAAATTGAAATGCTAATGTACTCCAGACTCGGAATTGCTGTACTAGAGAGGAAATTAATATCAAAGCTGGAACAGCATCTACTGTTCCACTCAGTAAGATGAAAACAATGGAGTTTGGCCAAACAGTACAAGGAAATATAGGAATCTGATAGAACAGAGGAAATGAAGACAAATCTTGCAAAGAATTCAAAATGGAACAAAGTTGTGCAACTTACCCCTGTGCAAGTGGAACACTAGAGGGAGAACAAGTTTTGTGTTGAAAACTGTATGACCACAGCAGCCTCTCAGCTTAAAAGTCCATAGTCTTCAAACTCTCACCTTAGCTGCCCGCACAGCGAGCAGCAGGTAAAGGACCAGTGCAAAATAGAAAATCTGTAGAACAGCACAAATATAATTAGTGTAACCTATCACTTTTTGAAGGTAGGATTTTCTAAATAAAAGGTTTGGCTATGCTTTGGGCCAATGATATTTAAGAAAAGCAACCAAGAAATGAGGGCAGATTGTTTTCATCTCATTTTATTTCTAGACAGTTTAAAAGCCAAATGACACACATAGCACAAAATAAAATTCTTATACCTGTCCTCATGTCCTATTTTTGCTTCGGACCCAAATTCAGTCAGCCACCAACTCAGTTGCTCTTCGACATGGGCCACACATGCCCCTCTCCTCTGCTGTAGCAGGAAGACCACCCTTATCCATACCCCAAAAGGCTGTGCTGCCATTTTCTTATTCTTCTTCTCATTTCTGGTCTTCCTCCTCACTATATAAACATGCTGAATGAAGAGATCACAGTATCCAACTCCTGGAAGGAAACTTCAAAATAAAAAGCTAAGCTTGTTTTCCATACTCACCTCCAATAGAGCCTACTTTGAATCTTTCCAGTTCATCTTTTTTTTTTTTTTTTCAGGCAATCTCTGGTTTGTCTGTGTTTTTAATGATAATTCTACCCCTTCCTGTAGGGCTACGTGTCCCTCCACTACTACTAGTTGTTTGATTTGTCTGATTACTATCTTCAAATTCTTGGCCCCAAGTATTACAAAGTGTACCCTGGTAAATTTAAACAGAAGAGAGTTTCACCGAAGGGTCACTGATAAATTGTAAGATTAGAGAAGCATGCTCCAGCAGGAGCCTGAAGAGGAGACACGCACAGGATTGGGCCACAGCACAGTCTGCTCAGGAACACGGACGCTCACGGCCACTCATCCAGCCTCTGCCCTTTGCAAAAGCCTCACAGTGAATAATCTCTAACTAGTTCAAAGTTCACATTCCCTGCATTAAGCTTCCAGTTGGCTGCATGGAGTCACAGATCCACATTCCAGCTACCAGGGAGCAGACAGAGGGACTATCCATCTCTCTGTGGCCTCCTCAGAAAGAGGTAAGATCTGCCTCCCATGTGCCTTGGGATCCCCCCAAACATCACTGTCCACTCCTGATGCTTATTTCTTGAGAGAACAGACCGTGAAATGAATAAACAACACTGATGCAAGGATGCTATGACAGGGAGTGGGACTGCCAGTTCAATCAAAGGACTTGTTACGTCATTTTCAAGTGGCATGACTGCTTGGCAATTATTCCAGGTAATATGGAAAGGAGGCTGACATCTCAATACTGAGAGACAATGAAGACTGGCAGGGAGGGAACATCTTGGGAGCTAGAAGGCTGGCCTATGGTGAATAATCCTGGTGTCTGTTGGTTTACTCTTCACATACTCACTGTTCAGCTATTTTCTTGCTCTATGTGTCCATATTTGTTTTAGATTCAAGTACCTAGAAGAGGATAATTTGTATTCTATGAAATTCTGCCTATAACAAGCACACAGGAAATGTTGGGTAATTGCACAGGGTCTCTTTAAACTGCTTAGTACGAGATCCAGCAGAATGCTGTGCACATTAGGATTCTCAAAAATCATTCACTGATGACAAAAACTATGAGGTATATGATGAAAAGAGTAAAGAAGAAATAGAAAACCAAAACACAACCATACAACATGGGCTAAGACTTAAAATGTCAACTAATCTATATTCAACAAGAAGTTCTAAAGCATTTTCACATACTGGAAATATAAGCTTGTCATTTTGAAAAATAAAACACAATAAAAAGGAATACTGCACCCATAGAGATGTATGGGGTAGGCTTCCAGCATACACATGAACCATTACTTTACTGGTGCCAAAATGAAATAGGAGGAGGAGATGGGTCAAAAGTGGAGAAGGGGGGAAAAGGTGAGTAAAGCCAAAAATCCAACAGTGTAGCAGGTCCCAAAATGAAATAATGTGTAGACAGCCAAAAAAAAAATAGAATTATAAATGAAGCCAACAGAGAATGGTATGACTCCACCAATAACATTAGCAAATATGGCCAAAACAAAATGATATGAAGTAACACTAAACTGGCAGTTGAAAGAACAGTAAATTTAAGCATTTAAAACTTTTTAAAGGTGTTATGGCAAAGAAAGTCTGCAGTTACAGATAAACTCACTCTGTTGATTTAAACCTATTTATATTACATATAGTGAGTGAGAATGGAATTTGATACTTACTGATCTCTTACTATGTTGCGTTGACTTAACTTACCTCACTTAACACTCATACTCAACAACCCTACCATATAGGATGTACTGTGCTCATTTAGCTGATGGGCAAACTAAGGCTTCGAGAAAGAAAAGATTTCTCAAGATTATATAAGCAAGCTAATGATAGTAACTAGCACTCAAATCAAGATGTGTCTGCTTTCAAAGCTTATTTTCTTTCACTCTTAAAACATTCTGCTTCCTCTTAAAATGTAGAAAATAAATATATCTATACATATATATGTATAGATATACATATAATTCTGACTTTACTTTCAGTCAAAATGAAGAAAAATATCTACCTCTATACAATCAAAACAATACGGACACACATAGAAAAAGGAAACCCATATCCACCTCAATTTTTTTCTTTCACAAATGTAGAGATAACTTGCTGGCTCTCAATGGATGATTTACAAAACTACTAGTTTTTCCAAACAAACATGTTCAGTCAAATACATATGGCTAGAAAGAGACCTGTATCCCCTTCCAAACTGGTTTTGGTTCTCTACTAAACCAAAGGTTTGCAAGACTGCTCCTCCCCATCTCGTTCATCACATTACCAGAATCTGCCCCTCCCCCCAAATCATTAAACCCCTAAATAACTTTTTATTTTAAAGAGGGGTTAGACAGAAAGAATACTTACAAAAAATAAAAAGAAATAGATTTTAGACCAGGAATATCTATCAAAGTAACTAATAAACTTAGAAAACACATTCATTGCCAAGTGCCTAACTAAAAGGCCAAAAAACATCTAAATACGTAGTTTTCTCTGAGTATTGTTTTCTATGACACACGAGTCTATGTCTAACATTAATAAAACCTAAAATTGGCCAGGCACAGTGACTCATGCCTGTAATCCCAGCACTTAGGAGGCCGAGGTAGGCGGATCACCTGAGGTCAGGAGTTCAAGACCAGCCTGGACAACATGGTGAAACCCCATCTCTACTAAAAAATACAAAAAATTAAAAAATTAAAAAAATTAGCCAGGCATGGTGGTGCACACCTGTAATCCCAGCTACTCGGGAGGCTGAAGAAGGAGAATCACTTGAACCCGGAAAGCAGAGGTTGCAGTGAGCCGAGATCATGCCATTGCACTCCAGCCTGAGCGACAAGAGCAAGAGACTCCATCTTAAAAAATAAAAATAAATAAAATCTAAAACTAACCATTACTGTCATGTTTCCTACCTTTTGAAATTATACAAATTTTTTTTAAAAAAGAATATATTCGAGGCCTAGCATACATACTTTTCTAGAATGTCATAAAGAATAAGCTCAAATGACATTCAGAATCATACCTCAAAGATGATCAGATCCCGAAGACACAAACACACATATAGCAGAATTCAACTTGGTTTAATAACTTAGGCAGGAAATTTGGCTAATCCATACAAGATGAGATAAAGAGTTGAAACCAAAAAACATTTAATTAATTCTGTATGTGTGAGTTGGAGGGGAAACAGGAGGAAAAAGAAAAATCAAAAAGGTGTCATTAGGCTTGGTAAATGCCAGACAGCAGAAAAGTCATTCAGCCAACAACTCTGCATGGGCAACCTAATTTGGTTGGGGTGGCAGCCCAGCCCATCCTAACCAAATAAGGTCTCCCTATGTCCTGTCAAACTTGCACTTCACATTGGTAGCACTCAACACACTTGTCATTATTTACTAACTGTAAAAGAAAGGACAAAAATTGAGAAAGCATTTTCTATTAGCTAGAGAGGAAGGTATGTTGAAAATTTTCACAGAGGAAGAATCATGCCCTAGAGAGTGAACTGACTAGGTTGAAGGCTTTTGCAGTAGTTAGTGTATACCAGATGTATATTAGGTGCCTGGTAGTGTGCAGGTCACATCGAAAAGATGGGTCTCATTTAATTCTCTATCAGGATGTAGCAACACCATCAGTAAAGAACTGTTTATACTGTACACATGAAGAAACTGGGGTTTGGAGGGAATATGTTTTCTACCCCAAATCACACAACTTGGACATGAAAAACTTGACTTTCCAGACACAGGTCTAATTCCAAATAATACGTAAAGAACATGACTCCTGACTCCCTTTGTTTTCAGATGAGAGACTCAAGACCCCAGGACATGAAATCACTTACCTGGAATGGCATGGTCAATAAAGGCAGATTATGGCAGTGGCAATGTATTAAGAGGAGTATCAATGGGAATTGAAGATCCAAGCAAGTTAAATATGTGGGTGGAGGGATACAAAAACGTTGAATGAGATTCTAACATTTTAGGCTATTTACAACAGCACAGTGAGTCAGGGGAGGGTCCAGTGGAAAGCGACTGGAGACACATCTGGCAGACAGGCAGAAATGTCAGTTTCACCTCAAAGTTGTGGCAGAAGTAGTCTGAGCCAAGAAGCACAGGCATTCCTGGGGTCAGCAGATCAGGGCAGAAAGGTAAGCTGGGAACAAAGTGATATTGACCTTGAACATTAGGCAAGGGCTTATCTTCAAGGCTGATGCTTCCCAGTCAGTGCTTCCCAGCCTTCCTCATTACCATGGCACATACAGAAAGCAAATATCTGTGCATCTCACTGGGGTAAGTGAAAAGCACAGTGTCTGTCCTTCTGGGGGGAGGGGGGCTACGTGGAATGGAGGGGTGGGTTCACTTGGAGCCATTTGGTGCATAGAGAGCTCTTTTCTGCCACAGGCAGCATCCTTGTTCCTACCCCAAGGGGGACTTGCTTCCATTTGATCATTTTTGGCCTTTGATGCTCAACTCTGGATGTTGAAAGGCATAGCTGCATTGGGAGTTCAGTTTTGTTGGAGACAGAGGCTGTGAAGGAGGCAATTCTAGGTGAGTGTGTACTCATACGAAAGCAAAGAAGCCAAATGAAGTAACCTGTGGTCATGAGATAGCACGTATTTTTTCCAAATTTGTGGGGAAAAGAACCTGTGCTGAAAGTGACCAACAGGTGGGGAGGATAAGGTAGGGGCATGGCATGAGAGAGGTAAGAATGTCAGATTTTGGAGCGTTGGAGGGTCTTAAATATAAAACAGAAAACTTCTGTTGGCTCTAATAGCCAGTAAAGAGTCATTCTGAACAGCTGAGTAAAGACTGATACGAGGAATGTTATTCTATCCGCAGCTGCACAATATTCACCAGAACAAAAAGAAAACTAGACCAGGCACAGCCAGTGAGCACACAGGTGGTTTCCAAAGTTAGGGTAAAGGGTTAATTCTACAAAGTACTTCAGAGGAATGTGAAAGATGTTATAAAACAGTCTTTAACGAGCTTGTTTTACTAAGAGGCTTAGAAATCACTTGAGTGTTCTTTTTTTAAAACAAATGAAACAACAGAATGTAAAAGCGAAAAGAGGATATAAACTTAAATTTAGCTTATCAAAACTAAACTTAAACCATGGTATTTCCTTTTATAGTTATTAAAGCGATAACAGAGAAAAATATCCTTTAGTCACAACACTATCCTGTAATTCCTATTTTCCTAGCAAAACCTAGATATTATGTATTTGTGGATTTATATGGAAACCCTTATCAAGTAGAATACCAGATCTTAAAACCAAAAATGAATAAGACCTTTGCTTAGGGAGTCAAAAAACCAAGCTAACCAACGTTATGTGTCATTATAATGGTAGACAGCAGGCCTCTTATGCCATTTGCAAACACAGGCTTTTATCCGACTTGCTTAACTGAATTTTTTAAATGCTTGTCAAAGCAAAGACAGGTCTGGCCTTGGGAGGCAAATAACTCCACTTAAAAACACAATTGCTTAACTCCAGACATTTCTGCAAAGATTTTTGGTTTTTCAAGATCCCTAACATGGAATTGAGACTATATATCTATACTTTATAAACCACAAAGCAGTAGATCCATCCATCACTGGATTGAGTCTAGCAGCAAGCCCCATCTTTATGCCTGTGACCTGATAAGCACAAACCATACACCACCTCCTTACACTGATCGGCTCAGACAGGAGCAAATGCGGCCAGACTCTAATTACCCTTCCAGAGGGCCCCAGTCCTACCGAGGTCAGGACATGCACTTCCCACAGGGCCCCAAGGAATACTTTTAAAAACACACCCATAATCTCACTTAAAATAAAAACGTTAGTGGCTCACATCTCTGCCTATTCCAAAGTATACAAGGAAACCAGGAAGGTTCTGGATTGCAGGGAGAAAGGCAATTAATGAGTGATTACTATTTAAACACAAAATCCCTGTCAAAACAGCTTGACCAAAAAAAAATGTGGGTTTTTTTGGTTTTTTTTTTTTTAACTCACAACTTGCAGTAGTGCTGCCAGCAAAAATAGTGGGTGGTAATTCTGCCAGCTAAAAGGGTGCCGAAATGCAGTTGGGTGAGAAGAACAACTCTGTCCCCTCCTCCATTCCCTTTCAGCAGTGACTGAGTGGGCTACCTCCCAGGCCTGTTCCTGCAGTGCCCCTTGGTTCTTCATGAGACTATTCAGGGTGTTTTTCTGGGCAAGTAACTCCAAAGGCAAGCATGAGAGCAGCTTGAAGACTTAAGAACATGTCACAGGTAAGTGAAACTGCTCCTCAAATGCAGTTGTCTCATCATGAGAAACAGACCATTTAAATTGTAATCAAGAAATATCAATGGAGGAATTCTGAAATTATACTAGAGTTTAACATGGATAAATTGGTCTAAACTTTTTACAGAAGAAAAATTTTCAGGACATGTAGTCAACATTGGTGGTTAATCCCACTGGGGTGGGGGAGTTCCTTAAGGGCTTCCTCCAATAATGGGAATGGAAGGCTGTGGGTTCCTAAGTCAACAACTCTGCTTCCTGTTTTTCAGATTGTTTAAAAGTGGCAAGGAGGATTTGGGGGGAGATAAAAGATTTCTATCATCATCACTAATGATGCTGGGATTTATACTTGGCTTTTGCCTCCTATATTAACTATGATCCAATTAGACAAAGAGGGCAGGAAAACTCAAATGTCAGTGGGTTAAATAAGGTATCAGAATATTTCTCACCGAAATATATTTCATGTGTGTAAGTAGCCCGGAGCTGATTTGGCAGCTCTGCTCCACAGTGTCCTTAAAGAACCCCAACCCTTCCAGCCACAGTTCCACAGTACCTGTGGTACAGTCCTCATCGTCACTGTCAGGAGGGGGCTCCAGCCAGCACATCCACATCCCACGCAGAAGCACAGAGGAAGGGGAGGAAGAAGGGAGCACTCCCTCCTCACAAGGAGCTTGGCGGGTGCTGTGCAAGCACTTCCACATTTACCCCACTGTCTACAGCTGTACCGTTCAACACAGGGCTACTAGCCACATGTAACTCTTTAAACTCAAAGTGACTAAAGCTAACTAAAATTAAACATTCTTTCCTTAAAGACTCTAGCCACATTTCAAGTGTTCAGTAGCCTTGTATGACTAGTGGCTACTGTACCAGACAATTCCATCATCACAGAAAGTTCTCCTGGACAGTTCTGGTCTACAGCCCACACCTGGCCACACCTACTGCAAGAGGGACTAGGAAATATAGTCCTTGTGGTGGGGGGCCACGTACCCAAATAAAATCATACAATCCCTTCCTGTAGAAGAAGGCAGTATGTTGGGGAAGAGGGTAGTGCAGCCTCTCAAACATTTTCCTGAAATCTCAAACGTGAGACCTCCACAGAGATAATCCTCAAATACAGGCTTTTAAACTTTTCATACATTCCTTACATAAAAATGGTCCCCTTGAAATGCCAAATGTTATGGGTCAAATTCTGTCCTCATTTCATCCCCCCAGATTCTTATGTTGTACTCCTAACCCCTCGGGACCTCAGAATCAGGTCTTATTTAAAAATAGGGTCATTGCAGACATAATTCGTTGAGATGAGGACATAATCAAGTAGGGTGGACCCTTAATCCAAAGTAATTTGTATTCTAATACAAGGTGGAGTTTAGACACAAAGATTCACACACAGGGAGAACAAGAATGCCATATGAGTAAAAAGGCAGAGGCAGGAGTGATGCACCTACAAAGCCAAGGAATAGCAAAGAGAGCCAGAAAACCACCAGGAGCCAGGACAGAGGCATGAAACAGATTCTCCCTCACAGCCCTCCAAAGGAACCAAGTCTGCCAATACCTTAATCTTGGACTTCTAGTCTCCCGAACTGTGAGACAATCAATTTCTGCTGTGGAACCCGCCCAGTCTTCCGGCCACCCTAGCACACTGATACACCACCACCTAGGATGGCTGGCATATGAAACAGGAGCTCATGGAGGCTCCCTCTCCTTTTCTGCCTCTTAAGCTCTCTGTTCCAGTGTGGACAGACAAACAAGCCATGTGGTGCATCTCTAGAGTGCACCTGATTCCTACTTCAGTATCCTGGACACTGCCATGCTTTGCAGTAATGCATATGTCTGGGAGTGGTGTTCTGACTCCTTACATGTCCCATTTAAAAAACAAAAGTGTTACATTTAAAAAACAAAAGTGAAACTTTAAAAAGATCCTATGCTTGTTCTAGGATCAAAAAAGCCAGAGAAAAGTTATGAGACTGAGATTCCAAAGATGACCAAAAATCATGGCCACAAACAACAGAAAGCAGAAGGGAAACACCCTGGGAAAAGTAAAGAGGAAAAAGCTTTCACTGAGAGTGAGAAACGGCCCTGGGAGTTCACACTGGGAGAAACCCTGGAGTAGCAGAGACCTGCTTTACCTCTGCCCTCTCCCTGGAAGGTACACGTACACTTGAAGCTGGGTCACCTTCCTCCATCCGCCCTTCAGAGAGCAAGCTGGCCACAGAACCAATCGCCATCCAGCCACCACGTGGCTGGTAAAAAGAAATGTGGAAAGGAAGCGTCTTACTGTCCTACTGTCAAGACTATGATGGGGCCAGGTGCAGTGGCTCACACCTGTAATCCCAGCACTTTAGGAGGTCAAGGCAGGAAGATCACATGAGACTAGGAGTTCAAGACCAGCCTGGCCAACATAGTGAAACCCTATCTCTACTAAAAATACAAAAATTAGCCAGGCATGGTGGTGCACGCTTGTAGTCCCAGCTACTTGGGAGGCTGAGGCAGGAGAATTGTTTGAACCTGGGAGGCAGAGGTTGCAGTGAGCCAAGATCGCACCACTACACTCCGGCTTAGGCGACAGAGCGAGACTTCTTCTCAAGAAAAAAAGAAAAAAAAAAGAATTTACTAGGTTGACAAAAATTTACATATCTGAAAATATCTGAATTATATTCATGTTTTTGAAGGATATCGTCATTAGATATAGAATTCTACATCGGCAGAATTCTCCCAGGACTTCAAAAAGATCATGTCATTGTCTTCTGGATTCCATTGTTTCTGTTGAGAAATCAACTGAAAATCTTATTGTTGCTTCTTTGAAGATTACATGTCTTTTTTTTTCTGGCTGTTCTAGCATTTTCTCTTTGTCTTTGGTTTTCAGCTATTTGATGATGATGTGCCTAAATATAGTGTTCTTTGTGTTTGTCTTGTAAACATTTGTAATTTTCCCAAATTTCTGCTTAATGACTTTTATCAATTTTGGAAATTTTCAAGGATCATCTCTTCAGACATTGCCTTTATCCCCCTATTCTCTCCTCTTTTTCTGGGACCCCATTTCCATATTAGGTTATATTCACCATGTCCATTTGTCTCATAGGTTTGTTTCTGTATTTTCCATCTTTGTCTCTCTTTGACTCAGTTTGGATATTTTATTCTGTATTTTCACTACTTTTCATATGTGCCTAATCCTCGGTTTAAATCATTTGAAAATTTTAGCTATTTTACAATCTTATAATTTCCAGTAACTGATATCAAAATTCTCAGCCTTGTCTTCAATTCCTTTACCATATTAATCATGGTTACTTTAAAGCAAATGTCTCTCAATTCCTTTTTCTAGATGCTCTTATATCTGTTTCTATTATCTGTATTTTCTCTTGGTTTCTGGTCACTGATTTACCATCTCTTCTATGCCTGGCTAATGGTGATTGTCTTCTGCCAAGTACATATGCTAGGGGCACTGGCAATCCATCCCACATTGATCTAATCAGTAATTGTGATGAGTCAAGCTGGTCTACTTCCTATTCACCCTAACACCTAAGATGTGGCCTTTGGGATCCAAAAGCCTGAGGTATTTACCTCTTCCTTGGCAGGCCCTAAACTTCAATTTAGTTGCCTCTCCCAGAGCCTGTGAGTCTTCTGAGAGCTCTGCTCTTTGATGTCTACTGTCAAGTTACACCGAAGTTCAGGCTGAGAGGCTGAGACACTCAGTCTTGAGGAAAAAAGTGGCCCCAAATGCAGGAATCACTGCACTGGACCTTCTGGATCATGGAACTCCTCTTTAGAAGTCCTCTCATGACTTCAAATAGCTGGCCAGATATATGGTCCTGTTTTCTGATTGTTCTTAGCAAAAGGGTTGGCTTAAAGGGTTAGACGTATTGCCATTGACTGATGAACTGATACACTCTTATTTCCATTATCTTATTTAACCCTTGCAACAACTCTAAGAAGTACCACTTATTAAAATTATATAGCAGAGAAGATGGAATGTTTAGAGAATTTGGGTAACTTACCCAAGGTCATAAGCTAACAAAAGGCTAAGGATTTGAACCCAGTTCAATAAAAGTTAGAGGTGATTTTCTTGACCACTATTATTATTCCTTTGATTTCATCCTTTATATAACATAAGTGATAGAAAGACTCAGAAAATGGCATGCTGGGGTTCAGGGCTAGTATTCTGACTTCAGACTCTGATTCCCTGGATGGTCTCTCAACTAGAGTTAAGAATTTAAATACACTTAGCTTTTGTTTTTTTCTTATGAGAAAATATATTTGAACTGCAAACAATACAGCCCCAGCTCAGTCAAAAATAAGATAAAAGTCTATGAACACAATTATCCTCATAGTAGCTCTGGGAAAAATATTGGGGGTGTCCAATACAGTTCTCATTTTTCAGACAAATAGACCAAGGGCCACAAAGAACCTAGCCTCTGGTTCATTTATTCACTCAATACATATGTATTTATTACCTACCATGTGCCAGGTACTAGTCTAGGCACTAGGAATATATTTTAATAAGTGAGACAACCTAAACAATAAACATAATAAGCCAATCATATAGATCTTAAATTCTATGAGAGGAAAAACAGAACCTCATAAAATGCACTGAGAATGCTGGGTAGGTTGCAGTATTTTACTTTCATATAAGACCTTCTCAAATATAGTTGATAATTACTCTACCTTACTCCCACTCTATCCTTCATGAAGACATGCCTCTTTACAGAATAATTGAACCTTTTTTTCCACCTGCCATTTCAGTTTCCTAGATTCCACCACCTTTCAAGGCCCTAGGACAAAAACCTCAGCACTCAATATTCATTCTGAGAAACTAGCTTGCCTTTATGACTTGCAGGAAAACAAACACACTAATCATTCTTTTGTAACAGAATCCAGTTTTCTTCACACTGTGGCCTTTTTGAGCCTCAAATCTGTAGAGATATGTGGTCTAATTTTTTTCAAACCTGATTTTACTTAGTTTTCACTAGACCTCTCTAAGAAGCTCTACTGAGTAATTCTTGAAAATGTATAGTCTGGTTTAGGCTTTCCCCAGTCTGTCCAAATAACATAAATCCACGTGTGATGCTTTCCCACTAATTGCGGAAAAATCTAAGTCAGAAGCCTGATTTCATGGTAATCATTTCCATTTGTTTGATGAATTTTGCAGTTATTTCGGGATACTCATGAAGCCTCTTAGAAAAGAGCACACTAAGCTCTGAATAACAGCTACTAAATAATGCAGTCCTACTTTTATGTAAACAAAAGTATTATTAATTTTAATAACTCCTATATTCTTAATCTACAGTTTAAGGAACAAGCATAGGTTTCTCTATAAACCGGCTTACTGACCAAAACATATGTAAGAAATAATTACACTACATATAAACTCCTTTTCTGTTTTATGTCCCGAATATTCAAGAAAAATTCACTGACATTAGCCAATTACACGCTTAATCCTGCACTAATAAAGCCCTATGTCTACTTCTTAAATAAAGCAGGAGTTCCATATGTCTAATTTATTAAAATACCAGGTTTTAGCAGCTCTTTCTCTTTTTATTTTAATATCATATTATTCAAAATTTGTCATGTAATTGTCTCTACCTCCACCACTTCAGTATTTCACAATAATTGCCCAATAAACACTTAGGAACAAATTGACAACTCACTGACATTAGCTAGAATAGAAGAATTTCTCAGACTGTTGTGAAAGACTCCATTTAAAAATGCAGTGGAATAAGTATAAGAATATTAACTTTCATTTATGTAACATGATACATTGTAGCAAGCATTTTCACACACATTATTCCACGACATCCTCACAACAGTGTATTAAATTTGATAAGAAAGGCATTAATTCCCATTGTGGTAGCTGATAAAAATTAGGCAAAGAAAAGCTAAGTGACAATCAGCGGCCATACAGGCAGTAGCAAGTGGTAGAACTGGATGACTGGACCTTTTCCTTTCTATTGAGAACAACTTAAAGCTTAAGCATGGGACTTTAATGGATTCAGCCCAAGACCAGACTCCTTTAATGGTTAGGTGGCAGCCATGCATGTTTGGCCCCTCTTTCTCATCTGTCAGACAGGAATATGATTGCTTCTTTCACAGCATTGTTATGAAAATTAAATCAGATAAAGCACATGTAGCGCCTAACTAATGGGTAAATAATCTATGCAAATCAATCCAATTTAATTTCCAATTTTTAAATTAAATTTTTACTTTCAAGAGAAATGATTGACAATTTTCTAAATTGAGGCTTACCACAATCTGTCTTTGGCTATTTCTCATACTTCTGGCTGGTAGGATTCAAGTACGCTCTGGAGTCTGTTCAGAGCCAGAACTCTGATCTGCTACGCAGAATTACAGAATCTCCTTCAAACCAAAGGAGTTATATACTTATTTATTTTTCACTTTTTGTAGAGACTGGGGTCTCTCCCATGTTGTCCAAGCTGGTCTCGAATTCCTGAGCTCAAGTGATCCTCCCACCTCAGCCTGCCAAAGCGCTGGGATTACAAGCGTGAACCACTGTGCCCAGATAGGAGTTCCTTAAAAAGATAAAACTGCACTTCTGAAATATACATCTTTTTATCCACCCAATTTCCTGGCACTATAAATAAAAATGATTACCAGATGGCTGGCTGAATGACTGGAGGAATGGGTGGGAGGATACTTGTGAATGGATAGGAAAAATCCAGTGCATCAACTATTTTGCACAATCAGATCGAAGAAAATCCCAGGAGCCTAGTCACCATAAAAGAAAATGAACTGAAAGCCCATTTTTTGGCATCCATTCATCCAAAATTCTGTGTTGGACTACTTTTTAAAGTTATTAGAAACTGTCAACATATTTTTTAGTCACTGTAACTTAAAATAATTTGACTTTAACTGTATATAATGCCTTAAAAATAGGAAGATAAAAATTCTACATAGAATTTCTTACACTGTGCTACCATATACCACCTTTTCCCACGTAATTCCAATGTTTAAATATCTAAATATATCTATCATACACCCACATCTTGTCTTCCTTCAAACTCCAGGAAATTTCAGTGGGGAACAACATGTTAATGGCATAAGTAATTAGGTTCTAATAGATGTCATATTTTTTACAGGACTGGGAGGAATGGAAGGTGGCACATCAGAATAACAATAGCTCTTGACAAATGGATGCACAGCCATTCCCATAAACAGGAATTTCCCTGCAGGAAAACTTCCTCCCATGGGATCTTCAATTTGATGAAAGCAATTACAGGACAAAGAGGCTGATTTCCCCTGCATCTGCTGAGGTGAAGCCAGTGCTAAGGTTTCACTTATACTGAAGAAATTCTTGGTTTCCTCCAGAACAGAACACCCTGAAATATGAAGCTAATCTCATCAGAGGGACAGGCACCTTACCAAGATGAAAACTCCTTAAGATTTATTTGCCCAGCCTTAAAGCTTAGACAACTTATTAAGAGTTACAACAGTTTTGTCAAAAATGACAGCCTTCAGTGCTTCACAGAAGCCATAAAAAAAAAACAAAGTCCAATACCAATGTGTTTTCGTTAACTGAAAATATCAGTGACAAACAAATACAAAGTTTCATTAGAAATCATCAAGAAAAACCAGGCTTGGGAAGATAAATTCCTTGATGCCCATGTTTTAAAAATGATCCTGTCTGTGGATTAATCTGCAAGTCATTTGGGCCATTGCTCAGCGGAAAAGACAAATGTTTCAGAGTAGAAGGCCACTCTCCTCCGGCCTCAATGAAACCGCAAGCCACCTTCCGGCTACAGACACAGGTGGCCGCCTACCACCTTGCATTCTCAGGAGCAATGCCCACCTGTGCACAATACATGAAAGAACATGTTCACGGAACACCTACTGTATGGCCACCACTATGCTAAAAATTTTTCAGAAGGTTTCTCATTTTGAACTCAGAATAAAGAGTTATACACATTATGACTGTTTACCCATTATAAAAATGTAGGCTCAGAAAACTTAGTACTTGCTCCAGTACACAGAGCCAAGCAGCTAAGCTCCAAGAATTTACACTACACACACACCACGGGGGAAAGAAAGCACTTTCATCTGAGGAATGTGAGCCCTTACAAACTGTGAGGCCCAGAGAAGCATTAAAATGAGACCTCAATCATGCCCTACTCCCTGCTTCAGCTATGTATTCGTCTCTCAAAGCAGCTTCCTGTTGCCACAAGTAGCTATAAATTAATCTAATAATGCCACACTGGACACTATAACCCATACCGTATAGCTTAACTATGTATAGCCATATCACTAATCAATGTTATTTCTGTAAACCAATGAGAATTCCTGACAAACAACTTTGCATCTGCCCACTGTCTCCTTTTTCTGCCTTTAAAAATCCACTGTGGCCTGGCTCCACAGCTCACAACTGTAATTCCAACATTTTGGGAGGCCAAGACAGGAGGATCACTTGAGGCCAGGAGTTTGAGACTGGCCTGGGCAATATAGCAAGATTCTATCTCTACATAAATTTTTAAAAATTAGCCAGGAGTGGCTGCAGATGCTTGGAGTCCCAGCTACTGGAGAGGCTGAAGCAGGAGGATCATTTCAGCCTAGGAGTTTCAGGCTGCAGTGACCTATAATCAGACCGCTGCAATCCAGCCTGTGACAGAGCGAGATCCCATCTCTAAAAATAAAATAAAATGAAATAAATCCACTTGTAACTGCTGCTATACAGAGTGTATATTTGGGGCAACTTGCATTTATGCCCCCAGGTTGCAATCCTCAAACTTGGCCCCAATAAACTCTTTACTTATGTTAATTTTGCTTCAGTTTCCTCCTTTTAGGTCAATCCCACTACTCTATACTGATTCTTCTGCAATAGAACCTACTACAATTCAGGAGGGTCACAGGCCTGCTTCAAGCTTGGAGCTGAGGGGTAGGGTGGGGTTGGCAGGACCAACCAATGCCCTCAAGCCATGGGAGCAGCCCAGTTCAGCAGAACTTCCTCTGAGGATAGAAATGTTCAGTACTGTTCCATACAGTCCCCACCAGCCACATGCAGCTAATGCCACTGAGGAACTATATTTTTTACTTAATTTTTATGAGTTTAAATTTAAACAGCACAATGTGGCTAACAGAGACTGTAATGGACATTGCAGCCTTGGAGTTTAAGTAGAGACAAAAGACATTTTTTCACGTCAATACAGGACAGGAAATACAAAGTGGTAAATACTCTAAGAGACACACAGATGGAGCCACTTTCCTTAAATGTTCAAGGAAAAGACATTACCTATAGCTGTAGAAAATCAAAGATGATGCAACCCCACCAGCATAGGTGATAGAACCAGAAGTGTTTTCCAAGCAGCAAGAGCCGCAGAAGCAAAGGCAAGGAGACTGTAAGCCCCAAGGAGCAGGCCCATAAGACGGTAATGAGCAGAACATGGCAATACAATGGATAAGAGACAAACTAGACAAACTAGGAAAATCCAATGACTCCCAAGGTGCCTGCTGTATCCACTCCCCATTTATCCTAAAGTTGAAGAATGGGAAAGCAAAAGGAAAATGGTTGGTGCAAAAGTAATCGCAGTTTTTGCATTGCTGAAATTTTCTGTTTGATATTGGAATACATTTTTAAACAAATGTGGTTATGTTATACATCATTTTAATGCACATTTCTCGCTTTATGTTGTCATGCTAATGACTTACTACTTGCTGTTTATTATGGAAATGATGTTAGACAGAAAGCAAATTTGAGCAATTTTCTTATTCAAGTTCAAAATGGGTCGTTAAGCAGCAGAGACAACTCACAACATCAACAACGCATTTGTCCCAGGAACTGCTAATGAACGTACAGTGTAGTGGTGGTTCAAGAAGTTTTGTAAGAGAGACGAGAGCCTTGAAGATGAGGAGCATAGTGGCTGGCCATCAGAAGTTGACAACAACCAACTGAAAGCAATCATCAAAGCTGATCCTCTTACAACTACATGAGAAGTTGTCAAAGAACTCAACGTCGACCACTTTACTGTGGTTTGGCATTTGAAACAAATTGGAAAGGTGAAAAAGCTCAGTAAATGGATGCCTCATGAGGTGAGCGAAAATTAGAAAAAAGAAAAAACTGTCATTTTTGAGTGCCATCTTCTCTTATTCTATGCAACAACAACGAACCACTTCTCGATCAGATTGTGATGTGCGACGAGAAAAGTGGATTTTTACATGACAATCAGCAATGACCAGCTCAGTGGCTAGACCAAGAAGAAGCTCCAAAGCACTTCCCAAAGCCAAACTTGCACCAAAAAAAAATCATGGTCACTGTCTGGCGGTGTGCTGCCAGTCTGATCCATTACAGCTTTCTGAATACTGGCAAAACCATTACATCTGAGTATGCTCAGCAAATCAATGAGCTACACCGAAAACTGCAACACCTGCAGCCGGCATTGGCCAACAGAAAGGGCCCAATTCTTATCCACAATAACACCTGACTGCATGTCACACAACCAATGCTTCAAAAGTTGAATGAACTGGCCGGGTGCAGTGGCTCACGCCTGTAATCCCAGCACTTTGGGAGGCCGAGGCGGGTGGATCTCGAGGTCAGGAGATCGAGACCATCCTGGCTAACACGGTGAAACCCCGTCTCTACTAAAAATACAAAAAAAAAAAAAAAATAGCTGGGTGTGGTGGCGGGCGCCTATATTCCCACCTACTCGGGAGGCTGAGGCAGGAGAATGGCATGAACCTGGGCAGGGGAGCTTGCAGTAAGCCAAGATCGCATCACTGCACTCCAGCCTGGGCAACAGAGCGAGACTCCATCTCAAAAAAAAAAAAAAGTTGAATGAACTGGGCTATGAAATTTTGTCTCATCCAACATATTCACCTGACCTCTCGCCAACTGGCCTCCACTTCTTCAAGTATCTAAACAACTTTCTGCAGGGAAAACGCTTCCACAACCAGCAGAATACAGAAAAGGCTTTCCAAGAGTTCGCTGAATCCCGAAGCATGGATTTTTATGCTACAGGAATAAACAAACTTATTTCTCGTTGGCAAAAATGTGTTGATTGCAATGGTTCCTATTTTGATTAATAAAGATGTATTTGAGCCTAGTTATAATAATTTAAAAATCATGGTCCAAAACTGCAATCACTTTTGCACCAACCTAATATAATCAAAAGAAAGGCAGCCTTATCAATACAAAGGAATGAATAATAAAACTCTATGTCTATGGAAAAAGATCACTCTAAGGGCAAAACATATTGATAAAGCATCTTTGAGAAGCGTGCATTAAAGATGGCAGAGTGAAATCCAAAATATTTAATGAATGTTATATTCATTAATCAAAGGGAAAGCTACAGTACCCTGAACTGGCCACACAAAGACAACACTGGGATATGCCAATGAACAGCCAACAGCCACAGCCTGGGGAGAAGGAGCAGAGCCTATCAGAATCCAGGTTTTGGTTTTCAGTGTGTCTCATTGCCCCTATGCTGAGAATGCCAGATCCTCATCGTGACTTGGGCCCACATTGGTCCAAAGGTACAGAAGACAGGGCTAGTACAGGAAACTGCCATAGACAGGCCAGGAGACCAGGGGCTGGCACAGGCCCCAGCACTGAACACACAACATTCCCCAGGACCACTAGCACTAGGCAGTGGCTACTTACCAGTCAGTCCACAGGTATTTTAACACTTTAGTAGCCAGATGCACACTGGTTGAATACAAGCCCTGGAGTCTGTCTAATCTATGGGAACAAACTACACCTTATTACATGGAGCAGAGGAAAAACAAACAGGTAGACGGAAGATTACATACGGGTTTCAAATTCACTGGCAACATTTAAAGATAAAAAAAGTTTCCGTTTAAAAATTCCAGAGTTGGCCGGGCATTGTGGCTCATGCCTGTAATCCCAGCACTTTGGGAGGCCGAGGCAGGTGGATCACGGGGTCAGGAGTTCAAGACCAGCCCAGCCAACATGGTGAAACCCCGTCACCACTAAAAACACAAAAAATTAAATGGGCGTGGTGGCGGGCACCTGTAATACCAGCTACTTGGGAGGCGGAGGTTGCAGTGGGCCAAGACTGTGCCACTGCACTCCAGCCTGGATGACAGAGTGTGACTCTGTCTCCAAAAAAATAAAAAATAAAATAAAATAAAATTCCAGAGTTGGGGCTGGGCGTGGTGGCTCACGCCTATAATCCCAGCACTTTGGGAGGCCAAGGCAGGTGGATCACCCAAGATCAGGAGTTCGAGACCAGCCTGGCAAACATGTAAAACCCCATCTCTACTAAAAATATAAAAATTAGCTGGGCACGGTGGCACAAGCCTGTAATCCTGAAGGAAGAGAAAGACCTCTCATATTATTTTATATGGTTTTATACTCAGTACCTGTTTTAAGAAAAAACAACAAGGAAATAAGACCAAAGACAGGCAGCCCAGCGCCAGGCCTGAAACCAGGCCTGGCCCTGCCTGGCCTAAACCCAGTAGTTAAAAATCAACTCATAATTTAGAAAGTGATGTTATTCATAGATTCCAGACATTGTATAGAAGAACATTGTGAAACTCCCTGCCCTGTTCTGTTTTTCTCTGACCACCAGAGCATGCAGCCCCTGTCACGTACCCCTTGCTTGCTCAAATCAATCACGACCCTTTCATGTGAAATCTTTAGTGTTGTGAGCCCTTAAAAGGGACAGAAATTACACATTCGGGGAGCTCGGATTTTAAGGCAGTAGCTTCCCGATGCTCCCAGCTGAATAAAGCCCTTCCTTCTACAACTCGGTGTCTGAGAGGTTTTGTCTGCAGCTAGTCCTGCTACAATCCCAGCTGCTTGGGAGGCTGAGGCAGGAGAATTGCTTGAGCCCAGAAGGCGGAGGTTGCAGTGAGCTGAGATCATGCCACTGCACTCCAGCCTGGGTGACAGAGCAAGACTCCATCTCAAAAAAAATAAAAATAAAAATAAATAAAATAAATTCCAGAGTTTGGCATTTATGAAAACTCAGAAGATCTGCCAAAACTAGACCTATATTCCTACCTGGAGCTAAGCAGTTGTGACCCTTCTTATGCCCAGCCACTTAGTGACTAAGGTCACTTGTCTCTCAGCCCTGAAGTCATGTGAGTGTTGACAAAAAAAAGCCAAACTCTATAAAATATTCAGAGAGATTTATTCTGAATCAAATGTGAGTACCATGACCTGTGACACAGCCTTCGGAGGTCCTGAGAACATATGCCCGAGGTAGTTAGGTTATAGCTTGGTTTTACATATTTTATGGAGACAAAGGGCATCAATCAATACTACATATTTTGGCCAGGGTGGGGTGGGGGGAGGCGGTGCTTTCAGGTCAAAGAAGGATTCAAAGATTTCCTGATTGGCAATTGGTTAAAAGAGTTCAGCTTTACCTGAAGTTGAAGTCAACAGGAAAAAAAAAAAAAATGCTTGACTTTAAGATAAGGGAAGTTGTGGAAGCCAAGGTTCTTGTTAGGTAGATTAGATGAGGCCTCCCAGTAGCAGGCTTCAGAAAGAATAGATGGTAAATGCCTCTTTTAAGACCTTGAAAGGTGCCAGACTATTAGTTAATCTCTATAGGACTGGGAAGGACTGCAAGGGGAAAGATCTAGTTATGTTAATAGACATTCTTTATAGATGAAAAGAGCCATTTCAAAATATGGCAAATTTTTTAGGTATTTTTTTAGGTATATTTAGAGACATATTTTAGGGTAAAATATTTCTATTTCCTTCTTTATCTGTCATGTGATGTTATACTAGAGTCAGGTTGGAATTTGGTACAAAGACTATGTTCTATCAGTCTTAAGATCTCTGTTTTAATGTTTGTTTGTTTGCTTGCTTGCTTTTGAGACAGAGTCTCCCTCTGTTGGCCAGGCTGGAATGCAGTGGCACAATCTCGGCTCACTGCAACTTCTTCTACCTTCCAGGTTCAAGCTATTCTCCTGCCTCAGTCTCCCGAGTAGCTGGGATTACAGGCGCTGCCCGCCACCATGCTCAACTAATTTTTGTATTTTCAGTATAGATGGGGTGTCACTATGTTGGCCAGGCCAGTGTCAAACTCCTGACCTCAAGTGATCTGCCTGCCTCAGCCTCTCAAAGTGTTGAGATTACAGGCAAGAGCCATCATGCCCAGCCAGATCTCTGTTTTAATGTTAATGCTGGTCAGTTGTATCTAAACTCCAAAAGAGAGAAGGTACAATGAGGCATGCCTGGTCCCCACCTCCTTTCATGACCTGAACTAGTTTTTCAGGTTTCTTTGGAATCCCCTCGGCCATAAGGGGGATCCATTCAGTTGGTTGCAGGGCTTAGAATTTTATTTTTGGTTAATGTGTGTGTGTGTGACCCCCACCATGGAGTTTTATCTGTCCATACTATCAAGTGGCACTGAAACTAAGAGAGGAGCTCAAGCTGCAGCAAAAATAAATACCCAGAGGAAGACAGGTAATTTTTTGTCCTAATGAATTTGAAAGCTTCATTCTTTGGAGAATTCACTTTTTCCCTATTATGCCAATGAGGCTACCATGGACTAATTTTAACTGAATTTAGCAATACCCCCTAGAACATTAATGCTAGTAGAACTTTTTCAAGGAGTAGTAAAATTCCATGCCATTTGCTCCCTTCTTTTAATTAACATAGGTAATGGATCTGTAGTCAGTTTCACTTCTTCTGAAACTATAACTGATAAATATTAAATATCAACCCTACCAGAATCCAGATTTGCCTTCCCTCTCCCAAAAATGTTTATCTGTTCAAAGAATTACATGATAGCAATTCTTCGATTTAGTACTCACAGAACTAGTAAGGACTTAATTATAACATTAAACTCTTAAGTAGACATGAAATCGCAATAATATAAACAGATCCCATATTTATTAGATAAGCCAAAATCGAATTTAGAAGCTGAAATGTCACAGATTACAGGTGCCTGCCTGGCATTTGCACTGTGCCCTCATTTGCTTTCAACAGAAATAATGTACCATCATGTTCCTTCTTTTCCCGTAGATCCTCCTCCACACTCCACTGCCCCTGACACACACAGATTTGGGGTGCTTGATCTCTGTCGTCCTTTGTGGTACTCGAAATGAAGATTACTCATTTGTCCTCTGGGCCCATTGTCCTAGTGAGCTCAGAAATGGCTTCAAGATATTTAATGCAAAGCTGATGTGTGCCAGCTTTACTTTTGGATGTAGGTTTGGAATATACTGAGAGTTCTGACCCCTTCATAAGTGTGAAATGTTTAGTGTGAGGAACTTTCATCTCTATGGTAGGTAAGGTAGTGATAGAGGCAGCAGACAGCCAAATCCCCTAGGATTAGGGAAGGGTACCCGGAGAATCTCCAACCTGCCCCACAAGTGTTTACACCAGATGTTTTGTGCAGAAAAGGGAACCTGCCCAGGGGGTTTGCCTAGGCATGCCCACAGTGGACTGGAGGCCCACATGCACTGGGGGAATGGGGTGGAGCCACCAGGAATTTGCGCCTTATGCAGGGGAGGAGCCTGGCCTCTTCAACTCCTGCATGGTGGCTCTGGTATTCAGTTGGTGAGGTGGAAACCTGCTTACAGGGACCCTCTGTTTGCTGAGAGCATTCCTTTTGCTTAATACATTCTGTGCTCTGATTCCTCAAGGATCTAGAACCAGAAATACCATTTGACCCAGCAATCACATTACTGGGCATATTCTCAAAGGATTATAAATCATTCTACTATAAAGACACATGCACACGTATGTTTACTGCAGCACTATTTACAATAGCAAAGACTTGGAGCCAGCCCAAATGCCTATCAATGATAGACTGAATAAAGAAAATGTGGCACATATACACCATGGAATACTATGCAGCCATAAAAAAGAATGAGATCATGTCCTTTGCAGGGACATGGATGAAGCTGGAAGCCATCATTCTCAGCAAACTAACAGGATCAGAAAACCAAACACCACATGTTCTCACTTATAAGTGGGAGCTGAACAATGAGAACACATGGAAACCAAGGAGGAGAACAACACACACCAGGGCCTGTTGGAGGGTGGGGGGCAAGGGAAAAGAGAGCATTAGGACAAATACCTAATGCATGCGGGGCTTAAAACCTAGATGATGGGTTGATAGGTGCAGCAAACCACCATGGCGCATGTACACCTATGTAACAAACCTGCACATTCGGTACATGTATCCCGGAACTTAAAATACAAAATAAGTAAAATAAATAAATTGTACCCTCCTCACCCTTCAATGTGTCTACATGCCTAATTTTTCCTGGTCATGAGACAAAAACCCAGATTTAGCTGAACTAAGGAGCAAAAATCCTGCATCAGTATGTCTAGCCTATATTGTAGTGCAATGATTCCTAAACATGTGAAGCTGGCTGCATAGGGAGCCCTGGAAAAGCTTGCTGGAAAAGAAGCTCCAAATAAACACAGGGATTCTTATTCTGCGGTTCAGTTATGGGGTTCAAGAGTCCATATTGTGAGGCCAGGCACAGTGGCTCACACCTGAAATCTCAGCGTTTTTGGAAGCCAAGGTGGGAGGACCACTTGAGACCAGGAGTTCAAGACCAGCCTGGGCAATAGTGAGACTCCGTTCCTACAACAATTTCAAAAATTAGCCAGGCATGGGGGTGCATACCTGTAGTTCCAGCTACTCATGAGACCAAGGTGGGAGGATCACTTGAGACCAGAAGGCAAAGGCTGCAGTGAGCTATGATCATGTCATTGCACTCCAGCCTGAGCAACAACAGAGCAAGACCCTGTCTCTAAAAAAAGTAATATTTTTAAAAATAAAATATCAAATATTATAATTTATTAAGATCAAATAAAGTAACACAATCCTGATTTTAGCTGGACTCCTGGCTACCCAGAATACAGACTGAATATTCCAGTCTTCCTTGAAGCAATAGGTATTCTCATAACTAAGTTCTGACCAATGAAAATGAAATGGAAGTAGAAGTATCATGTGGCTGCTTAAGACACCACCTTCGAAGCCAGCTCATACTGGCCCTTCCCCTCGCCCTACTGTTCATCACTCACCCCTTCAGGCTAGCTGAGGATGTGATGGCCAGGGCTGGGGAAGGTATGTTGAACCTTCGTTGACACATTAGGAAGACAGAGAAGGCAAAGAAGGAACCTGTGTACTCCTTTCCCTTTAAAGGAAAAATAAATTCTACTTGCTTACACCATTCTTATTTTGTGTTTTCCATCTTGGGCTGGATCAAATCCTAACTAAAGACCTAAGTTTTTATACCAATAATTTCTATCAAGACGTTAGAAAATGTTTTCTTATTGAATTTTCTTGCTCTCCAAAAAGAAAACTTAATTTTTTCTTGCTTCTGCAGATGTACAAATTATTCAAGATGGCAACACATAACAATTTGATCAGCAAAGTCTATGAATAAATTTTTTATCAGTTCTCTAATGTTAGTAGGTTGGAGAAAAGCAAGAACAGAGAGTGATCTCCTTTCCCTTACTTTCCCCATTTATTTCCTCTTGTAACTCAGAATTGATGGTATCAAGTTTTAAGGGTCTGTTATATTATTTCGTGCCATGGTTATCTTTCCCCTCTCCCTTAATCCTAAAAGATACTGATAAGACATGAGTTTCAGAGAATCCACATAGAATCTGTACATAAAGATACATGGTAGGATCAAAGAAAAGCTATTCCAGGAGTCAGAAATCCTGCATGTTTATCCCAGCACTATTGCAGATAACTTAGATGGCCTTGTTATGACAGTCATGTACCTCTTAGAGCCCAGTTTCCTTAGCTGCAAACTAAAGGATTAAATTAGATCTTCAGGTGCCCTCCTAACTCTACTATTCTATGGCCCTAAAACAATACCTCTTAAAATGTCTGAAAGTACTCCAAATTAATACTTGCAATACCAACCAAGCTTATTTCAATTGAGCACGTCTATTTTCAAGGATAAGATACTATTTTATACCATTGCATCCTAAGAATACTTCTCCATTGCTATAGTACTAAACTGATATTGATTATTACCAGTAAGAACAAAACTTGGGGGAAAATTAAGGACCATAAAGTCTTTGAAAGAAATTTACTGGATACTGAATGTTTTAGAACAAGTTTCAAAATCTTAAATTGATAAACAGAGAGCAACAACTTGATGAAGAAGTGCTGTTCTCTTTCAGTGTGCAAACCCTGTAAGATAAAAGTTGTTAAATACAATTTAATTCACTCTGGAGTACAGTTAAATAGATATGATGGATGGCAGGTTAACTTGATCTTTCTCATCGGTTAAATTATGATAGATGAGGGATGTTCACGCTGAATTTCCAGGCAGAGTCTGTGTTTGAACTCCCTGTCTTTATCAAGAGCTTCCAATCAACAACTGTTCTAAATCCATCTCCATCAGATCAATGTGACACTCTGCAATTATGATAAAGGGGAAGGCCAGAAACCTTACAGAATAAGTCCCTCGGTATTGTGTGTGATGTGAAGTGCAATCAACATGTCAGGGAAACAAAACTGTCTCAACAAATCTGCAGTATTTTGGACTTCGAAGTGAGCTTTTTAATCACCCCTCTCCTCAGTGAAGGAAAAATGTTTCTGGATCCATAATTACTTGCCTTTAGGGAAAGAATTTACTATGAGGCACCGGTATAGAAATTTCATACTTCATGTTTCTGAGCAATACAATCACAGATAAATGACTTTTAATTACCTATTCTAAATTTGAATGAAGAGTGATACAGAACAGCTACACTGTGGATAATCCAAGAATAATCATTTGGCCTTTAGGTAACAATACAGGTGTTTGTTGAGTGCTGAGTGTATTCAGTGCATTTATGTTTCTAATTATGTGTGCTTTAAGGTAATATGGACACTTCTCTGTTGCCTCATGAAAACACTAATTCATAACTTGAGGAGGAACCATAGGAACTCTAAAAGTAAAGGAAGACATCCTTAGGGGTAACATAGAAATGACTGGCCATTAAATATTCAAACAGTGTCAGACAACAATTTATGCACCAAATTTCTAAATAAATAAGCATCCAGTACGTAACAGAGAAAAAGTGAACATGACATAGCTCATTTTCAGCATCAATCATCCTATGGTGACACCCTCTAAAGAATCTAGAATTAAAGATTTGTTAATGTTATCATGCATTTTAGTATGTTTAGAGGCCACTTTCATTTACAAGGGTCCATTTTGGCCCTGGTAAAACTGGTTTTATTACTTAAGTGCCAAATGTTAATCATTACAGAACCCAAGGACAGTGTTACAGTGAGGCTCTAGGTGTAACAGATTCAGAGCCAAGGCAGATTTTTTTTCCATAAATATTTGATACTTGAAAGGTATTTCATATAAGCCTGAAAGTACATGTAGAGTATATTATTCAATCATGAATACACTAGAGACAACTTCAACAACACGGAATGTATAAAAGCTTTAATTCATTATTTTATCATTAAGATAAAAATGAGACCAAGATTTAAATTTATGTTGGCTTTAGATGGTTCTATATGATTAGTTTTTTTAATCCTTCAAGTTAAAAGTATCCTAAAAAATAGAAGTAACTGAGGATAATAACTGAAGTAATAAATTCAACTGTGTGCTTTGAAATGATAAGGACAAAATACCTACCAGTGGCTCCAGAACTGACAATATGGCAAGTAAAACTAAGAGCCCCAAGGCCATTTTTAATTGCTTTACTTAAATGAATGTTACCATTTCCATTTGACATCAACTCTACCTTGACTATATTCTTCTAAGTCTTTTGTACTGTTTTTTTTTCAGCCTTACTATAAAATAAATGCTATTTTAAATACAATGGAAGTTCTGTCTGTAGCAGAAAATTAAAAGAGCCAGGAAGAGATAATATAACACTCAAAGACCAGCCTAAGGCATGATTGTATAATCTATCTTGAGAAGATCATCTATTTCACTACCCAGAGGGGATTCCACAAGCCCTGAATCAGGGTCACACAACACCTGTGCCAAATCCTTGGGGAAAATAAAGTTAAGCCATAAGTGAGGACATTTATTACCTTGATGTACAACAAAGGCCAAGCCATTCCATTCAGGAACACCTCCCATAAAAAGTTGGAGGGGGCCAGTGTGGGCTCACATCTATAATCCCAGCATTTTGAGAGGCTGAGGCAGGAGGACATTTGAGCCCACGAGTTTGAGACCAGCCTGGGTAACAAAGCTAGATCCTGTCTCTACAAAAAATTTAAAAATTAGCCCAGTGTGGTGGTGCACAACTGTGGACCCAGCTACTCAGGAGGCTGAGGCAGGAGGATTGCTTGAGGCCAGGAATTCAAGACTGCAGTGGGCCTGTACTCTAGCCTTGACAATAGAGAGAAACTGCATCTCAAAAAAAAAAAAAAAGGTTGGAGGAAAATTAATTTTCAAAAAAAAGTAATAGCTAGAATCTTGATGATCCTTCATTTTAATTATAAAACTACATTTACATTGAAGTAGAGTTTACAAATAGTCTAGGACACAGATTAATTATTTCTGTTCCTATCAATTATAATAGAGAAATGCTGTTGATAGAGGCAGGAGGCAGACAAATGCCTAGGCAGATAGGGAAGGGTCCCTGGTGAAACCTCACCTTCAAGCCTAAAACAGCCTGAAGGCTGAAGACCGGACTGCTGGTCTCAGATGAAACCCAAGACCCAAAGGGAGAACATCTGCCCCAGTTTGCCTGCCCTTTCCTAATTGATTCTTTCTGAATAATGCCTTTTAACCAATGGAATGTTGTCTTTTCCAATACCACCTATGGCTTGCCTGGGCATGCCCACATGTGCCCTGAGGGAACTGGGCGGAGCCACCAGGAATTTGCGCCTTATGCAGGGGAGGAGCGTAGCCTCTTCAGCTCCTGTATGGTGGCCCTGGTATTCAATTTGTGAGGTGGAAACCTTCTTGCAGGACCCTTTTCTTTGCTGAGAGCTTTCCTTTAGAGGTTAATAAATTCCACCCTCCTCACCCTTCAATGTGTCCATGTGCTTAATTCTTCCTGGTCATGAGATAAGAACCCAGATTTAGCTGAACTAAGGAGTCAAAATCCCGCATCACTGCTATTTTGGATTTTAAATCATTATACAAAACCAGAATTAAATATACTGAAATACTGTTAAGTATGAATCAGAAGTCACATTATTAAATAACAAATATCTGAACCTTACTTGTAATTTCCTATTACAGCACAAAAATAAGTAAAACTTGAAGAACTTGGGGAAGCCTTCAAAGAATAGGCCAGAGACCAGAGACAAGAAGATTTGGGTCCCAATCCCAAATTTGTAATTCATACTTACTGATTCTGTGACCTTGAGCAAATTACCTTAAACTGTGATGCCCTTGATTTTAGTGCCTGTAACAGAAATGATTATAAAACCACAGTTCTATTTTGGGGATTACATGAGATAACATTTGTAAAGCACCTGGCCTAGTGCCTGGCACACAGGAGATGATCCCAAGTAATAGATGTTTTTCAAACACTTAACATAATTCTTTGGGATTAAATTTCTCACATTTGGACTTGCTGCAAAATTGCACACGTTTAATACAGCACACAGGAAAACCTATTTATCCATTCTCAAGTTATTCCAGAAATAAAAGCCAAACACATATTCACTTTCCCACATCCAAATTTGGGAGAAATGATAATTTGGCTGTTTATTTCAACTTTTATGTCTGCAAAACAGCTTTCCAACATAAATCCAAATTTGACATGCCATTGGCTTGCCACAAAAAAATCAGTTACTTGGCTGTCTCTCAAAAGATTTTACTAAATACAGCTGTGAAACTTAATGACAAAAAAAAGTGGGAATGCACAACTAAGCAAAAATTTATCTGAGTATATACACTTAAAATCATTAATGATTAGTACTACAGACATATTTTCCTTGTAAGCCAAAATAATTCAATGAAGAAATAAAGCAGCCTTTCAAGGTTAAAGGCATCTGCTTGATGAGAAAATAAACTGAAAATATAATGCATCTGTACACAAAAAACTGACCTTTTCTCCTAAGGATCTTGGCAGAGGTGATCCTTAGATCACAAAATTAGAGGTGAAAGAAGCTGGTCTCATGGGTTACTCAGTCGTGGACCCCCCATTCAAGAGCCCCTTCTTACAATATCCCTGTTAGTCACCCAGCCTCTACTTAAATAATGTTGGTGACAGGGAAGTCATTACTTTTCAAGTCACCCATTCCATTATTTCACAGCTCTAATTGACAGGAAGAACTTCATTAAAAATAAAACCACCAAGAAACTTCAAAGAACAACAAAACTATCGAAGTTTGTCTTACCACTGAATTATATAAAATTAGTTAACTAAAAAGCCCAGGTCTTTTTCTATGAACTGCTGTCAAGGCTGATATCCTCTATTTTTCACTTACGCACTTTCTCTGACTTTGATCTATTATTCCATGGAATATAACAATAGTTCACTGATTTGCAAAATAATAACAGAGTTGCATTAAAAAGTCATGAAATCTTAAGTTGAATAAATAGAAAAGCAGTATCAAGTTCAAAGGAACTGATACCCTCAATGTACCCAAAATAGGGAAGTCTCATTAGAGTCCAATTTGGAACACCATTCTGCAATAAGGCACAATGGTACATCAACAGACTTCCAAAGAATGGTCATTCTCACTCTTGAGAGATTGAGAGACGGCAAAATATGAGACTCAACTGAGGAACTAAGCATATTTAGTTTGGTTAGTAGTTGAGAAGGGAGGTAAAGATACACCACTCATTTATTCATAAACCTCTACTGAAGACCTTCTGGGTACCAGAAGTGTGCAAGTAAAAGATTAGTAATCCTTCTATGAGAGCTTAAAAAATTAAATATAAAATGATATTATTAACAACGCACAGGATAGGAGAATGTATTTGTAAATCATATTATCTGATAAGCGACTTTTAACCAGAATCTATAAAGAAATCTTAAAACTCAACAAGAAATGACCCAATTAAAAATGAGCAAAGGATCTGAAAAGATCTGAAAACGTTTTTGAAAGAAGATATGTAAATGACCACCATGAACAAAAAAAGATGCTCATCATTAGTCGTTAGAGAAATGTAACTCAAATCCACAAGTACCACAGAAGCAGATTATTTCCCTGACCCCTTCACAGGCGGGAAATGGAGTGCACTCGTGCTGGTGCTGGCTGGGGCGAATTCTACTCACTGACTGCTCCAACCCTCACAGGACAGGGAGTGCATGTGAACAGGTGCAGGAGCTGGGGCGAGCGCTTTTGGGGAGGAGCAAGAGCGAACTCTGTACCGGCCCTGCAGCAGGGTTTAGGGTACAGTGCCCGTGATCCGAAGCCCCAGACGAAGTGCAACAGTGCCCTTTTAGCTTTGCTGTCTGTGGATGGCTTAAGTGTTAACAGCTCAGTGGACGGTCAGTGTGACAACCGTTTGCACCCACACTTGTGGCACCCAAGTTCTTCTCTGGCGTCCAGAAGGAATGAGGTCACACGAACGAACTGAAGACGGTAAATGCGAGGGATTTTATTCCTGGTGAAAGTGGCTCTCAGCGCGAACGGGAGATGAAAAAGGGACAGGGCAGGAAGGTAATGTTCCCTTGGAGTCCAGCCGTCCTGGCCAGAATCCTCTCCAAAGCAACATCATCAAACTGTCCCTCCGAGGTTAAGCTGCTTCTTTCCGATATCCAACCATAGTCTCCGATGTCCAGCTGCTTCTCCCCTCTGCTGGCAGAGCTCTGGGGTTTTTATAGGCACGGGATGGGGGTTGGGGGCAGGGCCATGGGTGGTTTTGGAAAAGGCAACATTGGAGCAGAAAACAGGAGCGTAAGTTCTCACTTTGGGCTGCAGTTCCAGGCTCTTTGGCTTGAGGATAGGGACTTCACCAGGGACCCGTCCTTTTCTGCCCAGAATTTCCCTGCCTCCTGTCCCTATCACCACCTCATACCCATTGGGGTGGCTAGAACAAAAAATATGGACAATAACAAGCACTGGCAAAAATATGGAGAACTGGGAATGCTCATCTGTTAAGTCAGTGAACTGTACAATGTGTGGATTATATCTCAAAAAAGTTGCCTTACAAAAGGACCCCCCAAAAATGATACTCTGTACAATTTCAGTAGGGAGACCCAAACATCAACGCTTAGAAGAATGAGAAAATGAGATTTAGGGACAGGATAAATATGACAGTCCATCATTTAGATGTCCATCATTTAGATGTGGTGAATAACCAGAATGAACTGTGTCACTACTGAAGACCCTTTGTCTCTGCCAGTTCAGGAGGAAGTTGAATAAGTTTCTGAACTAGCTGCCATAGATGGAATGCAAATAAACCATTTGCATCTGTTGAGTCCTAGGGTCAAATACAATTAGAAAATACTACCCGTCTATGTAACTGGTATATGTATAAAGACAAAGAGCCTGAACATTGTAATACAACACTTATTTTTCAATAAAGGGAACAGCACTACTGTAAGAGTAATTAGTTTAAAACTAAAATTATGAGTCAGAGTCCCACTGCCCTACACATTTTAAAGTTTATTTTGAATATATGAATATATGAGGAACAGCCACCAAATCTTTAATACTACTTTCTTAATCTCTGCTAATCGCTCTGCTACAGCCTTCCTGCTAAATGTATTCCAGTGTATGTCCTCTGACCACTGGGAATTGTATCCATCTTATGTACCCATATTGGGGTTAAAACAATAATAACAGGTTCACAGCTAGATTCTGAAAAAATCTTTTCAGGCAAGGTCAAGTAATCGATCTTACAGAAAACCAATGTTGTAGGGATAATGCCGGGTACCAGCAACCTACAGGTGTGCTAATGGTTTAAATGAATCCACCTTCTTTTTGAGACAGTTACTACTTGTCAAGAGCCAGATTTTCTTGTAGGTTTGGTCTAGGTTAAATCAGGTTTTACTAGGTCCATGTTGCTGTAAATTTTTTATTTTTAAATGAGAAGTGAGGAAAAAATGGTTAAAGTCACACTTTTTCAACAACAGAAACGATCATGATTGTCTTTGTGTAACAGATGAAAAAGAAAACATATAAGAAGAAAGAAGCTTTATAAATATCACATCAGTGTATACAAGAATTTTGAGAAAAAATTAGAAAAGTGTTACTACTTTCCATTCAACAAATGTACTAAGTGACAACTATATGCAAGACACAACACCTGACCCTTGAGAATCACACTTTTTCTCCTCCAGGAGTTTACACCTCACATTAAAAAAAAAAAGGAAATTACTAGAAAGTACATAGAAGATATGTGAGTTAAGTTTCCAGAAATGGTAAATCATTAGGAATTCAGAGCAGGTCACTTTTAGAGGGTGTTGGGAGCAGGGCCTGGAGGCACAGAACACTAATTTCAATTTCAATCACTGAAAGATATTTGTAAGGAAGCTTCAGAAGCAGAACTTGTAACAAGGAAAAGAGTGCAAGTTGCTTATTAGGGAAATGCAGGGAGTATAGGAAGGCGAGGAGGTAACACAGGAGGAAAAGGCAGACAAAAAGGGTGCTCTCCTAGCCCGCGCCCCTAGGGGACAGGGTCTCAGAATCCCGAAGGGAAATGCTGGAAGTGGCACAAGGAACATGCCTCAAAATCATGCCTCCTGAGGAATAACAGCAACAGGAGAGCCACTGGTTGAGAGCTTCTCCCAGAGAATGTGAATTCCAGCCTACGAGCTGGTGGGCAGAGGAAACTTACACGGTTCTAGCATGAAAATTCACCCTGGAACATGGAAAGATGCAGAGCACAGAGGGCAGGGGTGGGCACTGACAGTCAGTGGAGGTCTCATTCTTAGACACTGCCAAATCTCTCTCCATGGAGTGGGACCCTCAGGCACTCACACCAGCCAGGTACTTAAGGGCTCTTTTTGCCCTTGTCTTTACCAAGAGAATTCATCAAGATTTTAAATGTTTTCTGATCTATTAGGTTAATGGTATCTACTGACTCCATGTTAGAAAAAGCTTGCTTGCTTGAATGTAATTATTATTTTGCATGAGTTTGTAGATTATTCATCTAATACAGCCTCAGGAAAACAGGATGTTCAAGAAAGATAAAAGAAAATACCAGCAGCTCTGGGAATGGGCTGACCAGCCTGATAAGAATAGCCTGTAGGAGGCCACAAGACTTTCACCAAGAAAAAGCAATGATTAACAGCCACCTGATACTATGCATGTTCACAAGAATGCTTTGATCATCATTTCCCCTATTTCCCTTAAAAACTCCTGATCTAGATTCACAACTTACAAAGGCGGTCTTCAAATGCTAGTTCACTGACTTCCTGGAGTTGCTGGCTTCTTGGAAAAAAAAAAAACTAACTTTCCATTCACCAAAACTTGTCTCTTGAGTTTTTGGTTTTCAAGTGGCTCAGACCTGAGTTTAGTTACATAGTGCCATTCTAATTTGCATTTCTCCTATTATAAGTGAACTTGAACACCTTCTCATAGGTCTAAAAGCCATCTGCATACCGATTTACATGAACTCTCTGTCCCTGTTTTATCCCTTTGTCTCTTAAGTTTCTCCTGTGTTCTGTGATTTTTAAGAATCCTTTAATATTAGGTAGATTATCCCTTTATATATGATGGGTTGTAAACATTTATTCCCAGTTTATGATTTGTCTTTTGGTTTTGCTTATGGTAGTTTTCTTCATGCAACTTTTTCTTTAAAGTTTTTATGTTGCCACTGGCAAACCTGTCAATCTTTTCTTTTATTTCATCTTGGTTTTGAGTTACAGAAAGGCTTTCTTTATATCCAATTTATAAGTGAATTTACCCACATTTTATTTTAGTATTTATTAGTATTTATCTGGCTTCACTTTTTTTCTTGATTTTTCTTTTCTTTTTTTCTACAATTAGATGTCTGACCCATCTGGAGTTTATGATGGTGTACGGTGTACAGTATGTGTCCTACTTCATATTTACCAAATGATTATCTAGGTGTTCCAACACAACTTATTTGAAAGTCTATCTTTTCAAATAAAAAGAAATGGGCCATCAAGCCACCAAAAAACACAGAGGAACCTTAAATGCTTATTGCTCAGTGAAAGAAGCCAATCTGAAAAGACTATACACTGTATGATTCCAACAATATGACATTCTGGAAAAGCCAAAACTATGGAGACAGAAAGCAGATTAGTGGTTGCCAGGGATTAGTGGGACAAAAGGGTGAATAAGCAGAGCACAGAAGATTTTTAGAGCAGTAAAACTTGTTTTATGTATGATACTGTAATGCTAGACACATGTCCTTACATACTTGGCAAACCCCATAGCATATACAATACAAACAGTGAATCCTAATGTAAACTATGGACCTTCATGAACAGTAATCTCTCAATATTGCCTATGCAATTACAACAAATACACTACACAAATTCAAGATTTTAAGAACAAAGGAAAACTGGTGGGGAGAAGGAATATATAGGAACTCTATACACTTCATTCAATTATTTCTGTAAACTTGAAACTTCTTAAAAAATAAAATCAAACTAAAACAATGTAGTACTGGCATAAACACAGACAGAGTAATGAAACAGAATAGAGAGCCCAGAAGTAAACCCTGGCATATATGATTGAGTAATTTCTGACAAGTGTGTCAAAAACATTCAGTGGTAAAAGAACAGTCTTTTCAACAAACGGTACTGAATAAACTGGATATCCACGTGCAAAAATAATGAATTTTCACTCTTGCCTTATATCATAATCAAAAATTAACTCAAAATGTATCAAAGACCCAAATGAAAGAGGTGAAACTGTATCACTCATCATGACATTAGATTTGGCATTGATTTCTTGGCTATGACACTAAAATCACTGGTAACAACAATAAAAATAGATAAAATGGATTACATCAAAATATAAAACTTCTTTGTATCAAAGGTCACAATCAACAAAGTGAAAAGGCAACCCATAGAATGAGAGAAAATACTTACAAATCATGTATCTAATAAAGAGTTAATATACAGAACATATGAAGAAGTCCTAAAAATCAACAATAACAAAAAATCCAATTATAAAATAGCCAAAGGACTTGAATAGACATTCCTCCAAAGAAGGTATACAAATGGCCAAAAAGGATATAAAAAGATGCCAAACATCATTAATCATTAGGGAAACGCAAATCAAAACCCAATCAGATATCACCTCATGCCCACTGGAATAGCTAATATCAAAAAAAAAAGAAAATAATAAGTGTTGATGATGATGTGGAGAAACCGGAACCCTTTCACACTATTGGTGAGAATGTAAAATATTATAGTCTCTGTGGTAAAGAGTATGGAAGTCCCTCAAAAAGTTTAAAATAGAATTACCCTATGATCCTGCATTCCATTTGAGTATATATCAAAAAGAATTCAAAGCATGGTCCTGAGAAATCTGTATACCCATGTTCATTGCAGAATCATTCATCACAGCCAAAAAGTAGAAGCAACCCAAGAGTCTACTGATAAATAAATGGACAGACAAAATGTGGTACATACACATACAATGGAACATTATTCATCCTTACAAAGGAAGGAAATTCTGACATGCCACATGCATGAACCTTAAGGACATTACCCTAAGTGAAATAAGCCAGTCACAAAAAGATAAATATTGTATGATTCTCCTTATATGGGATACCTAGAGTAGTCAAAATGAGAGGCACAAAGTAGAATTATAGTTTCCAGTGGCTGGGGGATGGGGAGGTGCTGTGAGTTAGTTAATGGGTACAGAATCAGGTTAGCAAGGTGAAAAGAGTTCTGGAGAATGGTTGCACAACAATGACAAAACACTAGTGAACTGTATACCTTAAAAAATAGTTCAGATGGCAAATTTTATGTAGTATGGATTTTACCACAATCAAACATAGTCTATTAATTTTAAGTCTATCATTTCCCACTGATTTGAGAAGCCACTTTTATTACAGTGAATTTCCATGTGTTCTTGGGTCTATGTCCTGATTTTTTTTCTCTGATGACCAATTCGTATGCCAGCACCCACTATTTCATTACAGAGGCTCTAGAGTGTGGATATTGGAAAAAGCAAATTCCCTATTACTCTTCTACTGTCAGGTCTTCCTATTTTTGTACGTTTATTTTATATGTGGATATTAGAATCAAATAATCAAGCTCAAAGTAAAACTTTGTCACTTTTATTAGTATTGAATTAAATTTATTAATTTGAAGATAGCTGATATCTTTATGATGATGAGTTGTCCTATCAAAGAACAAATTATAACTATCCATTTGTTCAAGTCTACTTGTGGGCCCTCCAGGAGAAGTTTAAGGGTTTCCTTAATTTTTTAAGAGACGGAGTCTTGCTATCTCACCCAGGTAGACTCAAACTCTTGAGATCAAGAGATCCTCCTACCTCAGTCTAACGAGTAGTTTGGGACTACAGATACACACCACTACACCTGGCTTTTGACTTTTGTATGTTAATTTTATATTCTGCTACCTTATTTGAATTATTTTACTGTGTTTGTTTTCTCATTGATTGTTTGGATTTTCTAGTATCATCTGTAAAGAGGTAGTTTCACCTTCTTATGTGTAATTCTTAAGCCTCTATTTTTCCTTGTTTGATTTCATTGGCTATTATCTCCAATGTAATATTAAACAGCAATGAACACAGTGGGATCCTTGCCTTGTTTGGAAACTTAATAGGAATGCCTCTCTTATTTAACCACTAAGTATTATGCTGACCTTATCTGTAGTCTAAATGTTTTATCTACACCTAATGAATTGTTTAACAATTACTATTTTATTAAGTGTGTTTTTAATTTTTATTTTTTTTGTATTCTAAATTTAATAGCTTTTTGGGAACAGGTGGTGTTTAGTTACATGAGTAAGTTCTTCAGTGGTGATTTCTGAGATTTTGGTGCACTTGTCACCTGAGCAGTGTACACTGTACCCAATATGTCATCTTTTATCCCCCACACCCTCCCACCCATCCCTCCACGTCCCCAAAGTCCATTATATCACTCTCATGCCTTTGCATCCTGATAGCTCCTACTTACAAGTTAGAACATACAGTATTTGATTTTCCATTCCTGAGTTACTTCACTTAGAATAATGGCTGCCAACTCCAAATTGCTGCAAAGGCCATTATTTCATTCCATTTTATGGCTGAGTTGTATTCCCAGTGTATACATAGCACATTTTCTTTATCCACTCATTGGTTGATGGGCATTTATATTGGTTCTCTATTTTTACAGTCGCAAATTATGCTGCTATAAACATGCATGTGCAAGTGTCTTTTCATATAATGACTTCTTTTCCATTAGGTAAATACCCAGTAGTGGGATTGCCGGATCAAATGGTAGTTCTACTTTTAGTTCTTTAGAGAATCTCCATACTATTTTCCATAGTGGTTGTACTAGTTTACATTCCCACAAGCAACATAAAAGAATTCCCTTTTCATCACAACCATACCAACATCTATTATTTTTTAATTTTTTAAATTATGGCCATTCTTATACCTCATTATGGTTTTAATTTGCATTTCTCTGATAAGTAGTAAGGTTGAGCATTTTTTCATATGTTTGTTCATTGTTTGTATATCTTCTTTTAAGAATCATCTATTCTTGTCATTTGCCCAGTTTTTCATGGAATTATTTCTTTCTGGCTGATTTGTTGGAGTTCCTTGTAGATTCTGGATATTAGTCCTTTGTCAGATGCACAGTTTGCAAATATTTTCTCCCATTCTGTGGGTTGTCTGTTTACTCTGCTGATTATTTCTCTTGCTGTGCCGAAGCTTTTTAGTTTAATTAGGTCCCATTTGTTTATTTTTGTTTTTGTTGCATTTGCTTTTGAGTTGTTAGTCACAAATTCTTGGCTGAAGCCAATGTCTAGAAGAGTTTTTCTATTGTTATTTTCCAGAATGCTTATCGTTTCAGGTCTTAGATTTAAGTCTTTGATACATGTTGAGTTGATTTTTAAATAAGGTGAAAGATGAGGATCCACTTTCATTCTTCTACATGTGGCTTACTAGTTATCCCAGCACCATTTATTGAATAGGGTGTCCTTCCCCCACTTTATGTATTTATATGCTTTGTCAAAGCTCAGTTGGCTGTATTTGGCTTTATTTCTGAGTTCTCTATTATGTTTCATTGTTCTATGTGTCTATTTTTATACCAGTACCATGCCATTTTGGTAACTAGAGACTTGTAGTATAATTTGAAGCATGGTAATGTGATGCCTCCAGATTTGTTCTTTTTGCTTAGTATTGCTTGGGCTATGCAGGCTTTTTTTTGGTTCCATATGAATTTAAATTTTTTTTTCTAACTTCTGTGAAGAATGATGATGGTATTGAAGCAGGATATTTCCCTGACCCCTTCACGAGATTCTCAACAGGGGTGCCTTGTTTACTTAGCCCACCACTCTCAACTCCTCAAGGGAGGGAGCACAAGCAAACAGGTGCGGGAACTGGAGTCAACAAGCACTGGAAAGGGCTAGCCACTTCAGTGACAGCGGGATCAAACTCCACTCACTCAAGACTTGCTGTGTTCCACTTCTTGCAGGAGGGAGCACACAGGTGAGTGGGTGCTGGAACCAGCTAGACGCTTTAGCACAGGCAGGGGCAAACTCCATGAAGCCCCACAGCAGCATCCAGGCAGGATTGCCTGCAACTCCTGAAGCCCCAGAGGCTTCAGTGCTCTTTTAACGCTGCTGTCCACAGATGGCTTAAGTGTTAACAGCTCAGTGGGCCCTTTGCCTTTTCGCGTGAGGCAGCTGCCCTCTGCCAGTGAAGGCAATGAACTAGTGTGACAGCCTTTTGTATCTACACTAATGGATCCTGAGCTTTTGTCCAGTGTCCAAGAAAAATGAGATCACATGAATGAACTGAAGCATGGTAACTGTGGGGGATTTTACTGCTGATGAAAGTGGCTCTCCACAGGAAGGGGAGACAAAAAGGGGATGGGGCAGGTAGGTAATCTTTCCCTGAAGTCCAGCCGTCTCTGATCTGATTCTTCTTCGAAGTTACACCATCAAGCTGTCCCTCTGAAGTCAAGCTGCTTCTCTCCAACATCCAGCCATAGTCCCATCTACCAGCTGAGTCTGGGGTTTTTACGGGCAGAGGATGGGGTGGGGTGGGGCCATGGGTGTTTTAGGAAAAGGCAACATTCAAGCAGGAAAATAGGGATGTAAGTCCTCACAGTTTCAGGCTTTTCAATTTGAGAGTGGGGTTTCACCAGAAACCCCATCCCTTTTCTGCCTAGAATTTCTTTGCTCCCATCCCTATCCAGTCTATCACTGATGGGCATTTGGGTTGGTTCCAAGTCTTTGCTATTGTGAACAGTGCTGCAATAAACATATGTGTGCATGTGTCTTTATAGTAGAATGATTTATAATCCTTTGGGTATATACCCAGTAATGGGATTGCTGGGTCAAATGGTTTTCTAGTTTCTAGGAATTGCCACACTGTCTTCCACAATGGTTGAACTAATTTACACTCCACCAACAGTGTAAAAGCATTCCTATTTCTCCACATTCTCTCCAGCATCTGTTATTTCCTGACTTTTTAATGATTGCCATTCTAACTGGTATGAGATGGTATCTCATTGTGGTTTTGATTTGCATTTCTCTAATGACCACTGATGATGAGCTTTTTTCATGTTTATTGGTTGCATCAATATCTTCTATTGAGAAGTGTCTGTTCAAATCTTTTTCCCACTTTTTGATGGGGCTGTTTTGTTCTTATAAATTTGTTTAAGTACTTTGCAGATTCTAGATATTAGCCCTTTGTCAGATGGATAGATTGCAAAAATCTTCTCCCATTCTGGAGGTTGCATGTTCACTCTGATAG
Organism: Pan paniscus; assembly: GCF_029289425.2. Lineage (NCBI taxonomy): Eukaryota > Metazoa > Chordata > Mammalia > Primates > Hominidae > Pan > Pan paniscus. The sequence continues at coordinate 30,724,261 of NC_073266.2, forward strand.
TTTCTTTTGTTGTGCAGAAGCTCTTTAGTTTAATTAGATCCCATTTGTCAATGTTGGCTTTTGTTGCCATTGCTTTTGGTGTTTTACTCATGAAGTCTCTGCCCATGACTCTGTCCTGAATGGTACTGCCTAGGTTTTCCTCTAGGGTTTTTATGGTTTTAGGTCTTAGGTTTAAGTCTTTAATCCATCTTGAGTTAATTTTTGTAAAAGGTTTTCTACATATGGCTAGCCAGTTTTCCCAACACCATTTATTAAATAGGGAATCTTTTCCCCATTGCTTCTTTTTCTTGGGTTTGTCAAAGTCCAGATGGTTGCAGATGTGTGGAGTGATTTCTGAGGCCTCTGTTCTGTTCCATTGGTCTATATATGTGTTTTGGTACCATGCTGTTTTGGTTGCTGTAGACTTGTAGTATAGTTTGAAGTCAGGTAGCGTGATCACTCCAGCTTTGTTCTTTTTGCTTAAGATTGTCTTGACTATACGGACTATTTTTGGTTCCATGTGAAATGTAAAGTAGTTTTTTCTAATTCTCTGAAGAAAGTCAATAGTAGCTTGATGGGGATAGCAGTGAATCTATAAATTACTTTGGGCAGTATGGCCATTTTCATGATATTGGTTCTTCTTCTTATCCATGAACATGGAATGTTTTTCCATTTGTTTGTCTTCTCTCATTTCCTTGAGCAGTGGTTTGTAGTTCTGCTTGAAGAGGTCCTTCACATCCCTGGTAAGTTAGAGTCGTAGGTATTTTATTTTCTTTGTAGCAATTGTGAATGTGAGTTCACTCATGGTTTGCCTCTCTGTTGGTCTATTATTGGTGTATAGAAATGCTTGTGATTTTTGCACATTGATTTTGTATCCTGAGACTTTGCTGAAGTTGCTTATCAGCTTAAGGAGATTTCGGGTTGAGATGATGGGGTTTTCTAAATACACAATCATGTCATATGCAAACAGAGACAATTTGACTTCTTCTCTTCCTATTTGAATACCCTTTATTTCTTTCTCTTGCCTGATTGCCCTGGCCAGCACTTCCAATACTATGTTGAATAGGAATGGTGAGAGAGGGCATTCTTGTCCTGTGCCAGTTTTCAAAGGGAATGCTTCCAGCTTTTGCCCATTCAGTATGATATTGGCTGTGGGTTTTTTTTAAATAGCTCTTATTATTTTGAGATACTTTCCATCAATACCTAGTTTATTAAGAGTTTTTAGCATGAAGGGGTGTTGAATTTTGTCAAAAGCCTTTTCTGGATCTATTGACATAATCATGTGGTTTTGTCATTGGTTTTGTTTATGTAATGGATTACGTTTATTGATTCGTGTATGTTGAACCAGCCTTGCATCCCATGGATGAAGCTGACTTGATTATGGTGGTTAAGCTTTTTGATGTGTTGCTGGATTTGGTTTGTCATTATTTTATTGAGGATTTTCGCATCGATGTTCATCAGGCATACTGGCCTGAAATTTTCTTTTTTTGTTGTGTCTCTGCCAGGTTTTGGTATCAGGATGATGTTGGCCTCATAAAATGAGTTAGGGAGGATTCCCTCTTTTTCTATTGTTTGGAATAGTTTCAGAAGGAATGGTCTTTGTACCTCTCGTAGAATTCGGCTGTGAGTCCGTCTGGTCCTAGGCTTTTTTTGGTTGGTAGGCAATTAATTACTGCCTCAATTTCAGAACTTGTTATTGGTCTATTCAGGGATTTGACTTCTTCCTGGTTTAGTCTTCAGAGGATGTGTGTGTCCAGGAATTTATCCATTTCTTCTAGATTTTCTAGTTTATTTGCGTAGAGGTGTTTACAGTATTCTCTGATGGTAGTTTGTATTTCTGTGGGATCAGTGGTGATACCCCCTTTATCATTTTTATTGTGTCTATTTGATTCTTCTCTCTTTTCTGCTTTGTTACTCTGGCTAGTGGTCTATGTATTTTGTTGATCTGTCCAAAAAACCATATCCTGGATTCATTTATTTTTTTCGAGGGTTTTTCGAGGGTTTTTTCGTGTCTCTGTCTCCTTCAGTTCTGCTCTGATCATAGTTATTTCTTGTCTTCTGCTAGCTTTTGAATTTATTTGCTGTTGCTTCTCTAGTTCTTTTAATTGTGATGTTAGGATGCCAATTTTAGATCTTTCCTGCTTTCTCTTGTGGGCATTTAGTGCTATAAATTTCCCTCTAAACACTGCTTTAGCTGTGTCCCAGATATTCTGGTACATTGTGTCTTTGTTCTCCTGGGTTTCAATGAACTTATTTATTTCTGCCTTAATTTCATTATGTACCCAGTAGTCACTCAGGAGGAGATTGTTCAGTTTCCATGTAGTTGTGCGACTTTCAGTGAGTTTCTTAATCCTGAGTTCTAATTTTATTGCACTGTGGTCTGAGAGACTGTTATGATTTCCATTCTTTTGCATTTGCTGAGGAGTGTTTTACTTCCAATTATGTGGTCAATTTTAGAGTAAGTGCAACGTGGTGCTGAGAAGAATGTGTATTCTGTTGATTTGGGGGGACAGTTCTGTAGATGTCTATTAGGTCCACTTGGTGCAGAGCTGAGTTCAAGTCCTGAATATCCTTGCTAATTTTCCATCTCACCAATCTAATATTGACAGTGGGGTGTTAAAGTCTCCCACTATTACTATGTGGGAGTCTAAGTCTCTTTGAAGGTCTCCAAGAACTTCCTTTATGAATCTGGGTGCTCCTGTATTGGGTGCATATACATTTAGGATAGTTAGCTCTTCTTGTTGCATTGATACCTTTACCATTATGTAATGCCCTTCGTGTCTTTTGATCTTTGTTGGTTTAAAGTCTCTTTTATCAGAGACTAGGATTGCGACCCCCCCCCTTTTTTTTTTTTTTTTTTTTTTTTTTTTGCTTTCCATTTGCTTGGAAAATATTCCTCTATCCCTTTATTTTGAGCCTATGCGTGTTTTTGCACATAAGATGTGTCTCCTGAATACAGAACACTGATGGGTCTTGACTCTTTATCCAATTTGTCAGCCTGTGTCTTTTAATTGGGGCATTTAACCTGTTTACATTTAAGGTTAATATTGTTATGTGTGAATTTGATCCTGTCATTATGATGCTAGCTGTGTTATTTTGCCTGTTAGTTGATGCAGTTTCTTCATAGTGTTGATGGTCTTTACAATTTGGTATGATTTGCAGTGGCTGGTGCTGGTTTTTCCTTTCCATGTTTAGTACTTCGTTCAGGAACTCTCGTAAGGCAGGTCTCGTGGTAACAAAAATCTCTCAGCATTTGCTTGTCTGTAAAGGATTTTATTTATCCTTGAATTATGAAGCTTAGTTTGGCTAGATATGAAATTCTAGGTTGAAAATTCTTTCCTTAAGAATGTTGAATATTGGCCCCCACCCTCTTCTGGATTGTAGGGTTTCTGCAGAGAGATCCACTGTTAGTCTGATGGGCTTCCCTTTGTGGGTAATGCGACCGTTCTCTCTGGCTTCCCTTAACATTTTAACCTTCATTTCAATCTTGGTGAATCTGAAAATTATGTGTCTTGGGGTTGCTCTTCTCAAGGTGTATCTTTGTGGTGTTCTCTGTGTTTCCTGAATTTGAATGTTGGCCTGTCTTGCTAGGTTGGGGAATTTCTCCTGGATAATATCCTTAAGTGTGTTTTCCAACTTGGTTCCATTCTCCTTGTCACTTTCAGGTACACCAATCAAACATAGGTTTGGTCTTTTCACACAGTCCCATATTTCTTGGAAGCTTGGTTTGTTCCTTTTCATTCTTTTTTCTCTAATCTTCTCTTCATGCTTTATTTCATTAAGTTGATCTTCAATCTCTGATACCCGTTCTTCCACTTGATTGATTTGGCTATTGATACTTGTGTATGCTTCACGAAGTTCTCGTGCTGTGTTTTTCAGCTCCATCAGGTCATTTATGTTCTTCTCTAAACTGGTTATTCTACTTAGGAATTCCTCTAACCTTTTTTCAAGATTCTTAGCTTCCTTGCATTGGGTTAGAACATGATCCTTTAGTTCGCAGGAGATTGTTATTACCCACCTTTTGAAGCCTACTTCTGTGAATTCATCAAACTCATTCTCCATCCAGTTTTGCTCCCTTGCCAGTAAGGAGTTGTGATCCTTTGAATAAGAAGAAGCATTCGGCATTCCAGTTTTTGCAATTTTTAGCCTTTTTGCTCTGGTTTCTCCCCCATCTTCATGGATTTATCTACCTTTGTTCTTTCATGTTGGTGACCTTCAGATGGGGTTTCTGAGTGGACGTCCTTTTCCTTGGTGTTGATGCTTTTCCTTTCTTTTTGTTAGTTTTCTTTCTAACAATCAGGCCCCTCTGCTGCAGGTCTGCTGGAGTTTGCTGGAGGTCTGCTCCAGACCCTGTTTTGCCTGGGTACCAGCAGAGGCTACAGAACAGCAAAGATAGCGCCCGTTTCTTCCTCTGGAAGCTTTGTCCCAGAGGGGCACCTGTCAGGTGCCAGCCAGAGCTCTCCTGTATGAGGTGTCTGTTGGCCCCTGCTGGGAGATGTCTCCCAGTCAGGAGATACAGGGGTCAGGAGGCAGTCTGACCCTTAGCGGAGCTCCCTTACACTTATGGAGGCAGTCTGACCCTTAGCGGAGCTTGAATGCTGTGCTAGGAGATTTGCTGCTCTCTTCAGTTCCATCAGGAAGGAACGTTTAAGTCTCCTAAAGCTATGCCCACAGCCACCCCTTCCCCCTGGTGCTGAGTCCCAGGGAGATGGGGGTTTTACCTATAAGCCCCTGACTGGGGCTGCTGCCTTTTTTTCAGAGATGCCCTGCCCAGAGAGGAGGAATTTAGGGAGGCAATCTGGCTACAGTGGCTTTGCAGAGCTGTGGAGGCCTCCGCCCCATTAGAACTTCCCCCAGGCTTTGTTACACACTGTGAGGGGAAAACCGCTTACTCAAACCTCAGTAATGGCAGACGCTGCTCCCCCCACCAAGTCCAGTGTCCCAGGTCAACTTCAGACTGCTCTCCTGGCAGCAAGAATTTCAAGCCAGTGGATCTTAGCTTGCTGGGCTCTGTGGGGGTGGGATCCACTGAACTAGACCACTTGGCTCCCTGGCTTCAGCCTCTTTTCCAGGGGAGTGAATGGTTCTGTCTCTCTGGCATTCCAAGCACCACTGTGGCATGAAAAAAAATTCCTGCAGCTAGCTCGGTGTCTGCCCAAATGGCTGCCCAGTTTTGTGCTTGAAACCCAGGGCTCTGGTGGTGTAGGCACCCAAGGGAATATCCTGGTCTGTGGGTTGTGAAGACGATGAGAAAAGCGTAGTATCTGGGCCAGAGTGCACCATCCCTCATGGCACAGTCCCTCATGGCTTCCCTTGGCTAGGGGAGGGAGTTCCCCGACCCCTTGAGCTTCCCGGGTGAGGCAATGCCCCACCCTGCTTCTGCTTGCCCTCCAGGGGCTGCATCCACTGTCTAACCAGTCCCAATGAGATGAGCCAGGTACCTCAGTTGGAAATGCAGAAATCACCCGCCTTCTGCATTGATCTCACTGGGAGCTGCAGACTGGAGCTGTTACTATTTGGCCATCTTGAGAGATTCCCCCCACCCACATCAGTATTTTGATGAGAACTGAGTTGACTCTGTAGCTTGCTTTTGGCAGTATGGTCATTTTCACAATATTGGTTGTACCCATCCATGAGCATGGGTGTTTCCATTTGTTTGTGTCACTTATAATTTCTTCCAGCAGTGTTTTGCAGTTTTCCTTGTAGAGATATTTCATCTCCTTTGTTAAGTATAGTCCTATGTATTTTATTTTATTTTACTTTATTGGCAGCTGCTGTAAAAGGGATTGAGTTCTTGATGTTATTCTCAGCTTGATCATTGTTGCTATATAGCAGTGCCATTGATTTGTGTACACTGATTTTTGTATCCAGAAATTTTACTGAATTTGTTTATCAAATCAAGGAGTTTTTGGATGAATCTTTAGGGTTTTCTAGGTATACAATCATTTCATCAGCAAACAGCGGCAGTTTGGCTTCCTCTTTTCCAATTTGGATGCTTTTTATTTTTTTCTCTTTAACTGCTCTGGCTAGGACTTCCATTACTGTGTTGAATAGGAGTGGCGAAAGTGGGCATCCTGTCTTGTGCCAGTTCTCAGGGAGAATGCTTTCAACTTTTCCCCCATTCAATATGATGTTGGCTGTGGGTTTTACATAGATGGCTTTTATTACTTTGAGTTACGTCCCTTCTATACCAGTTTTATGCAGGGTTTTATCATAAAGAGATGCCAGATTTTGTCAAATGCTTTTTCTACATCTATCAAGATGATCATATGATTTTTGTTTTTAATTCTGTTTATGTGATGTATCACATTTATTGACTTGTATATGTTAAGCCATCCCTGCATCCCTGGTATGAAACCCACTTGATCATGATGTATTATCTTTTTGATAACGCTGTTGGATTTGGATAGCTGTTATTTTGTTGAGAATTTTTGCATCTGTGTTCATCAGGGATATTGGTCTGTAGGTTTCTTTTTTTGTGATGTTCTTTCCTGATTTTGGTATTAGGGTGATACTGGTTTCATAGAATGACTTAGGGAGGATTCCCTCTTTATCTTTGGAATAGTTTCAGTAGGATTGATACCAATTTTTCTTTGAATGTCTGATAGAATTCAGCTGTGAATCCACATGGTCTTAGACATTTTTTTCTTGGTAATTTTTTTATTACTGATTTACTCTCACTGCTTGTTATTGGCCTATTCAGAGTTCCTATTTCTTCCTGGTTTATTCTAGGAGGGTTGTATATTTCCAGGAATTTATCCATCTCCTCTAGATTTTCTAGTTTGTGCACATAAAGGTATTCATAGTAGCCTTGAACGATCTTTTGCATTTCTGTGATATCGGTTGTCATATTTCCTGTTTCCTTTCTAGTTGAGCTTATTTGCATCTTCTTCTTTTCTTGGTTAATCTCGCTAATGATATATCAATTTTGGTTATCTTTTCAAATAACCAGCTTTTTGTTTCATTTATCTTTTGTATTTTTTTGGTTTCAATTTTATTTAGTTCTGCTCTGGTCTTTGCTGTTTCTTTCCTTCTGTTGGGTTTGGGTTTAGTTTGTTCTTGTTTCTCTAGTTCCTTGAGGTGTGACATTAGGTTATCTATTTGTGCTCTTTCAGACTTTTTGATGTAGACATTTAATGCTATGAACTTTCCTCTTAGCACCGCTTTTGCTGTATCCCAGAGGTTTTGATAAGTTGTGTCACTATTATTGTTGAATTCAAATAATTTTTTAATTTCCACCTTGAGTTCATTATTAACCCAAAGATCATTCAGTTATTATTTAATCTCCATTTATTTGTATAGTTTTGAGGGTTCCTTTTGAAGTTAATTTCCAGTTTTATTCCACTGTGGTCTGAGAAGATACTTGATATGATTTCAATTTTCTTAAATGTATTGAGACTTGTTTTGTGGTCTATCATATGGCGTATCTTAGAGAATGTTCCACGTGCTGATGAAAAGGCTTTAAACCTACCTAGAGCCAGAATAGATTTAGGGAGTAGTGTGAAATATAAACGTAGAAGCAGCAGCAGGAGTGTGTTTTTTAAAGTGAGGAATTGGTGTTGAACTTTTCAGCATCTATAAAAAGAATTATAATAAACATCTGAACCATAATTCCATAAATTCCATGAAGTGAGCAAACCTGAACACATTTTTCAACACTCTATAATAGTTTAGTACTATTTTTGATAAATCATTAAATAAGCAATTTTAAGCTCCTAATTATTCTACGTAAAATATTGATTATTATGCTGTTTTCTACTGTTTCTATTGTAGGTACATCATAACTGTCACAGTATTCATATTTGCTCATCTGATAAGTGGACTAAAGAAATTTTTAAAAATGAACTGTGGAGTCTAGCCTCTACCAGTATAGTTTAAGCTTTAAAGTATTTGATAAAAATTCCACTTCTGTACTAAGAAGCATGTTTTTTTTCCTCTCCCTGGAGGTCAAGAACAGCAATAGAGAGCTAATCTAAGCCTATTTTAAATAATCTATACCAGTTTCAACACTCATTATGCTCTCATTGTAAAAATGTTCAGGTGAAAAGCTCATGGAATACAACAGCAGGTTGAAGGCTTTAATTCAGTGGGAGGAGGGGACACCACAAGCCAGTAGTATAAAAAGCCTTTTTAACATAGGATGTTATTCTCTTAAAGTAGTAATCTATAGCAAATTACACAGAAAGAGCTTGATTATAGTTTTCAGTCTTTTTAGAAAAGGATAATTTAATATGAAGTTAAAAGCTGATTCATTTTTGCTAGGAGTTTACTAGCTGTCAATTATACTCTTTATGAACCATCCACTGGGTTGATGTATAGTTAAACACAGACTGGAAAACGTTATTTGGTTACAATTAAGGCTCTCAATATGATATTGTAAAAGTTGGACATGGTACCAAAAATATATATACTTGAACCTCTGTTTAACTTATATTTCTAAAATCTACATATTCACTTCATTTAAAAACCTTACTGAATGCTTTCTAAAAGCCAATCCAAGAGCCTAATAAAGCAGCCAGGTAAAAATAATCAAAAACACTTTTGAGTAACATATTCTGCAATATTCTAGTGCTAAAGTAATTCTGGATACAGAATATTAGAAACAGTCAATAGACAGAATGTCAGCTTTTGGGATCACTGTGTCTGCACACAGAAATGAAATATTGTAGTAGCAGGGACTTTGAAGATCACCCACTAATAAATTCAACCCTCTCTCAAAAATTGAGAAAAAACTGAACTCAAGGAGGCTGAGTGTTTTTCTAAGCCACATACCAAGTTACTGTTAGAGCCAGAACTAGTTTGGGGCTTCCCAATCAAGTATTAATCCCACTCTATCTGCTTCTCTCCCTAAACTCCAGTTAACACAAAGAATATGAACATATCTTATGAAGTATGAGACAGTAGATTTTTATTTATTCATTATTTATTATTTAGAGATAGGGCCTCACTCTGTAACCCAGCCTAGAGTACAGTTGCATGATCATAGCCCACCGTAGCCTCGAATTCCTGGGCTCAAGCAATCCCCCCACCTCAACCTCCTGAGTAGCTGGAATGACAGGCATGCACCACTACACGCAGCTAATTTTATTATTATTATTATTATTTTAGAGAAGGGTTCTCACTATGTTGCACAAGTTGCTCACAAACTTCCAGCCTTAAGTGATCCCCCTGCCTCAGCCTCCCAAAGTGCTGTTATTATAAGTATGAGCCATCATGCTTCTGACCCTAAACAGAGTATTTTTAGATACCTGGCACGGTATGTCAATTTATGTTTTGTTTAAAGACCCAGAGTAAACTTCCATTAACTCATTTTGAAAAATATCCTGTAGTGATTAGTGAAACACTTTTCTCCCTTCATGATTTTGACTTCTATAATACAAAGTTAAAAGGTTAAAAGCTCAAGTAATTAATAATGCTTTATATTTTCCTATAAAGAGATTCCTAAACATTCTCTTATACATGAGGCAGGTTTTAAAAACTACCTCCATCATTATCTCTATAAGAAATCCAGACATCAAGAGTTACTAAATAACAATATTCTAAAAATGACTGCCTTAAATGTCAATGTTTGTATTTGTTTCATGTCCACACCCCAACTCACCCCTATCCCCCAATCTGGAAGTATGTTTACAAGGCTACCCTCAAAAGAAAAAATTTCTCTCCTAGGAAGGTTAAAATGTCAAAGGATTAATAATTGATACTTTCTTTCCATAGTTTTTTAAAAATCCTAACTCACAGCTAATACTCTCAAAATTCTCAATATTTATAGTATATTTAAGTGTAATCTCATAACACAGGTAGAAGCAACTTTCTTTCTTATTGGCAAGAACAAGGTATACTTTTCATTGCGTTCCGCTGGGATAGTCCATCCCTCCATACCAGAATCTTGGTTTCCAATCCCTTATAAATTATCTTCTAATGGAAACAGGCACTTTTTTTTTTTTTTTTTTGAGACAAGGTCTTGTTCTGTCATCCAGGCTGGAGTGCAGTGGCACGATCACAGCTCACTGAAGCTTTGACCTCCCAGGCCCAAGCAATCCTTCTACCTTAGCCTCCCAATTAGCTGTGATTACAGATGTGCACCACCACCACTCTTGACTAAATTTTTTTTTATTTTTTTGTAGAAGTAGGGTCTCCCTATGCTGTCCAGGCTGGTGTCAAACTCTCAGGCTCAAGTGATCCTCCCATCTTGGCTCCCAAAGTTCTAAGACTACAGATGTGAACCATCATACCTGGCCTGTAACAGGCATCTCTTTTGAGCTACTGTAAAATCTCAATAAGGAATTAAAAACTGACCCCATCCAGAAAACCCTCTTTATTGCCTCTTTCTTGTCACTTCTAACACTCTCATGCCTGTAACAAATGACTTCTATATGTCATTCTCAAATGGTCTGGACCCAAAGCAATACTGGAAAAAAATATAAAAAGGCTTTTAAGAATAGAGAATCAAAAAGAACTATTTTAAAAGGTAACAAAAATCATACTCTCTCTCTCTCTATATATATATACACACACATATATAGAATGTTTTCTTTTATAGTATATATATTATATATAAATATATAAATTTATATATATGGTATGTTACCTTTTATATATATATATATAAATCACTATAGTGCTCTTGTATCATTTGGGTTATTAAAGAAACTGTAAGAAAAACATGAAAACTATCTGGTGGACTTGAAAACACAGAAATAGCTTCATCTTAGAGAAAGCATTTGTAGTTCCAGCTATTCAAGAGGCTGAGGCAGGAGAACTACTTGAGTCCAAGAGTTTGAGGCCAGCTTGAGAAACATATCAAGACCTCATCTCAAAAGAAAAGAGAAAAAGAAAGAAAGTAAAGAAGAAAGAATGAAAGAAAGAGAGAGAGAGAAAGAAAGAAATTCATCTTAATCCTTAAAATCAACAAAAAAACTATGAACCAACACAGCAGACAGGGTTCTGTCTATCAACAATACTGTAAAGTCAATGTGTATATTCAATACTACATAATAACAATTACACTGGTTTGAGTTTCTCCAACATGAGGTTTCTTCTCTTCTTATATAACATTATAATCCAACTTTAGAAAAATAATAAGACATAGACAATGAAGAAGAATATTTTAAAACTATACAATATTAACACCTAAGTACAACCACCATTAAAACTTTGAAAAAGAAAGAAAGAGAGAGGCAGATAGGGAGATACAGAGAGAGAGACAGAAAGCTAGCTAGCTAGCTAGATAGAAAGATAGATAGTTAGATAGAAAAATAGATATTTTCAAGTATTTTAGATATAAATACTTATTTGCTATTGTAAAAGCAGGTCATGCTATTCACAATTTGTATTTATTTTTCGTTTGATATATTTATTTCATCGAACATGTTCTTTCTTATCAAATGACGTTACAAAAATTTGTTTCTAGTGACTGTACAGTAATTCTATTAAATGGATTTAACAATTTATTTCACCCATCACCCTATGTTTCACATTTACTTTATTTTCAAATTCAAGCTCTTAAACTCACTTGGTAGCTAAATGCTTAAATATTATTTCCTCAGAATATATCACATAGTGAAACTACAGGTTCAAAGGCCTCACATAATTTTAAGGCCTTTGTCACTTTTTCTCTAAAAATTGAATAATGTAAACCTCCCAGCTAAGTGTGAAGTTGTTCTATGTCCCAAGATTCTTGTCAACAAGATTGTCTACTATGTTTTTCAATCTTTCTCAGTTTCACAGATTTAAATAAGTAAACAATTATTATTTAAATTTTTATCTCTAAATTAGAATTATGTTCATTGCCTATTGATATAAAGATACCATATTTCCGTTCATGTTTTAAAATATACTCATCCTTAATCCCCAGTGACAATTCAGCTTGATACAAAGTTCTAGGTTAACACTTATTTTCTCTCTGCACTTCAAATTTCGATGTCTACTGTCATCTAATGTTAGAGAGACCACTAGCCAGACTAATAAAGAAGAGAGAAGAATCAAATAGACACAATAAAAAATGATAAAGCGAATATCACCCCAGATCCCACAGAAATACAAACTACCATCAGAGAATATTATAAACACCTCTACGCAAATAAACTAGAAAATCTAGAATAAATGGATAAATTCCTAGACACATACACCCTCCCAAGACTAAACCAGGAAAAAGTTGAATCCCTGAATAGACCAATAACAAGTTCTGAAATTGAGGCAGTAATTAATAGCCTACCAACCAAAAATAGCCCAGGACCAGAAGGATTCACAGTTGAATTCTACCAAAAGTACAAAGAGGAGCTGGTACCATTCCTTCTGAAACTATTCCAAATAAAAGAAAAAGAGGAAATCCTCCCTAACTCATTTTTTAAGGCCGGCATCATCCTGATACCAAAACCTGGCAGAGACACAGCAAAAAGGAAAATATCAGGCCAATATGCCTGATGAACATCGATGAGAAAATCCTCAATAAAATACTGACAAAGCAAATCCAGCATCACATCAAAAACCTTATCCACCACGATAAAGTCGACTTCATCCCTAGGATGCAAGGCTGGTTCAACATACGTAAATCCATAAACGTAATCCATCACATATACAGAGCCAATGACAACAACCACATGATTATGTCAATAGATGCAGAAAAAGCCTTTAATAAAATTCAACACCCCTTCATGCTAAAAACTCTTAATAAACTAGGTATTGATGGAAAGTATCTCAAAACAGTAACAGTTATTTATGACAAACCCACAGCCAATATCATACTGAATAGGCAAAAGCTGGAAGCATTCCCTTTGAAAACTGGCACAAGACAAGGATGCCCTCTCTCACCACTCCTATTCAACACATCATTGGAAGTTCTGGCCAGGGCAATCAGGCAAGAGAAAGAAATAAAGGGTATTCAAATAGGAACAGAGGAAGTCAAATTGTCTCTCTTTGCAAAGGACATGATTGTATATTTAGAAAACCCCATCATCTCAACCCGAAATCTCCTTAAGCTGATAAGCAACTTCAGCAAAGTCTCAGGATACAAAATCAATGTGCAAAAATCACAAGCATTTCTATACACCAATAATAGACCAACAGAGAGGCAAACCATGAGTGAACTCACATTCACAATTGCTACAAAGAGAATTAAATACCTAAGAATCCAACTTACAAGGGATGTGAAGGACCTCTTCAGGGAGAACTACAAACCACTGCTCAAGGAAATGAGAGAGGACACAAAAAATGGAAAAACATTCCATGCTCATGGATGGGAAGAATCAATATCATGAAAATGGCCATACTGCCCAAAGTAATTTACAGATTCAATGCTATCCGCATCAAGCTACCACTGACTTTCTTCACAAAATTAGAAAAAAAATACTTCAAATTTCATATGGAACCAAAAAAGAGCCAAGATGATCCTGAGCAAAAAGAACAAAGCTGGAGGCATCACACTACCTGACTTCAAACTATACTACAAGGCTACAGTAACCAAAACAGCATGGTACTGGTACCAAAACAGATATATAGACCAATGGAACAGAACAGAGGCCTCAGAAATAATACCACACAACTACAACAATCTGGTCTTTGACAAACCTGACAAAAACAGCAATGGGGAAAGGATTCCCTATTTAGTAAATGGCTACGCATATTCAGAAAACTAAAACTGGACCCCTTCCTTACACCTTATTAAAAAATTAACTCAAGGTGGATTAAAGACATAAATGTGAGGCCTAAAACCATAAAAACCCTAGAAGCAAACCTAGGCAATACCATTCAGGACATAGGCATGGCCAAAGACTTCATGACTAAAACAACAAAAGCAATGGCAACAAATGCCAAAATCGACAAATGGGATCTAATTAAACTAAAGAGCTTCTGCACAACAAAAGAAACTATCATCAGAGTGAACAGGCAACCTCCAGAATGGGAGAAAATTTTTGCAATCTATCCATCTGACAAAGGGCTAATATCCAGAATCTTAAACAAAGTACTTAAACAAATTTACAAGAAAAACACTAACAACTCCATCAAAAAGTGGGTCAAGGATATGAACAGACACTTATCAAAAGAAGACATTTATGAGGCCAACAAACATGAAAAAAACCCTCATCATCACTGGTCATTAGAGAAATGCAAATCAAAACCACAATGAGATACCATCTCACGCCAGTTAGAATGGCTATCATTAAAAAGTCAAGAAGCAACAGATGCCGGAGAGGATGTGGAGAAATAGGAATGCTTTTACACTGTTGGTGGGAGTGTAAATTAGTTCAATCATTGTGGAAGACAGTGTGGCGATTCCTCAAGGATTTAGAGGCAGAAATACCATTTGACCCAACAATCCTGTTATTGAGTATATACCCAAAGAATTATAAATCATTCTACTATAAAGACACATGCACACATATGTTTACTGTTCACAATAGCAAAGACTTGGAACCAACCCAAATGCCCATCAATGATAGACAGGATAAAGAAAATGTGGCACATATACACCATAGAACAGTATGTAGCCATAAAAAAGGATGAGTTCATGTCCTTTGCAGGGACATGGATGAAGCTGGAAACCATCATTCTCAGCAAACTAACACAAGAACAGAAAACCAAACACCACATGTTCTCATAAACGGGAGTTGAACAATGAGAACACATGGACACAGGGAGGGGGACATCACACACCAGGGTCTGTCAGGGGGTGGGGGACTAGGGGAAAATTAGGAGTAATACCTAATGTAGATGACGGGTTGATGGGTGCAGCAAACCACCATGGCACGTGTATACCTATGTAACAAACCTGCATGTTCTGCACATCTATCCTAGAACTTAAAGTATAATAATAATAATAAAAAATAGTCTGCAGGAAGTCCATCATTTTTTGATACTTACCTGCTTATTATCTTTGAAAGCTCATAATAGTCTCCTTCTCTCCTCAATATGCTTTATTATTATATATATATTTTTTGAGACAAGTCTCCCTCTGTCACCAGGCTGGAGTGCAGTGGCGCAATCTCAGCTCACTGCAACCTCCACCTCCCAGGTTCAAGTGATTCTCCTGCCTCAGCCTCTGGAGTAGCTGGGACTACACGCACGCGCCACCACGCCCAGCTACTTTTTTTTATTTTTAGTAGAGATGGGGTTTCACCACGTTGGCCAAGATGGTCTCAAACTCTTGACTTTGTGATCCACCCACCTCAGCCTCCCAAAGTGCTGGGATTACAGGTGTGAGCCACCGCATCCAGCCTATTTTTTTTTCTTTTTTTTTTTTTTGAGATACGGTCTGGCTCTGTCTCCCAGGTTGGAGTGCAGTGGTGTGATCTCAGCTCACTGCTACCTCCACCTTCTGGATTCAAGCAATTCTCCTGCCTCAGCCTCCCGAGTAGCTGGGACTACAGGCACATGCCACCATGCCCAGCTAAATTTTGTATTTTTAGTAGAAACGGGGTTTCACCATGTTGTCCAGGGTGGTCTTGAACTCTTGACCTCATGATCCGCCTGCCTAGGCCTCCCAAAGTGCTAGGATTACAGATGTGAGCCACCGCACATGGCTTTTTTTTCTTTTTTTCTTTTTTTCTTTTTCTTTCTTTTTTTCTTTTTTTTTTTTTTTTTTTTGAGATAGGCTCTGGCTCTGTTGCCAGGCTGGAGGGCAATGGTGCGATCTCAGCTCACTGCAACCTCCGTCTCCTGGGCTCAAGCAATTCTCACACCTAGCTGGGAGTACAGGTATACACCACCATGTCCAGATAATTTTTGTATTTTTTGTAGAGATGGGTTTCGCCATATTGCCTAGGCTAGTCTTGAATTCCTGAGCTAAAGCAATCCTCCTCCCTCAGCCTCCCAAAGTGCTGAGATTACAGGCATGAGCCACTGCATCCGACCTAAATTTTTACCATGAGCTCATATTCACCAGAAAGTTTCATCTTCCAGGCGCCTGGGAGGCATTCTTAAGAATAATTTTCTGGTTGCCTCTACCTCTACCCAGTGTGACTACAGACTACCTCATCAGGTTTTACATTGGTTTCTTAGCCCAGGGTTTCCCTAGAATAATTAGAGGAAAAATTCAATTCCAAATCCATGCATTGCACAGTCTAGAAGGTGCCACCTAATTTGTCTTCTTTATATCTACTGCCTAGGACTTCAGCTTCTACAGCTCATCCTTTTGCCAGCAGGCAGAGTCTGGCAATCCAATCACCCTTTCCTGGCTACTGAATGTATGTAGGGTACCCAAATCTTGCTCACACTGGGTTCTACAAGGCATAAAACCTCCCAGCACACAAAGGGTTTACTGGGTCCAGTCACCTTATCACCTAGGTGGATTCAGTCTCTCTCAGCACTGAGAGTCTTAACTTCATTCTTGGCAGCTAAAGATTTTTTCTTCCTTATTTTCAATCTCAGATACATATTTATCTCTATAAAATATTTTATCTATTATTTTCATGTTGGCATTGCAAGACAGGGAGTTCCACGTTAACTGACTCTGATTGTATATTCTAACACATACATTTTTAAGAAACAAAACTTGTGACACATACAAACTTCTAGAAGTCCTCATTATAGTTTTCCATTACAAAGGCAGCATAATAGAGTGATGTATGGCAACAGTGACCCTGTAGTGCAATGAGGGAAAGGATGCTCTTTTCAATTAATGGTGCTGGATCAATTGAATGTGGAAGAAAGGCAGCTTGACCCTACCTCATACAATTCACAAAAACCAATTCCAGATGGATTGCAAATGTAAATGTGAAAAATAAAGTGGTCACAGAAAATCACAGAGTATATTGGTGACCCTGGCATAGGCTAAAAAATCTTAAACAGGCCACAGAAAATGTTAACTATTAAAAAAAAAAACTTGTAAGTTAGACTCTATTAAAATTAATAGCTTTTGGCCAGGTGCAGTGGCTCACACCTGTAATCCCAGCAGGCAGATCACCTGCAGTCAGGAGTTTGAGACCAGCCTGGCCAACATAGTGAAGCCCCGTCTCTACTAAAAAACACAAAAATTAGCCAGGTGTGGTGGCACGTGGCTGTAGTCCCAACTACTCAGGAGGCTGAGGCAGGAGAATCACTTGAACCTGGGAGGCAGACGTTGCAGTAAGCTGAGATCGCGCCACTCTACTTCAGCCTGGGCAACAGAGTAAGACTCCATCTCAAAAAATAAATAAATAAAAATAAATTAATAGCTTTTATTTATCAAACAACATCATTAACAGAGTGAAAATGCAACCTAGCAAGTAGAAAAATATATTTTCAATAAGTATATCTGACAAAGGACTTATTTCCAGAACATAAAGAAACTACCCTAATGAGTATTTAAAGCAGCAGTCCCCAACCTTTTCAGCATGAGGGACTGGTTTTGTGGAAGACAATTTTTCCATGGGATGAAACTGTTCCACCTCAGATCACCAGGCATTGGTTAGAGTCTCATAAGAAGTGCACAACTTAGATCCCTCATATGCGCAGTTCACAAAAGAGTTCGTGCTCCTATGAGAATCTAATGCTGCCGCTGATCTGACAGGAGGCGGAGCTCAGACAGTAATGCTCCCTGGCCTGCCACTCACGTCCTGATGTGCAGCCTGGTTCCTAACAGGCCAAGGACTGGTACTGGTCCCCAGCCCAGGGGTTGGGGACCCCTGATTTAAAGGATAGGCTATTCAATGAAAATATGCAAAAAATACTTGAATAGATCCTTCAAAGATATCCAAATGGCCAATAATATAAGAAAGGTGCTTCACTAGTCATCAGGGAATTGCTAACCAGCCCCATAATGTGACAATACCATATATCCACCAGAATGGAGAAAACGAAAATGACAGACCAAGTGTTAGTAGTATGTGCAAAAACCAAAACACTCTTACACTGTTGAGGGAGTAAAATTTTTACCATCACATTGGAAAACTGCTTGTGTTACTGAAGTTAAACAAATGCATATTCTAACACGTATGAATTCCACTTCTAGATATATACTCAGAAAATAATGATGGCACTAAGATCTTAGAAGCCTGATACAGTAACATATTTTAGACAATTATCCCATAAAATGAAATATTTTGTACTTAATGAGGTAAGTTTCCATCATCCAAGAAAATTTTATTCATGTGATACATCTTCCTTTTATCATGATGCTGGATTGATAAAGTAATGATATAAATTGAGAGGTTTACTAAATTGAACTATGTAAAACATGGAAATTCTAAGATTAGGATGATGAGTAAATTGAGCCAAATGGTATTTCTCTGAAAAGCTGTTACAGGAAAAAAACAAGTAATGGAAGCTTCACCTCCAGAGCCATTTAAGAGCAGGGTGTCTATTGCTAGATATTCAGTAGCAACTGTGGAGCCACTGTATTGGTGCAGAATTTAGAAATGGAGTATCAGTACAGGGCTAGGGAACAACAGGCCACTTGTGGGGTTTGGTGGTAGTCTGCTATTGTTTTAAGGGGTGAGGATGAGATTTTGTTGTAGACAACTTCAGTTCATCCAGTAAACACACTGAACCACTCATGTCTTCCACAGTGTCCCCTCTGTTCTTGCATGTTCCTCTGCCATACAACTCACGAACTATTTGTACACATTTTTTTGTTAACACATCAAACTCGACTACAACAGAACAAAATGACAGCAATGTCATTTGCCTTTCAGTTTTTACCACTTGGCAATAATTGGCACAAAGGAGAACTTAGGAGCATTTTCTGGAGAACACTTTCTTTTCCATTGTATCAAAAAGTGTCCTAGTATGATTTTTGAAGATCTATGAATTCCACCTCCATCTCCATATACAGAATGTAGACTGGCATGACATCCTCTATCTGTGCCTAAGGAAGACAACATTTACCATGCCAGGTTGGTGTAGCCTCTCTAGATTACTCTGTAAATAAGCTGAATGGCAAGATTATTAGAGCTATATTACTTATAAGGATTGAAACTCTCATAGTTTGACAAGGATCACCTCGCTGTCTTAAGACTCTCTATTCAGCCATTGAGATGTCTTCTAAGGAAAAGAGTGAACAGTAGTAATTCAGTACTACTTCAAGAAATCTGACAATCACACAATAGTGTTCTTTCATCGCCCTACTGGACAAGATCCCTATTAAACTCCTCAAGCATGTGTGCCAAGTTTTCAACAAGACTGAACAGTGGGTCCTCAATTAATATCTGATATCTTGTTTGTTTGTTTGTTTGCTTGTTTGTTTATAGTCTAGGATTCATGAACATAAAAAAAAAATTCAAGAGAACTTTCCTGAAGGGGTATATTTTAATTCTAACAAGACCAAATAACCAGGTACCGAGGTATGCAGAAACCCTCCAGATGGGTGATGGGCACAATTTTGAAAATCTCCAGCAAACTGCTTCATCGAGCTAAACTAAAATCAGTTCTGGGAAGATAATGTGTTAGTAGTGATCCTTTGCTGGATTTTATTTATTTCCCTTCATACTAACACACCCTGACATTCAATAGTGATAAAATGGCACATATGGATAATGCTGTTTGGTATATGCTAACAATCTTGGCAGGTTTCCCTTTAATAAACCACTCCAGATGTTAGTTTCAGTAATTATGCCTGACATCATTCAGCTTTAGGAATGAAATACTGCTGCTACAATTTCTTGTTTGTGTTTCTATGGATCATCTGCAAACATAAAGCCCGCACAGTAAAGACACCCCCATCAACAGGCCCTGCATAAAAACGTGCATAAACAAAAACCCAGCAATAGGATGATCAGCATGAACTGGAAGCTATGAAAACACAGAATACTATGTCATTTGGTTCTGTTGTAGTCAAGTTTGATGTGTTAACAAAAAAATGTGCACAAATAGTTCGTGAGTTGTATGGCAGAGGAACATGCATGAACAGACGGGACACCGTGGAAGACATGAGTGGTTCAGTGTACCTGTTGGATGAACTGAAGTTGTCCACAACAAAATCTCATCCTCGCCCCTTGAAACAATAGCAGTCTACCACCAAACTCCACATGTGGCCTGTGTTCCCAAGTCCTGTACTGATACTCAGAATGCACATAAGTTTTCAAATAATTCTTATATGGTACATTTGCACCTCTACAGCTAATGAAGTATTTCCACATTTCTATGTATGACTATTTCAAAATATGCCAGAAAAGTGATAAATCTGATTCAAATAATTATCTGTGATATAAATACAACAGAGTATCATACATGAAAACATGAAAATACACTCTGGAAACCTGTTTCTACGAAAATTCAAATTTAGATGTCATGCACTAAGATTTAAACACATTGTTAGAATCACAGAAACACGAGATTGTTTTCATTTTCCAAAGGCCTAATTTGCAAAAAGATTTCCTATGATCTTATTAAGAAATAAAGTAAGTCAAAATAGATCTATAACTCAGTGTCAGCATAGTAAGTTGTAATGATTTGATTTAAAGAAGAAAAAACCCTGAAAAGGCATAGCTGATAGTACAAGTGAGCCATTTTCTTGACTTTAAAATGAGCCTACTTGATGAAGAATAATCAACCCAATCTTTGGGGACACTTAAACGTTCATGCTAAAATGCTGACATTAACCATTAAAAGGATTAAACTGACATCAAATGATTTCTGACACTAGAATATTGAAAGTATTAATAATGCTGTCAGTGTCATCTATGGCACCGAGAAACGAACTTTCGAAAGAATAAATTTTACAACACAGAATTTATGCAACATTTTTAGCCCATTTATCTTTAAATGATTATGAGAACAATGTCAGTATTCCAATCAGAATCCAACTGCTTTGTGGATGATACAAAGTGGAGACCACACTTTGACAGGAGGGTGGCCATCAGTTGTGGGCCATACCACTCGAACTACCTTAATATGCAGCCTGGCACTAAGTGCCACTCTTCCTGCTAACTCTGCAGAAGCCAACAGAGCAGATAATTCTATATGAAAGCCTTCTGAGGTAGATGAAAGCTAAACAAGAATACCATGTAAATAGAAAATAAACAACTCTATGTCAAAAACAGACAAGAGCATTTTTTAAAGCTCTAAAATTTAAAATGATGCACAGAAAGATTGAGCAAATTGTTGTAAACTTACTGAATAGCATGTGTGGCTGAATGCACTTAAAACTTTCAGAAATAACTGCAAGACGGTGGAACCCAACATCCCCAGCAAACCCATGTAAGCAATAAGTGGTCCATTGATCAGCATGAGATGCAATAACACAAATGATTGTGAGGCAGCCCATCTCTAGTGACTCGAAGAAACCCAAACCATACGCTGCATTGTGTTCATGTAGACAAAACCAAAAGGAGCAAAGTATTATCAAAACCAGTCTTACATCTAAAGCATACATTTTTCTGTCAGAAAGAATATAAACGACCTGGGACTCCTTTCCGGTTTGTAGGTTTGCTTGATAAGTGATTTTACTGGCCTTACGAGCCAAAGCACCACTTACAGGAGACGTTAGAAAACAGCAGCATGGGGAGTGAGGCCAAGCTGTGTTCCAACCCTGACTTTGCCACTGAGCAGTTACACAGTATCAGTCAATCACACTCTAAACCTCTGTTTCCTCATCTGCAAAATGGGGATAACAACAAGCCCTCCTTCTCATGGCGACTGTCAGGATTAAATGGAAAAGCGCTTAGGAAAGACTTAGCACAGGAGCTAAGGAAGCCTGTAGTAAGTCATCAGTAAGCCTTCAATAAAGCTTTGTTTCTGTTTCTTTCTTTTTACTTTTTTTTAACTTCAATTTTAAAAATATTGTTTTAAATATATTGATCCTGACCTCACATTCTCTAAAAGAGCTATAAATGTTTCATGAATACATTCACCCATTCTTATATCTTGGTCCTTCTATAGATATTTTATACAGCTGTGGAAAGGGGTTTCCAGCGGCACGGCGGCTCATGCCTGTAATCCCAGAACTTTGGGAGGCCGAGGTGTGTGGATCGCCTAAGGTCAGGGGTTCAAGACCAGCCTGGACAACCTGGTGAAACTCTGTCTCTACTAAAAATACAAAAATTAGCCAGGCGTGGTGGTGGGTACCTGTAATCCCAACTACTTGGGAGGCTGAGGCAGAAGAATCACTTGAACCCGGGTGGCAGAGGTTGCAGTGAGCCAAGACCGCACTACCGCAGTCCAGCCTGGGCAACAGAGCGAGACTCTGTCGAAAAAAAAAAAACAAAAGGAAGGAAGGAAGAAGGGAGTTTCCTACGTTTCCTACTATTGACTGTCTACACCTAATCAAATTCAAAGGCCGTATGTTCAAAAGCATTCTCTGTACGAGGTGGAGTCATCATTATACACCAGTAATTTCTCACAATGTTTCATGAAATGGAAAGTGACTTAGAAACATGAGACACATGGAATTCATTAAGACTAACACACTCCCCTCCTCCATTCTAGGGCTGGTGAGTCCTCAAGTTTAAGAGAAGTTGACAATACAAGGGAAACGTAACAGAAACAGAGATGTCATTAGGCCTGGAGAAAACCACACTGCCAGAATGCAGATGACCAGGCTTCTGTGATTGCTTGTGTCACACTTGATCACTTCACTGGCATGGCAGAAAGCAACATGACTCCAAGGATTTCTGTGACACCCCACGGCCTACTGAGTAGTAGTCAGGTATCAAGGCTTGCTCAGATACGGCACCACAGAATTGCTCCATTACGATTCATTCACACTACTGTTCCCATTTTTGAAAACGCCAGTCCTATCTCTTCCTTTCCCTACTCCTGTTCATAGCTGTCCCACCTTCCTTCACCCCAGTGCCCCAACCCCACCCTGTGTCTGCATCTCAGGTAACTTCCTGGCCTTCCCAAGCCCAGTGCAAATCCAGCTTCCTCCATGATGTCTTCCCAGATTTTCCTTAAGTGTATTTACTCTCTTCTTCAGTCCTTTAATAGCAGCAATCTCCCACTTTGTAGGAGAGTTCTTCATTGATATTACAGATTGCTTCTATTACACCCAACTCAGTCCCTGAACCAAGAACCTAAGTGGGACTTGTATACACTCCACACAGCATTTCACATGGTAGGTAGTCAATACATCTTTTTGGCAGAAGGAGTGAATTACCTTAAAAGTTTTCAAATATTAGGCATATGTTACTGGTTACCAATTTACCATATGTTCCTGTTTATGTCTTGTCATCGGCTTTTGCATATTTCTGGAACAGGAGGGCATTATTAAACGGTAGGAAGGTAGGTCTTTGGGATCGAATGGTCTGGTTTCCAATCCTATTCTGCCACATACTGACTGTGAGACTGTGGACAAGTTACATCAAATGAGCCCTATGTAACAGTGGATGAGAACAGCTCTTACCTTCATAAGGATGGTAAGAAGAATAAGATCCTGCATGTGGAGTGTTCATCAAGTAGTACCCCTCCAATGTCACCTGTTAATCTTTGTATAAAAACACATTCATGTAGATCAGTCTCCCTCACTTAAGAATAAAATAAGCAATGTCAAGGCAGGCTGGTCTGCAGTCCAACTCGGCCTGCTAGCCACAGTCATCATAATTGATCTTCAGAGAGTGACCATTTACAGTGTTTACATTAGTGCTACACAACACGTAAGCATTTGGTAAGATGCTCATGTGAAATTCAGTACCCCTGAAAAATTACTCCCAAAATATAAGCAAACTAATTCCAGGACATCATTTTCAGATTCTTCCATAACTTCCAAGGTTTTGTTCTTGAACTCTCTCTTTCTCATTGGCAAGTTAATTAAGGAAGGATAAATGTACCATCTCTCACCCAAATCTCTCATGCATACATACATCACAATAATGCCATTTCCAGAGTCACTGTATTTCTCTCCAATCATCAGGTAATCCATACATTGTGGTGGACACGAGGTATGGCATGTTGCTGTTATCATTAGAAAAACAATGATTTGATTTAAACCAGTGAAAACAGAGGAAGATAGGACTTTGTGACTATAGTAGCAGTCATCCAAGGAACTCAAGAATAAGCATGGTTGGCTTCACAAATCACTGAAAAATTTCTAATTATCCAACTGTTTCACATAATCATTCAAAATAAAAATGTTGGTGGCCCCTTAATAATACCATTAAAGGAATACATTTTTTAATCCCATTAAAATGTTCTGCTATCCACACTCTAATACCCAGTTTTTTAAGAAAGGTTTCATACTGTCACCCAGGCTGGAGAGCAGTGCTGTGACTTGGCTCACTATAGCCTTAACCTCCTGGGATCTAGCCATCCTCCCACCTCAGCCACCTGAGTAGCTTGGACTATAAGCATGCGCCACCATGACCAATTGTTTTTTTGTTTTTGTTGTTTTTTGTTTTTTCTGTTTCAGAAACAGGGTCTCACTATGTTGCCCAGGCCAGTCTCGAACTCCTGGACTCAAGAGAACCTCCTGCCTCAACCTCCCAAAGTACCAAAGTGCTGGGATTACAGGTGTGAACTATGGTGCCTAGCCTCACGCTCTGACTTCTTAAAGCTATTTAATATCCTCAGGCTTGATCAAAGGTACCATCACCGATTTTAATATGCAGTTAGGAATATATGAGATACAATATCCCAGAAAGAAAAGGCACTGAAATACCGAATTTGGTTTTCAACATGCCAAAGTCAGTTTTCATACTCCACTCCTCCCACGAACATCGGTAGCTCTATTATGTACCAGGCTCTGTGAGTGTCACTTGAGATAAGAGAAAATTAAGACATGATGTCTCCTCAAATGCCTGGTAGTCAGAATGGGGCTAGTTTAACAGAGATTTAAATCTCAAAATATAGACATATAATATGATTCAGGTTTTTATTTAAAGCACTGCTCACAAATTTCCATGCTGTTCCCATATGTTCAACATAAAACATTTTGGAATTTTTGCTTCCAATATTTCCAAACGCAAAAGCACTCTGATTTACATATATTTCCCTATAAAGAAGTTGGTTAGAATAATGCAAGATCTTAAAAATACAAAAAAGTAAAATCAAAACATTTACTGAATAATTCTCTTTTAAAAATTACTTAGTCGAGATGTGGCATCTCAGAAATACACTCACCTCCATAGTGAAAAAAAGGTAAATATTTTTCTGTGTTATAGAACTAAGCTTTTGAAATCTATTGTAATGGCATGTTTCACATTCCATTAAAATTCCAAAAAAACCCAAAGAACTCAACATACATATAATCATAATTTAATTTCTCTTTGAATCAGAAAAGAAGTATACACTTGAAGAAGGCCTGCCCTGAAGCTCGGTACTAACTCTTTATTTCTGATAACTATGTAGCTGAAGAAATGTTAGGCTTTCCCTGAAGAGCTTTATCAAGGCAATAAGAGTTAATGAACTTTAGGTAACAACCATAATTTTAAAGTACTGAACTATATCACTTGCAGACATTCTTCAATTTATATATGCCAGGAATATTTCCTGGCTTTCAGACTTGAAATTCTGAATAAACTTCTCTCTTGAAAACACTTATCAGACATATAGTTCTCTAGAACCTATTAAATGTCAACTTTCATTCACTTAAAAAATACCTAACAAATCATATTTGCCAAGAATAGGCCTGAGCACTTTTTAAGACACACTGTCCCTGTTTATAAGGTACTCTCAGCCCAGTAAGCCATTCCAACAAATAAAAGAAAGTATAAAATAATGTGATATGTATAATAATGTAAATAACATATAAAGTAGAACAATGGAAGAATACACAATGGTTAAATATGTACCTTGAGAGCTGACCTCAGAACCTAACTACAGTTTAAAACATAATTTCTTTTAAGAAAACCATTCCAAGCAACTAACAAATTACCTTACAGAAATGCAGCTTCCACTGCACACTGGTGACCACCTGTGACTAGCAAGAGGGCCATTGTGAATCTATGTGTATTTACATGTGCTCTTCTAGACAGGAATGGTAACAGAGAAGTCTAGCTTTCTGTAGCTTCGATGATATACAGATCATCTATCACAATTCAGGATTTGCTGCTGAATGAGATTGATTTCTGTAGCTGTTATTAAAAGGTCTTGATGGTGCCCATTTGGCAAATGGATCCCTCCTTTGATTTCTGATGATACTTTTTAAAAAAACAAAGTGTCCATACAGTAGTTTCTTTATACAGTATAAATGCCTAAGGCACCTGAATGTAAAAGATAATGTAAATAGAGCAATGAGTGATAAAGGATAATGATTTATCACCTTCATGTTAAGCTCTTTGTAGGAAGGCACATTATTCAGTAAAAACACTGAGTGTAAACCACCAATATGAATTAAGAATATTATTTTTAAAAAATTAAAAGATAATACTTATTACCATCTTAACGAGTGCAATAAATAAGAATAAAGGCAGTCATGTCAACAGACAAGGAAAGTCCATTAATGGAGCAATTATTACTTGTTGCTTATTTTTTCAATAGCTCATTGTTAATTTCAAGTTCCCATTCATCCTGCTCATTCAATTAATTACCTCATGGAAGAACAGTACACATGAACATTCTGGTTACTTTCAGGCCTGAGATCAAGTTGATTAAAAAATGAGCAGGAGGCCATAGGGCTTAACTGTAACCCTAGCGTAGATGTCATTGGAATTTTAAAAGCATTTGTGGAGTATTTCCTAAGTATGAGGAGATCAACATCTTTCCTTGGTGAGGAGAAAATCCAAAAGCCACCTCAAAGAGACATGGGGTGGGCCAAGGGAGGGCATTGCTACTGTGGCTCCAAGGGTCCGTGCACCTGATGTGCATGAGACCTTTCCAGCCCTTTGAGTCCAATCCTGAACAGTCTGAGATGACACTGCCTAGAACTCAGGGACTTCTACAGCTGCTCCTTCTTCTTTAACTTATCTTCTCTGCATTGACACAAAGTTTTTGATTGATTGATACAAACTTTTTTCAAATCTCGTCAACCAGGATGTAGTTCTTTCTTCCATGAATCCCAGTTACCGTATATCTCATTTATGTGGCATTTATACTTGAATTACCTACATACCTATCCTATTTCCTTCCATATTATAATCAGATCCTTAAGAACAGGACATGCCATATTCCTAGCTGAGATCCTGTTTGGACTACAGGCACAAAATAAAAACTAAATGAATAACTCCTGAAATTCTTAAAGCTAGATCAGTATGCTATTTTGCATTTAGTTGCTGAAACCTCCCTCACAGTCACCAGAGCTGAGGGTTTCTTCCAGCACTAGAGAGGCAAGAAGCCACCCAGGCCACCAGGAGCACTGTCCCCTTCTAAGGGATATCCAGACAGCAGCTCTATCTCATAAATCTTCCCTGGCTGACAAAATCAAATACCAGGAATAAATTTATTCCTGACAAGTTGGCCACAACCAACCGTGCTGGATGTTCCAACAAAAGTCAAACGCACGGGATGAGAGATGCCAGAGGGGGAACAGGTGTCACCTTACAGCAAATCCCTGGAAAGGGCCTGGACTACTCTCTTCCCAAAGTCTTGGGCATAAAGTCTTCTTCCACAACTCTTCTCTCTCCATCACATGCTGACCTTGGAATACTCCTGAAGGCCATCATCTGGGGTTTAGTTTTACCCAACACCTAACCTGTCCTCGACCTTCGCAGGAAAAAAGGTAGAAGCCTCAGTCCTCCAACAATTGGCCAACAATACTCATAGACAAAAGCTTCAGATGTTTGAGCAGCTTTTCTGGAAGGACCATCTTGTGTATTTCCCCCACAGAATCTTTCCTTCTCCATTATTCTCTTTCCTTTCTTCTAGCAGAGGTTTCTTCTCTGAGGAATAAAGCTCCCTTAGAGAAGCCACAGGCACTATCAGGAGACAGTGTGCGGCACTAAAACAGGTTCAGAAAGACAAAGAACAAATCCTGCTCCCCATTTCCGC
The DNA here is from genome assembly GCF_029289425.2 of Pan paniscus. NCBI lineage: Eukaryota > Metazoa > Chordata > Mammalia > Primates > Hominidae > Pan > Pan paniscus. Next base: position 30,752,011 of record NC_073266.2, read on the forward strand.
CACAAAAAGCCCAATGTAAGTCTTTCAAAAGTGCTACCAGGCTGGGAAGTAGCTTACACTAGCAGATACGTGAGAGTGTGACAAAATATGACGCCATATGCTCAGTATGCCTCCATGAAGGCACGACTAGAGAATGTTTTTAATTTTTAAAAAAATCTTGACCAGGCACGGTGGCTCACGCCTGTAATCCAGCACTTTGGGAAGCCGAGGCGGGCGGATCACAAAGTCAAGAGATCGAGACCATCCTGGCCAACATGGTGAAACCCTGTCTCTACTAAAAATACAAAAATTAGCTGGGCGTGGTGGCACGTGCCTGCAGTCCTGGCTCTTCGGGAGGCTGAAGCAGGAGAATCACTTGAACCCGGGAGGCGGAGGTTGCAGTGAGCCGAGATTGCACCACTGCACTCCAGTCTGGTGACACAGTGAGACTCCGTCTTAAAAAAAAAAAAAAATCTTATAGCTCCTTGTTTATGCTCCATGCAAACATAGAAGGTACATGTAGTAAAAAGTAATTTTAATCCATCTCCTTTACCATAAAATATGAGGTACAGTATTGCTGTCCATTAAGGAAATCATCATTCTACATGATATAAACATCTTCTGTTGCCAACACATTATAATGTTTAAATACGCATTTTAAATGGAAACTTAAATTATTCTAGTGAATAAAATTATCATCAGGAAGGTTTCCTAAAGCAACTATGGTAGCAGCAGATTTTTAAATTATCATCTAACAGGCTGCTGATATCAAATAAATTAGAGTAAATCAAAATAAGATTAAATGTGTAAATAATGTATTGCTTCAATCCCACCATAGGTAAAGTCATTACATTAAAAAATTTTTATTTAAAATTGAGAACATTCACCAAAATTATCATATTTGAATTTCCCTGGTGGTTTTATGCTATTATTTCCTTGCCAGACCACAATTAAATCTTAAATTTTATCTCATTCACAACAAAATCCTTTTTGCTGTGAATTTAGAAATCTCATATTTTAGGTATAGAATTCTGTGCTATCAAAAGTGATGATCTGCTCTTGACAAAATTACATTATCAATATTTAAAACATTTTTTGCAATCTAATAGTAAAACTGGTCAGTGTCATTCCCAAGGTAAACATTAAAATTTTACTTTAAAATGTTATTACAAGATTAGTTGAGGTTATAAACTAGAAAAAAATCATTTTGAATAAGCCAGAAGCAATAACCTTATTTTATAACAATTCTTTCTACGACAGCTTATATTTGTCTTATAAAACAGTCAAAATCTTTTTGAAACTATTACTTCTTTCAGGAGCTTTCTCTTTGATGTCATTAACTTTGGCCTCTTTTTTATCTTCAATCTTAAATTAATTCCCTGGGAAGCTTGTGGCTTGTTGGCTGGTTGGAGGGATTAAATATAAGGATTTATAAAGAAAAGCAGCTTTTGATACAATGCTATTAGAACATGATCACTTACCCATAAACTGTTAGATACAGAGGTTTTTTTCATGTTAGACACAAATGTTCATTTTAAAAGCCATTATCATGCAACAAATAGAATGAGGATTATTTTTGTAGTTTATATTCACCTTACAAATAAATAATCAGTGAACATGACTCCGGGATAACAGACAATGATTTTTGGCTCCTCTGTATTTGCTTGCAGTTTTTTTTTTTTTTTTTGGCAATCCGTTTTCATCATGATATGCTAAATGGACCCTTCTTATACACTAGTCAAAGGATTTCATTGATATTATGCAAATAAGAATATGCCTGAAATATTCTAACTTAACTGGGAGGAGTGCTTTGGGGTTTCTATGATTTAAGACAGTGGTTGTGTAGTAATAAAAGACTATTGTTTAAGGCAAAAGTGTTTTTTAAATTACCACTCAATGCATTTTTTGAGTACTTTTTGAGAAAGCATTTTAAGTAACAAGAGATTCTACAGTAAACATCAGGTTTTTGCTTTAGAGTTTTCCCCCCAGCATCTATTCATTCTCTCTTTGGTTAGTAATAGCATCCTGAGTCATTTTGAGGGATTTATCCCTCCATCAGGAGCAGACCTGGGGGATCCTTGTCCCATGGACCTTTCTCCAAAGGACTCTGGGTCTTGACTGGGATGGTGCAAGGACAGAGACATGATTCTATTTCATTTTTTACAACATGCCCTGAAAAGACAGGGCAGTAGTTAGATAGTAGATCCTGCTCCCTAAAACTACCCTCTACCTCTCTCAATCTTTATTCTGAGCCCAGTTTTCTGGCCTGCCACTAGAGTCTGTGAGCTTCCTCATGTCCTTATAATAAATTCCTTTTCTGCTTTAAGTGAACTGCAGTCACTCAAAGCACCCTAAATGATGCAGGTGCCCTTTTGTGAGATCATCTCTATGATAAAGTAATGGATATTGACTCCATTTTAACCATCAGGTGCTCTTTCTAGAGATGAATTACAGCCTGACCTTGCCTAGTGGCTCTGAGGAGTCCTTAGGAGGTAAACTAAAAACAAACAAACAAACAAACAAAAATAGCCTTAGGAAAACTACTTCTAATGGTTTTGCTTTTGCTGTGTAGCCCTAGGACTTGGTAACTATCAACATGGTAATGCTACATTTGCCCATTCATACAATCAACCTTCTAACTTATGACCCATAATCTCAATTATATTTGTAAAAATTCCAGTGACCCAGTTCCATAGACTTCTTCTCACAATAAAATAAGCAATGAACTAATCCATATTATATCTTTGTCTCACCTGTAATACACATTAAGAGTCTGGATATAAATAGTTCTACAAAGCTAGAACAGTAATTGCTCCTTTTCTAATACATTTACTATCATCTTTAAGAATCTCTCACACCCTTCATGGCATCAAGATACAATGATCATACTTTAGTTAAAATTTCTGCCCACAAATCCCTTAATATGAAATGAAATTAGCCATCACTACTGAAATAGGATGTTCGTCAGGCCAGCAAATAACGTTACAAGCTTGGGCTTGTTCCAGCAGGGTTCAGACAGGGGCAGGGGGACTTGGAGGCATTCAGAGATGACCCTGGTCGTGGGTGGAATTTTAAAAATGCACTTACCCACCCCAGATCCCACATCCTGTAGAACTCATGACTATGATGATGTGCCACTACTGTGATTACGTTTATAATCGTGTGCCTATCATCATAAGCATAATAATGATCATAACATGATTTTGCCATGTTGTTAGATGGTACAGTTGGCCTTAAGAGTGGGAGAGTCTCACTGAAACCCTTGTACACAGTTGTTGGGAATGTAAATTGGTTTTGCTATTATGGAAAACAGTATAGAGTTTCCTCAAAAAAATTAAAAACAGAAACATCATATGATCCAGCAATCCCACTTAGGTGTATTTATCCAAAAAAGAAATTGAAATCAGGATCCTGAAGAGCTATTAGTACTCACAAATTTATTTCAGGACTATTAACAACAACCAGGATGTAAAAAAGACCAAAATGTCCATGGACAGATTAATGGATAAAGAAACTGTGTCATATACATACAATGTATTATTATTCACCTTTAAAGAGAAGGAAATTCTGCAATGTGCGATAACATGGATGAACCTTGGGGACATTTCGTTAAGTGAAATAAGCCAACACGAAAGGACAAATAGCGTATGATTCTATTTATACAAAGCATCTAAAACATTCAAACTCATGGAGGCGTAGAATAGAATTACGGTTGCCAGGGCTCGGGGAGAGGGAAATGGGGAGTTCCTAATCAGCAGGTATAAAGTTTCAGTTCTCCAAGATAAGTTCTAGAGATCTGCTGTACTATATTGTACCATAATCAACAATAACATATGGTACACTCAAAAATATGCTCAAAGAGTAGATCTTATGATCCCATGTTACGTGTTCTTACCACGTTATTTATTTTATTCATTCATTTATTTTATTTATTTATTTTTTTTAGATGAGGTCTCCCTCTGTCACCCAGGCTAGAGTGCAGTGGTGTATAGCTCCCTGCAACCTTTAACCCCTGGGCTCAAGGAATCCTCCTGCCTCAGTCTCCCGAATAGCTAGGACTACAGGCATGTACCACCACACCAGGCTACCATAATTGAAAAAACAGAATAGGAGATTCTAATTTCTGAGTCTGACCTAATCACTGGGGCTGTTCTCAGTGGAGCGCTTTCTTAGACTGGTGTCCAGGGAAAAGTCAGAGAGCTTCCACTGGATAAACCACTGCAGGCCTGAAGAGGGAGGGAGCCACAGGAAAAGGCAGGCAGATAGCCTTGAAAAGCTGCGAGCAATCCCCTGCTGATATCAGGGAGAAAACAGGAACCTCACACTGACAACTACAAGCAACTGGATTCCCCCAACAACCTGAATGAGCCTGGGGGTGCATTCTTCCCCAGAGCCTCCAGGTAAAGGCTGAGTCAGGAGACACCTTGATCTGGGCTTCCTGATACCCTGAGCATAGCAAGCCAGCTCACTTCAGCCTTGCAGAACTGAGAGCTAATAAATGAGTGTTGTTTTAATTTTCTAAATTTGTAGCAATTTATTATGCAACAAAAGAAAACAAATCCATCCTTTAATCAAGAAGTTCTTGATCCACTCAAATTACTTCTCACACCAGGATTTCTAGGTCTCTTCCCACAGAAAAGAGTGACTTTGGGAAGTCATTCTCTAACTTCCTATGCCAATCTCCCACATCCAATAAGATACTTTACTTGTCACTGAAGATGAAGAAAGAAAGGAAAGGATGGTTACAGTTAAGAGTGGTGATTCAAGCTGGGCACAGTGGCTCACGCCTATAATCCCAGGGCTTTCGGAGGCTGAGGTGGGAGGATCCCTTCCAGCCAGGAGTTTGATACCAGCCTGGACAACAAAGCAAGGCCCTGTCTCTATAAAAACATTTTTTTTAATTAGCCAGGCACGGTGGCACACACTGGTAGTCCTAGCTACTCGAGAGGCTGAGGTGGGAGGATGGATGGCTTGAGCCCAGGAGTTCGAGGCTGCAGTAAGGCATGATTGCACCACTGTACTCTAGTCTAGGCGACAGAGCAAGACCCCATCTCAAAAAAAAAAAAAAAAAAAAAAATCGCAAGCCAATCCAGTGCCAGGGATTTCATGGGCAGTCTTCATTAAATGTGCATGGCAAGCCTGACATGAGACTGTTCTTCCTCATTGATTACTCAGAGACACTAAGCCTCATGGACATGACCTCAAATAGAGGCTAAACATTACACAGCAGCAGGTGAAAAGCAAACAAGGAACAAGCTTCTCTCTTATAAACTGGCTTTTTACTCTTAAATTTGCACTCACCCCAAAACCACTGCAGGATGCTAAGCCACATGAACACTAAAAAAGTATCCAGAGTAGGCTTCAGTCTCAGGGCCCTCTGGCCAGCATAACTTGCACCCCCCTAATGCCCAAGACAGAGAGGAAAGAGGCAGCATCAGAGTCCCATTTAAAATAAAAAATCATAAACGACTTCCTCCAAGCCACTTCAGCAAATTATTTGTGAACCTCAAATGTTTGTGATTTCTTACAAATAAATAATGTCTAATTTTTAAGCTACATTTTAAAACTAACTCAAAGAGGTCATAAATTTCATCAACCCTATGGTTACAACACAATGGGTCTTTTTCTTTGTCATCTCTAACAAAAAGAGCAGTTTAAATACTTTCTCCTGTCAAATGCAGACTAAGTAGACACCATACCAATCCTATAAACAATTGTCCCATACCCTGAGAAAGCTAAAATAAATCAGGTGTAACCTAATAAAAGTCAGGGAGCAGAAATGAGTGAAACTTAAGATGCTAGAGGCTTTCTTCTTTATTCTTTTTCTTAAGAAAATTTACTATCTTTAAGAAATGGAATGCACAGCCACATGATTCTAAATAAAATTGCCAGTTAGTACGTTTTCTAATGCTAGTTTCTTCATTTAGATGCTTCAGATAACTTCTTAGACATTCCCTTGAAATAGCTTTATTTCAAAGCTATTTTATACTTAGTGGGGTATCCTCCAGCCAGAATATTTAAATACATGTGAACCAGGATAAGGCTAAAATCAAGCCTGCAGGTTAAGAACTGGTTAAAGAATCTGACCAACTGAATGGAATCCCAGCTCTGCAACTTACTAGCTGTGCAGTCTTGAGACCAACATATAATCTCAGCTGCTTCTTCTGGAAAATGAAAATCATAATCATACCTACCCCACAGGGTTGTAGAGGTAAAATGAATAAACATACACCTAGCACTGATATAGTGCTCCTATGTGCCAGACTTAGTTATAATTATCAGCCCTCATGAGTGTTTGGCTCTGTTATACTCACAAACTCTCATGACAGCACTGTCAGTGCATGAGAAGCATCCAGGAGAGACCTCTGGGGACTTCCAGGGGCCCCTCTCCTTATATCCACTCAATTAAACCACAAACATACTTATCTCCAGCCATAGGTATGAGAGGACCACATTTTTGATACAGAAATGAAAAAAATTAATGTTAGAACTTCGGAGTTATTATTAAAAGAAATGCAATTGAGAATTGAGCGAGCAATGTGGCTTATGCAGTGACTATAGCTATCTATCTAGAAGTCAGCATTTGGTAATTACACCAGCAGTGCATTTGGGAACCATTTCCAAACAAAAATAAGGGTTTTTTTTTTTAAGGAATTTAACACCTCTTTAATTCCAAAACACAGGAAGTGAAAGAGCACTGAGCAGAGATACACATCAACAAATTGATGCTAAAAACATCATCATGAGGAGAGAACTTGATGGTCCGTGTAACAGCCCCGACATTAATCAGGCTCCACTTGCCTGTAAACCAACAATTACACATTTGCTCATTAAGAAAAAGTGCTTTCAGCCAAGTCCTATAAAGTGTGGGCTACTCTCTAGTCATGCTTGATCTTGGCAAGCTATTTAATTTCTTCAACAACAAAAAGGATAACATCAGTACCTTCTCAAAGTTACCAAAGGATTAAATGAGATAATGCATAACAGTTGATAAAATGGGCTCATTAAGTTTATCCATTATTATTATTATTATTCAGGCAGTTCCGAGATTCATATTAAAATATGAACTACATCACAAAAGCGAAAAAAAATCCTCAGAACAAATTACTTCTTTTCTTCAGATGTTAACCTTAAGAAAGTTAACGGTTTCTAAATTGCGGTGTCAAGCCTTTCCCAGGGGCTCAAGGATGACCTACGCACTGTTCACCCACATTTCTCTTGACAATATCAAACATCCCACTCCATATTCCAAGATCCAAACAGCTCTTCAGCTGCCAGAGAATATGGGAAATGGTGACCTTGAAGCATCTGGGCAAGTTCACTATCAAGAGTCACATGCTAAGACAGGCGTGAACAAGGGTGGGGGAAGGAAGAGCAACACTCCCACCCCATAGCCCACACTTAGATAGCCCCTTATGGGCATGGCCTGTGCAGATTTAAGGATTAGAAAGAATGACACATTTCATTATGTTCATAAAGTACTTTCACCAGGAAGCCGAAAACCAGTAAGTATCTGGGCACATCTTTTTCTTTTTCTTTTTCCAGTTTTCCCTATCCGAGCAAAATGACCGACATCCTGGTAAAGCAGCAAAGAAACATTTCCCATACACATAAGTCTCTGGCCCATGTGCAATTGGACAGAGGAAATATACAACAATTGTAGCATGTGAAACGGTTTTCCTAGGTCTACCCGAAATGTCATCCCTTACAAACATGAGGCACCACAACACAATTCCCCTCATCACTATATGATGACAATATATTCTTATATTGTGCTGCAGTGTATTGAACATCAATCAATAAAGTTTTTACAACGCACTAAGGCCCTTGGGGATGGAAACCTGCCAAGTTGAATATGGCAGGCTGCTGTACGCAAGTGGCTATTCACATTGTTGCCTTGGGCTTAAGGGACAAAGACGCCATTCACACACTACACAGAATCCACACCTGGCGCCACTGCTCCTTTGCCTGCCCCTCCATCACATTTCATCCCTTCACATTTGAAATATTTAGCATTTATAGCTTCCGTCAATTGTATCTCAATAAATGAGTAAATAAAGCCTATTGTCAGCCAGGCGTAGTGGCTCATGCCTGTAGTCTCAGCACTTTGGGAGGCTGAGGTAGGTATATTGCTTGAGTCCAGGAGTTCAAGACCAGCCTGGGCAACATGGTGAAACCCTGTCTCTACAAAATCCAAAAACAACAGCCAGGTGTGGTGGCACTTACCTGTGGTCACAGCTACTTGGGAGACTGAGGTGGGAGAATGACCTGACTCCAGGAGTTTGAGGCTGTGGTGAGCTGTGATCATGCCACTGCACTCCAGCCTGAGTGACCAGGTGAGATCTTGTCGCAAAAAATAAAATTTTTTTTTTCAAAAAAAGCCTATTGTCAAAGTTAAAAATTGCATGACAAGCTAATGGAGCACAGTCTTCCATATTGTTTTAGACTCACAGAATCTACTAGAGACAATTATAACCCACCATAAAACTATGACTATACAAATTTTACATATAAATCTCTGAGAATATTACAGTATGCCCAATTATGTATTTATTTATTATTTATTTGTTTTTGAGACAGAGTCTCACTCTGTCGCCGAGGCTGGACTGCAGTGGCGCGATCTCAGCTCACTGTAACCTCTGCCTCCCGGGTTCAAGTGATTCTCGTGCCTTGGCCTCCGGAAGAGCTGGGATTACAGGCACATGCCACCATACCCAGCTAATTTCTTTATCTTTAGTAAAGTCGGGGTTTTACCATGTAGGCAAGGCTAGTCTCGAACTCATGACCTCAAGTGATCCACTTGCCTTGGCCTCCCAAAGTGCTGGGATTACAGGTGTAAGCCACTGCGCCCAGCCCAGTATGCCCAATTATCAACCTTGATCTGAAAGTTCTTTAATAGCCATACCTAGGAACCAAACCTGGAAACATGTGAAATGCCCCAGTTATGAAAAAAAGTGATAAAACACAGGAAGATGTGTTCAGTTATTTAAATACTTAAACAGTATATCTTCCTAATGGTCTAAGTTTTACTTAATGAATGACTGCAGTTAGTAAATGCTACATGTCTTGGAGTTACAGAATGCATTACAACACTTGACTCTATGATAAAGGCTCAAAAATGTACAGCCAAAGGAAAAGATAATCTCATTTTTTACCTGATAGATTAGAAAAACATTAAAAGATCTGAGCATCCACTGCTGGGCAAGATGTGAGGAAAGGGCACGCCTAACATTGCTGCAGGCAGGAAGAACTGTACTTCCTTTGGGGAAAGCATCTGGTGATGACTGTTTAAAAACGCACATTCACTTTGACTCAGCAGTCCCACTCTCAGCATAAGGATAGATGCATACAGATATCTTTTGTTAAAAAAAAAGTATTTTTAACAGTAGAATATGAAAATAGTCTGAAAGCACATCAACAAGGGCACGACTGCATAAGTCAGATATATCCATCTATAGAATATTATGCTGCAATTAAAAGTAATGGTAACGAAGGAGATCAATAGGTACATACCAGCAAAGATATTCTGAAATACGAAATAAAAAAGACTTTGGTAAGTACTGGGTATGACATAATACCATTTCTGTAAAAATAAAACAGGGGTGGACTTCATATGTATGCACATATTTAAATTTATATACCTCTGTATACAGAGAAACATGGAGAAAAACACAAACCAAACCGTTAACTGCACACACCCAGTGGTCCTCTGAAGGCCGGCCTCCCGTTCCCTCAGGGCCCCGTCCAGGCAAGGGTACAAAATGCCTGCGCTCCCAGAGTCGCTCCTCTCAGTGCTCCCTGCATGTAGTTCTCATATACAGAACTCCACCCCTGATGCAATCAAATCCCTTAAGTGGGTGACCATGTATTTATCACCCAGATTGGGAAACTTTTAAGAATGGAAGAGGGTGCTTTGAAACATTAGCTGGAGAAACAGGTGTCAACAGGAGCCCTATCCCATGGAAAAGGAGACATACAGCCACTCTACCCCTGAGCGTGAAGCCAGGACTTCCTAACTACCCACTTCCTCAAGGCAACCCCTTTGTGGGGAGGGGTGTTTTCCTTTATCCGGGACAATCACCACCCACTTTCCAAGGGACAATGTCCTAAGTCCTTCCATACTTAGGTGCTCTAAGTGTCAAGTCCTTCCTTCCCCCCTCTTTCATTCCACAAATACACACAGAGCCCCTATGACTCCTTCATTCAGTCCTTCATTCAATAACCAAGTGCCTGCCATACACTCAGGTGCCCAGAGTACGACAGTGAGGAGTACAGAGATCCTGTCTCTGTGGACCTAACATTCCACCTGGGGCAGAGATGATAAATAAATAAACAGATATCTAATAGGATAGGTGATAAGTCCCACACAGCAACCCAGGGCAGGGTAGGGGACATAGGGAACAGGACAAGGGAGTGGGTACTGCTCTTTACATGGCGTGTGGGCTTCTCTGATAAGGCAGCATTTAGACAGAGATGGAAGGAAAGGGGCACAGAGCATTTCAGGCAGGAGAAATAGCAGGAACGGGCTCCAGAGGGGGAGCGTGATGCCCAGAAGTGAGTAGGAGGGAAGTTGCAGGCCTGATCATGGAAGAAGGCTCTCCATGCCACTCAGGGAAATGAGCCCAGCCACCTGTTCCAAGAACTTGCCCAGCCACGTGTACCAAGAACTCAGTCTTGGGTGCAATCAGTATGACATTCATCAACCAGAGAAATAAGGGCCTTCTAAGGAAGGTGGTCTCATCAACTCCCTGTAAACAGTGGCCCTTCTGCTTCTCTTGTTCAAGGTAAGAGGAGAAAGAAACTTCAGTTCTGGTGGCCATCACTGCAGATATTTAAACATTATAGTTATGCTGTATCTGTTTAAACATAAGGCCGTTAAACCAGTAATCACTCGTCAGCTTTGGTCACAAACATCTAATATTACTGCTGAAAAGTAAAATACTTCCCTTACACAATGCACTTGTTAATGTCCAAACAATTCCCCATGGTCATATTCAGAGAAGAATCTGGTAGGACTTCGAAAACTGTAAGAAATATGTATACCATCAGGTGGCCCAGAGCAATTCTAGAAATAACGTGGTTTTACACCACTGTTGCATCAGCTTTGAAAGAGAAAGATTTTAAGATGAGAAAAAGAGAAGGGTATTTAGAAGGAATAGAATATTACACTTGGCCTGCCACAAAGTGTCAGCTCTAAAAAAAGGTCAGAGGAAATGCCACTCTTTAAATCCTGAACTAAATTCCCAAATAATTTTTATCGCTGGACCTAGTCTTGGCTTATCAGTGACTTCACTGGCAAAACAGCAAAGCATAGACAATTAATATCAGTTCAGAGACATATAAGCCCCTGTCAAAGAACTAAAAACATACTTACCTTTTTAAAATATTTTCATATTCACAGAACTTAAAAAACATCTGTTATATTGTTCCAGTTTTTAAATAATCTGGCACATTCAAATCAGTAAAACATTTGTCAGTAAGATTTGTACAATTAAATCTTTAGACTTGGGTGTCCTAACACCTAATCCACGCACGCGTGCACACACGCACACACACACACACACACACACACACACAGAGCTAGAATCTCCTGGCTGACAGAAAACCTGCCCTGGTGGGACATGGACCAACCATTTGTCCTCGACAAACTGTCTGAGACATAAAATTTTGGTGAGGTTTGGGGGTAGGGAGATGACAGCTGAGCTAAAAACATCACTATTATTGATTTTGGCTTCATGCTACTCCTTTACAGCTGTCCTTTGCAAGCTGAACACAGTATAAGTCAGGCCAAAGGACAAGACGGACAGGAGGCTAAAGCTCACCAACACCCTAGAAGAAGAGACAGTTACACCCACAATTATAGCTGATCGCCAGCCACCAAACTTTTTTTTCTTAATGCCAGGGCTCCACAGTGGCCAAGAGACAGGAGACGAATGACTTTTTCTAACAATTGCAACAATAAATAATTTTTATTTTCTAATAGCTAAGAATACTGTGGAAACACTTAAAAGAGTAAGCCAAGAAAAATGTCTTTGCTTCCCTGGGCTTCTAAAAGTCTAGAGTCCACTTCTTGAGAATAAGAGCCAAGTCTGAATTATGTCTTCATGCCTTGGTGCCTAGCACAGTACCACCCATACATCCATTTCACAATGTTAAAAAAATGCTGAAAGGCCGGGCACAGTGGCTCACACCTGTAATCCGAGCACTTTGGGAGACTGAGGCGGGCAGATCACCTGAGGTCAGGAGTTCAAGACCAACCTGGCCAACACAGTGAAACTTCGTCTCTACTAAAAATACAAAAAGATTAGCTAAGTGTGGTGGCAGGCACCTGTTATCTCAGCAACTTAGGAGGCTGAGGCAGGAGGATTGCTTGAACCCGGGAGGCAGAGGTTGCAGTGAGCCGAGACCATGCCATTGCACTCTAGCCTGGGCAACAGAGTGGGACTCTGTCTCAAAAACAAAAAAATGCTGAATGAAAAAGCAAACAAAAATTTCCCCAACCACCACCAAGTTTACTACGATGCCGAATATCTCCAAAGGTTACTGTGTGCAAAGGGGTGAGATGCAGAGTAAACCAGCGTCAGCAGAACCCAACCAAGTGAGAAGGGGCTTGGGGAACTTCTGAAAACTTGTCCTGAGTAGTCAATGTTTATTCTGTCCTGACATTAGTGAACTCCCGGTGATGTTTTAGACTACCTGTTTCAGACTTAATTTTTATGTCCATTTTTGTTTCCATCTAAATACATGGGCTCTCAGTGGGCTCCTGGTGAGTTTAAGCCCTGGTGTTCATGTGGTGTGCTCTGGAACAAGGGCTCTCGCACAGCGGATGTTATTCATCTTTCCCTTAAAAAGTCACCATGTCCTCAGCATCCATTTCAGTTTCCAGCAAGTTGTGTGAGATGATTTAAAATGCAAACTACCTGCACAGCTGAAATAATGTTTTTAAAACATTAAAGAAGGAAGGCCCTAACGAAAACAAAAATCTCTGATCTAAGGACTCCGCCAACAATACCCGAAAAGACTGATAACATTTTCTTTGTAATATTTACGAAGCAGGATTATTTTACTAAAACTCAATTTAGTTTAGGTTTTCTTCCAAGTTGATTCAAACTGTATTTCAAGATACAGCTTGGGTAAGCACATTGTTTCAAATCTTAGTTATTACCATGTCAACTTACAACACTCTTTACAAGAATCACAGGCTAGATCTATTAATATGACAAAAGCTTCACTTTAAGGAAAGAGTCGGCGCCTAAATTAGCCCTTCCTACTGATGCGTTTGAAACACTGGGACTGAAAGTCATGTTTTTCCCTATAAGCAAAATCATAGTGTTCAGCTTCATTTCTATGTATCTACAGAAATACGATTAAGAGCCTACCAAGGCAGAGCTAGACAGGATTTAACAGAATGCACTATGTGTATTAACTAATTGATTTTATTTCTACCAGTGTCTGATTCTCTATGTTATGGGCAAAATAAGAAAATCTCCCAAGTAACTAACTTCTCTAGTCTTCACTAGAAAACTTACTTCTCCACACATTATGGGCTGCCCAATCTCTACCTAGGATGAAGAAAGAGCTGCCTCCATAAAATTATCATCTCAAACTTCAGCCCTCTCAGCACTGCCTGCCCACCCTTTGGTTCAACACCTCTTTGGTGTTCTCCCTCCTTCTCCATGAAAGAGTGCTGCAAATTCACTCCTCTCCTCTCAGTGCCTGCCCATCTTCCTCCCAACATGCTTCCCCCTCACACCACCAGCCCTTCAAGAGAACGCAGAAGCCATAAGCAGTAAAACTCCTTCAGCTCCCCTCTCACAAACCTACCTATCTCAAAGTACTTCCTTCGCTTCCTCTAGCTACAGTGGAAGAGGAAACCCAACTCTTGAAGCTTTGTTTCATCTTTTACAAGGATGGTTTTCAAATTCAGCTCCCTTTTAGAATCACCTGGGCAGTTTTAAAAATCTCAACGCCAGCCATCCCCAACACCGATGACATAGGAATCCTTCTGAGTGGGACCCACCGTCAGTGTTTTTTTTAAACACTCCAAGTGGCTCCAATGTGCAGGCAAGGTTAAGAACCCCCTTCTCTTTCTTCACATTCACTAGGGGTATTTAAATATGTGCAGGTCTTTCCCATCTTAAAAAGCACAGGCTCCCTTAGTCCCATCTCCCCCTTCAGGTCCATCCACATCTCCCTCAGCTTCTTCATGATGAAACTTCTCAGAAGAGCTGCGTGTACTCTTCTCCCCTTCCTCACCTCCACTCTGCTCCACCCAGTGCCTTGCAACTTGCTGTGCTGTCTCCTGGCACTGCTTTCACCAGGCTACCAAAGGCCATGTGGCTCACCCCAGTGTCCCTCAGTCCTGTTGTTCCCAATGTCCTTGACCGCTCAGCAGCACATTTCTTGGGATTTGTTTCTAGTTTCTTTCCTAGTAAATAGTGTGGCCTTCTGACCTGCAAACACATATACATCTTTCTTTTTTTATAAGCAAGGCTTTATCCTATTATACCTTTGAATGTTTTTGTTTCCATTTTTATTCTCTTCCTTTGGAAAAACAAGTAATATGTGATGAATAAGCCTTTGTCTCTCCTATGTATCATCTTCAGAGAAATCCTTTTTCTCTCATCTTTTTCACTTTGTTTTGTAGAAGTTTCTCAAGTCTGTTGATTCCTGTGTTTTCATTTGTGTTTGTTATATTTGGTGGCTTCCAATGTGACTTCCCTCTTCCTAATGGTTTTTCTCCTTCACGCAGATTAATCAGCTCACTTTCTATCTCCTATATTTCTTATTTTCTTTAACCACATATCTTTCCTTTAAACTTTGAGAAAACCCAGTTTTCATTATTCCTTTAAGGCCACGAAATACTAAGATTCTGAATTCTTCTTTTGTTGGTGAGATAATTTGTCTTCTGATGTATATTCCACATCTAGCTTTGTCTGTGTTCCATTATTCTATAAACTTGCCTGCTTATGCCAAGGTGTGGCAGGCAGAACTAGAAGGCATTCATGCTGCAATGGAGACAACCTGTCAGTTCATAGGAAGAGCAGCCAGCTTCAAGTCCAGCATTAATCTCCAGTTCTCTCCACTATGGTCAAGTCCTGTACCCTGGGAGTATTTTACACTCAAGTGTAAAACTTTAGCAGCATTGATATAGGTTAGAAAGAAGCCCCTCATGTCACAGGCTCCTGAACACCACCTTCCTGAGCCTTCTTTCAGTCTCACTTTGAGAAGTCTCCCACTCTCAGGAAGCTGCCCTAGACATTAAGATGGCACTCAGTCACGATGGTGGCCTAGGTGTGCACGCAGGTGTGCGTGCAGATTGGGCTCCAACGTCAGGGGCCTCCACTCACTAGACTTTTATGTTCCTGGGATCCCTAGAGCTGTTTAAGTCACAACCTGCCCAACTCTACACAGAAGCTCTTTTCCTCCCTCACCTCCAAGTCCTCCAGTTTTCTGTGGTGCACAACTAAGTTGCACAGAGAGAGTCGCCCCTCTATTCTCTTATTATTTTAGTGAAGCCATTTAATTTCTACAGGCCTGACTCCTTGAGAAAACTATACCCTGCCTCAAATTAGAGGACTATGTAAGCTCACAGCATCCTCTCTCCTTTGGTCCAAATGTCACTCTATTTGGCAGGTATTCTTTAAAGTGTGGTTTGAAGTTGTAGCTATTTAACAGAGCATAGCATCTTCTTCTTTGTTTCTCATTCTTTTTGTTCCTTTTGGGGTTCCAGGTATAAAAATTGAGTAAAACCATGTCTTAATGCCAGCATCTTTTAACTAGGTCTTCATTTAATTTTTAAGCAGTTTAATGTAATGCCAATAAATATTTTTCTTTTAGTAAAGCCAACCAAATACTAAGTATCCCAAAAATCTTAACTTGATTAAACCGTGAAAAAAAAAACTTAACCTGAAATTTATTATTCTAAATATTTCCAAAGACTGGGATCATTTCTAAATGACAAATTATTGTTTTTGCTAAATTTCAGTTACCTTACATGCAAATCATAAACACATATTTTGCTTTAGACTGATTCACAATCCCCATGAAAAAACACGCCACCCATTTCAATGACTATGGATTCCAATGTTTGTAAAGAGCTTGTGAAGCCCATTTCTAAAAATAAGATGTTTGGAAAATGATGATTCCTATCGATGCCACAGATTATCTTTCAATTAACTGAATCCTAAATAAACTCAGGCTGAATGCTTTGAGGAGGGAGATTCTTCCCTATGAAACGACGTTTAAAAGTTAATAAATGTTGATTCTAGATGACCACCTTCCTTTCTTACCCTTGCCAAGTAGGAATGAGTTTTTATAAACTCTACCACTTGTACATTTTTAGACTTCGGTACACCAGCCAAAAAAGAGGTTACCATATATGATACAATTCAAATCTTATCTCCATTTATGTTTAAAGATTTTATTTGCTTATTTTTTTAATTTAAAAACTCTGGCTTTCTCTGCCCCCACCTGGCAATATCCAATTCTTTATTTAATTCGCTTACAAATGAAAGGTTAATTTTCTCTAAATCCAGTTACTTACTTTTGAAAGAATGCCTTACAAATGATAATCATTATACGTCCACACTATTATATATTCCATTTATACAGCTCATGTGACATTCTCCTATTTTATACTGTAAATGTTTTCTTCATAAAAAGACAGTTGCCTAGGTTTAAAACAAACCTGATTTCAGTTAAATTATTATACTTCTTTTCTAATTCAGAGGGACAAAATGAATAACTGCTGGACTGTGACCCCTCAGAAGCCAGAGCTATATAGTGAAAAGGAAGAAAAGGGGGAGAGGCAGGGAAAAGTGTCTCTCTCAGGACCAAAGCACACATCCTGGTAATGGAGGCAATTGCAGTAAATGCAACCTGACAAGTATTCAGAGACTGGAGCAATATTCCGTCAAGCATTTTTAAATTCAGTTCCACACAAGTCAACTCAGTTTTGCCTGGAGATTTTACCAGACATTTAGCTGGTGTGTATATAATTACCTGTCTCTCTGAATCGGGGGTGGGGAATGAAAAACAGCACAAGGAGGTGCATGATGTTTAAAGAAAGCAATAAACTAAAGACCTGATGTGAAAGAGAGCTGAAACTCAGGGACTCATTCAACGATAAAAATGTTTATCTTTAACATCTTTAAACAACAATTTCTTGTTTTAAATCTAAAGGTCATCAACTTTGTTTTGCTCAGAAATTTAAAGACAAAAATGTAATGTTATAATATTTATTCCTAATTTTAAGAGTTACCTTCATCATCTTATCTATCATGGGTATCAAAGACCACTACAGGATTCTCAGTGTCTATTACAACTTCTAATCATCTTCTGTAGTTAATCAAGTTACACTTACCATACCATAAGCATCCTTGAAATACTATCTGCAGAATTCATTTGAGGTGTTTGGTAGCCAAAATTCACTGGAGAAAGTCTAAGATATAACTCCTATATATAAGTTCCAGCCCAGTTTTGAAATGATAATAATTTTGCAACATACAAAAGAGCGACAGTATATGAATTCTTACACCAGACCTCTATAAAGTGTCACTTAAGCAAAATAAAATCATGTATCAGATATTTATATATCTCTCAGTTCCTATGTTCTCTGCTTCTACTGGATATATCTTTAAGATTTCTTGACTCATCAATTATTAAATGGGGAGAAATATAATGGTTTCATCTATTAAACATATTCAGGATCATCTATAGAGTAATACACATTTTCTTTCTGTGTTCCACAGTCTGACTTCATAACATCAAGCATGCTACAACATAATTTATAGGCTGAAAACATACTTTAAATCAAACTTTTTTGAAAAGAAAGATAGAATCTATATAAGTAAAAAGTATAACAAAGAGATAAGCTTTTTATGTTATCAAGGAACTCTCTATAGCTTCACTGTCCAATTTATCAGCCACATGTGGCTACTGAATACTTGAAACGTGGCTAGTCCAAATTGAGGTGTAAGCATAAAATGCACTGCAAATTTTGAAAGCTTCGTGGAAAAAAAGGTAAAATATTTCATTAGTAAATTTTATATTAATGACAGATTAAAATAATAACAAACATATTAAGTTAAATAAAATATATTTAAACTTTACTTTTTTAAATGTGGCTACTAGAAAATGTTAACTTAAAATTGTGGCTGGCCAGGCATGGTGGCTCACACCTGTAATCCCAGCACTTTGGGAGTCCGAGGCAGGCGGATCATCTGAGGTCAGGAGTTCAAGACCAGCCTGGCCAATATTGTGAAACCCTTTCTCTACTAAAAATACAAAAAAGAAAAAAAGAAAAAGAAAAATTAGCCGGGCTTGGTGGAAGGTGCTTGTAATCCCAGCTATTCACGAAGCTAAGGCAGGAGAATCTCTTGAACCCAGGAGGTGGAGGTTGCAGTAAACCAAGATCGCGCCACTGCACTCCAGCCTGGGCAACAAGAGCAAAACTCCGAGTCAAAAAAAAAAAATTGTGTCTCACATTTTACTTCTATTGGACAGTGTGGTTTTATAGACTAATTTTGAAACAGTCTTATGAGGCAGTTCAACCACTCATTATAATGAAGTGACAGTATAAGAAAAAAAAATAAAGTAAAAGATAGCATGCATTCTCTCCCTAACCCTCTCACCACATGTGCCTTGCATGGGGAGGGAACGGCAAAGCTATCCATCAGGAAGTTTACTGAAACAAAAGATTCAGCTCATTGCCTTTAGCCTTATCCCTGACATTTAACTCTTCCAAAAATTTCTTCTGCTCCACTGCTTCCTGCTGCAAAAAGTTTCCAAGCAAACCGTGACCCCAATCTCCCAGGCAAGCACATGCTTTATAAATCAGCTGAGCTATGGCAATCAATGCTGCTCTAGAAACTGGGTGCCCAATAGGCATGCAAATGGACAGACACCTGTAGGAGTTCACAAAACCCTCTCAGTTAAACACAAGCAGGGCTTCAACACACATGTGGCCATCCCTGCTCAACACCCAAGCCACATGTGTGGCTCTCGTAGTATTGTCACTCCTACCAGGCAGAGGTGTACTTTCCAAAGGACTGGTAACCAAGAAGCAACGGAGGAATGGATTCGGTGTTGTGACCAGCAGGATCCCCCTGCTGAATCCTCCCCTGAGCCTCCGAAAGCTCCCCACTGCTTCAGTGGTTTCACATCTTCCTGCCCTTTCTTTCCTAGGTTTCAAGGATAACTGGAAACCCACATTGGTCATTGAGCATTCATAGCATGGCAGTCCAGCACTCTCTAACAGACCCTCGGGCAGCAGATTTAGTGTTTCCAGGAAGAATTTCAGGAAACTCAGTCATTCACTCATTCAACAAATGTTTATAGAGCTCCTACTATGTGCCAGGCACTGGTCTAAGGCATCTGACACACGTCATTGAGGAAAAGAGACAAAGATCCCCTGTTCAAGCAGAGAGGCAGGCAATAAACAACAAAGATAATAAAAAGACAAATTATATAGTATTCTAGAAGGTGGTGAGTACTAAGCAGAAATAAAAACAGCTCAGGGTAAGGAAGTTCTAGGCCTCTGGGTGCAGGAATGGCAGTTCTGTGGCAGTGGCCAGGGTGAGCCTTGCTGAGAAGTTGACACTAGGACCTAAGAAGGTGAGAAAGCAGCCATTCCAGCCTCCAGGGAGGGAGCTGAGGCAGCAGAGGCCCCACTGGCAGGAGGCAGCTGCATGAGGGGCAGAGAGACAGAAGGTCACAGAGGTGATGGGGCCAGGCCATGCAGGACTCAGAGGCCACTGTGAGGACTGCAGCCTCTGGAATGGCAGAGGAATGATTCACTCTGCCTTGTGTCTGTCTCGAAAGGAGCACCTGCCTAATGTTCTGAGGATTCTTCTCCAGGAGTCAAGGGGCCAAGCAGGGAATATCCAACAAAAATGTGTAAAACGTGTTAAATACCGTTGCAGCTGAGAGCTACATAATAACAAACAAGACAAAGATAAGAATAATGGTGTCTGATCTGGGCTGAGAGAGAAAAGGCTGTGGGTGGTAAGTGACAGAAGTGGGGAAAACCACCATTACCAGGACCCAAAATGGTGGCACTGTGACTATTCACACCAGAGCTGTCATGGGGGACACGAAGCAGCGTCTGCGGGCACCACTGTGGTGCAGCTCCTCACCATGCACACCCTTTGAAGAAGGACTGCTAAATAATAAGAGCTTGACTTTCCCTTTCATACGAAAGAAACCATTTCTCTAAAAGCAAATACATTACAACCACCACCATAAAAATAAAAAACGGGGGACACTATGAACCCTGGGACTTCCAACCTGATTCCACATTTACTCAGAACTTGTGGCACGTAGGTGGACTGCCCTTCGATTACCTCTCTGAGCAGGAAAATGTGAGCATGTAAAGAAAAAAAATGATCAGTATAAATAAACATTAATACAGAACTAATTTTCTGAGTTCTCATTTCACTGAATAATTATACCTTTGGGCTAACATGAATAATTTATTAAGTAGCATGCAGTTTATATGTAGCCTTGCAACTTTCTGCCCTCATTATACAATCATTTGAAATCTTTCCGAGGCAAACCATGGCGGAAAAAAAAAAGTGACTTCCATGCAAATGTCCTTTTTCTATCAGCCTATGGATAGTTTACTAAGTGTCTCTTTAGGTTAACAAGAGCTATTCGAAAAGCTGTTTAAAGATCCTCTTTCTGAAATATGTTCGATAATTCATTAAAGTTCTAAAAAGCCAAACTCCCTTTTTTCTTAGCTTATTACGCACACTGATCCTTAACTCAATTTAGCTTTTAAGAAATGTAAAACCATACATTGCTTTCTGGCTTCTTCACAGTTATCAAATAACCTATAATTCAACTAGAATGCCTGTTAAAATATTATCCTCATAAAATAATTCTGTGTTAGTGCTTTGGGACCTATAGGCCCTAGGGGGTTCCATTTCATATTAAAATTGTCTTCATTTGCACCTGTTGTAATAAGAAGCTGCTGTGTAATGAAGCATCAATACATTAATTCTTAGAGCTGACCTGTTTTGATAAGTCTCACAGAACACTGATTCTATCTAGACCTGAGTGGTCCTCTGCATTTTTCCTGCTGCTTCATATTCTGTTACATGATATCATCATAAAATGGTAATCTAATTACTACAACTATTAATTATGCACATGATTAATTTGAAATACCTGACACAAAATGTAAATGTACAGCCAGAGACAACACACAGTCGTAATGAAATCCTAACACCTGAAACTGTTTGGCATCATTATCAGTCAAGTAACTGTGCTTAATTTCCTCTCAGCTGGGCAGAGTTGGTCCCTAGTATTGTTTACTGAAAATCTGCTGCAATACAAAACAATTACTGTGCACCTGAAACATGGCCTGGAGTGGCACACTCCCAGCATCCTCCCAGGCCAGCCCTAAAATAAGATCATCAGTCCCTGCTTTTGACTTCCTCTTAATACCTCCCACCTACCCCCTGCCAAATCCCTAGTTCTCTCAAGAAGTCTGCTGATTTTCTTGGAACCTCCAAGTAAAATAAGGTTTACAACCCTTTTGTAAACTGCTATGCAAATTGTTTACGTTGGATATAGTGGGAAAAATGTTGCTTGAAGGGGATAAATAAAAACAAAAATGCTTAGACAAAAACAGCAGGGCCTTAGTCTGAAGATTGTATTCCTGATATACTAAGAACTGGAAAGATCAGGATAGGACAATGTGTTGGGTTTCCAGAAGACAGCCTAGAACTGTGGGAGGTGGAATTAAATCTATATAATTGCCCCTAGTGTTGGGACAAAGTACTGTGAAGACTCGTCAGACGCTGGTGTCTTTCTATTAAATAACTCAAAGAGAACAGTTAGCTAAGACATAAGGGTGCCCCAGTGTTTATGCTAGCAAAAGCACCCTGATACCTGCTCCCTCTTCAGGTTCAGTTACAGTGAAAGGCGGGAGTAACATGGACAGGAGTGTTATTAGTGATATCATTCATGTTTTCCTTTCCATTTGCATTTCAATCTCTCCCTTGCAAGCAAGAATCCAGGTCTTTGTTCTGGGAAGAGAAGACAAAGGAAGGGAACAGAAAGAGAAGAGAAAATAAAGGGAACAGAAAAAGAGGGAAAGAAAGGAAAGCACAGAAGATTAAAGGGGAAAATGTTCATGGAAGGAGGAATAAAATGCTTTTTAAACAAAACTTCAATAGCTTTGCCTCTTAAGTCTTTTATGGAAACATTCTTTATTAAATGAAATGTATTCTAACGATATGTCTTTAAAATATTTTATGATGGCATGTCTTTCTCCTAAGATCAAAACACATCCCATCATTTGCCATCAGTCAATTTATCTCACTGTTTGAGAGGAAATTTGCTACTTATGATTCATAGAATATTAATAAAAGTTAAATATATTCTATTTTTTTTGAGACAGAGTCTTGCTCTGTCACCAGGCTGGAGTGCAGTGGCGCGATCCCAACTCACTGCAATCTCCGCCTCCCAGGTTCAAGCGATTCTCCTGCCTCAGCCTCCTGAGCATCTGAGACTATAGGCATGCACCACCACACCCAGCTGATTTTTGTATTTTTAGTGGAGATGGGGTTTCACCACATTGGCCAGGATGGTCTCGATCTCCTGACCTCATGATCCACCCCCCCCCCCCACCCTCGGCCTCCAAAAGTGCTGGGATTACAGGTGTGAGCCACTGCGCCTGTCCAATATATTCTATTAAACCCTGATTCAAGTATAGGTAAGGTCCAAAGAATAATTCCAAATATCCTAATTTAACTGCTCTTCTAAATTATAACTTCAAGCAAAACAAAATCACCAGAAGACAGAAGAAAGAATAATTTTGCCTCCCAATCTTTGAAGCACTATTTAAACTAGAACCTGATCTTACATAGTATGCCTGGAAAAATTTACGAGGTAATAAATAAAATGCATATATCTATGTAAATGAAAATTTGAATATCTCAAAATACAGATAAACTAAAAACCATAGACCGTACAACATCATAAAGAAAAGTTCAAGGCTGAGATTTCTAGAATGCAGTACTTACACATATGTGCAGGTAAACACACATGCACACACACACACAGAGCCCTCATAAGGAAAATTGCTTGGCTGACTGTCATTTCTATCGAAATACATAAGTTGAAAAGATTTGACAATAAAACCTTCTAAATCATCAGTCTAAACATAAAATGAATAGGTCACCTTCAATAGCAAATTAATTGCAATCCCTGAGGGGTCCCCTACCAGGAAATACATTCACACTTAGTAATTTTATGACAACTCCTACATTTTCACCTCCAACCCAGACTTCTCTTCCATGGACACCAGCCCACAGGTCCAATACATACTTCTCGTCTCCACTAAGGTAGTGACATCTCAAATTTAAAATGTCCAAGCCAAACTTCTGATTTTCCCCATCACACCCCAAACCTGTTTTCCCCCACAAACTTCTACATCACAGTTAATGACATCTCACATCCTATCTCATCCCCATCTCACATACCATCTTACGGTGGCAGATAGTATTTTCTAAAAATACAGCCCCAATAATATATCCAGACATCTGTATCTTCTCCCCTTGAACCTGGCTGGGTCCTTGTGATTCCCTCAACAAAAGAGTTATGTCAGAAGTGACTCTGTGGTTCCCATAGCTAGACCCTAAAAATGCAATGCAGCTCTGCCTGGCTCTCCCAGGACTGGTTCCTGGAACCCAGCCACCACGCTGCAAGGAAAGCCCAGCCACATGAAGAGTAGCATGAAGAGGCCCATATGGAGAAAACTCTATCCTCCCAAGGCCTGGGATGCGCTCCTAGAAAACAGCCAGCACCAGCCCACTGGCCTTGGGAGACAGTCACCTGGAAGCATCTCCTCCAGCTTAGGGCCGTGGATATGAGAACAGCGCAGGCTCCAGGGCCCTGTGCTCACAAGGGCTTATGCTCAATGTTTAATGCTCTGTGGTCACAGTCTTATTTTATCTGTGAATGTGTGTTCTTTAGGTGGAACAATGGCGCATGAGCTGTGGACCTGGATCCTTAGCTCCTGCGTAATCCCACATCCCCAGGACAGGTCCTCAGCCACTCACTACCCACTCTCTTGGCACCCTGGCCCCACCCTGGCTCCTCCACACAGTGAGGGCTGCCTCATCTGCCCCCGGCAGAGAGACACAAAGAGGGCTGGGTACACATGCCTATGATGTTTCAGAGTGTGGGATGTTGCGGCTGTCCCATCCTGGGCTAGCAGAACCCTGACATGTATGACAGGTGACTCTGTATGAGTGAGCCCTTACCCTTTCCCAATCTAGCTACCAAGCACATCCAGCACGGAGGCTGCAATCCCTCAAGGGTCACCAGTCCACTGTGGGTTGAGGTGGCGGGCCCAAGCGAAAGTGAAAAGTCTGGCTTGACATCCCCACTCAGAGCTGAGGCATGTGTCATCTGTCCTGGGGCTGGAGGGGGGCAGAGGGACCTGGCAGCTAGTCCTGTGGGGGCACTGAGGCAGGACCCCCAGGTGCCTATGACGGTCTGCACTGCCCAGCAATTATCCTCAGCCCTGAGGGAACCCATCAATATGAGGCAAATAAAAACACCACGACATGTCCAGAAAGAGACCACAAGAGAAAGGAAAAATGTTTTCTATTTCAGTATGTTTAATGGCACTTTTACCCTGCTTTTCAAACAAAAGGCCCTTGTCCTCTTCATGGTACATGAGCCCTGCTCCAGCATTCAGCTGACACCCTGTGAAGCTGAGACAAGCCTTCCTCACGGAACCCTGCCCAGACTGCAGATCTGTAAGCAACAGAAATGGCTGCTATATTCCTTTAAGTCACTGAGTCTGGGGTGGCTGATTGTGCAACAAAATATCAAGAACACTTACTTTGCAGTTTCTTTTCCAACCCCTGTTCAAGTTTGACTGAAGCTCCATGAAGGCAGTGATTTTGAGGGTGTTTTGTTCACTGCTGTATTCCCAGTGCCTAGAACACTGCCCCACCCCTCTCAGTTGCCCAATAAAGGAATGAAGTCCCACTTTGCTGAAACTTGATCTTTAGGTGGTCACCAGTAGAGTTAAGTTTTTAACTAGTTTAAAATACTGGCAGTAAACAGTTGGAAAGTGTGCAATGATGCTGCTGACTGCCAGTGTGCTTAGTGAGTGCGTGACCTTTCCTTATGTCCATGGCCTGGGGGTTCTGGGGAGAGGGCACCAAGTTAGGACTGTGCAAGCAGGACTTGCCTTCCTTGCTCCTGAGCAGTCACTTAGCCCTCAGAGTCCACATCCTGGCCCATGACCAATGTGCTGCCACACAGGCCTGCCAAGAAGAGCAGAGGGGATGATACATCTATTTCAAAAACAAGTTCAGAACACTTATTCTGTCCTAAGCAAGTATTCCAGGCAAGTGAAGGAGGTGCAAACATGATGAAGACATGGTCCTCAGCATAATCTGTTATTAAAATGTATATCTCTTTTTTAATTCTTAATTTTTTTGTGGATACATTATAATAGGTATCCATAATGATAGGTGTATATATTTACGGGATACATGAGATATTCTGATGCAGGCATACAATGTGTAATAATCACATCAGGGTAAACGGGGTATCCATCACGTGAAGTATTTATCCTTTGTGTTACAAACAATTCAATTTTACTTGTTATTTTTAAATGTACAATTAAATTATTATTGATTATAGTCACACTGTTGTGTTATCAAATACTAGATCTTATTCATTCTTTCTATTTTTTTTGGTACTCTTTAACCCTCCCTCTTTCCCCACTACCACTACCATTCCCAGGCTCTGGTAACCATCATCCTACTCTCTATTTCCATGAATTCAACTGTTTTAATTTTTAGCTCCTACAAATAAGTGAGAGCATGTTAAGTTTGTCTTTTTGTGCCTGGCTTATTTCACTTACCATAATGACCTCCAGTTCCATCCATATTGTTGCAAATGACATGATCTCATTCTTTTTTATGGCTGAACAATACTCCACTGGGTATACATACCATATTTTCTTTATCCATTCATCTCTTGATAGGCACTTAGATTGCTTCCCAATCTTGGCTATTGTGAATAGTGCTGCATCTCAGCATAATCTTCTATCAAGATCATATATACGGTCTGGATATAGTGGCTCATGCCTGTAACCCTAGCATTTTGGAAGGCCAAGGTGAACAGATTGCTTGAGCCCAGGAGTTTGAGACCAGCCTGGGCAACATGAAGAAACCTCATCTCTACAAAAAATACAAAAAAAAAATTAGCCAGGCATGGTGGCACCCACCGATGGCACCCGCCTGTGGTCCCCACTATTCAGAAGACTGAGATGAGAGGATCACCTGACTCCAGGAACTCAAGGCTGCAGTGAGCTGTGATTGTACCACTGCATTCCAGTCTGGGCAACAGAGCAAGATCCTGTCTCAAAAAAAAATCATATACATGAGCACACCTGCCAAACTATATTGCCATTAAAAATAAGATCAGAATGGCAATAACAATTATTATTCAGGCTTACTCCAGTCTTCACCCCATGATCCCACATTGCTCCTCACCATCAGATGCCATTCAATACTTACCCACTCAGGACAAAGAAGGTATATACCAGGAGTCTATTAGAAGTATTATATTCTGGCAGTGCAAATGATTTTGCATGTGGCAGGAGTTGCATGTTTGTAGCAGAAACATGCTCACCTCTCCACAGGATTACTGGGTCTTCTTGATCCCCCTGGATGGTTTTTATCCATGACTTCATTTTTATGAATGATTGGGTGAAAGACATTTTTCTGACTTGGTGCAGATTATATTTCCATTTACTAGCCTGGAAATTGGCAAGAGACAGTTGTCTCCC
Organism: Pan paniscus; assembly: GCF_029289425.2. Classification (NCBI taxonomy): domain Eukaryota; kingdom Metazoa; phylum Chordata; class Mammalia; order Primates; family Hominidae; genus Pan; species Pan paniscus. The sequence continues at coordinate 30,778,817 of NC_073266.2, forward strand.
TCTTCTTGGCACATCCATTGTCACTGCCTTCCCAAGGACTCATCCCAACCATTTCCTATGGAGAATTCAGTCAGGGCTAAAGTCTTTACAACAGCAAACTGCACTGGCAAGAATCCCACATGAGCAGTTTATATGCTCTGCAGACGCAGCTGACACAAGAAACAAAACCAATGGGAGATCTCAGGTCTTCTTAATGGAATTCAGAAATTTAACCACATCTGTAAGGGGAGCTTCTAAAAGCCACATCAGTGCCACATTAGCTGGTAATATGAATATTCTGAGTGTTAGAAAGACCAATGAAGATCCTAAAGATCATTCCTTATGAAAAGAAAAACAGCTTTAAAAAAAATCTGTAACTTGAACAGATCTTTTGCTTTGCCTCTTCATCATTTTGCCCTGTGCAAAGATAGTCCTATTCTTCAAAACATATTTCTGCTGTAGCCTCAAGTGATTCATCCTGTCACTAAGCTGACATTGTCATGTTAGAAAATGCTATGTTCTTTCTTTTCTTTGCTTTTTTTTTCCTTTCTTTCTTTTTTGAGATGGAGTCTTGCTCTGTCACCTAGGCTGGAGTGCAATGGCGTGATCTCGTATCACTGCAACCTCCATCTCCCAGGTTCAAGCGATTCTCCTGCATCAGCCTCCTGAGTAGCTGGGACTACAGGCACACGCCACCGTGCCCAGTTAATTTTTGTATTTTTTGGTAGAGACAAGGTTTCATCATGTGTAGGTGTGTAAAAGGCAAAACAGAAATTCCACATCTGACTGCAGCCAAGGCCATGCTAAACCAGCACACTGTAGCTCTGGAGGCTGTGATGGTCTCAAGAGAGCCCATTCTAGAGGTTTTGTGTGGACACTGCTAAGGCCCAAGAGAAGAAACTCAGGGAAAACATGAGCAGGACATACCTTCTGATCTCAACTAGGAGTATGGCCCACTGGCCCCAATCCAGCAGACTCCTGGAGGCTGAGGAAAGAATCTAGAATAGATCCATAGGGGTAACAGGAACATTCCAGATCTCTGTCTTCCCTACTTTGGGAAGGGGTCCCCAAAAGAAAATTTTTAATCACACTCAGCTTCTCAGCCTGGGCCACCATACAAAAACCTCTTGAAGCATAAATCGACCAAACCCACTTCTACTGCTTGCTTTACTTATTTTATTTTTTTTTTTTTTTTGAGAAATTGTCTCTCTTTCTCACCCAGGCTGGAATGCAGTGGCATGATCTCGACTCACTGTAACCTCAGCCTCCAAGGTTGAAGCGATTCTGCTGTCTTGGCCTCCCAAGTAGCTGGGACTACAGGCATGCACCACCATGCCAGCTGATTTTTTTATTTTTAGTAGAGATGGGCTTTCGTCATGTTGGCCAGGCTGGTCTTGAACTACTGACCTCAAGTGATCTACCTATCTCAGCCTCCCAAAGTGCTGGGATTACAGGTGTGAGCCACTGCACCCAGCCAGAAAATGCTACATTATGGTCATCTTTCCTTTTTGTAAGCAAGTGTAGCACGTCCACTTTCACCCTCCAGAAGGCTGGATGGAGAGGAAATCTTCAAGCCAAACTGTCCACAGAGCCCTCTGAACCCAACAGAGTGGGAACACATGACAGATGACTTTGAAATGAGGCAAGAAAGTCAAAATCACTGACTTTCTAGGAAAGACCTAAGGCTTCTGCACTAGATTAAGCAAGTCTACAGACTGGGCCATTTCTTTTGGCACCAGGATTCCCATCAACCCATTGACACTTGAGTCTTCATTGCCAGGGGCATCCCAAAGGTCAAAGAAAACATGTGTCACGAATATAAAAAAGATATATTCAGTGGAGCTAGTGCTATGAAGAATGACATAAAACTGCTGTATTAGGAAGACGGGAAGCAGGAAGAACAAGCCCTTCACTGATCCAACTGCTGTTTACTGAGCATTTACTATCTGTCAAGCACTGTAGTAGGTGCTGGAATGTCAGTTAAGCAAGGTAAGCCAGGCCTGTCCTCACTTGAAGCTTCCTTTCACTTCAGGAAAGGAGACACAGGTGATAATTAAGGAAACACATTAATAAACAAGATAACTTTAGACTGCAGGTAAGTGCCTAGGTGGAAAATGAATTGTGGTGATGCCGTAGACAGTGTGGGCAGGCTGGCCACCATTCATTCACTTATTCAATAGATAGTTATTGATATCCTAAGTGCCAGACATTGTTCCGGAGACTGGGAACACAGAAATGAATTCAGAGAATACAGAGCAGAGGGATTCCTGAATTCATGGACTCACATACTAGTAGCAGGAGACAAACGAAAATAGGAAAATATTTAGTATGTAAGATGGAGAACAGTCTGTGAAAAAAATAAAGCAGAGAAGGGAGATTGTGTTTGTGTGTGTGTGTGTGTGTGTGTGTGTGTGCATACATGTGCATGTGTATACCTGCAATTTTAAATATGGTCATCAAATAAGAACGCATTAGCAACCAAGGACAATTTGACTGAAGACCTGGATATGGAAATGGTAGCTGTCTGCAGAACTGGGGAGAGCTTCAGGCAGATGGACAGAAAGGGCAAAGGCCCTGAGGCAGAAGCAAGGTTGGTGAGCTAAAAGGTTGGACATCTCATCAATGTGACTAAAGCAAAGATAACAAGAACTGGGGAATGAATGAGGTAAGAGCAGTGACCAGCACAAAAGCACTGCCAGAAACCAAAACAAGCGGCCAAAAGAAGTGGTTTCTCCTAACATTCACCATTCAGTCCATTCACTAGGAAAACTTCATGTGAGAAAAACAGCCCATTCTCATGTCCCAGCATGTTCTCAAGTCCTCAGCTGTTTACTACGTCAAACATTAAACCCAGGACCTATCTGAGTTAAGACACTGTGTGTGGCACTTGTTCTGTAAGTTATGTTAGGCTTCAGAGCCAACCTTCCATCCTTGAATAAAACATCTTTACAAGGAGGGGAACGCAGCACTCAAAATCAAAGGCATCAGACATGCAACCCCTAACACAGCTGGTGACTTAAGTATAATGGAAATAAGGAAGTAGAGAGGCTGGTTGATTCCATGTAAGTCTGAAGCTAAAATCCTTGAGAAACATCTGCATCAGTGACCGACCATTCTGCTACCTCTTGTACTAAAGTTGTTCATTTTTATAGTGTGTGTGTGTGTGTGTATATATATATATATATTTACTTTAATTTTAGGAAACCACAATGTTTTTAATAGATTCTCAGGCTTTCTAGGGATCATGCTGGAGAAAAAGAGACAAATGCTGTATAGCTTCTACAATTGAGTCACCCCAGAGCCCAGAACAGCATTTAAGAATGAACGGACCAAGAGAGGTTGGTCAAAGGGCATGAAGCTTCAGTTGTGCAAGATAAACAAATTCTGGGGATGTAATGTACAGCATGGTGACTACAGCTGATAATACTGTATTGTATCCTTGCAATCTGCTGAGAGAGTAAATCTTAACTTTCCTTACCACAAATAATAAAAGGTAACTATGTGAGGTGAGGGGTGGTAATCATTTCACAATGTATATATGTATCAAAACATCATGATATACACCTTAAATATACACAATTTTTATTTGCTAGTTATACCTCAGTAAAACTGGCGGAGGGGAGGGAGAATGAAAGGGTGACAACACAATGTTCTTCCCCCAGAAATGTGATTTTAAAATCCTCATTGTTCCCTGGGAAAGAGACTTCTTGATAAACAAGGCAAGTGCAAGCCAGCATGAGCGAAACAAAAATGCAACACCTTTTCATTTCACTGCTGCTTTTTTAAGCAGCGATGCTTCATGAAAATTTCAGTCCATCTTGAATGATGCCCTGCACAAGGCCAGTGTACAATTAAAATCGTATGCCCCTTTCATGGCTCAGCTCATGCAAAATCACTGTGTAATTTGAGTAGAATACAGCATAGAAAATGAGTAATGGAGCTTGTGTGTGTGTTCTGTCATTCTGCATTACGGCTGTGTATAGAAAATAAGATGCAAACAACTAGTGATGAGCGAGGTGAAGGAGGAAAATGAAAATGTCAAGAGTGGGAAGAAACTGTTAAATGGCACCAACTGCTCGGGCAAGGTGTGTGTCTACTCATGTGCTGCTTGTCTCCCTCAATCTATCATCAGAAAGGACAAGCCACCTCGGGAGGAATGACTGTCCTAACTCGGAAGGATGGAGAGGCCCCCATCGTGGACTGCCCACGGCAACAGCACACTTGCCCTGGACTGTCAGTTCACGGGCTTCACTGTAATCTGGTTGCTGTCAATGGCAGATCCAGAAATAGCAGCGCACAAAACGTCCTGGCCTTCAAACCCTGCCAACAATTTGGCAAAATCTAAACTCAGAGGGTAAGTATGGTGATTGGAAACATCTTTTAAAGGAAGAGTCAAGAGACAGGGACACAACTATTTTCTCTCAATCTTTTGTTCAACTGAGAATCCAAATTTTAGCAAAAAGGGTCATTGTATGTCGGAAAGTGTAGAGCTGGTAAGAAGCAGAAAGTTTCCAAAGGAAAATGGAGATACCTCTGCTTCCTACACATCCACCTTGGCCTTACAGCAGTGAAAGGGGGAAAGAACTGGGGAAGGAAGATGAAAATAAGACAACCAGATGACTGCACAAGATAAAGCTGCTACTACTGCAAGCTGGCTACCTGTTCTCAGGAGGAGGAGGACAAATTTTGAGGATGGAGAGAAGATAAAACAATTAGCATGAATGAATTCCCACCATGAATAGGGAAAACAATGAAAACTTTTCCTAGTTCCATAGTTCCACCATATGGGTTTTGTCAAATGCACATCACACATTCACCATTACAACATCATACAGAAGGGTTTCACTACCCTAAAAACCCCTTCTGTTCTACCTTATATCCCTCTCCACCATCCCCAACCACTGAACTTTTCTGGCAACCATTGATCTTTTCTTCTTTAAATTATAGGAAAATACAAATAACATAAAATTCACAGTCTTAAGTGCATTTACATTGTTAAGCAACCATCGCCACCAGAACTCTTTTCATCCCTGCAAAACGGAAACACCATCCCCATTACATAACTCCCCATTCCCTTCTCTCCTATCTCAACTGCCCTCCCCTCACCCCGGGGAACCACAATTCTACTTTCTGTTTCCAAATCTGACTACTCTTGATGCCTCATAAAAGTGAAATTATTTAGAATTTGTCTTCTGTGATCAGCTTATTTCACTCAGCACAACGTCCTCAAGGTTCATTTGTGTTGTAGCATGTGTCCCTTTTAAAGCTGAATAATATTACATCAAAGGAATATACTTCATTTTGTTTATCCCATTCATTCACTGATGAACAGCTGGGGTTTCTTCTACCTTTTAGTTATCGTGTATAATGCTGCAATGAACATGTGTGTGCAAATTTCTTTTAGAGACTTTGATTTTAATTATTTTGGGTATATATACTGAAGTGGAATGTTGCATCCAATGTTGGATCATTCTCTTTTTAGTTTTTTGAGGAACTGCCATACTGTTTTCCACAGTGGTTGAACCATTTACAGTCCTATCAACTGTGCATAAGGGTTCTGCTTTCTCTGCATCCTCACTAATAGTCATTAGTTTCCTTTTTCATTTCTTTTCCTTGTTCTTTTGCTCCTAATGGATGTGAGATAATACTTATCTTTTTCCTATGTACATAGTTTTGCCTTTTCGAAAATGTGAGATAACTGGAACCATAAAACATACAGACTTATTCAAACTGACTTCTTTCACTTAATAATATGTATTTAAGATTCCTCAATGTCTTTTGGGGGCTTGAAAACTCATTTCTTCTTAGCATTGAGTAATATTCCATTGTCTCAATGTACCAGTTTATCCAGTCACCTGGTAAAAGACACCTTGGTTGATTCCAACTTTTGGCAAAAATGAATAAAGCTGCTATAACCATGTGTGCAGATTTTTATGTGAACATATGTTTTTGACTAAAACTTAGGAGCAGAATTGCTGGATCATATCTAAGACTATGATTACCTTTGTAAGAAACTGCCAGACTGCTTTCTGAAGCAGCTGTTCTATTTTGCATTCCCACCAGCAATGAATGAAGGTCCTTCTTGTTCCATATCCTTGCCAGCATTTGGCATTGTAAGTGTTTTAGATTTTAGCCATTCTAATATGTGTGTAGGTGGGGCGTGGTGGCTCATGCCTGTAATCATAGCACTTTGGGAGGCTGAGGCAGGAGGACCATCACTTAAGCCCAGGAGTTTGAGACCAGCCTGGGCAACATGGTGAGATCCCATCTCTAGAATGTTTTAAATTAGCCGGTGTGAAAAAAAAAAAAAAGAAAGAAAGAAAGAAAAAAAAACTAGGAATATAGCTAACAAACAAGGTAAGTAAAGGACCTATTCAAGAACTACAAAACACTGCTCAAAGAAATCAGAGACATGAACAACTGGAAAAAATTCCATGCTCCTGAATATGAAGAATCAATATCATTAAAATGGCCATACTGCTCAGAGCAATTTATATAGATTCAATGCTATTCTTAGTAAACTACCACTGACATTCTTCACAGAACTAGAAAAATCTATTTAAAATTCATATGGAACAAAAAAAGAGCCTGAATAGCCAATGCAATCCTAAGCAAAAAGAACAAAATCTAGAGGCATCATGCTACCTGACTTCAAACTATACTACAGGGCTACAGTAAACAAGACAGCATGGTACTGGTACAAAACCAGACACATATACCAATGGAACAGAACAGACAAACCAGAAATAAGGCCACACACCTACAACTATCTGATCTTTGACAAAGCTAACAAAAGCAAGCAATGGGGAAAGGACTCCCTATTCAATAAAAGGCACTGGTGTAACTGGCTAGCCATATGCAGAAGATTGAAACTTGACCCCTTCTTTACATACTATACTAAAATTAAGATGGATTAAAGACTTTAAATGTAAAACTCAAAACCATAAAAACCCTGGAAGACAACTTAGGCAATACTATTCTGGACATAGGAAAAGGCAAAGATTTCATGACAAAGATGCCAAAAGCAAAGCAACTGCAACAGAAGCAAAAATTGACAAACGGGATCTAATTAACCTATTTATGCCTAGTGTTCCATTATTGGAACACTAAGCTTGTGGGAGTTTTTTATATCCTGCTACTCAAGGTCATCGCCAAAGTCTAATTTTTCACACAAAAAAATTTGTAACCTCCAGCACAAGTGGGTTAAACTGAAGATCTTCTGTACAGCAAGAAACTAACAAAAGAATGAACAACCTACCAAATGGGAGAAAAATTTTGCAAGCTATATTATCTGACAAAAGTCTAATATCCAGCATCTCTAAGGAACTTAAATTTACAATAAAAAAATGAACAACTGCCTTAAAAAGTGGGCAAAAGACAAGAACAGAGATAATTTTCAAAAGAAGACATACACATGGCCAACAAGCATATGAAAAAAAGTTCAACATCACCGATCATTAGAGAAATGCAAATCAAAACCACAGTGAGATATCATCTCACACCAGTTGGAATGACTATTATTAAAAAGTCAAAAAATAACAACTGCCTGTGAGGTTGCAGAGAAAAGAGAACACTTATACACTGGTGGTGGGAGTGTAAATCAGTTCAGCCATTGTGGAAAGCACTGTGATGATCCCTCAAAGACCTAAAAACAGAAATCCCATTCAACCCAGCAACCCCATTACTGGGTATATACCCAGAGGAATATAAATCATTCTACCATAAAGACACATGCATGTGTATGTTCACTGCAGCACTATTCGCAACAGCAAGGACATGGAATCAACATAAATGCCCATCAATGACAGATAGGATAAAGAAAATGTAGTATATATACACCATAGAATACCATGCAGCCATAAAAAGAACAAGATTGTCCTTTGCAGGAATGTGGATGGAGCTGGACACCATTATCCTTAGCAAACAACACAGGAACAGAAAACCAAGTAAAACATGTTCTCACTGATAGGGGGAGCTAAATGATGGGAACTCATGGACACAAAGAGGGGAACAACACACACTGTGGTCTATGGGAAAGAGGGCAGAGGGTGGGAGGAGGGAGAGGATCAGGAAAACTAATGGGTACTAAGCTTAATACATGGGTGATGAAACAATCTGTACAACAAACCTTCATGACATAGTTTACCTATATAACAAAGCTATACATGTACCCTAGAACTTAAAAGTTAAATTTTAAAACAAAATTAGCCAGGTGTGGTGGTACATGCCTGTGGTCCCAGCTACTTGGGAGGCTGACCTCAGAGGATCACATGAGCTCAGGAGGTCGAGAAAGCAGTGAGCCATGTTCATGCCACTGCACTCCCGCCTGGGCAACAGAGTGAGACCCTGTCTTAAAACAATAATGATAATAATAATAATAATAAAGTACATAGTGGCATCTCTGTTTTAATTTCCAATTCCCTAATGACATGTATTGCTCAGACATTTTTTTCATAAGCTTATTTGCCATTTTCTTTGATGAGGTATCTGTTCAGATCTTTTGCCTATTTTTTAACTGGGTTATTTGTTTTCTTATTGTTGAATTTTAAGAATCGTATATTTGGGGCATGAACCCTTTATTATTAGTAGTAGTAGTAGTAGTATACTTTAAGTTTTAGGGTACATGTGCACAATGTGCAGGTTAGTTACATATGTATACATGTGCCATGCTGGTGTGCTGCACCCATTAACTCGTCATTTAACATTAGGTATATCTCCCAATGCTATCCCTCCCCGCTCCCCCCACCCCACAACAGTCCCCAGAGTGTGATGTTCCCCTTCCTGTGTCCATGTGTTCTCATTGTTCAATTCCCACCTATGAGTGAGAACATGCGGTGTTTGGTTTTTTGTTCTTGTGATAGTTTACTGAGAATGATGATTTCCAACTTCATCCATGTCCCTACAAAGGACATGAACTCATCATTTTTTATGGCTGCATAGTATTCCATGGTGTATATGTGCCACATTTTCTTAATCCAGTCTATCATTGTTGGACATTTGGGTTGGTTCCAAGTCTTTGCTATTGTGAATAGTGCCGCAATAAACATAGATGTGCATGTGTCTTTATAGCAGCATGATTTATAGTCCTTTGGGTGTATACCCAGTAATGGGATGGCTGGGTCAAATGGTATTTCTAGTTCTAGATCCCTGAGGAATCGCCACACTGACTTCCACAATGGTTGAACTAGTTTACAGTCCCACCAACAGTGTAAAAGTGTTCCTATTTCTCCACATCCTCTCCAGCACCTGTTGTTTCCTGACTTTTTAATGACTGCCATTCTAACTGGTGTGAGATGATATCTCATTGTGGTTTTGATTTGCATTTCTCTGATGGCCAATGATGGTGAGCATTTTTTCATGTGTTTTTTAGCTGCATAAATGTCTTCTTTTGAGAAGTGTCTGTTCATGTCCTTCACCCACTTTTAGATGGGGTTGTTTGTTTTTTCCTTGTAAATTTGTTTGAGTTCATTGTAGATTCTGGATATTAGCCCTTTGTCAGAAGAGTAGGTTGCGAAAATTTTCTCCCATTTTGTGGGTTGCCTGTTCACTCTGATGGTAGTTTCTTTTGCTGTGCAGAAGCTCTTTAGTTTAATTAGATCCCATTTGTCAATTTTGGCTTTTGTTGCCATTGCTTTTGGTGTTTTAGACATGAAGTCCTTGCCCATGCCTATGTCCTGAATGGTAATGCCTAGGTTTTCTTCTAGGGTTTTTATGGTTTTAGGTCTAACGTTTAAGTCTTTAATCTATCTTGAATTGATTTTTGTATAAGGTGTAAGGAAGGGATCCAGTTTCAGCTTTCTACATATGGCTAGCCAGTTTTCCCAGCACCATTTATTAAATAGGGAATCCTTTCCCCATTGCTTGTTTTTCTCAGGTTTGTCAAAGATCAGATAGTTGTAGATATGCAGCATTATTTCTGAGGGCTCTGTTCTGTTCCATTGATCTATATCTCTGTTTTGGTACCAGTACCATGCTGTTTTGGTTACTGTAGCCTTGCAGTATAGTTTGAAGTCAGGTAGCATGATGCCTCCAGCTTTGTTCTTTTGGCTTAGGATTGACTTGGCGATGCGGGCTCTTTTTTGGTGGGTATGAACCCTTTTTATGTTTTATGAACACTTTCCCCTAGTCTGTGGCTTTTTATTCTCTTAAGGGTGTCTTTTGAAGAGCAGTTTTTAATTTTAATGAAGTCCAGTTTAGCAATGTTTTCTTTCATCAGTCAAGCTTTTGTTGTATCTAAAAATGTATTGTGAAGCCCGGTCACATGGGCTTCCTCTCATCTTGGTCAGGCGCGGTGGCTAACACCTGTAATTCTAGCATTTTGGGAGGCTGAGGCAGGCGAATCACCTGAGGTCAGGAGTTTGAGACCAGCCTGGTGAAACTCCATCTCTACTAAAAATACAAAAATTAGCCAGCTGTCATGTCAGGAGCCTGTAATGCCAGCTACTCGGGAGGCTGAGGCAGGAAAATCACTTGAACCTGAGAGGCAGAGTTTGCAGTGAGCCAAGATCACACCACTGCACTCCAGCCTGGGCAACAGTGCAAGACACTGTCTCAAAAAAAAAAAAAGATATTTCTCTTATCTTATTGTCTAATTTTATAACTTTGCATTTTACATTGAGTTTATGATCCATTTAGAGTTGGTTTTTGTAGAAGGTGTAAGGTCAGTGTCTAGATTCATTTTTTTTTTCATGTAGATGTTGAACTGACATCATTTGTTGAAAGGACCCATGTGTGTTTTATAATGCTTCTTCAACCATTTCTGCTGACAAGTGTCTAATAAACAAACGGCATACTGTAAGGTGGTTCGGTACAGTCTGCATCATGAATCTCTATATCACTGTGATAGTGCCTATAGGAGTCTTCCTTCTAGGAATAAGAATGTATAGGGTTGGTCACAGATCAGGGTAAAGAAAAATACTGTTACATGCTTCAAATAAACTTTTAAGGCTCTTTAATGTGAAAATTTAAATATTTGTAAACTAAGATATCAGAGTTTTATTATTTTTAAGTCTTTTTGCCAAAAACCACAATAAATTATGGTGGGGGGGGATTTGAAAGTTGTATATTGTTTCCAAGAGGGATATAATATACAAATGAGTTTTCTCATTAAGAATTTCAGAATCAAGCAAAATGATCATTGGCTTCAGACACAGTAAATTATTTGTTTTAAAGACTTTTTATCCTTTCCTTAAACAAATATAGGGCTGGTTAAAATCTATCTTTTATCCCAAGAATGCAGTTGGCCCTTAGTATCTGCAAGGATTGGTTCCAGGGCCCCTTGAAGATATGAAAACCTATGAATGCCGAAGTCCTGTAGTACACCCTGCAGAACCCATTAATACAAAAAGTCAGCCCTCCACATCTAAGAGCTCTGCATCCCCTGAATACTGTACCAGTAATCCGCACAGATACTGTGGGTCTGACAACCTCAACAAGGCAAATATAGCAATAAACTGAGTCACATAATTTTGTTTTGTTTCCCAGTGCATATAAAAGTTATGTTTACACTATACTGTATTTTATTAAGTATGTAATAGCATTATGTCTTTAAAAAATGTACATACCTTAATTTAAAAATATGTTATTGCTAAAAAAATGCTAATCATTATCTGAGCCTATGGCTAGTCATAATTTTTTTTGTGGTGGAAGGTCTTGCCTTGATGTGGATGGCTGCTGGCTGATGAGGTTAATGGCTGCTGAAGGTTGGAGTGGCTGTGGCAATTTCATTTTTTTTCTTTTTCTTTTTCTTTATTATTAGTATTATTTTAAGATGGAGTCTCACTCTGTTGCCCAGGCTGGAATGCAGTGGTGCCATCTGAGCTCACTGCAACGTCCGCCTCCCGGGTAACTACACCATCTGTAGTTACTTTCTCCACTGAAGTCTTGAACTCATCAAAGTCATTCACGAGGGTTGGAATCAACTTCTTCCAAACTCCTGTTAATATTACACTCCTGCTGATATGTTCACCTCCTCCCATGAATCACAAATGTTTTTAATGACATCTAGAACAGTGAACACTTTCCAGGAGGTTTTCCATTTACTTTGCCCAGATCAATCAGAGAAATAACTATCTATGATAGCTATAACCTTACAAAATATATTTATTAAACAATAAGACTTGGAAGTACAAATTATTCCTTGATCCGTAGGCTACAAAATGGATGCTGTGTTAGCAGGCATGAAAGCAACATTAATCTCCTTGTACATCTCCAGCAGAGCTCTTGTGTGACCAGGTGCATTGTCAATGAGCAGTAATATTTTGAAAGGAATCTTTTTGTCTGAGCAGTAGGTCTCAACAGCAGGCTTAAAATATTCAGTAAGCCATACTGTAAACAGATGTGCTGTCATCCAGGCTTTGTTGTTCCCTTTACAGAGCACAGGCAGAGTAGTCTTAGCCTCATTCTTAAGGGCCCTAGGATTTTTCAAAATGGTCAATAAGCATTGGCTTCAACTTAAAGTCACCAGCTGCATTAGTCCCTAACAAGAGAGTTGGCCTCTCCTTGAAGCCAGGCATTGACTTCTCCTCTCAACTTATGAAAGACTTAGATGGCATCTTCTTCTAATAGAAGGCTAATTTATCTTCACCGAAAATCTGTTGTTTAGTGTAGCCACCTTCATCAATTATCTCAGCCAGATCTTCTGCATAACAGGCTGCAGATTCTGCATCTGCACTTGCTGCTTCACCTTGCACTTTTATGTTCTGGAAACAGCCTCTTTCCTTAAACCTTATGAACCAAACTCTGCTAGCTTCCAGCTTTTATTCTGCAGCTTCCTCACCTCTCTCAACCTTCACAGAATTGAAGAGAGTTAGGGCCTTGGTCCGGATTAGGCTTTGTCCTGATTTAATCTTCTATTCAGACCACTCAAACATTCTCCATATCAGCAATAAAGCTGTTTCACTTTCTTATCATTCGTTCACTGTAGTGGCACTTTCAATCTCCTTCAAGAACTTTTCCTCTGCAATCACAGTTGGGTTAACTGGCACAAGAGACCTAGCTTTCTGCCTATCTCAGCTTTCAACATGCTTTCCTCACTAAGCAAAATCATTTCTAGCTTTTGATTTAAAGTGAGAGATGTGACTCTTCCTTTCTCTTAAACACTTAGAGGCCACTGCGGGGTTATTAATTGTCCTAATTTTAATATTGTTGAGTCTCAGGAAATAGGGAGGCCCAAGGAAAGGCAGAGAGATGGGGTAATAGCCAGCCCAGCAGCAGAGGAGTGAAAAGCACACATTTATCAATTAAGTTGACAGTCTTATATGGGCACGGTTCATGGCATCCCAAAACAATTACAATAGTAACATCAATGATCACTAACCACAGATCACCGTAACAGATACAATACTAATGAAAAAGTTTAAAATACTGTGAGAATTATCAGAATCTGAAAAAGAAATACAAAGTGGGCCTATTTTCCAAATATGCTGTTGGAAAAAAAGTGCCAATAGATTTGCTAGATGAAAGATTGCCACAAACCTTCAATTTGTAAAAAAGTATAATATCTATGAAACGCAATAAAGCAAAGCACAATAAAACGAGGTAAGCCTGTATACCAACAGTTTTCCAAGGGTGGTCCAAAGACCAGCAGCATGTGCATCACCTGAGAATACGTTAAAAATGCAAATTATTAGGCCCGACCCCAACTTTGGAGCTGGGGCCCAGCAATCTGTGTTTTCACAAGTCCTCCTGGCAGGTGATTCTGATGCACTGTAAGGGCTGTGAATCACTGACCTACATGACCAAGTCAACAACCCCTGAAGTCAAGGGAGCAAGTGTTGTTAATCACCACTTGCCAGATTCCAATCTGTTCAGAGACAGGCTCAAAGAGAGCTGGCTATGGGCATGACCAGGACACACCAGCGTAACCTTACAAATGTAGAGCAGTTCTGACTATATCATATTTCTTTATTATGCTGCAATTAAAGTAGAACCAAAATTTCACCATCTTGTAGGAAACTGTATCTTCATATATTCCCTCTCACTGCCCATGAAACACATACCTTGTCTAGAATGAACCTTTATCTGGATGGCTGCCTGGGTCATAATAACTTACCTAATAACTTTCTCACTCTAACCTTTGTAAGAATTAAGGGAGAAGCCCAGAAATATATTAGTGAGAGATAATGTCAAAAAATCTAACTCAAGATTTTTATACCAGATTTTATTTCAATACATCACAGAAATAATCTGAATTTGCCCTTGTGAGATTCAGTTTTTCAATGGAATTCTTGCACTTGACAGGAGACTATTGATTCACATTTCATCAGAGTTTTGCCTGGCTGCTTTATGAGTAAGAGTTTACCCTCAGTGCGCATCTTAAAATTATTGCTCATTCAATAGCTAAATACATAAGAAAATGGTACCCTGAATTCATTTCACCCACCCCGGTATCACTGTTACGTGTCTCAGGAACATGTTGTTTAAGATAAACAGGGCCTGTGGTGGCCTCCGAATGTGCTAAGACACATGGCAAAAAATAGTAAAGCATGCAAAATGCTAGAGCAGAAACCCGTTTCTCCTTGTCCGTGCCATTCTCCCCTCCAACCATCCCCCACCTCCCCCTAAAAATACAGAGAACTCCCTAGACAATTCCAACTTGGAGGAAACAAGGATGATGTGAACACAAGCCACTCACTCAAGAAGGGCTCTCAATCTTGCATAGGTTACTCAAATAACTGTCACAGTATAGAAGAGCGGCCAGTACCACCTAGAATCACTAACAAAGCGCTCTGAGCACACCACAGGATGTGCAAGCAGTCCCTGCTCAGGTAAGACAGGTGCTAGGCCTTAATGGAAAGCTCGGATTTCAGCACAGGAGAGCAGAGGAAGGCTCTGGAGCAGAGAAATGGGTATAATGAAATGCAAAGCCAGGTAATAAAAATCACACAAATACTGAGGTTCCCAGCTTCCTGTGGGAAGAGCGAGTCCTCCAGTATATGGGAGATAAGTCAGAAACACAGCTGGAACAAGATGGGAAGAGCCTGGAATGGACTATAATCACAACAAAGGTATGCAAGTAACATTTACAAAAGACACATCAAAGTAAAAGCCATGTTTATCCACCGTTATCATCTTGTCATCAATGGTGGTCTACCACCACCAGCAATGTCCATCAAAGCCCAGAGGCAATGAGGATGCCCCTGCCCAAGGGCTGGACCTGGGGGACACAGGTGTGTGTGACTCTGCAATGACTGCCTAAGGCCATGCTAACAAAGATCCCAGGTGCAAACTCTGGAGACAGTAATCCGACCTGCACCCCTTATCTGTATAGGCAGGACACAGGCAAGGGAGGAGAAGGGGTTTTTGTGAGTATTGACACAGCTCACTTCAAATCCTGGGCATATGTTTACAAAAGAAACCTGATGTCTTCCAATGGATTCCAATCCCTGCTTCCAGGCTCACCAAGAAAAACCGGATTTTAATGGGTTCCCCACAGAGCTTGCCAGAAAGAATAGTCATTCCCCACAGAGCTTGCCAGAAAGAATAGTCCTGGCTGGCTAAAGGTTGTGGGTACACAGTTTCCCCAGGCTTGTCTTATTTTCTCATTATAAATTAATAAAATACCAACATGACCTGTTTTGGCAGAGACCCAATCCTGGCAGACTGACAAAACCCTGGCTACTGTCTCTCAAAAGAGCAAGGGACAGACTCTGGATTCTAAGATCCTTGCAAACTCCTGAGGAGATGGCACCCTCTGAGGAGATTATCAGGGTTGCTACATGGTCTATTCTTCTACAATGTCACTCCCTGGATGGACTTCTAATTTCCCAGGTGTTATAAATTCAGAAGAGAATGGCACCATCGCTGGTCTTTATCTGTGTTATATATTGAATTATTATTGGTCTCACAGCCAAAATGAGTAGCATTCCACAGTGGCAGAAAAGACAGCTCACACATATATTGCTTCTGAGGCTACACAGTTTATATTAGCATTTGTGCTTTTAATACTTTGCAACAACCAAGGCCCATTTCAGCAGCCTACAACTGAAATGACTTTTTTTATTTTTATAAGCCTTCTCAAAATGTCTTTATTTTTTAATGATTAGGAAGTCACCCAAACAAAAAAAACTAAAGCTTTACCATTTCGACAAAATAGGTGGGTCATGAATCAAATTCATTTCTAAACACTAAGGATTTTCCTGGAATTGTTGAAATGGTTACATAAGTAAAATGGAAAGATGATTAAACCACAGGCATGAAAATGTGCCCGATTCTGAACTACTCCCCTAATAAATAGTGCCAAATGAGATTTGTTACTTAAAATTAGCTTTCATATAAATTAAAAGGCGGCTTTTACATTAATTATTTAATATTTAATTATTTGCTGGGTTTCACTTTAAAAACCAGAAAACTACTCCAAAGTCTAATCATACAAATTTTGTACAGTTTTAGGGAAAAACACTTTATTTTTCTAGTTAACTACTTTAATATGACAGAAAATGCATAACTGTTTCAAATAGATGACAGAAGTTTTATGTAGACATATTAACTGAAATGAAATCTATGAAGCAAACATATATTGAATACTTAATAGTAAGCATTAGCACAGAAGGTCTTTTGTTCAACCTTTAGAAATGATTGTTTAGGTAATTGGAAAGATCATCGTTTCAAAATGAAAATTGCAAAATAAATAATTCATTTTGAACTTAACTGATATAAGCATATATCATCTTCTACTGTATGGCCATAGTCTTTTCAGAGCATAGGTGTGCTAATTAGAATACCCACTCATTTGTCTTGCATAAACCTCAACCATTTATACTTTGTCTGATTTCCTACTTAGATTTCCTCTACTTATTTTCCAATTTTTTTTCAGCTGGCTTGCTTACCCTAGTGCAATAGCATTTTTTTAATAGCTCACTTTTAGTCTTTCCAAAGGACTCATCTGAGTTTTTATGGAATAACTCTGTTTCTATTCCCCTACTCATATTTCTTCAATTTTCTTGATAGAGTAATCTTGTAAATTAATTAAATTACAAATAGATTTGGCATAAAGACAGTTGAGATATATACAACTGACCCTTCTACATAGATGAATTGACATAAAACTGACTCTTCTACATAGTAGAACTGACGTACAATTCTACTGTGTTTAGCATGGGTGGGCATCAGTTTACATGTTCTACGGAGGTAATAGAGAATTATTAGTCAAGTGTATTAGTTAAAAATGTTTCCACAGTATAGAAAGATTTTCTAATTTGAAAATAACATAAATACGAGCATCTTTCTCTTTAAGTAAAGGTAATATAGTATCTAACAATCTATTATAAACACAAATAACAGGGTGTTTATTTTGAAAACTCATTTCTCATTTTGCAAAAGAATCTCAGAGCACCTTTTGTAAGTAGAAACCTCCAAAGTATTATAAAATATTCTATTTATGGCATTTAAACTCATTTCAATTCAATTCATTGGACCTTTTAAGAGAAAAATACTCTTATTTTAATAAGTAATACTAGCAGACAAGGAAATTCATTTGAAAAGAGAAAACATTCCCATTACACTATTATATTTAAATATGTGCTGTCTGGTTATTACAAGTTTTCTCCCCTTTTAACCTTTTTTTAAAACTTGATTTCATCAACATTAAATTGTTTTCATAATAGAATGTTTTGAAATTAATGACTAAGATTATCCATTCATGAATTGTGCTCATATGTAAAAGCACAATGGTCAAAAGAAAAAGAGACAATCTGAGTAAAAATTAACCACTTTTCTTCGGGCTGCTAAGAAAAAAGCTCAGATTATTTTAAATTGTGTATTTGCTTCACTATTTAAAGAAACAGTAACTTGGATTTCATGGTCCATTGAAATCACCCTAAAAAACAGAGAAGAAATTCACACAAAAAATAAAGGAATGAAGGCCGGGCACAGTGGCTCATGCCTGTAATCCCAGCACTTTGGGAGGCCAAAGCGGGCAGATCACAAGGTCATGGTGAAATCCCGTCTCTAATAAAAATACAAAAAAATTAGCCAGGCATGGTGGCTGGCACCTGTAGTCCCAGCTACTCGGGATGCTGAGACAGAAGAATGGCATGAACCTGGGCGGGGGAGCTTGCAGTAAGCCAAGATCACACCACTGCACTCCAGCCTGGGCAACAGAGCGAGACTCCGTCTCAAAATAAATAAATAAAAATAAAAATAAAAAATAAAGGAATGTACCTTTTGGCCCTAAGAAACATAGGTTTTTCCAATAATGGGTTTTATTTTGGGCCATGTCAGTACATAAACTTTTATTTTATAAAGCATTATACTAGGGAAAAACTAAGCAAAAGTAATTGAAAGAGAGCACCCAGCCAATACCCATGGGAGGACATGTGTTTTCAGTCATGAACATCATCATCTCATGGTTTCACAAAAGAATCTTATGTCTTTTTTCTTGTACCAGAGCATAAGGAATATCCTTTTTAAGGGAATAAGACAGTATTTAAATTTTATAAAATATTATACTAAATATATTCCTAAGTATTGTGAAGAAATAAGTTTTATAAAACCTGCAAATGAAGTTCACCTTCCCAAATACTATCACCCCAAATATGGAAAATGCATGAATGCCCCATTATTAAAAGATAAACAACACAAAGATGAAAATTATTTCTTTTTTTTTTTTTTTTTTAAGTAAAGGCTCTTACTGAAGTCTTGGGCCCCTTTACCTCTCAAATACATTCAGGTTGATGTGGCCACAGGTAATTAAGCCAGAAGGGTGAAAAATACTCACAGTATTTACAATAAACGTTAGCGCGACCACATCAAATGACCACATAACAAAGTCAACATGTAAGCTTTCTATAACCCACACATAATGCTGCTCGGAAAAAGGAAGTGCAAAGAGGAATAACAAAAAGAAAATAAAAACAAAAACCAGTAGCTCCAGGCAGTCTTTTATTTCCCACATTGTGGAATAATTTTTTCCATTCCCCAGATGATTTAAGTTGACAAATTGGTTCTTCTGGTTGCTTAGCTTCCTGACCTCAAAAAGTCCATTTTCTAACTTCTGTCTCATCCAGCTGTTGACAGGCTAATGCCACCAACCAATGTAATAAAACCTCCACGGAGTTTAGGATTAGTGTAGGAAATTGTAACGACAGTAGAAGAATTGGATGTGAAGTCTGCCCAACTTTTAAGAACAAATCTTGTCCCTAAAAGAGAACAAATAGTTCTCTGGAAGGAGGTTAATGTATATGCCGTTCCTCCCAGGGCCCACTGCTGTACAGCATTTCCCAGGAAAAAAACTGGAAACTTCTTGCCTAAAACACTTCTCACAAGTTGATACAATTTAAGGGCACTCTCTATTTTGGTACAATTTTTCTCAGAAATATTCAATTTTCTTTCCTTCACAGAACCGTGAGTCAATAACCTAGTATTGTTACTTGCTTGATCAATCCTGAAATATTTGGGACAAGGTCTGCCATGGAAGCAGGTAGAACACAGAGTGGTTCAAAGGTCAGGTTTCTGCCCTGCCATTTACAACCAGACAGTGCTCCTATACTAATCCTCCACATCCCTCATAGCCCTCAAGAGCACACATTCTGACCTGGATTCGCCTTAGATCATTTACTTAACCTCTCCAGGCCTCAGTTTCCTCATCTGTAAAGTGAATTCATATTTGCAATAGTACTCACTTCACAGATAAGATGAATTAGAAATTTAAGTATGTAAAGCATAATGCTGGACCGAAAGTAAGTATACAATAAATGTTTCACCTATTCTTTACTGCTTTTTTCTCTGATCATAAAAAGTTAATGCCTATAAATGAAAGTCTTCCATTTTAAAAGGGGCTTTGATTAATCACTATTTTCTCAGTATCATATCAAATTCTTCAAAAAAGGTTAGTGATTGCAGTTATCCATCTGAGACAGAAGTACAGCTGTGGGCAACCGCCCACTTCCTGCGATTCATGCCACTGCTCTAGTTTTACATATGGGTATGATTAAGGTACACACATTTGTGTTACCTTTTTATCTGGAAGATGTGTTTTTTTTTCATGAGTGAGAGAACTTAAATATTCTGTTAGTATGTGATAGCAATCATATCTTGATATATTATGCAGTTTTTGAATTAACTAAGTCCTTTCCTGTCTCTCTTTCTCCTTTTCTTAATATTATGGGTATTTCTGATCACATTTCTAAGAATTCACTAAGGATAATTAGGAAAAATCAAATGTAAAATTTAAACACACACACGTACATACACACATACTTACTGAACATATTTAATATTAAAGACAAATTAAATCTACTGGCTGAGATGACAAGGTCCCTGGAGAAGGAAGATATAGGTTGATTGGAATGTGTGGGGACCTTTCAGCAGCTCCAAGTAGGACACACAGCCAGGTCCTGAATCAAGCTTTAGCTCCGGGACAAAGAGAAAGAAAAGCTGAGAAGACCTGCATGTTGAACAGATCATAGTTTATATGTTCTTGGGAGTTATTTCCATTATCGTTTTTAAACATTCTAAATTTTTAGCAGATTTGTGCTCTATTCTCATCTGCATTTATCATGTCACCAACAATGCATTTGTTTTATAAAAACCCTAACTTCCAAAAGACTGTAGCCAAAGGCTCTATTGGCTTTAAAACAAGGCTTTAGAACCCCAACTTCAGGGTGCTCTAAAATGAAAACTAAGTAGACAATCTACTCAACTAAGAGTTAAGCACCCTCTTAATTAATCCAACTATCCTACTACGTATTAAGGTTTTGATGTAGATGGCATTAACTTGGGAATCTAAAGGCCAGATTCCAGCAGCAATTCTTCCACTAAACTAGGTGAGTTTATTTCCTTTTTCAGAGACTGGCTCCTCCCTTTCCCCATGTTTCTAGTGGAGCTGCCAATCACCTGTCTCCCTACCACATCCTTAGGAATAAGGACATGACCTAAAGTTATAATACCCAACTCCTAACCACACCAACTGGCTGCTGCACTTCTGACTCCAAATCTACTCCTAGATTTCCCAGTCATATATATATATTTTAGTTTACTTAAACTAGTTTCAACTGGGGACTCTGACACTTGCAACCAAAAGCATCCTAATACACAATGACCTGTGAAAAGTAAAATTCCTCGGACCTCACTTTCCTCATTATCACAAAATTGCAGTAAGATGATCTCTAAAGCTCCTTTCATATAATTATTTGTTTCAAATTATATAACTATCAGATAATTTGGAATGACATATATATAATTAATTCATTCAACTGGACACTGGAAGTTTCTTTCTGTAGCAAGTTCTGCCTACCTGTACTGAAACAGGAGAGAAACCCCACAGGCTAATCATCAGCATAATAAATTATATAATATTTTATTAACATTCTAAGATATAGGAAATTCATTTTAAGTATGATTTCCCCCTCAATGCTCAGTATCTGTCACTGCCAATCATCCATCCATGCTGCCATTTATTTTTGATTATAGACCATCTCCACCCCTAAAACCCCTACCAAACAAGTTATCTGGAAAACACTAGTTATGCACTTCCTTTGAATGATTTAGAAACTGGAATTTGTTACAAGTAAAATAAAACATGATAACAAGGCTATTTCCTTCTTTAGTAATCTACTTGTTAAGATGTGGCAATACTCTTTGGGTAAATTTTCAAGTACAGATATATTCTAACTAGAAGTGAAAACTAATGTAAAAAACATTCTATTTGCTCACTGGAAAAAAGCCAGTGAAAATACAGCAAGAAATCATGTGCTCTACAATATCAGGATGATATCTGCTTGCTCACCATATAAATGTAAACAGCATGTGGAATATGAATATAAAAGCATATAGAGGCCGAGAGCGGTGGCTCACGCCTGTAATCCCAGCACTTTGGGAGGCCAAGGCGGGTGGGTCACCTGAGGTCAGGAGTTCGAGACCAGACCAGCCCAGCTAACACGGTGAAACCCCATCTCTACTAAAAATACAAAAATCAGCCGGGCGTGGTGGCAGATGCCTGTAATCCCAGCTATTCAGGAGGCTTAGGCAGGAGAATCACTTAAACTCAAGAGGCAGAGGTTACAGTGAGCCAAGATCATGCCATTGCACTCCAGCCTGGGGGACAAGAGCGAGACTTCATCTCAAAAAAAAAAAAAAAAAAAAAAAAAGCGCATATAGAATAGTACAAGTCAGGCTGGGTGCGGTGGCTCACGCCTGTAATCCCAGCACTTTGGGAGGCCAAGGCAGGCGGATCACGAGGTCAGGAGATCGAGACGATCCTGGCTAACACGGTGAAACCCCATCTCTACTAAAAATAAAGTTAGCCAGGTGTGGTGGCAGGCATCTTTAGCCCCAGCTACTCGAGAGGCTGAGGCAGGAGAATGGCGTGAACCCTGGAGGTGGAGCTTGCAGTGAGCAGAGATCGCCCCACTGCACTCCAGCCTGGGCAACAGAGCAATTAGTACAAGTCAATCAAATTGGAGAAAATGCTGAAAAATGGAAATGAGATATCTAGTTTAAATTCACCTGGAAATCAAGAAAATTTACAAGGTAAAACACTACAGTTTTGGAGAAATAAACATGGTTAAGATTATTCAAGATGATCAACTTTTCCACTGTGAGGAAAAGAGTTTAGAATAATTATTGCCTGTAGAAAAATATTTAATTGGATTTAGAAGTGTTGTAATGAAATATGTCCTGCACCAAGTAATTAAATCAAAAGAAAATAATTTTCTAAAAGACCATAAGAAATGCATCTGCATTTCTGACTACCCAAATTATTGCTGAATCAAGAGTAAAAAGTATTAATTGGCAGGCTCCAGCCTATCTGTTAATAAATCTAAAATTAGCATAAGAACTAACCTAATAATACTTAAATAACAAATGCACTAAAACTGTAATTCTAATTTGAAGAACTTAATATTGTGATGTAGTACTTCATGATTTTGCCTCAGAAGATGGTCTACATAACAGTTTCAACCATTAAAAATGAACTTAAAATCATTTTAAAAACTAGGGCAGACACAAAATGTGGATGCTTTCAAACACACGTCATTAGATAAATATGTCTAAGAAATTATAAGTCACAGAGAAATTTATACAACATGGGGCAGGCAGAAACATGGATAATTCTTTTTATGACAGAGTTTGAAATCTTAATCATATGCACTGTCTTTCTCCATTTATAAAACCTTGAGCCCTAGAATAAATTACTTTATTAGGAAGCATAAATTTAAAAATAAAACAAACTGGATTTATCACATGAAGTTGAAATTATTAGTCTTCATCTTCTGTAAAACACTCTCCTCTTACAGATATCATGCTTTCTCAGATACTTTATTCTGGACCTCTTTCTACTAATCTGGTTTCGCTGGGTCTTTCTAGGAAATGTGACTATCTCAGTGTTTAGGGTAGAGTAGAAGGGGCATATACTCTGTGAGACTTCAACTAATCAGTCTTCAGTTTTCTCTGTTTGGTTAACTGAATGGTTTTTCATTCACCCTCAAGTCATATAAGAGCTGAAATGGCCTAAAGAAATGTTATGATTAATAAAAGTATAGAGAACTTTAACTACCTGTTTCCTGGCAAAAGCCAAGAATAGTTCTTCATGCTTAAATTAATACCAAAACCCCATTAGGTAAGGTTAGTCAAAATACAAAGTTACATTTTTGAACAGTGATGTGATTCATGTGTGGGATTATTTGTTAAATTAAGGAAAAGCACCAGAAAATTTTCAAAAGTTGTAAACGCATTCTGTTCTAATGAAACCCTATGAAACATAGTATTCAATATTTGTACTCAAGTCCAAAACTGCAGTGGAACTTTCAACAAGTCCATCTTGCTTATTCATGCCTGAATTCCTTTGTGAGATTTTTCAATGTGCATTAATTCAATGATTATTAAGAACCTACTATATCCCCCAAAGAAATGTTCATAGAATAGGAGAAAGAAAAAGAATATAAAACATACCATGAGGAATGCAAACACAATTGAAAGACACTAGACACTGCCTGGCACACAGTAGATGCCTAATAAATATTTGTTGAATGAGGAAACGAATGAGGTGGCCCCAATGCTAGTGGGTAAGAGGCAGTGTGTACACATTAAGAAATGAACTTAACCTTTTCTACTGTGGACGCTGTCCAACATAACTTCAAAGAATATCACAACATGCAATTATGACTTCCTTTTTTATCTTGAGTATGAAGAATCCCAATGCTTAAAAGAAATAAAACAGTATAAGAAAAGCCTGACCAAACAAAATTTTATTGTGATGTCCTACAGGATATAAAGGGAAATAAAATTTATCTTAAACTTGACAATATACAACATTTTACTTAGCCAAATACACATGTGCAAATGAATTACACTGTTTTTTTTTTTTTTTTTGAGTCAGGGTCTTGCTCTGTCACCCAGGCTAAAGTGCAGTGGTGCAGTCTCAGCTCACTGCAACCTCCACCTCCTGGGTTCAAGTGATTCTTGTGCCTCAGCCTCCCAAGTAGCTGGGATTACAGACATGCACCACCTTGCCTGGTTAATTTTTGCATTTTTAGTAGAGATGGGGTTTCACCATGTTGGCCAAGCTGGTCTCAAACTCCTGGCCTCATGTCATCTGCCAGCCTAGGCCTCCCAAAGTTCTGGGATTACAGGAGTGAGCCATCACACCCAGCCTGAATTACACTTTTAATTAACATAAATTAATTGATATGACTGTAAAGTTACCAATTACTATGCCTGTTGCTTTCTCTTCAATGTCCTCACTCTAAACCTCCAACCCAGTCCCTTTGTTTAAATCCAACATCTCCTTCAAAGTCTTGCTTAAAATGCAACTTCTTCTCTGAAGTGCTTTGGCATCCTCCAGACTGTACAGACTATTTCCCTCCTCTGAAGTCCTTTACTGTGTAGCACGCGCCTCCTCTGTCCTGTACTGACAGCCGTGTAAGCAGGTCTCATCTCCCCCTTAGGCTGTAGGCTTCTCTAGGAAGCCCACCTTGCTTACATTTTAGCCCCACTTGTCCAATGGAGGGCCATGCAATTCTGAGACACACAGTATTTTTGAATCATTGTGGGAATGAATACAATCAATATAATCATGACAAGGAAGACTGGGGTTTACTTGGAAGTAAATGAAATAGAACAATAATAATGTAATGGTTACATTACCTATGCACTCATAGATCTGAAAATGGCTTAACTTCCAGGCAAAACACTGAGCCTTGGGAGAACCCAATGGAGGCCTGCAACTGAGCCATCCATAAAAAGCAAGCTATCTCCTCTACCTGGAACATTGTCACTTCCAGTTTGTCATCTATACATCCAAGTTTCCTTGAATACCTACTAGATTCCAAGCACTGCAGTGGTTAACAGGTACACTTTAAAGGACATATTCAGGCTGGCTGCCAGCTCCCAGAGTTCAGCAGCTCACATCTTCCATGTGAAGCACCCAAGCAAATGCTTTTTGAAAGGCTCTCTTTCTCTCATGTGAGTGCACAGTCAGAAAACAGAAGCGTTTGTCTGCCCTGCAGTCTCTCATTCTCTCCACTGCTCTTCCTACCTTTCCCAAACAAATGGCCAAATAAGTCATTTACAACATAAATAAACTGAGTAACTAATCTTAACCCAATGGGTAACTCTATCAAATGTAGTGGAAATGGGCATTCTATGGATTTTACTGTACCTTAGAGGTCTCTGAACATGCTAATATATCCCCTGTTAATTTAGTAGAACTGCCTCCGCAAGGAAAATGTAGGCAGGCAAATGTGACTTCTGGTTCATCCCCAGAGACTCGTTCTGTGTCCAGTGGCTTTTCTGGGATTATTTATGGCATTAACTTGTCTATGCTCAGAAGTTTCCGCCATGTTTGGGCTCAGTATTAGCAAACTTCAGAGCTACTTAAATTTTAAAAGAATGTTCACAAGTTCATTATTTATTCAGTGAATAAATAATTTATTAATCCTTTACAATGTACAAAATTATCTACAATATTAAAGGACACTTAGCTGGAAAAGACATAAAAATAATACAAGGCAATAATATGATAAATGACAGGCCAAGAAGGACTCTGAAAAGAGAAGGTCACTTCTTTAGGAATAATAGAAGCTAATATTTATTGGGTGCTAACTACCTATTAAGCACATAGTACTATGCTAAGCACTTTATAGAAAATATCAGTGCATTAAATCAAGAAGTACTACTTACCTGGTGGAAGAACAGAAAGGAAATGAGACTTGGGCCCTGCATTATAAAATTGCCTTAGCTATTATAATCAAAAGCATTTTAAATATAAAAATATAAAATACACGTTGCTTTAACAATAAATGTAAGTCCATTTTCTTCTGTTTTTCTATACTGCTGGAAAAATATTTTAAACTCCAACATACATGAAATAAACATTCCAAATACATGGCATAATTTTGGGGGGCACAATGCAAATTTTAAGTTCTTTTTTATATTTAGCTACTGATCTCTAAGTAAAAATAATTATTTTCCCTGAAAGCCTAAACATACCCTATGAGCTTCTGGTAGGACAAATTTAGTTTTGTTTTTACATTTGAAAAAACAAAAAACAAAATAAAAGATATGCCTGTGTGATACATTAATAATTCATTGCTTATTATCTTAGGGACATTTCATATGAAAATAACATATCCTAATTTGTTGTCATATGCATGTTATTTCTTGTTCATGTAAATAATTCACACAAGAGGAAATAATAAAAGCTTTCTACACTAATTGAGATCATTTGAAATATGAACTTAAGGCTGTTTCTATTTGTAAATAAGTTGGCTAAACACTGTGTAAAAGGTGATAACTAGGGATGCAATAATAGAGCTGAAATGAAAAGAAATCCATCATCAAGGATTTTACAAGAATAACAAAAGAGAAAGATGTTCACAAATTACTTACAAAGGCGAAATGTGATAAATGCTATACAAGTGGCAGCAAATTTCAGAGGAAAGGAGGATAAATGTTTATTGGGAGAAATCTAAAATATTGTTCAATCCATTTGGGCATTAAAGATAAAGAATAGACCTTTAACAAGTAAAAATGAGGAAAGAGCTTTTCAGCATGTCCTACCTTCACAGCCATGGGGACAAAGACATAGCCATGGTATAACTGGGTGTAGCTAGGGTTCCTGTGAGTATACAAACAGTAATGGCCCAAAGACAGGGAACTGGGCATTGTGGAGAAGACCAAATACTATGATAAAGAGCCTGAACTTCATTCTATAGGTCTGCATTTCTCAAATTGAACAGAGGCAACAGTACAATGGGAATCGAGAGGCTGGAGATGGCAGTGAACAAAATGGAAAAAAAAATCCTGTTCTTTACGGAATGAACATTCTCATGGAGGATACAGCCAACTAAAACAAAAACAGCAACAAGAAAAAACAGAAAGGAGCTACAAGGAGGACATATGCTTGAGTGTTTGAGGAGCATCAGGGCCCATGGCAGGAGATGGGATGAAGCTGTAGGAGATGAACAAAGAGAAGTGCTAGAAGCAAATCACACCATACCCAGCGGGCCTTGGAAAAGATTCTGTGTTTTCCCAGGTGAAAATGGAAGACTTTGGAGGCTCTGTGATCAGATTCATATTTTGGAATGGTCAGACTAGACCATCATGGGGCAATGCTGAAAAGGGGAAAGTCCTAGGGAAGAATCACGCCAGCAAAGACCTGCAGGAGGGCCGGGATGGTGGTTGGAAATACTGTGAAGGTAGAATCAACAGGATCTGCTGACTGGTTGAATGTAGGCATGAGAGAAACAGGAATCAGGATGACTCCAAGTTTCTCAGCTTAAGAACCAGACAAAAGATGCTGTCCTTTCCTGCAATGCGGAGGATGCAGGAAGAGCATTTGGAAAGAAAGGAGGGGATCAAAGGTTCCAAGTGAGTAGTGCCTGGTCACCCTGCCAGATACAGAGAGCAGGTCAGATTTGAAATTAGATCTGTCAAAGTGTGGCAACCACACACTACACACACAGGTGACAACATGGGGATTCCAAGAGGAGTGAAGGGAAGGTGGGAGAGTTCACATGATGCTAAGAAGATGGAAGTCAAGTACAAGGCAAGACTCCCTGCCAGGAATGAGGGGAAGGGAAGGCATTTGGAGACTTGAAGAAACCAGAAAGGATGTGAAATATTTGCTGAATGATTCTGAGACACAGCCATCTAAAGATGAATTTGGGGAAGAGCAAAAACATGGTGACTCCTCCTAAGATTAGGTAACATGACCACAGAATACATGAAAGAGAGTCCATTTCATCAAGGAATGGTTGCAAAATCTGAACCCCTTTGAATTTACCAGCAATATGTTTCTTTCCTTGGACTCTCTTATTTTTGCAACATCTCATTAATACGACTAAAAAGCCGACTTACACACCTCCAAAGAGTTGGTGATACAGACTGCTGCCTGGTCATGGCTCATTGTACATGGCGCTCTGAAATGAATGAAGAAAAGGAGCACTTTCCTGCTTTCAGAGAATTGTTGCTCTACCGTTTTTCTGCTTCAATATGCTGTCTCAACACTGCTGCTGTAATGACATACCGTGGTGTGATGCATCAGTGGCTAATCCTGAGGATTCTCTATTATCTCCTGCATTAGGATGTGCAGCATCAGAAATCTGATGGATTAATGAAAGACTGTTACTGCTAATTGCTGACATAAGACTATTTAGGGCACTGAGGCAATTGCTGAATTTTTTTAGACATTTTCATCCCTTCTCAGAGCTGTACTAATCAGGCATGCTAATTCCTACAGTAAACAGCACGTAGCTTTGCTGAGAGACCATTCTAACTCTCCATTATTTCATCCCAAATACCATCCCTAAATCCAGATAATTTGCCCTAGATCATTTATCAGCTGTAACATGCAGCCTATCCAGACTTCTGGCACAGTTGATGGCTGGAATTTTACACATCCCTAATTAAAACAGATGTGGCCAGCTCAGGGAGCCTTTTTCAGCCGCCCCAACTTGGACAGTGTCTGAGCAAAGGAAACCAAAAGCTCTGTTCATGGAAACGACACCAAGTGCTAAGGCACTGGGGTTTCTTGGAGGTGATTTGCATCACTGAAGACCTATGGATTGCCCAAATCTTAGCAATGAAACAAAGAGTAGAAACACAGACTTTGGAATTAAACGCAAGTTCCAATTCTAATTCTACCCTTACTATCTGTGCAACTTTTAGGCCAATTACGCAACATCTCTGAGCCTCACTTTCCTCTTCTCTAAAATGAGCATATAACATCATTTCTTTACATATAAAATGTCTAGAGTAGAGCACTGCTAGAAACACAGCACAGCCATTGATCCAGAAAAACACCATGGTCTGGTTCTCATCATAGGTATGTCACTACAGTGAAATGGATATGCTAGGCAAACAGCTTCATGACAATTGGCCTCTGACATCATCCGATCAACTCCCCTTGTGCTGATTCCATACTGGACCAACCTTCTAACTTGGCTTCCTACTTAGGCTATTTAGTTCTGAGCACAATGTGCCTAGCATAGAACACTATATCACAGTTCTATCTGTAAAGTGATAAACTAGCATTTGAGATTTTTATATATCTGCACCCTGTGATTTTAACTTGAATGAGTACAATCAGCACAAGATATATTGACAATCAAATTTCATAACATTCATACTTAGTGTTAATAACTATGCATTATTATCCTTGACAGATCTGTAGTGCTAGAATAATTGCAAAAAATACCCCAGATTCAAGAGAGAGGGCAGTAACAGGGAACCTACCCATCTATCTGGGAAATAGTCTGTATCTCTAGACCAGGGGTGCCCGGTCTTTTGGCTTTCCTGGGCCACACTGGAAGAAGAATAATTGTCTTGGGCCACACATAAAACATACCAACACTAACAATAGCTGATGAACTTCTTAAAAATTGCAAAAAAAATCATAATGTTTTAAGAAATTTTACAAATTTGTGTTGGGCCACATTCAAAGCCATCCTGGGCCGCGGGCTGGACAACCTTGCTCTAGACAATTATCTATCTCCCAAATTGGACTCTTTAATCCTCAAGAGCACAGCACCCACCAATTAATCCCCCGGCATATCGTGAAATTACAAAAAAAAAAAAAAAAAACAGCCTTGTAGTTCTGAACGTAAATGTGTTATTACAGCAAAGTTAATGGAAAGAAATATATCTTATCACAGTTATCAACATTGAGAATCACTATTATAGAAAAGCAAGCTTACTGATTCTTTAAGAAAGGATGGGTAAAAACAAAAAAGAAATTAGCACAGGTTTTGATGAGACTGCGTAATATTTTCTCAGTGGGATTCAGTTTCAATTTAAAGCTGACAGGACATTTTGAGCTTAAAGATACTGAGTGATTTGGTTAAAATTACAGAGGATTGGATTCAAGATTACTTTGTAATCTCATGATTTTAAAACCTTCTTAATTAAAGTCTTACATTTGTTTTAAATAAAACAGGACACAGAAGTGTAGAACAGAAAAGCAAATCAGGATGAGGGAAAATGTTTCTGGCCGGTAGTCCCCGGGGTCTCTGAATTTAATTTGATACTCAATTAAAGAGGAAATCAGATCCCGGGCACATGCTCTCACTTTCACATGGCACATAAGCCAACCCAACCTAAGGGTCCCCATGTAAATTACCACTGGCTCACGTGACACTACACTATATGCCTGCAACCATCCCCCTTCATAGATAACAAGGCAAAATGTGCTATTAATGGTGTCTGTGTTTATCTTATCTCAAGGAGAGAAAAACAAAGCTTTAGTTTTGAAAAAATTACTTCACAAGGGCTCACTTGTATAAGAGACTGACAATGTAAATCCATCATCCTCTCAAAGATTTCTTCAGAGTTCATGATAGAAAACATTTTAAAATAACAAAGATGAAACTTTAAAAGCATTACTCCAAACTTTTTTCTTTAATTCCCCCACTTTTAATTCTAAAATAAACCAGCAAAATAGCCCAAAAGGCTACTCCATCTTTTAAAAATGTTTAAAAACCTCCCTTCCACGTTGCGCGTAAGTGACTGTCCTAGGTCTCTGCTCCTCCTCATAACCACATCTCTCAGGAGACAAGTCTCCATAATCACTCTCTCTGGTCCTCACTCCAACTCCCTGCAGCCTCCAGTGTGGCACCTAAATGGCTCTTGCTGAAGGCACAGGGACATCCAGGCCAAGGAATCCAAGGCTGTTCTTCTCGGGTCTCATCTCTCCTCCTCTCTTGACTATATCACCTTTGGGAAACACCCTCCTCCCTCTTCAGGGGCTTCCCTGGTGACGGCCGAATCCTGGTTTTCCTCCTCTCCACCACCAGACATTAGATGTCTGGAGCCCTCTTCTAACACTCTTCCTGCTCCCTCGACAATTTCATCCACCCCTTTGGCTTCAACCATCTGACCTCTCCTTCTGAGCTCTAACCCCACATACCCAACCACCCATTAGACATGTCAGAGTGGCCATCTCAGGCACCTCAATTTCCATTCGTTCAAAAAATTCCCACAAACCTATTCCCTGGGTGAGTAAATGGCATCCCTCTCCACCCTGAATACCCTCTTGCCCTTATCCCCATGATCTGGTCTACCATCCAGGCCAGCTGATTTTAGCTCCCAAAAAAACCTCCTCATGTCCCCTTGTCATTCACCTGGAATACTTCAATCATCTATTAACCAGTCCACTGCCACCCACTCTACCTCCTCCATGAACATTTTTAAGTCCATTCTCTTCACAGTCTGAGAGATATTTAAAAATATGATGTGTATTTTGAGTGTGTGGGTCTGCACATTCACACACACACACTACACACACACAAAATCTGGTTACCCTATGTTACTCTAGGCTAAAATGGTTTCAGTTGTGCTTAAAATCTTTAATGTGGTTCTGCAAAACCTCCAATTTCTGGCTCACACCTATATGTCTACTTTTTTCTAATACAACTTGCCCTTCACTCTCTTGAGTACAACCACAAAGCTGACCTTTCAGTTCCTAAAACATTTCATACATGCTCCTCCAAAAAGGGCTTTTGTACATTTGTGACCTCTGTTATACCCCACCACCCTCTACCCAGCAACAGGTCCCCTATTGTGTTGATTAAAAATTCAGATGTTCAGGCCCCACCCTAAATCTAATGAATGAAAACATCTCAGGGTAACCAGAACACATCCTTTCAACAAGTGGCTGGATCATTCTGATGAGCAGGTGTGGGAAGCTGATCTAAATGATCATCAACCTAATGCTTGAATCCTCTTGACCACATCCACGAGGCTAAATTCTCTAATCTCAGCATTTAATTAGGCAATCCATCCCTTCTGTGGACAGGTTAGATGGTTCTTCCTTACATTGACCTGAATCCTTCCTCCCAAACCCTGTACCCATTGATCTTAGTTCAATAATATCTTACAATTGCCCTCATATGACATGATTGGCACCCCCGCCATCTTAATGGCTTTCCTCTGAGGCTGCTTCCATGAGTGTACCATCATTTTGAAGCATACTTCGTAATATCAGTGTAAGTGGTTCCATGATACTTCTCAGTGAAGCTAACTCAATGGTTCAAACCACTCTAAAGCAAGTGACTGCACACTGGTCATGAAACCAGCATCACGTAGATGGAGATGAGCTGGAAACTGCGAACCTCGCCAACCTCAGCTTCCTCATTGTTAAACTGGGATAGTAATAGTGCCTTCTTTGGGCTGATAGAAGAATTAAAATTGCTCAAGCATGCACGGAAAGTACACAGTGCCTGTTCCATAGAAATGTACACAAATGGAATGTGAGCTCCATGAAGCCAGCATTTTGTGTCTATTTTGTTGGGCAGCAGCAGCATTTAGAACAGTGCCTGACAGGGTGGGCCCTCAATTATCTGCTGAACGACTGAATTATTAACAGTCATGGACAAAACTAGAATTGAAATGTTAAAATTTTCAATATAGTAAAAAAAAGATGAAAATGAATTCAAGCTTAGTTTTCCTTTAAATTAAAGCACATTCTTGAAGTGACTCTTAAAATGCCAACTAATGGTTTTAACAGATTATATGATCTTTTAAATATCTAATTCTTTTAAGAAAAATGGCATAAGACAAACGATTTACAATCACGTTTTTGTATGATAGCTGCAATTTTCAGAAAGTTATCGTTTTAAACTTTCATTTGAAAGACAGTAACTACTTTGCAACAACAATACACTAGGGAATAACAGAAATACATTAGTTGCATTAATTTTAAGTAGAATCATTAAGCTACTTATCTTTTTTTGTTTCTGGATTATTTTACTGCTTTGATATTAATGTGAAAAATAGTGAATGCTTCAAATGCTTTTAAAAATTCAGTCTGGTATACAGAAATGAATAGTGGTTCACAGAATACATATCCTGTTTTGTGTGTGTGTGCATGCGTGTGTGTGTGTTTGTGTGTGTGTGTGATGGAGTCTCACTCTGTCACCCAGGTTGGAGTTCAGTGGTGCAATCTCGGCTCACTGCAAGCTCCACCTCCCAGGTTCACACCATATATTTTTTATATTACTTATTGAAATGGTATCTTTTTCACGTGGCCATCTAAAAATTCTTCAAATTATTTTAGACAAAATAAGGTGGCTTTTTGTTTTCAAATAGATACAGGTAGAGAGCTGCATACATCAGAATCTCCATTTGTGCAGGGCCTCTTATTTGGAATCAATGGAACTCCTTCTGACTCTAGTCACTGTAGCACCGCACAACACCCCATTTCCTAACTAACTGCTACTGTTGATTTCCTTGCTGTCCTTAGAGAGGACATTCTGTCAGGAAAAATCACCGAGTTAAAGTTCAGCTCTACTCTCCACTACAAAAATTCCCTGTCTGAAATGTTGAAGGAGGCATTTAACATTGGCAAGGCCAAGTACTCAACTCCCATGCCTCTGGTGCCCACCGAATTTTCTCATCTCCACATTCCCTTAGCACAAGGCCTGCAAAATACTTCCTAAATACTTCCTAGAATGAACCGAGCCTCACCGCAGGTTACTGGGCATTCTGTGTCCCCAAATCTCCCTCCTTCCATGTACCCTAAGGCCCAGAGTCAGGTCCTGAAACATGAGGATAAAGACCTTTACCCCAAAGATGGGTGGTCACTGGGAAGGGCCAGTTCTCTGGGAAGACAGGATCTCATACAAGGGCAGAGGAGGCCAAGAACAGAATGGTTTCAGGACATATGCCTCAGGACAGAGAGGAATAAAATGCTTCCCCGCCTGGCTGCTGGACTAAACCAAGCCTTTGAGGGAGACAGCTATAACCCTGCAAAGGAAAAGGCCCATATCCGGAGGCCCAAAAGGATGGTAACATCTGATAACCAAAAATTGAAAAGGGAAATTGTCCCACCCAAAGTAATGACAGGGCGGCTGGTTGTGCAAGTCAGTGAGGTCAGGAGGTGAGTAGAAATGGCAGGGATGGAAACAACAACTTCCACAGGGGATCCTCATTCCACCAATATTTCAGTGTGAGTCATCCCAGAACCTCGAGAAGAGGAAGGAGACCAGGGAAGTCCCTCTGCTTGGAGGAAGGACACTAAGCCACCTGCAGAGGGGGATAGTGCCGAGGGGAGAGTGAGCTGAGTGTGATGCACTCCCGGGTGCAGGCATGGATTGGATAAACCATGGAATTGTGTCAAAAATCTCCCGACTCCAGCCCCAGCAACAGAGCGAGACCTTGTGTCTACAAAAATTTTAAATTTTTAAAATGTTTACACAGGAGTTCCAGATACTCAGGAGCAGTCCCAGCTAGTCAGGAGGCCAAATTGGGGGGATTATTTGAGCCCTGGAGTTCAAGGTTACAGTGAGCTATTGCACCACTGCACTCCAGCCTGGACGACAGAGTGAGATCCTGTCTCTAAAAATAAATAAATAACCCAGATAACCCCAGTGTACAATCTGCAGCAACATGGGTCAGGCTTAGACCCCGAGCAAGGGGCACTGAAATTGTACACAGGACAACCTCACTGCTAACCTAGCTCTTTGTGAAGCCACCAGCTGTGTGGCTGGGAGAGGGGAGAGGGTCATACCAGCAGAAGTCATCTGTATGCCCCTTCCACTCTCCATACAGGTTCTTCAGGTCACTCATGTCCAGGCTGACTGTTGGAGTCATTAAAGAAGTCCCTGATAGTGGAATTTAGGTCCCTGTGTATGAGATTATGAAATGGAAAATATTCTCTCTGCCTAAACTCTGTCCATCAGGGCTGTACTCTATGGAGTCTGCTAAAGTCCAAAGATCATTAAACACTTTTAAATGAAGGTGGTGACCACAGTCTTTGCCAAACGCGAGTGCATGTCTCACAGAGGGAAAGGGCATTTCCTATGTCATATTACCTGATTGGATGGCATATGGAAATAATCTTGTTTAAAAGCAAGCCTAGAATGAAGTCCTGCTTTGGAGAATTTAGTTCTGAAGACGGGGCTACAGAGCCTTTCCTTTTCCCAGTGAATGTCATCAGAGGAAAAGGTGCTAAAATTACAAGAGCCTAGCATTAGATGCTTTTATGAATGTTAAGGCATTTTAGCCTCACAGTAGGAAGTATTTTCTCTATATTACAGGAAAATGAAGCTGAGAGGCTGAAACGGCTGTTTCAGCTGGATGCCGAGGACCTGGGTTTCAAACCCAGGCTCATGGGCCCCAATGTCACACACTGACCACTAGTAACTGGTCTCACTGCAACTTTGCCAGTTACTGATAGAGACAGAGGAAGTCTATCTTGATGAACAAACCCCCTTGGCCAGGTGCTGTGGCTCACGCCTGTAATCCCAGCACTTTGGGAGGCCGAGGCGGGCGGATCATCTGACGTCAGGAGTTCAAGACCAGCCTGGCCAACTTGGCAAAACCCAGTCTTTATTAAAAATACAAAAATTAACCGGGCATCATGGCAGATGCCTGTAATCCCAGCTACTCAGGAGGCTGAGGCAGGAGAATCGCTTGGACCCGTGAGGCGGAGGTTGCAGTGAGCCGAGATCACGCCACTGCACTCCAGTCTGGGTGACAGAGCGAGACTCTGTCTCAAAAAAAAAGAACCTCTCAAACTCCCAACCTTTTCATTCAAGAGGTCATGGAGAGGTGATAATGAAAAGCTTTATTTTCTATTCTCTTACCTTGCAATATAATTTCACCACAGGGCAAGAATTAGGCCATATTTCTTCTTCATTTTTAAGCCAAAAATAGCAAACAGAATCAAATAGTGTGGGCAACTTGACTTTTAAAAACATCTATTTGTATCCAATTTGATAAGAGTCGGGAAAATTACTAGCAAGCAAAAGCAAATCAGGAAATCTGGAAACTTCTGATTTATTGATAAGCTATTAAGTTGTTTTAACTACTTTCCTATAAAGAAACAAAGGAAACAGATTCGAGATGACATTCTGATGCCTGCTTAAAAAGACCTTTATGTTTTCTTAGTCTTCTAAAAGCTTTTTTCATGAAAGATTTTATCTTATTACTCTCCCTAAATATATACGCTCCCTGACCACTATAGGTGCATTTCAAGCCCTTGTAGAGTTTCTGTAAATTCTGTTAGAGGCAAAAAGTGATCATTTTGAGTTCCTTCAAAATGGTAGCTAATGGAGGAACAGCAGAGGGAATGTGCCTGGTTACTCAGCAGTAGCAGCTGATACACACATTAGGCTCGCTACACACACACCAGGCTCACTACACCTACACCAGGCTCGCTACACACCCAGCACTGTTCTAGGAGCTGGGCACAGTGCATTCATGCAGCCTTCGCAACAATCTCATGCAGTAGATACTACTGCTGTCTCTATTTAATAAAAGCAGAATCTGATGGCGAGTGCGGTAGCTCACGCCTGTAATCCCAGCACTTTGGTAGGCCAAGGCGGGCTGCTTGCTTGAGCTCAGGAATTCAAGATCAGCCTGAGCAACGTAGCAAAACCCCATCTCTACCCAGAAATACAAAAATTAGCTGAATGTGGCAGCACGCACCTACAGTCCCAGCTACTTGGGAGGAGGATCACTTGAACCCAGGAAGTCAAGGCTGCAGTAAGCCATGATGACGCCACTGCACTCCAGCCTGGACAACAGAGTGATACCCTGTCCCAAAAAAAAAAGCAGAATCTGAGGCACAAAGAGGTTAAGAAACTTGCCCAGGATACACGACAAGAAAAAGGTAGAACTAGGATCAAAATCCAGTCAGTCAGTCTACAGTACTGCCATCCTCATAGTTCAGTAGAGGCTAACTGATTTCAAACTAGATAACTAGGGGAGATGTCCCTTTAAGGATGTACTCTGACCTTATTATGAATACAGAGTTCAGACCTCTAGCCTTCATCCTTTGGGAAGCCTGTAGAGTCAAGCACAGTGGAAAGAACATGGAAGAGCAGTTGCTGGGAAAAGCAGTTGCTGGGAGTTAAGGTCCCATTCACTGCTATAAATAGTTAGTTGTATGGCCTCAGGCAAATCACTTTGCTTCAGGAGACCTTATTTTTAAAATGTAAAATCCCAGAGGCAGGGGAAAGAGGATCTGTATAATAGTTTCCAGTATACACCTGCCTGATCCAGTTTCAGATCCACCAGTACTGGCCAGTATGTTTCATCATAATAGTTACCCCCACCCCCTGCATGATTTTCTATAGTCCTTCTCTCATAATTTGGTCTCACAGTTCACTCCAAGTGTGCCCAAGGCAGAACAGTGCAGCAAGAAAGAGCTGGGGTTGGTCCAGAAAGTCCTGTGTCCACCTCCATGGCTGACCAGCTTGCAGCCACCAGTTTGTTTTTTTAGGAGGAACAATGCCACCTACCTCACATGCTTGTTCTGGGGGTAAGTAAAGTGTCAAACACCTGTCACATGGGAGGAGCTTGTGAATAAGAGTTATTTTTAATATTCTAGGCCTCTTACCTGAACTGTTAAGCCTCATAAAAAATGCAAGCAAAGACACTCAAGGTAACATTATTAATAATGAAAAACTGTTAGGAGCCTAAATACCAACAACCCAAAAAATAAGAATATATAAATTATGGAATAGTATTAAAGTCATATGCAGCTATTAAAAATCATATTTTCTAAGACTATTTCCAAGCATGGAAAAATCATGATGATCTCGACCACTGAAACAGGCAGGCTGTAAAAACTGCCTATATAGCTGTATTCACTATTATACACAACAGTAAGTACACATGTATAATACATATATACGTGCATGGAAATCTGGAAAAATACAACAAATTGTTAGTAGTGCTACTTTGAGTAGGTAGTATGTTTTATCTCCCTTTTAATACTTTCTGGTGTTTCCTAGTTTTTCCTACAATAACAATATTAGACTCATAATCAGAAAAAGGGTTAAAAACAAAGTGATTCTGACACCCAAAACATATTTTTCCAAAAAAAGGTAAGATTTACACTAAAAGCAAAATCCTTTTAAGTAACTAAATTGTAAAATATCACCCCAACAAGAAATTACCTTATGCCAAGAAGAGTAATAGAAAAATTATAATTTCCAAAAATTCAAACTAAAATAAGCAAGTTTAACATGCTGGAATTTATAAAATAAAAAGGTATCATAAAAATTTTACACAAGTTTGACTGCCCAGAATCACAGAAAAATCAGAAATGGAAAGTTTTAGAAAATGATTTTTCTTCTTATGCCTGGAAAAAAAATCTTGGAGGGATTAGAGGTTCAGATGAGAACTTGGCTGAACTTTGGCTTGTTTCAACAAGCCCAATTTTTATTCTCTTTCTCTCTCCTCAACAGACACATATACAAAGCTGGGCCTAGTGAAGTATTTCACTCTCAACTCTCAGATTAAAAGAAAAATACAAGAATCTACCTTCCCCTACTCCCCTAGCAGCACCATGTACCTGCTGCCTGATGCTGAAACTGACTTGAGCAGGGACGTCATTTTCTCCTGTGCCCGTCTCACTGTCCTCTCCAGCCCTGCAGGAGGGCAGCAGGCCTGACTTGGGGCTTGCCATTCTGTAACCACCCTGACTCCCTAGGGTTCCACAGGACAGCATCTCTTGATGACTAACAAATTTCAGCACCATCCCAAGGTATTTATCTAGGGTGTCCTTCCTTCTAATTGTTTACATCCTACAGACAAGAGCCCTGTTAGTAGCCTTTTTGAAAGGACAAAACAGGTAAATAAGGGAGTCCAGCACAGACCACAGAAAACCCAGTATAGACCCCTGGGAGCCCAGTATCAATTCCTCTCATAGCAGCATATGAGAGGCCTGACCATGAACCATGGCTGCTATGGTAAGGAGGGTGTGAGAGGGTAGAGGAAGTAGCTAGAAGCTTGATCGATAAAGGAATAATGCATATACACCGTACATATTTTAGGATTCTTAAACCAAAAAAAAACAAAGAACAAATACACTACATATTTCAGAAATTGCAAGCCATGTTATTATTTATAAAAATTCAATTTTTAGAATATTCTTCTCACACATCTATTAGAATGGTCAAAATCTAGAACACTGACACCACCAAATTCTGGCTAGGATATGGAGCAGCAGGAACCCTCATTCATCACTAGAATGAGAAATGGTCTAGCCACTTAGAAGACAGTTGGGCAGTTTTTTACAAAATTAACCACATTCTTACCATATGATCCAGCAATCACAGTTCTTGATAGTTATCCAATGGAGTTGAAAACTTATGTCCACACAAAAACCTGTACATGGATATTTATGGCAGCTTTATACAGAATTTGCCAAATTGGAAGCAACCAAGATATCCTTCAGTAGGTGAATGGATAAATTGTGGTACATACAGATGATAAGAGTATTATTCAGCACTAAATAGAAATGAGCTATCAAGCCACAAAAAGACATGGAGGGAATTTAAATGCATATTATTAAGTGAAAGAAGACAATCTGAAAAAGCTACATATTTTGGGATTCCAACTATACGACATTCTGGAAAGGGCAAAACTATGGAGAAAGCAAAAAGATCAGTCGTTGTCAGGGGTTGGAATCAGGTGATGGATGTATAGATGGAGCACAGAGGATTTTTAGGGCAGTAAAAATACCCTGTAGGATACTATAATGGCAGATATATGTCATTACATATTTGTCCAAACCCACAGAATGTTCAACATCAAATGTGGCCCACTAATGTAAACTGTGGCTCTGGGTGATAACGGCATGTCAATGTGGGTTCATCAGCTTTAACAATGCACCACTCTGTGGGAGCTGTTGATAATGGGGGGCTATGCATGTGTGGGGGCAGGGCTATATGGGAACTCTAGCACCTTCTCAAATCTGCTGTGAACATAAAACTGCTCTTCTTTAAAAAATACTCTTTTAGTCTTAATTTAACAGAGTTTCAAACATTTGTTCTTTAGATCAAGGATTCTAGAGTCTGGGTTCAAATCCCAGTTTACCAATTATTAGCTATGTGACCTTGGGCAAGTTTCTTAACCTCTCTGTGCCTCTACTGCCTCATATGAATATCTACTCACAGTGTTATGAGGATTAAATGCATTAATAAATTTAAAGGCCTTAGAATATTGCAGCATACAATAAGCACTGTGTAAGTTTTAGCTGCTATTATTTTATAAAGTTTTGTTTACTTATTTATTTATTTATTTAGTAGACACGGGGTCTCACTAGGTTGCCGACTGGTCTCAAACTCCTGGCCTCAAGCAATCCTCCTGAGCCTCCCAAATCACTGGGGTTATAGGTGTGAGCCACTGCACCCAGCCTATTATTATTTTATTGTTGCTGTATTACTGTTATGATCTATTTGAACTGGCTTTTGATAGGTTCAAATATTTCTGCCTCTTTCAACTATGCCTATTTAATCACACTCAGAAGTGTATAATACAGCAGTAGAAAGAGTGTACATCTTGGAATGAGAGACTCCTTGGAGCTGCTTCAGTGATATCATGTCCATGTGATGATCTGAGCATAGTACTTACCTTCTGTGAGCCTCAACTTCCCAGCTATAAAGTGTGCATTATATTTCCAATTCCCAAGAGTTTTGTGAAGAGTGGAAAACATTTGTGAAAAGCAGATTCTCTCAAGCACTGCAATGCACCTAAGGATAATAGGTCTAGAATCCGATTCCCCAGCCGCCCAGCTCTGGCTTGATGAAAGCATGTGAATCTCCCTCACTTGGCAATTACAAGCACTTTCACCCACTCTAGGACACAGAGTTGTCCTCATCTGTGGCAGAGAAGAGGGGTCGGGGGTCCAGGCATTCCGAGTCATGTAATGGAAGAACAGAAGTTGCTTTCCATGTTTGGTTAGCATAAAATTGAGAATTCCCACCAAGATACCATGCAAAGGATAGAAACAGACTTAGCGGGTAGAAGCAGGAAGAGAAAGAATGTTGTAGCAACCTATGGGAAACAGACAACAAGAAACGAAGGAGAAAGGCCAATGCCTGGTACAGTGGTTCCTGTGTAGCAGCCAGCGGTTTCTCTGCCCTAACTCCTGTCCACCACATCACCATGGGAAGTTCTCTATTCAGCCTAAGGTAGGGAAACACCCACGGACCGCCTGAGTGGTTTTCTCCTAGAGAAAAATCTAGTACTTTATAGGTTGTATGCATCGGGGCAGGCTAAGTCATGCTGCAGTAACAATCACAAAATATCAAGGAACATATCACTTCTTGTGCACCCTCCATGCCCACTGGCCATCAGCTGGGAGCTCTTTTCCAAGTCATCCTCACCCTGGGGCTGAAGAATCAATTGCAAGTTTCCATGGCACAGGATGTGGTGAAACAAGCACGAGCTTTCCTGCTTCTGCTCAGAAGTGACATTTAATTGGCCAAAGCAAGTCATATGGTCACGCCTATGTCCAAATGAACAGGGAACTGCTATCTACTCTATGCGCAGGAGGAGAGTCCGAATATTTGTGAATATTCATATATCCAGTGGGTCCCCAACACCTGCTGCCCACCTGTTCATTGGACAACACATTCGGGACGTCTTTACTAAGGTCTGAAACAGATGACGAGAGCGTGAAGCAGAAGCTTCAACAGACAAACTGTGACTACTTCTCCCCTGTGTCTTCAACAAGTGATTTCTTAAAGCTTAACCATTAAATAGTACAGAACTTAAATGGTTATTTAAAACCCTAAATAATCATCACCATCCTGTATTTTAAACACACACACATTCACACACACACAGCAGCAACTGCCAACCATCTGTACTGAAAATATTCTTTATTTTATGAATAAGACTTTTCCGGGACTGGAGTCCCCAGTGAAATGTTGCTTTACAAAGCCCAGTCAATCCCAAGTGAAAGTTCTTTCTTTCTTAGAAAATGTCATCATCTGTAAATGTTCCCTGGTGCCAAGCTCAAGGAGGGGCTCCAGAGTTTCTCCCAGAACTAAATCCTCTGTGAATCAAGCTTTTAGATACTCTCAACACTCCTGGCATCCAGACATTCATACAACCCTGAATTATTTATTCACCAATCTTTGCACAACTTCCTAAACACCAATGGAGATCAGGATGGTTTCAGCTATTTGATGTTGCATCTTCTCAAGTGGCTAAAGAGGCTATAAAGCACCCCATTGCTTAAGCCTGCCATCTCAGTTCCATTAGCAGTAAAGACCTCTCTATTCAAACTGCTAAGTAAATCCTCCGAGAGCCCGGGGACTGTTTCATGCTTGAAAGCAACTGTTAAGAATTTGACAACAACCAAACTGTTCCTATTTAATCCTTCTCCCAAGGTAAAAAGAATTATAGGTAAACATATGCCTTCATTATTTGCTTTGCTGCATTTCAATACCCAATCCCACACAAAATTGCCAGCCAAGGATTTAATGCAATCACTTCTATATTTCAGAGCTATTGCCTCTGCAGAATAGAAAAAGCTTAACAAGGGTTATGGAGCTGGTTAGCCAGGAACCGTATTTTGTATAGCATGCATCTTAAATGTCACGGGGGTTTGGGGTGAAGTAAAAGGCATCACAAATCAAAGGGTACAAACTATGAAAAGAAGAACGAGGAAAGGTGCTGCAGAACTGAGATTCTTATTTGGTTCTGAAAGATAGTAGATGTGGGCAAACAGGTTTGGGGATTTATTTTTGCGTTTTTTTCCTTTCAGGTTTTTTGTATTGCTTTTTGTTTTGAGCCTTCAGTAATTTATTCGCTTGTCACATCCTCGATTTACTACTCCTACTAAAACTAATTTTATTAATATACTAAATAGAAGTTTCAAACTGTGATAAATCTGAGTTAAAGTGAGAGAAACAAATACTCTTTTAAAATGTATTATTCAAGAAAATAATCAGTAAATCAGAATAAGGGAAATGGCAGTAATGAGAAGAAGAAAGAGGCATGAAAACTTAGTTGATTACAACACCTTTCTAAGCCGTTAACCCAGGACTCTTCCCTCAGGGAACATTTTCTTTATCTTAGTGTTTCATTCAACTGTCTATTGAAATGTGCACTATTAAGTAACCACTTCCAGAAAAGTTTTCTGAGTGGAGAGGGGGTTTGTTTTGTTTCAGGATTTTTGGCTACATATTTAACAAGTTGCATGTGAAAATAAAATGTTCTTATTAACAGTGGAATAATATTTCCAATATGGGTCTGTCATCACCAAGTCAGATTCAAGGCAACATCTCAGAGAACAGATTCCAGTCCACTCGCTTCTCAAGAGCCCAGTCTCTGCCGCTCCTCATTCCAACAGCTAATTCTAGCAATCCTTTTCCTCAGAGCCAATTCACACAAAACCGAAAGTCCAGGGCAGCATTCCAGATCTCCCAGACCAAGAGTAGGTAAACCAAATTGAAACCAGAAATGCTCTCAATGTATTCAACAATGCGGCATTCCTCAACCTCCCACTTCCCAGACATTCCCCCAGATTAACTCATGCGGTTGATGATTATCCTCTTCTCACGAAATGCTTATACCAGCGGAAAGGAGAAAGAAACACGTATATTACATTTAAAAATGTATATTTACACACACACACCAGTGTTTAAGCTTGGTGCAAACCCTCTTTAAAATTAAGTTTTTTGATTAAGGATTATATTTTTTCAATTAAGCAAATAACTTCTAAATTTACTCTGGAAAACTATGTTTTTTCCCAAAAATAAGAAGACACTATCTGACTCATTTCAATAAATCTTTATTGTATGTATAATAGTTGCTCCAGGGAAATAAAAGAAAAAGGGGAGGTTATGCCTTTAAAGAGCTTACAGATTAACAGAGGAGAAAGGTGTTTAAACAAATAACTATAACTTCTGCAATGTATAATGGTCATATATTGCAGCCACTAGAAAATCATCAAGCAGGGGACACTGAAGCAAGACCTGAACATCGAGGAGGAGTCTAATTATTCAACCTACAAATCGATATTTCTGTCCCATCACTTCAAGCTTCCCAAATGTCCGTTTTCCAAACTCCCTTTAAAACCATAAAATCCTCTTAGAAAAAGATCCTGTGCTCAGAATAATGATCTCGGCACTTCCACTGATAATGGGGATGGGTGACTTCCAAACATGCTCCACCATGCTACAGTATGGGGTCCTGAATTATTCTCTACTGGAAAGAGGGCATTCTGCTGTGAATTCTATTTCTAAGGCATCTA
The DNA here is from genome assembly GCF_029289425.2 of Pan paniscus. NCBI lineage: Eukaryota > Metazoa > Chordata > Mammalia > Primates > Hominidae > Pan > Pan paniscus. The sequence goes on from NC_073266.2 coordinate 30,823,230, forward strand.
CTCAAACATATTATGTTTAATACCCTTCTGATTTTTTGTGAATGCAGAACCTCCCTCTCTGTACTTCTGTTTGATCAGAGAGGTGCTGACAGTGAGAACAACCTCGACTAACCCACCCCAGCCCAGCCACTCACATGTGGAAGCACTAAGGAAGCACATCCTGGGCGCTGGCCAGGAGAGCAGGCCAGACAAACAACAGACACCAGGATCAGCTTGGCCATGCGAGTGAGAACAGGCAGATCTCCCCAGGCCTCCCACCCCAAGTGGGAAGACAGGCAGGATGGGGACCAGAGGACAAGCTTCTGAAAACTATGCTTTCCTCACCAGCACAAACTGGCTGCAGCTTCTCTCAAGGCATTCCTCCAGGAAACCAAGCCAGGGATGGGAGACAAAGAGGAAAGAGGCGGGCCCACGAGTGAGGGGTGCCCGGGCTGGTAGTGGGGAATGGACCCAGTCTCTGCCGCACAACACTGGGCCTTTCTGAGAACCAGCTACACTCAGCTAGAGAGCCACAACCACCAAAGAGAAAGGGGTGAGTGATCCCAAGACCTTGGGCTGCTCCCCCGGTCAGGTGTGGAGTGAGATCTGCAGTGGAGCATTGTGGCATGTCTGAAACACCACGTTTGGGTGCACTCTGGGAGGCTGAGGCAGGAGCATCCCTTGGGCCCAGAAGTTCAAGACCCCAAGGGCAACACTGTGAGACCCCCAACTCAACAAAAATTTTAAAAATTAGCAGGATGTGGTGGCACTATGCCTGTAGTCCCATGTACTCAGGAGGCTGAGGCAGGAAGATCACAGCCTTGACCAAGAGGTCAAGGCCGCAGTGAGCAGTGATGGCACCACCACACTCCAGCCTTGGCAACAGAGTGAGACCCTGTCTAAAAAACCAGCATCCTAACAGGAACCCAGCTGGACTTTCCTGATGTCCCTTAAATCAGGGGTCCACAACCCACAGGCCATGGACTGCTACCAGTCACGGCCTGTCAGGAACCTAGCGGCACAGCAGGAAATGAGTGGCGGCTAGCGAGCATTACTGCCTGAGCTCCACCTCCTGTCAGATCAGCAGCAGTGTCAGATTCTCATAGGAGTGCACACCCTATTGTGAACTGTGTATGCAGGGGATCTAGGTTGCATGCTCCTAATGAGAATCTAATCCCTGATGATCTGTCACTGTCTCCTATCACCCCAAGATGGGACCGTCTAGTTGCAGGAAAACCAGCTCAGGGCTCCCACTGATTCTGCATTATGGTGAGTTATATATTTGTTTCATTATATATTACAATGTAATAATAGGAATAAAGGGCACAATAAATGTAATGCACTTGAATCATCCTGCAAACCATCCCCACCCCACCCCATCTGTGGAAAAATTGTCTTCCATGAAACTAGTCTCCGGTGCCAAAAATGTTGAGGCCTGCCACTTTACAGGAAGGGAGGGGAGGACTTCTCAAGAGAAGACAGAAGGGCACCTGTTCCTTCTGCTGCTTCCATGTACCAGAGAAGGAAGGCAGAGGCCTCCCAGATGACAGGAATGGCTCCTCAGAGACTAGGCTGGAGAGGTACTGGGGAATGGACCTAGTCTCTGTAGCATGACACAGGGCCTTTCGGAGAGCCAGCTACACTCAGCTAGAGAGCCTCAACCACCAAAGAGAAAGGGGCGAGTGATCCCGTCTCTCTTCCTGCTACAGCCTGCCCTTCCATGTGTGTATGCGAAACTAAGCATGATCCTTGAAAAAAAGAGAATGAAAAATATAGAAATGATGACAGTGCTTTACTGATAATAAGATCATGGGTGATTTTTTTTCCTGTTACAGTTCCCGAATTTTGTTTATTGTTACATTAATTGTTTAAAGTAACTGTATTTAAATGATGAGGTTTTTGTTTTAGGCAAAATCAAACCAGCTGCCCAAACTGAAAAATTATCAGAGTTAAGCAACAAACGATTTTGAAGAACCTTCCTAAAAATTCTCAATTGTAATCTATGGGAACATCAATGTAAATGTTAACATACAGAAAAAAGCCACTTGGTAAATGTTATTATAATAATGTGTGTGTTGGCTAGGGGATGGACAACAGGAAGTATCAAAGTTTAATTCTCAACTCCAAACTCCCTCTAAAAAGTAAAACGGTTCAAAAAACTGATCATCTCTCTTAAAAACTTGACAAAACTTGTAAAATCGTTATTAGAATGAAGTTTATTTATAGGTTCCCTGGAGTCAAAAACAACTCTTTAAGCCCATGCAAGAAGCCACATTACAAGATAAACACATGCCTGTGCTCAAGACTGACAGCACATCGATTCTGTGTCAAACTCATTACCTGTTTGTCAACAGCAGCTGACAATTTCTTAATGAAAAATGAACAGTATACTGAACCACTATTTCACATTAGACAGGGGAAGGCAACAAAATGCATCTGGATGTTTTGGTTGGGGATGATAAAAGTCAGATTATTAAACAGATCGGCTGCCTATAAGTGATCCAATTTTCTCTAAAGAAAAAGACAATCCTTCAGAGTTAAAACAATCTATTTTGTTCTTTTTATGATCCCTTATCATTAGCTTCCTACTTCTAAGCTTGCAAGAAGCTCTAATCACCCCAAACACAAACATTCCTAGGTTCCTTAATATTCTTTGGGTACCTTAATATTCCTTCTGTTCCTTAGCTTCTAAATGATGTTTGATCACACAAAATCAAACTTCTAGCATCTTTTTCAGTTTCTGAAACTGACATTCCAGAAGTACTTTAAAGACAGCCGTCCCTATATCACAGGCACGTTGCCCTGTGTGTACTTTATTACTATGGTAACTCATTTGGCCTTGGTGTTTGTACTGTTTTATGCTGAGTCTGAGTTTTATGTAAATTTCCACAATAACGCTTAAATCATTTGTATAACTAGTTGGTTTGATTTGGATTCATTTAACACCATGTTCTCTGGTTCTCCTTACCCTAAACTATTCTGGAGAGGGTGGAAGAAAAATATTTTTCCTATCTGTGATGTATGCACCATCGGCAGACCCCATTGTTAAATGAGTCAAATCAGCAATCCCCCCACTAAGTCATGAACGTGTCATTCTCTTTTTTCCAATAACTATCTAGCAGCCCAGTAAGACTATAAATGTTAAGCCTTATAAGGAAAATTCAGATTTCCATTCAACAGAGCATTTTCCATCTATGCAACATTATAATTTATCTACCTGATACAAATAAAAATCATTATGAATTAAACCAATTGGAAGGGACAAAAGTAATCTGCTGACCCCAGAAGGTTAATCAAACTGGGTCAACCTTTTCCTTGCACTGAAATCAACCAAGTGTTTATTTACTGATGGATAACTGCATAGGCAACATGGTCCCAGCTCTCAGGGTATTTTTTTTTTTTTGAGACGGAGTCTCGCTCTGTCACCCAGGCTGGAGTGCAGTGGCATAATCTTGGCTCACTGCAACCTCCGCCTCCTGGATTCAACTGATTCTCCTGCCTCAGTCTCCTGAGTAGCTCAGACTACAGGTACATGCCACCATGCCTGGCTAATTTTTGTATTTTTAGTAGAGATCAGGTTTCACCATTTTGGCCAGGATGGTCTCGATCTCCTGACCTCATGATCCATCCGCCTAGGCCTCCCAAACTGCTGGGATTACAGGCGTGAGCCGCCGTGCCTGGCCGGTATTTTCAATTTATTTCAAGAAACAATATGACTAAAATCATTATTGAGCGTCTACTGTATGAAAAAGGGGAACATGACAAAATATAATTAAGGATTAAATTGTATGGAGTAGCTGAGAGAAGAGAATGACTGGGGGAGTTTTTAAATGAACAGTCTTCAAAATCTCCATGCAACATCCTTACAGGATTGTTGGATGCTTGGTGTTGTATCTGAATTACCACAGGTACCCAAGTTTGAGAGCCCTCCAATTGTCCTTTGAGGTCATAAGCAAACCCATCTTCCCAGGCACACGGGGTGATATCTGCCCTCAAGTGGATAAACACTACAGTGGCAACTGAATCACAGATGGGACGCTGGTTTCCTGAGCCAGGTAAGAGGGCGATTTCTGTTACCCTCCAGGTCCTGCCGTCCTGCCTATAAACTGTTCATGGAGAGAGATGGAAGCAGAATAGGAGCTGGGAGCATGAGTGGCAGAAACACATGAAGGCAACCCTCCCTTCTACTCGATGGGAGCTAGGTACATTCCACTTTGTAAGCCCAATTAGTTACATGTTATTTTACAAAGCCTTCTTGCAGTGACTGGCCTCACCTACACAATGCTAAAAGAAATTACACCTTCCCTGAAGCCAAAATGAAAGAAACAACAGAAATGAGTGAGAACCTTACAGAGAAGGGCATTTCAGCTTCTCTTTCTCACATATCCAATTTTGGAGGACCTGGATAGAATGCAATGATTTCGTACAGCTTCACTCCCATTCACTGAAGAGCTATGACTTAGTCCAAACATTAAGTTGGGATTTAGATAAATGGAAGGTAAGACATTTTAAATAAGAGGTCTAATATGAAGCAAGGGTCCGAGGCTGATAAAATCAAAGTGAATCGTGGAACAATTGAGAGACAGGTCTGACCAGCCTGGTCAAGAGATGTTGGGAATCATAGAAAGTGCGATAAATCTGTAAGAAGAAATCGGCATGAGGAAGGCCCAGAACGTAGACTTAAATTATCTGATGCAGTGAAAAATGAGGCCGTGAAGATTTCTCAAGCAGAATAAGGATCACTTGTCCTTAAAGCATCAGAAAATGTGGCCAGCACCTTCACAACAGGTTCCATATACATTTTGCACATTTATTCAGAAAAGAGAGCAAAAGTAAACTGTAGCATAACAGTAGATTGCCTGTCATACATGCACACACCACACACACACACACACACACACACAGAGAGAGCACATACACAATGCAAATTAGTTCACTTTACTTTCTCTCCCTTCTGAAAAATGAGACAAAGCAAAAAAACATGTTATTCCAAACACATATGAAAGGAATTCATGTAACCTGTGGTCTTAGTTACAGTCATGTGTCAATGACAGGGACACGTTCTGAGAAACGTATAGTTAGACAATTTTGTCATTGTGTGAACATCACAAAGTACACTTACACAAACCTAGATGGTAGAGCCTTGTATCAGTCTGCTTTCAAGCTGCTGATAAAGACATACCCAAGACTGGGCAATTTACAAAAGAAAGAGGGTTTAATGGACTTATAGTTCCACACAGTTGGGGAGGTCTCACAATCATGGCAGAAGGCAAGGAGGAGCAAGTCTCATCTTATGTGGATGGCAGCAGGCAAAGAGAGCTTGTGCAAGGAAACTCTCCCTCATAAGACCATTAGGTCTCATGAGACTTATTCACTATCATGAGAACAGCATGGGAAAGACCTGCCCCCATGATTCAATTACCTCCCACCAGGTTCCTCCCACAACACGTGGGAATTCAAGATGAGATTTGGGTGGGGACACAGCCTAACCATATCAAGCCTACTATACCCCTAGGCTGGTATGGCCTATTGCTCCTAGACTATACACCTGTACAGCATGTGACTACACTGAATACTGTAGGTAACTGTAAGACAATGGCAAATATTTGTCTATCTAAACATAGAAAAATATGGTACAGAAGATAAAAATTGTACACCTGTATAGGGCAGTTACCATGAATGGAGCTCGCAGGACTGCAAGTTGCTCTGGATGGGTCAGTGAGTGGTAAGTGAATGGGAAGGCCTACGACATTACTGCACACTGCGATAGACTTTATAAACACTGTGCACTTAGGCTACACTAAATTTACTTTTTTAAGCATATTTTTATTTCTTTAATAAGTTAACCTTAGCTTACTGTGGCATTTTTGCTTTATAAACTTTTAATTTTTTTTAACTTTTTGACTTTTGTAATAATACTTAGCTTAAAATACAAACACATTGTACAGCTTACAAAAATATTTTCTTTCTTTATATCCTTATTTTCTAAGCTCTTTTATATATGTTTTTCTTTCTTTGTTTGTTAAAAACTAAGACACAGGCACACACATTAGCCTAGGCCTACACAGGGTCAGGACCATCCACATCACTGTCTTCCACCTCTACATCCTGTCCCACTGGAAGGTCTTCAGGGGCAATAATAACACACATGGAGCTGTCATCTCCCAGGATAACAACGCCTTCTTCTAGATACCTCCTGAAGGACCTGCCTGAGGCTGCTTTTACAGGTTACTTTTTATTTAATTAGAAGAAGCAGTACACTCTAAAATAATAATTTAGAGGTACACATAACCCTATAACATAGTCATTTATTATCAAGAATCATGTGCTGAACAGAATTGTGTAATACTTTTATATGACTGACAACACAGTAGGTTTGTTTACACCAGCATCACCACAAACACAAATAATGCGTTGTGCTACAATCTTCTGAAGACTATGATGTCATTGGGCAATAGGAAGTTTTCAGCTCCATTATAATTGTATGGGATTATATGTGTCCTCATACATGTGGTCCACTGTTGACCAAAACAATGCTATGTGGCACATGATTATACCCCAGCCTGTCTCCTAGTCTGTATTTCTCAAACTTGAATAAAGTTCAGAAAATTTTTGAAGAAAAATAATTTTCAAGGACCCAAACAATGTCTTCTTAAAGGGTTCTGGAGGACACTGGTTGGAGAAACACTGACTTAATACTAGAAAAAAAAATTATAAAACGGACTTTCATAAATGATAGAAAACACTTTAAGACACCCAGATTTTAAAGTTTAAAAATTACATGAAATTCATGTTGGCTGAGAATAATCACAGGGACCCAAGTCTGAGAACCTCACTTAGAACGACTGTGCAAAACCCAGCAATTCCTATCAAATAAGTTGCTCTTGTCAGTTTGCCCTAATTTCAAGGTCAGCATAAGAAGTTTTCTAGTTGAAGGAGTCTTTGAGACCTTTCTTAAAATGACCATTTATCTTATCAGCTTTTCAAAATGCCCAATAGGTGTTGTCTTGTTCTTTCCTATCCCACTTTATCTGATGGGTCTCCCTGTTGATGTTTGTAATATAATTATCACTGTCATGAAAATGCCTTCCAATTCCCACTACTAACAGAATAGTGTAAGTCATTTGTTTAGGACGTTCCCAAGGAAACAAAATTGCCACAACTCTTATTACCAGGAACATGGGAAGTGTCCCTCATTAGCAGCCATCATTAGTAAAATTCTCACCATCTGGTGAGGCCAGTTCCTCCTAAACCTTTAGGAATCCATGGGAACTACCTTCTCACCTCTGTGGAAAGACTCTCCCTAACTCAAGGCTAATGGTCATCCCTGGGCAGTAATCAGACACTCAAGAGCTCACAGGGTTTGGGAGATCCTCCAATGGCAGTAGATCGGAAACTGTCTTGCCCTCAACTGCAGGCATGCCTGGGAACCACACCAGCAAATGAAGAGAAGAGGGGGTGCAATGGTTGTCAGTTCCACGGACAGTAAATATCTTCTTAAACTGAGATTCCATACAAAATTGTTTGAAGACAGGGCTTGCCTTTAAAAAAAAAAAAAAAAAAAAAAAAAAAAAGGGAGACGGGCAGTTTCTAGAATGCACTGCTATTTCATGATCTCATTCTATGCAAGAGGACTCTGGTTCTCCGAAAGGGGAAATGGCGCCCAAAAGCACCAGGCAGTGAGCACCTAGGCCTGTCCTCCAGGCCAACGCTTCGCCACAGGACTACCTATGCTGCTGTCCCCCTATGCAGGTCATAGCTGGGTAGTGAGCTGGGAACTTTGTCTCATCATCCAGAATCTCCCATCATTTACAGCTATGCAAAGACAGACTAGGAGGATAAACTTCACTATGATGTGAGAAGACCCAAATCTCAGGAGAAAGACAGACGGCTGGGCAGAAAAATCTCAGGAACTCTAACTAAGGACCAGACTTATTTTTAGCTTCAAATGACATTAGCTAGAAAGTATACACTAGGAAGGAATGAACAAGCATGTGTAATCATTTAATAATAGCACAAACATACCCTGGGGAAGAAAACAGGAATTATGAAGGGCATCCCAGATAGCTGACCCTGACATCTGCCTCCAATGCCTCTAATCAGTCGACCTTACGGGGTGCACAGGGACTAGCCTGCACTTTAAGAGTTTTCCAGATGTTTCTGGGGTTGCTTGCTTCCTACATCTGTTCTAACTGGGAAAGGCTGCTCTTTCATCACATCTTCCCTTATCCCATACCCCACCCTGCTCCCAGAGAGCTCTAAAATTCTCCAGGCTGTTTCAGAGCAGACAATACTATTCTAATTCTCCAGCTTCCCAAAGACAGTTGTGGGCAGTTGGATGTGGTTGTCACCGGTCATCTCCAGTCAGCATGGCTCAAGAATGGGACCCAAGAATGGGACCCAAGAATGGGAGCAGGCCCCTCATGAACAAAATCAGTGCCTTTAGCTCAAGGCTCAAGGGGTTAAATGAAAAATCCAAAGGAAATCTGACTCCACAGATATCCCCACACCAATTTCATTCAACTTCTCAGGGTTGAAAGGGAGCCAGGTGCTTCCCATTCTCATTTTAGAGACCTCAAAAGCTCACTGACATTAATTCCAGAGATCAATGTAGAGCTTCAAAGGAAAGAAAAAGAAAATCAGATAACCAATATAGTGGTTCTTAATGTAATCTCACAGAACAACAGGATTCTCTTTTCCTTGGAACTCTGAGAATGTTTCATAAAAATGGAATGTAAAAAATTAGTAGAAACCGTCTTTGTTCTGGACAAGCTGTATTTGAATCTGTGTGAAGTCAGGAGTGTGCAGAAGCATGCTGGCCCCAAATAAAACCTGAATCAGAAAAAAGTATTCTTTGTATCTCCAGACTATCCATGCCTCTTTTTCCCAAGTCATCTCAGTACTCTCAAGGTATGTCTATCCTGTCGTCTCTAAAACAGCCTACTCAGAAAGAAAGGAGTTGTTCGTTCCTTTGATGTGAATATCAGTCAGCCTGATGCCTCTCCCAGGAACGCTGCCTTCCCAGCATCTTGTCTGACCGGGGAATGAAAGGCTTTAGGGTTTCACTCATTACTGCAACAGGTGGGAGAGAGATCCTGTAGAGCAGGAGGGCCCAATGGCCCTAAAAGGCCACCACACAGGCAGCTGGTAAGGCTGGAGCTGTAATAAGCTGGCTACTGCCTCACTCCATTCTCTTCACCCCCCCCACACCATTCGGGATTAAATATCAGACAGCGGGGCAAAAGGAAATCGTGTTCAGTGTGGGGGGCTTTGATATACGAAGAGAGGATGAGCAGTGCTCCGAGGAAGGCAGAGCGAGGAATGAGCGGCTTACCTACGGCATCCAGGACACTTATTTTAGGAAAGTGACATCTTAGCACTCAGCAGCCTAGCACATATCATAGAGAGGGCCTCACAACCCTGTCCTCTGCCAGATCAAGCTGGCACATGCAGGAGAAATCTTTACCCCTTCAGTGGTAAGAGATCACTAGAACTGTACTCAACTGCTTAATTTATTTAACAAACATCACTAATTGTGAAGCACAAAGAGGTTAAGTAATTTATCTGAGGTCACACAAGAAGGCCTATGGTGTCAAGATCTGAACCCAGAAATATGGCTCCCGAGTGCAAGCTCCAGCCTAATCCTAGGCTAGGCTAGCTGCCTCCCTCACTAGGAGAGAGATGTGCAGAAGGGACAACTCGGCACACCTCAGCACATCAGTCGTTCTTATCACAATTTATCAACAGGCTTTTTCCACATGCCAATGAGTGAAGAAAAGAACCAGCAACTGGTTGCAGTGAGAATTTCTGTAATAAACATGCTTAAGCTATCTCTATTCCTCGCAGCTCCAGATCTCAGTTTCTGCATCATTAAAATTGTGTTAATTTAAGCTCCCTTAAGGAGCTGGTGAGAATGTTTGATGCAGTAACACTGGCAACTTTGCACCCAGGGCCTGGCACACACTGAGTACTAAATAAACGGCAATTCCTTCTCCACCTTTCTGAAGGCATTTGCGAAGTTCCCATGAAAACCTCCCAGGTTAGGCACCTGAGTGTCCACAAGCAGAAGAGCAAATCTGATGGGTTACAAGTAAAATTCTGGGAGCCCCCAGATGAGCTGGGTGGAGTCAGGCAACTTCCAATAGAGTAGTTTCCACCAAAACAAGGTAGAAAATCCATGGCCAAGATTTTTAAAATCTGCTTTTTGGGGAATTCAGGGACCTGAAAGTAACAACGGAGCTTCCTCCAGCATCTGTAAGGCAGACTAAAGAAAACAAGACATCCTCCCTCCCCACTCAACCAAAGCCAAGGTCTGTGCCTGGAGAAAAAGGTTACGAACTAGAAAGATAATGAAGGGCAAGGGAAACAGCCTAGTTATCCTTTAAACAAATACAGATTAGCCAAATAACATAAAACCACCTCGCTCACCTCCATTAAGCAGGACCTGTAAGTCACCACCATGCTCTATCTAATGTGCAGTATATGTGACTGTGTGCTTACGGCTAGTGTGGTATACAGAGGAATATTTATCTTTGGATGAATTCAACAATTCAAAGTCAGACATGAAAAAAAAATCAAAAATGATTTTTACCTTCTCTGCTAACTTCAGATTTTACCTTCTCTGCTAACTTCAGATTTTACCTTCTCTGCTAACTGGGATAAGAAGCTCTCCAACCGCACAGGTCTGGGAAGGGGAGAAAAAGAAGCCAAATCCCTGCTGTCTCCTCCCCATCTGGCCCCGCCCATCCAAGATCACAGCCATGGAAGCCACTACGGTAAGATGCCTCTTCTTCCACAGAAGCAACCACAGTAAGATGCCTCTTCTTTCTGGACCTGTGCAGATCCTAAGGGTCCCCTAAATTACCAGTCCCAGGGAACAAGGAGTGGCAACCACTTGATTCTCTAGCTTTAAACTATTCACGAGAGGAGTCTTCCTCCAAACACCCAGTGCAGGCCACTAGATCCGCAGGACTTTCAAAGATGGTCTGAGTCTTCAGTTCAGAAAGACAACAGGTAGCAAAGTGCTGAGCAGCCACCTCCCACTTCCCACTCTGCCTGGTCCTGCAGACCAGTAAAGGGAGTGGCTGCTTTGAGAGGGACTCCAGAAAAGCTCCCTGCCTTCCTGACTTCCTACATCCTGCTCATCCCCAGAAACAAGGTTCCCAGGTTTCAAGCCACACCCTCTCCCTGTCTGTCATGCTCTGCAATGGCAGGAACCAGGCCCCACATACCACCTAATCCCATGTCAGCTCTTGGTCTGTGCTTAAGTAGGAGAGGAGGACTTGCCTGGTAGAGCTGGACTGGGAGGGCTGGGCTGACAACACGGCAGACCTCTCCCAAATCACTACCACAGCCTCAGACTGCAGAATGAGGGCCTGAACCTCACACGCTTAAGCAAAACCAGAGCTGTCCACAACAGGTAACATTGCAAATAAGTAGTGTATGGTTAACATTAACTCATCCCACACAACTGGAACTCTGCAAAATAACCAAGGAAATAATCCTTAAAATAACCAAAGAGATTTGGTTCGATTCACGACAAGAGCTTAAAAAGATGAGCTCATTTTCACCTTGCCTCCCTTATACATCTATAGGAGAAAAGAATGTTGATGTGCTATGAACAAGAATCTCTTTTCTTTCCAAAAACTCTTTGCTACAAAGTATGGTACTAGAACGGAAGCGGGGGGGGGGGGGAAATTTTTGCTGATTTCTTAAAAGAAAATGAGTGTGATAAATACAGCTAATTTCTAAGAATTTATCATCAAAATTTTATATAAGCACAGCCTTTCTGCTTCACAATATTTATTAATACTCCAGCAAGCTTGTCCAACCCATGGCCCACAGGACACATGCAGCCCAGGAAGGCTTTGAATGTGGCCCAAAACAAATTTGTTAACTTTCTTAAAACATGAGTTTTTTTGGCGATTTTTTAAAGCTCATCAGTTATCATTAGTGTTAGTGTATTTTATGTGTGGCCCAAGACAACTCTTCTTCCAACACGGCCCAGGGATGCCAAAAGATCGGACATCCCTGCCAGAGATTAAACTTACTTAGTATATCCTATTAAAAAATTCACCTGTGTTGCACTGAAACTTTTTCTCTGTATTCCAAATGGTATCAATTTGTCAGCACCAAGAAAGAAAATCCAAAACTCTATTTTGAGGACCTATATATAGCAGCTATATCAAATAAACTGAAAATTACTGTGTACTACCACAGACAAATATGAGCATATTAGAACTATTTTATCATTCCATCCAACACTAAATTAGAAGAAATAGGGACACCAGCTGAAGTACACCTTTGCTGGCTGCTGCGTGCTCTTTCTGTATTTCTGAGGAAGTATGGCACCAGGTGAACAGGGCAGCTCCCAGACATCTTTCAGGAACCAAAGCCTCTGTGGCCCTTTCTGTATACAGTTACTGCTAACCATGCACTGCACTGGAAGGTAATGTCAAAATAAAATTTAAAATCTGTTTGCATCCTCCTTCTGAGTACACGCATTCTTTCCATATTCATAAATTCAGCATCACCATCAATACTTAACATTCCCGGCACAAACACCACTTGCAAATTTCCCCATGCAGCCCCTCCAGGGCCCACTTCAGACTCATTTGAATTGGAATGAGTATTTCCAGGTGCTGTCACTAATGCCAAGACTTCAAGGATTTCCCATACCAGAGAATCTCTGTTTCCTAGATTATAGCACATATTCCACAGGAATCAAGTTTTCGTTGTTGATGTTTGTGTTTTACCAGAGCAGCAGCTATGTCCAAACTGGTCACGAACCTCCAGCCTTACCTCCTGCATCTGGCATGTGGCCGGGCAGCCGCTGTGTCTCACTCTTAACCCTCCAGATCCTAAATCTGGCCCCTCAGGTCCCAAATTTAGTGTAAAGCCCTGCTCGGCATGAAAAGAATTGGAACAACTCATTCACAACCTGGATCATTTTTCAGTCTTCCGAAGGAAGAGACAATTTTAGCAGATCTCAAATAAAAGAATAAATGTATTGGGCTCAATTCCCAGTAACTACACTGATCAATACATCAAATGAAAATCATTTCTTGTGTGAAAAAAGAAAAACAGCACATCTTATGTAATGTGATGATTTTATAAATAATTATGTTGGCATCAAAATCTGTAAGGCATTGATCCCCACTTTATAAAGGATGGGGTTAGGGAGACACAAGCCCCCGATGTTACTATAAACTAAAGCCAGTGTGTCAGACCTAAAACCCACTGAAAATTCATCCTGGCCCAAGCATGTGTATGCTGCAGAGGCCAGGGTGCCACGCAGCAGCAGGGATCAATGCTCCATTGTGAATCGGGCTTAGCAGACTCCACAGGCTGCTGTGTGTTCCACAGCACAATCCCTGCAATGATAAAAATCACTAATTCTGAACCAGGAGAGCAGGAGGTTTGCCCATTTTAAAGCCAAAGCTACCAACTGGCATTACAGAAAGGAAGTTGGAGGAACAGAAAGAATCAGCAGGCTTCAGACAAACAGATACTCCTGACAGCAAAGCAGAGAAGGAGAGAGAAATGGGAAGTCCATCACTCAGGATCTGCCCACCAGACTGTCCCCATGGAGCACATCTGGCCTCACATGGATCCTGCAGACCTCACCCCAGGTTAGGAAGAAGAGTCAAGGCCAAACAGGCAAAGCCCAGGTAGCTGTTAACAGGCAGGGGCCCTGCAAACGTTAGCTTAACATCCAAATCAAACATTTACCAGAAAGATTCAACACCAATCTCCCAAGACGGAGTTGCAAAGTAGTCTCACAGTTTTGCAATGAATCTCAACAAAACAAATTCTACAGTTAAAACTCCAATTACTTATTTACCATAAAGTTAACTGACAGCATGACCAAAGATTATTAAAATAATTCCAGGCCGGGCACGGTGGCTCACACCTGTAATCCCAGCACTTTGGGAGGCCAAGGCACGCAGATCACGAGGTCAGGAGATCGAGACCATCCCAGCTAACATGGTGAAACCCCATCTCTACTAAAAATACAAAAAAATTAGCCAGGCGTGGTGGCGGGCACCTGTAGTCCCAGCTACTCAGGAGACTGAGGCAGGAGAATGGCGTGAACCCAGGAGGTGGAGCTTGTAGCGAGCCGAGATCACAACACTGTACTCCAGCCTGGGCGAGAGAGTGAGACTCCGCCTCAAATAATAATAATAATAATAATAATAATTCCAAATACATCGTTCTTAGATATTTTCATAATAACTCATATTTTCTCTTAATATTTTTAATGTCAAGCATTGAAATATATATATTATATATATTTAAATTCACTGAAGCATTGTCAAGCCTTTTTTAAATGCCAACACTTTTATTTTTAAGGCTCCACGTTCACAGTGCAAGGAGAAATGGGACTAACTAAACAATAGTCCTATTTAACATTTCTATAAAGCTCTATAGTAAATACTATGCTTTAAAAAAAAAAGCATTGCCACAGTCTTGAAAACATGGGAAGACCCCAAGCCTACAAAAAATAAAATATTAGCCAGGCAAGACGGCATGTGCCTATAGTTGCAGCAACTAGGGAGGCTGAGGTGGGAGGATCCCTTTAGCCCAGGAGTTCAAGGTTACAGTGAGCTATGAAGACACCACTGCACTCCAACATGGGCTACAGAGCAAGACCCTGTCTCAAAAAAAAAAAAAAAAAATTGCCACAATCAAACTTCCCAGATAACCCAAATATCTAATGTTAAATTCAACTGAATCCAACCAAACCCAAAGCTTCTCACTGGTCTTCTTTTAATTTGTGCCTCCCTATTAATTCCTCCTTCACAGTCCTTTTACTGTGCTAGATGGAGTCAAGTTCATAGAAGTGGATAACTTGCCCAAGATCTTACCACCAACTTAGTGGTAGAAACTACTACACCAAGGTCCCCACCCAGCTCTGACTTGAGGTCACCTCCTGCAGTCCTGACCACTTTAAAGAGCACAGACTTTGAAGGAGACGGCCAATTCATTGCTGATTCTGTCACCGACTTGCTAAGCAGACCGTAGCAAGTTACTTAAGTGCTCCAGGTTTAAGTCCCCTCATCAGTAAAATGCAAATAATGGTGGCACCTTTCTCCCAGGCCAGTGTAAGCATTTGTGTGTCACAGTGCCTAGCATGCCTAGGGGCTCAAGGAACTATATACTGTTTCTGTAGTTATTATTATTCTCTCTCCCCTAAATATGAAAAATTCCTAGCACTAACCAGATTACCAAATTAAATGGCACAAGATTAATTTATGAAATGGGTACAATGCAACTGATGTATGAGAATGTAGATTACTGTTACCCGGGTGTAGCAGGTTGAATAATGAACACCCCAAGTCATCAAGTCTTAACTCCTGAAACTTGTAAAATGCTACCTTACTTGATAAAGCGGTCTTTCAAAATATGATCAATGATCCTACAATGTGGAGATAATCCTGGATTATTCAGGTAGACCCCAAATCCAATGACAAAGATCCTTAAAAGAGACACACAGAAGAGAATAAACCCAGAGGAGAAGGTGATGTGAAGACGGAGGCAGAGATTGGAGTGATGCAGCTATGAGCCAAGGCTCGCAACAGCCACCAGGAACCAGGAGAGAGGCCCGGAACGGGGTGTCTCCAGAGCCTTAGGAAGGAGCGTAGCCGCTCACACCTTGACTCCAGACCTGGCCTCCAGAACTGTGAGAGAAGAAATTTCTGTGGTTGTAAGCTGGCAAGTTTGTGGTCATTTGTTATAGCAGCCCCAGGAAACTAATGCACCGGGGGAGAGTAGTGACTCATACAGCAAGAAATAAAAGGGGGCAGAGAAATATCCAGAGCTAGGACTGTCCTTCCTGCAGATATGCCAGTGGGGAGGAAAGCCTAACTGAAACTCAGACTTAAGATCCACGAAACTGTTCAGAAACCGCGGGCTAGAAAAACGGTAATTTGGATACAACAGCCAGTTTTCTGTCTCCTAAAAGGTGGACATTTGTTCCCCTGTAGGGTGGAGCAATCCTTCTGTCCTAGGAAAGCCACGCCACTGGGCCAGCCGCTTCTGCAGCCCCAACGCAGGATCTTGAACCAACAGAGGGGCTCCGGGGCTCGGTCACACAGGGGAGGTCTTCACAGGCTCGCAGCCTTTGGAGAATTGTTGTCTTCTCCAAGCATGAATTCAGGTTCTGTGTTTCTCAGGAGGTGAGCCTGTTCTCAGTCCAGCAGAGCTCCCTGCAGATGCAGGAGCAGTTTCCTCTGAAACCCTGACAGCACCTAGAGGCCCAGGTAGACACAAGTGCAGCAGAGGGGAACTGAGGGGCGCAGCGTCTTCCTCTAGGCACCTCTTGGGCCACAGCCTGGTGTGCATCAAGCAAGCTTACCGGTGCAGGCAGCAAGAGCACACAGTGGCACAGCCAGCAGCAGCAGGTTACTCCCTCCTGCAGCTAGTGAGGAAGCAGGGGAAGGGCAGGGCCTGGAGTGGAGAGACTGCTGAATGAGCAAGGGAACCAAGTCCTTCAGGGAGGGGAACGGGTAGAGACAACGCACAAGGTGGTGGTCACAAGGACATGGACTTTTGAGTTACTGAAGTCAACAGAATGTATTTGATAGCCACAGACTGATGAGGTCTGGTGACACTGAAGTCAGGAAATGCATTTGCAAGTAAAGTCAGTGCAATTCAGTCAACACTTGTGGGTTGGTGTGGGGAGCAAGTGGTGTGTTATGTGCTGGATTTGAAAGGGGAGACAAGATTGCTGCCTCCAGATTTCTGGCTGCGCAGAGCTCTGCAGGATGAGTATGAAAAAGCCGATGTTAGAAATCACAATGATGGCAATGGCTGGCCTTCGAGGCATGCTAACTACTTGACAGTCACTGTTCTCAGCCCCGGATGTTTATTACCTCATTTGGTCCTCGCAACAGACTGTGAGGTAGTCACTATTCTCCCCGCTCTACACATGAGGCATCTCAGGCTCAGAAAGATAAAATAACTTACCCTTCAGCAAACAGCTAGACCAGGAGGAGCTAGGTTTCAAATCCAGATTGGTGGGCCCCAGAGTCCTGCTCCTAACCTCTGCAGTAAGTGTGAAAAGAAAGCAGGGTCAAGCATTATGAGAACAGCTAAGAGAGCAACTGACTTTACACCAAAGCAGGGTGCATTACAGGAGAAGGGTGCAATGGCAGTGACATGTAGATAGATGGTAAAAGGCATGTAGAAGATCCCAGGAGCAAGGTGGATGGATCCCACCCAGCACCTAAGCAAAAGAACTAGGGTGAAAGGTGAAGGTCAAGTGTGCTTCAAGAGTAGCAAATGCACAGTGCACAGTCCCCAGCTCGGGAGGGTGCCACAAGAAGGGAGGCCAAGAACAGCTCTCATCACAAACAGGCCTTTGCTTTCCCTCAAGAGGGCTTTCTATCACATGGGAGGCTTTTTTAAATGGCAGATTCTCCTGGGCCCTGTGTCAGCCTCTGGAATGAAAAATGTAGCAGGGTGCTGCATTTGAATAAGCACCCCCAGATGATCCTGTGAACCCCAGGTTGCAGAAACTCTGCTGTGGCAACTGGGAGCATGCACAGACTTAAGCCACAGAAAGAAATGATGAGAGCTGTTGGGAGCTCTCACTGAAAGCAAGGAACTGAGTCAGGGGTTATAGCAAGGGTCCCAGCAAAAGCTGGGATAGTGGAATTTCCATATAGTACTTTTAGTAAACTTACACTTGTAGAGACAAATTAAAGAATTATTTGAGACTATTTAGACCTGCATGAACTCTCATAGTGTAATCTGCATGCTAACTTTAGCGGTTCAGCTATGAATTACAAATTCAACCTGTCCAGGGGTAGTGAGCCATTTTTTATTTTAAGCTTGAAAATTGCCCCGTAGTAATTTTGAAATATTTTAACTCTATCTCAGAACATACATAAAACACAATGAGTTCACCTTATTTTCTAATAAAGACTTCAAAGTTCCTTTTCTTTTTTTTAACAATAACACTTACAAAACCTCAGTAGTGACTGAAGAATTACTTCTTCTCAACAACAGCTGAGTTAAATTCCTCTAATCTGGTTGAGGCCAAGAAATTCTAAACACTTGATTAAACTACTCATGCCACAAAAGGCCACAGTGTGTTTGGGAATGACAAAAATTAGAATGAATGAAAATATCTTTATTTAGTCTAAAATGTGATAATAATGCTTTAAGATTTGCTCAGCTCTTTAAGCATCCTTGCAAGAAATATAGAGTTTATATCCTTTAGGAATGAGACTTTACTATTAAGTAACTGGGTATGAATCACCTTAAATTGGCTACCGCGCCAAGGGACACACAGTTGCTTGTTTATTCTGTTGCCTTAAAAAAAAAAAAAAAAAAGGAATTCAGAACTAAATTCTCAGGCCAAACAGCCAGTCAACAAAAAACAAACACTAAGATAACAGCAATGTTTAGCAGAAAAAAAAATCTAACATGAGGCAAAAGTTGAATAAGCAAAAAACATTTCTTCCAAGAAAGTGCTGACATCAACAATACTATTAATACAGCAAAGCTGAACTATGGTTAGAAACCCTGTTATAAAAGGATACCCAGACTTGCACTATTTTAAAAATAATGTTACTTGGTTCTAGAAATTTCTGAGTACCTAATTTCTGTCCCTGCATCCCAAAGAACTGAGCATAGAACTAAGCCTGCAGTAGATGATCAATAAACACACGTAGACGTGCTCAGTAGAGTTTAATGAATACCAAACATGTTTGTCTTAACCTCAGAATTATGCTTTGCTTTCATTC
Organism: Pan paniscus; assembly: GCF_029289425.2. Classification (NCBI taxonomy): domain Eukaryota; kingdom Metazoa; phylum Chordata; class Mammalia; order Primates; family Hominidae; genus Pan; species Pan paniscus. The sequence continues at coordinate 30,841,961 of NC_073266.2, forward strand.
CTATGAAAGTTTGTATAACTAGAAACACAATCACAAGCACTTAAGTCAGATTTCAGTTTCATAAACATAGGATCATAATTTTGAGCCACACTGTTTATGAGAAGATATTACTTAGCTATTGGCAATAAACATTTTGAGTTTTAGGAAACCAAAGATTTCCTGGGTAATTCTGAGCTCTGGAATAAGAAATACTGACCAATATATATTTGGATTAAGATAAAAAGAATTTTACTTTGTTGTAGTTTTAAATACATAGCTTTTTAAATTGGCCTTGGTTTCATTCACAAATATGATCTAAATTTATACCTAAACCCCACTAATTTCAAGAGGACTGTCTATATTAACAATTTTTTTTAAAGGCAAAATATCCCATTTTTTAAATGCATTGTTTCAGGCCTGGAATGCTGCACTATTGATTAATGCTAATATGAGTTATTTATAAATGGCCTGACAGATGACCCTGAATTGTCCATATCTGGATAGTTTTAGGGAGTAAGCTTTTCACCTATCCACTATATGTGTATTCTCTTTGCAAATTTATACTCTCTTTCAAATAGTGTGGTTTCTGAAATCTTTACAGGAAATCTAATGTTTACATAATTAAAACTAACACTTTACATAAAATCTGTAATGCAGGCTATTAATGGATATGCGAGCTATGTATCCAGACCCACTGGACATACCATAATCCACTTCATGATTCCTGCCTACCCAGCTTAGTGTAGATGAGTGGAATACATGAATGGAGAAGGAGGGACGGAAACTTTATTAGCAAAAAGTGACTTTTTAAGAAAACTGCAGCTGACCTCAGGTTGTGGCAGTGACTACCTATCTGTGTCTAATTTCATCCTGCTCACACCTTCCCACTAAAATACGTAATTAAATTCCCATGCCAAAGAGAGTAACAAAACTGACTCTAGTAAGTCAAGAATCTGTCCACTTGGGGGAAAATTACCTCCCATGACAATATTGATCCGAAAGGTAAAGAAACGATTAGCATCCAAGTCTGAGACCCAGCAAAGGGACCAGAAGAGAACACAGAGAGAACAGCATTCTCTCACCAGCCCCACTTCACACCTCAAGGCCTCTGGAGGTCTTCCATGAACCAAGGCCTCTACTGCTGCTCATAAAAGTAGTCAATCATTCCCCCTTTACCACACATGTGCACACAGTTAAGTTTCTCTATGGTACAAAAACGCTATGAATTAAAAGATAAACGAAGGCTGGCACAGTGGCTCAACAATCCCAGCACTTTAGAAGGACAAGGAGGGTGGATCACTTGAGGTCAGGAGTTCGATTCCAGCCTAGCCAACGTGGCAAAACCTAGTCTCTACTAAAAAATACAAACATTTTTCGGGTAGGGTAGCATGTGCCTGTAATTCTAGCTACCGGGGAGGCTGAAGCACGAGAATCGCTTGAGCCTGGGAGGCGGAGGTTGCAGTGAGCCGAAATTGTGCCAATGCACTCCAGCCTGGGTGACAGAGAAACTGCCTAAAAAAAAAGAAAATAAAGGAAAAAAAAAAAAGATAAATGAAGAAAGTAAGGGAAAATACTTTGAAGAGAAGGAAAGGAGTGAGTGGCATTTCTACAAAGAGTTTTAACAAACAAATCAGATAATGACTCCAGTAGGAAAAAAGCAAAGGAAAAGGCAATAAACATACAGCAGTCCCCCCTTGTACCCCAAAAATAGGTTCCAAGACCTATTTGGTGGATCCCTGACACTGCAGACAGTACCAAACCCTATATATACCATGTTTTTTCCTATATGCACATACCTATGATGAAGTTTATAAATTAGGCGCAGTAAAAGATTAACAACTAATAATAAAATAGAACAATTACAACAATATACTGTAATAAAAGTATGTGGATGTGGTCTCTCTCTCTCCAAATACCTTACTGTACTGTACTCACCCTGCATCTTGTGATGATGTGAGATGATGAAATGCCCATGGGATAAGATGAAGTCAGGTGAAATACAAGGCATTGTGACGTAAATGGAAAATTCCAGAAGTAAACGATTCATAAGTGGTAAAGTGCTCACTGTTCTGAGTAGCGTGATGAAATCTCACTCAGTCCCACCCAGGACATGACTCCTCCCTATGTCCAGAGGATCCACACTGTCTACACTCCCTGCCCAGTGGTCACTTAGTAGCTGACTCCGTTCTCTGGTCAACTGTCACTGTATGACAGTGCCTGTGCTCAAGTCACTCATATATTTCACTTCATAAGGGCCCCAAAGCACAAGGGTGGAGATGTAGTAGCTTCAGACTGGGGTTGATTGTGGGTAACTGAAACCTCAGAAAGCACAACTGCAGATAAGGGGGTACTACTATACACAAATGCCTAAAACACCTTACCAATACTTTTTCAATGTTTTTCCAAGAAAACCATATTTTGTCAAACAAGTGGGAAAAGATTCAAATGATTCAGGTGCATCTTTCAGGGGTGTGAATATAAATGGGTACAATTTTCCTGGAAGGCAGTTTGGCAGAGATCCGCTAATATATCTAGGGTGATTTGTTCTACGTAAATAATCAGACAGGCAAGCCTCAAATGGCTTCAGCTGTGCACAAATTCAAATATTCTCAGATGAACAGCAGAGTGGGGCAAAGATGCAAAAATTACACAAGAAATAGTCTTAATAATATCAATATGAAGATCATCATCTATTGCTGATAGTAAACATGTTAAAATGCAGATAGAGTAACATTACTATTGAAGTCTGTGCCACGACTTTCTGCTTTTAATGTAGCCACCTGAGACTTCACTGTAGACTAAAATGCATTTGACATGCTGGGCCTCCCTTACAATGCTAAGTCTCCTAGGATGACATTATCATAGAGCAATGTTACCAAACAACCTTCATCTCATTATTGTCCCCCTAAAAGGCTCAACATTAACTATGCCAGAACAAAATCACTGTTTGACAGACATTCCCCAACACTTACATAGCTAATAAAAAAGCCATTCCATCCTCAGGTCAATCTGCCTCATTACCTAGAGGTGCATTTTGCAGCCAATTCCTCCTCAGAGGCACATCAGGAAAGCATCAATGTTGCTTAGATTCTGATACTTCATGGGCACCTTCCTAAAGTTCTCCTATAGTCATAATGGCTCCCCACACAATACCTGTTCCAAAATACTCCAGGCATGCTTCTCATGCTGGCTTCAAGGTAAATGGAAATTAAAATAGTCCAGCAAAAGCCATCCCTGCCTTCATCAACAGCAGCAGCTCTAGGATCACAACCAAGCCCTTTCTGGGCCTTAAGAGAATGGCTTGTCTTCTGTCAACATCAGGCCTAGCAAGTCACTGAAGGAGCTATTCAACGAGTGGCACATTGGCTGCCAAGGTGATTCTACAACACCCTTAGCCAGAAAGACCCCAGAACTCCAAGACACTTCAAGAATACTACTGTTGTCCCCACTGTCAAAACTCAGTCCCGAGAAGTGGGCTTTGAGGATGATCATTTAAAAGAAGCTATTTTTTACCCTGTGAGGTAGGCTGATTTGTTTCTAAATCAAATCAGTTATACATCATCTTTGCTTCCCATAGAACTACCTTCACTCAATTGTTTTCAAGTTATTCCTTTAATTTGGAGACCAGATTTTTAAAAAGCACGCATTATTCTGCCATATTGACAAGAAAATTGTTAATGAGAAGAGCATCACCCATTCTGTTGTCCAACTTTCTGACATAAAACCCTGTGTGGAAACCTCAGAGTAGCAACAAGGAAAATGGTTTCTCTCTGAGACAAAGGCTTTCTGCATTTCCTTCTGCAGGACAGCAGGGGAGCTTAAAACCAACATCTAATGAGCGATATACACACCTTACTTTTTCACCCTGATGTGAGTAATTTTCTTATCCTTCTTTTTTTTTGTTGTTTTTTTTTTTTTTTTTTCGTTTTTGAGACAGAGTCTCGCTCTGTCACCTGGGCTAGAGTGCAATGGCACAATCTCGGCTCAATGCAACCTCTGCCTCCAGGGCTCAAGCGATTCTCCCACCTCAGCCTCCCCAGTAGCTAGGATTACAGGCACCTGCCATCATGCCCAGCTAATTTTTATATTTTTGTAGAGACAGGGTTTCACCATGTTGGCCAGGCTGGTCTTGAACTCCTGACTTCAGGTGATCCACCCACCTTGGTCTCCCAAAGTGCTAGGAGTACAGGCATGAGCCACCACGCCTGGACAATTTTCTTCTCTTTTTATGACCCACTTCAAATAATTTAAATGGAACTGACTTTACTATTTTGTCTATAAATTTGAATTTGTTACTTTTTCCAATAAAAAATGTGTACTGCTTCCTTAACATCAACAGAAACTTGACTGGGGAAGAACGGAGAGGGTCGTATAGAGTGACAAAGCTACTTAATTCTACCCTCAAGGAGCTCTCTAATCCATTTAGAGAAAATAATATTACATCGGACCTAAGAAGTTCTGGGTTCAAATCCCAGCTCTACCATTTACCTTCCATGAAACCTCAGATAAGCCATGTAGGTTTTCTAAGTCTTGGTCTCCACATTTGTAAACTGTGGGTGTCTGGTCTTCTTCACCAAGCTGTTGAGATTTACAATGTGCAGGGTAGGCAAAGGCAAGCTGAAATCTGTAAAGCATTATATCTGAGTAAGCTCTTTATGTCATTAATCCGGAGGTTCAAGGTTAAAGGCTTGCAAAGTAAAATTCCTGCAATGCCCATTTCCTCAAGCAGGGAACCAGCAGGTAGAAAGTGGACGTAAGTGATTGCTAATGCATTAATGACTGACATGTGGCAGTGACAATAAGATGCACAGATGCAATTTGACATTAATGGAGAGATTTGCCTGTGGCCATGTACATGGGGGAAGCTCCACCGCCTCTTGCCTTTAACTTGGGTATGAAATCAAACGTCAGCCAAGATTAATTAGAAGCCTGGAGTTTCATTCTACTCTGTTGATAGAAAAAGTACATTTCCATAATGTGAGGAAGCATTTATGTGGGATGCAAATCTGGCTGACATTGAGGGAAGGGCTGCTTTATTGTGAATGCTGCCTGTGTGGTGCTTATCAGGGCAATTACTTTCCGCTGAAGTGGCTTGCTTTTTAACATTTTATTATCTTAACGACAAAAAACCCTGGAAGCAATAATTATTTATTATGTTAATTCTTTAGCTTTCTTCCTGAAATTTCGGTAAGACCATTAAAAACTAGCAGTGCCCTTGAAACAAACCATGAGTTTATTAATACTCAACCAATTAAGGGGGAAAAAGCAAAGTAAGAGATGCTCCACACCAGCAATTATTAACTAAGCAGTTTGCACACTTTCCTTGCCACCGATTTTATTGCAGAAAATATCCTATATATTTAACTGACTGAAATGTGTTTCAATTGTTACAAGGACTCAGAAAATCTGAAAGGAACAGAAGAAACCTGCCACCATGTCTAGGAATTTTTCTAATCCAGGTTGTAATAGAAGCCATTTTCCTTTTCACCTCTCATAGATATGGACAGAACCTCCGAGTCTCCCTTCAGCCCACTGTGGAAGACCTCCAAGGCAAAGGGCTATGTTCTGTCTCGGTTCAGCAACATTTCCCCAGCTAACACACTTGAATGTGCACACACACACCTGCCTTTGTATTTATCAATCAAACCCTGGGAATGTTGCTCTTTCTTGACAACTTTATCAACATCACCCCTTTTTTATAGCACACACTCCAATTTTTACCCTCCCAATTCTAGGACCCTGCTGACTATAAAGATTACATGGACCCCATAATAGCCCCTGGGCAAGGGAAGAGTTAACTGAGGAGCCTCTTCCTCTTATGTTTCTGAGATAGCACCAGGGAGCTCTGTACCACATAACTGGGGGTAGCGTCAGGAGACAGGAGTGATTTTCCCCCTGCAGGTGGGCAGAGGCCTGACAGCTCTGCTTAGGACCAGGCAAGTCCTGAGAGAGTGGCAGAGGGCAAGAAAGCATTTGATGACACCCTTGGGGCATCCCCATGGCTCTCCTGACCTGTTGAGTGGAATATATGATGAGTTACAGCTCCCAAAGCACTGAAAAGGCAAAATTGCCTACTCTTCTCTTTACATTTTGTTCTATTTGCCCTATTTTTACTCTCCTAGCTCCCATGTCGCCTGTAGAAACATGGATTATGTAAAACCTCAAAAACCATTTCGTGTCTTTATTTTTCTATTTTTTCAGGTGGCTCTTAAAAACCTCTGGTACCATCCAATTTAAAACAAGTCTGACTGCTTATGGGTTTGAATTGGTTTTCATCCTTAACAGAACTACAGTATCTCTTACTTCAAAAATGCTAAAATATGTAATACAATAAATAATTTAAATCAAACAACGGGTCACTAAAATTTTTACTGGGAGTTCCATTACTGTTGTGATAATGCTGGGAAATAAACTTCAAAGTTTTTTGGGAACAGAATTATCAGCAGGCAGGTATAAGCAACGGGACACATAGGGAGAGCCCCCTGAGGTTGGTATTAATCTCTCATCATGCATTCTCCCCTTCCCCACTTCTCAATTGCACAGCCAGCATCTTCAGGTGCTGAATTCACCTCCCTTACATGCAGAAGGCAGCTGTCAATCACGGTTCATAAAAGTCAGTATATTTCAGACTATTTATTATCTTTCGTTTTCAAAATAAACACGGTTCAATTATATTTCCTGAAATTGTTTCCCTCTCTTTAAGCACAGAATACCTGTAGCCTGGTGTCTAAATATAAACACAAGCAACTAGAATTAAAAACCTAGCACTCTGGAGATTTTCGTTAGTTCTTTATGTTAATTATCATTTATTTTCCCTCAAATAAAAGTAAAAAGAATAAGTTGGCTTGCATATTCTCTCTCTTTAATGGCATTTAAACATACAGCACAGAAGCTGTTGTATGTGCTTTAGAATACTTCTGAACTTGTAGTGGTGGGGTTTCCAGTTTGTTGTTTTATTTTGGGGAGTGGGGGACTTAGGGATATCAATTAGTGGCCCAGACTCACTTGTTAGCCTGGCTCTCCCCACTCCCTTCCTCTGACCACTGGCAAGCTGCTTCTCCAAGCTCTCTGATCTAATTCTGCACAAATGCTTAATAAGGTTGTAGAGATTTAATACAATTAGGAGTGTTGCTCACAAATTAACCAATCCATTAACACTTCAGCAAAGAAACAATTCCAGAGGAAAAGACAGCCAAATGAGGATTAGAAGACAACTGGCTAAGGATACAATCTGTTTTAAAAAACACACGGGGATGCATTTTCACACCTACATTTTGTATGTTTTGTGTTTTACACATAGAAAGCAAAGAAAAATGGAGATAAGTTTTGTCATCTGGAAATCTTCCTCTTTCACTTTTTGGTTTCTAGAAGCAGGAAATGAGCGTCACTCTTTGCCAGCCAGTTCATACATACTCACAAAATCATCACAGTTCCTTCTTTGCTGAGTTAAACACTCATGGATTCAAAATTCACATAATAGCTATTTTAAGTAACTTTCTCTCATCATAAGATGGATATATAAACATGTTCAAGAAAGCCTGGTAGATCCAGAAAAATTGAAAGTAAAATACCAATAAATCCACTATCTATAAATAACTGTGATTAATATTTTAGCTTGTATTCCATACATTTCCATAGATTTTTCAATAAACATGTTAAATAATTAAGTAGTACCAGCATAATCCTATACCAATGATTTTGTCACTAGTTTTTGTCCCACATCACTATCTTGTGATTATCTCACACCCTTAAATATTCTTGTCATCATTCTTAGTGGCTATATGGCATTCTATTACATGAATATACCAGGATTTAATCCACTCTCTATTGTCGGATATTTAGGTTGTTCCCAATTTTTTTACTTCTCCAAATAATGCCTTAATGAATACGCCTTCAGGGATTCTTTGTATATATCCACTCTTATTTCCTCAGGAGACATTTATCATATTTGGAAAAAGTTCCACTATTTTCTTTAGGTATCCAAGGGACCATCTTTCCACCCTCCAGGTGTGCACACTCTGGAGACCTCTGTTTTGGATGACCCATCACCCTGGGAACAGCCACTGATCAATGAATTGACCTCAGATAATCCCCCACACCTTACTATCTTCTTCAGTCCCGTTCAAAGCACATTATAAATATCCTTATATACAAAGATTAAGATGCCAGTGTTATATTTCCTGAAGAAAAATTAAGGAGAAACTTGACTTAATATTAGTAAAAGGGATAAGCATCCATTCCCTGTGCTTCGTCATTTTCCTCGGTGGTGCGTTACAAAAGCTTTGCCACCACTCTGTAGAACTCACTCAGGGGAAACCCATGCTCTCGCTTCCGCTAGGGCCTGAACCAACAATTTAACCATTGTTTCCAGATCCATGTAATAAGATAACAACACCCACCTGCTTCCCATTAGAGACAAGTTGGAAAGATCACCCAAGTGTAAAGGTGAATGTCACGTAATAAGTGGCTTGATGACATGCAGCACGTGTTAAGCATCTCTACAGCTCTATCTGCTTCTTGTTCTCTCAAAGTTCTGCTTCCTGGAATAAGGTGCGAATTCAGCTGGAAACTACCCACTGTCCAAAACATTTAGTTATAGCATGGGAAACTAATGGTTTTGCAAGATTATTTCAGGTTAAATGAGGAGTATATGCCTTTGTTTAGTGTTCATTTAATTATTAATGACTAATAAAGTCTTAATATCTACATTATATTATGTCAGAATTACTTGTTTTGATTTCAGGAGCAGAGAGACATACAGTATTTGCCAAAGTCACATAAGACCAGAATTGAGTTACTATATTGTAAACCAGAATTCACCAGCTTGATTTCTGCCTCTTGGGGGGGGTTGCAGGGGAGGATGTCACACTTTCAAGTGTTCAGGTCTCTATCTAGAAAGATTAAAGTTGGGCCACAGGGCCCAGCTCCAGCATTCCTACCATGAGTATGAGAGTCCCAGCAGAGCCACACTCCGTGGCTATGGAAACTCAGGGGTACAGAACACCGACAGGCCAAAGGGCACCCGTTTCTGTGCTAGGATCAAGTAGATTCTCCTTTCCCATTTGCTGTTTCTCAACAGACCTCATAGCTGCCAAAAGAAAGCCATACCCCTCACCTGTAAACACTCCCATGCAGCCACCAAAGGAACCACGTGACCTGCTGCTTTCAAGGAAGCTTTCAAACAACAGACATTCGCTGGAGGGCTTCTTGTCTTTCACTGTCAAATCCATATTTCATTTAAGAGTAAAACAATGGGATGGATGGAGCAGCTCACACCTGTAATCCCCATACTTTGGGAGGCTGAGTCTGGAAGATCACTGGAGTCCAGGAGCTCAAGACCAGCCTGGAGAACACAGTGAAACACCATCTCTCCAAAATTTAAAAATCAGTCAAGCATGGTGGTATGCACCTGTGGTCCCACCTACTCAAGAGGCTGAGGCAGGAGGATCACTGGAGACCAGTAGGTTGAGGTTGCAGTGAGTCCTGATCCCACCATTGCACTCCAGCCTAGGCAACAGAGCAAAAGTAAAACAATGTACTAGAGATTGAGGGTTTTCCTCCCTGTGAGGTGTTATAAAATTAGATATACAATTTAACAACCACACATCTTCCTTCAAGTGACCACGGTTAAAGGATACATTTCAGAGCAGAGGAACTGGTGACATTAAGGCAAAGATGACACTGGTAAATATTAAACACAAAAAATTACTTCTGGTGTTTCCAAATATAATCATTAACAATTTGTTTTTGTGAGCATTTATGATCACACTCAAACATCACATTAGCTGTCAAGAAAAGAATCTTCAAACAACCAAAAGTGTGAAGATTCCTGACACTGATTCTTTTAAGTATAATTGCAATGCTTTCCAAATTTTTCTAATTATACAATAAAAACTCACAAAAATGAGATTTAGTTAGATTCGGTGTGCATTATAAAGTAAGATCATTAAAATCTATTTTATCAGATATTTATGTAGTGATTTTTCCAATGACAGTCAATCCTCATAAGTTAGTATTTTCTACCTCTTAACAAAAATATGCTAGCTGCTATAACAATTTATTTTTAGTAGCATATACCTCCATTTGATTAAATATGTAAGAATTAAATACAAAGTTGGACCCTGAAGTCTTTGGAAATTAATGTAGTTATTTCTGAAAGTATATATATAATTACTGTTTAATTATTCTCAGAAGTCAAATGCCAGAGTTCAGTATAAACAGTCATACACATTTACCAGAAAAACAGCATGTTTTTAATCAGAATCCTCACTTTATAATAGCTCATAATTTTAGGTGTCCATTATATGGCATTCCTATAGACTAATAAGAAACAAAGTAGATTCATTATGGTTTTATAACTTATTACAAAATATGATTAATTCTATTAAATCTACAGTGCTTCAAAATTGACTAAACTGCTTTTAGTAATCTGTCATATCATTTCTTTTTACCATTTAAAAATTTTTTCCTCAAAATGCAAATTAAAACTTATTTGAAATTAAAAACTATGTTAGACTTTATCTGATAGAAAGCACGTCTGATTTTACCGACAGCTTGATGAGAACTGCTTTGCGACGGAATCATATATTGTTCACTTATTGATTAGCCTAAATCTTCACCTCTAAGGTTTAACTATACATATGTGGGTTTGGGTGTGTATTTATTTATATAAATATATTTGAAGCATGTATTGGCTAAAGTATATTGAAACTAATATTATTTTTGTTTTCCCAATGACTTCTTCATATTTCTGGGTTAAACAAGATGCCTTTAAGTTAAAAAACAACAGGTGAAATTAACAGTCATTGAGGAATCTTTGCAAAGCCTCTTGGTCTACTTCCCAGCAAATGAGAGGGTGCATAACTGGGCAACAAATCCTTTTGAGACTACTTGGTTTCCCAATTTTTGCTTTCAACAATTTTGAGAATAAGCTTAATCAAACTGTCAGCTAACAGGTCATTAAAAATAATTACTGATACTAGATAATGATGTGAATCTTGGCATGAAACTTGAAAAAGAAATTCAAAGAAGTGGCTAATCCTATCCATCTATTTATATGAACAAAGATTCTCAGTACCTATTTATAAAAATGAAAAATGGAAATAGAATTGATGTTTAACCCAGTTTAACTCTACCAGTAAGTAATATCTACCCACAGATAAATGAACTATTTCATCGAAAGCCCAGTTGATTTCTGAAACAATTTTTCCAATAAATTTTAACAATGATTCGATTACATACTAGTGATAATTCAACTAGATAAAAATCTAACACTTAAAGGTTTATACTCCTATAAAATTAAATATAGAATTAAAATTTCAACTTTTTACATATTTTTGTTACAGAGAAGCCTGATAAGTAATCACAGACTTTCAAGCACAAATGTGTTATAATAGGATATGATTCTATAGGGAAAGAAAATGGGAGTACCAGTTTAAGGAGAAAAATTAAAGAGGTAAAGTTTCTCTCAATTAAATAAAAGTTTGTTCATATATTTTTAAATGGACAATGGAGGGTATCGAATCCCTTTGGTACTTGGGTCTTTACAATGGATACCTTTAAAAGATGTTTGTACAAGTTGTATTTTAAAATGTCAATATTTACCATAGGGCATACATTCTCTCCTTCTCAACTGTATGTTTATGTCATGCAAATTTCAGATGTGAACTTATCAATGTGCAAGGAATGCCCAGTATTTAAAAATTCTGTTTTAAAATTTTTATAGTGCTTTGAGTTGCTGTTTTATTAAACATTCTTTTATTGAATATAAAGGCTTTTAAGTCAGATGCCAATGCCCCACAGACCTTGGAACTGAGCAGTATCAGCTCCCTGCTCAGAAAGCCATTTCACTGGCAAGGTTTCATCACGCAGTATCTAGCCCTGGTTTTGCTCCCAACCCTAACAGTTTGGCTGGTTTATATTATAATATAATCTCCAAAATAAGCAAACCTATCTGTTGACTTTGTTCTAAAAGTCACCCTCCAAACTAAAGATATCAACCTGATTAAGTGCCTAAGGACTGATGTTCTTTCCCCCAGGTCCTTAGTCCTGCCACCTCATTGCCAGTGCACTTACAATACCTGAACCATTCATCCACCCGTAGTGGACTCCTGACTGACCAACCAACAGAGAAGCATACAAAAAGATCCCGGATATTGAAACAGAAGCAGGTTAAGCCCACGATGTATGCAGCGTGATTGTAAGCCTGTCTGATGTAGACAAAGAACTACTAACTGTAGGTTAGTGGCTGAAAGGATCAAGCTGATAATGTTCAAATCTCAGCTCTACCCTTACAATTTGCCTGATCTTGGCCACTTTGCTTCAGTTGATTTCCAGGCCTGTAAACTGAGGGTAATTTAGGTTGTTATGAGTATTAAACCAGATAATACATAATTAAAAAGCGCTTAAGACAATGCCTAGAAATTTTAAGTATTCTATGAGTATCAGCTGTTCTTTTGTGGTATTATTACACATTTACACACAAGAACTTCAGTGCTGATTAGATATAAAGTAGATAAGGCACCACCCAGTGCCTCACCAGGCATGGTACTGGTTATGCTTTCACTTACCAATTCACTCTATGTGAATGAACACTCTGTCCTGTCCACATCTGCAGAGGAGAAATACGATGACAAGCGGCCTGGCCACTGATAATGCCACTACAAGAGGAGTGGCCATGGTTAAGTGGGATACAGATACCTGTTTGGTTTACCACTTCCTTTCAAAACCCATCTATCACATGAGAGGGAGATAGATGAGGGAAAAGAAGAAGAGGAAAAAAAAGAGAGAAAGCCTTGGACCTTGATATCAGGCATGGGAATAGAACAGTAGCCAATATTTTGAGTCATGAATCTTCCCCAATACTCAACACTTTTCCAACCTCTGGCCAAATTCCAATCCCGCACAAATCCATCCCTTAAATACAGCACCAAATATGATCTGCATGGGACAGAAGGGAAGACTGCCAAGCCACCAAGTTCAAAAACAAAAACTATTCAAACTTTGTTCCTCTCTGCAATTTCCAATCCTCTCTGCAATTTCCCAGATGTTCTCCTTTCTGCATCTACTCTAAGATAACCATAGCCTTCGAAAACTCACTTGCTTAGAAGACATCCCGTTTTAAGAGAAAAAAAATTTAAAAACCATTTCAAAGGACTATGTAAAAGTTTATTCTCTCCCTTCCCTCTGCATCAACCTGAATAGTGCCTAAAGGCCTCATGGGCAGCTCCCGTGTCTATTGTCTAACTGCAAACCTCCTAGTTACCTAGCTGACCACAGGAGAGCTTTCCCTGCAGTTTTCCCATGGATCTTTCCTCCTGCACACTTGGCCTCAAGCTCCCTTGCCAAGGCCAGCCTGGGGAAGGAGCAACCTCCTCTCTCCCTCCCTAATTTCCACGCTGTCTATGTCAGTTGAGAAATAGAGGGCTCGACTTGCTTGGATATCCCTTCAGTTTTTCTATGAGCTCCTTAACGGCAAACCCTCATCTTGGAAACCTTTATATCTTCAAGGCTCAGCACAGGCCTGGCTCCCAGGGCCTCAGCACAGGACTTATAAATGGGTACTCACCCACAGAAGGCACAGATACCTCGTCCAGCAGGGGGATATTATTCTACCTCATTTCACTCTCAGTGCTAGGTAAGCATTGTATTTGGAAAAGAATATGCCTTGCAAACAACTCTTGAATATTCTTCCAGCCATGGAGGACTTCTCACCACTGTGTTTAGTTTCCATTTATAAAACTGAGGCGTGAGAGAATAATCTTGGGGTGGGGGTACCCAGAATCTAATAAACAATATGTATTCAGAAAGCATCCCAAGAGAAAAAAAAATGCCAACACAATCACAATTTCTCACTGATCTTCGTCTTTATTTTAGGTAGCCAAAAAGTATTATTAGAGTATCAATTTTACTTTTCTGGGCCTTGAGTTACCATGAAGAGATTTTGACCCAAATCACATGCTACATGGCAGCAGAACCAGACATCAGAGCTCAGATCTCCTAAAGCCCAGTCCTGAGGTCTTTCTCATCCCTAACAATCGACGACAAACACCTCATTTTATCTCTATCTGCCCAGGAATCTTTCCAAAATCAGTACTTACTTATAAACTTGCATCTGTTGACAATGACCATTACTTCATAAATCATTTTGATAAAATGTCTGAATTCATAATTGCATAATTTTTTAAAGTCACTCTGAAAAATGCTAATATTCTCGATACTCACTTATTCTACTTTTGTTAATGCAGTTTATTTTGATGTAATTCTCCCTAATGACACTGCAAGAATGTTATTTAAATAAGCAAAGTAGATAACCACTGTAGAGTACTATATACCAAACAGTTCTTTCCCATGGCGGATAAAGTAAGACTTTACTCACTAGATTATTTTAAATCCTTCAAATACAGATCTACATGTTTTCTTTACTTTGTCAAGCCTCAAAAGGCAATGAAATTTGTTCCAAAGAAGGTGATTAACATCAGTCTCCTAGGGCCTGCCACCTCCACTTGAAGTCAAAGGTCTTAAATTATTGCTTACCTTAGTGGCATTTTCTCCCTAAGACCACTCAGGCATACAGACTAGAGATTTACAAAGGATTCTGCACCTTTCACGTTAAACAGATATTCGGATGGAAAACACAAGAAATTACAAAAACACAGTTCTATCTACGGGATTTGTAACCAGAGAAAAGACAACATTCTGCCCTCCTCTGCTCATGAAAAATATAAGTAATTCTCTAACCAATTAATTTCAGTCAAGTTACTAAGAAGCTAAGTATTTTTCCTTTTAATTTACTATTTCAGAGGGCTGTAAAATAGCAGTAAGTACACTGCACTTCTGGGCTGTGCCAATCTTACAATTGTTTTAACATCAAAATGAGAAACTGTACCAAATTCTTAAGCCATACTTGAAAATTATAACATGTGCTTTGGACCCAACAGGCAGGGACAAGAAAACAGGCTTTGGGCCCAAGAGCCAGAGGGAAATGAGCACTTTTGGATCTAAAACCAGCTGTAGCCACTGTCCATTGGACATCCTGAAATGTGTTGAGGCCTCAGTTCCATAAACCCTAAAATACCATTGCTGTCATCTTCACCTAATAGGATCACATTGGACAAGTATATAAATGATATGTAAAGGACCTAGCACCTAGGTGGCATGCAATTGTCACATTTCCTTTTTCCTTATTTCTAGGAAACCAGGAGAAATGGTAGCAAATTTATGAATCAAGATCACAAATGGAAGAAAAACTGGGGCTGAGGAAAACCATACCCTTTGGGGTTTGTAGACATAAAGGAAAAATACAAGGCAAGGTTATTGCTCAAGGCTATTCTGTAGTCATAGGGCTCCAAGAATAACAGCAGCTATTCTGGACTGGGCACTGTGTTTTACACAGGATGACCAAGGAAGTAGAATTCATACCCTTTTCACAGATGAAGGACTAGAGAAGCTATGTGATTCTCACAGTGAGGAAATAGCACAGCCACCTTGAGAACTCAAGTTTAATGAGGCTATTATAACCTTCAGAACTCACCTAGGGACACAGGGATTGAAAAAAATTCATATTATTTGATCTCTGAAGTAAACCCATGAATGAGAATGCCACCGATTGACCCTATTTGCAGATAAGGAAGTGAGTTCACTGAAGTTAACAACTTCACCCTTCAGATGACAGTAAGCAGCAGTGTTGGCCCTTGAATGCAGTTCTTTCAACCCTAAACTTTTCTTTTTTCCATGCTGCCCATGATTTCCCAACTGTTCTGAGAAGCTGAGGCATTTAGGTCATATGTGCTGGGTCCTAGCAGACCCCTCTGTAAGTCCCAATTTCCCACCTCTTTTTGTATCCGTATTCTTTACCATGTGACCCTGCAGCCTCACATACCAAGGAGTGAGGACTATTTCCCCACCCTTGATTCTAGGCTGGCCTTGTAACTGGCTTTGGCCAGGAGAAGAGGTGGAAGTGACAATGTACTCTTCCCAAGTATTAGCCCAGAAGTCTTGGTTCACTTCTGCTCTCTCTTTGGAATGAGAGATCACATGTAGGAGAGTCCAACTGTCCCAGCTGAGGACATCCTAGACCAGCCTACAGAAGGACAGCAGCAAAATTTCAAGAAAGCTCAGCCAAGATCACCGAGGAGAGACACATATACACAAAGTATACCGAGCCCAACTTAGGTCAGCAGAGGCACCCATAGAACATGAAGAATAGTAAATGGTGGTTGTTTTAGGTCACTAAGTTTTAGTAAATAGTGGTTGTTTTAGGTCACTAAGTCTTGAGGTGCTTTGTTACACAGCAATAGCTAACCAATATACCTTGTTTGCCAATTTGGATAGCCTTTTTAAAAATATGTTCACATAAAACTTTATTTAACCAAAAGATTTGTACACATTTCTACCTATGTAAAATTTGCTTAGCCAAAAGATTTTGATGCTTTAAAAAAATAAATTTTATGCCAGGTGGGGTATCCCATGCCTGTAACCCCAACACTTTGGGAGGCTGAGGCAGGAGGATGGCTTGAGGCGAGGAGCTTGAGACTAGTCTGGGCAACATAATGAGAAGTCATCTCTTCAAAAAAAATTTTGTGAAGTAGCCAGGAATAGTGCCGCATGCTGCTTGGGAGTCCCAGCTACTCTGGAGGCTGAGGTGGATCACTTGAGCCTGAGATGTCAAGGCTGCAATGAACTATAATCGTACCACTGCACTCTAGCTGGGGTGACAGAGCAAGACCTTGTCTCAAAAAAAAAAAAAAAAAAAAAAGTAAATGAAACATGCACACACAAAAGGTACATTTGGAGCACTGACGCAAATGATGAGATTTGAAACTAATTTACTTTCTGCCACCACCCAAAAAGGTTTAATGCATTTATAATGATACATAAAATACAGCAAAATAAATTAAAATGATGTGAGAAGTGACTAAGAATCAGGCCAGCAAAAAGACCCAGAAACAAGCATCGACTCCATAGATGAATGCTCTGGCAGTTTGCTGCTTTTCGTCCAGGTACTATCTACTCTTCAACTGGTAACAGAACCTATTTATTTTTATTTTTTTCTTGGAGCCCAATCACAGGAGTGAGTTGTACCATGAGGGAAGAGAATTTCTCTTTTCACTAGGCTTGGAGCCAGAGGGATTTAGCCTGTAACTCCTTAGAAACATCACATAGAGAGAAAAGATGCTTAGCAAGGAAGACTTGGAATCCCGTGCCCACCTTTGGCCTTCTCTGTTACATGTTACAAGAGCCAACAAATTCCCTGTTTGATGCAGGCCAGCTTTGACTGAGGTTTTCAGTTCAATATAAAAGTTCCAACTACTACAAAACATGCATTTGAATCTGGCTTTCTAACAGCCAACAGAAAAAAGAAAGTTGATGGGTTATATTGCTCACTGTGTCCACGATAAGAATCTGACTGCACAGGAAAATCACACCTTTCCCTGAACCGGAAAGAAATCTCTCCAGAAGGTCATCATACGGATTTTATATGACATAATACAACATCACTTAATATCTTCCTAGCAGCCACAACACTACATTTGAAACGCTTTTTCTTAGAGCACACTTCAATACAGGAGGATGGCATCAAAGTAAACATAAATCAGGAAAACACTACTCTGTGTATGTATGGGGAGGGAGACATAATATGGTACATGTACCCCATGTTCGGATGACATGGTTGGGTTGGGAGTGGAGACGACTTTACCTCCCAAAGTCTCCATTGATTCTCTCAGCCAAGCTTTTATTTGTAAATGGGGGGCAATAAGTTTGAGAATATCATACCCTCTCAGCACACTATTTAGCACATACTTAGTGCTCAATATATGGTTATCACTTATGACTATCAATGCTAAGCCCCTGAAATAAGGCTTACCTATATTGTCAATATTTAAGAAGAAAGCCACAGGCCTTAACAGTCTAGTTGCTGAAGAGCCTTTGGTGTCACCTGTGAATGGTAGCTACATTCTCAAGTACAGAGAGAAAGAGTGAACTTCGCTTATGCTAAGTGCATAGCTTAGCAGATGAAGCCTATGGCAAATGTTCAAAGCATCTAAAATCTTGCAGACAGCCCTTCAACACCCACTTCTTGTTAGCAAGCAACCTCATGCTGTATCAGGCACTCTCTCAGATGGGACCCAGTGCTCTAGACATGTCTCCTATGCTCACCTATCAAAAATGACCCAATGATCCAAGTCTCATTCTCTTATGCTGTGCCATCTGACAAACTAATCTGAACTAAGATATAAGCTGATGACAATCCTCATACTCTTTAAGATATTGGAGAGATCCTTGAATCAAATGTCATTTTACAAGGGAGAATCTAAAGATGTCAACTTATCAAGGTGACAGCTAGTTAGAGATGTCATATTTAAGATAACTTAATGAGCCACCTCTCCTAGAGACTACATTTTGACAAAGACCTTTCTTCCTTGGCCAAAATGATGAGCTAGTGGAAATTTCAAGTGCTTTAACAGACCAATATGCTCATTTTGAGGTTTGTGAGACTTTTTAAAACTACTGCAATCAAAGCACCAAGCTTTTGGTCCATCCTTATGGGGCACCTAAGACAAATCATTCCACAACGTTCACATGTTTCAATGAACATGAAGTAAAGGACTAAGTGCTGGAAAATAATCTTCCCAAAATACTTTGCAGATCATCTTGTCTCATGATCTTCCCTGAATGAGTCATCTCAAAATGCAGCTCAAATTGGCAAATTTAGAGATCTAAAATCATCTGTGTTCTGATTACCCCAAAATGTCTTTATTCTTTCACTATATTCTAAACATTCCAGAGTGATGCCACATTTACTAGAGGTCACCAAGTTGCAAGATATATACGAAGCAGATAAGTTTCTATAATGTAATTGTTTCATAACTCATTTTCTCTTCTAATGCTGAAAAGCCCCTGCTTTATAAAAGAAATGCTCTCTGGCCAATTATAGTTTGCTATGTAAAAATTCATGTATTAATAGTAATCCTCAGATGCTTTCTTAACACTCCTCATAGTAGATGTGATAAATTCAATACAAAGGCAGGGTCTCTGAGTCACTGTTACTTTCCTTCCAGTAGCTCTTCAACTTTAAAGAAGATGAAAATCATATGAGGTATTTCTTTCCAGTTTCTGACTCTGTAGGTCTGGTGGGGCCAGGAATCTGCATTTTTAACAAGTGCTTCAGGTGACTGTAATGCAGGTCTCCAGGATGCAGGGCCTTCCATGGCACTGAGCAGTGCTGGCTTTTCATGATGCCAATTTTAAGGTGATTATTTTGCTAATTTCAGGGGGCTTTTTTCTTTTCAAACATAATGTTGGCCCTGTTTATAAAATCTAGACATACATAACCACATACACATACTTCTATGTCACTTATACAACCTCCCAGCACCACAACTATCAAAGCCTTGGACCCAGAAAGGGGATGTGTTAGTCTGAATCATGTGAAATTGCCAATATTCAACACTTTTTCACTTATGAAAGCACAGGGTTCCTATGCTTAAATCTGTAATCTGCATGAGGATGGGGGAACAGACTGATGGACCCGTCTTATCCTGACCACTAATTACACATGAAGCCCTATCACCCCAGGGGCCCCTGACATCACAGCATTGGTTCTCTGATTTAGTCTTTGCAATAATTCTGCAAGGAGGCTGGGCATTAGCAGCTCACGCCTGTAATCGCAGCACTTTGGGAGGCTGAGGTGGGAGGATCACTTGAACCCAGGTGTTTTGAGACCAGCCAAGGCAACAAAGCAAGACCTCTGTCTCTTAAAAAAAAAAAAAAAATTGGCCAGGCGCTGTGGCTCACGCCTGTAATCCCAGCACTTTGGGAGGCCAAGGTGGGCGGATCACGAGGTCAGGAGATCAAGACCATCCTGGCTAACACAGTGAAACCCCATCTCTACTAAAAATACAAAAAATTAGCCGGGCATGGTGGCGGGCGCCTATAGCCCCAGCTACTCGGGAGGCTGAGGCAGGAGAATGGCATGAACCTGGGAGGTGGAGCTTGCAGTGAGCCAAGATCACGCCATTGTACTCCAGCCTGGGCGACAGAGCAAGACTCCGTCTCAAAAAAAAAAAAAAAAAAATTAATTAGCCAGGCATGGTGATGCACCTATGCTCCCAACTACTCAGGAGGCTGAGGTGGGAGGATGGCTTGAGCCCAGGAGTTCAAGGCTGCGGTGAGCTATGATCATGCCACTTGCACTACAGCCTGGGTGACAAGAGTGAGACCCTGTCTAAAAATCATCATTATCATCATCATCATCATCATCATCATCATCATCATCATCATCCTGCAGGGTATTTTAAAATGAAATAACACACCCAAGGTCTCATGGCTACTTAGAGGTAGAAGGAGAACTCAATGCCAGGAAGACCTGATCCAACCAGAGGCTACTACTGCCCTTCTTTCAACAGCTCAGGGACCCCCATGGCTGATGTCACAGCCTCAGACCCCCACTGTGTCCCGTCCCTCTCTGACAAAGCATGCTGCACTCCAAACATACCAAGGGTTCTCAACCAGCTTTCTCACAGGGGCCCCCTGCCTACTGAGCAAGATTAGAAAGAAAAGCAGAGGCTCTTTAAAAAGTCACACATATGGGATGAAAATGATGACAGACAGAGAGACGAGGGAGAACCTCCCTCACACACACACACAGAACACAATGCCAATGAGAGCCAATGACCTGAACCCATTGTGGAAATTTTACACCACATTTGGTGTTCAACACTTCAGAAGTCGAGGAAGTGGAAAACACAGTTTATGAGGTTGTTGTCAAAGTAGCCTCTTTTTATTAAGTTTTATCACTTGAGAGTATGATACACTGAATGAAAAAGGAACGAGAACATGCCTGCTGTAATGAAGATGAGCCTGATGTTATCATGATGCAGTCTGAGCTCTGTGTAGGTATAATTCATTTCATTCTATATCAGAAATAAAAGGCAGCAGAGATAATATATATTATTCCCTGTCATGGAATCTTCTTTCTGGTGATACCATGGTTCCTTTAATATACCAGTGACTAAATCAAATCCCCCTAGAGTACAGTCATGATAAATCTACTGCATAGTAAATTTCATTTTTTAGTGATCAGTATTATATCAAAATGCTACTTTATAGCAATAACTGATTTATACATTTTTATTACACACAATAAAACTACAGTCTTACTTTTATATATTTAATTAACAAAAGGTAATACTTTTTCCTTTAAATTTAGCAACTGTGTCTCTATACACCTATAAATTGCTAATGGCACCAGGCACTAAACACACAGCCTGGTTCTATTGTTAAGGTTATTGGAGATACCTAAGTCAAACTTGATAGGAAGTAGGAAAAAAAAAAAAAAACAGCCTTAAGCATAAGTTATTTGATTTTTTTCTTCTCCAAGGGAGCTTCTTTAAATTGTTTCTTCATTCATTCAACAAATATTTATTGAGTGACTACTACATGCTAAAATTGTTAAGTAATCTGGTTTTACACATTATGAGTATGTTAAAAGGAATTCTTTAAACCACCTTATAATTGTATATCTAGATGGAACATTACACTGAGTCCATTTTAAGTTCATTTTAAGCATGTGCTTATTACATGATGTAAAGTACCTCAAGCTACTCAAACAGAGAAGAGAGAACAAATAGTATCCATCAAAAACAGGCTGGGCCAGGCACAGTGGCTGACATCTGTAAACCCAGCACTTTGGGAGGCTGAAGACTACTTGAGCCCAGAAGTTTAAGACCAGCCTGGGCAATGTACCAAAACCCCATCTCTATCAATTTTTTTCTTTAATTAGCCGTGCATGGTGGCTTGTGCCTATGGACCCAGCTGCTCAGGAGGAGGTGGGAGGACTGCTTGAGCCCAGGAAGTCAAAGCTGCATTGAGCCATGATCAGTGATCCTGCCACTGCACTCCAGCCTGGATGACAGAGCAAGACTCCTTGAGAAAAAAAAATAAAAAAAACACAGACCATACAAAGGGTGTGGTCCAATTCCTTCTCACCCTCTGTCAAAGCCTACCTGTTACCTGTGAGCCCATTTTGATTCCATAGCTAGAAGCCAGGGAGAAGTAATGGGGCCTCAGACTCCCAGAGTAACCCACACTAATATGCACTCTTCTCATTGTATGCAATAAATCTGCTTTCTGCATATTGAATAGAAAGAGAGATTAAAATGAATATTCACCCATCTGAAAAACTGATGCTCTATAAGCTTTTATGCTTTGCAGCCCATAAAAAGTAAATGCTTTGCTTCTGCTTTGGCTGGTGCATGTTGAAATAAATCATTCTGTTAAACAGTGGCCTTTTCTTCAGAGGGAGATGCTAAAACCTTATCAGTTTTGACAAGTCTCTGACTCCTCTCCTCTCATTCATCTCTCCTGTATGTCCTGCAATCCTTGCTCTTTTAGCTTGAAAGGTCATTTCCAACCCCTGCTAGCCCCAGTTTCGAAAGGAAGCCACACAGCCATCTTCAATCAGATTCTCCACCCTGCCCTGACTTCTAACCCAAAGCCCAACACTTGCATTTCATATAAAGTTTTTGATGACTCATTAGTCTTCTGAGTTTTAAGCAGGAAAAATGGCTGAATCAGATTTCCAGGCAGATTTTCAGGACTTCTTGAATTACATACCTAAACCCTCAGTGCTGTAGAAGTCACTCCTTGCAGACGTAAGAAAAGTACAGACAAGCCATGTCCTAAAGATGTTACACACCTACACAGAGCCATCCACACCACTGCTTTTTCTGGTCTACTACAAGAAGGCCCCAAAGGTTAACATGAATGCTTTACTTAGTTGGCAAATATATACTACTTCTTCCAGTTTCACCACTACATGTAGATTAGCAGCAACATATGACACAGCAGAAAAAGAAAAGAAAAAATTGAGTAAGACTGTAGCAGGTGAATCTAAAGTTGTCTCTGGATCAGTGCTGAATTTCAACAAACTACACTACAAGTAGCAGTGGAACTACAACTCCCACTAAAGAACTCAATTTTACAATAAAGACTTAGAGATGCACACGTAAGCGGATGAAAGTTCGCTCTCGTGCCTTTCTTTAGCTGTCCAGGAAGCCATCTATGGATGGGGCTGGACCTTGCTTGGCTCAGGCAGGTGGGTTAAGGGACGCAGCTACACCTAGTGATCAGCTGCGGATCGCAGCAGGAGCAACCGGCAGCAGGGAAGCACTCTTCAGCTGTTTCTCAGAAAGGCCGGCTACAAAGTGCTCAGGATCAATCTGTTAAAAGACATCATGATTATTTTTATTTACCTGGAGTGTTAAATGACAGAGATGCAATGGTTGTCTTTGAGGGTTCAGAGAAAAATTAGGCTTAATTTTAGGATACACATTGTCAGTACTTTAAATAAATGTCCAAGAAAAATCTTTATTATTTTTTTCTGTTTTTTGAGACGGAGTCTCGCTCTGTCGCCCAGACTGGAGTGCAGTGGCGCGATCTCGGCTCACTGCAAGCTTGGCCTCCCGGGTTCACGCCATTCTCCTGCCTCAGCCTCCGGAGTAGCTGGGACTACAGGCGCCCGCCACCACGCCCGGCTAATTTCTTTGTATTTTTAGTAGAAACGGGGTTTCACCATGTTAGCCAGGATGGTCTCGGTCTCCTGACCTCGTGATCCACCTGCCTCGGCCTCCCAAAGTATTGGGATTACAGGCGTCAGCCACCGCGCCTGGCCGAAAAACCTTTATTTTCTTTCTATTTGGAATTTGAGTTTATTGCCAAAGGCAAAGTTTCACATTTCCACATTACAATTCCAAATCTTACATCTACTAACTTCCAGTTCTCTCCTGAGAAAGTCCCTGTTTCTTTCCATTTTAGTAGATTTTGAAATTTTAATAAATGAATAACTTCTCAAAGTGTGGTAACTATACCTGCTTTATCCTTGCCCATTACCATCCACAAAGGGGCCGTACAAATGTAAGTGCTCAATAAATATTTATTTGAATTAAATATTTCAATAAGAATTATTAATAAGCACTATTAAATATTCTAATAAGCACACTGGGCTACATGCTTATTATAACAAGCCAACAAATATCTCCTATACAAAATATCAACCCAGGGAAATTTCCAATGGCTAACCATTACAACAAAATTTAATTGTTACATCGTGGTAAGTAAAAACATAGGAAACTTTTTTATTCATTTGAGTTTTACAACTGGCTGGATTTAGTCTCTTCCCCAGTGTCTGGCCAGAGACAACACGATCACATCACCATGTTGGTAATACCAGCCGTATTAATCAAGAGGCTAAGCAGTGAATGAATGGACGTGATATTTTTACCCCCAGTTCTCTTTCAGCTCTTGTCAAGGGAGGCTGATAGGGCAGGCAGAAGATCTCAGTTCTTTTAGAACAAGGGTTCTCCAATCTCAGGTCACATCAGAATCCCATGGGGGGCTTGTTCTAACACAGATTGCCGGGCCTCATCCCCAGGGTTGCGGATTCAGGATCAGAGGGTTGCAAGTCTAACAACTTTCAATGTAATGCTGATGCTGCTGGCTCAAGGACAACACTTTAAAAACTCCTCTTTCAGGGCCAGGCGTGGTGGCTCATGCCTGTAATCCCAGCACTTTGGGAGGCGGAAGCAGGAGGATCACCTGAGGTCAGGAGTTCAAGACCAGCCATGGCCAACATGGTGAAACCCCATCTCTACTAAAAATACAAAAATTAGCCAGGCGTGGTGGCAGGCACCTGTAATTCCAGCCACTCGGGAGGCTGAGGCAGGAGAATCGCTTGAACCCGGGAGGCAGAGGTTGTAGTGAGCCAGTATCGCTCAGTTGCACTCTAGCCTGGGGGACAAGAGTGAGACTTTGTCTCAAAAAAAAAACAAACAAACAAACAAACAAAAAAAACCTCCTCTTTCAGGACAGCGTTTCTTCAACTGTGGCTACAAACCCTGACCACCCAGAGATGCTGGGGGACCTCTGTCGTGGACATCAGAATCACCACAGCTGGGCCCCAGGAAGCAGCCTTTAAAAGGAGGCCTCCAGATGCTCCCCGTGGACAGCAGGTTTTGAGAAGCACAGATTAAAACCTAGCTCACCATCAACACTGGTGCAGTTTCCCAGGCCCTCCCCAGAGCCACCTAACGTCACTGAGGCAGGATGTCACTGTGATCTACCTGCACAACTGCCACTCTTCATGGCCCTCCTTCAACTTTCCATGTGTTTCTCCTTCATAGCTAAGAGGGCACAAGGGGAGTGACCCTCCCTTGCTAAGATCTCTAGAGCTTGTCACATCCCACACCTGAGTACACAACACTTCTCTTCTCATCCTGTTTTTGTCTTTTTCTCTCACATACTCCCAGACCCTTAATTATGCCCTGGCCTTGCCAGCCTCCTCACCAATGATGGGGGCACTACAGACTAGGAAGCTTGGTGACTAAATCTTTCCTCCTCTCCACCCAAGGCAGCCCAACTTATTTTTCTCTGCTGGGTTTTTCAGAGCTACAGTGTCAACTCAGGCTTTCTGATGACTAAACTGAAAACCACCGCGGTATTTTAGGAAGCAAAAAAGCAACATCCTCTTATAATGCAAGATTTACATTATTTTGTACCTCTTTAGAATGTTTGTGAGTTGGAAAGACATTAATAATTAAACCTTCCCTCACTTATAAAATAAGCCTATTAACATGCATGTTATATTCATAAAGATAGTAAGCACACTAAAAAGTGAAACTATAGGAAAGTTGGTTTTCAAAGAGAAGAATCTCAGAATTAAAGTAAAATGCATGGTGGACGTAACCCCTAAGAAAAATGTTTCACTGTTGAAAAGCATAAAACTCATTAAAATGCCTGATTCCCTAAATGAAAACTAAGCCTTGGGATATTTAGATAATACATGCTCATTCTAGAAAACTTAATGAAATCTAAAACAAAAATTGAAAGAAAACAATATTTAATCTAATACATAGTTCCTCTACTGTATACAGCCTCACAATTCCTAGAATATATTACAATCCTTAGAGAATTATGAAAAATTTAAATAAAGGTATTGACTTTTCTAGAATTGTCACAGAATTGCTTAAATTCTGAAACCAACTTTTACCAAATCTAAAGGCTAGGCTATGCTTCATTTATAAAGAATTTATATAATCTGAAGACATAATTCAAATTACTTGTTCATTAAAGAAAATTCATTTTGAATTACCAAAATTATATACACACTTATCCATATATCACTGTATGTCAATAGATTCTTTTCTTAAAATCTGTAAAAATAACCCTTTGAAAACATGAGAGACTAAAACCTATAATTTTCTAGATCGGAACAATTTATTATGCTCAAGCAATTCTTCTTTACATATACAGAACACTAAGAATGTTATAGTAATTTCTTAGCATATTTCTTTCATGCCCACTGATTTAAATTTGAAGTATTTTCTTCATTATCAATTTTCAATCTAGCGAAAGCACCTTGAAAATGTAAAATGCTATGACTATAGTTATCTGAAAAAGAAAAAATAAACTTAACTGCTAAACAAACATATTACCACTCTTTGCAAAGGGTGCTTTAAAATTCTGTATTTTGAAAAAATTTCAGATTTATAGAAGGCTTGCAAAAACAATACAAACTGTGCAAGTACACCCTTCACCCAGCTTCCCCCTAATGTTAACATCTTACATACACAGAGCAGAATTACCAAAGCTAAGAAATTAACATTGGTACCACACTACTAACTAAATTACAGGCTTTATTCAGATTTCAGCAGTTTTCCCACAAACATCCTTAAAATATTTTTAAAAATTAATTTCTCCATGAGTCCCAAATTCACAAGGTTATGTTAACATTTAATATATTTCAAATACCACTGTAGCTGAAACAAAGAGCTAAGTCTGTATTTCTATTTCTGCAAACCAAAGCTTGCTTAGCAGAACTTAACACATCAAAACCATTATAAGGTAGAACTAAACACTTCATTGTATTATATAATATATGTTGCAACTTGGCTTTTAAGAAATTGGGTCAAAGAGGAATAACTTGCCAACTCGTTGGCTTCTCACCATGCAAAAGGGAATTTCCAACAAAAGTAAAATAATTTAACTTTCTTTCTCATGTCTTACTTATATACCATCTTACCAGTTATTTTTAGTGAACACTAAAGGCCTAGAAGATATAAAGTGAACCTCCAAATTAGAAACGGTAATGATAAAAAACAATTTTTCAGCCCGGGCACGATGGCTCATGCCTGTAATCCCAGCACTTTGGGAGGCCAAGGCAGGCAGATCACAAGGTCAAGAGATTGAGACCATCCTGGCCAACATGGTGAAAACCCGTCTCTACTAAAAATACAAAAATTAGCTGGCAGTGGTGGTGGTGCGCACCTGTAGTTCCAGCTACTCGGGAGGCTGAGGCAGGAGAATCGCTCGAACCCGGGAGGCGGAGGTTGCAGTGAGCCAAGATCGTGCCACTGTACTCCAGCCTGGCGACAGAGCAAGACTCCATCTCAAAAAAAAAAAAAAAAAAAAAAACCCACAATTTTGTAATGAAATGCATCATTGTAAGTAAGCAATGTCATCACAGGCCCAAATCCTAATACTTTTCCAGTAAGTTTAGCATTCTATTTCTGATGTCTGGTAACCAAATCACATGTAGTCCACCTCCAGAAATGGTTAATTAACAATCTTAACAATTCCAAACCCATTCCAAAAGAGGACAGGAGAGCACTGCAGAAAGCAAAGGGCAGAGTGCCTTGTGTAGATAATGTCTGAGTTATACAAAAACCCTTGACTGATTATATTTATAAACCGTCATGATTAGTCCATTGGCCTAAAGAGAACCCAGTGTGGAAAAGGCAAGCCAAGTCTAACTTTTAACAATCACTTCCCTCCCTCCATTTTATTATATATTGGTCCATTCACACACAATTTGAATATGTGCAAATGATCAAGATTCTCATTAGTGATTTATTCAACAAATAGTAATGCCTGTGACATCTAAGGATCTATGAGAAATGTTTTGTGAGAAAGTCAGAAGAAAACGAAAATTGGCTTTGCCCTCAGGGAGCTTACAATCTAGCTCTTCTAGGTCTAAAATTTATTCCCATGTCAAGTGAAAAGCAGCCAATTACTACAATTTCTGGAAGAAACATAAAAAAGAAATGTGTCAATGCCACTCCTAGCATTCAGAATTAACTTCCTCAACATACGAAAACAAAAAACAAAACCCTGATTCACACCTGTACTACCTAAACGCAATATGGAGAGAAAAATAAATAATGAAGTGAAACATATCTGATCCTTGCACAAATGAAATTTGCCAACTTCACTTTTCACTTTTTTTTTTGAGACGGATTCTCACTCTGTCACCCAGGCTGGGGTGCAGTGGTGCAATCATAGCTCACTGCAACCTCGAACTCCTGGGCTCAAGCGATCCTCCTGCCTCTGCCTCTAGAGCAGCTGGGACTACAGACACATGCCACCACACCCAGCTAATCCAATTTCACATTTTTTAAAGTTCAGCGTTTCTGAGGCATGGCTTGGATGCTGCCCTTTACCCACTAGCATGCCAGGATAACTCTGGCTTTCTAGATAGAAAAGAAAACACATTTCACTTAATGGTATGATTAACTCAAACAAATAGATATATTTCTTCCAAACGAAAAATCAGGCTAAATTTTAGTAGAAGTCTATTTTGGCTTGACTGATCATTTACATCAGCCTTAACAAGGACATGGGTCAGTACACCTGAGGCTGAAATCCTTTTTGGTGATGAGGAACCCATGGTTTAAATAAGCAATATAAATATTTGTTTCCACTCCCTTGCACACAATTTAAAAATCCATCCAAATGATATTGACACAGCTTAACTTTAAACAAATCCCAAGAAGGGAGTCATGGATCTTAATAAAGAGAAAACCATCACTAGGGCTCTCATACTTGGCTTCTAATACTAATGAGTTACAAGGCTCTCAAATTCTACTCTATTATTCACTAATAAGAACACAGACCAAATTCTGCATCAGTTTTATAATCAGACGACAGTGCATCATTGTGTTAAATCCTCTGGAGCACGTACAATTACCAGGCAGTTAGGGAAACACAAAACTTGGAGAAAGGATATTTCTGTATTGAAGTTGATGCTTTGGGTTTCAAAACCTACACGTTCCACTCCTTCTCTGAAGCCAACTGTGATCAAGGGTCCTGCAGATCAGCAACACACAAGACACAACTAATGTGCCTGTGAGTCCAGAGCTCCAGCAGCCACTGGTCCTGGACCCCAAGAAAATAAAAAGGTTTCCACGCACCGGAGGACCAAAGGTTTTTACTGCTTAAAATATGCTCTTTACTGTTTATGAAAGTCCCCTTCATTAAATTCTTAAAAAGCCCAACTTACTCATTCAACTCACTTGTTCCCAAACGCAGAGACCTATTTTGCAAAAACCAAGTTTAAGACCAAAGAGCAGGCTTTTTTCTTAAAGAAAAAGAAAGCCCACCGCCCCCACTGCATGTGGACCTTAATGAAACTAATCTAATAAACACTAGAAAGGTGTGCAAATGGGCCAGCATTTGCCGTCTATCCACCTGTGTCACCCAGGTAATAAAGGTGATCCTGGTTGTAAACCCCTGTGACAGCGTGCCGGGTTCGGCCCCACGCCGGACCCCCGACTCCGATCCACAGATGCTCTCCGTGAGGGGTTCCTCTGGGCTTAGAACGCCCCCGCGCGCGCGTGCAGGCACACACGCGCACACACTCACACGCTTGCTCGCACACCGCCAGTGCCTCTCCTTCCCACCTGGGACCCCCGGGCAGCCGGGCTGGATGAACAAGTTGCAGCTGGCCGCGGCGCTCCGCTAGGGGGCCGAGGGTGGGGAGGGGGAGCCCAGCGGGGCGCAGGGCCGTGGCCAGGGCCTGGGGACCTGCCCGCTTCCCTCCGCGGCCGCCAAGCCCTACCGCTGGGACCGGCGAGGAACTCCCCCCGGCCTCTCCGCAGACGCTGCACGACCGCGGGGACCTACCAGGGTCGCCAGCCGCGCCGGGCAGGGGGCGACAGGGAGGGCAGGGCACCGGGAGATCGCCGCCGCCGGAGCGGCCGCCAGGTCCCGGCGATCGCTGCGGGCGCAGCCGAACACCGGCGGCCTGGGCCCGGCCGCTGCTCGGGGTCGGCGGGGACCGCGCAGCGCCTACGCCAGGCGGCCCGGCGGCTGCAACTGGGAACTTCAAGCAAAGTTTTCTGCTGTTCCTTTTGCAGCCGGCCAGGGACTCAAGAGTGCAAGCCGCCCAACCTTGAGCACTAGCCCAGGCCGCGGAGGGACGGCGGCCGAGCTGGCAGTCCCGGCTGGGGAGCTCGCCCTCGGGGTCCGTCCGCTCCGCCCGCCCGAGGACTGGGTGCCTGCCAGCCCCACGGCCCCTCGCCCAGCGCCCGGCTCACAGGCAGAAGCGGTGTCCGGCCCGCCGCGCCCCCCGCCCGGCCCCGACGCCAGCCTTAGGGCTCTACCACCAGGGAGCTGTCGGCGTCCCGGGCGTCCCGCGCCGGCCCGCGCGCCTCGGGGGCGGCAGAGGCGGTCCCGCTTACCTGAGAACGTCTCGCCCGCCGCAGTTAGCAAAAGTCCGGCCAAAGTCGCCAGGCAAGTCCCAAGTCTCCTCATGGTGCTGAGTGCGCGCCGGGCCGCTCCCCGGCGGCGGTGGGTGGGCGCGCGAGGGCGGAGGGGGCCGGGAGGTTTGGTTCCGAGGCAGCGAGGAGAGACGAGTAAACAGCAGAGCGCTAAGCCAAGCCCCCAAAGTGCCAACAGTTGCAGAAGTCCGAACTCCAGCGGCTCCAGGGGCGCGGGCACAGGGTCCTGGGTCCTCCTCCCCCGTCCCTGGCCCCACTCGGCGTCTGGCGCCGCTGTCAGAGGGAGCGGAGGGCGAGCCCGCGGAGCCAAAATCTTCCCTCGGTTCCGGTGGCTGAGCTCGCCGCCTCTCGCCTTCCCCTGCCCGGGACCCGGGACCCGAGCTGCCGGCCGTGGCCGTGGCGGTGGCCGTGGCCGTGGCCGCGCGCGTCCCGCCCGCCGCCTCTCCACAGGCAGCCCCAAGCCCAGCCCCGGGCGGCGGCGCGCCGATGACCGAGCCCGCGCCGGCTGCGCGCGGGGCTCTTGCTCCCCGACTGACTGGCGGTGCCCCGCAGGCCGGCTGAAGGGAGCGCTCACGTCACGGCCGCCGCCGCGGCCCGCTAGAGGGCGTGAGCGCCCGCGCCCCGCCGGCCCGCGCCCGAGCGCCTCCGGGAGCTCGGCTGGGGGCGGCCCCGCGGCCACCGCCACTACCGCCGCCGAAGCGGGCGTCAGCCGCGCGGGGAGGAGCGGCCACCGGGCTCCCCCCGCCCACCTCCTCGCCCCGGCCGCGTCTTCTATTTTGGTAGCTGGCTCTGGGGAGGGTGACTGTGGAAGAGGCTGCGCCGCCGCCAGAAGTTTGTCCCGGGTCACGAGCCGCGAGTAGTTTGTGAGCGCGGCCGGGCGGGACCAGCGGCCTGCGACCCCGCGGGCGCGGCCAGGCGGCTTCGAGCCTGGCGCCGGACGGCGATGTCACCGCACAGGGCCAGCTGCACCCGGAGTCGCCGGGCCTGCGCTGCTCGGCGGCTGCGGGAAAAGCGAGCCAGGAGATCGCTGAGGCTCCGGAGGGCTGCGAGCTTCTCTACGCCGCGGGCGGAGCGAAGTTGGCGGGCGCCGGGAGATGGCGCAGGAGCCGGGAGCGCCGAGCCCCGCGATCGCCAGCCCGCTCCCGGCCGGGCCCGCCGGGTACACGCCGCTGGCCCCGAGCACTGGCGCCCGGGAAGCAGGGCGCGCTTCTGCTGTTCTGCCTCCTCATCATGCCTCGGTGTCCCGTGTGGGCCCGAAGCGAGCCGCAGGCAGTACACGGAAGGCGGTGGTCACACCAAAACCAGGGTTTGGACATAACCCGTGGTTTCTGTATCTGGTGCAAAGTGCCGAGAAACAGGGGAGAAAGAGAAGTGGGGAATCGAGTAATGTCTTGAAATATTTTAGTTTTACGATTTTGGGTCTGAGTGAATTAAACCTTACAATGCTTCAGCAAAAAATAATTTTTTTATTTTAATTGTAAATTTTTTTGTAAGTGATCCTTCTATCTTCCAGGGAATAAGCACATTGAGCCAGCACCAACCAGACAGCTGTAAGCTCCTGGCCTAGCTAACTGAACGCAATAGAAGGCTTGGGAAGAGGTTAAATTAGGAACCAAAATAACTGAGTGACAGGGTTCTAGCAATGATTCTGGCTAGAAGGCAAACCGGTGATACAGAGGCACCCAGGAGCTCTCCTGCATTTTTTCCACAAGAGGGGTCCTCTGCTTAGTGCTCACTGCTTTCTAGTGCTTATAAACACGTAAAAAATTAATGGATTCCACACTCATCTTGACCCTGTTCTCCACTGTACACCAGAACCAAGAAAGATACAGCTGTCATCCTCCCAAGGCAAATTTGGGGACTAGAAGACTTGCCTTTAGTGTAGCAACCAACACTCCTCTTACTTCAGGAAGTGCACTTACTACATACTTACCAGACCTGCTCTTTAGAAGTCTCTATATTAATCATTTACTTGTTAATATGAGCTTACATTGTCCTGCCACTTCTCCCAACTATGTGCTTATGGAACCTTATCTTTAATTGTGAAATGAACATTGAAATCTCAGAAAGGAAGCAATGTCTTCAAGATCAGCTAGTGAGGATGGTCAAATCTGCAACCTGGGCTTTCCATTTTGATGTACTTGTGTTCTATACTGCAGTTCAAATTTGCTTTTAAAAAAAAATAGTAATAGGCTTTCTAATGGAGTTTTTCTGCTAGTGGGAGGACAGAGGTGGAAGCTAGGGAGATAAAAGTTGATCTAATCACTTTGCTTCAGAGTAACTTCTTTAAATTAGGTGAAGTTAATATTAGGGTAGGATTTCATTTGCAAAGTATTTTATTCTTTCAGCAAATATCTACTGAGTCAATACCATATGTCAGGCACTGTGCTAAGTACTGGAGGTTGTCTTAGGCTGGGCTCCCTCAGAAACAGACCTGGAGGTTAGGATTTAACTATAAGTGGTTTTGAATTGGGGAAGTGATCCCAGAAAGCACCATAAGCAAGGTGAGACAGCAAGACAGAGAAGAAAAAAAAAAGCAGACATCGATACGAGATGTGTCAATGAGCAGGTTACCACTATGGGCAAGGGAAACTCAATCCCCCGGTGGGGGGACGATGAGGAGTGGGATGGAAGAGGAAAGGGCCACTCTACGGACCTGCCACTGAGGCATTAGACAGAAATCCCTGCCAGTACTCCAACTGCTGCTGCCACAGGACTCCTCTTGGGAACCTCTACAAACCCTGTCCCTTCCGCCTGTTACTTAAAGCTTAGTGGGAGGGTCTGTAAATTTCTATTACCCCTGTTCTCTATCTTTACAATGTTAAGTTGACTCTACCCTTTGCAGCCTTCCATCCACATTTCAAAGGGTGGTGGGATTTTTGCCAGCAGCTTCTGCCCTCTCAATTCATGACAACTACTGTTAGTTTACTCCCTCTTACAGGTAACTGGTCAGAGCAGCCTTTGAGCCTAAATGGAAGTCCTCTGCTGAAATGGATGGATTGGGCTTCCTCTAAGGAAGGGATGCTGTAGGAATCCTCCCAGTGGGACATTTGCTTTGACTTGTTTTTTCAGCAGTAGAGATTTAGTTTTAACCACATTTCACTCCTGACTCCCTGAGGACAATAGTGACATTTGCAGAATGGCTGCTCAGAGTTAGGGGTGCTGTCAGGCCAGCCCCTGACACTGGTAGGCTTGGGCAAGAGTACAAATGCATAGCCACTTACCATATGCCTAATATTTCAAAGTTATTAATTAAGCTAGCAAACTACTATGTATATTCCTACCTTGACACATATAACAATAAAATTGAAAGATAAAACCTACAGATTTTATATGACAAAAAGCAAAATATCAGCAACTGAATTATGCATATCTGCTAGACATTATACATATCTAGATTTTCTTTGATAGGCTATATGGATAAGTCATAAAGATACATGACTCATATATATTCTATAAAATTGATATTTCTCTTTAGTAAAATCACTGTGTTGTTATAATCGAGATTTTCACTTAATTTGTGTTCCATGGACAGCAGTGATTGACAGCTTTGCTGTTCTGTATGGTAGCACCTAACAGCATTTCAGGTGTTCTGTTCCTCAGTGACACTAGCTACATTTCAAATGCTCAGTAGCTTCATGTGGCTAGAGCTACTGTATTGTACAACATGGAGAGAAAACAAGTCCATCATCATAGAAAGCACTATTGAACAATGTTGATCTAAAAGATTCATCTATTCAGGCCCCATGTGGTGGCTCACACCTGTAATCCCAGAGACTCAAGAGGCAGAGGCCAGAGGATCACTTGAGGCCAGGATTTCTAGACCAGCTTGGACAACATGGCAAGATCCTGTCACTACAAAACAATTTTTTAAATAGTCAAACATGGTGGTTTATCCCTGTAGTCCTACCTACTCAGGAGGCTGAGGCTGGAGGATCATTTGACCCTAGGAGTTTGAGGTTGCAATGAGCTGTGCACGCTACACTCCATCTGGGTAAAGAATGAAATCCCAATTCTAAAAAATAAATAAATAAAGGATCAATGTAGTCAAATCATACAAAACGTTTGTACTTACACCACAAATGTAAATTCCTTTTTTTTATTTCAGAAAATTAGAATTACTTTTCTATAGTTGTTAAAAGTTTTCTTTCAAATGATTTAAAGTTATCTATTAGAATTAAAATGCAAAATACAAATTATGACAATGAATATAAACACTGAAATAAAAGTTATTTTTTTTAAGCATAAACATTTTATTTAATATTTGGAAATTTAATTACACCTTATTAATGTGTAAATAAAACATAAACTTCTTAGCAATTCTAGCATTCATTGTCCACCTGGTTGCTAACATAAATAATCAGTATTATGTTTCATGTGTTATAACTTCATATCTACCATTTTAACAGTAACATTAATTAGTTAATTTTGCAAAATATTGGCCAATCACCATGTTCAACCGCATGCAAATGCTATACTGCTGTATGACTTCTGCCAGAACCATGAATTGGAACAAAAAGAGAAGCAAGAAAATGAATGTTTGGCATTGCTAGGAAACCCTCATTATTTAAGACTGTATGATATGCTTGCTATCTAAAAGGAAGGTTTTGACAGTTTAATTCATTTGACTTTTCTTTTAATCAAGCGCCTCCACTATACATCATCCACACGTTTAGGAGTGTCCATCTTCCATGTCAGCAGCAGCACACCCTGCAAATCTTCAGGTTGTGGGATGCACTCACCTTTGTTTCAAGGACAAGGGACTATAGGGGAGAAGTGTTTCTCTGGGGCCCGAAT
This sequence comes from Pan paniscus, assembly GCF_029289425.2. Lineage (NCBI taxonomy): Eukaryota > Metazoa > Chordata > Mammalia > Primates > Hominidae > Pan > Pan paniscus. Next base: position 30,877,291 of record NC_073266.2, read on the forward strand.
GGTGTTGGTTTTGAAAGCAAAAGTTTAGGGTAATGTTTTATGCAGTCTTTAACACTGAGCACCAGACCCCTACTGACAGAAGTGGCTGTATGTTCCTTAATAAATTTATTTTTATAGGTGTGTGATGCCCAGGGCAGGAGCCCATCCTGCCAGTCAGTGGGCCGAATTGCTGGCTGTACTTGTGCAGTGCTGGGGCCTGGCAATAGTAACTCTGCTCTTGAGATTTGTCCAAACCCCATTAAAGTCAAAATGTAAATATAACAATGAAAACTGATCTGACCATAACCCATCCCTACCTATCCAAAACGTTATGTCGAATTAGGAGGTTAACCCCATGCGGCAAGTTCCTAAGCTAGCTGAAGTATTTGCCAAGAAGCATGGACAAAATGATCATTTAGATACCTCCCAAGGTCACTCAATTGTAACCGATGGAAAAGGAAAAGAAAAGATTGTCATTGTTTCCATTGCTCATGTTTTCTTATCTAGGCCTTGCTGAAATGATTACTTCCCACTTTTAGATGCATGTTGGGATTATGAAAGTGTGGTTTGAGAGAAATGGGAAATGTAAATAAGCATTCTTGTATAGATTTCCAAAATGACATATTCAAGGATGGCAAGTTGTAGGAAGAGAAGGTAGGAGGATGAAAGGAAGGGAAGAAGGGAGGGAAGGAGGGAAGGGAAGAAGGAAAGAAGGGATAAAAGAGAGAGCTAGCACTATCTAGAGTCCAACTTCATTTGAATCCCAACTGTGTGAGTTAAATGAGTTCATTTCCACTTCCTGACTTGTAGAAATGGAATTACATGTGAAAGCTCTGTGTCAACTCTGAGGCGCTGAGCAAACTTGATTATTTATTATGTTGATCTCTGATTAAGCAAAGCTGGGAGTGAGTAGTGCCTCATCCCACTCCCCACCCATCTCGCCCCCATTATTCTTTCCCTCAGAGGACAGTGCAGGCATGCACAGCAGTGGGGCCTCGGCCACGTGATATGCAGATCCCTGTCCTTGTGCACACGCACGATTTGTGTCGACTTTACTTAGCTTCAGGCATGAGAGGAGCAAATAGAACTTTTCACCCAGGACTGACTTCACTTCACAGCTTCCCTCACCTTTTGAATGTGTATACATGAAACCAGGGAAAATGGAATGAAAATGAAAAACACATCATTAGTTTTTCACAGGGGTCAGAAGAAACCAGGTCATTTCAACTGTCACCAGCGAAGCCCTGTTTCACCTGAACAAATGACAAAAAGGGAGCAGGTGCCCTTTTTTGTGGCTGTTCGTATCCTACCTAAGGTCAGAACCTGTCACTGACAAAAGGCAAAGCTCATCCAAGCATAGTTCAAAGCCACTTTTGTATAAAGGCTTAAACTACTAGGATGAATTTTTTAGATGCCCCAGGAATTCCTTCTCGTGGCCTGATTAAAAGCAGAGAGGTAATAGGTTTTAGTTCTTTGCTTTGCTCACATTACCCTCAGAATATAAATTAATCTCTGCATTGTTGGTACTGAGGCAGTGTATTGCATATTCTTTTTTATGTTATGAAGATGTTATCAGCCTCTCACACTGTGTGACACTGGGAAATTCACTTAACCTCTCTGTGTTTCAGTTTCCTTATGTGTAAAACAAAGATAATCATTGTCCACACTTCACGAAGTTGTTGTGAGGATTAAATAATAATGTGATAAGTATTGTAATAAAACAGTAGTTCCTGGCTGGGTGCAGTGGCTCATGTCTATAATCGCAGCACTTTGAGAGGCCAAGGCAAGAGGGTCACTTGAGCCCAGGAGTTTGTGACCAGCCTGGGCAACATAGTGAGACCCTGTCTCTATACAAAATAAATAAATAATTAGCGGGGCATGGTGGCACACACCTGTGGTTCCAGCTACTTTGAAGGCTGAGGTGGAAGGATCACTTGAGCCCTGGAGTCACAGCTACAGTGAGCCATGATTGCACCACTGCACTTCAGCCTGGGCGACAGAGCAATACCTTGTCTCAAAAAAAACATCAGTTCCTAGCACATCATTAGTGATGTAAAAGTTGTTGTTGTTGATGATGTTAACCATTGATTTTTAAATTAAATACTAGAGAGAACCGACCATGCACAAACTCCATGCTGGGGTTCTATATGTGTGCAGATGGGTTGGAAATATCTAACTGGGCCCAGTTACCATTTAGATGGGAAGACTTTCCAATAGATGTTCCTGTCCTTTCTCATCACACTCTTCTTTCTGGGCATAATGAGTTAATATCAGCTGCCAGACTCAGCACCAGACCAGTAAAACTGCCTGGTTTATCATGGCAGGCCCTTAGTGTTTCTCCATCTACAAAATGGGAATGACTCCTGTGCTGTCTACCTTCACTCTGTTGTAGAAGAGCCAATGACAGTGTGCATGAAAGTTCTTTAGAAACAGGGAAAGCCTATGCACATGGAAGGTAGTATACTGGGCCCTCAATTACTAGACTTTGATTGATGAGTAAGGATGATCTAAGATCTATGACAGAGTTTCTCATGAAGCTCTTTTAATTAATTTTATCAAATAGGACTGAAAGTTCACAATTTACACATAGGTCATATTTTTATAAAAATCTTTTTCTGATTGGAACTTTTACCTATTTGCTATTTTAGGTAAAATGACTAGGTAGGTTGATAATCTCTAAAAATTCTCCTTTTAGTCATGGGATCAGTAGCAGGGCAGATCTTACAAGGCAATCTCAATATACAGTACCAGAAAATATGAGTATTACAGCCATGTCTGAGCCTGTGTTCCTAGGAACCAGGAGACCCAGGAAATGACCTGCTGGAAGGTCCCTGGCACCAGTCAGATCCCCTCTGAGAGTTGCTTTGTATACTCTGCTGGGGACAGCCCAGGTCTCCTGGTGACTTCCTTGATCCAAGTGCGGGCAGAACACCAGGGCTGCCTGACACCGAGGCCACCTGGGGCAACAGGTCACGCTGTACCCTCTCCTTCCACTCCTGCATCCTGAACTAGGGGAAACAACTCCCTACACAAAAGCAGTCTTCTGACCAGAATAGTCCAACTGCCCTGTCCCTTGGGGACAGGAGAGCCCGGATCAGGCTTTTTCCTGTCCGGAAGCAGGGTTCCATCTACAAGACCAGCGGCTGCAGCCACTGTATAGACATAGTAAACACTTGCCCACACACATATTGGCAATGGTTTTCAGGCTGGTTAATCATCTATAGAAAAAGCAAAAAGCCAATTTATGAAGATTTTATCAGAGCCCTCTGGAGGTCACTGTACAGTCTCTCTACTTTTGTTTAAGTCTCCAAGAAGTACTAGAAGAAAATGGTTTCTGCAAACTTTTTTGAGCTGGGAAGTTTTAGAGATCTGCTGGCTAACTCAGAGAGTGTGAAATAACACTTCACTGTTTGAATCATAGTATGTTCAAAGGCACAGGCGGCAGCTCACCAAGTAGCAGCTACTTTCCACGTGAGGGTTCATTAAAGGAGAGAGCGTCTGTCTGTGTGTCCCTCTTTTTGCCCAGAGCCTTTGAACTAACATTTCATATTAGTTCTTGTGCCTTTGAGACAACTGTTTTCCTCAGAACACATTTTGGAGGTTCGTCAGATTTTCTAAAACTCAGGGTGGAAATTATAGTACTTTATCATGTTCCCATGGATTTGTAGTTCCTTTTTATTTTACTTTCTTTAAAACAAATCCTTTGAAGTTGATAGGTATGTTTCTTAAAACTCAGCTTGACTAATACTATTAAGAAACGTTACGCTAACAATGTCTTTCCTACCTCAGATTAAATTATTGCAACAATGGTGTCCTAGGTCCTGTGATCTGTAATAAGGCTGGGTTTCCAACAGAATATGAAAAAAATAAAAACATTTCAATACTAACATCAAAGAAAACATCATCTTTAGTCTCTCTTCGTCTTTGATATTTTAAAGTTTCCAAATGTTGTGGTTGGAATTGACAATTTCTAGACAGTCATTACTGTCAAGATGAGACAAGCTGTAGAGGAAAACATTCAAACTTATCTCAGTATGTTTTTTAAGCTAACATTTACTGAGCTCTTACTGTGAACGAAGCATTTTGCTAGGGCATTAAACCTCTGAAAGTCATGTACAGTTTTGATGCCCATTTTAGAGATGAGGAGACTGAGGCTTAAAGCTAGAGACTTAAATGTTATAAAGATAAGGCAGCATAATTAGGCCACGGTCACTGAGCTAGTAGTAACTGGTAGAGCTGTGATTTATAGGCAAATATTCTAATTTCCAGAGCTCCCTTTCTTACCCATTCTGCTGTATTTTCCATCTCCATCTTTGTCACTTTTCCTACTGTAAACTCACCATCAAATTGTTGTCTAACTTGCCATCCACTGGCCACATGCTACACTGATCTAGTTAGATAATGATCTAAAAGCTCCCATCTAAATTGTATTCATCCATCAAAGATGTATAAGTTAGGACTGATAATCTGTGCATAACAGAAAACCCGGCCAACACTGGGGTAGAACATTGGTTAAGGGCACACTGCCTGTTCTCAAAGTCCAGCCTGTCGACTTGCTGAGTTACTTGGGTAAATTATTCAACCTTTCCATGCCTCAGCTTCCTTATCTAAGGATTGGGATAACAATGGTAGTCACTGTTTAAGGTTCATATGAGGATTAAATATGAATTCATGTAAACTACCTAGAAAGTGCTAGAAATATTTGCTGTTGTCATTATTTAAACCAATAAACGGATTTAGTTTCTCACATTAAAAAAAAAATCAGAGGTAGGCAGTCCAGGTGGTGCAGCCACATCACAAAGCCAGGAAGGAACTAGGCTCCTTCTGTCTCCCTGCTTGGACATTTCCTGCATGTCAGTTTCATTCTCTGGGATGTAAAATGTAAGTACCTCCTTTGGCATTCCAGACAGAAGAAAGAGGAAAGGCAAGGAACAAAAATGACTTATTCCAGTGGCCTTTGGCTTTTATTCCAGAAGGGAAGGCCTCCCAAAGGGTTTCTCCTACAGCTCATTAGCCACAATGATGTCCTATGGTCATGCTTGCTTCAGTGGAGGGGGGAAGTTTAGTCCTTCATTTTCCTCTCCAGTGGAGGAAGGCAGGGGAGAATGGGACTGGGAATGGGGGTTGAGTGAACTGACCTTCAGTACCGCCCAGCAGGCCCAGCTCAAACCCCACCTACTTGTCTTTCCCAATTATCAACATTACCTATGCCATATTCTTTGGCACTAATTTTTGGTTCTTTCTGCCTAGGAACAATACTTTTGCATAGTTGGTTTCTTCTCAACCTTCAGATTCCAGTTAATGTCTTCTCCTCTGAAAGGGATTCTCTAGCCACCCATTGAATATATATCCCTCCTCTTACTCTCTTAATTAGCACTCTGTTTATTTCCTTTATAATGCTTAATTCAATTTTCAGAGTGAGAGAGAGAATATCTGCTGTATTTCTGATAAGCAGGGCTTTCTCCCTGCCCAAGGTATACAACTATGGCCCTAGTAAGAGGGCAGGGTACTGTCACCTCAGGAAGGAGGATATGCTGTGGAAGCTCACATCAGAGAGGACGTGGAAAACCATCCCCTTCCTACTGCAGTAGATAACTGAAAGAATAAAGGAAATGAGCTGGGCGCGGTGGCTCACGCCTGTAATCCCAGCACTTTGGGAGGCCAAGGTGGGCCAAGCTGGGCAGATCACGAGGTCAAGAGATTGAGACCATCCTGGCCAACATGATGAAACCGTTTCTACTAAAAATACAAAAATTAGCTGGGCGTGGTGGCACACACCTGTTAGGCCCACCTACTCAGGAGGCTGAGGCAGGAGAATCACTTGAACCAGGGAGTCAGAGGTTGCAGTGAGCTGAGATCTTGCCACTGTACTCCAGCCTGGCAACAGAACGAGATGCCATCTCAAAAAAAAAGGAAATGAAATTAGAGCTAAGGGGTCAGGCATCAATGCAGATCTGTCCAAGAATATCAGGATTCATGGCCCACCTCTACAGAATAGTCTGAGAAGATGGCAGAGTGCTCAAAGAAATCCCAAGTTCAACATGGCACTATTTTAACTAGGTCAGGCATAGTAATTCCATAGCTGTACAGGGCAGTAGCTAGATGTTGAATGAATGAATGAATGAATTATTCTGAAAGATCATTTTGATGGGATGTGACTATTTTGATGGGAACTGGGATCTTGGCCTCACTACAATATAGCTACAATGTGATGTTTTGCTTCCCTGGAAAGATGATGACCACTTTAAGGCGGAGACAGTCTTTTTCTTCTTTGCATCCCCTTTGGGGCCTCTCACTGAGGCACTTCATGGGTGTGTGTTAATTGATTGAAAATGAGGATGAACATTAAAATAACAGAATCAGGAAGAAGCGAAGGAGTATAAGTCCCAAGGTTGCCTGCATTTTTCTTCAGAGTGAGACTTAGAGCTCAGCAGAAAAAGAGAGATACCAGCAGATGTTACAGGCAAATACTGCCTGCTCACTTCTGTGTTTCAGTGCTACTTTAGGATAGAAGAATAGCCTTGAAGGTAATAAGATTCCCAGGGAACTTCTGAGATTTAAAAAATCAGTATTTAACCCTAAGCAATAGGGTTTCATGCTTAAATCATGACTTGTATCATACACATCCTTACCAGGGAACTAAGCTGGTGTCTTGAAATCTTGATTGAACATTTAGGTTTCATTTTGTTTCCCTACCAAAAGATTTACTTGGATTTTTTAAACAAAAATATTTGCTTGGTAGAAATGTAGATGTCGTATTCCTGCATAATAGTGTCATTTTTGTCAAATTTCACAGTATTCAATCGGCAACCAGAATCAGCCCTAGTGCCCTCTTGTTCTAATTGTCCTCTGTATGTTCAGATAGCTCCATTAGGCCACGTGACTCATAGATGCTTCTTTTGGGAATTCACAGTCCTGATTCCACCCCTTGCTATCAGTGTGACCGTGGGACACACAGGAACCTCTCTGATGCAGTTTCCACTCAGGTTAAAGGGACTAACAATACCTGTGCTTGCTGACTTGTGAAAGAATCAGAAGGATGAAATGAGATGTATGTGAAACACTTAGTATGCTGTTAGGTGCTATGTGGATGAAAATTATGTCTTATGATTATTACCATTAGCCTCTGTTTTGGGCCCTTTTTATAGGAAAAGATACTGAGAGCAGAAAAGTCAAATAATTTATCAGGGCTTTGGGTTAAAGATGGCAGACTGAACTCACACTTTTACCTTTGCCTCCTCCTGAAAGCTTAAAATAATAACAATAGAAGGATAAGGGGAAATGTAATTAAGCCATGAAGGCAAAGAATGCAAGAGAAGGCAAGAGCAACAAACTTTTGAGAGTCGAAAAGCAGGAAAAAAAAGAGTGGCAACTGACTCAACAGAGCAAGGAAAAACAGATCCATAGCCAGCCAGCATTTGGGAGACCCAAGAAGTGCTCTGATCTGTACACAAGAAGTGCCAGCGGCCTCAGGAATTGGAGCTTAAAGTAGGCTGCAACCAGGAGGACTGGTTAATTTTTTTTTAATGTAGTGAACTGCCCTTCCCCCAAATCATCCTTTGTCCACTTAGCTGAGGCGAGTTGAGGCCTCTTATCCACTCTGACTGAAGATGAGAGGTTAATTCTCTGACAAAGTTTTAACAGAAGGTGTTCCCACTTGTGGAGACTCTGCCACAACTGAGGTTGGGCATGCCCTGTTGAAAATAAGTTTATGTGACAGCGCAAGTGATGGATATTGAAATATCTCAACCCTTCCTTTCACTCACCTCTCAGAACGCTGACAGTCAGCCTTACTTCCAACTATGTGGTCAATTTTGGAATAAGTGTGATGTGGTGCTGAGAAGAATGTATATTCTGTTGATTTGGGGTGGAGAGTTCTGTAGATGTCTATTAGGTCCACTTGTTGCAGAGCTAAGTTCAATTCCTGGATATCCTTGTTAACTTTCTGTCTCATTGATCTGTCTAATGTTGACAGTGGGGTGTTAAAGTCGCCCATTATTATTGTGTGGGAGTCTAAGTCTCTTTGCAGGTCTCTAAGGACTTGCTTTATGAATCTGGGTGCTCCTGTATTGGGTGCATATATATTTAGGATAGTTAGCTCTTCTTGTTGAATTGATCCCTTTACCATTATGTAATGGCCTTCTTTGTCTCTTTTGATCTTTGTTGGTGTAAAGTCTGTTTTATCAGAGACTAGGATTGCAACCCCTGCCTTTTTTTGTTTTCCATTTGCTTGGTAGATCTTCCTCCATCCCTTTATTTTGAGCCTATGTGTGTCTCTGAACGTGAGATGGGTCTCCTGAATACAGCACACTGATGGGTCTTGACTCTTTATCCAATTTGCCAGTCTGTGTCTTTTAATTGGAGCATTTAGCCCATTCACATTTAAGGTTAATATTGTTATGTGTGAATTTGATCCTGTCATTATGATGTTAGCTAGTTATTTTCCTCATTAGTTGATGCAGTTTCTTCCTAGCCTCGATGGTCTTTACAATTTGGCATGTTTTTACAGTGGCTGGTACTGGTTGTTCCTTTCCATGTTTAGTGCTTCCTTCAGGATCTCTTGTAAGGCAGGCCTGGTGGTGACAAAAAATCTCTCAGCATTTGCTTGTCTGTAAAGGATTTTATTTCTCCTTCACTTATGAAGCTTAGTTTGGCTGGATATGAAATTTTGGGTTGAAAATTCTTTTCTTTAAGAATGTTGAATATTGGCCCCCACTCTCTTCTGGCTTGTAGAGTTTCTGCTGAGAGATCAGCTGTTAGTCTGTGGGGCTTCCCTTTGTGGATAACCCGACCTTTCTCTCTGGCTGCCTTAACATTTTTTCCTTCATTTCAACTTTGGTGAAGGTAATTTATAGATTCAATGCCATCTCCATCAAGCTACCAATGACTTGCTTCACGGAATTGGAAAAAACTACTTTAAAGTTCATATGGAACTAAAAAAGAGCCCACATAGCCAAGACAATCCTAAGCCAAAAGAACAAAGCTGGAGGCATCATGCTACCTGACTTCAAACTATACTATGAGGCTACAGTAACCAAAACAGCATGGTACTGGTACCAAAACAGAGATATAGACCAGTGGAACAGAACAGAGCCCTCAGAAATAATACCACACATCTACAACCAGCTGATCTTTGACAAACCTGACAAAAACAAGAAATGGAGAAAGGATTCCCTATTTAATAAATGGTGCTGGGAAAACTGGCTAGCCACGTGTAGAAAGCTGAAACTGGACCCCTTCCTTACACCTTATACAAAAATTAATTCAAGATGGATTAAAGACTTAAATGTTGGACCTAAAACCATAAAAACCCTAGAAGAAAACCTAGGCAATACCATTCAGGACATAGGCATGGGCAAGGACTTCATGTCTAAAACACCAAAAGCAATGGCAACAAAGGCCAAAATTGACAAATGGGATCTAATTAAACTAAAGAGCTTCTGCACAGCAAAAGAAACTACCATCAGAGTGAACAGGCAACCTACAGAATGGGAGAAAATTTTTGCAATCTACCCATCTGACAAAGGGCTAATACCCAGAATCTACAAAGAACTTAAACAAATTTACAAGAAAAAAACAACCCCATCAAAAAGTGGGCAAAGGATATGAACAGACACTTCTCAAAAGAAGACATTTATGCAGCCAACAGACACATGAAAAAATGCTCATCATCACTGGCCATCAGAGAAATGCAAATCAAAACCACAGTGAAATATCATCTCACACCAGTTAGAATGGCAGTCATTATAAAGTCAGGAAACAACAGGTGCTAGAGAGGATGTGGAGAAATAGGAACACTTTTACACTGTTGGTGGGACCGTAAACTAGTTCAACCATTGTGGAAGACAGTGTGGTGATTCCTCAAGGATCTAGAACTAGAAATACCATTTGACCCAGCCATCCCATTACTGAGTACATACCCAAAGGAGTATAAATCATGCTGCTATAAAGACACATGCACATGTATGTTTATTGCGGCACTATTCACAATAGCAAAGACTTCGAACCAACCCAAATGCCCATCAATTATAGACTGGATTAAGAAAATGTGGCACAGATACACCATGGAATACTATGCATCCATAAAAAAGGATGAGTTCATGTCCTTTGTAGGGACATGGATGAAGCTGGAAACCATCATTCTCAGCAAACTATCACAAGGACAGAAAACCAAACACTGCATGTTCTCACTCATAGGTGGGAACTGAACAATGAGAATACTTGCACACAGGAAGGGGAACATCACACACCAGGGCCTGTCATGGGGTGCGGGGAATGGGGAGGGATAGCATTAGGAGATATACCTAACGTAAATGATGAGTTAATGGGGGCAGCACACCATCATGGCACATGTATACATATGCAACAAACCTGCACGTTGTGCACATATACCCTAGAACTTAAAGTATAATAATAATAAAAAAAGAAAAGAATGCTGACAGTCAGCCTTTTCCCCTCCACATACATCAAAAATCAAGAAGCAGAAATACCATTTGACCCAGCAATCCCATTAGTGGGTATATAACCAAAGGAATATAAATCATTCTATTATAAAGAATGAACACATATGTGTTCATTGCAGCACTATTCACGATAGCAAAGACATAGAATCAACCCAAATGCCTATCAATGACAGACTGCATAAAGAAAATGTGCTACGTATACCCCACGGAATACTATGCAGCAATAAAAAGAAACAACATCAGCCAGGCGCAGTGGCTCACGCCTGTAATCCCAGCACTTTGGGAGGCCGAGGTGAGCAGATCACGAGGTCAGGAGATCGAGACCATCCTGGCTAACATGGTGAAACCCTGTCTCTACTAAAAATACAAAAAATTAGCCATGCGTGGTGGTACCGCACATATAATCCTAGCTACTCGGGAGGCTGAGGCAGGAGAATCTCTTGAAACTGGGAGGCAGAAGTTGCAGTGAGCCAAGATCACACCACTGCACTCCAGCTTGGGCGACAGAGCGAGACTCTGTCTCAAAAAAAAAAAAAAGAAAGAAAGAAATGACATCATATTATTTGCAGGGACATGGATGGAGCTGGAAGCCGTTACCCTCAGCAAACTAATGCAGGAACTGAAAACCAAATACCACATGGTGTCACTTATAAGTGGGAGCCGAATGATGAGAGCACATGGACACATGGTAGGGCACAACACACCCTGGGGCCTGTCAGGGGGTTGCGGGGAGAGAGAGGATCAGAAAGAATAGCTAATGGATCCTGGGCTTAATACCTAGGTGATGGGTTGATCTGTGCAGCAAGTCACCATGGCACATGTTTACTTATGTAACAAACCTGCACATCCTGCACAGGTACCCCAGAACTTAAAATAAAATTTGATGAAAAAAATAAAATAAAATAATGCCCACTTTTAAATATGAGTAGAAAACCAGAGACCCTGCCCCCACAAGAAAACTGAGGAAAATCCCTAATAAAAAATAAATATGGCCAGGTGCAGTGGCTCACATCTGTAATCCCAGCACTTTGGGAGCCCGAGGCAGAAGGATCACTTGAGCCCACGAGTTTGAGAGCAGGCTGGCCTACACAGTGAGACCTCCATCTCTAAAAAAGATTTTTTTTTAATTGGCCAGCGGCGATGGCATATGCCTGTGGTCTTAGCTACTCAGGAGGCTGAGGTGGGATGATCTGAGCCAAGGAGGTCTAGGTTGCAGTGAATCGTGATTGTATCACAGCACTCCAGCCTTGGTGACAGAGAGAGACCCTGTCTCAAAAAAAGTATAGAATTTGGGATACAAGAGATTCAACATAATAGAGGCAAAAAAAGTTCTCAGGTATTATAATATACGGGTGAGAGCTGTGCAGAAAAGTTAGTGAAAACTGGATAGGATCAGAGGATCCACGAGAGACGTCATCACGAAGATGAAATTGACAGAATACTTAATACACTAGACATACTATGAGGAGATATAAATATTTGTGGGTAGAATTCAGAATGAATTGGTGGTAGAAATTAGATGCTTAGCAACTTAAGCCAGCAAAAAACAAGTCTATTATTAACCTAAAATGTTAGGAAGGAAAGGAAATGTTATCGCCTTATACAATAGTATCTCAGCTGTGAACAGCATTAGTTGTCATAATAATGTTAACAATGAATATTTCTCTGACCAAAAGTATCATACAACTCTATTGAGAGGACAGAAGTGTGGTGTTTCTGCAGTATGGGAGTGGTTGTGGTGAGGGGTGGTAGAAAAATAAAGAGCTGAATTCTCATCTCCCAAGGTGGGAGTCAATGGCAAAGTCCTAAATTAACAGTATAAACATGACAGTTAGAGATATGAAGGTCAATACCAACGTAAATGGCCAACAAAGTTGAAGGTGACTATCTCTCAGAAGGGGAAATGCATATGTGTGTGTTTGGGTTGTGGATACTGCATTCATTACTAGAGATTTTGTACATATGTAACTTTAATACAACTATAAACTAAATTTCCTAAAAAGTCAACTAAATTGCCAAACTACATTTTTGGCACAAGGGACAAAATTATAAGTTCTCACCTTGAATTTTTTCTTTGTTCATTGGATTATACAACTTGCCCCATTTCTAAGCACTCAAGGTACTGAATCTACAAATGAACAGTGGCCAGAATATATATAAAAATATAACTTTGATGCACAATCTCCTGCAACCAGCTGGGGAAGCCAAATAGTTTTCTATGTTAACCAGTCCGTGAAAGCAGCCTGCTGTAACTCTGACCTATAGGAAATCGGACTACTCTCTCTAGCAACCGGTACAGGAAATTAAAAAATAACGTCTGTAGCATTCAGCCCCAAAAGTCCAGAACTTGATTAATAACTGACAGCTTTCCTAATTTTTGTCCCTCCTTCCAACTTAGGGTCAATCAGAGAAAGCCAAATATACAACCCAAACCAATCACATAGGATGCTCTGCTCCCAGTGAGCAGCCTCCAATTTCCCTGGCCAGTGGCCTCCAATCAGAGCACACCTGGAGCCTGCCTTTTCTCCACTATAAAGTCTTCCCACTCCTCTCCCTGCCTTTGAGTCTTGGCAAAATACAAGTGATGGTGGCCGACTCCCTTCCTATAACAGGCTCTGTATAAATATCTTTTGCTTGTTCTCATTTGGTTGGTCTTCATTTACTTCTGCATACTATTTTTAGGTATTGCAAATTTTTAAAGATTGAGAACCATTTGATTTGTCAAAAATTGATGCCACTAAACCAATGATTCAAGTTCAAGAAGATTTAATAATTTCCTGAAAAAAATCCTTACATTTATCCACTCACATGTTGCCTTCTATTTCCATGTGCAAAGTGCTACACTGGGTATTACAGAAAATACAAAAATAAATTAGATGATTTGAGTATTTCACTTAATTGGATTTAATAATTTCAGAGTTTCTTAAATTCAGATAATCAAAGTTATCTTACGTTTAGGAACTCGAAGCTATATTCATACTTTTAAGAAAATGGAACATAATTTTAAAAAGCAAGTTGCCAAAACGAGAGATCAAGTTGTACTTTGTTTTGTTTTGTTTTGTTTTTGAGACGGAGTCTCGCTCTGTCCCCCAGGCTAGATTGCAGTGGTGCTCTCTTGGCTCACTGCAACCTCTGCCTCCTGGATTCAAGCGATTCTCCTGCCTTAGCCTCCTGAGTAGCTGGGACTACAGGCACCCACCACCACGCCTGGCCAAGTTTTGTATTTTTAGTAGAGACGGGGTTTCACCATGCTGGCCAGGCTGGTCTCAAACTCCTGACCTTGTGATCCACCCACCTCAGCCTCCTAAAGTGCTGGGATTACAGGCGTGAGCCCCGGCTCCCAGCCATACTTTGGTATTTTTTATTTTACATTTTCTCTCACATAGTCCAATTGAAATTTTCTTACTTAACTATCTTGGCATATGTCTAAAATTTGCTTTTTTTTCCCCCCTTGAAATCTTATGTTAACTACTACAAATGCAAATATTAAGTGTATTTCATTTACCCACCGAATTGAACTGAATTTAAAACTGAATTGCAGATGTCCCATGAAGGGGCACAAATATGATTATGGAAAATTATTCTATTGAAAATAACAGTAGTTTTTATAGTGATATAAATCTGAGAAAGCGAAATAAATTGAGGTTGGAGAAACAGATGTATTCAATAAAAAACTACTGTGTGCACGTGATGAACTAGTCTTTAGCAAGATTCGAATAATGCAATCAGTAGGAATTTGGCTGGCCTGTGGAGTTTTCAAAGGCATGGATGTTCCAATAATAGCTGGAAATTTGTTGTGGACACGAGGCCATTAAGCCTGTCTCCTGCTGCATTCAATATAGTGGTAAAAACTATTATTAAATAACTGATTTTATAGCAACTGTTACAATTATTTGTCCAAAGTATAAATTAAAGTTTATGATGGATGCAAATGTACATCTTAAAATGTATAATGCTAATTTAGATTCCTTTCTCATTTTAAAATAACTACTCATATGAAAGAACAGTGACTACCAAAATAAGAGCAAATTAATAAGGCTGACAGGAAGACTTATCGAAAGTGTAAAACATTAAATGTGCCTTTACTTTTCAAACACAGAATCCTACAATTATCAGGGGTCCCGTCCCTCGCTGAGTGCACACAACTTCCATTAGCGGTAATGGCCGTGACGCATATGAAACCCCGAGAAACAATTAAGGAGCACAAATGACAGATCTGGTCCCCGAGCCTCCTGTGTCACATGTTGACACCCACCACACCTGGTGAGGCAGAACCGTAACTGACTAACCCACTGATGTCAGTCAGTCTTTCTAACCGTTGCTTCTACCGGCATCATTTCCTCCCTTGAAGCCCCTGAAATCAAACTTGTCAATTTATAAGAGACAAAATTCTTTAGTAAATGAAAAGCCTCACACTTAGACACGAGAAAAGCTTTTCCGGTGCCAGGATAGGAACTGATCCCATTTTCTTTCCCTAGTTTGTTCCCTGCATCAGAGTGATTTCAAACTTGGAAAGCCTTTTATCACTGAAGCTTTTTAGAAATGATGGATTCCCAGGCCCTGCCCTATGTTTACAGAGTCTCTGAGGCTGGGAGTTGGCAGTGCATTTCCTAAAGACCTTCATGAGATTGGGGGCTGGGGTGTGAGCAGGGTTTGAGAAGCAGTAGCACTACCCTGTAATATTTAACTCAGTATTCAGCAAAAAGTAAGCATATAATACGTATTTGAGGACAAAACAATTTTAAGGATTATAAAATATATTTTTATATATACATTATACATTATATATACATAAATATGTATATTATATATAATATAGACATATATATTCCTGAAAATTCTCAGGAACAACTTGACTCTACCTTTGACTAAAAGTAAATATTCATAGTAATAAAATGCACATATGGGTATTCCAGAGCATTGAGTTTAAATAAAAAATATTAAAAGTCCCTAAGATTGTTAATAGACCCAATGTGAGATACATATAAAACACACACACATGACGCGCGTGTGTGTGCACACACACACAGTTATTTGGAAAATGAAAATTTTTAGGAGCACAGAAGAGTTGGAAGCCACTCTAGAAGTCATATAATCTAGGTTTTTAAAAAAATAATCTGTTTGATCATCATAATCATCTGGGGAGATTTGTGGAAGGATCATTTACGAAAATCTCCTCCCTAACTACTGAATCTAAATTTCAGAGAGGGGCCCTAGGACTCCGTATGGTTTAAAATTTTGAAAACACATACCATGACTCATGTGGGAATACTAATTTTTCTTCCCAAGAGTCCTTGTTCTTTCAGTGCTTCCTTGGATGGTGTGGCTTCCTGCCATTGATCATCTGATCACTGTCCTTTGAACAAATCTGTCTGCCTGTTTCTCACTGAAAGCACAGAGGCAGGTGTGGAGTTGAGAGGTGGCATCTTTCCCCAGATTCTGGACTGTGGTCTACCAGAGCACCAAGATCCAGTTAAGTAGTTGGCAATGTTTTTACATTTTTGGCTGATATTGATCTAGCAAGCAGTTAACCAAAAATGTTGGGTTTTGTTTGTTTGTTTTGAAAGTATTGTTAAGCCATAGTTTCCCCATCTTTTGTTTGTGAATTTGAATGTTAACCTAGGGCAGAGGCCACTTAAGGTTGGTCTTATTAGATTTAGTTCAGGATCCAGGTTTTCAGGTTCATTTTGGATTTAATCTTTTAATATATTAATCTGTGTCTCCCCCAGCTAGTGTCATGCTTGGATTTGTAAACAAGCCACTTCTGGCCTTACTGAAGTTATTAAGAAACACATTAAAGGAAAGAGAGGTGTAGGCACATCCCTAAAGACCCCTTTCTGCATGAACAATAGTTGTTGCCCTCTTCAATCGAGTTTTCACCTGGCCACACACCTGCCACATGTCTAACCATTCAGCCCAGGCTTCCCCATCTTGTTAATAGAAACTCCATAAGAAAGGCTTGTAAAGCTGCCTTCCTTGAAATTAAATCTTGAAACCTACGTTATTTTACATTACCCCAAATCTCTGTATCTGCAAGGTATATTTTATTTTATATGCTCAGAATATTTCATGTGAAAAATTTAGCTGTCAATAGATGCATTTCCCCATTTCACAACCTATCTCTTCTTAAAATTTTCTTTTCATAGAAACAGCTTTACCAAAGTAAAATTTCTTATGAGATTCTTTTTTCTAAATTTCCACCAACATACACTGTCACCTTTCGTGACAAGCTTCTAGCTGGTCCAAAGGCCACAGTGTCTGACAGTAATTTGCCAAGGTACCACATTTCAATTGCTTCAGCACATTTCAATTAGGAGACCTTTGAGGTGAGAAAAAAAGAGAAATGGAGTGGGAGTCAGGCGATGCTAAAAGAAAAACAACATGAAAGGCCAGGAATAAGGAACATCTTTGGACAATGGAAAAAGGAAAAATAAACCTCACAAGAATTCTCAGGAAGA
Organism: Pan paniscus; assembly: GCF_029289425.2. Taxonomy (NCBI): domain Eukaryota; kingdom Metazoa; phylum Chordata; class Mammalia; order Primates; family Hominidae; genus Pan; species Pan paniscus. The sequence goes on from NC_073266.2 coordinate 30,894,191, forward strand.
CCTTGACTCTATCTTCGACTCAAAGTAACTGTTCATAAAATGCACATGTGGGTATTCCAGAGCATTGGGTTTAAATACAAAATTTCCAGAATCCCTAAGATTATGAATGGACCTAATGTGAGTACTTTTCCAGAAGTTTTAGTCTAATAGTGAAGATGTAACTTATATTAGGCTTTCTGTTGGCAGAAAGAAAAACAAAAAACGTCTTAAGCAAGAAAGGGAATTTACTGGCTTACGTAATTTGTAGTCCAGACATTGGCCTCACTTCGGTCGGCTTGAATCCTACAATGATGTCATCAGGCCCCTGTTTCTCTCTGTCTTGCTTATCTACTTTCTCCCTCTGCTGATCCTATTTGCTGGTAGGTACTCTCCTGTTAATAGCAATATATCTGCAGACTCACGCAGTCAGAGCCCACATCCAGAATAAAAGAAACAATATTTCCTCTCATTAATTCTGCCTAAGTATAATTAGTTGAATAACAGTCGCCCAAAGATATCAAGTTCTAATCCTGGAACAAGCAAATGCTACCGTATGAGGAAAAAGCAGTCTTCAAAGATGTGATTACTTTAAGATTCTTGACATGGGAGATTTAATCTGAATATTGCAGATGTCCCCCAAATGCAATCACAAATGTCTTTATAAGAGAGAGGCAGAGGGAGACCCCACACACAGAACAGGAGGAGGCAGTGTGACTATTGAGGCAGAGATAGGAGTGATGGGGCCACAAGTAAAGGAATGCCTGCAGCCAACAGAATTAGCAAGGAACAGACTCTCCCCTAGAGCCCCTGGAGGGAGCGTGGCCCTCTGACAACTTGATTTTGTCTCCTTAAAACAGATTCCAGACTCCTGGCCTCCAGAAATGCAAGGGAATAATTTCAGTTACTTTATGCCACCAAGTTTGTGGTAATTTGTTGCAGCAGCCACAGGAAATTAATACACCAGGTAATGTGAATGGTGCTGATTTGACAAACCTGAGTCACAGGGCTACTTCTGAGCCAATCGCTGCATACTGACAAGGTGGGACTGGGTTACAGCAGGCGGAGAGGTTCCCCAAAAGGAAGGCATAACTGGAAATAGACGCAGGTAGGACGAGGGGACAAAAAAAAAAAAAAAAAAAACCAGCAGATATTCATTTCCTGTTTCAGAGAAAACAGAAAAGTTCAAAGTTAACATTTATATGCAAGAATATTATAGTGTTATGGAACTTGAGCTTTTGTGTAGCTGTGATGATATTGTCGAGCAGCATATTATCAGGATGCACTGAGTTAATCAGGGACCACTTGCTAAGAGCAGATTTGTTTTTATTGCTGATCACTGGAACTTCTCCAAGTCTGACACATCTCTTTTTGGAAAAGTTGTATGTTAAGATCACACATATAATTCTAAATATAAAAAAAGTACTGTGTTATTAGGCTAGGGTGATAATTTGTATTTATTTTCTAACATTTTTCATAATTATGTCTAAAATAATGTATTAACAGTGTTTGCTACAGTAAAAGCTATGCCAGAGTTTATGGAGTGAAGTCTATAGCCCTTTCCACACCTCTCCTTGGATTCTAACTCTGTGGCCCATGAAGGCTGTGCTCCAGGATGGCTCTTCCTCTTGTGCGGGCTTTGGCCTTGGGTAACTTACACTTTCCAATGTCAGATTCTTTATATGTAAAATGAGTATAAATGACTTTGCAGCATTTGTTTTGAGGATTATGTTTAAAAAAATAGATGTGTGACAGCATCTAACAGGGTGCCCAGCACAAAGTAAGATGCTAGAAATACTCTATTGTGAATCCATAATCCAATAAGCACAGTTTACCTCATTATTCCCTACATTTGTCTGCTTATGCTTACCAACACTGAAGCTCTTTCAATGGCTCATTTCTGCTTTAAAAGATCTGCTTGTAGCTTCCACTTGGCTCAGCATGTTGGTGCACAGAGGAGCCTGATGTCAGGTGTGCGCTGGATGTCTTAGCATGTTCTCTCCCTTTTCAAACCTTTGTAAAATGTAAAATAAGATCAGTGTCAGTTCTGAGTCATGCAGGACTAAACCTGCTTATTTATTCCAAAACTGTTTTAGATGCTAATAAGATTTCTTTAATATGACCAGGTATCACAGCCCACCTCCCCAACCTGAAATAGCTCATTTGCCTTTGTTGTGAAACTGTCAGACTTTATTTTGAAGATTCAAATTAATAGGATCTATCAGTTATTTCTCAGCTTTTTCATTATTTACTCTAAAAAGCTGTAGTAGATAAGTCAGGCATAATCTCCCTTTTGGACATTTTGCTGGAGGGGGAAGCGAGCATCCCTTGATGCATACGGAAGAGCAATGCCCAGATGGGGACACATCAGCCTTGTCTCTTGTTCCTGTGAGCCAGTGATCTGCCTCTGGACTAGTCGGCAACGCAGCAACAGCTCTGAGTTCCGAGGGACATTTGGGAAATCTCTGGCCAGGTTGGACAGGTTTGGGGGGTTTGTATTACTTCATCTTTGCCCAGGAAATTTTAGAATTCAGTTGCAGGGCTCTCAAAATCGTTTGATTGCTAGCCTTTGTTCTTTAATGAATATCTGCTTATATTTCAGGGTAGCTGTCATTCCAAACATTATAAACCACATCTAAAATAAATTTTACTGGGCTTCAGGGGCTTGGGGAGAAATAGCGATGAAATATAGAGAGATGACTTTTATAGATATAATTTAAATGTTTGCTAAAATTTAAATAATGGAAGCTTACTATTTAATGAGGAATTTTATCCACTTTGCATATATAATTTATAGCTTGTTGCGTATCACAAGATCTCACTCATCCTACAGGAATACTTTGCATTCTGGAAATAGGTATACTAAAACCCGAAAGCATTAGAAGTAGTGGTATTATGAACAACTTTTCATTTCTTCTTTTTTCCTAGGCACATTTCCTTAAAATTCTACATTTAATAAATGTTATGTTCATAACATGAAATATTTTGATTAATGCTTTAAAAAAATAAGAACTTTAAAACAGAAATAGCATAACATTAAGTATTTTGATTAATGCTTTAAAAAAATTAACTTTAAACAGAAACAGCAATCATGAATATGCAGCATAATGTTAGTCTTTATAGGTTAAAGCTGGAAACATATCTAATAGCAGAAAATTGTTTAATTAAAGTCTCATACATGGGTATGAGTAGAATGCAATGATCCCTTACTTAATAAGTATTTGCATTCACTTTGGGGGGAGGGAGGAAACACACTTTAAAAATTTACACAAATTTTTCTGATTATCTTGTTTTTTCATCGTTTGGTCAACAAACAATCCATTTGATTCAATTCCAATCTTCACCAAAAACTAGTACTTTCCATCTAGAACCCAGATGGAAGGCTCACATTATGAGAAGCAAGAATGATGTTAATTAAAAGAACACCAATTTACATTATCAGGGGCCTCTTCTGAAAGTCTGACATTACTACAAACAGCCAACTTGAGACTTAGATGAAAGGGTCCTTTAAATGGTGTGGAATTAATATTGTATATATCCAGAAGTATCTGGAATTCGCAAATTGATGTGAACATGATAGGGTAGAATTTCTGCAAGTATTTTATCTCTGAGGTTGGATAATAAAAATATGGTTCTAATAAAAGAGCAGGCAAAACTCCTTCAGGACAAAAAGTGATTGTATCAAGCACTGTGAATGATTGTAAAATGTGGGAACTCAAGATGACCGGCGGTGGCTCACGCCTGTAATCCCAGCACTTTGGGAGGCCGAGGCGGGCAGATCACAAGGTCAGGAGATCGAGACCATCCTGGCTAACACGGTGAAACCCCGTCTCCACTAAAAATACAAAAAATTAGCCAGGCGTGGTGGCAGGCGCCTGTAGTCCCAGCTACTCCGGAGGCTGAGGCAGGAGAATGGCGTGAACCCAAGAGGCGGAGCTTGCAGTGAGCAGAGATCGTGCCACTGCATTCCAGCCTGGGCGACAGAGCAAGACTCCGTCTCAAAAAAAAAAAAAAAAAAAAAAAAGATTTACCAAAGCAGTTCCGAAGGTTAAGTCCATTTCTCATGAATGAGTGACGCACTCATGTGGTCACCTCATGGCGATCACCAAGTGATCAACCTGATGAAAAGGAGAGCTCTGCCTCCACCGAGGGTTCTCCTCAGGTTGTTGTCCTGGTGGCTGGGTAGAGGAATGCCCTGCTCTAGGAAAGAAGTTATCCAATGTGGTAGGAATCCAGGACCATGACTAGAGGGACAGAATCAGCCAGTTGCAAGGCACAGATAAAGACCTAGCCACGGTGATTAAAGTTTGCAGATAATGTAGGCTTTGCTACTTGAAGGCAGAATAGACCAAAGTGACAAATGTTTATACCCTATCTCCTTAAGTCTTCAAACACTACAAATAATGAGTGAGCAGAATTGAAAAGTTACAGAGCATAAATGGAACCAATACTTAATGGAATATTTATTTTCTACTTAGCCCCAATGTAAAAATTAAAGTTATATTAAAAGTACTGATGACAGTCAAAGTTTAATGTTTATAAATTTTACTTTGCTTTAGTATAGATATTTTTTAATGTTTCTGATATTTTATCCCTTTGTGGTTTTTTTTGTTTTTTGTTTTTTTGAGACAGAATCTTGCTCTGTCGCTCAGGCTGGATTGCAGTGGCTCAATCTTGGCTCACTGCAAGCTCCACCTCCCGGGTTCACGCCATTCTCCTGCCTCAGCCTCCCAAGTAGCTGGGACTACAGGTGCCCGCCACCAAGCCTGGCTAATTTTTTGTATTTTTTAGTAGAGACAGGGTTTCGCTGTGTTAGCCAGGATGGTCTCGATCTCCTGACCTCATGATCCACCTGCCTTGGCCTCCCAAAGTGCTGGGATTATAGGCATGAGCCACCGCACTCAGACCCTTATTTTATCCCATTTTTATACCAAGAAACTAAAGATAGGCATGCCCATTTATGCCATTATTTTTAGATAATATACATAAAAATTACAATTAGATACATCATATACTGTATTCTTGCCTTTTCCACTTGTTCTCACCTGAAAAATCTACTCAGTCGTCTGTGTAACCAAAACTAGGCCTCGTCATTCACCCAAAGAGAGTCTGGGCCACATATCAGAAATGGAGTGTAGTTAATCTTTCTTGTTTTATCAGTGTGGTCTCTAAGCCAGCAAGCCCCTTAGGAAGGGATCTAAGTAATTCATTCACTGTGCTCTTTTTAATCAAAACTAAAAGACTCAGGCTTAGAGAGAATGGCACAGAATTTTTAACCCACTCTGGCTACTCTTTACATTGTTCTTACAACCTTTCTACCAACTCAGAATCTATGCTACTTCATCAGAGCTGCAAGCCAGAAGACATTGGATGTGACATAAAAGTTCATAGTAACATGAAGAAAAATCTCCATTTGGCCATAGTTCCAAAGAGAAGCTTCTATTTAGTTTAAATATTAAAGGATATTAAACTTGGCTTCCCCATCTACCACATCTATAAAATCCGCATTTCCAGGCCAGGCACAGTGGTTCATGGCTGTAATCCCAGCACTTTGGGAGGCCAAGACAGATCACTTGAGGTCAGGAGTTCAAGACCAACCTGGCGAAACCCTGTCTCTACTCAAAATACAAAAGTTAGCCAGGTGTGGTGATAAGCGCCTGTAATCCCAGGTTCTCAGGAGGCTGAGGTGGGAGAATCACTTGAACCCCGGAGGCGGAGTTTGCAGTGAGCCCATATAGTGCCACTGCACTCCAACCTGGGTGACAGAGTGAGACTCTTCCCCCCCACAAAAAAAAGAAGACACACTTCCATATTAACTTATCTTTTATGACTTTAGGTCATATTCTTTATTACTGAAATAGGTCCAGAATTACAGAACTGGTCCTAGGGAGGATCTTTATTTCTTCCTAGGGACAGAGTCTGGAACTCATATAGGGGCTTCCAGCTACAGATGGACAGAAACATCTTCAAGGCCTGTTTCAGGGATGAGTAACAGAGAAGCTCACAAATCTACCACTGAGTACATCTGCTTCCTCACACTTCAGTTTTTCTCTAGTCTGTTGTCCACAGTCCCTTACCTTCTCTTTTCTCTCCTCATCCACGTGGCTCTGAATCAGTTTTTACCTCACAGGCATAGCTAGAATTAGTCTTCGTTGCTGGGAGTGCTTGTGACTGACTCTCCCCTAAGTAAGTGATGACTATTTTTTATTTTTACTTAATTTAATTTAATTTTATTTATTTATTTATTTTTTTAAAGACAGAACCTCACTCTGTCACCCAGGCTGGAGTGCAGTGGCACGATCTTGGCTCATTGCAACCTCTGCCTCCAGGGTTCAAGCAATTCTCCCTCCTCAGCCTCCCAAGTAGCTGGGATTACAGGGGCACACCCTCATGCCCAGGTAATTTCTGTATTTTTAGTAGAGACGGGGTTTTGCCATGTTGGCCAGGCTGGTCTCAAACTCCTGACCTCAGGTGATCCACCCACCTCAGCCTCCCAAAGTGCTGGGATTACAGGTGTGAGCCACCAGGCCAGGCCACTCTTTTTTAATCGTTTAATTTCTTCAGGGAGACAGAACTTTATTTTCATTAAAACTTTGAAATCATCAAATGAAAGGCAAAATCAGAGGATTTCTCTTTTATTATTTAATGTTATTACTTTTTGGAGGAAATCACATCCATTTCATCCTTTCTTTTTAAAAGTTCCTACTCTCTGTCTAAATATTGGGTTTTCACATAAAGATGACCATTGTAGCAGAAGACACATATATACATAGAAATAACAGTAATTCAGAATGAAAAGTGATCTAAAAGAGGCATGACCAAGCACTATTGAACAAAAAGAGGAAGAAGTTAACATTACTGGAAGGAGGACAGAATAAATGAGAAAGCCAAAGCGTGGCAATTGAGGTAGGCCTTAAAGAATGGTTAGGGATATTTACATTACTATTTATCTTTGTATTCTCTGATGTCAACATTACATATATACAACATATATGTGTATATGTGTGACGGAATATAGTCAGATTTTAAATGTAAAATCTGAACTGTTCAAATGTAAAATCTTAACTGTTCTGTTTTTATCTTCCCTATTTTGCTGCACTAGAGGAATGAAACGAAAAAATTTTCCTCCTCTCATGGCAGATTAAACCCTCCCTGATCTCGAGGAAAGGGTCACTAGTTTCAGGGATTGCCAATGATTCAGGCTCTTCAGACAGTGAGCCACCAGATATGCTGTGAAAGCTCACCAGGCAGGATTGGATTAGAGCGAAAAGCCCGTGCTCTAAAGAGGGATTGGGCACTCCCTAACTGGGAGGGCACACACGCTCAGGGTTTCCAGGGCAAAGAGGACCTTCTTCCTATGCCCTGGGACTCCCTGGGGAGGTGACAGAATTCCAGAGAAGCTATATGGTATATCTTCTATGTGGTAGATTATACAGTGTGTATTAACCATGTCTTTTAAATCTATATTTTTAATTATTTGACATCTTGAGGCCTTGCTGACTGGGAACATCTGGATTTCCAGGCAGAAGTGTGCTGCACAGGTGGAGTCCTTATGGAGAACCTGTGCCAGGTCAGTGCAGAAGGGAAATGTAGGGTTGGAGCCCCCACACGGAGTCCCCACTGGGCCACTGCCTAGTGGAGCTGTGAGGAGAGGGCTACCATCCTCCAGACCCCAGAATTGTAGATCCCTCAACAGCTTGCACCATGTGCCTGAAAAAGTGGCAGGCACTCAATGCCAACCCATGAAGGAGCTGCTCAAGGCTGTGGGAGCCACCCCTTGCTTCAGCATGCCCCAGATGTGAGACATGGAGTCAAAGGAGATCATTTTGCAGCTTTAAGATTTAATGACAGCTGGGTTTCAGACTTGCATAGGGCATGCATTCCCTTTGTTTTGGCCAATTTCTCCCATTTGGAATGAAAGCATTTATCCAATGCCTGTACTCCATTGCGTCTTGGAAGTAACTAACTTTCTTTTGATTTTACAGGCAGATAGGCAAAAGGAAACTGCGTTGTCTCAAATGAGACTTTGGACTGTGGACTTTGGGTTAATGCTAAAATGAGTTAAGACTTCGGGGGACTGTTGGGAAGGCATGATAAGTTTTGAAATGTGAAAAGACTTGAGATTTGGGAGGGGCCAGGGACAGAATGATATGGTTTGGCTCTGTGTCCCCACCCAAATCTCATCTCACGTGTAATTCCCACATGTTGAGGGAGGGAGGTGATTGGATCATGGGGGCGGTTTCCTTTATGCTGTTCTCATAATAGTGAGTGAGTTCTCATGAGATCTGATGGGTTGTTTTTTGTTTTTTGTTTTTTTGTTTTTTTGTTTTTTTGAGACAGAGTTTCACTTTTGTTGCCCAGGCTGGAGTGCAATGGTGTAATCTCTGCTGACTGCAACCTCCGCCTCCCAGGTTCAAGCAATTCTCCTGCCTCAGCCTCCTGAGTAGCTGGGATTATAGGCGTCCACCACCATGCCTGGCTAATTTTTTGTATTTTTAGTAGAGATGGGGTTTCACCGTGTTGACTAGGCTGGTCTCAAACTCCTGACCTCAGGTGATCCAACTGCCTTGGCCTCCCAAAGTGCTGGCATTACAGGTGTGAGCCACCACAACTGGCTGATCTGATGGTTTTATAAGTGTTTAGAAGTTCCTCCTTCGTTCTTCTCTCTCCTGCTGCCTTGTGAAGAAGGTGCCTGCTTCCCCTTCCACCATTATTGTAAGTTTCCTGAGGCCTCTCCAGCCATGCAGAACTGTAAGTCAATTAAACCCCTTCCTTTATAAATTACCCAGTCTCAGGGAAGTTCTTTATAGCAGTGTGAAAACAGACTAATAAACTGACCCTGCAGGGACTGACTCTCCCAGGGCTAGCCAATTCCTAAAGATAGTAAATGACTCACCTGCAAGCATATCTTTCATATGCCAACTGTTCCCTATCATCCTGAAGCAGCTGGGTTGACAAAATGGTAGAATGGGTCACAGTTACACCACCAACTAGGTGACAGTACTTTACAGGGCTGGGAGCAAATTTCTCCAGAAGGCTGTGTATGCTGTGTATCAGTGTCCCATATGCGGTACTGTTTCTCCCATAGCCAGGATTCATGGGTCCAGGAATCAAGGGGTGGAAGTGGAAGTGGCACCACTTACCATCACCCCTAGTGACCCACTAGCAAAATTTTTGCTTCCCGTTCCTGTGACATTACATTCTGCTGGCCTAGAGGTCTTAGTTTCAGAGGGAGGGATGCTGCCACCAGGAGACATAACAATGATTCCATTAAACCGGCAGTTAAGATTGCCACCTAGCCACTTTGAGCTCCTCCTATCTCTAAGTCAGTGGGCTAAAAAGGGAGTTACAGTGTTGGCTGGGGTGATTGACCCAGAATATCAAGATGAAATCAGTCTACTACTCCACTCTGGAAGTAAGGAAGAATAGGCGTGGAATATAGGACACCCTAAGAGCACTTCTTAGTATTACCATGCCCTGTGATTAAGGTCAATGGGAAGGTACAACAGCTCAATCCAGGAAGACTACAATTGGCCCAGACCCTTCAGGAATGAAGGTTTGGGTCACTTCACCAGGTAAAAAACCATGACCTGCCAAGGTGCTTGCTGAAGGCAAAGGGAATACAGAATGGGTGGTAGAAGAAGGTGGTCATCAATACCAGCTACGACCATATGACCAGTTGCAGAAACAAGGACTGTAATTGTCATGACTGTTTCCTCCTTATTTTAAGAACATGTTTGTGCATGTATACACTTGTACTAAGAAAACATCTTCATTTTATTTCCTTTCTTTTTCCTTTATCATGTGACATAGATATTTATTGACTTCATATCAGCATTTAAGTATTGTTAACTTTATGTAGTAGCACTTGGGTTGGGGATTGGTGCATTTCCAGTTGTGCAAAGGATAGCTGTATTATGTTAGGCATAATTATGACCTTATTATTGCCTTTATTTGAAGATTATGTATGATTTCAGAAAATATGTATGAGTTCAAGTTGACAAGGGGTGGACTTGTGATGGTTAATACTAAGTGTCAACTTGACTGGATTGAAGAAGCAAAGTATTGTTCCTGGGTGTGTCTGCCAGGGTGTTGCTGAAGAAGATTAACATTTGAGCTAGTGGACTAGGAAAGGCAGATCCACCCACAATCTAGGCGGGCACCATCTAATCAGCTGCCAGCATGGCTAGGATAAAAGCAGGCAGAGGAATGTGGAAGGACTAGACTAGCTAAGTCTTCTGGCCTCCATCTTTCTCCTGTGTTGGATGCATCATACCCTCGAACATTGTACCCTCGAGCAAAAGCTGAAGACTCCAAGTTCTTCAGCTTTTGGACTCTCAGACTTACACCAGTGATTTACCAGGGCCTCTCAGGCCTTTGGCCACAGACCGAAGGCTGCACTATCAGCTTCCCTACTTTTGAGGTTTTGGGACTTGAACTGGCTTCCTGGCTCCTTGTCTTGCAGAGGGCCTACTGTGGGAGTTCATCTCATGATCGTGTGAGTCAATTCTCCTAATAAACTTCCCTTCATATATACATCTGTCCTGTTAGTTCTGTCCCTTTAAAGAACCGTGACTAGTACACCAACCATCCAATCTGGAGTCTATACCCCCTAGGCACCTCCTTTCTGGAATCTTATACTCTGGCTCACTATTCCCCTTTCCTAATCACCCCAAGGCCAGGTACAAGACAACTGGTGGCAAACTTTGTGCCCCAGAGCCCTGAAATTGTTCAAACTAGAAAATTCTTGACGTGCTTACCCTGCCTTGCTTGTTCCTTCCCACAGAAATAACAATAAATAATAAATGCTCTTGCCCATGTTCTGTCCTCACTTCCTCTGTCTCCTGACCAACATTCTGCTTCCCACCGTGGCCCTATGTGGGGTGCCATGCCTTCTGCTTCTAGGAGAAGCAAAATCTGGCATAATTGGAGACTTCAATATCCCATTTTTGATAATGGATAGAACAATTTGGCAGAAGATTAAAAGGAAATCAAAGACTCGAGCAATATTGTAAGCCAACTAGACTTAAAAGACATTGGTAGGGGCCAGGCGCGGTGGCTCACACCTATAATCTCAGCACTTTGGGAGGCCCAGGCAGGCAGATCATGAGGTCAGGAGATCGAGGCCATTCTGACCAACATGGTGAAGCCCCATCTCTACTAAAATACAAAAAATTAGCCGGGCGTGGTGGCACATGCCTGTAGTCCCAGCTACTTGAGAGGCTGAGGCAGGGGAATCGCTTGAACCAAGAGGCGGAGTTGCAGTGAGCCGAGATCACGCCACTGCCCTCCATACTGGACAACAGAGCGAGATTCTGTCTCAAAAAAAAAAAAAGAAAGAAAAGAAAAGAAAAAAAGCCATTGATAGGATATTCCACCCAACTACAGAGGGGTACACATTCTTTTCAAGTGTAATTATAGGATTCTCCAAGATAGACTATGTGTTAGGCCATAAAAGAAGCCTCAATAAATGTAAAGGATTGAAATCATACATAAAATATTTTCCAATGATAATAGAGTTATATCCAAAATCAATAACAGAAGGAAATCTGAGAAATTCACAAATGTGTGAAAATTAAATACCCTCCTTTTCTTTGAGACAGGGTCTTGCTCTGTTACCCAGGCTAAATGCTGTGGCATGATCATGGCTCATTGCAACCTCCAACTCCCAGACTCAAGTGATCTTCCTACCTCAGCCTCCTAAATAGCTGGGACTACTGATGTGTGCCATCACGCCTGGCTAATTTTTTTATTTTTTGTAGAGATAGGGTCTTGCTATGTTGCCCAGGCTGGTCTTGAACTATTGGATTCAAGTGATCCTTCTGTCTTGGCCTCCCAAAGTGCTGAGATTACAGGTGTGAGCCACCACCACTGGCCTAATAATACATTTTTAAATAATCAATGGGTCGAAGAAGAAATCACTGGGAAATTAATTTTCACATGGAAGAAATTAAATTTTTCATTCAATTCAAAAATTATTTGAATGAAAATTAAACACAACATCCAAAACTTACATAGCATGCAGTTAAGACAGTGCAATGCATAAAGGGAAATTTATAGCTATAAACACGTAAATTTAAAACAAAAGAAAGATCTCTAGTCAATAACTTTAATATTCACCTTAAGAAAACAGGAAAAGAGAAAACTAAACCCAATGCAAGTAGAAGAAAGAAAATAATAAAGATTAAAGCACAAATGAATGAAATAGGGAATAGAAAAACAATAGAGACATCAACAAAACCAAAAGCTGGCTCTTTGAAAAGATCAACAAAATTGGCAAATCTTTAGCTAGACTGACCAGGATTTTTAAAAGGCAGACTGAGAGAAAGAGAGAGAGAGACAGAGAGAGAGACAGAGACAGAGAGAAATAGGGAGCAACAGAGAGAGAAGACTCAAAGTGCTAAAACCAGTAGTGAAATAGGGGGCATCACTACTCTTCTTATAGAAATAAAAAAGGATTTTAAGGAAATACTAATGAAGAACTGTATGCCAAAGGAACCATGGGGTGGCTGACAATAGATGACCCAGTGGGAACCAGTATGAACAGATAATTACTGACAAGAGGGATCCTCCTCTTATCCACACACACTTACACACCTTGACACAGTAATTTAGGTAGAATTACCTGCTGGACAGGGCTGGTGCTTAGAGGCTATATTAGGCTGAGTAACAGCAGAAAATAAAGAATTACAATATTCCTCCTACATTTGAGACTCATACCTACTTCATTATTTTAACATGTGAAAATATAGGAAATCTCAGATAATAAAATTAAGATCACTCATAATAACATCTAGAGAGATAGCCATTATTATTATTATAAAGTATCTACTTCTCTCCCTACTTATATGTTGTATGTAGAAATATCAGATATAATTTTATTTTCCAGCATTCAGCTTAATTTTTATTCTAACTCTTAGTCTACGGGTAGCAAAAACAAATCTCAGCCAATTCATGGTTTCCCCCCAGGCCTAGGCTTGCATCTAAAACTTCCAAGGAGCTTGCATGGCTTTACATTCCTACCCGCCTGCTTCTCAGCTTCTGATCTATGCAGGAATCCTGACCACATGGTCTCTCCAGGTCTGATTATCTCTCAGGAACCTTGGACATGTTGATCGTGTTGCTCTGGAGTTATGGAAAACTCTTAGAGTCTACATTCTTTCACCACAACTGTGCTATTCTTGGGGATGGGGAAATCGTGCTCTCTACTGCTGCTGGACCATCAGGAATGTGGCCTGGATTCCCCATCCAGATGTCTCTTCTACTTCTGCATTTATTGGGCATGGAGAAAATCTGAGACCTTTCCGTTCTTCCAGCTTTGGTTCTGACTGGACACAGGTTTGGGGACACAAGTCCCTTATGATGTCAGATCTCTAAACCAGTCTAGGAGTATTATCATAATTATTTTATTGTATGAAAGAAGTATAATTTATTTAACCATTCTCTTGTATATTTAGATTACATTAATCCTTTATCATCATATATTATGTGGTCTTGAATATCTTTGTAATGAAAGGTTTATCCATATCCATTATTAACAGAAATTCCTAGAAGGGCAATTTATGTGTCAAAGAATATGCATGTTTTTAGTCTTTTCTATATTTTGCCAAATCACCCTCCAGAAATGTAACAAATTACCTCTCAGCAACAATGGATAAGAATTCTTACATCCCCACACCATAGATTTGGCAATAAATTAGTTACACAGGGCATAGTGTTGCTATATATTTGCACACAATGTCCATATGCTGTTCATGACTCCAAAATAAAAAATATGTTTTGATAATTTGTAATCACTGGAGAACCACTCATATAGCTAAGGGTTGAAATGATTCTTTTAAAGCTAAAAAATAAGATTATTCATGAAACATGTGACTAAGAGATCACTTCTTGGCAGAGCTTCAACAGGTTAATGACCCGCTTTTTTTTTCTGCTATTCATTGAGTGCAGAATTTTTTTAAGTCTGTAATAATAATAATTGTTGACTGTGGTGTGCAGAATGGCCCCCCAAAGAAGTTCACACTCAGAGTTCTGGATCCTGTGAGCATGCTATATTAAATGGCAAAAGACATTTTGTGGATAAAATTAAGGCTAGAGACCTTAAAAGAGGGTGGGCCCTATTCTGAATTATCCAGATGAGGGGAGATCAGAGAGGTCTGAGAGTGAGAATGGTTAATGCCCTGTTGTTGGCTCTTGTATGTGGATGCCCACATGCAAGGACCAGAGAGACACCTAGGAACTCAGTGAAGCCGCCAGCTGGCAGCCAGAAAGGATATGAGGACTTCAGTCCTACAACCGTAAGGAACTGGATTTTGCCAACAGCTTGAATGGCTTCCAAGTGGATTCTTTCCAGAGCCTCCAGATAAGAGACCAGCCAGCTGATACCTTGATTTCCACCTGTACTTCTGACCTATATAACTGAGGCAATACATTTGTGTTGTTTAGGCTTCTAAATTTGTTGTATCAGTTGCCACAGTGGTAGGAAATTCTTACATTTACTGAATAAATAAATGATAAATTATAAATTAAGTAAATGCATGAACAAATGAATTAAAGGTGATTTCAGAGTGGAAATTATTATATTCCTTCCCAAAAGACCCAGTGGAATCATAAGTACAGTTAATCCTGAAGGTCCTTAGAATATATTGTTTCACTTTGCTGATTCATGTCAGTTTTGTTCCATCTACAGCTTCTGAAGGAGACGATAACATGAGGTAGCCACCATCTCTCCTGCTGTGAGAATATTTATTATAGTGTTCAGTGACTGTTTTGTGCTTTGATTTCCCATGATTATCATTTGAAGAATGTGAACACTTCACATCCGGCACACAAACTATTACTGTTCTTAACCGGTGAATTCAGAAATAATCACCTGCATACATTAAATTTTTTCCCAACAGACATTTACTAAACTGCTCTGAGTGTAGTTTTCTGCTAGGTTCTGAAGGAGCTATTACAAAAGAAATGCAGATATGTCCCAAATTAAAAACTGGTTTATGTTCCAGAAGGTTTATCTCCAAGTTAGAAGTTTCTCACTTAGAACATGTTTTCACATACAGGCCATACTAAAAACATTGACTCTGTAAATAAACCAGCCCACAAAAGCCCATTTAACTCAAAATTTACTTGAACTGATAATAAAGGAATTTAACTATATTTAAACACGTATTTTCTATGGCAAAATAAATTCAGTTTTCCAACTTGTAGTGTTAGAGCCGCAACGTCCTGCCAAGAACTAGTCCTTTAGCGGTGACATTAAGGATCAGAGACAACTGAAACATGGAGGAGACAGTCCTGTATTTTTAAAAATCATATGTTTGACCACCTTTTTGTCTTGTTTTTAGTTCTCTGTATCAGGAATGCCTGTTATCCTTATGTTGGGTCATCTTGTTCTCTCTTCCATGTCTACCGCCTTCTCTCCAGTTGCTTTTACTATATCCAGATTTTCTAATTATTATTGTTAAATCTTTCCATCTGTCATCTTAGATATTTATTCTCCTAAAAGCTCTAATTGAGAGATAAATGGCACTTAGCTTCACAGAGAAGTCAGTGCTCAGATCCAGAACTGAAGTTTCCTTAACTTTTCATGTGTTGTTATTAATAAAGGTAATGCTACTCAGTTAGAAATTATCTGTGATCTTTAAGACACACCACCCACATCCATGTAACATTTTTCTACAGTTCATTTTCCATGAACTGTTTTACTACTCAGGTTGTTAGATAATTTATGTAAAATTGCATATATGGTGAGATGATATGGTATGGATATAAATATCAATTACAAATAAGAGTTAGTGGTATAGGTAATAAATATTTCAGGAGTTAATAAAATGGGGAACTCAGTTTGTCCTTAATTCAACCATTCAATAATCCCCAAACACATGGGTGGTTTTCTTGCTTATAACTGTATTTCTTCTCTGTAAACGCCTCTTCTCTCATCTTTTCTGTCTCTGTATGTTTAAATCTTTTCAACTTCTATGGCCCAGCACATGCACACACTTTCTAGGAAGGCTTCCCTGGCTGCCCATCCTTAGGTAATCTGTTCTTTCTCTCATTTCCCATAGCCATTCATTGCTACTTTTCTTATGACACAGAAACATGAAACTGGATAGGTGTGTTTAGGAAACTGCAAGGATGGACTTTGAGAAAACCAGTTGTTGAATGACTGAGGTAAGTTTAGATTTATATAAAAGAAAGAAGCAGAGAGAACATTTTAGACATGGTGAAGACGATTAGAGATGATGAACAAAGGCAGAGAGGCTGGAAGTCAGAGGCTGGCTTTATGGAAAAAGAGGGTTCCTATTGAAAATGGCAGAAAGTAAAATGTTAAAAAGGAGTTGAGGAGCAGATGGTGTAGGACCTTTCCCAATGCCTCAGGGATGAAGAGTTTGGACTTCATCCTGAAAACAACAGGGGGCCATCGGAATGCATTGTTAAAGTGGGCATTTAGGGAAATTAATTTGGCAGCAATATGTAAAATGGATGCAGGGAGCTTATTAAAAAGATATTTTGGTAATATGAGGATAGCAGGTACAAAATTTAAAGGCCCTACTCAAGTATCCAACAACAACATAAATAAAACCCATAACTGTCCTATAATTCATTTCTCCAGCGCTGTTTCCATTCGAATTGCTGCAGAAAATTTAGTCACTTCCAGGTAAAATGAGTCCAATTCTGCATTTTCTCAGGGTTTTGAACTCCATCAATTCAAGAGGGTGTGGAGAGGGTAGGAAGGTAGGAGTGAGAGACATTTGTTTCAGCCCTAACACTATGGTGGAGCCTGTTTCCAGAGTCCCCATCTTGTTTGTCCTTTGTGTAGGACACATGAGAGGCCCCTCAGACCCAGGCTGGAGGTCATGGGAGCAAAGGCAGCCTACACAGAATCCTCCTTAGGAGAGGTTCCCTCACGATGGCTGGAAGACACTTTGTAGGTCCCTCTCTTAAATAACCTGGGTTCCCTCTCGGAGGGCCACGGGAACTTTTACACTCCGTCAGCACCACTCCAGCCCATGGGCACTAGGCAAATTGTCTCCAGCTGACACACAAGTGAGAGCCACACTGCCATTTTTTCCCGCAGCTGCTTCTCCATGACTGCAGGGCGGCCGGTGCAGGTTTCTCTGCACGTTTCACTGTCTGCTGTCTTCCAGTCCCACTGCATCAGAAGAACTTTCTTTCCATGGGTCTCCAAACTTAACTAAGGGGATCTATTCTGTCCCCTCTTAGGGCTCATCCTGAGGAAGCAGAAGGCAGGGCACATGCTCCCCACACACACATTTAACTCTCTCTCTTTTTCCTTGCTAAACCCTCCCCTCATTTTCCTCTTTTCCAGCTTAGAGATTCTTCTTTTTCTAGTCTAGCTAAGAGAGTCTTTCCTGTGGATCCAAATCTTTCAGTATTACCCCAAGACCAGAGAGTTTTGAATTTAAGGATCAGGCATCGGTTGCCTTTGCTGCCTTTTGTGGCTTCTGCGGGGACCATGGGTGTCTCCGGTCTCCCTCTCTAATTGGGGGAAGGGTCTTAGGAAAAAAAATGAACGATTTAGGTCAGCATAGGAGCAGGCATGGGTATTTTGAAATACTTTTTTGCCACATAATAATGATGTCCTCAGGGCCTAGACTAGGGAGACAAAAAAATAAGAAGGAAAAATCCATTGGACTTGAATGGAATATTAAAAGTAAGATAGAGATAGAGAATTTGAAGAACGTTTTCAAGATTTTGAGCCTGAGTGAATGGGAAATGAATGACATTGAGGGATAAAACAAGAATGAGAGAGTGACAAACTAGGTGCACTACTGAACCTGGGTGACAGCAGCACACTGAGCAATACAACACTATGGAATGCACATTAATTTTATTAGGGATTTAAGAAAAGCAGGCTCTGGAGGAGCAATTCCCCTGATCCAGCTCACTAAGAATGGTTTGGAAATGAGCATATCCATTCATTAGTGTACCCTGGGGATTGTAACTAACAGGATGACTATTAGTGGTGACCACTGGGCCACCCAGATGGGAGCTGGTGCTTGGCCAATGGTTAAATGAGGTGGTTCATCAGTGAATATAGAATAAGAGCAGACAGATGATTGGCTGTAATTAGGGGCTGTCCAACTATAGAATAAGATGAATTTGCTGTTCTTGGTCCTAAGAATATTTCTAAGATACGTAAAAGTCTTTAGAATCAGAGCATTTCCTCTGCTAGAGTGTGAGTACATACTGACAAATTCTACTGTACCATTCATTTTCTATATTCTTTATCTGTCATCCCAAACCTCTGTCATTTCCTTATGACAGTTTGCAATTTCTTAAATTACTGCTAATCTTCGACTAGTTACATTTTAAATTGACGACTTCCCTTTTAAGGAAGCATACTAGACCCCTTGGTGAGACTTAGAAAGCACCCTCAAATTGCTAGCAATATGCTTGTGAATCATCTCTTGGGTGGCTTATTTCCTGGGATGATTTCTGCAGATGGCTAATCTTACCCATTTTATGTTGATTTCTGTTAGCGCTAACCCCTAAGCATGGCAATATCGGATTGTCCTGATTTTAGCTTATACATTTTTGTTGTTGCTATTCCTTAGCCTTCCTTTCTAAATTTTCATCTTTCTGGCATCTTCTAGAATTTAAAAGGAAGGTGATGGGGTAGCGTTGAATCCCATTTGGGATATACTGAGAATTTGATATGTATTCCATATTGAGCTAATTAGAATAAAAATATATGAACTGTAGAGACTTGAGGGGGTCAATGCATAATACTTTTTTCTTTCCTTTCCTAGTTTTTGTCTTCACCAGTGAAGAATTAAAACCCAGACACTGGGCAAATGGAGATGAAAAGAAAAAGCTTTATTACTCTGTCCCAAGTGCTTAGAACAGTGCCTGGAACATAATAGGTACTTAATAAATATTT
Source organism: Pan paniscus (assembly GCF_029289425.2). Lineage (NCBI taxonomy): Eukaryota > Metazoa > Chordata > Mammalia > Primates > Hominidae > Pan > Pan paniscus. The sequence goes on from NC_073266.2 coordinate 30,913,071, forward strand.
GGTGGATGAACGAATGAGTAAAAGTTGGATTGGGCTGGGCGCGCGGTGGCTCACACCTGTAATCCCAGCACTTTGGTAGGCCGAGGCGGGTGGATCATTTGCGGTCAAGAGTTCAAGACCAGCCTGGCCAATGTGGTGAAACCCCATCTCTACTAAAAATACAAAAACTTAGCCACGTGTGGTGGCAGGCACCTGTAATCCCAGCTACTCAGGAGGCTGAGGCAGGAGAATTGTTTGAATCTGGGACGCAGAGGTTGCAGTGAGCCAAGATCGCGCCAGAGTGAAATTCCATCTAAAAAAAAAAAAACTGGATTGAAGAACACAGCTTACTGTAAAATCTAATTGACTTCCTAATAATTTACTCCAGAATTAAACTCATCCATCCCCTCCTGGCAGACGTGGACAGCCCCAGACCTCATCTGTGGTGTGGAGAGAACAAGCAAGAGCTCCCCTAGCAGGCAGCCACGTTTCTTCCTCTCAAGGGGAGGAGTTAGTGAGAAGGTGGAGAGTGGCTGGAAAAATTATTCTGAGGGGAAGCCCCCTCATGGAACAAGAGAGCATAGGATGAATCCTCCTTTATAACATTCCCAGATTTTGGCTCTTTTAAATCATGGAAACGAGTAGTTGAATATATAATCAAACAGAAACTGCTCAACATTGGGGAATACAGGAAAAGAATTAAACAGAGAAGTTTTTTCTCCATTTTTTAAATTGTGGTAAAATATAAATATATGTACCATAAAATTCACCACCATCTTAACCATTCTTTCTTTTTTTGAGACAGAGCCTGTCATTCAGGCTGGAGTGTGGTGGCATGATCTCCACTCACTGCAACCTTTGCCTCTAGGGTTCAAATGATTCTCCTGCCTCAGCCTCCCAAGTAGCTGGAATTACTGGCATGCACCACCACACCCAGCTAACTTTTTGTATTTTTATTAGAGACAGGGTTTCACCATGTTGGCCAGGCTGGTCTCGAACTCCTGGCCTCAAGTGATCCACCCGCCTTGGACTCCCAAAGTGCTGGGATTACAAGAGTGAGGCACTGCACCCGGCCACCATTCTTAACTATATAGTTCAGGCCAGGCGCGGTGGCTCATGCCTGTAATCCCAGCACTTTGGGAGGCCGAGGTGGACGAACCACGAGGTCAGGAGATCGAGATCATCCTGGCTAACACGATGAAACCCCATCTCTACTAAAAATACAAAAAATTAGCCGGGTGTGGTGGTGGGTGCCTGTAGTCCCAGCTACTCGGGAGGCTGAGGCAGGAGAATGGCGTGAACCCGGGAGGTAGAGCTTGCAGTGAGCTGAGATCCTGCCACTGCCCTCCAGCCTGGGCGACAGAGCAAGACCCCGTCTCAAAAATATATATATATATATAGCTCAGTGCTGTTAAGTACATTTATTTTGTTGTGCAACCATCACCACCATTCATCTCCAGAGCTCTTTTCATACTGCACATCTGAAACTATATACTCATTTGATAATAACTTCCTATTTCTCCCTGCCCCTACTCCCTGGCAACCACCATCCTACTTTCTGTCTTTAAGAATTTAACTATGAGAGAAGGAGATTTTTAAAAATCAGCATTATCACAAATAAATGCTGGACTGGAGGACAAAGCTTAGATGTGTGGACACAATAAGCTTCTTAGCTCTAAATAACTCTTCAGAATTAAGTTCACTCGACTACTTGCCAACCACAGATTCCTCCCATCCCATCTGCCTCTCCCACCCAGGCTGCTGGAAGCTTGGGTGGAGTCAGACCCCTCTCTGAGCAGGCAGACCTTGAGGAGGTGCCCAGAAAGACCTGCCCCATCTCCAGGAGGATGTGACAACTCTTTACAGGAAGGAGGAAATGGGGTGGAAATGAGAGAGGCCAGGAGTCTTCCTTTGATGGAAAGCCCTTCATGGGATCATAAGGTCAAAGAATTTCAGAAAATGTGGAAAAACAGCCCAGAAATTTAATCTTCCTCTCACACTAATCACTGTCCAACCCCAAAACAGGAAATCCAAAGCTATGACAATTCAGGAGGACGATGGCAATTAGCTGGAAGTTATATCACTGTAGCGTCAAGTTTATCCACCTAAAATGAAAAATAAAAGAAACTGCCTTACAAGTTTATTACAGACAACTTTCATATATGTTTGTTTCTAAGTTGATTTTTTTTGGTATTACGGAAAGAGTGGGTAAAAATTCTACAATCACAGGCTAAAGAGACTATTATCCCCAAGAAATCACTTTGCCAACCCAAAGTGAATCATTGGCCTGTGTCAGCTGCTCTCTAGATAAACGATGTTCAGACATTTCCAAAAATCTGAGACAGAGCTGGGGGAGGGAGAGGGGATGAGCCAAGTAGCTTTCTCTTTCACTATTAGAACTTGCAGGCATTTCTTTCCTAACAAGAATGGTTCCTGTTTTGTCTCAGAGTAATAGACACCCAAAATGCTTCCTAGCCCTTATTTTCTCTCAAAGGTGTTCAAAATTTTGGCTGAAGCTGAAGCCAACAAAAGATGTACTAGTAAAGGGCACTTGGTGTGATCCTGTGAAGCAGAGAACATCAATGAGGCGTTTTCACCACAAGAAGCATTGTCTCTATTTTATTAAACATCCTGCTTCTATTACCAACACACTGAGAACGGCAAATAATGCAGGCATTTGGGTTTTGGTTAACTTTAAATGGCTGTGAATTTTTTTTCTGAACACCTTCTTAAAGATTTTTTATACTTGCATAAGTTAGAATTCAGGGATAGTGTTAGGTTGGAAACCTGACCAAGCAGCAGTTGGAGGACAGACTTTCCTGGGAAAATGCCAAATGCCTGAATCTCTCAGACAAATACTCCCATAGGTATTTCATCAGGTCTCCCCAGGTTTTGCTTCCGTTTTTGCAGGACTGCATGACATTCAGCATTCCAAGAATCTTAAAAAGAATAGCCATGTTGTTCAAGCTGTGATGTAAAAAAGTATTTTGCCTACAGGGAGAGCTGCTCCCATGAAATCCACTCTTGCAGGCCACCCATGGTTTCACAAAAAGATACTTCTGACAGGTGGCCCTTAAATATAGTTCTTATACTTATGATACATGATATTTTGTCTTAAAACATGATATTTTGTCTTTAAACAGAAACCAGTGCTTTACACCTTGAACACTAGCCTGGGACAATAAGAGTTCCTGCCCAAGACCTACTTTAGGAAGAACCAAGTCGAATTCACAGCTTCTCTGCTCTTAGGTGCAGGCTCTGTTCTCTTCCCTGACAATGATGCTCTGTGTGACTCTTTGTTCATTTCCCAGGATGGGGAGGGAGGAGACAGCACAATCAGATAGGGAAGGCCCCTCTGGGTGACCCTCATTCCATCCAAAAAAGCAGTGTTCCACTTCCCTCAGCTCCCTTATGCCCCTTGCCTTAGGGCCTGCCTATTGCCCTTGCCTTAGGGCCTGCCTATTGCCCTTTGAGTCATTCTTAAGAAAACCATAGAAAGCTGTGAGGGAGCTGACCTGTTGGATCCCACCAGCAGATGCATGTTGCTGCTATCAGCCTGAATTTCAGAAATCTCCAAGGCAAATCTTCTTGCTAGGCATTTTATTCTTTATAAAAGTTCTGACACATTTTTTACAATTGCCCTTCTGAAAGAGGTTATTTCACCATTAATGGACTTTTTAAGCTGATCTGCAATTCAGCTAAATAAATAAGTAGTGAAGAAGGGCAGGCTCAAAACACATTACTCTTCACAGGAATTAAATTAGTGCTTTGAAAATTTCAGCTTTTAGAAGGGTGTTCTTTGCCTTTCTGTAGTCTACTAAGCTGGGACCAAGAATCATAAATAAATTGAAGTAATACATTGAGAACATTGTTTCACTTGAAGATGTATTTTTTCCCTAGACTTGAAGGTATTCCTTCTTTTGCATATCGTTAAAAGTTTCCATTTAATATGAATATTACACTAAAGGAATCTATGTACTTGGGTCTGGGCTACTTTCTGTTAACCATTGTTGAGGTATGTGACCTTTATCTATGGGAAGCTGGAATAGCACCACACTCTCAGTAAAAAGAACAGCAAAACTTTGCTAGTTTACATAGTTTCTGTGAATATCAGTTTCCTTATTTCTTTTTTTTTTTTTTTTTTTTTTTTTTGAGACAGGGTCTCGCTCAGTCACCCAGGCTGGAGTGCAGTGGCACGATCTCGGCCCACTGCAACCTCCACCTCCCAGGTTCAAGCAATTCTGATGCCTCAGCCCCCCTTGTAGGACTTGTAGGTGGGACTACAGGCAAGCACCACCCAGCCTGGCAAATTTTTTTGTATTTTTAGTAGAAATGGGGTTTCACCATGTTGGGCAGGCTTGTGTCGAACTCCTGACTTCAAGTGACCTTCCCACCTCGACCCCGCAAAATGCTGGGATTACAGCCGTAAGCCACCGCCCCTGGCCCAGTTTCCTTATTTCTTTTTTTCTTTTTCTTTTCTTTTCTTTCTTTCTTTTTTTTTTTTTTTTTTTTTTTTTGAGACGGAGTCTTGTTGTGTCTTCCAGGCTGGAGTGCAGTGGCACGATCTCGGCTCACTGCAAGCTCCGCCTCCCGGGTTCACGCCATTCTCCTGCCTCAGCCTCCCAAGTAGCTGGGACTACAGGTGCCCGCCACCACGCCCGGCTAATTTTTTGTATTTTTAGTAGAGACGGGGTTTCACGTGTTAGCCAGGATGGTCTCTATCTCCTGACCTCGTGATCCACCCGCCTCAGCCTCCCAAAGTGCTGGGATTACAGGCGTGAGCCGCCATGCCGGCCTGCTCTATTGTTTTCAACAATCCCCCGGGGGCATAAGAAGTTAGTCTGTATCTTGAATCTCCTCTCAGTTGCCTCAACATAGCCTCTACTGTTCTTGAAAGCACACTTAGGTTTAAACTTCTTCATGCTCTGCTGCAAATTGGGAAGAGATTAAGAGCTATCCTTTTTATAACATGCTTCTTCTTCCAAGGAAAATCTCTAAGTCAGGGCTCTGGAACTGGGGTGGGAATAATGCAACCTCTAGTCCCCCTGCTCTAGGAGCTGAGTGCTTGCTGGACTGGGGGTAGGGGAGGAACCGGGGAAGCAGCTGAGATTTTCTCAGCTTACTCCCTTAGTACAGGACCACTGCCTCAAGAGGTGGAGCAAGGGTTTTCAGGGCCCTAGTTTTTTCAGCGAGCTGTGTCTGAGGTGAAGCCTCATCTGGGAGTCAGGGCTGGGTAGAAGAGGGGAGCCCCCACCTCTTGAGGACACTTGCCCAGGACCAAGCCTCATCAGCAAGCAGCTAGGGGGAAGATGAGACAAGCTGATGTCCTCTTTCTGGGAAGAAAATCCACCTACGGGGAGCTGGAGGGAAAGAGAACCCTGTGTTCTTGGCTGCAGCGATGTGGAGTGGAGTTTCCACATTACTGAGCAGGGAGGAGGGAAGAGAGAACGGCCTTGGCACACATACCACAGACTCACCTTTCTTACCAAATTTTCATAGATTTCTCTTAAATAGATGTTTCTCTACTTGCTCTTTTTCTTCCTCTACTTGCTCTTTTTCTTCAGAACTTTTTCAGAGGCTTTAAATGGTTGTCTTTTAATGGCATGCATTTGATAAATGTTAGTTAACTTCCCTGCACCTTTGTTTCCTCACAAAAGGCTGAAAGGATCTCTAAAGTCACTTCTAGCTAACAATTGTTATTTTAGTGTTTCATAATCATTCACTGCCCTAGAAAGACTTCTTTGATCATACCCTATTTTTTGTTTTGATGGACTTACGGATCAGCTTTTTTTCTGTATAGCAGGTAGAGTCACAGAACACTACAACAGATGGTGAGGAAGTAGGTTTAATACCTTCTCTTTCCCACAGTTCAGAACCTTCACAGCCCTCTAAGTCTTTCTGTTTCACCCAGCTCCTCAGTGTATTTCCAAATAAATAATGACTCAGTGCTCCTGGGCTTTCTCAGGAGCCATGACATTTGGTTATTTATTCAGAATGGCAAATTCTGAAGAATCTTTATGAACCATAACAGCTTTCTGTAAGCATCTTTTGCCTACTCCACTACTGTCAGTTTCCTTTACAACAGTACAATTAGCACAACTCCTTCCTCACCGTTCAGCGGTTTGTTGACATTATACCAACGTCTCAAAGTTACACTTTTGTGCATTCGAGTTGCTGATACAATTTCCCTGCACTCTGATTTAGTGGTTTTAAGTCCTGGTCACACACCTGTCCTCATCTCTGCTCTCTGCATAACCACTGGATTGATCAGCCATGACTCTAAACAATAGAGCAGCACGTGCCAAATTACCCATGCTGTGTTCAGGGCTTCTCTGGGTTCCAAAAAAGGACTTCAAAGTCTACAAGAGCTCAAACCAGGTAGCTGCATTACCTGTCTTACTTCCAGATCTAATAATTCACCAGGTAATAATTTTAATAATTTAATAATAGCTTAATAATTTAATTAATTTAATAATTTAATTAATTTAATAATTATTTAATTTAATAATAATCTAATAATTCTGAGGTAATAATTTTTACCTCAGAATATCAGAAAGACTACCAGAGATTATGGACCAGGAATCTTGCTTCCCACAGGGTTGCAATTCACGGATCCATTATGACTGAAAATGAGGAAAGAGGTAGAAAATAGAATATTTATAAGCACCTGATAGAAATATGGCCTCACAAAACAAATCTGATTCAAAGAAAGAAAAAGGAGAGGAACAAGGATCATGTGAGAATAGAGAAAGAAAATACTACATCTGCTGAAAAGTTAACATTAAAAGCAAAAAATCTCCAAAATTTTATAATAATTTCTAAAATATCACAAAGCAATACTTCCTGCCAGATCAAAATGAAATCCCTTGTAATATATGCCCCATGATTGCTGATCTCTGTTTATGACATTTATCTTTATGAATTCAGAGTTCATAAGGGAGAAAGGCTAAAATACTATTCGCATTATCTTCCTCCTCTTCATGAAGAGAAATGTCAATGTCATAATAAAGATGAGGTTATTTTTTATAGATATATGCCCCTTTCTATATTATATTATGAAATTATAAATTTTAAGAAATCAGCCTAGTTTAAAAAATGTCCAAAAATATCTTCACTTTTATTGGTAGATGATAGAGTTATAGATATTCAAAATTATTCCTATTTGGTTTTGGAAAATGAATTTTGGACTGCAGGATGAATTTGTGTGTATTTGCTATTCAGGGAATTCATAGTGAGTGAGATGCTGAGGCCCTTGTGAAGATCTACTCAGGAGAAATTCATAAAGTCTCCCTATTTTCCCTCTGGTTCTCTGATCAGCTCTAGTGTGCAATTCATTCCATATTTGCAAAAGTTGCCATCACCTTTCAGTCTTAGGCAAAGCATATTTGCCTTTCTAAACTTGCTCGTCTGTCAAGCTCTCAGCTTCCCTGGGGTTAGAAGAGATAAATAAGTGTTTTTTTGTTTTGTCATGAAAAGACTTTCTGGTCAGGAGTAAGAACCTGGAATCTCTTTCCTTCTAGGTTCTGCAGGCTGCATATGTAATCAGGGAAGGTGACAAGGCAATAAGAGAGTTCAAAGAATAGAGGGCCACTGGGAGAGAGCTTCATGCTTTTTTAGGGATGAATAGTGGATCACTGCTCCCAGAACTGGTTTGTAACATTTGCTAGACTGTTATCATGTATACATTCAAATCCACATTTCTGGTTATATGTCCATTTCTGCATATCATAGGGTTTGTGCCATTTCCAGTGATAGATACTCCTCCTAATGAGGAGAGAAAGAAACAGATGGATAAAGACACAAGTGACCACATGAAATGGCAGAATCCTTCACATGGGGTCCGACTTTCTAGAGGCACTCTGACTTCAGCTAGCTGAATCCCTTATCACTCATTAATGACCAAAATCAAAGATACTTCCCAGATGTTTGAGACACATTCAGAATTAATACATAAATCCAAAGTCATTATGTGAAGGAAACACTCTACTATTCTGTGGAAAGCTAAGTATTGTTATGATTTCAAAACAATGAGAGTACCAGTTTTGTTTTCCTACTGATGGGCATCTTACCATATTTTTCCAGGCATTTCCCCCAAGCATATGCTTTTCATTTGCATCAGAAGTTCTCTCATTGACATGATCATGTCCAGTGTTCACTCCAGCTGGTTTTAAACAACGAACCCACTGACTAACTGCATGAATAACGTTTCACTCAGGCTGAATGACAATTTCCTTTTTCTTTTCCCTTTGCTTTTGTGACTTAAGGAGGGAAACAGTGATATACAGCTTGTGTTCCCAGTGATTTGAAATTGAAGCACATAACAGAGAGAAGCTAGGTATGACAACGGAGACAAAGGGTCTGTAAAGCATAAAGGGATCAAAGGAAAATGTCAGTGAAAAATAGATTGAAAATGAAAAGAGAGAAGTGGGCAGAAGAGGCTATAAAGGCGAGAGGAGCACCCTATCTATAGTAGAGGAGGGTGGAACGTGGGGTCAGAGGGTGGTACGCTGAGGACATCGAGTGGTCTAAGAGAGGCTGAGGGTAACAGGCCGTTATTTTATTTTAATAGTCCATCGAATAAATCGTTCATTGAATTAGACTTGCCAAATGAACACCATATATCATATTGTAATGAGGAAGAAAATGAATGTATTTAAATGAAGACTGGATCCACAAGATGAAAGAGGAAATACTTAAGATTGTGAAGATCTAGATCGTTCAGAAAAATGGAGCATGAATCAGTGTTTTCTGACTTTGTCACTTTCAGAACTTGTCCACATGAAGTCAAGATGGTAAACGTCTTATCTCATAACAAATGCGGGGAAGTGATTTACCATCTTCAGTTGCTGAGGACAGATGGTCATATATCATACACAGCAGGCATTATCAGGAGATAAAGTAAGCGGTACCTTGCATAGCTCAGTTTGAGGAATATTACAGGATACCTTATTTCAAAATACCCACTTACCTAAAGTCATTCCATTCTTAAAGCTTTGCTACTCTAGTTTGTGATGTGTTTTCCTTTGATGTTAGCAGGGATTGATTGACAGTCTATTAGAATAAAGTACTATGCAGCAGGGAAGGGGAGGGAGAAGGGAAAATGGGAGGAATCCACTTAGAAAAGTATAGAGTTTCCTAGGGCTGAGGAAGGGTTCCAGGTGTTAAATATTTTCCTTCTTTCCTTAACCTGAATAGATTGTTGTCACTTTCCTTCTCTTAATATTCTATAGGAAAACCGTTATGTTCAAGATTCTCGGCCAGGCGTGGTGGTTCACACCTGTAATCCCAGCACTTTGGGAGGCCGAGGCGGGTGGATCATGAGGTCAGGAGTTTGAGACCAGTCTGGCCAAGATGGCGAAACTCCATCTCTACTAAAAATCTTTAAAAAATTAGCTGGGCGTGGTATGGGCACCTGTAATCCCAGCTACTCGGGAGACTAAGGCAGATAATTGCTTGAATCCCAGAGGCAGAGGTTTCAGTGAGCCAAGATCGCACTACTGCACTCCAGCCTGGGAGACAGAGTGAAACTCCGTCTCAAAAAAACAAAAAAAATTCTCAACCAGGGCCAGGGCCATTCCCTGCACACTCCTCCCCTGTCCCCAATTGATCACACAGACACAGACACACAACAGGGTAAATTTGACAATGCCTGAAACATTTTTGCTTGTCATACTGGGAAGGCAGTGCTACTGGCATCTGGTGTGCAGATGGCAGAGAAGCTGCTCAATATCCAATAATGCAGGGGACAGCTTTCAAAAGAAAGGTTGATCCAGCCTAAAATGTCAAAAGTGCCAAGGTTGAGAAACCCTGGTCTCCTAATACGGTCGTGTAAATGAAAGACAAATAGTTCCAGTCAAATTCGCATGATCATCCATTCACTCATTCGCAAACATTTAGTGAATTTCCCCTATTTTCCAGTGTGTTAGGTACTAAGATGCAAAGATGAGATACTCACAATCCGTGCCTTTAAGAATCTGCCACTTTCATCAAGAATGACATCATATCTGATATGAACATTCAGAGCAAAGCCAGATGATTCCCAGATGTGCGATCAGGGAGCACCAAGAAATAGCAGCATTTAAATAGACAGGTATGAATCACATCGAGGAGTGGGGAGCACTGAGAAGAGGGTTAAGGTAAGGCACAGCTAGGAAAGAGAAACCGGAGAGGCAATTCATTATGCAGAACCGGGGCAAACCCATGGTACAGGATCAGAGCAAACAATCTGGAGTGGAAAGGATGAGAGGTTACATTGGAAGGGCAAATGAAGCCAGATTGCATGACGTCAAAAAGCCAGGCTAAGAAAGTTTTGTTGCTGTTTGTCTCCATTTTTGTTTTTTACTACATGTTATAGCAAAGGGAAACCATGAAAGGTTTTTTGAGACAGAAAATATCATAATCAGAGACATGGAGTTGAAACACTTTCCTGGCAGAAGTGTGTGAGTGGTGGCCCCCACTACTTCCTGAACGGGCCACCTGGAGAAAGAATGGGAGCACCCGCTCTGTAAGGCCAGGCTGCCTTTTGCAGACACTGATCTTGCTGCTTATCTCCTATTTCCTTCCTTTCCTCGCTGTTAGGATTTCATCTTTATTACTGGTTTTTGAGCTGTGACTCTAGGACTTCTTAATGACAATTAATTTTGATCCTCACATACTAGTATCAGAATCATGTGGGGAGGGTGGGGCTAGGCAGACAGGACTGAGGGGCTACCAAGGGGTGAAAAATATGTTCATTATCTTGACTGTGGTGATGGTTTATGGTGTGTGCATGTGGTAAAACTTCCAAATCGTGTGTTTTAAATAGGTGCAATTTATGTCAAGTATACTACAACAAAGCTGTTCGGGGAAAAAAAAGGAATCACCTCTAAGGCTTTTTATAACTTAGTGTTTCTGATTATGCAAATTTGGGGTGAGGCTTGAGATTTTGCATTTCTAACACACATTGGGAAGCATTGCTCTATGCTGACCTTGATAAACCATTTCCCTTCCTCTTCTGCTTGGTTTCCAGATTTCCCTGTCAAGATTCCTCTTGAAGGGGTCTTGGGCACATGCCGACCTTACTTCATCAACCTCTATTTATCTCTGATCAGTGCGGTCTGCCTTCTCCGTTCTCCCACTCTAATGAAATTGCTCCTTCAAGGATCATATATGATACTGATCATCAGCATTTCTACAGTACTTATGTGCCAACTTTGTTCTAAATACTTTACATATATTTTAACTCATGAATCCTCTTAACAGACAATAAGATAGATACTATTGTAATCTCAACGCTGGCTCCAGAGTCATGTTCTTAACCACTACTTGTCTTAATTGCCCTATCAATGGCCTCTTTTTATTTGACCACTGAGAATGGAAAAAAAAAGAGCAACCCCTGACATTCCGAAGCTGGCCTGGCACTCATAGCTACTGTTGGGAATAACACTCAAAATCCTAGGGAGACTGAACACTCAAACAAAGGATTCTTAGCAAAGCAATTTTACTTCTACGCAGAGGGGTGCTTCCCCTTGGCCAGTCTCCATGAGAGCACACCTGAACAAAGGGGCATGAGAGCCTTTACTCCTGACACAAGTCCTGCCCCTGTATGCTTTCCCCATTGGCCGGGGTCGGGTCACACAATCTGAACTAATCACGGTTGGCTAGACATTTGAACTTTTTTTAGATCAGGTGGGCACGTAAGGGAGAGAGGGAAAAGAAGAAGAGGAAGGGGTGTCTGCAATGAGCTAGAGAGCTAGTTTTCTTTCCAAATAAGGAAAGGAATGTGAGCTGGTACTGATAAGCCTGGTACTGTGGCGTGTCCCGGCATGTAACAAAGGCAGAAAAGAGAAAAAAAGGAAAAGGGGTGGGGGGGGGGATTACTATGAATTAAAGAATAAAGGATTGGTCAGGCTATTTGAAGAGAAACCTCATCATATCCCACAGCTAGGATGTGTTAATTTCCTATTAGACATAAACAACGTCACAGAATACCAACCTCAAACAAGCCTACCCTGAGACTGTGGTAAAATGAGTCAAAGCAAGGCCAGTTTGTCATTTTGTCTAAGAAGAGATAAAAGCAAGGTCGCTGTGTCACCCACAAAATACCAAACACCCCCTCTCCCAGCCAAAACGAGTGACTGCTACTTTACCAATTACAATTTTATCCTCTTTCTTTTTTTTTTTTTTTTTTTTTTTTTGAGACGGAGTCTCGCTCTGTCGCCCAGGCTGGAGTGCAGTGGCGCGATCTCGGCTCACTGCAAGCTCCGCCTCCCGGGTTCACACCATTCTCCTGCCTCAGCCTCCCGAGTAGCTGGGACTACAGGCGCCCGCTACCACGCCCGGCTAATTTTTGTATTTTTAGTAAAGACGGGGTTTCACCGTGTTAGCCAGGATGGTCTCGATCTCCTGACCTCGTGATCCGCCCGCCTCGGCCTCCCAAAGTGCTGGGATTACAGGCGTGAGCCACCGCGCCCGGCCTTATCCTCTTTCTAATTGTCCCTCTCTACACATAAGATTTATTGAGATACCCAATCACAGAATTGTTGTACTCCTGAAAGTACCCAATTCAGGGTATGCCCCTGCTTCCTTCGACACCTCCTAAATCACCCAACCAAAGCCCAGATCTTATAATAGGTTGTCACACATCTTACTGAGACACGCCATAATTACGCTGGTGTATGTCTTCCCTGCCTGCAACAAGAGATAAGCCCAACTTGTTCAACTCTAAGTGTCTTCCTGGTAGCCTTTGGCTGGAGGGCACTGCCACCTCTGTGCCATATACAACTTTCCACTCCTTGAAATCCTCTTCTTCCTTGGCCTGTAGACATCATTCTCTCTTGGTTCTCCTCCTATTATTTTTTAACAACTTCCAATGATTTCTACTTCCTGGTATTCATGTCCTTGTGTAATCCCTTCCCCTTGAGTGTGGGCTGGTAGTGACTTGCTTCAAATGGACAGAATACACCAAAAACAATAGACTGTCCCTCGTGAAGAGCAGGTAGCAAAAAGACTGGCTTCTGTCTTACTTGCCGTCTCTTGCTTTCTTACCTGCACACTCTTGGTAGAGCTAGGTGCCATATTGTGAGCTTCTATACGGAGAAACCCATAGTGTCAAGGAACCCAGGTAGCCTCCCGGCTACAGCCAGTGAGGAACTAAGGCCATCAGTCCAAGCCTTGTAAGAACTGAATCCTACCAACCACCATTTGAGTTATGTTGAACTGGATCTTCCCCTCATCAAGCCTTGAGAGAACTCTGATCCTGGCTGAAACTTTAATTGCAGCCTTGGGAGAGACTTTGAAGAGAGACATCCAGCTTACCTGTGCTGGATTTCTAACCCACAGAAACTTAAGATAGTAAATTTTTGTTGTTTCAAGTCTCTAAATATTGGGATAATTTGTTATGCAGCCATAGATAACAATTACAGATCTCCATAATAGAAAGATAATTTTTTCCACAGCATAAATTTAGCTGTATCACTGACATAAACTCTTTCACAGTTGACCACTGCCTCTAGGGTAAAGGCTGACCTGATCCGTGATATATATCCTTTGCTTTAGTCCCAATAAACTGCTTATAGGTCTCAGAACATGCCAAGTGCACTCTCTCTGTGACTTTGACTTCACTGTTGACTTTCCCTGGATGTAAGTTTTCCCAAGAGCTCCCACACTAGAATTAACTGCTCTTCCTCTGGGGTTCCAAAGCCCAAAGTAATGGAGGCAGGAAAGGTAGAGAAAACCCACAGAAATGAGGAAATAAAGAAAAATACATTTAATAACACAAGAGACAGCAGCTAGAAGAATGATGGCAGAAATTCAATGGCCCCAAAAAGAAGGGACAGTGCACTGCAGCAAAGGGTGGGCTTACCCACAAAGGGGATGGAAGACATCCTTTGTGAGAGAGTCAGTCTGATCCTTAGGTTGGGAGTTATATTTGTAGCTGGGGGGAATGATGGTAGAAGCCTTAGGTGAAAGAATGCCATTGCTATTTTCGCCCAATCAACATAAGCAGCCTGAGGCACAGGCAGATGCCTAGAGCCCTGCTCCCGTATGGGTGCCCATCATGCAATAGCCTCTGGGTACATTTACAAATATTATTTTTAGATGTCATTTTTGGCTCTCAGAACTTTTGGCTATCAGAGTTACTTAAATCTTAAATTAGGTTTCTTCCCTGTGGAATGTCAGGGGTTCTATGATGAAACCATATCAACTGTGCTCAAAATTGTTATTAAATTTCCTTTTCAGAATGTTGTTTTTATTTTTCCTGGTTGGGGTGGCCATTTGGTGTAAAGAAATGAATAAGGCAAAAACCTTTGCTAAAGGCAGCAGCTATGAGAAATATTTAACAGTATGCAAATTCAGCAGGCAGCTCCCCAACTGAAAGAGAAGGGAGGGGGTTTGTTCTACCCTTAAAAAAAGGAAATGCATTAAAATGCAGTCATTAACTAGTGGAGTATTCTAGAATTGGCAGTTACCTACTGAGATTTTGGGTTAAGTTTCTCTGGGGGTATAACAAAATTGTACATCCTCATGGGAAGCAAGAAGAGAGGAGGACTTAGAGCAGTGGAGCACGGATCTTAGCAGAGTGGAAAGAAGGAAAAGAAATGCCTTCCCGGCATCATTCTGATGGAAGATGGGGAAAAGCTGCCTGTGGCAGAAACAGGGAGAGCAGTTCTGCCTGCCAGGGTTAGCCAGCGGCCATGTGTTACTCATTTACTCTGCAAGAGTTTTGATGCCAGCTCCGGCAAGTTTGAAAGAAGCACTCTAAGCCCTGTTTAGGATGTGGGTAGTTAATTACAGTGACAATACATTGAAAGGGAATAAGACAGCCATGTATCTGGCTGTCACCGAACCACAGATTTTTAGGACCCAGAATAGGCCTTAGCACTGATAATATTTATTTCTTTGATCATCAAAGGTCATAAAGAGGCTTTTAAATATGAAAGGCATGCTAATATTTTATATGGTTTATGAATTTCTTGAACTAATGTATATGAACACAGCGTTGTCATTTTTGCTTTTATTTATATTGCTTGCCTGTTTGCTTGCCTGCTTCTCTCTCTCTCTTTCCTTCTCTTCCTCTATCATCTAGGAACCCTGCCAGCGTTCCCAGGAGCCGCAGGACCCCAGAGATGTTCCCAGCTGCATGATCCCGGGCATCAGCTGAGGGCAAGTCAACCTCTCTAAGGCTTTGAGTTGTGCAGGCTCCTTGGCTGCCTTAGCACCTCCCTCAAAGCAAAGTCCTCCCACCTTGGAGTTCAGCCCATCAAGCCTTCCACCTACCCAGCTGCCTCAGTCACCATCAGAGTCCATGTCTGAATATCACCACCACTGGCTGGATTGTTCTGAATATTCTCTAATCTAACCTCATTCCCACCCATCTCCATCCTCCCAAATTATTCCAAAATGTCCCTTTGCAATTCATAGTTCATCATCAATAAAGTCCCAGTGTATCTTCAACCTCTCACCTAAATATTCCATTCCGCTTCTTGCTCTAACTCGGGAGTTGGAAAACATTTTTTGTAATGGGCCAGATAGTAAATATTTTAGGCTTTGCAGGCCACATCATCTCCATTGTCATTGTTACTTGAAAGGGGTCCCAATCCAGACACCAAGAGAGGATGCTTGTATCTTGTGCAGGAAGGAATTCAGGGTGAGTCTGTAAAGTGAAAGCAAGTTTATTGGAAAAGTAAAGAACACAAAAGAATGGCTACTCTATAGGCAGAGCAGCCCCTAGGGCTGCTGGTTGGTTATTTTTATGGTTATTTCTTGATCATATGCTAAACAAGGGGTGGATTATTCATGAGTTTTCTGGGAAAGAGGTGGGATTTTCCCAGGAACTGAGGGTTCCTCCCCTTTTCAGACCATATAGAATAATTTCCGGGTGTTGCCATGGCATCTGTAAACTGTCATGGTGCTGATGGGAGTGTCTTTTAGCATGTGAATGTATTATAATTAGTGTATAATGAGCACTCTTGTCACCATCTTGGATTTGGTGGGTTTTGGCCAGCTTCTTTACTGCCTCCTGTTTTATTGGCAGGGTCTGTGTGACCCGTATCTTGTGTGACCTGTATCTTATGCCGACCTCCTATCTCATCCTGTGACCAAGAATGCCTAACCTCCTGCGAACGCAGCCCAGTAGGTCTCAGCCTTATTTTACCGAGGTCTAATTCAAGATTGAGTCATTCTGGTTCTAATGCCCCGACACAATTAGTTAATTTTGTTATTCTAGCACAAAAGCAGCCATGGAAAATATGTGAACAAATGAGTGTGCCTGTGTTACAATAAAATGTTATTTACAAAACCTGGGGGTGGGCCACACTTGGCCCAGGAGTGTTGGTTTCTTGATGCCTGTTCTGAGGGAAACCTGTCTACACCCCAAGGATTGTGCTTCCCACAATGTTCAGGTGAAGGTTGTTTTTCCCCCTTAGAAACTTCCTAGATCTGAGCTATCCATTACCAATCTCTTTGTTATCTCCTCTCATTTTTTGCTGAATTGAACACTTGAATCACTTCGTTTTCAACTCTACCATCATTCTTGGAGATTTCAGAATTTAATAAATGTTCCATCTAACACCCTGGTCATTCAGTTCCTTATCTTTTAGAGCCAATAATCTCTTATTCCATCTCACCTCAACCACCCACTCACAAAGCATGCCCTAGACCTTGTTATCACCAAGCACATTCCCGATATTATGAGTGCAAACATCTTATTTCCAGCAATTACCTCCTATCCTTCAGCACATCCAGTCAGCCTACCTTACGAGTTCCCTGAATTTAATGAGACCTCCGAGCCACTGGCCCCTACCTCTCTGTCATGCCCTGCTTCCTTCACATCCTCATTTCTCTCCTGGGCTTGATGATCCAGCACCATAACCACTCCCTGGAAAACATGCAGCGCCCTCTTGCCTTTTCAATCTCCTTATCATATTCTGACCCTGGCTAAGCCTAGATATCCTCTAAATCTGTACCTGCTGCAGAGCAATTCAGTGTGGCAGCAAAGACTCACACAACCACACTGACTGGACTCACTGGGCACAAAATACAACAGGGAGCATAACAGACTGAAATCCCCATTCTGGTGGAGCTATCATTCTAGTGAGAGAAAAATAGACGATAAGCAAGAGAAATCATTAAAATATATATTAAGTTAGAGGACGATAAATGCTAAAGGCAAAAAAATAAAGGAGGGAAGAAAGTAATGAAAAGAGAGGGAGATGGGAAATTTTAGATAAGGTGGCCAGGGAAGGCTTGCTGATAAGATAGCTTTTGGGCGAAAACAAGAAATCAGTGAGTACAAAACCATGTGTACATCTGAGGGAAGAGCATTCCAAGCTGAGAGAACACAAGAATGTAAAGGCCTTGTGATGGGCATGTGCCTGGCTCTTTTGAGACACAGCAAAGAGACCTCTGGGCTCAAGCAGAGTGGATGAAAGGGTAGAGTGGAAGGAGATGTGATCAGAGAAGTAGTAGGACTGCAGTAGTTATTTATCACTGCATAATCAGTTACCACAAACTGGGAGGCTCAAAACAATACCCATTGATTATGGTCTTAGTTTCCATGGGTCAGGGATTCATCACAGGGCCCTTGGCTCAGGTCTCACAAGGCTGCAATCAAGATGTAGAGTGGGCTGCAGTCTCACTGGAGATTCAACCAGGGAAGGTTGTCTTCTAAGTTCATTCATGTTGTTGGCAGAATTCACTTGCTTGCAGCTATAGAATTGAGAGCTTTAAGATTGTTTTACTGGGTGTCAGCCAGAGGCCACCTTCAGCTTCTAGAGGCTGCACAGAATTTCCTGCCACATGGCCCACTCCATAGGCAGATCAAAACATGGCAGCTTGCTTTCTTAAGGCCAGCAAGAGAGGGAGAGAGTCTGCTAGCAAGAGGTAATGGTAGATAATGTAATCAAAAGAGTAACCACCATCATTTTGCTGTATTCTATTGGTTAGAAGGCAGCCATGGATTCCACCCACACTCAAGGAAGGGGATCACACAGCAGCATGAACACCAGGAGAGAGGATCATGAGGCCACCTTACAGTCTGTCTTCCACAAGGACTCATCACCTAGGGATATATGCCCTTGTAAGGACTTTGGCTTTTTCTCTGAGACTGGGAGCCATTGGAAGACTTTGAACCAAGGAATTACATGCTGTGATTTGTTTTAACAGGAAACAAATGGAAATAGACTCCCACAGGCTGAGGACAAAAGCACAGGATCAACTAAGATGCTATCCAGGTGAAAGTGGATGAGGGTAAGTTTGGGGTGGTGGCCATGGAGAAGGAGAAGCCATGTTCTGAATATATTTTGAAAGCCGGGCCAACGTGATTTGTTACAGGTTGGATGTAGAACATGAGGAAAAATGAGGAGTCAAGGTTTATCTCAGATTTTTGTGCTGAACAACTGGAAGGATGGAGTTGCCATTATCTGAGGTGGGGAAGATTGAGGGAGAATATCAGGGGCCCTGTTTTGGATACATTTGAGCTGCCAGCCATTTGATGGCAGATAAGTTATGCTACGTACACTCAACCCTGGAAGGAGGAGTGATTCATCTTTAATGGAACTGCCATCTATACCAGATTTGGGTTTGCATTCCACACCTGCAGCACATCTGCAAGCGTTACTGCTTGAGTGCTGAGTGCTTCATTTATAGGCATCAGATCCCAGATTCCACGGTATTGCCTCAGAGGACCCATTTATGGCAAAGGAAGTAGGAGATACAGTGGTTCTCCTTATACTTCCCATTACCTGGAAGCAGTAAGAATGTTGGAATGACATAGTAAAGGTTCCAAAAGGGTGTGAGCTTGGGGATGCTGTCTTTCAGGATGGAGTCTATGCACTGAGCTACTGGCTGATATGGAGTGTTGTGTCTCTGACAGTCAGACTTCATGGGTCCAAGAATTAAGGGGTAAAAGAAGGATTGGCCCTTTCAACATCACTCACAGTGACTCACCAATCTTGCAAGTCTAAGCTCCAATGGATAGAAAATTCTTGTTCTCAGCAGAACATTGCTTCAACCTGGGCACAGTAAGATGTCCATGGAAACTAAAGCAAGTCTGAAGCCTGGACAATTTGGTCTCTTCAAGAGGAGATAACAGCAGGCAAAAGAAGTTTCTATATGAACATGGGAAATCAATTCTATTATCATGAACAGCTACTTATTGTTCCTGCTACTATGCAACCTGGAGGACCATATCTGGAACCCAGGGAATTCATGGGGGCATCTCATAAGTGCTCCAGGATGGGTGAATCTGTGAAAAAGTCGACCCAATGTGGACATAAGTAGACCTGAGATCTGCAAGAGATTGGCCAGCAGACATGGGTGGTGCCCCACATCATGCCCTGCCACCCACCCTGATTTCAGCGGCAGGTATGGCAGACAGTTCTTGTGTATGTGGCAGTATGTGACCTCCAGTGCCTTCTGCCTCAGAACTTTCTCTGAGGTTGCACTGGCTCACTCAGCTGAGGACATGTGGTTGGGAAAGTAAAGGGATTTAATGTCTTCAGAAGCAACCCGAGAGCAAGAGGTGATGGGAATGATAGAGAATGTCCAGGCTTCTATGTTTTGGTGGGATACTTTTCTGCATGGGTCCTCAAGGGTTTTCTAGTGGGACATGAGCCTCAGGTGCCCAGAGCAGCAAACAACTCAATAACATACATTGCATTGGCTTTGGCTTTTATTCCTTCCGTTCCTCAAACTTTCCCTCCTTAACTTCTGCCTCTCGGGATCACCACCCAAATCCAGCTTAGGCGCTAGTCTCCCCTGGCCTGTGCTGTGTGGACCTTCACTGACAGAGGAAGTCCTGAAGTCTAACGAGTCTGCAGCACAGCTCCCAGGAGTCCCTGGGGCAAGCCTAGGGCTTCCATGGACAACAGAGCCCAGGGCTCTGACTCCTTCTAAATCCCAATGTCTTCTTTATTTCTAAGAAATGCCCTATCCACAAAGGGTCATTTCAAATGATAACTTGTTGTTTTAGGTATGCAGTTCAGTGAAAATCTGCATCGATTAGAAAAAATGTAAGACTTCTTCCCGACTAGAATTGAAATTGCACCCCCCAACTTTCCTAGTCCTACCCCATATGGTCAAGTCAAAAGTGATTTAAAGATAAAGATATCGCTATCTTTAAATCATTTTTAACTTGAATTTGATGCAAATAAGGCAGCGCATATTCATGTATTGTTTTATTACTTTTATGCTAAAGTTCCTGTTTCATTTATATGGTTTCCACTCAGAATGGGCATCTCCTAAAAGAGGAACTAAGTTTGTATAAGCTTCTTTGCTATGCAGTTAGATGCATTATATATATATATAGAGAGAGAGAGAGAGAGAGAGAGAGAGAAATTTTATGCCACAGGTGAAATTGTTTCTTTCTTTATTTGAGGATGAGTGCTCCTTCTGTCCATTGAGTTAGATTATGGGTAAATTCATCACACATGAAAAGAAATCCTTTAAAATTATATGCATCTTTCCTGATCTAAATCAGTTCAGAACTATCATTTTGACAAATGTCTGAAAGTCTTAACAGACCTAATTTCCCAGAGGTCAAAACATGGCAGAAAGAGGAATGAGATGGAGGATATTTGGCTAATGGCTTCACAGGCTGGAGTGGGAAAATTGAGAGCGTCGTATACCATGATGACATAGAAGTGCCCATCTTGCCATACTTCATCCCAGCTCAGATATCATAAAAAAGTGCCAGCTTTTATCAGCTCTCTAATGGATTTGTTAGCAGTTCACGCAAGGGAGTGTCCCTTCTCATGATCTTCCTTTCAAAGAGTACATTTATTTTCTTCCTAATTGTGCTCCATCATAAGAAGGAAACTGGTTTATAGAGCAGGGTGTCCTCTGATCGAAATGAAATTAATAAAGAATCAGAGGATTTTCCCCAGGGTATTCCAATAGCCTCTCCAACTAAAACAGCTTCTGATAACTGACAAGGATCATGCAGTTTTCTGATCAGAGTCCTCTGCTCTGGCTCAGCTCTTCATCTCACGTCTTTGAGATATCATGGCAGGTTGCTGGATGTCAAAAGGGAGAACAACACCAGGCTTCACATCTAAACAGTCCTTTTGTCCACCTGTGAGCACAGATTATCTGAATTAAGAATGTTGCACAGCTATGAGAAATGTATTTTCCTTATAATGCAACACCCTGATTGGGGTAATTAAACAACAACCATTAAAAGTACTTTTCCAAATTCTGTTTTCCCCCTAATTTAATGACACAGATTTATTACTTAGCAGACATATCTATAAAACAAACATGGGGTTCATTTATTAATCAGTAGAAGGATGTGCTATTGGGCTTTTCTTGGCTTTGGCTGTTAGTTACATTTAAAAACCACAAAGATTAAGGCAATGAAAAAATACACTGTATTTTATTTGTGTTAATGTCAAAGCACACTGATGAATTGAGTTTCTCAGGCTGTACAACTGAGGAAAACCTTACGTGGGATGAGGGGCTCTTGCTGAGATTAGCCTTGCTGAGATGAGATCCTATTTGCCCTGGATAGATGCTCTCACCCCAGAAGAAGAGAGAGGAAGATGAGAGAAGCATCTTCCTCCAGCATAGAAGGCTCTCACCTCTCTGTCACAGCAAATTAAATCACAGAATTTGCCTTACTCATATTTTAGAGCCCGGTGCAAGTCTCATCTTCCCCTAAACCATATCCAGATAACTTCATTCAGTATTCTCTTTCTCTGAACATTTAAACAATTGTTGTCCCTAGTATCTGTTCTAGCACTTAATCATTTGCTATTTTGTATTATTTAACAGTTTATGCATTTATGTCTCATTTCCTTGTTCAAATTTTCTTTTTTTTCCTTGTTCAAATGTCTAAGCTCTTACAAAATCGTATCTGCTGAGCCCAGGGCTGGGAAAATAACAAAAACTCAATAGTAGATGTTTGAATGGATAAATTAATCAATCAGGATGGATCCAGACTGAGAAATGGGGTGGCATCAGTGTGTGGTGACTTCGCCAGTTAGGAATACTTCTCAGTCTACTCTGAGAATGACTTGGAGAACTTTGTACTTTGAGACCATCAGCAGTTAAGGAAGATACTGCTATGGACAGGAGGCAAGGAAATACTGGGTAGAAGAGGGTGGTTCCCTGGGAAAGGCCCCACCCCCCACACTGGAAACCCTCAGCCCTAAATGGGAGCAGGCATTCCTGTTTGTGCATCCATATGCTGCCTTTTGACCTGCCCTATCCTGCACCCATATAAACCCCAAACCCCAGGCTCCATGAGCAGAAGAGCGGAGGAGCAGAAGAGCAGCACAGCAGAGAAGGAGAGAAGAGAAGGAGCATCTGAAAGCTGAGAGTAATTTGGCTGGGGACGGTTGGAGAGGAGATTGTCCATGGGGCAACCAAACTCCAGGGGCAGATCATCTTCCCACTCCATCCCCTTTCCAGCTCCCCATCCATCCTGCTTAGAGCCACCTCCATCTGGCATTAAAATCCCCCACATTTGCCCTCCTTCAATTTGTCTGTGTGACCTAATTCTTCTTGGATGCCAGACAAGGACCTGGATACCAAGAGGGCACTGAGTTGGTTAATACTTAAGCCATCTGTGGATGGCAGAGCTAAAAGAGCACTGTAATACATCCACTGGGGCTTTGGGAGTTGCAGGCATCCACCCCTAGATGCTACAGTGGGGCCAGAGCCCAAAAGTGCTCCCCTCGGCTCTTGCACCTGCCCGTCTGCGTGCTCCCCCTCTCATAAGGGGTTGAGTGCACAGTGGCCAAAGAAAGCCACACCCATCGCATGTCCTGTGAGGGAGGTCAGGGAACTCTCCCATTTCAATACTACACAGGAGTTTGGTTACTGCCCTGAGATGATATTGAAAAGACTTACATTCAATATGCTCTGGAAATGAATTATAGGACATCATTAAAAGAAACTGATTTACTTTTTTTCCAATTTGGGAAATACAAATAATATGCATGTTTTCTCTATTGTATTTCTCATCTTTTTAACGGATAAAACAAAATTCATAAGAGCAGGAGTTCAGATATCACTAACTTTCTGCCCAAGCCATCACAACAACTTGTATCAGTGAATCCTTTTGCCATTTTGTTACTTAGAATTCTACTAAGGTTGATGCAGGAATTCAAAGTCTTTATTGTTGGGGAATCACACTGGTCTCAAAACTTCAGCCTTTTAAATATTTATCCTTAATCTCAAATCCTGTGGCTTTCTTTGTTTTAGCCAAATTACATACATTCTCCTAATGACAGTAATCCCATTCCCCCTTATCCTCAGGGATACATATGTTCCAAGACCCTTCCCTGTGGATGCCTGAAACCTTGGATAGTATGGTACCCTATATATACTGTTTTTTTCCTATACATGCATACCTATGATAAAATTTAACTTATAAATTAGGCATAATGAGAGATTGACAACGATAATAATAAAATATAACAATTATAACAATATACTGTAATAAAAGTTATGTGAGTGTGGTTTTTCTCTCTTTCTCCCTTTCTCTCTCTCAAAGTATCTTAAGATTTTCCAACCGTGGTTGACCTCAGGTAACTGAAGCTACAGAAAGCAAAATCACAGATAAGAGGGCACTACTCTATATGTCGATTTAGTTTTTAATTATTTTTTTAAAAAATAAAAACTCTTCAACAAGTAAATATGATCAAATGAAATATTCAATAGCATTTTCATTAAAAAAAACCTCTGGATTTTTGTTTTTAGAAGATGATACAATTTTTGATTAAACCTCATATCTGGTCTGGTTCCATTTCCTGAAACACCCCTAAAGTTGCTTATAAACGATTTTAGGAGACTTTACATATTTTGATTGATTACTTGATGAACAGCATCAAATATTCTCCATATTGTTATGATTATAACTTATCTTGAAAAACAGCACTTTGCTATACGGCTCCTGTTTCAATCAGGTCTTTTTTAGCTTTGGCCATCCACATTCATTCTGCTTCCAGAATCCATAGACTACAGCCCACAGGCCATATCTGGCCACAGTCTATTTTTGTATGGCATGTAAGCTAAGAATAACTTTCACATTTTTAAATGGTATAAAAGAATCCAGTAAATACTATTTTGTGATATATGACAATTATATAAAATTCACATTTCGGTGTCCATAAATAAAAAATTTTTTTTTGTTTTTTGTTTTTTTTTTTTGAAATGGAATCTCGCTCTGTTGCCCAGGCTGGAGTGCAGTGGCACAATCTCGGCTCACTGCAGCCTCCGCCTCCCAGGTTCAAGTGATTCTTCTGCCTCAGCCTCCCAAATAGCTGGGACTAAAGGTGCCTGCCACCATGCCCAGCTAATTTTTGTATTTTTAGTAGAGACGGGGTTTCACCATATTGGCCAGGCTGGTCTCGAACTCCTGACTTTGTGATCCACCCACCTCGGCCTCCCAAAGTGCTGGGATGACAGGCATGAGCCACCGCACCCAGCCAAATGAAAGTTGTAATGGAACACAGCCAGCATATCCATTTATATTTTGTCTATGGCTGCTTACATACTGCAATGCCGAGTTGGGCAATTGCAACAGGGACCATACGGCTCAAAAAGCCTTAAGCATATGATCTAGTCCTTTACAGAAGAAGTTTGACAACTCCTGCTCTGTTCTGTTGATTTTTTTCAGGCAGATAATCCCATCTGCTTCCTCATGTTTGCCGCCCCCAGCACCAGTTACCTTTAAGCCTGAGCTCAGCTCCTCACACTCTGTGGAGCTTTTGTTCATATTGTAAGTCCACACTGAGTTTTCCTTTTCTTAATGTCAATAAAGCTGTTCCCAAACAGATAGGCTGCAACCCGGGACTCGTGGTAGCCAGCCCTTAAGATGGCCCCAGTGTGTTAAGGTTGGTGTTTGTGACCAGAAGAATTTAGAGAGAGTGATTGTCATTCCTGAGATTCCATTATAAAGACACTGTTGCTTTCATTTTGGTCTCCGTCTAGCAGTCTCGTGCTCAGATGTCTCTGCTTGGGGAAACCATGTTGTGAGCAAACCAACAGAGGGGGCCGTGTGGAGAGGAAGCCTCCTGCCAACCCCTTGCAAGTGAGCTTGCAAGTAGATCCTCCAGCCTGATGTCAAGAATTCAGAGAGTATGGCCCCAGCCAACAGCCTGAGAAACCCTGGCCCAGACCATCCAGCCGGGTCATCGCAGATTCCCAACCCGCAGACAGCATATAAGAAAATAAATATTTGCTCCTTTAAGCAGCTAATTTTGCAGTAATTTGTTATACAGCAATAGATAACCAACACAGACCTCAGCCAGTCTGGTATTGTTTACTGGGGCACTATCTTTCTTCCTTGGTCTGATATCCCCAGTCTGTATCTAATTTTTTTTTTTTTTTTTTTTTTTTTGGTTTTTTGAGGCTCACTGCAGCCTTGAACTCCTGGGCGGGCTCAAGCAATCCTCCTGCCTTAGCCTCCCACACAGCTTGAACGACAGATGCATGCCACAACAGCTGGCAAATTTTAAGAATTTTGCTATTGAGATGGGTGTCTCAACATCTTGACCAGCCTGGTCTCAAACTGCTGGTCTGAAGCCATCCTCCTGCCTTGGCCTCCCAAAGCTCTGAGATTACAGGCATGAGCCACCATGCCCAGTTTGTTTCTGGTCTTTTTTGAGGTGTGATTTTCTTTCTCTTTTAAGACCCTGCCTCAGCTGTGGGACTTAGCTGATTTTCTTTTCTTTTTTTTTTTTTTTTTGAGACGGAGTCTGGCTCTGTCGCCTAAGCTGGAGTGCAGTGGTGTGATCTCCCCTCACTGCAACCTCCGCCTCCCAGGTTCAAGCAATTCTCCTGTCTCAGCCTCCCGAGTAGCTGGGACTACAGGCCCACGCCGCCACGCCCGGCTAATTTTTGTATTTTAGTAGAGATGGGGGTTCACCGTGTTGCTCAGGCTGGTCGCGAACTCCTGAGCTCAGGCAATCCGCCCACCTCGGCCTTCCAAAGTGCTGGGATTACAGGCGTGAGCCACTGCGCCTGGTCGGTTGATTATTTTTTCTTAACTTTGACCTTTTGCTTTCCTCCTCCGCTAGGATCCAGCCTCTCCCCTTGGTTGTTGCAGTCCCTGGCTGAGGCTTTACAGCCTAGCGCAGACTCCTCGGTTCTCTCCAGCCCCAGAATAGGAATTCAATTCTAGGCTGTGGATTTCAAATGTCAGATAGCCATTGGTGTCGAGGTCTCTTGATTAATATTTTAAATACGAAAACAAGGCAAAAAATTTCCCAGGGGAAAATACTGTGTTTTTGAATGTGTGTTTTTGAATATTCTTACTATTAATAATATCATTGTCATATTTTAACCTTTCACTTGAGGAACATAAGGATTATAAGAACATGTAGAAGCATGGAGGAGATTTAGGAAATCTGATTTATACCTGATAAAAATGAGGCCCCTGAGGTTATGTGAAGTTCCCAAGGTCACTCAACGATACCAAAGAGCATTTCAGTGGAACAAGTATGTCAAGGATAATGGAAGCTGAGCAAGGATCTTTTGGGGAGGGCGGTGGGGCTTCCCTGAGGACGGCTATCATGCCTTTCTGTATGAGTGAGTCCTAGTCCAGTTACCACAGGCTGGACACCGAATGCAATGAAGCAGCGATATGACTCGAGATGTTGTTTCTTATGTTTTTATGTTATTTTTAGGTATGACACAAAGTCTGGATCAAATAGCAGCTACTTGGCTGGGCACAGTAGCTCACGCCTGTAATCCCAGTAATTTGGGAGGCCTAGGCGGGTGGATCACCTGAGGTCAGGAGTTCGAGACCAGCCTGGCCAACATGGCAAAACTGCTTCTCTACTAAAAATACAGAAATCAGCCGGTCGTGGTGGCAGGCCTCTGTAATCCCACCTACTGGGGAGGCTGAGGCAGGAGAATCGCTTGAACCAGGGAGGCAGAGACTGCAGTGAGCTGAGATCGCGCCACTGCACTACAGCCTGGGTTACAGAGCGAGACTCTGCATCCACAAAAAAAAAAAAAAAAAAAAGCAGCTGCTAGACCCGAGTGCCCAGCCTCCATAGGAAGATGTAAGAGTATTTTTTGACGGATGCTTAACTGTCTGTTTGAGTCTATGAATCTGCATTTCTTCCAGTGCTACACAGAGAAAATAAGGCCTAATCAAGTCTGGGGAGGAAAAAATTCAAAACACGCTGACAGAATGTCTAGGAATTGGACAGAAAATGTACGTAGTGAAAGGATTGGAAATGAAATGTGGTGGGGGAGAGGAAAGGATGCTCTAGTGTTTTATTCTACACACTTTATATTTTTGAATCTTTTACAGTAAGAATGTATTTGAGCATTTCTTGTATAATTTTTACAAGGGTTTATGAATTTTTACCAGAAAAGTAGGCCTACTGGTCGTAACCATTTTAGAAACTGAGTTTAAAAGTGGAATTTGTGAATGTGTATGGCATGTATGGAGCTCAAATAATTGTCCCTACCGAACAAATAAGCACGGGTTGATGATTGCTATCATACAGGAAGAAGCTAAAGCAACCTATAAATCAATCCACATGTCTTGATAGAAGTGAAAATCAAAGGCAATAAATTCAACACAACCAATCCCGGGAGAAGAAACGGGGTTAAGTTATGGCTTAAGAGATTTGAATGAACTGTAATGAAGGGCTTCTTTATGGTAGAGCTATTAAGAGCAGGGAGGAAATTTAGTAACAGATTATTCAGGCAAACTGGGACTCTTTTCCCTTGGACATTTTACAAATGGAATTAAAAAGCACTTGTTTCTGACTAATTAGGAATAGTTCAGCTTGCGGGTTGAATTAGTTATTTCTATTTGGTTACAGAGAGGAAAACTAATAGCGACTTTGGTAGTCACAGTCAACGTGCAATCATTTTAAAATAAAATAAATTTGGAGATAAATCTGTGTGTTTTAACTGCCTAAATCCTGGAAAATAAATTGAAATTTAAAAGGGATATTCCTTATAAATATCTCTACTTTGTCACACACCTATGGTTCAAGTTCAGATCTTCACATCTTTTAAATGTTTTAAAACTTAGTTATAATTTTAACTTTAAAAATAGTGGACGCTTTTTTTTGAGATGGTGGGGTCTCACTATGTTGCTCAGGCTGGACTTGAACTCCTGGGCTCAAGTGATCCCCCTGCCTCGGCCTCCTGAGTAGTTGGGACTACACATCTGTGCCTCCACACCCAAAGACACATATTTTTGTGTGATTAAAAGAAAAAAGGTAGATACGAAAGCTATAAAGAAAAAAAAGAAGTATTTCCAGTCAATAATATCCTGGAAAGCTTAATACAGTAACATCTTACTATTTTGGACTAGTTCAGAGAAAAAAACAAAGGATTTTATTTTAAATGATTTTAATATCTGAAGGTAAATATTATGCATAGCACAACTAGGATTAAAAAATGGTTGTTTTTTAATGAACAAACAAGTTATATGACTCCAAAAATATGTAAGGCAAGCTTGCTTTTATAAATATTTTAAGCATTTTATGTTGATTAAGCTTTTAATTCATACTAACAGTAAAAGAAAACTGACTTGTTGAAGAAAATCAACCCCTGTCTACACTTAATCACATTTTTCAAATAATGGACTCTGTACTACTGTGGTTTTACTTCCTTGTCTTCTTTTTCCCTGTGAAGTGACAATCTTAGTTTCTGACTGTCGAATTAAAAGAGGCAGAGACAAAGGAACCGGAGCAAACACTGTGCATAACTTATGCAACGAGAGCAACAAACCAAAATGCCAGCAATTAAATACTGAGACTAGTTTTCACACACGATAAATTATTTGGCATAGGTGATTTGCTTTAAAATTCATCCCTCAAGGAATATAGTTATCACTTTCCAAATGTTTATGTCCAGGTCAAGAAAAGCTACAGGATAAAGGAAACTTAAGTTAATCCAAATATCATATTGAAATCCCACCTTTAAAAATGTTAGAAATTATTATTTTATTTATTTATTTATTTATTTATTTTTTGAGATGGAGTCTCGCTCTGTCGCCCAGGCTGGAGTGCAGTGGCGTGATCTTGGCTCACTGCAAGCTCCACCTCTTGGGTTCACACCATTCTCCTCCCTCAGCCTCCCGAGTAGCTGGGACTACAGGCATCAGCCACCATGCCCAGCTAATTTTTTTGTATTTTTAGTAGAGACGGGTTTCACCATGTTAGCCAGGATGGTCTTGATCTCCTGACCTCGTGACCTTCCTGCCTTGGCTTCCCAAAGTGCTGGGATTACAGGTGTGAGCCACCGCGCCTGGCCTAGAAACTATTTAGAATAATGCCTGTATTCATTTGAGACATTTTCCAATCCTTTTTTTGTATTGTGATTTTTAGATGTGATATTAACTTTCCTGTTTAATTTGCTTTAGTTTATTTTAAATTATTAGTTCAGTAGCCATAGTAATATTTAAGGATTAAACTATATAAATCATAGGATTATGGATAAATTTTTTTCTTTTATACTTTTATATGTTTTCTGACTTTTAAAAAAGGTAATGTGCACCTATTATTTTTGTAATAAGAAAGAAACTTCATGTTATGGATTTAAAAATATTGATTCAGAACCTTGAACCTTTCCAGGACAGGGGAACTCACTAGCTGTGCCACACTGAAATCCTGTCTTGAGAGAGATTTTGAGGATTCTGTATAACCATCTTCCCCAAGTCATGAGGTAACTAGACAGGATGGGAAGGCTCTACACAAGAGTGAGCCCCCAACCTTTATAGGGTATGCCTTGGAAAGCCAGAGATCACTCCTCCATTTCTCAGAGACTCCATGAGCCGGGAAAAGGAAAGATCTGGCCAGGTATTACCACCATCATCCCCTTCTCCTCCTCTTCCTCCCCCTCTTCCTCCTCTTCCTCCCTCTCCTCCTCTTCCTCCTCCCCCTTCCTTCTTCTCCTCTTCCTTCTTCTCCTCTTCCTCTTCCTCCTGTTCTTCTTCCTCTTCCTCCTCCCTCTCTTCCTTCTTCTCCTCTTCCTCCTCTTCTTTCTCCTCCTCCTCTTCCTCCTTCTCCTCTTCCTCTTCCTCCTCTTCTTTCTCCTCCTCCTCCTCTTCCTCCTCCTCCTCTTCCTCCTTCTCCTCTTCCTCCTCTTCTTTCTCCTCCTCCTCCTCTTCCTCCTTTCTCCTCTTCCTCCTCCTCTTCCTTCTCCTCCTCCTTTCTCCTCTTCTTCCTCCTCCTATTCTCCTTCTCCTCTTCCTCCCTTCTTGTTCTTCATGAGGAGATGAGAATATTTTTTTAATTCTATTGGAAAAATAATATAAGCAAAAAATTATATATGTGTGTATTTATCCTTCCATCCATCTGTTCATCTATCCATTTGTCCATTTATCCATGTATATTGGTTGCCTCGAGGAGGGGGAACTGGGTGGTTGCTGGGGAGGGAGGAAGATTTACTTTCCACTGTATACTCTATTGTAACTTTTGACTTTTCTGCCATGTTCATGTAATACCTATTCAAAAAAATAATTTCCTAAGGAAAATTACAACATGAGACAAAAATTTTTTTTCAGAATAATGATGTAAGAAAACCAGCTAAGATAAAGTTATAAGAGGACTGTTGTGAGCACTTCCTTTACACATGTAGATTTATTTATCCCTACCAGGTGGGCACGGTGAGCAGCACCTCCACTTTACAAATAGAAAATGGGAGAAACTAAGTACCTGCCTATATACACACACACAGACACACACACGGTTTTGTTATTGCCAAATAATCTTCCAAATTAATTGTGTAAGATTCTCTCTTCCCCAAATTTGCATAAGTATGCCAGTTTCCCCACACTTTTCGCAATACTTTTATATTTGAACCACTGAATAAACCAATATACATCAAGTTCTATTAGACATTAGCCTTCCCAACTAGATGTAAACAAACAAACCAACAGAGCTGCTCACAAGTAGTGAAATTGACTTACTAATGATTTGCCTCAAGGTTTCTACTGACAACTCAGTAATGATGTTAATAGCTAATGAAATCTTCAGTAGCAAGTTACCCAGCTAGATGGAGAAGGATGAGGGACAAAAGGTTGGTGACACTCCACTAACACACTCATACACAAGAGACCAGGACTCCTTTATGTGCTCCTATTGCAACACATGACTTTCTCCCATGGCACTTATCACTGGTTTAACATTTTCACTTGTGTGTATGATCCCTTGATTTGTGAGACCTAGAATTGAAATATCCATCTTTTCCAGTAGATCATGAGCTCCATGAGGGCAGAGCATTGTGATTTTGTTGGTCATCTTATTCCTGCACCTGTCCCAGGGGCTACGACAGGTCTAGACAGATGGATGAGAGTTTCAACTTTATCCTCTGTATCCATGAAGGCTCTTTTGGTTGCAGGTGCAGAAGAAGTCATCCCCATAATAGACAGTTACATGTCACATAGTTTGAGAAAAGGCTAGAGTCTGAGCCCATTAGAAACCTTGAGTTTGACTCTCCTTGGACAAATACTATGGCTTTGTTGACAAGTGGGTTTCTCAGCACTCTTGAAACTAGCTTTCTAAGTTGACAACTATATTCAACACCACAGAATGCTTTGCAGTATTGTAACCCCTTGCTATGACGAGATATTCTTAGGAGTTACTATGATTAAAAAAATCCATTGCAGGCTGGGTGCAGTGGCTCACACCTGTAATCACAGCACTTTGGGAGGCCGAGGCCAGTGGATTACTTGAGCCCAGGAGTTCAAGACCAGCCTGAACAATATGGTGAAATATCGTTTATTAAAAAAAAAAAAATTAGCCAGGTGTGGTGGCATGTGCCTGTGGTCCCAGCTACTCAGGAGGCTGAGGTGGTAGGGTCACCTTAGCCAGGGGAGTCAAGGCTGTAGTGAGCCATGAACACACCCTGAACTCCAGCCTGGGTGACAGGGTGAAACCCTGTCTCAAAAAAAAAAAAAATCCATTGCCAACAGAATAGAGAACCCAGAAATAAAGCTGCACACCTACACCAGTGCACACCTAGTCTTCAACAAAGTTAACAAAAATAAGCAATGGGGAAAGAACTCCCTATTCAATAAATGATGCAAGGATAACTGGATAGCCATATGCAGAAGATTGGAATTGGACCCCTATCTTTCACAATGTACAAAAGTCAACTCAAGATGAATTAAAAATTTTAATATAAGTCTTCATGCTATAAGAATCCTAGAAGAAAACCTGGAGGCCACCATTTTGGACATCAGCCTTGGCAAATAATTTATGACTAAGTCCCCAAAAGCAATTGCAACAAAATCAAAAATTGGCAAGCGAGACCTAATTAAACTAAAGCGCTTCTGCACAGCAAAAGCAACTATAAACAGAGTAAACAGACAACCTGCAGAATGGAAGAAAATATGTGCAAACTATGCATCTGACAAAGGTCTAATATGCTTATAGATTCTTATAGATTCTGGATAGAATCTACAAGGAACTTAATTCAACTAGCAGAAAACAACTAACCCCATTAAAAAGTGGGCAAGGAACATGAATAGACATCTCTCAAAAGAAGAGATACAAGTGGATGACAAACACAAATAAAACTTTCCACATCACTAATCATCACAGAAATGCAAATCAGAACCACAGCGAGAAACTGTCTCACATCAGTCAGAATGGCTACTACTTAAAAATCAGAAAAAGAGGCCGGGCATAGTTGCTCATGTCTGTAATCCCAGCACGCTGGGAGGCCAAGGTGGGAGGATCATTTGAGGTCAGGAGTTCGAGACCAGCCTGACCAACATGGTGAGACCCCATCTCTACTAAAAGTACAAAAATTAGCCAGGCATAGTGGTGCACGCCTGTAGTCCCCACTACTAGGGAGGCTGAGGCAGGAGAATCACTTGAACTCAGGAGGTAGAGGCTGTAGTGAGTGGAGATCATGCCACTGCACTCCAGCCTGGGCAGCAGAGTGAGACTGCATCTCAAAAATAATAATAATCATCATCATCAGAAAAACAACTGATGCTGGCAAGGCTGCATTGAAAAGCAAACACTTATATACCATTGGTGGGAATGTAAGTTAGTTCAGCCACTGTGGAAAGCCATTTGGAGATTTCTTGAAGAACTTAAAACAGAACCACCATTTGACCCAGCAATCCTATTACTGGGTATATATTCAAAAGAAAATAAATCATTCTACAAAAAAGACACATGCACTTGTATGCTTATCGCAGCACTAGGCACAATAGCAAGATATGGAATCAACCTAGGTGCCCATCAACAGTGGATTGGATAAAGAAAATGTGGTACATATGCTCCATGGAACACTATGCAGCCATAAAAAATAACAAAATCATGCCCTTTGCGCAACATGAATGTAGCTGGAGGCCACTATTCTAAGTGAATTAATGCGGGAATGGAAAACCAAATACCTCATGTTCTTACTGTTAAGTGGGAGCTAAACATTGGTTACTCATGGATGTAAAGATGGCAACAATAGACACTGGGAACTACTAGTAGGGGGAGGGAAGAAGGGAGGCAAGTGTTGAAAAACTAACTGTTGGGTACTATGTTTAACACTAGAGTGACGGGATCAGTTGAACCCCAAACCTCAGTATCCTGCAATACATCCATGTAGCAAACCTACATATGTACCCCCGAATCTAAAATAAAAGTTAAAAATATTTTTTTAAAATCCATTGCCTTTATCACTACTCTCTTCCCTTCCCCACATTCCCATTTTGTGGATCTAAACTTTGAACCTAGCAGCCAGTCAAAGAAATGGAGTTAAATAGTCTCCTTGCTTCTGAATGGTGAATGCTCCCCCTTCCCTCCAGTATTTAGCTGTTAGTAAATAGCTGGATCTTACCTTAAACTTTAAGTCTGTGTTCTTTTTTTTTTTTTTTTTTTTTCCAACACATAGGTGTTATGCTTTAAATGTGCTTCCTGGAGTTCATGTGTTGGAAACTTAATCCCCATTGTGACAATGTTGGGAGGTGAGGCGTAATGGAAGGTGTTTTGGTTTTGAGGGCTCAGCCCTTATGAATAGATTAATGGCATTATTAAAAAGGATGGCCAGAGTGGGTTTGCTCTCTTGTGCTCTTGCCCTTCCAACCTTCCAACAGCAAGTTGCCCCACACAAGATGCCAGCACCTTGATGTTGTACTTCCCAGCCTCCAGAACTATGAGCCAATAAATGTATGTTGATTATAAATTACCCAGCCTCAGGTATTGTGGTATAGCAGCACAAAATGGACTACAACAATAGGTGATAGAAAACTCAACACACGCTGGCTTAAATATTAGGACCATTAGTTAACTCATATAACTGACTTAAATGTTGGCTTAAACTAGTAACTCAAACTCATCATGGAGCTGGCTTCTTTCCATTTCTTCTCTGCCTTTCAAAATGTCAACTTCATCTTAGAGTGGACACCAATCATGTTGCAATATAGCTTCCAGATGCTTACAGGACAATATATATCTCTGCTGGAGTGGGGGGCCTTTCTATTAATTATATTAATATAATATATCTCCCCAAGGAGTAGGGGGCCCTTCTATTAGTCATGAAAAAAGAGACTTTTCTTACTTGAACCAAATAGTGAAGATATTCTTTCAGGGTTTATCCCAGGAATTAGAAGTAGAATCAGTACCACCAAAACCACGGGGGTTTTGGTAAATGCTGGAGAGGCTGCCACAATGTCCTCTAAGTCAGTAATAGCTGTTATAGTATTCGCTAAAGTTTACTGAGCACATCCTGTTGGCCCAATGTTAGCTTAACAGTTTACACACATTGTATTATTTAATCATGACAACAAACATGACAAGTAGGCATTACCATCCCCATTTTACAAATGAGGAAATTGGAATATGTCCAAGGTTGTACAGGAGGATTCCAGAGATAGACTGAGGACTACAATATCAAGTCCATGATTAAAACAACCTCACTACACAGTAAGAGTTATGGAAGGCTTTTGAAGGTGGTGTGGTATGTGTAAAGCAATGATTTAGGGCCCTCAAAACCATCCCATTAGACCTCTAGATAAGCCATCCAATTCCCTTATAAAACCAATTAAACCACATTTACACCCCTGCAATGTATTAGTCTTCTCCACTCTCCCACATAACCCCCTACCCCTTACCCTCAAACAGGCATTTTAAAGTACGTAAAGTATGAATTTTTTTCACCATAATTTGCAACAAGAAGCATTAGATACAAATCCGATTTAGTTAAAAATAGGGATAAGGTATAGATAACATCCAGAGACTCCACTGTTAACTTGAAACATGAAAAGAAGCAAAACCTAAATAATCTGTCAAATTATAAGACATAATTGATTTACTTAACACACCCTCCCATGATTCTCTGGATTCTACTTCCTCCTGCCTATTCAGGGAGTCTTTTCCTGTAATGGTAATTATTCTCTCTCTTCCATTGTTGGTTTTCCTTCTGTTTTAGATCATTCTCGTCAGCATAAAAGCATGCTACAATTTCTCCCACTACAAAAAGCACCTTGAACCCTGCCCCCTTCTTTTCCGGGAAATGACCCTTTTCTCTTCTTTTCTTTACAGCAAAACACCTTGATAGACTTCTCTCTTCAACCTGGTCTCAACAGGTCTCCCTGCTCCTTGGGGACCATTCTGATAAGGGTCACCAATGTCCTCCCAGTGCGAAGCCCAATGATCTGTTCTCAGTCCTCATTTGTTTGACCTTTTGGAAACATGACACAGTGATCACTCCATCCTGCTTGAATCATATTCTTCACTTGGCCTCCAGGAAACCACATTCTTGGGTCTTCTCCCACCACTTCTTCTCAAGTTTCTTTACTTGGCATTCCTCCTCATCTTCTTGACCTCTAAGTGGTAGACTGCCCTGGGGCTCCATTTGAAGTCAGACCCCTTTCTTCATAGATTCACTCCCTGAGTGGTCTTGTTCACTTCCGTGGCTTTAAATACTATAGGTGGGTGTCAGAATACATCCAGGTTGCTATAACAAAATACTTTAGGCTGAGTAACTTATAAATAATAGAAATTTATTACTCACTGTTCTGGAGACTGGGAAGTCCAAGATCATACCACCAGCAGATGCTGCTCCTGGTGAAGGTTCATTCTGGCTCATAGATGGTGTCCTCTCACTGAATCCTCATATAGCGGAAAAGGCAAACAAGCCCCCTTGGGCCCTTTTATAAGGGCACTAATCCCATTCATGAAGGTGGAGCCCTCATGACTTAATCGCCTCCTAAAGGCCCCACCTGTCAATACTATCATATTGGAGAGTAAGTTCCAACATATAAATTTTGGGGAGATCGTAGCAACTGACGACTCCCCCATTTATATCTTCAACCTATACCATCTCCCTGAACTCTAGATGCTATATCCAACTTCCTACCTGACATCTCCACTTGGATGTTTAACAGGCATCTTCAACTTTACATGTCCCAGAAAGAACCCTTAGTGTACTTCCCCCAAAACCTGCTTCTTCCAGAGTAATCCACAACTCATTTTTTCAAGTTGCTCAGAAAACTTGTGATCATTTTTGGATACCCATCTTCCCCCTCACAGCTAAAATAAAATTTATTAGTAAATTTTGCCAGCTTGACCTCCAAAACACACTTCAAATATGGCCATATCTCTGCTACTATCATTCTTTCTTGGCTTCCTGAAACAAACTTCTCTGGTCTCTCAGCTTTCATTCTTCCTTCCCTAGTCTATGCCTCACATAAGAGCTAGAATAAATACTTTTAAATGACACTTCTAGACATAGAATGCACCCACAACTTCGTCACCTCACCCATAATTAAGTTCCCATATTTACATGGTACAGGAGGACCAATATGGCTTGTCCCCTTGGTACCTCTACCACTTCATCCTCTGTATGCCGACCCTTGCTCATTCAACTCCAGCCCCAATGAATCCCTTGCTGGAAAGGACACTTCTGGCACACTCCTACCTCTTGTGTTTGCAGTTACTGTTCTGCTTCCTAAATGCTCTTCCCTAGATGTTCACATGGTTTGCTTCTTCATTTTATTCAGATTTTGCTTGACTGTTACCTTACCAATGTGGCCTTCTGCTCAGTGTAACTGAAATAGTAATGACTATTCCCCCAGTCTCTGTTCCTCTTTATCCCCTTATCTAGTTCTCTTTTCTTCACCTGATATAATTTATGGTGTCGTATTTGCTTATTGTTTGTCTCCCCTCCACTAGCATTTAAGTTCCAGTAAAGCAGGGACAGCTGTATTCCAGGAATGTAGAATAGTGTCTGGTAGGTGGTGGGTGCTTAAGATGTATTTGCTGAATGAAAGAATGAAGGAATGAGTGAGGGACTTGGTAGTTATCCCCCTGTGCTTTGTGCATCTATTCAGTGACAAGTATCTGTAGATTCTTCAAAAGGCCATTCATATCTCTCTCTTCCTTTCATTTTCATGACCACAACCTTAGTGGACCTCCCACCTGGAGTAGTGAACCTCCCACCTGGAGAGGGATCTCCAGTCTTTGGTTTCTACTCAGTCTATCTCTCAAATGGACCCTGAACACTGATATTGTTAATAGTCCTAAAACCACTTTCACCTAAAGCTGATTGCACTCTCTATAGTGAAATCTAATATTTGAAAAGCCCAGTTACTCCCTATTGACTCTTTTTTTTTTTTTTTAGACAGGGTCTCATTCTGTGGCCCAGGCTGGAATGCAGTGGTGTGATCACAGCTCACCGCACCCTTGACCTCCAGGCTCAGGTGATCCTCTTGCCTCAGCTTCCCAAGTAGCTGGGACTGCAGGTACATGGCACAACACCTAGCTATTTTTTTTTTTTTTTTTTTTTTTGTAGATACAGGGTTTTCCCATGATTATCAGGCTGGTCTTGAACTCCTAGGCTCAAGTGATCCACCCACCTTGGCTTCCCAAAGTGCTGGGCTTACAGGTGTGAGACAACATACCCATCCCCTTTTGACTTTAATATAAGTACAAACTCCTTTATTTGATATTGAATAGACTTCATGTTATGGTGTTAAAATATTTCAAGCTTTATTTCCCATTTTTCTCTTAAATGAACCTCTCTTTCCACTGTCTTTGGACTGTTCCAGGCCCATTCTTCATTACAGATCCTTACTCATATTCTTGCCATAGCCTCTCCAAATTGGGCCTAAATTATAAAGCTTAGCTCAAAGTCCACCTTCTTTTGTTAGTCCTTACTACAGCCCTGCAGCTCACTGATAGCCCTCTGAAATGGAAGCCCTTCCTATCTGTATCACTTACTTTTTACCTAATCAGATGACACAGCCAGAAGGAACTGTTCTATATTTTCAAATATCGTTGCTTGACTTTTCCAATGTATACATTGCACAATGATCAAATGAGGGTAATTAGCACATCCATCACCTCAAAGACTTCTCATTTCTTTGTAATGAGAACTTTTAAAATCTTCTCTTTCAGCTATTTTGAAATATATAATACATTATTGTTAACTACAGTCACCCTACTGTGAAATAGAACACAATAACTTATTCCTCCCATCTAACTGTAACTTCGTACCCATTCACCAACCTCTCCCCATCCTCCCCTCCTCCCCAGCCTCTGCAAACCACTGTTCTACTCTTTACTTCTACGAGATCAGCTTTTAAGATTCCACATATGAGTGAGCTCATGCAGTATTTATCCTTCTGTTCTTGGCTTATTTCACTTAACATAATGTCCTCTAGGTTCATACATGTTGTTTATAGTATTCTATTGTGTATATATACCACATTTTAAAAATCCATTGATCCATTGACTTAGGTTGACTCCATATCTTGGCTATTATAAACAGTGCTGCAATAAATAAGGGAGTGCAAATATCTTTTCAACATATTGATTTCAATCCTATGCAGTGGTGGGATTGTTGGATCATATGGTAGTTCTATCTTTAATTTTTCGAGGAACCTCCACAAATTGTTGTCCATAATGACTGTATTAATTTACATTCCCACCAACAGAGTATGAATTCCCCTTTTTCCATATCCTCACCAGCGTGGGGTGAGATGGTGTCTCGTGGTTATTTTGATTTGCATTCTGTGATGATTAGTGATGTTGGGCATTTTTAAAATATATCTGTTGGCCATTTGCATGTCTTCTTTTGAGAAATGTTTATTCAGATCTTTTGTTTATTTTTAAATCGAGTTATATATATTTTTTTCCTTTTTTGCTATTGAGTTGTTTGAGTTTTTTATATACTCTGGATATTAACCTTTGGTCAGATGCCTAGTTTGCAAATATTTTCTCTCATTCTGTTAGTTATCTCTTTGTTCCTTTTTTCCTTTGCTGTGCAGAAGGTTTTTAGCTTGATATAATCCCATTTGTCTAATTTGTTTTTATTGGCTTTGCTTTTGAGGTCTTATCCAAAAAATCCTTGCTCAGACCAATTTCATGAAGTGTCTCTTCTATGTTTTCTTCTTGCAGTTTTTGAGTTTTGGGTCTTGCATTTATGTCTTTAATTCATTTTAATTTTTGAAATGGTAAGAAATGAGGTCTAGTTTCATTGTCCTGCATGTGGATATCCAGTTTCCCCAGCACCACTTATTGAAAAAACTGTCTTTTTCTTTTTCTTTTCATTTCTTTTCTTTCTTTTTTTTTTTTTTTTTTTTTGAGATGGAGTCTCACTCTGTTGCCCAGGCTGGAGTGCAGTGGCGCAGTCTTGGCTCACTGCAACCTACGCCTCCCAGGTTCAAGCAATTCTCCTGTCTCAGCCTCTCAAGTAGCTGGGATTACAGGCACCCACCACCACACCCAGCTAATTATGTCTTTTTCTTAATGTGTGTTCTTGGTGCCTTTGTTGAAAATCAGTTGGCTGTAAGTACATGAATTTATTTCTGGATTCTCTATTTTGTTCCATTGGTCTGTGTGTCTGTACCAGGATGTTTTGGTTACTATTCCTTTCTAGTATATTTTGAAGTCAGGTAGTGTGATGCCTCCAGCTTTATTCTTTTTGCTCAAGATTGCTTTGGCTATTTGAGGTCACAAAAGATCACATGTAGCCAAAGAAATCTTGATCTTTTGGGATTCTTCACAAATTTTGGGACTGCTTTTTCTATTTCTGTGAAAAAATGTAATTGGTATTTCTAATAGGAATTGCATTGAATCTATAGATCACTTTTTTTGGTAGACTGTTGGCATGTAGCAGCACTACTGATTTTTTTCAGTGTTGATTTTGTATCCTGCCACTTTACTGGATTTGTTTATTAATACTAACTGTTTTCTGGTGGAATCTGTATAGGGTTTTCTATATACACGATCATGTCATTAGCAAACAGGGAAAATCTGACTTCCTCCTTTCCAATTTCGATGCCCTTTATTTCCGGTGCCAATTATCTTTTAATCTGGTTTTGTTCCTTCCCTGTGGTAATCAATTGGGTTATTTGTTAACCAAGTCATTCAATATGAATATTAGTCACAATAGACTAGTTTATGCTGTAGTAACCAAACAACCCCCAGATCTCAGTGGCTTAAATAGAACAAAGGTTTCTTTCTCATTTGTGCCACTTACCCAGTGCAAATAGGCAGGGAGCTTGTATCTCACAGTCTCTCAAAGACCCAGGCTGAGAGGTGCTATAGCACCTCATATGGGCACTCTGTGGTCACGGCAGGTGGGAAGGTGGGAGGGTGGAGCGCTGACTTCGGGTTTTAAAACCTCAAATCAGATATGACACTCATGATTCCCATCATGTGACATTCATGATTCCCATCCCCATTCACATGGTTCCACCTATCTGTAATGGAGCTGAGGAATGGGAGGGCGCATGGCTATCAAGCAAAATATTTACATCATGAATAACTCAGATATTTACACAAACTGGTAGTTACCTAGAATGGACTGGAAAGTAAATACATTTTAAGCTGTATGATGTTTCCTGCAGCTGAGAGATGTCATATAATTTGTTTGTATGTCTTCTTACTGTGATTTAATTTAAGGTGAAAGTTCAATTCAATGCCAAACCATAACAAGCTTCATTTTATGCCTTGGAGTTAAGAATCAACTGGTGTTGATTCTTGTGTACACAAAGCAACTATTTTTAAAACTTATCTGCAAAGTCTTAAAAGATTTTCACATATTCCAAGATAACTATGAAAATCATCATCTTATTTAATATATGGCTGATGCATGTTAGAAAGAAATGTCATTTTCCTAGCATCTCTTACTGGCAATTGAATGGGGAATTGTAACACTTGGTATGTCATTCAATCTCTGCCGAAGGATTTTTAGGTCAGAAGTGCACTTCTTAGTCTCCCTGCCAAAGCGACAAGATCTATAATCAGTTAATAAAATGTTTTCGTGAATCCTGACTAGGGTATTTCACTCAAATGTAACTGAAATAGCACAGATTATTCTAGCTTGTAAAGATAAAGCTGTGTGCAAACTTATTATGCAATAGAGAATAGCTTCATGTTCATTATGTTCCAACCATGCTTGGTAGACTTGCATTTGGATAAATCAAAGTCAGGGTAATGGCTCTGTTGCCCAGGCTGGAGTGCAGTGGCACAATCGCGGCTCACTGTAACCTCCACTTTCTGGGTTCAAGCAATTCTCCCACCTCAGCCTCCTGAGTAGCTGGCACTACAGGCGCATGCCCCCAGGCCCGGCTAATTTTCCTATTGCCTTTTGAAGTGTGATTTTCTAATTGCAACTTTCAAAATACTTTTTCTTATCATGTAAGATTTAAAAAAAATCTTGGTAATTTGCATGTGTGACAGATACCTGTAGTATTCAACACTTCATTTCTTCCTCTCTCCCTCCCCTTCTTTCTCCTCTTCTCTTTCTCTCTTTTGCTTTGGGCATAGAGGGTCGACTTAAGCATTCATTAAACATTAACATTCATAGAAACTATTTTCATTCATTCACATAAAGCTCTTCTCTTGTTTGTTAGTGAGTTTGTTTTTATATTAGTCTTTTATCAACACATTTCATTACCCTTCCTGCTCACTATTACATGCAAACATTTAAATTTGATATGCACTTTATATTTGCATGGCTTTTTGCAAAATGCGTAGTTTTTTTGTGGGTATCTTTACTTTTGCAATAGGATTTTAAGTCTCATTCTAGTTCCTACCACGTGTTGGTATGTGAACTGCCATGGGTTCTAATTGCTGCATTGCTGCATGGTATGCCACGGCATCTATCTGCCATGGATTACTTTCCCAGTGATGGAAACCAGGTCACCCCTTGCCACCACAAACAATGCTTCCATGAACATCTTCACATATGTCCCCTGATGGACATGCCTAAGACCTTTCATGACATTTGCACCAGGGTGGAGGAGCTGCGTCACACATGACTTAGCCATGTTGTACTACTCTGAGGTGGCTGTCCCACATCACTGTGCTGTGAACTGTCCCTCCGCATCTTCATTAATGCCAAGGTGCTGTGGGAGCCATCATATGAGCACCACTTGATCTTGCCTTCTGGCCTCAGTTAGTTTGACCAGAGGTCACCCCGGGCTTCAACTGGGCCAATGACTTCAATCCCAGGGTGTTAGGACTCAGTTAGGAAGGACTGATTTACAGAAAGAAGAAAATCTGATGCAAGTCAGGGCACCAAGACAAAAGCCCAGCTAGCTGGAGACAAGACTCTGATAAAAATTAAGAGGAGCAGGGAGGAAAGGATGAAAGGAACAACAACAACAGCAACAAAAAAAATTAGGGGGAAGCTGAAATGTGATGGATGGGAGGGTTTACAGGGCTCAGTGGATTCCTAGCTTGGGGGGTGTAGACAGGCCAGCCCCTCTCAGAAACCCCGCGTGCCTTAGCAGTCGCTGCCAGAGTCATGTGGCGAGCAATGATCCCGTTTCAGCAAAACATTATCATCTCTCACATTAAATTAATGACATTAATTTGGATGTTATTGCTTTTGTAGTTCTGCTGGTAATTAATTTGTAAATTTGTTTTGGTTTTATAACTGTAAATGAGCCATGATCATAAGGTGCTTATACTTAATTTTACATTTCTTTTATTTGAGTAGCAATGTGATAAAAATAATATTTAAAATCAATGCTGAGAGTGTCCCTTTGTTTTGTAAAAGTGTCTGAATTTTCCAGCTCAGGTTGGAGAAGTATTGCTCAAGCCTGGTCTCATGGTGCTGGATTTTGGGCTCACTTTGGGCACACCCATTTTTCTGTTTGACATCCTCTTCTTAGGTTCCAACTACTGATAGTCTTTTGTATCCTGTTACGCCATCCAGTAGATTGCTTTCCTTCCAGCCTCATGGCTTTGGTAAAGTTTGAAAAGCATGCTGCCAGTCAACGGTTCTTAGTCGGAAGCAACAAAGCCAACTCTCGCTGCTATAAGCAGAGAAGAAATTGATTGCAAATATTTTGAGTAGTTCATTGGTGCACTGGAAAGGTCACAGAACTTTGGGTGGAACAGGGAGAAGGTAGCCTGAGCAGCAGAAGGGATGGCATCACAAACCACTCGACAGAGCCCAGCTGCAGAGGATGTTGCTGCTCCTGGCGCCTGGATGGCATTGCCTGCTCAGTGTCTGGCCCTGGACCATGGACATAGATGCTACAGTGGTGCCAGTGCTGACCTGGAAACCCAGAGCTTCTGCCACCAGAAGGAATTTGTCTCAGTCACTATTCTGAGTTCCTATCCTCTGTTCAAAGTGGGTGGAGGGCGGTGAGTCTGAGTGGCTGTGCTGGGGTCACCTATCCACACTCCAGCTGCACGGAGGCCTGGGACCCAAATATCTGGCACTTTTTTTTTTTTTGAGATGGAATGTCACTCTGTTGCCAGGCTGGAGTGCAGTGGCACGATCTCAGCTCATTGCAACCTCCGACTCCCTGGTTCAAGCGATTCTCCTGCCTCAGCCTCCCGAGTATCTGGGATTACAGGCACGCACCACCATGCCCAGCTAATTTTTGTATTTTTAGTAGAGACGGGGTTTCATCAACGTCAC
The DNA here is from genome assembly GCF_029289425.2 of Pan paniscus. Taxonomy (NCBI): domain Eukaryota; kingdom Metazoa; phylum Chordata; class Mammalia; order Primates; family Hominidae; genus Pan; species Pan paniscus. Next base: position 30,956,844 of record NC_073266.2, read on the forward strand.
AATCTCCTGACCTTGTGATCTGCCCCCCTTGGCCTCCCAAAGTGTTGGGATTACAGGCGTGAGCCACCGCACCCAACCAGTGTCTGACACTTTCAGAATCTATTTTTGGAGGTAAGCTCTGCTTCCCATCAGGGCTTATTATGTAAGCAATTCTCCAAACACAAGAAGAAGGTTCAGATGAGAGAGGTCGGGGGGAGAATTGATACTCTCCATGCCTTTTATGTCTTTATCTGAGTAATTGTTTAACATGTCAAATAGGAACTCAGGATGGGGACAGCTAGGAGCTGGCAGGAAGCCTTCCTCCTGTCACTCTGCCCATCTGGATGGCTGGCGAGACAAGTCCACGTGGTGGAACCAGGCAGCATCTGAAGTTTGCCCCTGCTTTCTGCCTCATCCACAAGTCATATTTTCTCCCAAAACCCACATTCATGAAGGGAGGAGGAGGGAGGAGACAGGAGGAGAATCATGTTAATTCTTGTTTTGTTTGTGTTCTTTCATCTGGCTAGATGCATTTTCAGAACCATGTAAATCAATGGATTTTTTTCATTACTGCAATAAAATTTGCCTTTGTACCCAGCTCCCCAAGGAATCGGAACATAAACAGAGCTTCCACAATTCACGCTTCACCTCACTCAGGCGCGATGTCTTTGTTAGACTCTCTTTGATCATTTCACTTTTGATCTGCCTGTTTGCTTGGAAAGAGCTATTCAAATCTGCAGAGGGCCCTTCTACAGCAAACCCTCCGAGGAGGCCCACTCAGGACCCACATCAGCTGTGATGTTAATTTTATGTGTCAACTTGACTGGGCTAAAGGATGCCCAGATAGTGGTAAACATTACTTCTGGGTGTGTCTGTGAGAGTGTTTCCAGAAGAGATTAGCATTTGAGCTGGGGGCTGAATAAAGAAGATTGCCCTCACCATTGCAGATAGGCACTATCCAATCCCTTGAGGGCCCGAATAGAACAAAAAAGGTAGAGGAAAGGTGAATTTATCCTCTCTGTTTGAGCTGGGGCATCTGTCTTCTCCCGCATATGGACATCAGGACTTACATCCCTGCACCCCCTGCCAAGTTCCCAGGCCTCACGTAAGGGTGAAGATGGGAGGTGGCCAGTAGCTGGTCAGCTAGAGCCAAGTTAATTTCCCCTTTGGACCAGAGCAAGGGAAAGAAGAAAGATTGGTAAGGAATGGTATTTTCCTTCACCTTCAGGAGAGAACAAACAGGTATAAAGGAGCCCAACAAATGCTAATCAAATATATCTAAATAAGCTATTTTATAAAAACAGACGATGCTGGATTAATAAAACTTATAAACAGCAACTGCAGTCTTAGACCCAGATCCAGGAAGTCCCTTACTTTCACATGGAATGAGTTATAAATGCCAAAGTTTAGATGCAGTGGGGGAGAATCCCAAGACGGCTGAAATATATCATAAAAATGCTTGAATTATTGCTCCTTCAGGTCTGCTTACCCAGCCGTCCTGCGGGCTGGTAAGAGGCTTCCTATTTTAGGAGGAAGCTGGCAGCACCCAGGGGCTGGAAGAGCTCAGATGCCATCCCCTTCTCAAGGAGGCCACACGGCCCTCTCGGCCACACCCTTGAGGTGGATATGCAGGGCCACCAGCCACAAGCCTTCAAGCTGAGACATACCAGTTCCCAAAGACTGAAGTAATGGGAAGGGTTGACCCTCTCTCCCGCTTCCCTGAACACTTCTACTCAATCTGGAAAGGGGCATAGGGCCAATGCAGGTTCATTCTAGGGATAGCCTAGGTATTTGGAAGATGAAGTGGGCCACAATGTGTAGACAGATGCCCAGCCAGCTGTTAGTATTAAATTATTTTTTGCATGTTAAAATGTTGGCCCAAATGATTTCTTTATTATTTCAAATAGAAACTGTATTTGGATTAGGCCTTTAAATGTGGATAGAAGCTGCACTGGAAAATGCCTGGTCTTTCAGGCTAGATACAAAGGCAGCTCAGCATTTGTTTGTTGCACTCATCATCAAATACTAAGGTATTTTGATAAGAAAGCCCTTTATCCATCCTTGTTTAATGGAATTGGGAGCAGGGAGATAGGAGAGCCAAGCTTACTCAGGGTCACAACTATCTGGTGTCAGAATAGATGGATAATTAGAATGATTATTACTTTAAATACACTATAGGCAAATTAATTTTGTAAAAGTGAAAACACATTTGTTCTCTCTTCACAGAGATGCAGAATGAAACAGTTTGACATCAGATAATAAGAGCCAAGGCAGAATTGTTTTCTCCCAGTTATTTGGAGAGCCATCCATCCAGTCTTTGTGTGTGCCTACTCGTTCTAATGGCATGGCTTGCTCCCATTCATTCTAAGCAGTGGAGACGGAGCTTAGGAGGGCTCTTGCAGTGTGGGGTTGGTGAGATCTGGGTTCCTCTTCCTTTTTTTTTCTCAGCTCTACCACTGACTTGCAGTCAGGACGTTTATCCTCTTTACAGGGTTTACAGAGCGGTGGTCAAGCACTCAGTCTTGGATTACAGTCCCATCTATCACTGAGGAGGGGCTGTGGACCTTGGAAAAATTAGGCCCCAAGTTCCCTCTTTTATATAATGAAATTAGGAGCAGTACCTACCCCATAGTTTGTTAAATCATTAATAAGAGAATCCATCTAGAACACTGGCCAGCGTGCAAAGCACTCAATAAATTCTCAAACACCATAATTTATTATTATTTAAATAATTTTCTCTTTTCTTGCCCTTTATTTGACCAAATGATTGAGAAGACATAATTATATTGTTGATCATGTGTTTGTGTTACAAATATGAAAGAGACTAAGATATTTAACAAAAAGAATGCTCTGCACTGTTTTATATGACTCAACACAGGGATGAGTAGTATCTTCTTCCTGAAAGCAGCATGTCAGATGATCACTATAGAGCACATGTTTGGGCTGAAACTCTATGGCTGCCTTTGTGTAGGAGATGTTTTTGGGTTCTGTTACTTCAACTAAGCAACAATTCAGTACTTTCCAGACAGCTCTCATGTACTATATCTGGGTCTACTCTAGTCAGAATCTTCAAATTTTAATTCCAAAACATTTATTTTTCTTTCTTTGTTGAGTATGATACCATGACAATATAATTCTCAGTGGGAAGTTGCCTTATTTATAGCTTTCTAGGAAATTTTTTTAAAATTTAAAGTACCCTTTAACAAAACAAACTACATTTTGACAATGCTAAAGTAAGTGTTTTGAGGAGTGAGATGCTTTTACTTTTACTAATTTATTCCTCAGTCAAGAGATAGTTTTCAATGATAGAGATCATGCTTAGTGTGGGAATGGTGAGAACTCTGTCAATGTGACAGTTTTAGAAACTTTCAACTTTTTTTTTAACAACAGCAACAAAAACCCTTTGCTTAAAAACAAAGTGATAAATTAAAAAAAAAAATTTAATCCTTAGAACATTTGCATTTGTGTTTATAACTTCAGGCACATTAAGTTCTTTTAGTCTTTTGTTGTACTCCACAAATACCTGTTTACCAGATTTCTCAATGGAGGGTCAAGTCTCTTGAGAACGCACCTTTGTAAGAATATCTTCTCAACAGATGGATTTTCTTAGCCTGGATTTTAGATTAAGTATTTTCATGATATATGCATTTGGAGGTTCTGCAGATATATTTCCTTCTATTGATAAAGTAATTTATTCCAATTCCAGTTTTCTTTCAAAAATATTTTGGTGGCTTTCAAAAAGCTTTTATTAGAGATACAACCAAGAAAGAAAAATGACAACCACAAGATTCAGCCCAACTGCTTCAAATGTTGTTGCTCTGAGCCTCCTCATAGTGCAAACAAAGAGGAAAATGAAATTAGTTACAATATTGACCTTGTTTTAAAATCTAAATACCCATGAATTGCTTATGAGGAGGACATTTTGTCCTGGCCCCAGGATCTGAGAAAAATTTCTTCCCTTGGGTCTTATAAAAAGAAAACTATGTAATATAATTTTTCTAAAGTTCAAAAGATCCCTACACTAAATTTGTAATACTGAATTATCTATGACTGTCCTCCCATAAGTAGAAGACAGTGCAAAACCACAATTCAATAAAAGCCATTCTACGAAAGGTCAAAGCACAGGCAAGTAACCTAGGACCCATGACCATGTGAGTCCTGCCCTCCTTCCACCATGGACTGAAATCTAATTCCAGGGAGCCCTCTCAGGAAGAGACATAAAACCCTAAAAAGAGCTGACTTACCCCAATCCGCAACAGGTGACATAGTCAGAAAAAGACAGGGCTCCTTTCCATTCAGACTGAGCTAGCGGAACTCCTGGGCTAACAATCGTCAGCTGCAGGACGTGTGATACCTTCCAGGGCAGTGTTGTCCATGGGAATGTTCTGCAGTGACGGGAACCTTCCATACTCTTTGCTGTCCACTTCCATAGCTACTAGACACTTGTGACTGTTCAGCATATGAAATATTGAGGCTGAGAAACTGAGCTCAAGTTTTCTTTGCACTTAATGAACTGAAATTTGAGGCCAGGCACGATGGCTCAAGCCGGTAATCCTAGCACTTTGGGAGGCGGAGGAGGGTGGATCACCTAAGGTCAGGAGTTTGAGACCAGTCTGGCCAACATGGCGAAACCCCATCTCTACTAAAAATACAAAAATTAGCCGGGTACAGTTATGGGCACCTGTAATTGCAGCTACTCGGGCGGCTGAGGCAGGATAATCGCTTGATCCCAGGAGGCGGAGCTTGCAGTTAGCCGAGGTCATGCCACTGCACTCCAGCCTGGGCAACAGAGCAAGACTCCGTCTCAAAAAACAAAAACAAAAACAAACAAAAAAAGAAATTTGAAAATCCACATGTGGCTAGTGGCTACCTTATCAAACAGGAGGCTCCTGAGCACCATGAAGTAGACAATTCAATGTACCCCTGCTCTCACTCTGGGCCTCCTGTGCTGCTGGGGGCTTCTCTTGGCCAGGCCTGGTGTAGAGGAGAAGAGCTAGACATTGCATCTGTCTGGATGGTAGTTCTGAGAGCATGAACTGGTAATGGCCTCAGTCAGGGATGATGGAGCAGGACAAAGGCTGGGCACATGAGTGAGATGCCCAAACTGGGCCCAAAGCCTACAGCAGTCACAGGGTCATTGACAGCAGTCAGAAGTCTCTGTATTCATCTTGATGGCCACATCTGGGGACGGGTGATGTGCAGCTCAGGCCGGGGTTTACAGTGGCGGCTCTGGTGACAAGTTCAGGCTCAGTGGTGTGTTTATCTCCTTTTGCTGTTCTCAGGCATGAGAACCCCAGGGTGTAGAGGGCCCCCAGCCGGGGACCCACATTGCCGATGAGCAACAATGTCATGAATTCATTTTTGTCACATTGCTTAGACTGCAATTCATAAGTTTAAAGTAGAAAAAAGTTTTTAAAAAAGAATACAATAATAAGAAGCAAACCTCATTTCACAACACAGGTCCAGTTAAGGAAAGTAAATATAAACCAGATTCCACGGTGTCTTACTCAACAGCAAAATGTTTTTAAAGGGTAATAAGACAAGATGTTCCAGCGTGTTCCAGTAATTGCTGAAATTTTAACCCCCAAAAGGATACACTTTGGTGATACAGAAATAATAAGGGAATGTTTTGGAACAATAGCAGATATTGCATTCGTTATTTGAACATATGTAAATTTGATATAAAAAGAATGATGCTGGCAACATTTTATTTTTTTTGAAAAATTTTTTGTGTGTGTGCAGAAAAAAATCACTTGCTCGGAAATGGGTCAGTGTAATGCAGTTCAAGTAAAAAGCTTCTATACACTGGCTTACACCAAGAACTTCCCTAAATATGATTGTGATTTTTCATAATGATCATAAATACTAGGGTAAATGGAAAACAATTACTCTCTCTTGCACTAATATATTGCATTAGCTATAGAAAGTGATGTCAGATTCAAGTCTAATTACTCCTATTTCACTTCTGCTATTTTTCTCCTCACTTTATTGTTTTGTTTTCTGAGCTTCCAGCCATTATCTCTAAAAATGCAATATTTCTTTATCAAGTAGCAACAGAAATGATGTAAATAAATAATTCCTTAAAAATTAAATGAAGCCAGTCATAAGAGTTGGGTGAAACAAGTTATTGCTTTCTTCTAACAGCAAGTCTATGGGATAAGTAAAAAGATGTATTAAATATCCCTTGAATATTAAGTGTACTTTACTCTTGGATGCTTGGCACACATTTGCACACCACATTAATGTGGCATATTCAGCCTTCAAAGGTCAGAAGCAAAAGGCTCATATTTTAGCCCATGAGAATGAGGAAGGGGATAGGTAAGGGAAAGTTACATGATGATTCCTTAGGCCTCGGTGGAAGCTAATGTGGATGTTGATAGGACCATTTTTATCTCCCCTCTGACAAAGAGAAGCCAAGGTCAAAAAGGAAAGGTCAAAATAGATGACAGAGGAGAGTCAATAGGAACAAATGTAAAGAAACTGCAATAGTAATCCCAGCACTTTGGGAGGCTGAAACCGGTGGATCACCTGAGGTCAGGAGTTCGAGACCAGCCTGGCCAACATGGCAAAACCCCATCTCTACTAAAAATACAAAAATTAGCCAGGCATGATGGCACACGCCTGTAGTCCCAGCTACTCAGGAGGCTGAGGCAGGAGAATCACTTGAACTGGGGAGGCGGAGGTTGTAGTGAGGTGAGATCATGCCACTGCACTCAAGTCTGGGTAACAGAGTGAGATTCCATCCACAAAACAAAACAAAAAACAACAACAAAAAACTTGCAATATTGCATGGAGTCCTGTTGCTAACATGCTAGCATCAAGCTCCCAAAGGCTTCATGAGGGTGTTATAACTACTGTCATTATCGTTGATAATCGTAAACACATACTGAGACCTTATAATGAACCAGATGATACACTAAATATTTTACTTATGTTCTATCACTAATTGTTTAAACCAATTCAGTGAGTTAGACACTTTTTATAGCTAAAGAAGCTGAGCTGCACAGTGTTGAAATAGCTTGTTTAATAAGTGGAGGAATAAGATTCAGGCTCAGATCTTCCTGATACCATGTCTCCCTTCTGATGGCCACACTCTCACATGGGAAATAGATTCTTAGGGTACCAGATTTCCAAGTGTCCAAGCGGTTTGAATCTAGTTACATTTCCTGCCACTCTCACATTTTGGGGTAGGTTACACAGGTTGCTTACAGACTGTTAAGGGCCTTCCTCTTATTTCTTATTTGTTCTCAAGCTTCAAAGTGCATCAACTGTATTCATGAAACTCACGGTATTAAAGACTATATTCATGAAGTTCTTTATTCCTATTTCCTTTTCTAGATGGAAAGTCTCAGTCCTTTCTGTATCATTTCTGGGTGGGGATTTTGCTCCCTGACATATTCTTGAACAATTGGAACATAGAAATCCAGATTTGGAAAATATTTTTATACAATGAAAATCTCAACTTTGTGACATGGCCTGTAGGGACTGTTCACATGATTGTTTGGCAGGTGCCAGGTTAATCTTTATAATCGATGTAGTACAAGCCTTGTTGCTAGGCAAACCTGGATTTGAACCCTGGTTCTGCAACTGAATACTCTAGGAAGTTGTTTACCTTTGCTCTGCTTTGCAGCTCCTGTAAAATGGGCTAAAAGTATTTGTCTCATAAATGAAGTTGCGTGGTTTTCATACGTGAGAGGTGAAAAGCCCTGGTCAGTGGTACTTAGTCACTCAACAAATGACAGCCCTGTGGTCCACAGCTGAAATTATGTCATTACCACTCCCGGGGAACAGAAACAGCACACAGCAAACACCGTGGCCTCACCTTACTTCATGCAATTCCCAACAAACTGGTTCAGAAAGTGGTAGTTGGGCAGTTCTAATTTCCTTGGGTTCTTGCATGGCTGAGAATATCTATTGCCTTTATACATGAAAGACATGTACACATGGAGGACAACCAGGCCTCTTATGCAGTTCTGTGTTATGTGCTTTCTCCTTCAGAATGCCGCAGGCATTGCCCTACTGTGTTCTGGCACAAACAGTCAAGGAAAAATCATTGCTAGCCTGGTTCCGCCCTCCTCCCTGACCCCATGAGGTATTCTCTTCCTCTGCCTGGATTCCTTTGAAATGGAGGTTCTGTAAATTTACCCAAATGTGACTTGGTGTTGATTCTGTATCAACACCAGCACACAGATTTTATTTTCATGGAGAGAGATGGTTAGGAAACACAACATAAAGAGTAAATTACAGGCCAGGTGCGCTGGCTCATGCCTGTAATCCCAGCACTTTGGGAAGCTGAGGCAGGTGGATCACTGGAGGTTAGGAGTTCGAGACCAGCCTGGTCAACATGGTGAAACCCTGTCTCTACTAAAAATACAAAAATTTAGTCTGGCGTGGTGGCATGCGCCTGTAGTCCTAGCTACTCGGGAGGGCAGGGCAGGAGAATCGCTGGAACCTGGGAGGTGGAGGCTGCAGTGAGCTGAGATTGTGCCACTGCACTGCAGGCTGGGCAACAGAGCCAGACTCTGTCTAAAAAAGAAGAAAAAAAGAGTAAATTACATAGTGTTTGGAAAGGGATAGGGACCTGCTGGATAGAGGTGGGATGCAATTTTCAGTAGGGTGGTTTTGGGTAGCTCTCTCTTGGAAGGTGACATTTGAGCCCAAGATGAAGGAGGTGAGGGTTGAAGCCAAGTGCACATCCTGAAGGATGGGAGGTTCATGTAGAGGGAGCCACAGCTGAGGGAAGCAGCGAGAAGCGAACTGCAGAGGAGACGAGAGGGGAGAGCAGGGGGAGGTCAGGGAGTGCAGGGGGCTGGGTCCAGTAGAGCCCTTTGACCATGATGGAGGCTTCAGCTTTCTTTCTGAGTGACCTGGGAGCCACTGCAAGGTTTTGAGCAGACAAGAAACCTGATCTGACTTGTGCTGTGAAAGGAACATTCTGATAGCTGTGTTAAGAATAGATTAGGTTGAGGGAAGACTCAGCTTTCCTTCAGAAACACTTTTTCTTTAAAAATCTATTATATTTTTGATTGTTTTGGTTCCATTTTATTCTGGTATTCTCTTTAGAAACAAGAAGGACACATGTCTTGGGTCTCTTGCTCAGTATCTCACCTCTGTGATCTTTACAGACTTTGGCAGACAGCTGCCTTCTCATCATCTTGGGACGAGGTCCCCATACGTGCTCTCTATTTATTCATTCAACAGATAGCGATTGTGTGCATTTTTGTGCATTAATGACTGCTCCACAGCTGAAGGTACAGAGGGAGCAGGAAGGTGAGGGCCCTTGCTTCGAAGACGCTTGCACATCAGTAGCGATGATAGAGTGAGAGCAGATGAACACACACGAGAATCCCATACAGCCATGGGGTTGCAGAGAATAGAAAGTGGGGGTGACGTTCTAGAAAATGATGGAGGGAGGAGCTTGGGATACTTAGGTCAAAGGAGGTCGCTCTGAGGTGATCTTCGAGCTGAGACCAAAGTGACAAGACGACACCAGCCATGCGCCTAATCTGCAGAGATCAATCGAGGCAGCAGGAAACAGGGAGACCCTGAGCACTGGGAATGAGCTTGGTGTGTTTGAGGAATGAAGAGAAGGTGGGCACATAGCAAGCGAGGGAGGCAGTGTCACCGTGAGGTCAGAGACGCAGGCAAGGAAGGAAATTGGATTTTATTTTCAGGCAAAGGTAGTCATTGGAGGATTTTAAGCAGAACACGGATGTTGTCTGATTTACATTGCTGGAAGGTCAGAGTAGGGCAAGATTTCTTAAACAAGACATAGAAAGCAAACTGCAAAGGAGAAGATTCATAAATCATACTTTTTATTGTTAAAAACTTCTACCAAAAAATAAGATTTAAAAAGGGAAGAGACAAGCAATCATAAAACCAACCAATGGTTAGTATCTAGAATATATTTAAAAATTCCTACAAATCAAGAAGAAGGAAAAAATTCAATAGAAAAGTGGGTTAAATATATCAATAGGAAAATGGAAGTCAATTCACATGAAAAAGATGCTCAAGGGGACTGTTGTTCAGGGACATGCAGATTTTAAAAGCCAAAAGATACTCTTTCATTCCCATCAGATTGGTAAAAGTCAATAGACCTACTGTATAACATGCTGGAAAAGATGTAGAGAAATCGGTACTTACACACTGCTGGTGGGGGTTAGAGTGGTAAACGATATTGTGGAGAGTGGTATAAAATACCAAGAAAAGTTGAAGATGCTTATTCTTTTCACCCAGAAATCCTACCACTGAATACATATCTTAAATAAAGTACTGTATACGTATGCAAGGAAACACCTCAAATATGTTCATAATAGCATTGTTTGTAATAACAAAAAAGAAACAAAGTATCAATGGGAAAATAAATTATTTTCTATATTTAGGATACTATACAGCAGTGAGAAATTGATGAATAAGAGTCAGAGGTATCAAAGTAGATCAATTTCACAAGCATACTGTGGAATGAAAGAAAGTTGTAGAAAAAACACCTAGTATGATACCCATAAACATAATTTAAAACTCCCAAGCATTGTATGTATTGCTTAGAAATCAAGAACAAGGATAAAAATGTATAGAAATGCGTGAAAATGACAAACCAAAATACAGATTAATGCTTACCTTTCATGGGGAAGAAAGGGGACCTAACTAGGGAGACATATTGCGAGCTTTCACCAATGTTTGCAATGTTGTTTTAATTAAGTTGCATATAGTGGGTATATGGGTATAGACTGGGATTTTTTTTTGGTTGTTATTTTTACATACAACATATTATTATGAAACCTTCAGATACAAAAAACAGATACAAAGAAAAAAGATCCTTTAAGCTACTTGTGGAAAATGGCAAGAGAGAGTGAAAGCAGAGATAGCAAATGGAGGATTGGCAAATACATCAATACAGGCAAGAAATTGTGGAGATGGGGTAACTTCAGGGTAGCACCAACAGGACTTGGTGATAATTGATGCAGAGGGAGTTAAAGAGAGGAATTAGGTATGACTCCTAGAATGTGGACTTGAGAAATTGAATGAATGTAGAGCCACTTATAATGAAGACTAGCACATAAGAATGTTTAGGGATGGGAAGAGATCATGAAGTTCAGTTTGGAACATATTATGTCTGCGATAATTAGTAGACATCCAAGTCCAAATGTCAAGTTGACATTTAGATATGAGCCAAGAGCTCAAGGAAAGGAATCGGTGCTAGAGATTTGAATTTGGGAGTTATTAATATCTAGATGGGATGATAATACCAGGAGAGAGATGCCAGAATGTAGGATGCCCAGGAATAATCACTGGGCATTCATTCTGTTATTGACCTAGAAGGAGGTAACACAGAAACCTGAAAAGGAGCCAGGTGTCTTCAGAAGACAAGTAAGGGGATAATATCGAGAAGAAAGGAAGGGCTAATCCTGCTGAAGTCAAGTAAAATATGGACAGTGTAGTGTCACTGTGGAAGTTGTTGGTGTCTTGGCAAGATATGCTTTGGTGTTGTTGTTGGGGCAAAATACAGACTGCACTGAGCTCAGAGTGAATGACAGGAAAAATGGAGATGGACTAACTCACCTACAGGTAGCAAACAAAATACAATTGAGGGTCCTTTTTATACCCCCACTCTTCTTTTTTCCCTCCCATCCAGAGTCAACCACTATTTTGGAGGTGGTGAATATTCTTTCCAACACATTTTAATACTTTTACGTCACATGCATATTTACAGAATTCAAATGCTTTGTGTTTGCAAGTTTATACAAATGCTGTCATATTTGACACATCAACATGCAACTTGGCCTTTTCCACCCCATATTAAAATTTTGAGATATTGGCAGCTGCAGATTAGTAGATGAGTCATTTGTTTTTAACTGTTTTATAGTATTCACTGTATCAGTGTAGGACAATTTATTTCTTTATTCTCCTATTTATGAATATTTAGGTGAGTTTCAACTTTTGTTGTACATAGCTCCTTAGACTTATGTTCAGAGTTTCTTTTGTTCAAATACCTAAAAGTTGAAGTTTTTTTTTTTTTTTTTTTGACATGGAGACTCGTTCTGTCTCCAGGCTGGAGTGCAGCGACGTGATCTTGGCTCACCGCAACCTCCGACTCCCTGGTTCAAGCGATTCTCCTGCCTCAGCCTCCCAAGTAGCTGAGATGAGAGACACGCGCCACCATGCCCAGCTAATTTTTGTATTTTCAGTAGAGAAAGGGTTTCACCATGTTGACCAGGCTGGTCTTGAACTCCTGACCTTGTGATCCATCCTCCTCTGCTTCCCAAAGTCTTGGGATTACAGGCGTGAGCCACTGCACCCGGCCAAAGTTGATCTTCCGATATCTTAGCTTATAGGTGTCTTAAACATCTGGAGCTGCCATTTAAAAATACCATAGACAGCTATAATAGCTTAAACAACAGAAATTTATTTTTTCACAATTCTAGAGGCTGGAATTCTGAGGTAAGAGTGTCAGCATGGCTGATGGAGGTCCTACGCCTGGCTTGCAGACTGCTGCCTTCTGGCTGCGTCCTCACATAGTAGGGGGAAAGAGGGAAATACAGAGAGAGACAGAGAGAGAGATCTCTTTTCCATTTATTTATTTATTCTGAGATAGGGTCTCACTCTGTCACCCAGGCTGGAGTGTGGTGGTGCGATCATTACTCACTGCAGCCTTGACCTCCTGGGCTCAAGTGATCCTCCCACCTCAGCCTCCTGAGTAGCTAGGACCATAGGCATGCGCCACCACACCCAGCTAATTTTTAAATTTTCTGTAGAGATGGGGTGTAGAGATGTGTTGCTCAGGGTTGTCTGGAACTCCTGGGCTCAAGAAATCCTCCTGCCTTGGCCTCCTAAAGTGCTAGAATCACAGTTGTGAGCCCAGCACTTGGTCTTCTTTTTTTCTTATAAGGTCACAGTCTATCAGATTAGAGTTCCACCCTTATGAGTTCATTTAACCTTAATTACCTCCTAAAGTTCCCATCTCCAAATATAGTCACATAGGGGCTTAGGGCTTCAACATATGACTGTGTGTGTGTGTGTGTGTGTGTGTGTGTGTGTGTGTGTGACAGAGAGTGTGTGTGTGTGAGAGAGTGTGTGTGAGTGTGTGGCAGGGGCACAATTCAGTCCATAGCAACATGCTATGGGAATTTTCAGCTTTATTGGATACTGCCAAATTGCTTTCCCGAGAGGTTGTATCAATTTGCACTCTCAAAAACAGAGTAAGAACCACATGAAGTTGAAAATCAAGCAAAGTAATAAAACTTTTAAGTTTTTCTAACATTTTGGATCACAAATTGATATCTGACATTGAAAACTCATAAGACATGAATGGGAACCAAATTCCAGATTCTAGAAACCATTAAATTACAGACTCTAAGCACCCTCATCTTTGAGAGGCACCTTAAATGCCATTTTGTTTAACCACCAGATAATATCAGAATCAGTCAGGCTGTCCACCCAAACACCAACCATTTGTTAAGCATGTGAGATTTCTCAAACGTCTTTCAATCATGGAACTCAATTAATTTAGGATAAATTAATTGATTAATTAATCATTAAACAGTAGCTTCCTAAGATGATATGGGTCATCTTAGGAAGCTACTATTCTTTAGAGTAAAATGTGAGAACGCTAGTTTATAGCACTATAGGAGCAAAACCATGCACAATATTTCAAATATACACTTTCTAAGTTCTTAGGACAAATACTGCCTCATTCTGATAACATAGTGTAAGAAGGCCTTGCCCAAGAACTCATGAGGTTGAGAGTTAACTTAGTTGAGCTGTTGGTCCGTTTTTGACCTGATATCTTGGTTTGTATGCCTGATTTCTTGCTAAGATTCTGAGTAAATGATCAGAACCCTGTGCCCTTCTTTCCAGTAATTAGTTCTCCTGATTTTATGGTCACTCCAACCCTCTACTTGAGATACTGGGTGCCCTCAGTACTCCAGTCCTACTTTGCCTGACCATCCACCCAGACCTCCTGTCACCTACTCCAGATAGCACTTACCCACCTGCTTGGCTTCCTCTTTTTTTTTTTTTTTTGAGATGGAGTCTCACTCTGTTGCCTAGACTGGAGTGCAGTGGCACAATCTCAGCTCACTGCAACTTCCGCCTCCCAGGTTCAAGTGATTCTCCTGCCTCAGCCTCCCGAGTAGCTGGAATTACAGGCGCCCACCACCACACCCGGCTGAGTTTTTGTATCTTTAGTAGAGACAGGGTTTCACCGTGTTAGCCAGGGTGGTCTTGAACTCCTGACTTCAGGTGATCTGCCCACCTCGGCCTCCCAAGGTGCTGGGATAACAGGCATGAGCCATAGCACCTGGCCCCTCCTTTTGCCTTTAGTGTATCCTGGCTGCCCTTTGTCTATCCCATACTGTACCTCTATCTGTTCAACAAATATTTGTTTAATTCCTACTGAAAGTTGTGAAGACTGAAATGAGCAAGAAATACTCACAGAAGAAATAAATTTTGAGCTGAGCTTGAGGGATGGAGAAGTGTAGGAGCGATGAGAGGGCATTCCAGGCCAAAGAAATACCATTAGGAACAGGGACATTCCTCTGGAATGAACAGGGCATGGTAAGTTACTTGTAAAGCCAAAAGAGAAGGCCAGGAACAGGTACCAAAGGGACAAACCCAGTTCCAGCTGCTACCAAAAAAAGCACTGCTGTAGCAGGCTAGCATGCATCCAAGAAGGAGCTGCACATTCAGTGGCAATCAAAGCACATGGTGCCCAGGTGTGGGCAGTGCAGATTTAGATGATGTAAGTGACCCAGGAAAGGAGTCCCATGAGCCAGGAGAAGAATAGCAGCAGTGTAATACACAGTGAGGAATACTCAAGAAGGCAAAACAGGAAAGCCAGTGGCACTAGGCAGGTCTGTGGTGACGGTGCAGTCCCAGCCACTGAGCTGGGGCTCAGGAAACAAAGCCTCAAGCCCTGGAAATGGGGGTAGGAGAGTAAAATGGAGTGCCAACTATTAGAACCAGAGCACCATGGCAGGAGTATTATTAGTGTGCAGCCCCCTAAGATGGACTTACATAGCTTTTTAGATTGGCTGTGGTCCAGGGAAGATGAGGATGGCCTTAGCTGCACGTGGGACACAGCAGGTTGCAGCTGCCACTGGGGTGGGGATATCATGGCTGGAATGAGTCAAGTGCTATATGGAGAACAACTCCGTTCTGAGGTCTCCCAGACCAAATCCAATCCTCAATCCTGCCCGTGAAGGGAGGTATTTTTTCAAGTTCAGGGAAGCAGTAAAAGGAAATGGATGTGAGTAAGAAGAGCAAATCTGTTGGTAAGTATGATTAAAGGTGGCTAAATAGAACATTTTAGAGGCCAAATTATTTTTAAAACAGTGTGCAGTGTTTATATGCACTGCCACAATCTTATGGTTGTTTTTCAATTATTGTTCTTTGTTCAGTGCAGATCTGAGTGTGAACCATATGTTATGCTTGTTAAAATATAAAAGGGGAAACTATGTAAGATTCGTTGACCATTGCACAAATGTACTAGAACCTTGGCAAGTTCTTTGTGGGTGTCAGCCTGCCATGCTGGCTTGCATAGACAGTTGAAGGGTTTTTTGTTTTTGTTTTTGTTTTTTACAGGATCTCATTCTGTTGTCTAGGCTGGAGTGCAGTGGTATGATCCCAGCTCGACCTCTTGGCTTAAGCAATCCTCCTGCCTACACCTACTGAGTAGCAGGGGCTACAGACATTCGCCGCCACACCTGGCTAATTTTAAAATTTTTATTGTATAGACAGCATCTCACCATGTTGCCCAGGCTGGTCTGGAACCCCTGGCCTCAAGCAATCTTCTCACCTCAGTCTTCCAAAGTGCTGGGATTACAGGCCTGAGCCACCACACCCTGCCGGTAGTTCAAGATCTTAATTGACCTTAGAGAAAAATAAACTTGAGAGCCTACTAAAAAGGGCTTACTAAAGAAATACTGTCTGTGGATTGGACTAACTACAGAAATACTGTCTATAGGTTAGATGAACAGCTTCTTTTACCAGCACTCCTCAAAGGCTGGAAGAGATGCCATACAGAGCAGGGAGGCATTGGCTGGGGACTTTATGGGGACAGGGCTTTGGGCATATATGAGTCCCTTTGCTCCTTTCTATAATCCAGGCACTTCAATGCCTTTAATAATAACAGTAACACAGTCTATAGTAAACCCGAGGTCAGGAGTTTGAGACCAGCCTGGCCAACATGGTGAAATCCTGTCTCTACTAAAAATACAAAAATTAGCCGAGCGTGGTGGTGGGCACCTATAATCCCAGCTATTCGGGAGGCTGAGACAGGAGAATCGCTTGAATCTGGGAGGCAGAGGTTGCAGTCAGCTGAGATCGCACCACTGCACTCCAGCCTGGGCGACAGAGCAGACTGTCTCAAAAACAAAAAAACCAAAAACCAGTAATACAGTCTATAGTAATCATCTAGAAAGCAGCCTTCCCCTAGATGTGATGATGACTGTGGTCGTCCTTTCTCTCATGTACTCACACTTCCTCCGGCAATAAGAGGAAACACTGGTGGTGGTTAGGAGTCCCAAGTGTCCTCGGTGAGTGGGGCAGGCACTGGCAGACAGAGCAGGGGGATGTTTGCTGGGGTGCCTTTGGGGTCCGGATTCTGTGAACTGGTGATACCGGGTGCTGCGGTTAGCCCAGGCACTTCTGTCCATCTACAAAGTTGCTGTATTTTATTAACTCCAAGATGCCACCAATTCTAGAAGGTGCCATTATTGTATGTACTGGTAATTTTAAAAGTTCCTGTCAATTCCAATTGTAAAAAACTGTCAACACTAAGGCATGCTGGTTTCAGAGACACGAGCAAGTGAAAATAGGAAATGAAAATATATTTTGGAATTGATGAAAAATTGTACTATTCTGTGAAACCTCCTGGGAAAAAATGGACTGGAACTTTAGCACAGCACTGAACTTTTAAAGATAAAATAAAAATCTCAGGAAAAGTCACATTTCAGGAAAAGCCACATTTCAGGAAAAGTCATATTTCAGGAAAAGTTCACAGGCGCCCTGGGAAAGAACCCAGAGGGGGATGCAAGAGTCTCAGGACACACCCCAAGAAGGCCGGAGGGTTGGCACAGGGTCTGGGGTACCTGATAAGTGTGTGTGGAAACAAAGGGCTATAACGCTGGGCTGGGGACACGTTGATCTGAAGGAGCGCATGGCAGTGCCATGGGTTTCTCTCCACCATCCTGCGTGAGGGCTGGCAGGGCAGGAGATCGCCACATGCCCAGGCAGGTGGGCATCTTGCAGCTGCTGCTCCCAGCTCTGCTGCTGTCAGTGAGATGGCAAGAGGCGTGTCAGGGTCCCTGGGGTTGGGAGTAGGAAGAGGAGGGGTGGAATCTTCATGTTAAGCTTAGAGCGGTGCCTCCTGGACAGAGGTATGAGGCCGCACCTTTGAGAACCTTGGAAATGTGTAGGTGAAGTGACTCCCTACCCCAGGAGAGACTGGGATCCTTGCTGGAAGGCAGATGCAGACTTTGTAATTTGAGCCTCCATGTACATCCAACCTCAGTGATGCCCACGTGACTCACTGATGCCCACGTGACAGGAGGATGACCACAAACTGGCCCCGCTCTGATAAAGGAGGAGCCGTAGAGATGAACTTTCCAGTGTTTGAATAAACCTGAGTGAGTGGATGATGATAGTAACGGAGTCAGGCCAGGAGCACTGGCTTCCTAGGACTCAGCGTTACTGAGGGGGAGTGTCTTAGTTCGTGTTGTGCTGCTCTAACAGAATACCTGAGACTGGGTAATTTATAAAGAACGGAGATTTATTTCTCCCAGTTCTGGAGGGGAGTCCCAAAAGTTCAAGGCCCACATTTGGTGAGACCCGCATCATCTAATGGCAGAAGGGGGAGAGAGAATGGGGATGCGGAGGGAGGAGCAGAGGAGGGAGAAGGAGGGAACATCCAAACTCAACCTTTTGTCAGGAGCCCACTCCCAAAATGGCATTAATCTATTCACGAGGACAGAACCCTCGTGACCTAACCACCTCTTAAAGGTCCCAGCTGCCTATGCTGCTGCACTGGGGATTAAGTTTCCAACACATGAGCTTTGAGAGACACATTCAAAGTGTAGCAGGGAGCAGTGGGAAAGACCCCTCAGCTTCTGTCCCCCACCTACAGGCAGAGCGCTACAGGTGAGGGGAAGTCATCTCATATGGCAGCAGTATCACTAACTCAGGGGTGGCCTGTCTTCCCTCAGTGGCTTGCCACGGCATCTAGAATCCTGATGAGCTTCCTTCTGTAAAGTTAAATTCGTTTGCACTCATGCTTGTATGGGGAGAGCAGGAGTCTAAAGACATGGAGAGAAAGCCGTTACCCGGGGAGAGTAATGACTAGTATTTAGCACGTGGGGGCTCTAGGTCCCAGTCAAGAGACACGAGGGGTGAGTACCAAGTCTAACTACTGTCTCAATGGAGTTCCAGAAGCAGATAAGGGAGAAATGGGGGAGAGGCAATACATGAAAAATTAATGACTGAGGCTTTCTCAGGACTGATAAAGCTGAATAGAAATTAGGATGTGTAATTACCAAAGTAATAGAGAGACAAAAATAAAATGTGGGGGAGGGAGAATACTCTCAAACAATGCAAAAGGCCAGAAAGAAAAAAAAAAAGGCATTTTTTTGAATTAGCAATTAGAAAATTGAGACAAACAGAATGCACAAAATAAAATGGTAGCAACGCCTCTAAATATATAGTCATAATCACTGTGAATGTATTCAATTTCCGCTAGACAAAAAGAAGAAAAAAACAGGTTACATGTTGTTTATAAATCCAAATCTAGAAGACAAAGCTTCAGAAAAGGATATGGCCCAGGGTGGTCAAAGGCTGCATTAGGAGTGCTGTTTGTATTGAACAGACCTGGTTATACTGGAATTATGTTTCCCAAAAACCTCTTTTTTATCCTAGACCATGGCCTTGAATTTCTAAATGCCCTAGTTTTTTTTCTGTAGTCCTGCGCTAATTTTAAACATTAACTTAAAACAGTAGCAGAGCAGGATGAGAGCTCAGTTTCCTGATTTCTAGATAGGACTGCGCCTGCCCTGTGATTTCTGCCCCCGCTAAGGACTTGTGCAAGCAAGCATCCTGCTGCCAAAGGGAGACGGAAGGATTTGTCACTTTTTCCAAGGTCGCGAGTGGAGTTACAGGTAAATGGTTAGAACACATGCTTCCTTTGAGCTTTCTTCCCAGGAAGGCACCCTCAAGTGCTCCTTCACCCACTCGTATCTTGGTGGTCTTCTCTGCTCAAGTCTGTCTGCCTGCCTGTCTGGTCCCAGATGCTCAGCTCTCGTGGTTCCTCCTGCAGCTGTTGCCCAAGCTTTCATCTGAAATTTACTTACCTGGTCTTCTCTCACTCAAGGGGCGAGGTGGTAACTGCTAAAGGGAATAAACTCCAAACACATTGTAAGTTTCTTAAGGAGACATTTCCCCAAACAGGAAACAACAATTCAATACATTTTGGTTAAGAATCTACTCTGTACAAAATCCCATGCTGGATGCCAATAATTCAGAGTAAATCAGACACTCTAGTCTCTAATGGATGAGGCAAACAAGTAAACACATGATTCCAGGATCATCTGTCTATTTTAACAGTAGAAAGGTCACGGGCATCCCTGACTCCATGGGGGTCAAAGAAGGTTTATGGAAGAAATAACACCTGAGAAGGGCTCTGAAGAGTAAGTAGACCAGTACCAGTCTGGGGCCTGTTAAGAACCAGGCTGCACAGCAGGAGGTGAACAGTGAGCCAATGAGCATTACCCTCTGAGCTCTGCCTCCTGTCAGATCAGCCGTTGCATCAGATTCTCATAGCAGCTCGAACACTATTGTGAACTGCGCATGCAAGGGATCTAGGTTGCGTGCTCCTCATGAGAATCTAACTAATGCCTGATGAACAGTTTCATCCCCAAAACCATCCCCTCCCACAACCCTCCCCCCATCTGTGGAAAAAATATATTCCACCAAACCAATCCCTGGTCCCAAAAAGTCTGGGATCACTGCTCTAGAGAACTCCATGTGTGTCTGTGGAACTTGGGTGCACAGTTGCTTGGACCAGATTGCAAAGATTTATGCTGAAGTGATAATATTTTAGATAAATAGAGTTAAATAAAAATATGATTAAAATTAATTTCACCTGTTACTTAATGCGCCTATTAGAAAACTGAAAATTATATGGCCGGGCATGTTGGCTCACGCCTGTAATCCCAGCACTTTGGGAGGCCGAGGCGGGCAGATCACGAGGTCAGGAGATCGAGACCATCCTGGCTAACACGGTGAAACCCCGTCTCTACTAAAAATACAAAAAATTAGCCGGGCATGGTGGCAGGCGCCTGCAGTCCCAGCTACTCGGGAGGCTGAGGCAGGAGAATGGTGTGAACCCAGGAGGCAGAGCTTGCAGTGAGCTGAGATCGTGCCATTGCCCTCCAGCCTGGATGACAGAGCAAGACTCTGTCACAAAAAAAAAAAAAGAAAGAAAGAAAACTGAAAATTATACATGTGGCTTACACTGTATTTCTATTGGACAGCAATGGTTAGGCAGTGCTTGACTCTTAAGCACTCAGGCAATGTTAACTCTGATTATGTTTCAAGAAACTTTATGAGGTCAAGGAATGCATATTGTTTAGTGCTGTCTCCTGAGTAACTAAGAATGTTGGCACATTGCAGGTGGCCAAAAAATTGGTTGACTGATGAAGTGCAGGACAGATATATGCACTGCTGGTTTTTGGCCAGTGTTTGTTCTGCACTGTTGCCTGGGGCCTATGTTGGCTGTCAAATACCCACAATATCACAGTTAGCTGGTTGGGTCCATGGGGTCCAGCTCACATTTTACTTCCTCCAGGAACCTACTATATTTCCAGTTCCTGCTCCCTATTATCTCTCCAATAAGAAATGATCTCTCCCTCTTATAAAGTCATGCAACATTTTGGAAAAATATTTCTTACAGGACTTAGCCCTGCTTCCAGATATAGCTCCTCTGGCACATTAATGTGAGTTCCTCCAGAGCTCACTCACTCTGATGCCCCTGTCTTCTGCTTATTGCTCTGAGCAGAGCAGGTGTTCAGTATGAGTGTGTTGAACTGAATTGATATTTTCTTTGCACCTTTCTTGTATCTTTCTTCACAGAACGTAGCATCTGGCTGGCCACTGAAGTGCCCAGTAAATATTTGCTGAATAAATAAATTAATGAGACTGACCTGCAAAGGGAAGGAATGGAAACACCTCTGTTAATGTCATGGGCATTGTAATGGTTGCCTTGGAGACCTTGCTTCTCTGTGGTCAGAACCAGTGGTGCTTATAGTCAAGGGCAGGAAGAGTAAAGGGCAGGTTTTGGTAGACTAGTGGAAAAGGTGGGGCTGTTCCCAGGTTCCAGTCCCACTCCCAGAGAATGCCAACCTGAATGACTTTCTCCACAGCCTTTCCAATACAGGGCACCATCTGCTCTCATCAAACACCAAGACCTGGACAAGATGATGGCTCACTCTTTAGTCAATGCCCGGCATTGGTCAAAACAAACCAAACCAAACCAAACCAAGATTTCTATGCAGAAAAGACAGTCCAATGCCACTCATAATAATTTAGAACATCTTTTGGAAAAAAAAAAAAGCCAACCCCCAACCAATAAACTCCCCCAAACCCCCAAAGTAAAATCCCTGGACTCTGTGTCCATGGGTTCCCATTGCATGCTTTCACAAGGGAGAATGGGAAAGGCGCCAGAGCCCTTAGGGAGCAAGCATGGGTCACACAGTTCATGATGCTGGGCTTCGGATCTGAACTCTGCTACCTGCTGCCTCAGTAGTTCTTGGCAAGTTATTTAATCTCTCTGAACCTCAGTTTGTTTTTCTGCAGTGGCGACAGGTAACTTATTGTGAGAACTATGTGCCAGGTCCTATTCTAAATGAGATAGGTCCTATTAAAGCCTAGCATGGATGTATTACTATCATCTTCGTTTTACAGATGGGGAACCAAAGCACAGAGAAGGTAAATTACTTCCCATGTCACATGCCTCAAACCTAGTTGTTCTGCCTCGTGTCTGCGTTTTGGAGGACTGTATTATCCATCACATGGGGGTCTTGTGAAACAAGTAATGAAGTTCCTGGCACCCAGTAGCACCCGGCATATGGTGGCAATGACCCATTACCTAAAGCTGTCTCCTCCTCAACTAGCGGCCATTCCCTTCTTTTGATAGATTATGGTGTTTGATCTGAATCTGTTGGCACCAATAAACAGAAGAGGTTCCTCTTGATTATCTATAATGAATCAAAGATGTCACTGATTTATTGCATGTAATTTAGATTCCATTTAAACTGCTGAAAATCAAGCATCGTGAAGCTGTTCACAATCACATTCTCTCTTGTATGGATAAAAAGTTATTAATTTCCTAATCCTGTCTGATACTTCAAACACTAGATGTAGCTACTTTGCCCGTATAGAAAGCAACTTTGAGAGACACACATTTCCTTCTTCCGATGTAAGAAGACATTCTATTTTATCTTTTAAAATGATGGTCTTGGTGAGTCACTCTTCAGAGGATATTGTGAAGTGAAGCCAAGTATCAGCCAGACAGACAGCCCAGGTATCTGTCAAAATACAATCCAAGTATTAGACATACTTGCTTTCCCTCTTTTGTCTTTATACCATTCCAAATTTAGACCGAATCAGGAAACATGAAAAGGAGATGGGGGGATATGAGGAAGTTTGTAAAAGAAATAGTCTATCCTATCTGTTACTGAACATTTTGAAACTCTTTAACCCTTCTTTAAAAATTGTGCATCAGTCACACGTGAGCCCCTGCCTTCCTTCGGCTGCCTTCGGCTTCCTGACGGGGTCTCAGTACTCAGCCAGGCAAAGCTGCCATTCTCCCCAGCGAGTGGTCATTTCCAAGCTCAGCGTGTGAGCCATGGCCCTAACGGGGCACACTGTATATGTCCTGGCCAGAGAGGGACCTCTACTCAAGGGTATTCCCACAGAGTGTGAATCACTAATCACTGTGATTCCCCAAGTAGCAATGATGCACTTCACTCAATGCCTAGAGAAAACAAAATTTATGTAGTCACATGTGAAGCATCTGATGAAGTATATCTCATCAATTTTAGTGTATTATTTAAATATTAATGATTTGTTGAATTTGAAAATTTTTAAACAAATCATAAAAAAAACATCATTATTCAACACATTTCTTATTGGTATAATATATAGAAAAAAGAAAAAATGGAATATGCTATAATAAGATAGGTTATCACAGCCATAGTTTTAGAAAATACGTGGTTTTGGGGTGTTTGAAACAGAGTCTCGTTCTGTCACCCTGGCTGGAGTGCAGTGGTGCAATCGCAGCTCACTGCAGCCTCAACCTCCCAATCCTCCTAAACCAATCCTCCCACCTCAGCCTCCCAAGTAGCTGGGACTGCAGCCTCAACCTCCCAATCCTCCTAAACCAATCCTCCCACCTCAGCCTCCCAAGTAGCTGGTACTACAAGGCATGCGCCATCACAACTGGCTAATGTTTTAAAATTTTTTGCCCAGGCTAGTCTCAAACTCTTGGGGTGAAGGGATCCTCCTGCCTCTGTCTCTCAAAGTGCTGAGATTACAGGTGTGAGCCACCTTACCTGTCCAAAAATAGGTGTTTTGTTTTGTATTCAAGCCCTTTGTTCAAAATGCAACTGCTCTACTTCCTGGATACATGGATACGAATGTCCTCAGCAGAGCACTACTGAGCCCAGAGTCCAAACAAAATATAAAGAAATAAGGATGTCAGATCAAAAAACACCTACAGGCCAGCCTGGTTGGGTGGTAAAGACAAGAATGCCCCCTCCTAAACCTTCAGAAGTTGAAGAGCCCTTCCACGTTTCAAAAGGGGCCTGCAAAATCCAGGTTTCCAGCCTTTGGTTCCCACTTCCCCAAACAAACGAAAGTTATTCTGCATTGCAAGGCAACAAACAAGTGAGCTCCAGAAAAGCAGGCTTCGTCCTGTAATCCGTTTTTGCCCATTCTTTTTCCCAAACCATAGAATAGGAAACAAAATGTTACAACAAACCCTCAACCCCATGAAGGGCGTTCTACTCCCTTCCTGCCTGGGCACAGGTCCCCGAATATCACTTAGTTTTAGCACAATCTGCTTGGATAATATATGTTCTGTTTCCATGTGCACGCATTTCCATACATGCAGCAGATGAGCCAGAGAGATTTCTCTGAGCATGTAAATTCTTTCAGAGGAAACAGAGAAACAAGCCTTGTACAAATTTGGGAGAACACCCCCTTCTGACCACGTGGGAGATGGATGACCTGTTTACAACTGAAACCCATGCAGAACATTTTTCACTGCAGAACAAGCAGCTGACATGATTGCTGTCGGTGTTCACAGAGCCAAATATGAAGATAATTGTAAAGAAAGAGACGGTCGCATCGGATAGAAGATGTGATCCTGCTCTCACGTTTTTCCTTCTGGCATGACCACACACGTTTTGTTAAGTGGGGAGAAATCCTAATAAAAGCCCTATCCGTGCCGTTTTAGAAACTCTGAATAATGGCATGTCTGAGACTTTTTGTAACATTTTCAGTAGTTGAATCCAGTTTGTATTATCTTTCAACCCATTCTAAACACAGGTCAATACTGACTTTGCAAAGATCTAACTTTCACTTCTGCAAAGTGTTCTAAAACTTGTATTTATTTTTCTCCTTTCTGAAACACAGTCTGAATGTCTTTGTAGGAGCTTTAGTATTTTGGGTCTGGGCTGAAGCAAAATGAAACGGCATCATGCTGGCTAGAGTTCAGCATTTAACATTTTAGAAAAGTCTGTAGAGAGAGCTCAGCTGAAATAGACAGGAATCTGCATTCATGTGGCCATCAAAGGAATAGAGCAAGCCGGCAGGGGCGGCCCCAGTGTGCGGCGTCGGGCTCAGAAGAAACACCAGCGATCCAGGGAGAATATTGGCAGGGGCAGGGAGAAAGAAAAGCTTTCTTGGGGCTACTGTTCTTAGAATTTTTCACCTGTGTACAAAAGGACAAGAGAAGCTGATCTCTGACGAGGACATTACTACATCAAAACCCAGCTTCCAGAGACTGCTTAAAACGGTCTCTGTTGCTCCTTGGATGCCCTGATTTATATGCAGTGGTGGGAAGGGAGCCACAGAGATGGCTCCAGCCCAGCGCCTGGCCCGCAGGGCTGGAACAGAACAAGCAGATTTCTAGGGCCTTGGAAAGACAAACGGTGCCTATGTGGTATACGTCAACGAAACTCCAGGACAGCCTGGCACGCAGTGAGACATCAGTGAACAGTGAGAAGAGCTCTATCAAGGCCCCACGGGCTGCTGGGGCCTGGTCACCTGTTGCCTGTTCACAAAGGGGCAAGTGGTTGAGTTGCCAGCTCCGAGAGGGTTGATGAGCAGCACGCTCCCTGGAGCCATGGTACTGACGTCTCCCCCAGGTCGGGGGCTGCCGTGCTTGGGAAGGGCACGGGGTCACTTGGGAAGGCTGATTACACAGGGAACTTTGAGCTCCAGCACACAGATGGGAGGGGAGTCAGGTGATGCGGGAACAAACACAGCTCACAAACAGAAAGATAAAACGCAGGGGCTGCCCATGAAGGGGAGGGTGCCCCTATCTCCCCAGTGGGGTAATTTCCAACTACAGAGAACAGTTGCTGCCTCAACAATAGAGAAGACCATTTTTACTGATGTGCTCAAGAAAAGATGGGACAATTCTTGGCAAGTAGATAAACATTAAAAAAAAAAACAGTGGATTTAAATATCAATGATTTTAAAAGGTAAAATTAGCCGACCTCTCAGAAAAGAATTGAGAGTAGATAGGAAGACGCCTACCTATTGAGAGAATTTGCCGAAGAAGATTTCAAAGGGTTTTTGTTGTGTTTTTGTTTTCCGGTAATAACAGCTCTATCAGCAGCAATGTAAACTATGAATAGAAATAATAATATTTAGTAATCCAATCACAAGAAGAACTGTCGGAAGCTCACAGTTCTGTTTCTTTTTGATCCAATTTTAGATTTTCCCTACAAAAGAGAAAAAACAAGGATTGTGATAAAAACTCATTTTCTTCTCTCGTTTAAAAAACATTCATTCCATAATTAGAAGCAATTTTTGATTCCATACTAATGAAGTTATATGGATGCAGGGGCATTTGAGATCCACAGCTAATTCATAAATAGGATCTTGCCAAGAATTTCAGCCTCTCCCCCAGGTGACCTGTACATAGAGGGTGCTGCAAGTAAGGAAACCTGTTTTGATCTTGGGTGTTTTAGCTTTTTTGTGCCTAGTGTTAGGTGAACCAACACAGAAGCAAATTCAGCAGTCATAGCTATTCTTCTGTGTAAGCTGTAGGCTGACTCTGATAGGAACTCATTCTGGGTGTCAGGAGGCTTCAGGGGCGAGTTACAGGCAGCTGAGTCTAGTGCCAGCTGCTAGGAGTTCTGGGAGTGAGGAGCTGTAATCAGGCAGGAGAGGCTGGCAAAATTCTAATTCAATTCTAGGGAATACCTATTTCCAAAGGAAGCTGTCATCAAAAGAGGAAATGGTGCAGTGGCCTTGGGAGTTCTGAGCAGAGGCTCAGTGTAGATAGAGGGTTAAACTCTATTTTCTTATTTTCTGTATTATTGATACTCTGGCATTTGGGGCTTTGATGCTGGAGAGACTGTCCCTTCCAGGGCTACCTAATTCCTAGAAATAGCAAACAATTCCCCTGTGAGCATGCTTTTGATAAACCAACCAGTCTAGAGCTCACACCCTCAACCAACCCTTTCATCAAACTCTCACTCACCAAACCAATACTCCCCCTGCCCTATGTCACCCCAGGGCCAGGGACCTGCCAACTAGAGACCACCTTTATAGCACTGGGCCGCTCGAATAATTTAAAGTATCCAATACTAAGTCTACTCAGCTTACTTACCCTGCCTGGCTCATTCCTTCCCTCGTAAATCCCAGTAAAGGTCCCAGCCACACGGTGCCCACATCCTCTTGTTTCCTGACCATCCCTGGTCTTTCTGGCATGGTGGGGCTTAAAATGCCCCGTGCCTGTGGGGATCTGTGAGTGCAAACTTCCTCACAGCCGTCATTTCTGCGTCTGCCGTCTTACCATACCTGACACTAAAACAAACCCCAGGTACATATTTAACTCAACAGGGTTATGGACCATGAAAGCTTGGGTGGTTCATGAACTTCCCTGCTCCTAAGCATTGCCGTGGAGATAACTATGCAGACCTTTTGGCTGCAGCTCCAGAAATGGGGGTGAGCGGCCCAGAACCTGCGTTTCTAAAGGCACCTCCATACAACTCTGCTCAACGTGGTGTGAGTAGCAGAAAATAGCACTAGGAGAACCTAGCCACCAGGAGCAGAACTGGTAGAACCAGGTCAAGAAGAGAGCCCTCACTTTAAAACTTACTTTCTGATGCAGCAATTCCAATTCTGGAAAATTATCGTATAAATATGATCTATAAAATATTTATATGATAAATAAGGAAATAACTAAATATGCACAAGTATCCTTGGAAATGTTTTTATATTACACATAATTTGCAGTAAAAAAAAATCATCCTAAAGAGGCCATGTTAGATTGGTTAAGTATTACATATAATGATATAGTTATACAGTGTACTATTTAGCAGTCATCTGGCATAATGTTCCATGGCATGTGAAAATATTAATAATATGTTGTTAACTTTAAAAATCAGCCAACAAAACAGTATAATGATATAATCCTTTTTCATTAAGTATACATAGACATATACACAGAGGTTAAAGCCTGGGGTTATCTCTCGTTCATGTCGTTACAAATATTTTGTGTATGTGTTTATTTTTCTGCATTTTCCAAATTCTGTACAGTGCACATGAATAATAAATTAATTTCATTGTTTTCTAGCGTGCAGGCTGTGTTCTCCCTAGGGCAGGACAAAGAAGGAATTTGGAAAACTCACATACCCCTCCCCCAAAGATCGAGAAGCTCTCTAAATAATGAGCATTCGCTAACCCCCGGGCCATTTGGCCTTTGGACACAGCATGATAGAAGTTGCTTTCTGGGCCTCACTTGCTACGGGTGAGAGTTCCTGACACCTGGAGAGGCTGAGCCCAGGCTCTAAATGAGACCTGGTGGCTCCAGGTGACTGGAGGCCCACTCGGCAAGAGGGGTGTTATTAGGCCTAAGTGGGGACTGCAGGGGCTGTGGTTATGCTCCAGTTGGTGTAGAGAATTCATAATTAGCAACAGCGGGATTATAAAGCAAGGAGCCAGAAAGAGAAATAAGGGAGGGGAAATAACCTACCAGGAAAGGGCAAGAATAATCCACTCATGACATTATCAATCCCATAATAACCAAGTGATGATAGTGCTTACATTAAATACACTTTAAAAATAATCAATGCAAAGAGTAGGATAAAAACAATTTGTGAGAAGGGTAAGCATTAGAGTATAGAGTAGTTAATACAGCTACAAGGAAAAGAAATCAATATAGATTAATTCATTTCAAGGTCTCTCGTTTATTAGGAAACCATTATTTCTTTTTGTCACTTTTCAACCCCTCAAGGATGCTCAGAGGAACAACAAATGCTCAGATTTCCACAAAAATCTGAAAACTCAGGTGTGTTTGAAATGAATGCTCTGAAAATACTTGTTGCATGTAATTGGAATTATGTAGTATTTTTGTAATTAACAAAGAATTGTTATGAAAATGTGGGGACCCCAAATTTTAAGTCTGCTATATTCCAAGGCAGCTGCCTTCTGACAAATAACCTGTGACAATTTCATAATATAGGGTTCCGAAACCTCATTAAGCCACACGCATGGTGCAGCTGAAGCACTCATTGCTTTCCAAGGGTTTGTGAAAATGTAATTAGGCAAACCACAGGCATCTGCAAATGCGGTGCTTTTGCTCCAGATGGGTGGAATCTCAGGGCGCCCCAGAGCTTTCACAGGGACGATTTTTCTCAGTGTCAGTGACTTGAACACACACCTAAGATGGTCTTTTTGCTCTTGCAGGAGAAAATGTTGCCAAATGGGTAGACTAAACAACGAATGGCTGCCGGGTTTAGTCATACCTCTCTGTGTGTGCCATCAGTTGCTGACGGGAGCTAGGACATTATTCCAGCTACAAAATGGGCGCGTGATCCTGCAAACTGATGCATGGGCCTTGAAAGCTACGTCTATAGAATTGGCTGTAGGTACTAAGCAGAGAAGACCATCGGATCCCTGTGGAGCCCGACCCCACTGCTTCACCCGTGTGGTCCAAGCTGCTCCCTGGATGTCAAGGGTTGGCCATTCCTGTGGTGTCAGTAGTGAGTGCTTGGATGAATGTGAGATCTATAGGCTGGTGATGCAGATGGTGATGGGAAGAGACAGTAGAGATGCCAACACACTCCCTGGACGGTGTTTCTGGAGGGAAAAGGTCCGGGTCTGGCGAGCCAGTGGAATGTGCTGTGGCAGAAAATCCACAGGCTCTGGAATCTGACTGTCAGAGCCTGGGCCCTGGATACCGTGTCTACCACCTTTGTGATCTGTGGCATGTTATTTAGTATCTTGGAGCCTCAGTTTACCTTCTGTATTATTAGGGTAATAATGTTTTCTTTTGGGGCTTTTGGTGAGGATTAAATGATATATGGAAAGCTTATTTTGAGAGGTATTAATTGATGTACCCCTAAATTCACACACACACTCACGCACACACTTGCACACCCCCATACACACACCCACACCCTGTTATCTCATCCATGCTTTATATGATTTACTAATATTTAGGTCTTTTAGCAGGTCCATCTTAGTAAATGAAAGTTGAATCAGACAAAAAGAAATACATAAAATTCTCGGCTTTAAATGAAAAGCAAAACAAATAACCCTCACGGAGGGGTAAGACGGGAACACTTGGGAAGCACATCTGTTTCGTCAGAGCTGCGTGGCTCTCCCACAGCCCCTCCCAGATGGCTGCAGAGACCCCCCTGGCACGAGTTGCTGAAGAGACCCCCGCCTGAGAGGAAGGGAGAAGGTGGGACACAGGGGCTTGCCATGATCAGGGCCCGACTGCAAATAACAAACACGAAGTCTGGCTAACCTAAAGAGAAAATGCATGTATTAGAGGGATATTAGGAAGGCTGGAAACAGATTTGGAAGATGGAGAGCAGTCAAGAGACTCTGGTAGTGAGAGCCCCGCCAAGGTGCCCTCCCAGAGTCACCTGGTTAGAACGAGGCCGCCAAGGCTGCAGGAACTTGCCCCTGGTATCCCCGCTACCGGAGGTGGACGGGGGATGTCACTGAAAGGTGCTGCAGGAGGAACTGACATTTTGTGACTCTGGCTGCAGAAGGAAGGTCCTGAGGGTCATGGCCCACCAGCTGGCGACTCCCAGGCGTCTAACCTCTCAGGATTCCAAGGTAGGTGGGGGGCCTGCTTTCCACCAGCTCCCCAAATGGCCAGCGTTGTCACATAGGAAGGAGGCTTGGACTCTGGGTGACACACAAAAGCAAAAAGCCCCCTGACACGTCCACTGCAACCCCATGGTGTCTTGCCCTCCCTCCTGAGATTAGCCCATGGGGTGTCTTGAAGGGAGAGCCCTGAAAGAATAGCCAGAGAGGCCCCATGATTTCAGGACAGAGGGGCTCTGTGTTTGCTTCTGGGAAGGCAACCAGGGTCCCAGACATCTTTACCTGTACCAGCCGAGGTGGAGGTAGCAGTGAGCAGATGGCGTCAGGGAGAATCCAGGTTGGAAAGGCCAGTTACAGTCAGCTGAGTGTCTGTGGCCTTGGGCAGCA
Source organism: Pan paniscus (assembly GCF_029289425.2). Classification (NCBI taxonomy): domain Eukaryota; kingdom Metazoa; phylum Chordata; class Mammalia; order Primates; family Hominidae; genus Pan; species Pan paniscus. Next base: position 30,987,555 of record NC_073266.2, read on the forward strand.
AGGACAACCCAAAGTTCCCAGGCTCTGTTGGGAAACTTTCGGAGGAGGACCAACAGAGAGCTTGGGGACGGGATGGGGACATGCTGTGGCCACATTGAGGAGGTGCTGCAGAGCCCATGGGCCCTGTGATAAGGTGTGAACAGGAGAGATGCAGCCCAGGGTTTGCCATCACAGAGGGAAGGCTGCCCCTCAGCCTCGCCCCTCCCTCCAGACCCCAGGCCCTAGAAGAAACTATTAAGATGTGAACTGGGAAGGGGGAAGCATTGAATTTCCTGACTTTACCTGACATAACTGAAAAGGCCTAAAAATGACTGTTTTCAGCTATCACATAGAATGGTGGCTTCAAAGGAAGCTTAGGTTGAAATATAGAGAAGGAAAAATGACATTTTTCTGAATACCTGAGCCTATGCCTTGAACATGTGTATACGCTACATCAGTTGTCCTCTGTCAGGAGGGACTTTTGCCCTCCAAGGGACATTTGGCAATGTCCGGAGATAGTTTTGGTTTTCACGACCTGTAGGGAGAAGAGTGTGAATTGCTCCTGGCTTCTTGTGGATAGAGGCCAGGGAAACTGCTAAACAGCCCACAACTCTTTATGCAAACTGCACATGAAGGAATTATCTGGTCCAAAACATCAATAGTGCCGAGGGTGAGAACATGCGGGAGCTCTACTGGGGTTTTAAAGAATCATTCTGCAGTGCATGTCTGCCCTGTAGACCAGTTCAAAGTCCTAGAATTGGAATTAGAGTCTGGTGATCGAGGGGTAAGGTCTAGACCCTCTGAGAGAAACTGTGTGTGCAAAAAGAAAGTGGATTTGGCCAGAAGTCAGGGTGGATTTCAGAACTATCAAGGATTTGTAAAAAGACTGCTTTGAATGGAGAGATCAGAGCTAGAATATGGGATACCTCCCAGCTCTGGCCTGAACCTGCCCTGTACACTGCACTACAGAAGTAGGGCAGGCTTAGGGGCACATAGGAACCAAGAGGGTGCATTGGTCCAGTAGGAACTTAGGCTCAGGGAACAAATATCTCTCCTCTTGAAGCCCACAGGCCAAGTGACATCTGAGAGAGTATCATTTACTTCTTTAGCCAATGCCAGCTTTTCGCTTTCTCAACTAGGGCTTCCTGCCTAGTTGGAGGGCAGGAAACACTCAAGGGAGCATTTGGCAATATCGGGAGACATTTTTGATTGTCATGACTAGGGGGCTCTTATGGCATCAGCTGGGTAGAGGCCAGGGACACTGCCCAATATCCTGCCATGCACAGGACAGGCCCCTCCCCTCCAACAAGGAATCACCAGATTCAAAATTGTAATAGTGCCAACATAAAGAACTCTGCTCCTGGTCAGTGATTCTCAACCTTAGTTGTATGTCAGAATCATGTATGCGGAGGAGCTTTACTAAAATGTACGGGCTGGGTCCTCTGCAATTCTGATGAATTTTTCTAAGGTGGGACGCATACGTTTTTAAAGCTCTCTAGTTGATCCTGCTGTGCAGTCAGGGTTGAGAGCCTCTGATGGAGACTTTGCCAGGCCTATTAGAGTTCGCTGGTGGAGACTGCCTGCTCCTGTGCCGTTTAACCACCTGGGGTGGGGAAAGGAGACGAGAGCCAGCATGGTATCCACTCCCAGTGCAGGGAAGAGAAGCATCACCCAGTCTCCAGATCTCCTGCAGGGCTGGGGGGGGGGTGAAAGAGAGAAACGCGATCCTTTGTTCCTCTTTAGGGTGAGGAATATTCACTAGGAAGAACATTTGTGATGGTTTGAAGTATTCATTGATGTTTTGCCCAAAACATATAGTCCCTATTAAACAATAACCCTCACCCATTTCATTCATTCGGGCTCCTGATATAAAGCCTCTAGTGCCATTTGCTGGAAGGAGTGGAACTAGAGAACAACAACATCCAATTCTTGGCCTTTAAGTTAAAAACAAGTATTGTGGGGTGAAGACAGAAAGTTTCTAGAAGAACATTACTGTGCATCCTCTCACCACCAAATAAAACTCCTCTGAAGCGGTGGGGGAAGCATCGGGAAAGAAACAAGGGACTTGGTGATGCGCTGGTGGCCCACTGAGCCAACGCGGATGGGGGTGGCAATAATAGAATGTACTATTTGGGAATCCTTGGGCACCCTGTGTGGAGGAGGGGGGAGGAAGTGGTCCCGGCTCTAGCTCTCTCTGCACTTCTGCATGGGCGCCACCGGGGGAGCTGTAGAGTTCAGATTGTGGCCGGGCAGCTCTGGTTGCAGGGAACAGGGACAGCCCTGAGTCTTCTGTGCCTTAAGAAAGGTGGATCATTGGAACACTTCTCCTGCCCCAGAGAGGGATAGGCCAAGAGAGGGCATTGGGCTTGCTGAAATCCTGTGGTGGAGGGCCTGGTGGGATTATCAGAGAGGGTTCAACCTGGAGGGATGTCTGTGGCCATGTGACACCCCAAAGGGAAAGTGGGCCCAGAGGAAATGTTATTTCAGGCCTGAAATGATGGAGAAAACCATAATTGCCTAAGACTACATTTTCTGCCATCAAGTAGTATGGGGCTTGAAATGCACGTTGAGTTCTAGAAAAATAAAATGTGCTATAATGTCTTAAAAGACTCGAGTAAATGGCAAGAAAAGTCAAACCTTCTACATATTCAAAGTGCGCAGTACTTGCTAGACCCTGGATGAATTACCGCGAGCATTACCATGTAAACCGAATGACTGTGGCCCCAGCTCTATCAGCTTGATTGCTAGGAATTGGTCTCTCAAAGTGTTCTGCAGGGATGAGGGATCCCTGGGGACTTGCCGTAGGCTCCACCTGGTGCTGTTGCTTCCGCAACTCGTGCTCCCCATGTTGCGGTGAGCCGAGCATCCCTCCTCCCACAGAATCCCTGCTTCAACCCCTGGCTGGCCTAAGGGGAGGGGGGAAGGAGGGAGGGAGGCCCCCTTCTCTCAGTTTCTTTCTGTTAGCCATGGGCAGGCCCCGCCTTTTCATCCCCCACAGCACAGCACCTGCCAGAGGATGTGAATTTTATAGTCACAAAATCAAGTGTGTAAAAATGAAACTTTATAACTGCACTTAGTTCTTGAGCCCCCATTTCTGCTGATGGCAGAAAACTTGTTACTGCCAATTGAGTATAAACGATGTTACTAAGTATTTCTCACTCTACTCTGGGTAAAAAGTTCAGGATGTTTTCCTTTCCCTGCTCATGACCTCTCCCCATGGGTAATCTAAGAATCAACTAGGCATTCGGCGGAAGGAGCATCTATTTATCCATTATGTAGCTCAGTTAGGAATTGCAGCCTTTGCTGACGTAACATCCACTTGTGAGTTTTTTTCACTGAATGCCACGGTGCTTCACCTAGTGAAAGTTCTGTGTTCCTGCTGCATTTTGGTTTTCAGGTCTACCCAGGTCACTCTGTTTCCACTTAGCCCTCTCTGTCCATAACCAGAATGTGTCCTCAAGCCCTCCGTCCCTTGCTGTCCTTCATGGGGGCTTGGCAAGCTTTTGGAGGGCTTAGCATATTACCTTTTTTTTTCTAGGTTATTCTAAGGCAACATAAACCTCCCTGCTAAAACCTCAATGGCTTACAATAATAAAGGTTTATCCTTCAGCCACACATCAGCTGTGGGTGTGCTCGAAGCTCTTATCACCGGGATCTAGGGAAAAGGAACAGCTTCCATAGGAAGGAAACATTTTGAGCAAATAATACACTCGGCCATACTCTTACCATTCAGGAGTTGGGAGCGACTCAGAGCACAGAGGAGGTAGACATTCAGTTCCTTTCTTCTAAAAACACCATGCTGTTGTTTCTACAGGCCACACTTGGTTAGCAGGTTGGCTGGGGGATGCCCTTTATTTCAAGATGAGCTGCCTTCTCAGGTTTTACCTCCGTGATCCCCCCCAGTTCCAGGCGTTAGCTATTCTCTCTTCCCTGGCGCATCATCCAGGGGTGTCAGAAGGCAGGGTCCTTTCTTAGACACTCACTAGTGTATGTGCCCTGCTCATGTTCCCCCTAGAATTTTTCTTTTCTTTTCTTTTTCTTTTCTTTTTTTTTTTTTGAGATGGAGTCTTGCTCTGTCTGGAATGCAGTGGCATATCTCGGCTTACTGCAACCTCCGCCTCCTGGGTTCAAGTGATTCTCCTGCCTCAGCCTCCTGAGCAGCTGGGATTACGGGCGCCCGCCACCACACCCAGCTACTTTTTGTATTTTAGTAGAGATGGGTTTTCACCATGTTGGCCAGACTGATCTCGAACTCCTGACCTCAGGTGATCTGCCCTCCTCGGCCTCCCAAAGTGCTAGGATTAGAAGCGTGAGCCACCGCGCCTGCCCCCTAGAATTTTTCTTTGCATCGGCTGCTTGAACTTTTTCTTCTTCTGGGCAGGAACATAGCTGAGATGTCATCCTGCATTCCTCACACCTAATGGTCTACCTAGGCCATGAGTTGTCCCAGTCTTTGGTGCTCACAAACCATCCTATGCCTCAAAAAACCTCTGTCTCAGAAGACACATCTTCAGCTTTCGGCATCTCAGTTATCAGTTTAAAAAATGACACTCACACATTCAATTGACATCTTTATTCTTGGCGTGTCTGCCCTTCCCTGAAGCAGTGGGGATCATTGCTTTAATGGGTAGAGGGTAAATACAACAAAAGATAATGTGGCGGGGGGAAAGTTCTTATTTTCTCAGAATTTTAACTTGCCACATATTTGATCAGATTTTACTGAAGCTTCAAAAATAGCAGTGAAGAATAACAATGGAGAGAATAACTTCCATCCAACCCCAAGTTATCCTGAGCCATTGACTCTAGTACCGTACCACCACCCCAGCATCCTCATGCCTCACCAGAAAATCAAACTAACTCCAGGCTCCATTTCCCCTCCTAATGTGTCCTCCTTTCCCAATCCTCATTTTCTGCCCCAGTACAGAGCCCTTTTTCAGGACAAATGATGGTGAGACCATTGGTTCCTTTCAGTGGAAACTCTACACCCTCCTGTGCTACCTCACTCCCCCAGCCTTTGTTCTGACTCCATGGCTCTGACAATACATTCAAACTACTCTGATAGAAGGACAGGCGTCAAAGTCGGGGTCATTAAGTCTTAAGTAACAGCCCAGCCAACCTTGGCTGTACAATGCTCAGACTGGTTCCTTTTTAGTCTCTATCCAGTGGCATTTCAATAAGCCTCATAATCTTGTCTCACCCAGGGTTGTTTTGTTATTATTTCTGTAACTTTTGTAGCCATCTGTGGGTCAAGTCCACCTGTTACTGTAGAACCAGTTCAATCTGGTTCGACTTTGTCAGTAACAAAATGTAATAAAATAATGAGTTGTTTTTCTGTGTAAGGGATCCCAGGTTGCAAGTCAGATAACCTGCGCCTGCCCAGATGAACCAAGTATGCCCAATCTGTGACCTCAGTGCTGGCTGGAAACAAAAGGTCAACCACAGTTGAAGCCTAAGAACTTGGATCAAGGAGCAGGGATGGAATTAAGAAGCAGAGAAGCCCTGTTTTCGTTGCAGTGCGGACTTAGCCAAGCACCCGTCACCGCCTCTTTGCATGATCTCATCAAATCATGCCTCCTTGCATCTTCCTGTCTCCCTCACAGTTACACGTTTGCATGCTTGCCAGTTGACTTGCAATAAAGCTTTTTCTTTTCCCCAAAGCTGGTGCCATAGTACTGTCTTCTATACATGTCAGAAAACGTGATGCACGTCCATCACGCTGTGACACACCTATTCTCATTCATTTAGCATCTCCTTATCTGCTGTTCTTCCTCCTCACTAAAAGGTTTCATCTTTTGCAAAATTAGATTTTAGCTGTGCTGCTACTTGACTGATTCCAGTAGGACGCACCCATGCTGACCACTGTCAAGAGCCTCAGTCCTGGCAACCCTGCACTTTTGTGAAGTCCCATGACCTTCCTCATAAAACTCTGGAAGAGAATGTTTTTTTCCTCTATCCTAACACAATACAATTAAGACATAATTAGCGAAAAATTAGCCAAGCAAGTGACCTCTGGGGCACAGCATAATCTTCCTGTCCTCGTGGGCTCCAAATAGCAATTGAAGAAAAATGATACCAATTATCGTTCTGGAGAGACCACAGCCTTAGGAAGAGGGAGCAGAAGATGACATCTGATGCCTGGATGGCTGATGATGGCCTTCATGCCACTTCACCCCTGGAAGCTCACAATAGATGTGATAGCATCTGACTCCCACCCAAAGGTTTTGTAGAAATAACCAATTACCTTTACAATGATGTGACTGTCATTGGCATGCTCAGTAACCAGCCATCTTAGGAGGCAAAACTCACTACTACTACTGGTTCACCTGGGTGTAAACCCATTTTACACAGTCATGTGGGCTTTTCGTTTTTAAGCACAAGCAAGATGTAACTCATCCATATTTCTTTATTGATCCATGTCAGGGTATTTTTATTCTATTTGAACAGCATCATCGTTGTACTCAAAATCCAACGAAGGGCTTGGGGCTTGCCAAAAGGGAAGAGTCAGCTATTGTTAACTTACTTTATTTCTTCTTAGAGTGACTTCTTTTTGGAACACTTATCACTGATCTTGGATAGGCTTGCTCTACCGGACTATTCAGAGGAAATTAATGTTAAGTGTGACAGCTAATCCCTGAGCCATTTCAGTTTTTAATATTCCACAAGTGTCATACTTTCTCAAGATTCTATTCATAAAGACAATTTTAGAGTGCTGATGTCCATGTAATTTTTATAGGCTAATGGATACTTTTCAATGTAGTAACACCTTACATTTGAAATGGCTTTGGTAGTCTTTAAAGTGCTGTCACTCATCAGTCTCTCATCTGTTCCTGTAAGGTTCCTGTGAAACGGGCAGAGGCATTTTTCCTGCCATACAGAGACATTGCTCCTGCTGAGCAACACAGAGCTGAGTCATAGACAGTTTAAGTGCTTGTGTGACTGCTTAAGGGCCAGAACCCTAACTAAAACTTGAGCTCTTCCAGTTATAGTCCAATCACCTTATCATACTTCCTAGAAAGCACATTGGATTTGGAATCAGATTTGCCTGTAAACCTGGATTTGCTACTTGTTATGTCTTGAATGTGTGTCCCCTCCAAAATTCATGTTGAAACTTAAACCCCATTGCAGTGGTATTAAGAGGTGGGGCCCTTTTGGGAGAAGAGATTAAGTCATGAAGGCTCTGCCTTCATGAATGGATTAGTGGCTGTTAAAAGGGCTGGAGGGAGCTAGCTTAAGCCCTTTCTGCCCTTCTGCCTTCTACCATGTGAGGGCACAGCATTCATCCCTCTAATGTGTGAGAATGTAGCAAGAAGGCCCTCAGCCAGATACAGAGCCTGCTGGCCCCTTGATCTTGGACTTCCCAGACTCCAGAACTGTGAGCAATAAGTTTCTGTTCTTTGTAAGCCACCTAGTCTCAGGTATTTTATTATAGCAGCACAAACAGACTAAGACACTACTCACTGCATTTGTGGTCACTTATTTTACTGGGTTGTTGTGAAGCTACAGTGAGGACATGAATATGAAAATGTCACCCAAATATGGACTTCTGTTCTGCTTTCCAATCTAGACAGCCTGGTCACACTGGGGGCATATGAGAACCTCCTTCTACTTCGGAAGTGATTTCATAAAGTTCCACTGTGGTGTCTGAAGCTCAGTTGTTCTCAACTGGGGAAAGGAAATGTCTCAATGTCTGAAGAGGCTTTGGGTTATCACAAATGAGGTGGGAGGTTGCAACAGGCATCTGCTAGGTAGAGGCCAGGGATGCAGCTCAATGTACTAGAATGGATAGGATAGCCCCATAACAAAGTTTTCCAACCCCAAATGCCCATAGTACCAAGGTTGAGAATCTCTCGTCTAGAGCAGGGATTCAGAACATGAGGTCAATGAACACATCGATGGGCCATGAAAATCTAGAAACCCACCTTCAGTAATTACACAGTCTACTTGAGGCAAGTGTGCATTGTTCTGCAGCAAGGGTTCATGACCATCAATTGATTCTCATAGATATTTGTAGTTTCAAAATAGCTATGATCCTTGCTCTAGCTCTGTCTTTAAGCCCAGTGAAACCACTGCTTACACAAAGGTTTGCATCTTCAAATCCTTTGGAGGAGGAGGAATGACATATCATATAAATAAAATATGATGTATTGCCCTTCACTAAGTAATGAGCATAATAAAGGAAGATGCACTGGAAGAATCTAGCAGATGATGGGCCACCAGGCAGAGCCAAGGTAGCACTGGGAGACAAAAATGATTTCCACTCCCAATTCTGGTGTACCTTGTCCAGAGACAGCCAGAATAATTCAGAATTGGCCAGGTGTGGTGGCTCACACCTGTAATCCCTGCACTTTGGGAGGCCGAGGCGGGTGGATCACAAGGTCAGAAGTTCAAGACAAGCCTGGTCAAGATGGTGAAACCCCATCTCTACTAAAAATACAAAAAATTAGCCGGGCGTGGTAGTGGGCAACTGTAATCCCAGCTACTCGGGAGGCTGAGGCAGAGAATTGCTTGAACCTGGGAGGCAGAGGTTGCAGTGAGCTGAGATCACGCCACTGCACTCCAGCCTGGGCAACAGAGCAAAACTCTGTCTCAAAAAAAAAAAAAAAAAAAAATTAGCCGGGCATAGTGGTGTGCGCCTGTAGTACCAGCTACTCCGGAGGCTGAGGCAGGAGAATTGCTTGAACCTGGAAGGCGGAGGTTGCAGTGAGCTGAGATCGTGCCACTGCACTCCAGCCCGGGTGACAGAGCGAGACTCCATCTCAAAAAAAAAAAAAAAAAAAAAAAAGAATAATTCAGAATGAGGCTTGGGAGTATCGCTGACAGTGACCTACTTGCCAGGTGAGGGAAATAAATTTTTTAGGGCAACAGTAGGCTACGATTAAATATATTTCTTCTGTGTACTTGACAATACCCTGAGAAGTTTATTTATGTTGTCTCATTTGAGGTTATGTTTCTCCTACAGGGTATGTAGCTTATTCACCTCAGATCCAGGTCTTCCTGGTTCACCAGAAGTCGGAAGCCCTGCTGGAATCTAAACATTCCATTCAGGCATCCTGGCTAAAGGAATAGCAGGCAGATGTCAATGTGCGAAAGATTCAATCCTCTGCTACAGCAATTATTTATATATAAACTCTTCACATTATAACCATCTACGTAAATCTGATGAAGTTATAAAGCCCTCCTCAGAGAACTGTTCCTGTGCCCCAAACACACCTAATATTTTTCTTTCTTTTTTTTTTTATTATACTTTAAGTTTTAGGGTACCTGTGCACATTGTGCTGGTTAGTTACGTATGTATACATGTGCCATGCTGGTGCACTGCACCCACTAACTCGTCATCTAGCATTAGGTATATCTCCCAGTGCTATCCCTCCCCCCTCCCCCCACCCCACAACAGTCCCCAGAGTGTGATATTCCCCTTCCTGTGTCCATGTGATCTCATTGTTCAATTCCCACCTATGAGTGAGAATATGCGGTGTTTGGTTTTTTGTTCTTGCGATAGTTTACTGAGAATGATGTTTTCCAATTTCATCCATGTCCCTACAAAGGACATGAACTCATCATTTTTTATGGTTGCATAGTATTCCATGGTGTATATGTGCCACATTTTCTTAATCCAGTCTATCATATATTTTTCTTTTTAAGATGGCGAGAGTTCACATTCTCTGTGATATACAAATAACTACATCTTGATTAGAGCGTGCAAGTGTTTCTTTCTCTCTATTCTGTGAAGTTTATTTCATAAGGTCTTGAATCAACTCTAGCCCATCTCTGGCTTCACTTTCTAAATTATCCTCCTAGATGTTTTGGCAGTTGCTGCAAAAAGACTAGAGGAGAATAGTTCGGGCCAACTTTTAGACAGAATGCTTTATTTTAATGGCTATAGACTGTTTCATTGTAATACATTTCTCTTCTCTAATTTCTATGCATTGAACATGTCCAAAATACAAATAGTTATTGCTGGTGTTAATACTCAGTTCATATTGTTTTCAGAGGTGCATGAATTCTGTGGGTGAAAATAACCTGTTCCTCTTTGTCTGTATCTGACAAGTAAGAAAGACCTGGAGGTAGATTATAATCCTTATTTTTAATATTATTCTGGATTATTTTGCTCGAAGTCCAAGCCTCCTTCCTGGAACATAAATGAAGTTTACTGCAAATGAGATAGTTATAAAACCTTAAAACAGACAACCTTAAGGTGAAGGTAATCCGTTAGGAAAAAAATGAACAAGCTAACCCAACCCTCATAAGGAAAATGGATAAAGCCGGGAAGCACTAATGGGTTACAGAGTTTATAACCTACAGCTCATGTGGTCCAATTCTATCATCGCCGAAAGTAATCACATTGTTTTACAGCCACTCCGCTGCGTGTACCGTCTCAGTCCAGCCCCTAATTCAAGTGCCCGTGTTACAAGAGCTATTGTCAGCCATCATCGGCTCAGGAGGGAGCACTCACAGCAGCCGGCCTATTCTCCCTTTCTTTGAGTGAGTACTTCAGGGTCAGGTTTTGGCTTATTAGCTGTGACATAGTGTAGAAGGTAAGCCATGAGGCCCTAGCTACATGGCCCACTTGTAAGCACAAACAGAAGAGACTTATTTCTCTGGAGGTAGTGATAGAACATCTGTCTTCAGAGCCAAACTCATTCAAAGACACTGAAAGAGAAACAACACATCCTCTATGAGTGCAAGCCGGTCATCCAGATGAAAGTAAGGACTCCCCACAGCACGGAAAACATAGCCATATCCTGAGATGTGTCACTAGCTGCATTTTGCCGGCTAACTTTTTCAGATGGGTCAACTCAAACTTTGCTGGTGGACTTAGACACAGACAGCTGAAAGGGTGGCCAGAGAACTGCAAATCTTAAAGGTAATCTTTTCAATGTTTCAGGACATTTACAGTGAACAATCTAGAAGCAGGGAAATCAGTCTGGTCACAAAATATTTGGAACAAAATAAGGTTGGTTATGTTTTGGTGTACAGTAAATGTAAACTATTGACCCTCTAAGATAATGAGAGTCAGTGTACAATTGATCAGGAATCCATACAGTGTAAACAGATGACTCAGGTTGGAATTCTGAGTCTTCCATCTCTGGATGTGTGATCCAGGGCGTATTATTTAACTTCTCTCTGGTTAGTTTTCTCATCTGTAAACTAGGGTGTGCACAGTATTTGTGTTATTCGAGTTGTTGAGATTTGAGTGAAGTAACATCTGTAAAGTATTAGAGCCTATGGCAACGCTTGAAACAATCATTCATCAACAAGTATTGATTGAGTGCAAACTATGGGCCAGGTGCTGCTTGTGGTATTTAGGGTACAGTGATGGACCCTTAAAGAGTCAAAAGTCATATACAAAAAAGTCACAAACACTAATGGAGAAATGTGAGTGATTATTAGTGCTGAGAAAAATCTGATGGATTTTTTCATCATGAAGGGAGCATGCATTTCAGGAAGACTAGATCCTGTCTACCCGGGCACGTTGCTCAGAGAATGTGACCACCTCAGGACAACTTCCCTGACTTTCTAATGAGCCTCTTTTCTTCCTCCTTGACATTTAAAATATTTCTTAAAATATGGCATCACCAGTGGCCAAGGAACTGGAGACCCGAACTGAGCAGCCATAGTAAGCAGAGATCATGCATGGAACCTAATAGCCCCCAAGGCCCTTCAGGGGTGCCTCTCAGCACAGTGGCCTCTCTGTGGGGGACAGATGCCCAGCCAGCATCTGCCCAGTGGGTAATCCTCCCTGGTCCTTACAGTTGTGCCAGGTACAAGTTTTTTGGCTTCAGTGTGACACTGGAGCCCGGCTGTCTTGATAGCCACAGTCCCTTTTGCCCTTTCGTGTGCCCTCGCCCCTACTTAGTGTCCGGAAGCAGTGAATGAAGGCTTTGTTGGTGCTTGTGCTTGTCTGATTCGCTGCAGCCTGGCTGATGCTGGCTCACCCCAGTGTCTGTCTCCAACAATCGCAGAGGTTAGGGGTGTTAGTTAAAGGGATCTGACACCTGAGATAGTGCCCTCCCTTGTCCCATGGGTAATGGACCAACCTAAGTGGCTGATCCCTCTTCCGGTATGTTTCAATTCACTCCTGTTAATCTTTTCCACACTTAAGGTTGCATGCCCAGCTATGCCAATTAGCAGAGGCTTATAAGCTCAGGATTTGAAGGCAATTGAACTGATCTGAAATGATAAAATGAATGAAAGGACAAGTAAGAACTTAACTAAAAATATAGAATACATTCCACAGCCTTTGGAGGAATAGTTGTGCCTACCCAAAAGAACTGGTAAAAAAAATTGTGTTCTGGTTAAAATACCTTTGTATGGGAGACAGTTTTTAAGCTACCTTTAAGGTGGCAACATTACATAATTATAAAATACATATATGTTATATATGGATATTATACATGATATAATATATTATATATGGGTATTATATATAGTATAATATGTAATATCCATATATACATATAAATATATATACATAGCTGTGTGAGTTACTGAAATGATATACAGTTTTGCTCCATAAGCACAATCTATATTAACATGAACCACCTTTAAAAATAAAAATCTAGGCTGGGTGTGGTGGCTCACACCTGTAATCCTAGCACTTTGGAAAGCTGAGGTGGGAGGATCACTTGAAGCTACAAGTTCAAGACCAGCTTGGGCAACATAGCGACCTCATCTGTATCTTAAAAAAAAAAAAAGGTATATGGTTAGCTTTTGAGGATGATGTATTGTGATGACTTTTAAATGAGATAATGAATATATAAAATCTATAGATCGATAGAGTTGAAATGTAAATCAAATAATTTATCAGTTTGGTACAGGTTCAGAAATTATTTTTATCTTCCAAATTGGTGTTAGAAAATATTTCCATTTGTTTGCAGCTAAAATATATTCTCTTAACAAGTGTGTATATTCAAAAAGTCCTTGGACTATTGAATGGATTAAGGTTTAAAATTACATCATTTAGTTTAGACTGGGGCTCTGAAAAACTAATGTGACTTACTTTGTTTCCATTAAAGTTGTTTCCAAAATACACACATTTCATTATAATTAACGGATTTAAGTTTTCTCCCATCAGACATTTTACCAGGCTAATAATAAGTAATAAAGTAGACTCATTTGAGTTTTTACTTGAGATACCTGAAGGTAATCATAAAGACAGAGAAAAAAAAGTGATATAATCCACAGACCAGATTAGAAGCCCCCGAATAGCTGAGAGTTGGCTGTTTGCAAGATCCATGTCTCCTAAGTTAGAAGCTGTGTGAAAATTAGAACACATAGAACTAGCTCTGAAAAGGCAGAAAAGTGCTTCTGAGGTTTGACTTTCCCTCCCCTGAATATTTTTTTAATTGAAAGAAAGAACGTGTTATAACCTCAGGCATACCTTAGTTATAACCCAACTTGAGACGGTGTTACAATTGCCTGTATGGGTAATCTGTTTGGAATAGGATATCCTGAAAGGGCTCAAATCATTTTGTTTTTTTTCTAGTTGCTGAAATAAGTCTGATAAAATTTTAATTTTTTTGCATTAGTTGGTTTCAAAAGCCTCTTTAAGTAAAAGTGACTCAGCAGCTAAGTTAAAATATTGCAGTCTTTTTTTTTAAAGTAAACACAATATGTCCTCAAGGAAAACAGTATTTTTCAGCAAGAAATGGAGACATTAATGTTGTTTACTTTTTACGTATTTGTCTTAATTTTCAAAGTAAGATCACAGTGACAGAGCCATTAACATAAAGGTTAGGAAGAGCCAAGAAAAACAATTGAACTGATGCTTGAACCAGTCAACCCAGGTGAATGGGTCATTTCTGCGAGAGATTGAGAGTCATGAAGTATTTCTCTGAAAAATTTTCAGTTCTCTGTTTTCATTCCAATTTGCCTTCTGACTTATAATAACCATAGTCACTGGTGTTTTATAGATCTTGACAGTTGAACATGGATTTATAGACTGCAAAGGGCTTTAGAGAAGATTCGGTCCTATCTCTATCTCCCTTTACAGTGAAGAGAGAGAGCCTGGGGAAGCGGAATCTTTACTTGAAATTGTACAAGTAGAAGCCTCCTGACTTAGCCCAGTGTTCTCCCCGCCCCCAACACACACCCTGCTGTACATGCCACCACATACATGTTTAGGTATCACATTTGCATTAACTTGAACATGGGCAATGAGTTTTGTCCAATGTGTCAGAGAAGAGGGAGTGTGTGCCTCGCCTCCCCTACACATGCTTTTTCTCAAATGCTCAGAGCTACCCACCGGCCTTCAGCCCTCCCTGACCCTACCTGGCGGTGGGAGTATGAAAGAGGCAAAGCACCTGGAGCTCTCCCCGAAGCTTTGGTAAATTACTATAAAATTGTGAATGACATAGGGACTGGAGGGTCTTTCAATGTAACCCTAAGAGTTCTTTACACTCTGGTAGCCATCTTTTACTACTCGCCAGAAGTGGAAACAAACACATTTCTGGCAAAAAAACAAAACAAAACAAAACAAAACAAACCCCAAACCAAAAAACAAAAAGACGACAACAACAACAAAACAAACCTCAAGGGGCAACAGGTGAGGGGCTGTCTCTGGCAGCGGTGGAAGGTGGGCTGAACTGCAGAGGGCAGGGGTCTTTCTGGGGTGACAGGAATGTGCTGCATCTTCGGGTGGTGGTGCTTTCTCAGGCAGCTATAATCGTCAGAACTCATGGAATTGCACACTTTAAATGGATTCAGTTTTTGAACGTAAGTAATTTCCCAGTAAAATTGAGTTTTAAGAAAACTCGACTGGGAGTGGTGGCTCACGCCTGTAATCTTAACACTTTGGGAGGCCGAGGCGGGAGGATTGCTTGAGTCTGGGAGTTCAAGACCAGTCTGGGCAACATGGCGAGACCCCCATCTCTACAAAATAAATAAGTAAATAAATAAATAAGCCAGGCATGGTGGTGGGCACCTGTGGTCCCAGCTACTCAGGAGGCTGAGGTGGGAGGATCAATTGAGCCTGAGAGATCAAAAAGAAAACTATCGGGAATTGACACAATGGGAATCTAATGATAAAAGCTTCTCAATTATTATTTCTCTTGTTATGAATAAAATAGACTGTTTTATTAATATTTTATGGTTTTAATAATAGTATCCTATGGTACTTTTAAGAAAGCAAAATCACCTACCTATGTGATATTGGTAGTGAAAAGTTTCTGAGTGTCAGGTAGTTTTTTTTTTTTTTTTTTTTGAGACAGAGTCTCGCTCTGTCGCCCAGGCTGGAGTGCAGTGGCGTGATCTCGGCTCACTGCAAGCTCCCCCTCCTGGGTTCATGCCATTCTCCTGTCTCAGCCTCCCAAGTAGCTGGGACTACAGGTGCCGGCCACCACGCCCGGCTAATTTTTTGTATTTTTAGTAGAGACGGGGTTTCACCGTGTTAGCCAGGAAGGTCTCGATCTCCTAACCTTGTGATCTGCCTGCCTCGGCCTCCCAAAGCACTGGGATTACAGGCGTGAGCCACCATGCCTGGCCATCAGGTACATTTTTAAATATAAGACTGTGTAAGAAAAAGGTGAATTTAACTCAAGACTTCCCTCTCCTACTCAGGAAAGGACTGGAAACTGATCTTCCTGGATGTGAGAGGCAAGAGGCCCTATCTTTTTAACTCTTTGCTGACCGGAGTGCCTACCTCAGTCCACAGGTGACAAAGAAATGCTTTTGTAAAAGTTTACTACTTTCCTCTGCTTATTTTCCATTTGACTTGATATCTAAAAATATAGAGCCATGCAGTAGCCTCCCTATCTCCAGGACAGCAGATCATTAATCTACAGCTCTGGTCAACTATCTTAAGTCCACCAGTTAGCTTCTATCTTTAAGCATACCATTTCAAACGGCCTCTCCCTGAGTCTCTAGGGAGGATGTCTAAATGCAGTGGCCTATTTTCATGCAACCTAATGCTCTTAAACCTGATACTATCTCTTGGATCTTGGGGTTGGGCTTAATGTGGAAGGCAGTGGAAAAGGCCTAAATACTTCTCATGTAATCCAATGGAAAGAGGGCCTCTCTCTTGGTGTATGGTGTTTCTCTGCTCCTGTGATAGAAAATGAAAGCATCACAGGCTTAATACGTTAAATGGGGCGAATATTGCATAGCAAATAGTAAGTAAAATCTATTACGTACTTTGCCAATGCTGTTGGGTCTTTAAATAACGGAGCAGAATGCCCTCTGCAGAAGATACTGTCTGTGCGAAGTCACGGCTCCAGAAGAGCAGGGAAGACGGCCTCGCTCCCTGGCACTGCCGCCTGAGTTCCGGTACCCTGGCCCTGGCTTCCTCAGCTTATCTGCTGGTCTGAGCCTTCTTTCCTCCTCTCCTTGCTGGCCTCTTTTCTTCTCCGTTAGAAGCTCTGCTGTTTACCAGTATAACTCAGGAGAATTCAGGACGGTCAGTAATTTAATGACCAGAAATTAGGAAAATAAGCTAGATTTCTCTCTCTCTGAAGCCCTTCTTCTAGGGTTATCATTGATTCTTTGTGTAATTTTCTCTCTTTGATCTGGTATATTTCTATAAAATAAGGCAATGTTTTCTGCAGTTTTTTTCCCTAAAGATACATATTTCATCTCCGTGCGTAAAGAACGAAAGTAAGTAGGGATGTGCCTGAGGGTGGAATGGAGATCAGAAACTGGGCAAACGTACAAATCATGGCAAACGTCATCACCCAGCTTTCTTTTTTGATGCTAGTGTTTAAGAGAGGCAGAATTATGCTGAGAGAAGCATGTGGACACTGAAGTCAGACTTGCAGGGATGTGAATTGAACTGAGTGACCTTGGGCATACGCGGTGACTTTACTAAAACTTTCTCCTCATCTGTAGGGAGGAATGATACCTCCCTTGCAAAATATAAGGCATGTAAAGCTCATAGTCAATACACAATGAAGTAAGAATATAATTAACAGGAAACTAACTGGGTTGACATTTCAGAACACAACTTCTGCAGTCACTTTCCACTTTCAAATTCCATGAATATGCTAGTTTGAAAAAGAGTTTCTCCTTTTATTGAGGGAATCACTATATCATTCTGTGGACAGGAGCGAATGCCCCTTGTGGGACATGCAAATTATTATTTAAGGGAGGCGTTGCAACCTGGAGGAAACAGCCCAGATTTGGAGTCAAAAGACCTGGTTATGGCAAACAAAACAAAACAAAACAAAACAAAACAAACACCTCACCATATTAGCAATGTGACCTAGAAAAGAAAAGGCTTAGCTTTGTTTTGTTTTGATTTTAATAATAAAATTGCTAAGGCAGGAAGATCACTTAAATCCAGTTCAAGACCCCATCTTTAGAAAAAAATAAGAAAATTAGCTGTGTGGGGGGCGGCACATGCCTAAAGTCCCAGCTACTTGGAGGCTGAGGTGGGAGGATCACTTGAACCCAGGAGTTAGAGGTTGCAGTGAGCTATGATTGCACAACTCTACTCCAGCCTGAGTGACAGAGTGATACTTTACTCTCAAGAAAACTAAATGAATAAAATTAAAATGAATAACATTATGTGTTCCTGCCTGGGTGCAGTGGCTCACACCTGTAATCCCAGCACTTTAGGAGGCTGAGGTGGGCAGATCACTTGAGGCCAGAAGTTCAAGACCAGCCTGGACAACATGGCCAAACCCCATCTCTACTAAAAAAATACAAAAATTAGCCAATTGTGGGGGTGGGCGCCTGTAATCCCAGCTACTTTGGAGGCTGAGGCATAAGAATCACTTGAACCCAGGAGGCACAGGTTACAATGAGCAGAGATCATGCCGCTGCATTCCAGCCTGGGCGATAGAACCAGACTCTGTCTCAAAAAAAAAAAAAAAAAAAAAACAAAGTGTTCCAAACCCTCTAGGTAAAAAGCCAGAATTTTGATGTACAGGTTTTAAGGAACCACTAATGCTGAACCAAACAAGCACAGCTGTTTATTATTCTTTGACATCCCACCCGACAACAAATTAGAATCAGAAGCTCCCATCTGAAAGTGTAAAGAGGGATGAAAATGTCATGGGAGAACATCAGAGATTTAAGGAGAGGAGAAAAAAAGAAGTAGAAAAATGTTCATCATTGATAAAGAAAAGTGACGGTGTGTGAGGCATTTGTAATAAAAAATTGGGGTAAGTTGACAAGGATTCGTCAGAGGGCAGAAAGGTGTGTGGTTGAGCAGGACAAGGGGGAGGCCTGTGGAGCTGGGCCCAGTGGCACAACTGGTGAAATTGACTAATGAGAGACTTTTTTCTTATTCACTAGAAAAAAAATTAGCAAATTGGCTGAAAGTTTGGAAGTTTAAAATTTTGCTTCACAATAGAAAAACTAAACCCAACAACACTTTGTGGTTGCGAACAGTCCCAGTGATCACAGAACAATGAACAAGGGAGAGACACATGTGGTGGACTCAGGAAACAGCCACGCAGGAGAAGGAGCATGGTTTCCTTCCAGGAGCCTGTGGCACTAAGGGCTGCAGTTTTAGATTAACCACATATCATACAGTCATGTCTTTCTGCTGTTAGTTAACAGTTATTGATTGCTTACTGTGTGATCTGCACTGGACAAAGCAAAAGCTCATTTAATCCTCATGAGAACTCAAGATATGAGTTCAAGTTTTATTCCCATTTTAGAAGGGAATATGTTTGAGTGACAGAGTGGCCAATAATTCCCCCGAAATCACACAACTAGAAAGTGTTTGGGATTTGAGCTCATTGCCAAACCAGAGATGATAATGCCAGTCCTTTCTAACTCACAGGGTTTTCGGTGAGGGTCAAATAGAAGGAGATAAGTGAAAATGTAATGTAAAACATAAGCTACCTTACCAATATGTATCATTGAGCTGACTAAATGCTAATTATGTGCTAACAGAAAACAATTTTTTTTTTTTTTTGAGACGGAGTCTCGCTCTGTCGCCAAGGCTGGAGTGCAGTGGCGCGATCTCGGCTCACTGCAAGCTCTGCCTCCCAGGTTCACACCATTCTCCTACCTCAGTCTCCAAGTAGCTGGGACTACAGGCGCCCGCCACCATGCCCAGCTAATTTTTTGTATTTTCAGTAGAGATGGGGTTTCACCCTGTTAGCCAGGATGGTCATGATCTCCTGACCGCGTGATCCACCCGCTTCGGCCTCCCAAAGTGCTGGGATTACAGGCATGAGCCACTGTGCCCAGCCAACCAAAAACAATTTTAAACCTTTTGGAGATTGGACAATATTATCATATTTAAATATTAATTAAAATAATTGCTGGGTGCGGTGGCTCATGCCTGTAATCCCAGCACTTTGGGAGGCTGAGGCGAGCAGATCACCTGAGGTCAGGAGTTCAAGACTAGCCTGGCCAACATGGTGAAACTCCGTCTCTACTGAAAATACAAAAATTAGTTGGGCGTGTTGATGGGCACCTGTAATCCCAGCTACTCAGGAGGCTGAGGCAGGAGAATTACTTGATCCTGGAAGGCAGAGGTTGCAGTGAGCCAAGATCGTGCCACTGCACTCCAGCCTGGACAACAGAGCAAGACTCCCTCTCAAAAATATATGTATATATTAAGTATATATACATATTTAGTATATTTTATGGGCCTAATGAAACAAGTAACTAACACTGCTAAAGTGTGAACAGTTGGCCGGGCATGGTGGCTCACGCCTGTAATCCCAGCACTTTGGGAGGCCGAGGTGGGCGGATCACGAGGTCAGGAGATCGAGACCACGGTGAAACCCCGTCTCTACTAAAAATACAAAAATAAGCCAGGCGTGGTGGTGGGCGCCTGTAGTCCCAGCTACTCGGGAGGCTGAGGCAGGAGAATGGCGTGAACCCGGGAGGCGGAGCTTGCAGTGACCCGAGATCGAGCCACTGCACTCCAGCCTGGGCGACAGAACGAGACTCCGTCTCAAAAAAAAAAAACAAAAAAAAGTGTGAATATTTACCAATGTAGCTGGATCGCAAAAACATACTGTTGAGAAAAAAAAAAAAAAAAGCAAGTCGTGGGATGCCATGTACCATTTTTTTGCCATTTGTTCAAATGTCTGAAATATAAAGTGGTACTATATATTATATATGGATAAATACACATTTAGTAAAATTATAAAACCATGGAGGATGTTGAAATTTATATAACACCAGCTGCTCTACCAGATAAGCCCTGAAATTTTAATAGCTTTAACACAAAAATGCTTATTTATTCTCATTTGTATCACAGCCTAATGGATGTTTCTGGCTCCACGTGGAAACCCATGAACTCTGGCTAATTCCCTCGTGGGGTCTTTTGCTCCCCAGGGGCAACTGGGGAGAAGGACAAGGGACAAGCATGTCTTCTTCATCACTACTTGTCCAGAGAAGGACGTTATCACCCCCATCCAGGTTCCCGTGGCCAGCATGCAGTGACGCAGCCCCACCTGACTGCATGGAAGACTGGGAACTGTTTTTTAACCTCCTGCTCAAGAAGAAAGGTCACTGATCTTGGTGAACTCACAGGGTTTTGAGGGGATGCACAAAGAGGATGCACATGAACTTCTGGATAGTTGCCACGTGTAGTCTGGGGGAAAAAAGGAAAGCTAAAGGAAATATGCAAAATGTAAAATTTTTTGAAGCTGGATGAATGGTACATGGGTATTATGGCACACTCTGTACTTTTTTTGTGTGTTTATATGTTTTAGTTTTTAAAAAGACCAAAAAGGGGGAAATGTGAACCTTTTCTTAACGCTACATATTAACCTGCCTATGGTCTCAAGCTAAAACTGGGCTGGCAAACTAAGGCTCACAAGCCAAAAACAGTTTTTATGTTTTTAAAGGATTAAATAAATAAATAAATAGAAAGAAGAAGAATATATGACAGAGACTGTATATGGCTGAAAAGCCTAAAATAATTACTATCTGGCCCCTCTGAAGGAAAAGTTTGTCAGCCCATGTCAGAACAAAAGAAAATATGATGTATTGTCTTAAAAACATAAGTTAAAACTCACTACATGCCAGACACTGAGCTCATACATGAATTCTTTAAAAAATTTAATCCTTATGACAGCATTATCAAGTCGGCCAATGAGGAAATTGAAGCACAGAGAGCTTAGGTAACCTACACAAGGTCACACAGCTATTGTAACCCTAGCAGTATGATTCCAGAGCTTACCTTCTTCACTACTATATTATTCTTTCTTCCTAATTCGCTTTTCCATTTTCAAATTTAAAAGTATTTTCTGAACCATAATAATGAACTGATGAAATTATAGTTTACGTTCAAATTTTATTTGACATTTACATATGCGTACGTGTATATCTACAGTTTCAGCAAATGAGCCTCGTAGAAGGCACTAATATTATCTATGGATTTCACTTCAGTGTAGTAAAGGGAGCATTATGAAATACTTGCTGTCATGAAAGATAAGGCAAGACTGAAATGTTTCAGGTTAGTGGAGACTAAGGAGAAATAACTTCTGAAAGCAATGTGAGGTTCTGGGACAGAGAAGATACTGGGAGAAAAACTGGTGTAACAATTGAAGAAAGTCTATAGTTGAGTTAATAATATTGTACCACTATTAATTTGCTAACCTTGATAATTATACTGAGATTATGAAATATGCTAACATTAGGAAAAATGGTATGAAGAATATAAGGGAATTCTTTGTACTGTTTTTGCAATTTTTCTTCAAATCTAAAATGATTCAAAATTAAAGTTATAAAAGAAATACAAGTGGTTCTGAGAGACTAATAATAAACACATGCAGTGAACATTTATTGAGTCTCCACACACACAAGAAGGGGTGTCAGGTCTGATGGCACCCTCACCATCTAAGCCTTGCCTGCAGCAGCTCCAGGGTGAGCAGATCCACCCTCCAGTGTTCCACTGAGAGAGTTCCCATCAGCTGAGGCAATTCTCTGGAGAAGGGTCCTCGGCAGCCCATTCGGGAAACACCTGGAGGATGGGGTACCATCTGATAAAGGGGTTTCCTGTGGCATCACAGTGTGATAATGACATTTGCTGCTAAGACTGCTAAGATAGGGACTGGAAAGTGGTCATCGGAGCCATCACATCTGCAGTCATGCCGAGGCGAGTACCGTCAGAGCAGTGTCTGCCAAGGTGGAAGGATGGAAGGGTCATGGAGTTAGGTTGAATAATACAGGTGCAGACAGCAAGTTTAGACCACTCTTCCAGCAAACTTGGATGGAAAGGGGAAGCTAAAAAAATAAGGTGTCTGCTAGAGGGACATGTAAAGAAAAATCTATTCTGTTATGAAGACCTGCTACACCACAGCCTCTTCCTAGTGGGCCTTTACCAGCACGTGGCCATGTTTATCCCAGCTCTGGCCACAGCTAATTTGATCTTGAATGGGCTGGAGTCTAGTCTACAGAAGCAGTCAGTGCCTGGCAGGAGGGTCTTGCTGATGGCACGGGGGTGACCAGCCAAACAAACTTGATCTTTCCTTTGGGGGATCTTGAGTGTGAGGCTGACTTTGCAGAAGGAGAGATGGGCAGCTGAGCCTGAGCTGGCACCAGACTTGCTCTCGGGTCATCAGAGCTGGGTTGGATCATCAGAGCTCCAGCTAGTCACCAAGGAGCTGCCACCTTCCAGTTCTCCTTGGCCTGCCTGAGAGCTGCTGAGAGCATTTCCTGTCTGTCTGTGAAGTCTCATATTATGTATTAGATTATTAACTAAATATATAAAAGGTATCCTCCTTTTCCAACCCTCTCAAAGAGCTTAACTCAAGGCAGATGGTATGAGGGGACAAAGAGGACTTTGCATTGCATTGTGCCAAAACTAATATTCCATGAGCTGTAAGGCACACTACTGTTATGTACCTAGAGAAAAAACCCTTGCAATAGAATGGTAAGGGGCCTTCGTTGTAAAAAAAAATGCTGGTTTCAGAGATGCTAAATATGAAAAATATGTGTCTTAGAATTGATGAAATACAGCACATTCAGAAAATGAGTGTTGGAGATACTTACAGATTGAGTTAAAGAAATGGTTAGGCAGACAGAGAAGAAGATACATCAGGGAGAGAGGGTGGGATGCTTCCAACAGAATCAGGAAGGAACCGGTTCAAGGTCACAGAGGAAAGTTTCCATCTTCCTGTCGTGTATGGTGGGCCTTACAGATGTGGATGGAGAGAAACATGTAATTGAAAAATGCGATATTTCAATAGGTTAGGATTGGGGGCCTTACTTTTCTGAGTCATTAGGTGGCAATTTTGTATTTCCTTTTGGAATTATTTCAGGACCATATTTTATGGGTTATTTTATAAGCTCAGACTTGTATTTCTGAGTTTTAACTGCATTTTACCAATGATTCTATGAGATGGCTAAGAGTGTAAAGATGTAGAATTTAGTGTTTAATAAAAGACAAACTAGCTCTAACACAAGAGTGTTGCTTCTGTGCACATGCTGTATTTCAGCAGAATTGCAACTATAAATTTCACATAATATTACCAAATGATGTGATCTCAGATTATGATGTTTAATGAAAAGACTGTAAGCTCAAAAGCACAATGCTAGAAAATCTGGCATCAGTGCACGGTCTTTATTACACCTAGAAAGGGCCTGAAAGTTCAGGTGAACTTATTTCTTGATTCACAGATGAGAAAATGAGGCTAGCAGGTGACAGAATTTGCCCAGTGTCACACAGAGGGTATGAGGAACGAGGACTTCAGAGTTTCTCACTCCAGATAAGAGGATTCCTCTATGTGCTCCACCACTCACTTGGCAGATTTTATAAGTTCTTCCTTCAAATTAAGTTTTTTTGAGACACAGTCTCACTTTGTTGCCCAGGCTGTAATGCAGTGGTGCAATCATAGCTCACTGCAGCCTTGAACCTCTGTGCTCCAGCAATCCTCCCACCTCAGCATCCCAAGTGGCTGGGACTACAGGCATGCACCCCTATGTCTGACTAATTATTTTTTGTAGAGACAAGGTTTCACTATGTTGCCCAGGCTGGTCTTGAACTCTTGGTCTCACATGATCCTCTCACCTGGAACTCCCAAAGTGCTGGGATTACAGGTGTAAGCCACCATGCCTGGCCCAAATTAAATGTTTTAATTCATTTTTGAACAGTTACATGTGTTCCAGATTTGCTTTCCACAAAGATACTCATTTTGCTAACATTAAGCTCAAGATGGAGAGATTCTTGTTTGGGACTTTGACATCCAATGCATTGGTGCTATGTTGGCACATTATTTTGATTTGTTCTCGGGGGTCACAAGCTCTTCAAGGGCAGTGGTTGCAGGGGCACTCTGCCAAACTCAAGACTGCACCTGTACTTTGACCTCAGCTAGTGCTACTTTAAAAATGGCTGAGCAGACAAAGACATTCCATCATCTCAGGGAAGACCAACCTCCCCAGCTCAGTGTTTGAGGACTCTATAATCAGACAGCAATAGAGCTGCCAGTCTATCCCCACTGGGTCATACCCCATGTTCAAGTCACCCTGATTAGGTTGCTTTTCTCCCTCAAACTCCCATTGCATCAATCTCTGTGCCTTTGTTCATGCTAACCCCACAGACTGAAAGCATTTTCTGCCTGCCAACCTCTTCAAATGCATTTCCAGCCATGGTACTGCTCAGTCCTTAGCAAATGCCTGCTGTTTGCAGGTGTCAGGGCAGGCAGGCACGGGCCTCCAGTGGCGCACAAAAAGGACCTTGTCTCTGCCATCAGAGTTTTTCAGTCCAGTGGGAGGGAGCTACACCAACACACAGCACACAGCAATATGCACATCATCATCAACAGTGGTAACTGCTATGAAGCCAAACACCAGAGTGCTGAGATCAAATAGGAGGAGAACCTAATTTAGCCTGCCTGGTGGTCTGGAAAGGCTCCTCTGAAAAAGTAACATTTGAGATGACATTTGAAAAACCTTTAACCTCCAGCAACATCCATGTATTCATAATTCCTGGAAAAGGGCACGGTGTTTCCTGCCTGGGTCCTTTTGTTCACTGCGTTCCCTTGGTCTAGAACCTCCTCGACTCACCCACACTGCCGCATTCTAGTGTTTCCTTCTGTATCTGACCTATTCCTGCCTATACTCCAGACAAGTGTCACCTCCTCAGAAAACCTTCCACTAGTTTCCCCCTCTCGTCCTCTCATCATGTGGGCTTGGCATTTCTTTTTATGAGCCCAGAGCACCTTACCATAGCACCTGCTATGTCGTGCTGACATCACCTGGCCTGTTCAGCCACCGTCTCCTCAGCTAAATTCTTCAAGGGCGGAAGTAAATCATCCTTGTAGACCCAGACTCTAAAACAGCATGTGGTACGTGGTAGGCATCGTGTAAATGTTCTTGAAGATCCATCATTTATTTATCCAGAGGGCCCCAAACATTGGAAGGTTATGGTTCTCATTTGTTGAAAAATACGACTCTAGGAGAAATCTGTGACCCCATAGAATCTTTTGGTTTTACTGCTTCCAAGATGCAAAACACTAATGAATAGTTGGTTTTTAATCTTCTGGCTTGAATTTTGATCACCATTAGGCAAATAACCAAGTGAGTCAGTCAAGCTTAATCTACACGCTTTACAGGAAAACATTAGAGGTGGAAAGGGCCATGTCATTCACTTAGATGCTGTTTCTTTTTACATTTTAACGTATTTGAGAACTATGTTTAATAATCAGATAATACTACTTATAAAATACAGTAACAGCCAGAAACAACTGTCAGAGAGAATCTAAGCGGGGGCATTTCAAACTGGGTTCCTTTGAGTCCTGGTCATGTGGAGACGTCTCAGGGAGGGCTGTTGGGTCTCTGGGACTTCAGTGTCACTGCTGTGTTTCCATCTCTTTCCCCATCCTTCTGCGTGCCCCAAACACCTCAGGCCCCATAACAAACTATCTTGGAAATGGCCTCTTCTTATCTTAAAGCTCTCATGATTTTGGGCGGAAGTCAGCTCAACAAGAGATTTGTTGTAAACAATGTTTGCTTGTCTAGGTTAAAGATTTCTGGACTCGGGAAACACTTTTGAACTTGAGAAATAAGACTGTGACCCAAGGAGTGGTATGGGGCAGCAAGATGGTCCCAGGCAGCAGGGTCAGAGGACCTCAGTGTTCAACTCCAGCCCCTTCCAGCTGCAGCCCTGGAGCAAGTGACTCCACTCTCCAGTGCCTCACACTCAGCATCTGTGACATGGGAAACGTGCCGTGACCTTCCTCAGACAGCCACTGGAGGATTAAGGGAGACACCAAATGTAGGAGTTGTTTACCATGGTGATAACGATTACGTATGGAAGTAATACTACGAAGGCTATGAAAATAAGTTTAAAAGCTGTGAGCACACAAAATATTTTTGTTTTACTGCCTCCAAGATGCAAAGTCTAAACAGTATTTGGTTTTTATCATCTGGCTTGTGTTTTGATAGCCATTAGGCAGACAACCAGGTGAGTCAATCAAGCCTAGGTTTTTATATTTTATGGAAAGGCATGAGAGGTAGAAAGGGCCATACTATTCATTCATTTAGATGTTGTTCCTTTTAAGATACTTAATAACTATATCGAACAGTTAGAGAGTAATATTTAAATTTTCACGGGTGTGCAGACAGCCAGAAGGAACTTTCAGAGAGGATTTCAAACTGAGTTCCTTGGAGTCCTGCTTCTGTGGAGACATCTCAGGGAGGGGTTGTAAGGTTTCTGGGACTTCGGGGTCACTTCTGTGGTCCCACCTAAGTTCCCCCATGCTTCTGTGTGCCCAAGGCACCTCGGCTCCACGAAACTCTACCTTGGAAGTGGCCCCTTCCTTGTCTTAGTGCCCTCATGCTTTGTGTAAGCTTATACGTTTCCCTATCTCCCTCGGCTCCGTGTCTGGCTTCCTGAAGATCTGGCTTCGTGAATATGCACTGCAAAATGTTGATTGCTTGCTTTCCTTACTACCCTCATCTGTGTCCTTCAACGCTGCCTGTCCCTCTCCAGCAGGGACCCTCTATGTTCTTGTTTTATGCAAAGTCTCATTTTTCTGCTAGGTCAACATTCTGGATGCTTGGAGGGCCTCTGGCACTGTGTTTTGTGAACCTGTGAACACTCTGTGAGTGAACTGCATTCTAAGCTGAAAATGGTCAGGGCATGGTGTGGCCATGTCCCCAGCCGGCTCCACGTTGGGGTGGGCCACAGAGACACACACACAACCATTATTCAATTCATTGGTAGGAATTTAGCTACATTTGTTTCTCTAAAATTAAATGCAGTTAGCTTGAGAGTTTTAGTAAATGTTAAGTATGTATAATTAATAGCAAATATTTTGCTCAGAGGTTCCCAACAGATCATTTGTGATTAATCAGCTGATTCTGAAGGTTAGTCAAGTAAAAGACTTAGTAGCCACATTTGCCTAGATAAGACCCTCAAACTCACAATCACAGAGACACACACACATACACAGACATGTACACACACACACAAGTGCAACATTGGCATTTTACATATTAGACCCTAAAGAGGATAATTTCCTCCCAAGTTTGTCACTTCAAATGTTTCTTAAAATCATAGCTCATTTCCGGTGCGTCAGCTGACGCCTGTAATCCCAGCACTTTGGGAAGCCGAGGCGGGCGCATCACGAGGTCAGGAGATCGGGACCATCCTGGCTAACATGGTGAAACCCCGTCTCTACTAAAAATACAAAAAAAAATTAGCAGGGTGTGGTGGCGGGCGCCTGTAGTCCCAGCTACTGGGAGGCTGAGGCAGGAGAATAGCGTGAACCCGGGAGGCGGAGCTTGCAGTGAGCCCAGATCGCGCCATTGCACTCCAGCCTGGGCGACAGAGCGAGACTCTGTCTCAAACAAACAAACAAACAAAGTCGCTTCTACTTACCACTTGCCCATTGCCATCAAAATATGTTAGATCGCAATGTACAGATGATGTGCAGCCATGACGCACACTGTTCCTGTCTAGGGTGAAAGCAGGCTATGTGGTGACCCAGAAAAACCAATGCACCAATTAGGCTCCAATGTTTAGATGGCTAAAATGAAAGGACTAAAATAAAATGTAGAAGTTGTTTATCATGGTGATAATGATTACTTATGGAAGTAATCTTACGAAGGTTGTGAAAATAAGTTTAAAAGTTGTGAGCACACAGAACATGATCCATTTTGAGACACCTGTTTTTGCTATCCCATGGCCGTAATCATAAACTAACAGCTCTTGAGATTATTTTACTAACACATTAGACTCAGAAAGAAAAATAACTAAATTGATCTTTTAACTTTAACTTTCCATGCTGAGGGAAGTTCAGAAAATCTAAACGAAAATCCTTTTTTAAGAAGTAGCCTCCCACAGCAAAAAGTAGTGTTTTGAATCCATCAAATAGGTGATAGCTACCTGTCTCCCAAACTTATGGGATCTTCACGAGGATTCAATAAGATAATTAATAGGTAAGTACTTATGTATTGTGAAATTGTATACAAATGTAAGGGACTACTTTCATTATTACAGTTATTATTGCCTCAATTATTATTATTGTGCTTAGGAGTTTGGTGTAAGTCTATTATCAGCTAGTGACTTTTCTGGAAGAAGTAGCAGACCACCATTAGGACTGAATATAAAAACACCAATAATTTTCTTAGTGCCTTTCCTAGCTTTTCAAAGAGTCTCATGGCAGGTAGCACCATGCCTCTTTGAGTTCCATTTTATCATTCTGATGCTTTACTTAAATATTATCAGGCAGGAAAGTGTATGGCAAATATTGCTCAGAAATTCATTCAATATACATTACTGGTGGCTGCCTGCATGCTAGGCCCCAGCCATATATGGATGAAACAGAAAAAAATCTCTGCCATGTCCTAGCCGCAGCAATCAGGCAAGAGAAATAAGAGCATCCAAATAGGAAGAGAGGAAGTCAGCTATCTCTGTTTGCAGACAACATGATTCTATATCTAGAAAAACCCATAGTCTCAGCCAAAAAGCTCCTCCAGTTGATAAACAACTTCAGCAAAGTTGCAGGATACAAAATCAATGTATAAAAATCACCAGTATTCCTTTTATTTATTTATTTTTTGACAGACTCTCGCTCTGTCGCCCAGGCTGGAGTGCTGCGGCATGATCTCAGCTCACTGCAACCCCGGCCTCCTGGATTCAAGCGGTTCTCCTGCCTCAGCCTCCTGAGTCCTATACACCAGCAATAGCCAAGCCGAGAGCCAAATCAGAAAGGCAATCCCATTCACAATAGCCACATAAAGATAAAATATCTAGGGATATGGCTAACCAGAGAGGTGAAAGATCTCTATAAGGAGATTGCAAAATACTGCTCAGAGAAATCAGAGATGGCACAAACAAATGGAAAAACATCCCATGCTTATGGATAGGAAGAATCAATATCATTAAAGTGGCTATACTGCCCAAAGCAATTTACAGATTCAATGCTATTCCTATCAAACTACCAATGACATTCTTCACAGAACCAGAAAAAAAGCTATTTTAAAATTCATATGGAACCAAAAAAGAGCCCAAATAGCCAAGGCAATCCTAAGCAAAAATAACTAAGCTGGAGGCATCATGTTACCTGAATTCTAACTATACTACAAGGCTACAGTAACCAAAACAACATGGTACTGGTACAAAAACAGGCACATAGACCAATGGAACAGAATAGAGAGTCCAGGAATAGGGCCACACATCTACAACTATCTGATCTTCCACAAAGCTGGCAAAAACAACCAAGGGGGAAAAGATTCCCTATTCAATAAATGGTGCTGGGATAATTGGCTGGCCATATGCAGAAGACTGAAGCTGAACCCCTTCCTTACACCATACACAAAAACCAACTCAAGATGGATTAAAGACTTAAATGTAAAACCCAAAACCATAAAAACTCAGGAAGACAACCTAGGCAATACCATCCCAGACATAAAAATGGGCAAAGATTTCACAACAAAGACACCAAAAGTAATCACAACAAAAGCAAACATTGGCAAGTGGGATTTAATTAAACTTAAGAGAGCTGCACAGAAAAATAAACTATCAACAGGGTAAACAGAATGGGAGAAAATATTTGCAAACTATGCATCTGACAAAGGTCTAATACCCAGCATCTATAAGGAACTTAAACAAATTTACAAGAAAAAAACAAACAATTTTTTTGTTTTTTTGTTTTTTAAAGTGGGCAAAGGACATGAACAGACACTTCTCAAAAGAAGACATAGATGCAGTGAACAAGCATATCAAGAAAAGCTCAGTATCACTGATAACTAGAGAAATGCAAATCAACATCACAACGAGATACCATCTCACACTAGTCAAAATGGGTATTATTAAAAAGTCAAAAAATAACAGCTGCTGTCAAGGTTGCAGAAGAAAGGGAATGCTTATACACTGTTGGTGGGACTGTAAATTAGTTCAACCATTGTGGAAAATAGTATGGTGATTCCTCAAAGAGCTAAAAGCAGAACTACCATTCCACCCAGCACCCCCATTAATGGGTATATACCCAGAGAAATGTAAATCGTTCTACCATAAAGACACATGCACACAAATGTTCATTGCAACAGTATTCACAATAGAAAAGCCATGGAATCAACCTAAATGTCCATCAATGACAGATTGGATAAAGAAAATGTGGTACATATACACCATGGAATACTATGCAGCCATAAAAAAGAATGAGATCACGTCTTGTCCGGGAACATGGATGAAGCGGGAGGATATTATCCTTAGCAGACTAATGCAGGAGCAGAAGACCAAATACCACATGTTCTGCCTTATAAGTGGGAGCTAAATGATAAGAACTTATGAACACAAAGAAGGAAGCAACAGACACTGGGTCTACTTGACGGGAGAGGGTGGGAGAAGGGAGAAGAAAAGAAAAGATAGCTACTGGGTACTGGGCTTAATACCTGGGTGATGAAATAATATGTGGCAAGAGAGACAGTGAGGAGTCAGGGACTATGCCAGGCTGATGTGACAGTGTACTTCTCATGGATGTAGCTTCTAAAAAGTATGGTCCAGTTAAAGTATGGTCCCTTAAAATCTTCAGGTTACTTACGGGGATAAAAAACTATATATTAGTTACAATGTGCAAGTGATGGGTGCGCTAAAAATCTCAGAATTCACTACGATGTAATACTTCCATGTCACCAAAAACCACTTGTACCCCAAAAGCTATTGAGATAACAAAAAATAATTTAGGTTATGTTGTTGAAGAGTCCTTTAGAAACATCAATTGGCCAGGCACGGTGGCTTATGCTTGTAATCCCAGCACTTTGGGAGGCCAAGGCGGGTGGATCACCTGAGGTCAGGAGTTCGAGACCAGTTTGACCAACATGGAGAAACCCCGTCTCTACTAAAAATACAAAATTAGCCGGGAGCGGTAGTGCATGCCTGTAATCCCAGCTACTCGGGAGGCTGAGGCAGGAGAATCCCTTGAACCTGGGAGGCGGAGGTTGTGGTGAGCTGAGATCATGCCACTGTACTCCCAGCATGGGTGACAGAGGGTGACTCCATCTCAAAAAAAAAAAAAAAAAAAAGAAACATTATCAATTTACACTCTCACCAACTGTTTTTATTTGTATTTCTTCAATTAGTATTGAGTTTGAACTTTTAAAACATATTTATTGGATATTCATTGTTCTCTATTGTATAATCAAGTTTTCTTCAGCTGGTAGAAATGTCAACTTGACATTTGTATATACATTTGTTATATCCTGGGTTTACATTTAAGCCTTTCATTCTATTTATTCCCAATTCATCACCACATTGTTTTAATTATTATAGTTTTATAACATATTTTAATACCAAATAGTGTGTCCCTAACATTGTCTTTTATTTTCAGAAATTTTATGGTTATTCTAATGTCTGTTCTTTCAGATAAAATATGGAATCATTTTGTTCAGTAAGGTCATTTGGTTGGGAATTATACAGAAATCATTGAATTTACAAGTTAATTTAGGGAAAAATGATATTTTTTCTCTCAATATCTTCTTTTTCAATATTTATTTTATAATTGGCCACCTTATAAGCTTTCTTATTGTTCCTGATTTTTGTTCATTTATTTGTTATTCCTGGGTTTTCAATAAGTAAAATCATGCCATCAGAAAATAATAATAACTTTGTTTCATTCATTTCGGTATTGAAACCTCTTATTTCTTTTTTTTTGTTAATTCTATATCAGCATGTCCACATTAATGTTAAGTCATGCTAAATGAAACTTAAACTGACTGTAACATTAATTCAAAGCCTTTTGGTTTTGTCTTGTTTTTACCATTTCACTTGCTGTTTCTAAATTATATTATATAACAATAGTTTTTCAGAAAAGAGGCTGGGTGCAGTGGCTCACACCTGTAGTCCCAGTGCTTTAGAGGCTGAGGCAGGAAGATCGCTTGAGGCCAGGAGTTCAAGACTAGCTTGGGCAACATAGTGAGACCCTGTGTCTACAAAAATATAAAAATGTAACCAAGTGTGGTGGTATGTGCCTGTGGTCCCAACTACTTGGGAGGCTCAGGTGGGAGGACTGCTTGAGCCCAGGAGTTCAAGGCTGCAGTGAGCTGTGTTGGTGCCACTGCACTCCAGTCTGGGCAACAGAGCAAGACCCTGTCTCTAAAAAAACAAAACAAAACAATAATTTTTCACAAATGATAAAGAATTTAGAAGATGGTTTTTTGTCATGTATTAAAATAATCATTATTCATTTTTTACTAAATAACATGGGAAATTGTATTAATAGTTTTATTATATTGAACATGTTTGCATTTCAGGACTTCAGGAATGAAGTTCATTTGACTAATTATGAGTTTTAAAAGGAAATTAATATCTTTGTTTAATCCTATGAATAACAGTCACCAAATCAGCACAACAGGTGCAATTCAGTCTTGCTTCCAGTGGCTCTGGTTTATTAAATTTATTATTATTATTATTAAGACGGAGTCTCGCTCTGTTGCCCAGTCTGGAGTGCAGTGGCGCAATCTCAGCTCACTGCAAGCTCCACCTCCTGGGTTCACGCCATTCTCCTGCCTCAGTCTCCCGAGTAGCTGGGACTACAGGCACCCGCCACTTCACCTGGCTAATTTTTTTTGTATTTTTAGTAGAGACGGGGTTTCACCGTGTCAGCCAAGATGGTCTTGATCTCCTGACCTCGTGATCCGCCCGCCTCGGCCTCCTAAAGTGCTGGGATTACAGGCGTGAGCCACAGTGCCCGGCCTATTAAATTAACTATTAAAGCAAACTAACCACAGACCAAATTCCATGGAAGGAGGTTCAGAATAGCATGGACTAAGTTTAATTTTACATTTCAGGCAATTCTGAAGACATAAAACATGGTTGGCAGCAAAAGCTGAATATTGCAGCTTTACAACATAGATTAAGAAATGAGATGAAATCCACTTGGGGATTTAGATGCAGTTGTTGGCAATTATAGAGTTTCGAGTAAGACGGTAAGAGCAAAGACATGTTCATCCTAAATGAAAAAGGCCACTTGGTATGCCTCGCTTTTCCAAATACAGATGTTTTATTGGAAAATTCAGGTAGCAAAATAGTGAGTTGTTTAGGGTCATATTGCTTTATGTTTCACCATCACAAAAAGAAAGAATTATCTTAGAGATATATTTCTGTAGAAGGAAAACTAAGTTAAATTCATTATTAATTAATTAGTGGACCAGTTATTCTGTGATATCTATTATGAGGCTCCAGTTTTGATTTGAAAAGGTAACAAACCTAAGCAAGGCTGGTGAAGAGTCCCTCTCCAGCTGCCTCCCCTGCCATGCCTGTCCTGTCTGGCTTGGTGGTCTCCTAAGCAGCGGCTATTTCAGCTATCCCTTCATTCTGGCAATTTCAGCCTCCCTCTCAGCTTCTTTTGGCCCCTGTTTCTCCCTAAGTGTCTCAAAGCTGCACACTCAGGTTTTTATACTACTCTTGTGAGATCATCTAACCTTTTGGTTTTGTTTTGGTTTTGTTTTGTTTTTGAGACAGTCTTGCTCTGTTGCCTAGGCTGGAGTGCAGTGGTACGATCTCAGCTCACTGCAACCTCCGCCTCTCAAGTTCAAGTGATTCTCCTGCCTCATCCTCAGCCTCTCGAGTAGCTGGGATTACAGGGATGCACCACCATGCCTGTAATTTTTGTCTTTTTTTTTTTAATAGAGACAGAGCTTCAACATGTTGGCCAGACTGGTCTCGAACTCCTGACCTCAGGTGATCTGCCCGCCTTGGCCTCCCAAAGTGGTGGGATTACAGGTGTGAGCCACCATGCTCAGCCGGAGATAATCTAACCTTTAAGCTCATTTCTTTTTTTCCTAGAAGCTCTTCATTGGTAAACTTTTGTACCCCTGTTTGGATGTCCTTCCTAGTCTTTATGGAAGAAAACAGGGGCAGTAGCTGAATGTAGAAAATGCATAAAGCCAATGGAAGGGTGAGGATGAAGGAGGTCTCAGGTTCTATTTAAAAACAGCATCGCAATATGCATGAGGCCAGAAAATGAATTCAATTTTTCAACTCTGAATCTGAAAAACTGATCAAGACAAAAAGGGAAGGCTGTGCTCAGCCCCGCAAGGTCCCTGGCTTCATGCATATATGCGGGTCTACAGTTTACAGCAAACCTTCAAGGAAAGTGGGCTACCTATCATACCATCCAAGCACAACAGCAAACTTTGTTTACTAGGCACGATAAAATGATCTCCTCCACACCAGAAAATATGTATTTTCTACCTTCCAATTCTAAGTAATCTTTGTGAAGCCTCTTGTCTGAGGATTTCCTCAGCATTTTTCCTGTACTGTAAATCACTCCTTCTCTCTGCTGTCTGACATTTTCTAATGAGAACTTCCCTTAGGCCTCCGGATGACTCTCGTGGTGGGACCCCATGACATGTCTATTCATCTTCCGTGTTTCCAGAGTCTCAGGAACACCAGGTTTTCTGTAAAGGGGTGTGTAGCTTGCACTTTCTGTCTCAACCAAAAGTGACACAATGAAAAGAGCTCAGAAATGCCATGAGCACGATTCTAGTAGTTGGATCTCTGAGGGCATTACACGATGAAAGAGACAAACCTCTCCAGGCCCTTGGCTTCAGATGGGGAGTGTTTTCATAGCAGGCATGTGGGCGTGTGTTGAAACCCGTTTTTGTAATATAAAGAAGATACTTCATATTGGGTGTGGGTGATTTTGTAATTTCCCAGGTACCATTTCTAGGGATAGATGCTTCTTCCCTCTTTATTCTGCTCTGTTCTATCTTTTTCTCCTTTTTTCCCTCAGTTCCTTTGCCCCCACCCATGCCCTGCCACCACTCTCCCTTTCTCCTTTTGTCCCTCCTTCTCTTCAGCAGGTATTTACGAAGTGCCTCCTGCTGGCCCTGCCCTGTGCTAGGGTGTAATGGAGCTTCCAGTCTAACGAAGGAACATAAATTAACCAAATGATCACACAAATTAAAATGTAACCACAAACATGACAACTGCTGAAAGAAGAGATACAGAGAGCTGTAGAAGACCCAAACTGGGGAATCTGCGGAGGTTTTCCTGCGATGCTGCTGTTTGAAGTAAGACCATAAAAATGGGGAGGAATCGGCTGGGTGCGGTGGTGCGCGCCTGTAATCCCAGCACTTTGGGAGGCCGAGGCGGGCAGATCACGAGGTCAGGAGATCGAGACAATCCTGGCTAATGTGGTGAAACCCCGTCTCTACTAAAAATACAAAAAATTAGCCGGGCGTGGTGGCGGGCGCCTGTAGTCCCAGCTACTCGGGAGGCTGAGGCAGGAGAATGGCGTGAACCCGGGAGGCGGAGCTTGCAGAGAGCTGAGATCACGTCACTGCACTCCAGCCTGGGCGATAGAGTGAGACTCCATCTCAAAAAAAAAAAAAAAAAAAAAAAAAAAAAAAAAACGAGGAGGAATCATGTAGGTAAAGAAAGCAGTAGGGGGTTGGGTGCAGTGGCTCACGCCTGTAATCCCAGCACTTTGGGAGGCCGAGGCAGGTGGATCACGAGGTCAGAAGTTCAAGACCACCCTGGTCAAGATGGTGAAATCCCTTCTTTACTAAAAATACAAAAATTAGCTGGGCGTGGTGGCGGGTGCCTGTAATCCCAGCTACTCGGGAGGCTGAGGCAGAAGAACTGCTTGAACCCAGGAGGCGGAGGCTGCAGTGAGCTGAGATTTCACCACTGCACTCTAGCCTGGGCGACAGAGCAAGACTCCGTCTCAAAAACAAAAACAAAAAGAAAAAGAAAAAACAAAAAACAAAAAAAAGCAGCGGGGAAGAGCCCCGTAGGCCGAGACCCCAGCAAGTGAGAAGGACTCGGGCAAGAGGAGGCGAGAGGAGGTGAGGGCCATGGCTGCTGAAAAGAACCTGGGAAGGCAGGCAGCAGGCAGGTCATGCAGGATTCTGAGGCCACATTAAGGATTTTGGTGCAATGCTAAGAGCGACAAGAAACTACCAAAGGGTTTTATTTGGGGACGGGGGGTTGATTGGATCAGGTCTGTATTTTTAAAGATCACTCTTACTGCTGCATAGGGGAAGGAATTAGGGAAGAGCAAGTGTGGGGGTGAGAGGCCAGTCTGAGGTCCGTGATAAGGGTCCCGGTGGTTTGGTCTGGGTTGATCATAGTGGAAATGGAGAGGAGATGAGGGGTTTGAGTGATATTTCAAATGTAAAGTTAGTATTAGTCCACATTAGATTAGCTATGGGGAAACAGGAGAAAAGGAGATGTCAAAGATGACTCCTAAGTTTCTGGTCTCCTCATAAGTGGATGGGGGGGCCGTGTTATTTACTGGCAGAGGCAATTGCAAGAAGATAAACTTGGGGATAGCAGTTTTGGACACATTGAATTTCAGGTGCTTTTGAGGCCTCCAAAAAGAGACACAGACTAAAAGATGAGATACCTACGTCTAGGGCAAGAGGAGTGGTCTGGCCTGGGGATACACAATTGTGAGTCACTGGTGCACAGTTGCTGAAGTGAGTCACAGTCGTGTATCCCCAGGCCAGACCACTCCTCTTGCCCTAGACTGGAGCCCAAAGTATGGGAGAGATTGTTCAGGAGATAAAGTGACACGAGGAGGAGCTTAGCCCAAGAAACTCCTGCGTGAACACTTGGGTGGAGGAAGGCAAGCGTGCAAGGAGACCCAGAAAAAAGTGTGGTATCATGAGGGCCAAAGGGGAGATGGAACGGTCCAGATTGGAAAATGCAGGTGACAGGCCAAGTGAACTGAGGACTCTAAACATCCCTGGATTTATTAGTGTGGAGGTCATCGGGGACCTTGGCAAGCTTTGTAAATGTCACCTCACAAAGATGTATATCAAAAAGATGGACCACTGACAAAAACAAGTCCAGAGCAGAGACAGAGAGTCTTCAGGTAATTTACTAACAGATATGGTCTATATTGCGACTACCTTTTGACAAAAATAAATAAAAAATAAATTAATGATTAAAATCTGGGGAGATACAACTACAGATTTTTTTGTATAAGATGCTTTTTTTTTTTTTTTTTAAAGAGTCTCACTCTGTCGCCAGGCTGGAGTGCAGTGGAACGATCTCAGCTCACTGCAACCTCTGCCTCCCAGGTTTAAGCGATTCT
Organism: Pan paniscus; assembly: GCF_029289425.2. NCBI lineage: Eukaryota > Metazoa > Chordata > Mammalia > Primates > Hominidae > Pan > Pan paniscus. Next base: position 31,024,934 of record NC_073266.2, read on the forward strand.
CCTGCCTCAGCCTCCTGAGTAGCTGGGACTACAAGCATGAGCCACCACGCCCAGCTAAGTTTTGTATTTTTAGTAGAGACACGGTTTCACCACGTTGGCCAGGATGGTCTTGATCTCTTGACCTCATGATCTGCCCGCTTTAGCCTCCCGCTGTTTTTTTCTTAACAAAGTCTCTTTAATAGGAGCCCCCAAGTCCAAGGATTTTGTTGAGAACTGTAGCAGAGTAAGTTCAGCAGTGGCTGTAAATCAAGAAAACACTTATCAAAGGTGCAGGCATAGAAGAGATTCTGGCCGGTGGTTAGTGTTCTTAACCAAAATAATCAAGGTGGCTATGAACCAATTTGATAGCAGTGTGTCTTAACAATGCATACAACCATGCTCCTAGTGACTTACTTGAGGTTCCTGCCCACAGATACTTTTTCCCTTAAAGCAACTGGTGAGGTCTCAAGTCTCTATTTTCAGACAGATGGGATTTTCAGTGAACATTCTTCCCTCATCATTACGCTTGGATCTAGGTGTGCTGATAGGTCGATATCTTCAAATGTTGAATTAATGGTAGCCTGCATACCCGCTCACTGAAGGTGACCCTATTGGACAAATTCTAAAACTGTTCTTCCCATGAAATGATTGAATTCTCGATTTTCACGTCTGTATCACTAAATGAATCTCCAGGGAGTTTTTGCTGTACTAGAGATGTGGCCAGTAATGGCCAGTAATGGTGGAATTCTTCTACAACAGGTATTTGGCAAATTACGGCCCATGGGTTACTCTACTTTGCTGCTTGTTTTTCTATGGTCCACCAGTTGAAATGTTTTTCTTTTTGCAGTTTTAAATGTTCGGAAAAAAAATAACTTTTTTTGTTGTTGTTTTGTTTTGTTTTGAGACAGAGTCTTGCTCTGTCGCCCAGGCTGGAGGGCAGTGGCACAATCTCGGCTCATTGCAAACTCTGCCTCCAGGGTTCATGCCATTCTCCTGCCTCAGCCTCCCAAGTAGCTGGGACAACAGGCGCCCGCCACCACGCCTGGCTAATTTTTTGTATTTTTAGTAGAGATGGGGTTTCACTGTGTTAGCCAGGAAAAAATAACATTTTTGATGTGAAAATTGTATGAAATTCAAATTTCAGTGAGCATATTAAGTTCTATTGGAATTCAGCCACATTCGTTTATTTATTCATTGTCTGTGGCTGCTTTCATGCCACGGCAGAGCTGCATAATTGTGACAGAGTTTGTATGGCTCTCAAAGGCTAAAATATTTATCCTCTGGTCCCTTACAGGAATAGTCTGCTGAACCTGATCTGGACAATGATAATTTCAGGACTCTGACTCCCTTGACCTTTGAGTTAGCATGGAAAGTGAAGATCATAATGCCATTCCTCCTTTGTCAAGCGTTTGTTCTAAAGTCCAAAGTGTTTCGGGCTCACAAGAGGCCTGTGAGTTAGGAAAGGTGGGCATTATTAACTCAATTTTACAGATACAGAAATTAGGCCCCGGGAGTATTGACCAGGCTGAGCTCACAGCAAGCCTGTAAACAGGTACTATTGTTTCCATTTTAATGATGGGAAGATGCAGGCCAGGCATAGTGGCTCAGGCCTGTAATTCCAGCACTGTGGGAGGCAGGTAGATCGCTTGAGCCCAGGAATTTGGGGCCAGGCTGGGCAACAAGGCTGAAATCCCATCTCTACAAAGAATACAAAAATTAGCCCGGCATGATGGTGCATGCCTATAGTCCCAGCTACTTGCAAAGCTCAGGTGAGAGGTTCAATTGAGCCCTGGAGTTCGAGGGTACAGTGAGCTGAGATCACACCACTGCCCTCCAGCCTGGACAATAGAGTGAGATCCAGTTTCTTAAAAAAAAAAAAAAAAAAAAAGGAAAGATGCAGACTCAGACTCAAAGAGATAAAGTAACTTACACAAGATCACTCATTGCTTCAGAAAGGGAGCTGAACTTGGATCTTCTTATCCTAATAAAGTTCCATCCCCCTCCCACCACTTGGCTGCCTCCTGGGTGAAGCATCTGGCCTGTTTCTGAGCTGTCCTTTTTGCAGAGAGGGTTATCTTTGGCTTTAATACTGACACCGCCCCTGAAGAGGAAGTCCTTTGTTTGGTCTTGATCTGGTTTAGGCCAGGAAACACTAGAATACTTTTGAGGTTTCCCCCATCCCCTTGGGGGCCCTTGGGTAACCCTAGCTTAAGTAGCAGCTCCAGGATGCCAGCAGGTACTTCCCCACGGAAAGCAGACAATTGTCTGGGGTCCTGAAGTTGTGGCTCAAGAGAGCAGGCTCCAGCATGTGGGGGCTTCCATTTCTTTTTCACTTCCCACTTCTCTGGCCATCTTCTGTCCTCCTCCTTTTCTTTGTTATTCTCTTTCCTTTCCTTCTTGTCTTTGTTATTCTCTTTTCTTTCCTTCTTGTCTTTCTCTGCACATTCTCTAGGTTGAAGCACCTTACCAGTGGCAGCAAAAAGCAGGGCCATTTTAAATTCATACACTACCAATTTTGCAGTAATGTACAGTTTTATTCTGCCCCTGGAGTTCATTTGTTGAGAGTGTTGCTGTGAATCTGGATTGTCTGCCGGTGGCCTGGAAGGCTGTGAGACTCTGGCTTGTGCCTGCTTCTCCCACCCGCTTCTCTGGCTTCTCTCTGTTCTTTTGCAATTCAGAACCTTGGCACATGCTGTTCCCTTTGCTTGGAATTCTCATCATAAGACCAACTTCCTGTCATCTGCTAGGTCCTGGCTAACAGTCACCTCCTTAGAGTTCAGTGAGGCCTGCCTGGATCCCTCAGTCTAGAGCAGCCCCCTCCTCCCTGTGCTCTGCCAGGTCACCAGTTTGTTTTGCTCAGATCACTGTGCCCTGTTATGCTGTCTTCTTACTGCAAAGGATGAACCTGAATGCAGCTCCAGGACCTCCTCTGACTAGCAAGTATGGCAGTAGCTCTAGCATTCATCCCAGTGCTGGGTACAAAATAGGCATCAAGAGTGTTTTGGGATATTATGCTGAGAGAAATAAGACAGGCACAGCAAGACAAACACTGCATGATCTCACTATATGTGGAACCAAAAAAAAACTGGACTCACCGGAGGAGAGTAGAATGGCTGGGGCAGGGAGTGGACTGGGGAGACGTTGGTCAAAGGACACACAATTTCAGTTAGACAGGAGGAGTAAGTTCAAGACATTCAACGTACATCAGGATGACTACAGCGAATAACAACATATTGTACACTTGACTACTGTTAGGACAGCAGATTTGAAGTGTTCTCACCACAAAAACGGTACGTGAGGTAATGCATATGTTAAATAGCCAGATTTAGCGATTCCACAGTGTATACATATACCAAGACAGTGTGTCATACACCATAAGTATATACAATTTTTACTTGTCAAGTTAAAAAATAATAATACATTTGGATAATAAATAAAATTCTTAAAAAATAAAATCCACAAAATAAAAATCATTATAATTTGCAATTCAGTGTAGATTATATGCATGTCTATAAAACTATGTATCTATAAAACTATACATATAGTGTATACAGTATGACTATATATTGTATATAGTCAGTTGAAAATATTGTAAGTCAAAAAGTACATTTTCAACTTCCAGTATTTTCAAACTTCAATGGGTTTATCCAGGCGTAGCCCTGTTGTACGTCCAGAAATGTACTGAATGCCTCTTGGAGACAAACAAACACAAAGGAAATAATAAAAGAAGGAAATATGGAGTATTAGAAATGAAGAAAGAACAATAAAAAAATAAGGATAAATAGGCCAGGCGCGGTGGCTGACGCCTGTAATCCCAGCACTTTGGGAGGCCGAGGCAGGTGGATCACGAGGTCAGGAGATCGAGACCATCCTGGCTAACATGGTGAAACCCAGTCTGTACTAAAAATACAAAAAAAAATTAGCCGGGCATGATGACGGGCGCCTGTAGTCCCAGCTACTCAGGAGGCTGAGGCAGGAGAATGGCGTGAACCCAGGAGGCAGAGTTTGCAGTGAGCCGAGATCACACCATTGCACTCAGCCTGGGAGACAGAGTGAGACTCTGTCTCAAAAAAAAAAAGATAAATATAATAGACTATCCTCTTGAATGCTCTAAATTATGTTAGATGATTGAAACAAAAAGTATAACATTGTCTGATCTGGTTCTCAGTATATGTACAGAAAATATTTAAGCTAATTATACTATAAAGTAGGGGAGGGAAAATGTAACTTAAATGGAGGAAAGGATTCTATACTTTACTCAGACATAAAATGTTGACACTAATGGGCAGTGAAAATTTATATACGTAAAGTGTAAGACCTAGAGCAACCACAGAAATATCTACACAAAAATATATCCTCAGAAATTTACATACATCAGAATGAAATTCTAAAAAATGTTCAGGTAACCTCAGAAAGGCAGGAAAAGTGAAACAAAGGAACAGAAAATGAGGACAAACGAAAGACAGATAGTAAAATGGCAGAATTAAGCCTTAACATATTAATACATTAAATGTAAATTTAATTGCTCTAAATACACCAATTAAAAAACAGATATGGCCAGGTGCAGTGGCTCACACCTGTAATCCCAGCACTTTGGGATGCCGAGGCAGGCGGATCATGAGGTCTGGAGTTTGAGACCAGCCTGGCCAACATGGTGAAACACTGTCTCTACTAAAAATACAAAAAAAAAAAAAAAAAAAATTAGCTGGGCGTGGTGGTGGGTGCTTCTAATCCCAGCTACTTGGGAGGCTGAGGCAGGAGAATCACTTGAACCTGGGAGGCGGGGGTTGCAGTGAGCCAAGATCGTGCCACTGCACTCCAGCCTGGTCAAAAAGAGCGAAACTCCATCTCAAAAAAAAAAAAAAAAAAAAAAAAAAAAAATTGGTCCAACTACACATTGACTAAAATAAACTCACCAAATATAATATATTCATTATAACATATCTGATATATTCAAGTATAGGTAGGTTGAAATTAAAGATATGAAAAATTACATATTATGTAACATGAATCAAAAGAAATTAGAAACCACTATATTAGCATCATAAAATAAAACAGACTATAGAGCAAAGAAAATTACATGGGACTAAGAAAGACATTACGTAATAATAAAAGAAATAACAAACCAAGAAACCATGGTAATCTGAAATGTCTGTGCATCCAACAACAGGTCTTCAAAACACAAAGAGCAAAAATTGTTAGAAAAGGCCGGGCGCGGTGGCTCACGCCTGTAATTCCAGCACTTTAGGAGGCCGACGCAGGCAGATTACCTGAGGTCAGGAGTTTGAGACAAGCCTGAACAACATGGAGAAACCCATCTCTACTGAAAATACAAAATTAGCTGGGTGTGGTGGTGGATGCCTGTAATCCCAGCTACTCAGGAGGCTGAGGCAGGAGAATCGCTTGAACCCCAGGAGGAGGAGGTTGCAGTGAGCCGAGAATGCGCCATTGCACTCCAGTCTGGGCAACAAGAGCGAAACTCCGTCTCAAAAAAAAAAAAAGGCTGGGCGCAGTGGCTTACGCCTGTAATCCTAGCACTTCGGGAGGCTGAGGCAGGCGGATCACGAGGTCAAGAGATTGAGACCACCCTGGCTAACACGGTGAAACCCCATCTCTACTAAAAATACAAAAAATTAGCCGTGTGTGGTGGCGGGCGCCTGTAGTCCCAGCTACTGGGGAGGCTGAGGCAGGAGAATGGCAAGAACTCGGGAGGTGAGCTTGCAGTGAGCCAAGATCGTGCCACTGCACTCCAGCCTGGGCAACAGAGCGAGACTCCGTCTTAAAAAAAAAAAAAAAAAAAAACTGTTAGAAGTGACAGAAAGAGGCCAGGTACGGTGGCTCACACCTGCAATCCCAGCACTTTGGGAGGCTGAAGTGGGTGGATCACAACGTCAGGTGTTTGAGACCAGCCTGACCACATGGTGAAACCCTGTTTCTACTAAAAACACAAAAATTAGCCGGGTATGGTGGTGAGTGGCTGTAATCTCAGCTACTCAGGAGGCTGAGGCAGGAGAATCGCTTGAACCCAGGAGGCAGAGGTTGCAGTGAGCCGAGATCGTGCCACTGCACTTCAGCCTGGGTGACAGAGCGCAACTCTGTCTCAAAAAAACAAACAAACAAAAACAACAAGAAGTGACAGAAAGAGACAAATCCGCAATTCTAGTTGGAGACTTAAACACCCTTTTATCAACAATTGATAGAACTACTAGACAGATGTACAGCAAGGATATAGAGGAATTTAACCACACCCAACAGGATCTAATTGGCCTTTATAGAACACTGCATCAACAACAGCATATATATTATTTTCAGTCAAGGAATATTCATTTAGATAGACCATATCCTGGGTCATAAAGTAAACTCCAACAAATTATAAATAATTGAAATTAAACAAAAATGTGTTCTCTGAGTACAAATGAATCAAACTAGAAATCAAAAACAGACAACAAGAAAATCTCTAAACACTTGGAAATTAGCATAATTCTCAATAATCCGTGTATCAAAGAAGATGCCTTAAGGCAAATTTTAAAAAATACACTGAGCTGACCAGGCACGGGGGCTCACGCCTGTAATCCCAGCACTTCGGGAGGCTGAGGTGGGCGGATCACGAGGTCAGGAGATCGAGACCATCCTGGCTAACACGGTGAAACCCCGTCTCTACTAAAAATACAAAAAATTAGCTGGGCGTGGTGGTGGGTGCCTGTAGTCCCAGCTACTCGGGAGGTTGAGGCAGGAGAATGGCGTGAACCCGGGAGGCGGAGCTTCCAGTGAGCCAAGATTGCGCCACTGTACTCCAGCCTGGGGGACAGAGCAAGACTCCGTCTCAAAAAAAAAAAAAAAAAAAAAAAATACATTGAGCTGATTGAGGCTGTACACAGTAGCTTAAGCTCCCACTGTTTTGGGAGGTCAAGGGAGGAGGATCACTTGACCCCAGGAGTTAGAGACTAGCCTGGGCAACAAAGGAAGACCTTATCTCTACAAAAAATTAGCCAGGTGTGGTGGTGCTGCCTACAGTCCCAGTTACTGGGGACACTGATGTGGGAGGACCCCTTAAGTCTAAGAGTTCGAGGCTGCAGTGAGCTATAATCATGCTGCTGCACTCCAGCATGAGTGACAGAGTGAGACTCTGTCTTTTTTTTTTTTTTTTTTTGAGACAGAGTCTCACTCTGTCAGCCAGGCTGGAGTGCAGTGGCATGATCTCAGCTCACTGCAACCTCCGCCTCCCAGGCTCAAGCAATTCTCCTGCCTCAGCCTCCTGAGTAGCTCGGATTACAGGCGTGTGTCACCACGCCTGGCTAATTTTTGTATTTTTAATAGAGACAAGGTTTCACCATGTTGGCCAGGCTGGTCTCGAACTTCTGACCTCAGGTAATCTGCCCGCTTCGGCCTCCCAAAGTGCTGGGATTACAGGCGTGAGCCACCACACCTGGCCGACTCCGTCTCTTAAAAAAAAAAAAAAAAAAAAAAAAAAAAATTGAACCAAATGAAAATTTAAAAAGCAACTTACTGAAATTTGTGGGATGCAGCTAAAATGCTGCCAAGAGGGACATTTATAGCACTAATTGCTTACATTAGAAAAGAGGAAAGATTCTAAATCAATCATTTCGTTTCTACCTAAAGAAACTAGAAAAAAGTAGAGCAACTTAAACCCAAACCAAGCAGGAGGAAGGAAATTATAAAGGTAAGAACGGAAATCAATGAAATTGAAAACAGAAAAGCAATAGAGAAAATCAATGAAACAAAAGCTATTTATTTGAAAAGATTAATAAAATTGAAAATTCTGTAGTTATATTGACAAAGAAAAAAAGATGACCATAAAACCCAAAATAGACAAATGGGAATTACATCACACTTAAAAAACTTCTGCCCAGCAGAGAAAAAACAAACAGAATAAAGAGACAATTTACACAATAGGAGAAAATACTCGCAAAATTGATATCTGATAAATCATTAATGTCCAAAAAATATAAGGAATTCAAACAAATGCAATTGCAGGAAAACAAATAACCCAATTTTAAAAATAGGCAAAGGACCTGAACAGACATTTTTCAGAATAAGGCATACAAATGGCCAACAGGAAAATGAAAAAATGCTCAGTGTCACTAATGATCAGGGAAATGCAAATCAAAACTAATGAGCTGGCTGGGCACAGTGGCTCAGGCCTGTAATCCCAGCACTTTGGGAGGCCGAAGTGGGCAGATTACCTGAGGTCAGGAGTTCGAGACCAGCCTGACCAACATGGTGAAAACCCTTCTCTACTAAATATACAAAAAAAATAGGCGGGCATGGTGGCAGGCGCCTGTAGTCCCAGCTACTCGGGAGGCTGAGGCAGGAGAATGGTGTGAACCCAGGAGGCGGAGCTTGCAGTGAGCCAAGATTGCGCCACTGCACTCCAGCCTGGGCGACAAAGCGAGACTCTGTCTCAAAAAAAAAAAAAACAAAAAAAACTAATGAGCTATCACCTCACACCTGTTAGAATTGCTGTTACCAAAAAGACAAAGGATAGCAAGTGTTGGCCAGGATGTGGAGAAAATGGAACCCTTATATACTGTTAGTAGGACTGTAAATTAGTACAGCTCTTATGGAACATAGTAGGGATGTCCCTCAAAATATTAAAAATAGAACTTCCATATGATCCAGCAGCTCCAATCAGCATGTCAAAGAGATATCTGCACTCCCATGTTCACAACCGCATCATTCACAAAAGCCAAGATGTGGAATCAACTTACGTGTCCACCAGGGAATGAATGGATCTTTAAAAATGTAGTATGATCCACAATGGAGTAGTATTCAGCTTTTAAAAAGAAGAAAATCTGTCACTTGCGATAATATGGATGAACCCAGAGGACACTATACTAAGTGAAATAAACTGGGCACAGAAAGACAAATAATGTAACTTCTCACTTATATGTGGAATCTGAAAAAGCTGAACTCATAGAAACAGAGTAGAACGGTGGTTACCAGAGGCTGGATGTAGGGGTTGGAGGCGGGCTGCAGGAATTGGACATGTTGATCAAAGGATACAAAATTTCAGTTCAACAGGAGGAATAAGTTCAAGAAATCCATTATACAACATGGTGACTGAATAGTTAATTAAAATGTATTGTATTCTTGAAAATCACCAAGAATAGCTGGGTGTGGTGGCTCACGCCTGTAATCCCAGCACTTTGGGAGGCCGAGGTGGGCGGATCACGAGGTCAGGAGATCGAGACCACGGTGAAACCCCATCTCTACTGAAAATACAAAAAATTAGCTGGGCGCGGTGGCGGGTGCCTGTAGTCCCAGCTACTGGGGAGGCTGAGGCAGGAGAATGGCGTGAACCTGGGAGGCAGAGCTTGCAGTGAGCCAAGATCACGCCACTGCACTCCAGCCTGGTAGACAGAGCAAGACTCCGTCTCAAAACCATCTCACACCAGTTAGAATGGCAATCATTAAAAAGTCAGGAAACAACAGGTGCTGGAGAGGATGTGGAGAAATAGGAACACTTTTACACTGTTGGTGGGACTGTAAACTAGTTCAACCATTGTGGAAGTCAGTGTGGCGATTCCTCAGGGATCTAGAACTAGAAATACCATTTGAGCTAGCCATCCCATTACTGGGTATATACCCAAAGGACTATAAATCATGCTGCTATAAAGACACATGCACATGTATGTTTATTGCGGCACTATTCACAATATCAAAGACTTGGAACCAACCCAGATGTCCAACAATGATAGACTGGATTAAGAAAATGTGGCACATATACACCATGGAATACTATGCAGCCATAAAAAATGATGAGTTCATGTCCTTTGTAGGGACATGGATGAAGCTGGAAACCATCATTCTCAGCAAACTATCGCAAGGACAAGAAACCAAACACTGCATGTTCTTACTCATAGGTAGGAATTGAACAATGAGAACACATGGACACAGGAAGGGGAACATCACACACTGGGGCCTGTTGTGGGGTGGGGGGAGGGGGGAGGGATAGCATTAAGAGATATACCTAATGTTAAATGATGAGTTAATGGGTGCAGCACACCAACATGGCACATGTATATATATATGTAACAAACCTGCACATTGTGCATATGTACCCTAAAACTTAAAGTATAATAAAAAAAAATCACCAATAATAGATTTTAAGTGTTGTCCCCACAAAAAATAAGTATGTGAGGGAATTCATACGTTAATTAGCTTGATTTATCTGTTCTGCAATGTATACATATTTCAAAACATCATGTTGTACATGATAAATATACACAATTTTTGTCAATTAAAAATAAATAAGAGAAAAGACACAAACTACTAATAATATCACGAATAAAAATGGGTAATATTATTATAGTCTCCACGAACAGAAGAATGGTAAGGGAAAGCTAAAAACATTCTACACAAATACATTGAACAACTGAGATAAAGTGGACCATTCCTTCAAAGCACAAGCTACCAAAATTCATACAATATGAAATAGATACTTTACATATCCTTTTAACTATTTAAAAAGTTCAATTTTCTTGAAAAACTCAAGAAAAGATGGCTTCACTGGAGAATTTTACCAATGATTAAGAAGAAATGTCACCGGCCGGGTGCAGTGGCTCATGCCTGTAATTCCAGCACTTTGGGAGGCCGAGGCGGGCAGATAATGAGGTCAGGAGTTCGAGACCAGCCTGACCAACACGGCGAAAACCCATCTTTACTAAAAATACAAAAATTAGCTGGGCGTGGTGGTGTGCGCCTGTAATCCCAGCTACTCAGGAGGCTGAGGCAGGAGAATCACATGAACCTGGGAGATGGCAGTTGCAGTGAGCTGAGATAGTGCCACTGCACTCCAGCCTGGGTGACAGAGTGAGACTCTGTCTCAAAAACAAAAACGAAAACAAAAACGGAAGAAATGTCACCAATTCTACACAATCTCTTTCAGAAAAGAGAACACATTTCCACTCATCTTATGAAGGAGGTGTCATTCTTATACCCAAACCTGACATAAACAATATAAAAAAGGAAAACTACAAATCAGTACCTTACATCAATATAGGTAAAAAATCCCCAGCAATATATTAGCAAGTAGAATTTAACAGTACATAGGAAGAATCATATACCATGACCGAGTGGGATTTATTTCAGGGCTGCAAGTCTATTGCAATATTTGAAAATTAATGAGTGTAATCCACCATATTAACAGGCCAAAGAGAAAAGATCACATGAAAATATCAATTGAAGGCCTGGCGCGGTGGTTCACCCCTGTAATCCCAGCACTTCGGGAGGCTGAGGCAGGTAGATCAGCTGAGGTCAGGAGTTCAAGACCAGCCTGATCAACATGGTAGAACCCCATCTCTACTAAAAATACAAAAATTAGCCAGGTGTGGTGGTGCATGCCTGTAATCCCAGCTACTTGGGAGGCTGAGGCAGGAGAATCACTTGAACTCGGGAGGCAGAGGTTGCAGTGAGCTGAGATCGCACCACTGCACTCCAGCCTGGGCAACAAGAGTGAAACTCCATCTCAAAAAAAAAAAAGAAAAAAGAAAAAAGAAAATATCAGTTGAGACAAAAAATAATTTGACAAAATTCAACACCTGTTTACGATAAAGGCTCTCAGCAAACTAAGAGTAGATGAGAATTTCCTCAACACGATAAAGATCATCAACAAAAAACGTACCACTAGCACAGTACCTAATGGTAAAAGACCAAATGCTTTCTTCCTAAAATTGGGAACAAGGTAACAATGGCTGCTCTCACCGCTCTCATTCAATGTAATACTAGAAGCCCAAGCCAGCACAATATAGTAAGAAAATGAAATAAAAGACATACAGATTAAAACAGAAAAGAGAAAACTTTTCCTATTTGCAGATGACAGGATAATCTACATAGAAAATCCCAAAGAATTAAAAATACAAACAAAACAAAAATCTGGAAGTAATGAACGAGTTTAGTAAGGTCACAGGAGACAGGATCAATATACAAAAATCAAGTGCATTTCCATATACAAGCAGTGAACACATGGAAAACAATACAAAGCAATACCATTTACAGTAGCTAAAAGAAAAAGAGACTGGGCATGGTGACTCACACCTGTAATCTCAGCACTTTGGGAGGCCGATGCAGGCAGATCACCTAAGGTTAGGAGTTCGAGACCAACCTGGCCAAAATGGCGAAACCCCATTTCTACTAAAAATAAAAAAAAATAAAAAAAAATGAGCCAGGCATGATGGTAGGCACCTATAATCCCAGCTACTTGGGAGGCTGATGCAATAGAATTGCTAGAACATGAGAGGCAAAGGTTGTGGTGAGCCGAGATTGTACCACTGCACTCCAGCCTGCGCGACAGAGTGAGATTCCACCTCATAAATAAAGAAATAATTAAATAAATAATAAAAATAAAGGAGAAAGAAAAAGAGAAGAAAGCAGCAGGTATGAATCTAAGAAAACATGTACAGAAATTTTATGTAGAAAACTACAAAATAGGCTGTGTGTGGTGGCTTACACCTGTAATCCCAGCACTTTGGGAGGCCGAGGCGGGCAGATCACGAGGTCAGGAGTTTGAGACCAGCCTGGCCAATATGGTGAAACCCCATCTCTACTAAATAATGCAAAAATTAGCTGGGCTCGGTGGTGGGCACCTGTAGTCCCAGCTACTTAGGAAGTTGAGGCAGGAGAATTGCTTGAACCCCGGAGGCGAAGGTTGCAGTGAGCCGAGATAGTGCCACTGCACTCTAGCCTGGGCGACAGAGTGGGACTCCACATCAAAAAAAAAAAAAAAAAAAAAAAACCTACAAAATACTGATAAAAGAAACCAAAGATCTACATAAATAAAGACATGCACCATGTTTATAAAGGGTTGGAATATTCAGTAAAATGGAGTTAACATTTCTCTCTAATTAATCTATAGGTTTAATGCAATTCATATCAAAATCACAGCAATGTTTTTTGCAGTATAGTTCAACTTATTCTAAAGTATATATAGAAAATCAATGGAATTAAAATACCAAAAACAATTTTGAAAAAGAAGAATGAAGTGGTAGGAATCACTCTATTTGATTATATAACTTACCATTAATATATAGTCACAGTAATCAATACCGTGTGGTATTGGTGAAGGGACAGATATATGTAGGTCACTGGAGTAGAATAGAGAACCCAGAAATAGACTCACAAGTACTGCCAGCTGATTTTGGCAAAGGCACAAGAGCAATTCAATGGAGGAAGGACTGTTTTTTCAACAAATGGTGCTGGAGCAGTTGGACACCCAAAGGCAGTCATCATCATCATCATCATCATTATCATCATCATCACCTTGACCTAAGCCTTACACAAAATTTAACTCAACATGGATCATAGATGTAAGTATAAAATGTAAAACCAGAGCACTTTTAGAAGATAACATAGAAAATCTCTGGGGCTTAAGGTTTGGTAGACTTCTTAGACATGACGCCAAAACCATGATCTGATTTTTTTTTTTTTTTGAAATGGAGTCTTATTCTGTCACCCAGGCAGGAGTGCAGTGGCATGATATCAGCTCACCACAACCTCCACCTCCCGGGTTCAAGCGATTCTCCTGCCTCAGCCTCCCGAGTAGCTGGGATTACATGCGCCTGCCATCACACCCGGCTAATTTTTGTATATTTAGTAGAGACAGGGTTTCACCATTTGGGCCAGGCTGGTCTTGAACTCCTGACCTTGTGATCCACCCACCTCGGCCTCCCAAAGTGCTGGGATTACAGGCGTGAGCCACCGCGCCTGGCCAAGCATGATCTGTTTTTAAGAAATGATCAATCGGATTTCACCAAAATAAAAACTTGCTCAGTGAAAAACTTTGCTAAGTGGATAAAAGAATAAGCTACAGACCTGGAGAAAACATTTGGAAACCATAATCTGACAAAGGACATGTACATAGAATATATAAAGAACGCTCAAAACTTTTTTTTAATTTAATTTAACTTTATTTTATTTTATTTTATTTTTTCTTTTTTTCTTTTATTATTGTACTTTTAAGTTTTAGGGTACATGTGCACATTGTGCAGGTTAGTTACATATGTATACATGTGCCATGCTGGTGCGCTGCACCCACTAAATCGTCATCTAGCATTAGGTATATTTCCCAATGCTATCCCTCCCCCTGCCCCACCCCACCACAGTCCCCAGAGTGTGATGTTCCCCTTCCTGTGTCCATGTGATCTCATTGTTCAATTCCCAACTATGAGTGAGAATATGCGGTGTTTGGTTTTTTGTTCTTGCGATAGTTTACTGAGAATGATGATTTCCAATTTCATCCACGTCCCTACAAAGGACATGAACTCATCATTTTTTATGGCTGCATAGTATTCCATGGTGTATATGTGCCACATTTTCTTAATCCAGTCTATCATTGTTGGACATCTGGGTTGGTTCCAAGTCTTTGCTATTGTGAATAATGCCACAATAAACATACATGTGCATGTGTCTTTATAGCAGCATGATTTATAGTCCTTTGGGTATATACCCAGTAATGGGATGGCTGGGTCAAATGGCATTTCTAGTTCTAGATCCCTGAGGAATCGCCACACTGACTTCCACAATGGTTGAACTAGTTTACAGTCCCACCAACAGTGTCAAAGTCTTCCTATTTCTCCACATCCTCTCCAGCACCTGTTGTTTCCTGACTTTTTAATGATTGCCATTCTAACTGGTGTGAGATGGTATCTCATTGTGGTTTTGATTTGCATTTCTCTGATGGCCAGTGATGATGAGCATTTTTTCATGTGTTTTTTGGCTGCATAAATGTCTTCTTTTGAGAAGTGTCTGTTCATGTCCTTTGCCCACTTTTTGATGGGGTTGTTTGTTTTTTTCTTGTAAATTTGTTTGAGTTCATTGTAGATTCTTGATATTAGCCCTTTGTCAGATGAGTAGGTTGCGAAAATTTTCTCCCATTTTGTAGGTTGCCTGTTCACTCTGATGGTAGTTTCTTTTGCTGTACAGAAGCTCTTTAGTTTAATTAGATCCCATTTGTCAATTTTGTCTTTTGTTGCCATTGCTTTTGGTGTTTTAGACATGAAGTCCTTGCCCATGCCTATGTCCTGAATGGTATTGCCTAGGTTTTCTTCTAGGGTTTTTATGGTTTTAGGTCTAACGTTTAAGTCTTTAATCCATCTTGAATTGATTTTTGTATAAGGTGTAAGGAAGGGATCCAGTTTCAGCTTTCTACATATGGCTAGCCAGTTTTCCCAGCACCATTTATTAAATAGGGAATTCTTTCCCCATTGCTTGTTTTTCTCAGGTTTGTCAAAGATCAGATAGTTGTAGATATGCGGCATTATTTCTGAGGGCTCTGTTCTGTTCCATTGATCTATATCTCTGTTTTGGTACCAGTACCATGCTGTTTTGTTTACTGTAGTCTTGTAGTATAGTTTGAAGTCAGGTAGTGTGATGCCTCCAGCTTTGTTCTTTTGGCTTAGGATTGACTTGGTGATGCGGGCTCTTTTTTGGTTCCGTATGAACTTTGAAATAGTTTGTTCCAATTCTGTGAAGAAAGGCATTGGTAGCTTGATGGGGATGGCATTGAATCTGTAAATTACCTTGGGCAGTATGGCCATTTTCACGATATTGATTCTTCCTACCCATGAGCATGGAATGTTCTTCCATTTGTTTGTATCCTCTTTTATTTCCTTGAGCAGTGGTTTGCAGTTCTCCTTGAAGAGGTCCTTCACATCCCTTGTAAGTTGGATTCCTAGGTATTTTATTCTCTTTGAAGCAATTGTGAATGGGAGTTCACTCATGATTTGGCTCTCTGTTTGTCTGTTGTTGGTGTATAAGAATGCTTGTGATTTTTGTACATTGATTTTGTATCCTGAGACTTTGCTGAAGTTGCTTATCAGCTTAAGGAGATTTTGGGCTGAGACAATGGGGTTTTCTAGATATACAATCATGTCGTCTGCAAACAGGGACAATTTGACTTCCTCTTTTCCTAATTGAATACCCTTTATTTCTTTCTCCTGCCTAATTGCCCTGGCCAGAACTTCCAACACTATGTTGAATAGGAGTGGTGAGAGAGGGCATCCCTGTCTTCTGCCAGTTTTCAAAGGGAATGCTTCTAGTTTTTGCCCATTCAGTATGATATTGGCTGTGGGTTTGTCATAGATAGCTCTTATTATTTTGAAATATGTCCCATCAATACCTAATTTATTGAGAGTTTTTAGCATGAAGGGTTGTTGAATTTTGTCAAAGGCTTTTTCTGCATCTATTGAGATAATCATGTGGTTTTTGTCTTTGGTTCTGTTTATATGCTGGATTACATTTATTGATTTGCGTATATTGAACCAGCCTTGCATCCCAGGGATGAAGCCCACTTGATCATGGTGGATAAGCTTTTTGATGTGCTGCTGGATTCGTTTTGCCAGTATTTTATTGAGGATTTTTGCATCAATGTTCATCAAGGATATTGGTCTAAAATTCTCTTTTTTGGTTGTGTCTCTGCCTGGCTTTGGTATCAGAATGATGCTGGCCTCATAAAATGAGTTAGGGAGGATTCCCTCTTTTTCTATTGATTGGAATAGTTTCAGAAGGAATGGTACCAGTTCCTCCTTGTACCTCTGGTAGAATTTGGCTGTGAATCCATCTGGTCCTGGACTCTTTTTGGTTGGTAAGCTATTGATTATTGCCACAATTTCAGATCCTGTTATTGTTCTATTCAGAGATTCAACTTCCTCCTGGTTTAGTCTTGGGAGAGTGTATGTGTCGAGGAATTTATCCATTTCTTCTAGATTTTCTAGTTTATTTGCGTAGAGGTGTTTGTAGTATTCTCTGATCTTAGTTTGTATTTCTGTGGGATCAGTGGTGATATCCCCTTTATCATTTTTTATTGCATCTATTTGATTCTTCTCTCTTTTTTTCTTTATTAGTCTTGCTAGTGGTCTATCAATTTTGTTGATCCTTTCAAAAAACCAGCTCCTGGATTCATTAATTTTTTGAAGGGTTTTTTGTGCCTCTATTTCCTTCAGTTCTGCTCTGATTTTAGTTATTTCTTGCCTTCTGCTAGCTTTTGAATGTGTTTGCTCTTGCTTTTCTAGTTCTTTTAATTGTGATGTTAGGGTGTCAATTTTGGATCTTTCCTGCTTTCTCTTGTGGGCATTTAGTGCTATAAATTTCCCTCTACACACTGCTTTGAATGTGTCCCAGAGATTCTGGTATGTTGTGTCTTTGTTCTCGTTGGTTTCAAAGAACATCTTTATTTCTGCCTTCATTTCGTTATGTACCCAGTAGTCATTCAGGAGCAGGTTGTTCAGTTTCCATGTAGTTGAGCAGTTTTGAGTGAGATTCTTAATCCTGAGTTCTAGTTTGATTGCACTGTGGTCTGAGAGATAGTTTGTTATAATTTGCGTTCTTTTACATTTGCTGAGGAGAGCTTTACTTCCAAGTATGTGGTCAATTTTGGAATAGGTGTGGTGTGGTGCTGAAAAAATGTATATTTTGTTGATTTGGGGTGGAGAGTTCTGTAGATGTCTATTAGGTCCGCTTGGTGCAGAGCTGAGTTCAATTCCTGGGTATCCTTGTTGACTTTCTGTCTCGTTGATCTGTCTAATGTTGACAGTGGGGTGTTAAAGTCTCCCATTATTAATGTGTGGGAGTCTAAGTCTCTTTGTAGGTCTCTAAGGACTTGCTTTATGAATCTGGGTGCTCCTGTATTGGGTGCATATATATTTCGGATAGTTAGCTCTTCTTGTTGAATTGATCCCTTTACCATTATGTAATGGCCTTCTTTGTCTCTTTTGATCTTTGCTGGTTTAAAGTCTGTTTTATCAGAGACTAGGATTGCAACCCCTGCCTTTTTTTGTTTTCCATTTGCTTGGTAGATCTTCCTCCATCCTTTTATTTTGAGCCTATGTGTGTCTCTGCACGTGAGATGGGTTTCCTGAATACAGCACACTGATGGGTCTTGACTCTTTATCCAATTTACCAGTCTGTGTCTTTTAATTGGAGCATTTAGTCCATTTACATTTAAAGTTAATATTGTTATGTGTGAATTTGATCCTGTCATTATGATGTTAGCTGGTTATTTTGCTCGTTAGTTGATGCAGTTTCTTCCTAGTGTCAATGGTCTTTACATTTTGGCATGATTTTGCAGTGGCTGGTACCGGTTGTTCCTTTCCATGTTTAGTGCTTCCTTCAGGAGCTCTTTTAGGGCAGGCCTGGTGGTGACAAAATCTCTCAGCATTTGCTTGTCTGTAAAGGATTTTATTTCTCCTTCACTTATGAAGCTTAGTTTGGCTGGATATGAAATTCTGGGTTGAAAATTCTTTTCTTTAAGAATGTTGAATATTGGCCCCCACTCTCTTCTGGCTTGTAGGGTTTCTGCCGAAAGATCCGCTGTTAGTCTGATGGGCTTCCCTTTGAGGGTAACCCGACCTTTCTCTCTGGCTGCCCTTAACATTTTTTCCTTCATTTCAACTTTGGTGAATCTGACAATTGTGTGTCTTGGAGTTGCTCTTCTCGAGCAGTATCTTTGTGGCGTTCTCTGTATTTCCTGAATCTGAATGTTGGCCTGCCTTGTTAGATTGGGGAAGTTCTCATGGATAATATCCTGCAGAGTGTTTTCCAACTTGGTTCCATTCTCCCCGTCACTTTCAGGTACACCAATCAGACGTAGATTTGGTCTTTTCACATAGTCCCACATTTCTTGGAGGCTTTGCTCATTTCTTTCTATTCTTTTTTCTCTAAACTTCCCTTCTCGCTTCATTTCATTCATTTCATCTTCCATTGCTGACACCCTTTCTTCCAGTTGATCGCATCGGCTCCTGAGGCTTCTGCATTCTTCACGTAGTTCTCGAGCCTTGGTTTTCAGCTCCATCAGCTCCTTTAAGCACTTCTCTGTATTGGTTATTCTAGTTATACATTCTTCTAAATTTTTTTCAAAGTTTTCAACTTCTTTGCCTTTGGTTTGAATGTCCTCCCGTAGCTCAGAGTAATTTGATTGTCTGAAGCCTTCTTCTCTCAACTCGTCAAAGTCGTTCTCCGTCCAGCTTTGTTCCGTTGCTGGTGAGGAACTGCGTTCCTTTGGAGGAGGAGAGGCACTCTGCTTTTTAGAGTTTCCAGTTTTTCTGTTCCGTTTTTTCCCCATCTTCGTGGTTTTATCTACTTTTGGTCTTTGATGATGGTGATGTACAGATGGGGTTTTGGTGTGGATGTCCTTTCTGTTTGTTAGTTTTCCTTTTAACAGACAGGACCCTCAGCTGCAGGTCTGTTGGAGTACCCTGCCGTGTGAGGTGTCAGTGTGCCCCTGCTGGGGGGTGCCTCCCAGTTAGACTGCTCGGGGTCAAGTGGGTCCCTGACCCCAAAACTTAACAGTAAAAAAAAATCACAGTCCAGTTAGAAAATGGGCAATATATATGATCAGAGACTTCACCGTAGAGAATATCCATATGGCAAATATGCACGTGGAGTTATGTTCAACATCATTAACCACTAGGGAAATGCAAATTAAAACCATGATGAGACATCACTATATACAGTACCTACTAGAACAGCTAAAATGAAAATAGCAACAATCCCAAATGCTGAGGAGGGTGCAGAGAAACTGGATCTCTCACTCATTGCTGGCAGGAATGTGAAATGGCACAGCCACTCTAGAAAACAGTTTGGCAAACTTTTTAAAAAACGAACCACACTTACCATATGTACCAGCAATCACACTCCTGAGCATTTATCCCAGAGAAATGAAAACTTACATCCACACAAAAATGTGTGCATGAAAGTTCATAGCAGCTTTATTTGTAATAGTCAAAATTTGGAAATAATCCAAATGTTCTACATTGAGTAAATGGCCAAATGAACTGTGCTATGGCCACACCATGGAACACCCACCAGCAATAAAAGGGAGCAATTCATAAAGATACCAACGTAGGCTGGGCGCAGTAGCTCATGCCTGTAATCCCAGCACATTGGGAGACCAAGGCAGGTGGATCAAGAGGTCAAGAATTGAGACCATCCTGGCCAACATGGTGAAACTCTGTCTCTACTAAAAAAAATACAAAAATTAGCTGGGCATGGTGGTGCACGCCTGTAGTCCCAGCTACTCAGGAGGCTGAGGCAGGAAAATCGCTTGAACCTGGGAGGTGGAGGATGCAGTGAGCCCAGATCGTGCCACTGCACTCCAATCTGGCGATAGAGCGAGGCTCCGTCCCCCCCCACCAAAAAAAAAAGATACTAGCGTAGGGGATCTTTGTGGTGATGGAATTGTGGTGGTGGTTGCACAATCAACATATGATAACATTGCATAGAACTATGTGCACATGCATGCACACACACATAAACACACACATAAGAGCATGTGAAATGGGAGGACTGAATAAAATCTGTGATTTGTACGAATGCTAATTTTTTGCTTTGGATATTGTGCTATGATTGTGTTACTATTGATGTTACCATTGGAGGAATTGGGTGAAAGGAAAGTAGGACCTCTTCACACTATTTTTACAATTTTCTGTTAATCTAGAATCATTTTAAAACAAAACCAAAATATGCTGAGAAGCAAAAATAATAAAATAAAAATTATCTGTACTCCCTAGTATTCAGCTCTCAATATTATTTGTTAAACATTCATTCATCTTTTTCTTCTTGTGTCTGAGTATATTTACAAAAAGGGCTTATAATGTTCATACTTCTTTGTTACCACATTTAAAATTTAGTAACAGGTCATGAGCAGGTTTCCCTGTTTAAATATTCTACAATAAGCTTTCATGTCTTATGGGTATTAGATAGATTAAAACAATGCTATTTCAACTTCTTTAAGTAACAGAACACCTCTTTCTTAAGCCCTGGTATTATGAGAGAGAGAAAGGAGGAGCTGCTTATAGAGTGGAGAGCAGAAAGCGGGTGATGATCTGTTTGCCCCAGTGTTTCCCTATAATGGTCCTTGTCGCATCTCTAGCAGACCGAGGCTCTGGGCATGCGCTTTGAAAATCATATCTATTTGAAAAAACCGTAACAAAAATGCTCTATCAAATATATTCAATGCTAAACGTTTAATTGTCCTAAACTCCATCCTTACCCTTCACCAGATGTGGTAATCACCTTGGCTTAATTGGAAATGAGAAACATAAATGTTTGAAACGCAGTTGCTGTGGTGATTAACAGAGGCAGGAGAATGAATGAGCTGACCTTTTCTGTTTCTTCTGGAACTTTTCAATTAAAATTCCCACTTTCCTAAGCTGTGTCATTATAGCTTCTATCTTGACAGCTGAGTTTTATACAGCAATATATTTTCATCTATAGGAATTAGTTATTGGCATAACACTCTTAGCAATGCTGAGTTTTTCTTACCAAAATTGAAAACATGTCAAGACCTCCAAAATCATTCTGGCTGTAATTAACCTAAGCTTGCCCTATAAGGTTTTTTGCTAGTATAGATAATTTGTAAATATGGCACAATTTTTTTAAAAGTTAAAGCACTTAATAAAATAGTCAACTATGATATATAGATCCAGCTACATAAAACACTTCTTACAAATGCACGTATTAAAAATTGTATTTAGATCGCAGCTTCCTAAGAAAACAATTAATGCACCATATTGAATAACACACACTTTCCACTAAAACTGAAAGGAAAGGCAATGTTCTCTCAGTGAGACACGCCTTTGGCAATTCATTCCATTTGCAGAAGTCTCAGGTGCCAAATTTGCTGTTAATCAGGTTTTCTATCTCAGCTGACAGTCCTGGTGGAGTGCCATGCTTTTATTTTCTTGTCCTATTTAATGTCATGATTCAGAACTTAGAGAAAGTATCATCGTCTCTACATGGTGTGCAATGTAAAAAGATAACTAGGTTTTCAATGTCCTAATTTTTCTAGAGAAAACAATTATGGATACAAACTTTAAAAATTGCTCCCAGAGGACTCTAACAATCATGCACATTTTTTTTTTTTTTTGAGATGGAGTGTCACTCTGTTGCACAGGCTGGAGTGCAGTGGTGCGACTTGGCTCATTTCAACCTCCGCCTCCCGGGTTCAAGTGATTCTCCTGCCTCAGCCTCCTGAGTAGCTAAGACTACAGGTGCAGGCCACCACACCCAGCTAATTTTCTTATTTTTAGTAGAGATGGTGTTTCAACATGTTGGCCAGGCTGGTCTCTAACTCCTGACCTCAGGTGATCCACCCGCCTTGGCCTCCTAAAGTGCTGGGATTACAGCACTTTACAATCCTACATATTTTTTAGGGTATAACCAATCCAAGGATTTTCCTTTTTACAGCATCCCTTGTCAGAGCCCAGAAGTGCCCATCTTATACCATTACTTGTGCAAAGTTCAGTTACCTTCCCGCCTGGACTAAATGCAGTTCCAGGGGGCCTGAGCATCCCAAAATGAATACAAAAGCATCTCAACCTTACTAATGTTTTTTGTGAATTCCTATTCATTGGGATCAGTTTCAAGGACTATTACAGATGCTTTCCGAAAAGCAATTTGGTTAAGCAATTAACAAAACTGAAGCTTGAACTTCACATATTTCTTTTAAGTCTTTATTGGTGAAAGCAAGGGAGGTAGGAGAGGAGACTGGGTGAGAAGGACAGTGTCTGCGTGGCTGGGTTTTACTAAACTTCTGTTATCCTTGTTGCTTCTTAGGTGGAAATGATTCGCTTTTCTGTGAAAATCCTGGGAGTTGCACCCTTCTGCACAGAGTCCAAGTTTATTCCTGTTGTGTTTGAAATTTACCTCTCACTGCTGTGGGACCTTCATTTCCTCATAAGGCAGACAGTTAACAGAGCAGATATTCACTTGGGAGATCAGGCTTCTTAGTGGAGAGTTAGATTCATAACCCAGACACATGACCGAGTTGAAAGAGGATCTCCGTGTTCTTAGTGAAATTGAGAAATGGCTGTAGATGCCGTGCAGGGTAGTTTGGGTTAGGCTAAGATGCTCTGGTCACGCAGGCTGGGATGTGCACACTGGGGCCAGGCCCATATACTGTGAATTGATGCACATGACTGTCTCCTTCTGAGCTCCCTGTGATCTACAATAGATGGTTATCAATTTATAACCAGCACGTCACGTATTCTGAGCAGTTCACACTGGCTGGAACACAAAGCACATACTTATTAGTGACATAAATCAAGAGTTTCTGAGCCTGAATAAAGATGACTTTGTAACCCATACCCAGGAAAATGAGAATTGGGAAGCAGCACTGGCTATCCCTACGGCAAATGCCAGTCATTCCCTTCCCTGAACACAGGCCGTGCAGTGTGAATTCTGTTTCCATGGGAAGAAAGGGCAAACAGAAAATCAGCCTGTGGTTTAAATCAGTTAGGACCTCAGAGGACCCTAGATGCGGGAGCTTTCTTTTCCTTAACTGTGATACATTTTCATGATGGAGAAGAAAGGCTGGGAAAGGAATTGTGACTAGCATAAAAGATAACACGGGGGCCTTGGTACAAATGAAAACCTTCTGTCTGCTGGATCTTTTCTAGTGAGAGGGCGAACTGTGATTTATCTCTGCAAGAGATAGGCATGACCCAGGTGAGAAACTTTGGCTTGAAAATGATTCCCTCCTGGACAGCAGATGGGTGAATTAAAGGTAAAATGGTTTTTAAGGCCCAGAGTGAGTCAGCTAGAATCTAAACACACCAAATGCACACCCAAGGGAAGTGAATAAAGGCTCGCAGGGCATCCGAGAAAGCATACAGCTCCTTGGACGGGGTAGGAGGAACTCATTCAGGGAGGCCGGAAACCCATTGCTCCTGGCTGTGCCTTTATGCCCTCGGTTGGGTGAGTTGCATTGCTACACAGAGGGGGCCCAGCCCCTGGGAAGGTGTCTGGGAGACTCAGCTGGCAATGCTGTGGACCCTGGTGCCCAGGACACACTGCCGGCCACACCTACAGGGGAGGCAGGGCCAGCTCTGTGGAGAGGACAAGCCTGTTTTAGGACTGGACTGGCAGCTCAAAGTCCAGCCCGACTGAATGTCAGAGATGACCTTTTCTGTGCAGTGGGAGCACTTTACGATTTCTCATCAGGCTCAGAGCCCCATCACTTCCACGAAGGCTACCCCACCCACCTAGAGGATTGTTACGAACATGAAAAAAAAAATGTGTCTTTAGGGCACTGTTTGACAGTGATGAGTAAATTGCCTTTATTTATAAGAGGAGAGCAGGGGACATGTCATTGCAACTGGCACATAACAACCGCAAGGTCAAAAGAATAAGCTGCTTGAATGCAGGCGTCCCAGTCCCAGGAGCATAACTCCCAGGGCTGCGATCTGTCAGGGATTTGAGAGGTTAAGAGTGTTAAGTGTATAGCGGGGTGTGTGTGCCTGCGCATCTCTCTCCTAAACCATTTTCTTAGGGACTCCCTCAGAGGCTATCAAGCCTTTCCTGATGCAGTCAAATGCTGAATTCACATTTTGTGTAGGTGAGGTTTTATTTTTCTTCTTCTCTTACCTTTGGGATACTCTGGGAAGGAACTAACTTTTTGCTTCTTGGAAGTGGCATCAAAATATTTACTGTTATCACATTCAGTTCTTTCTCTTCCCACATCCACTTGTTCCCAAGATGGTGTGAGCAGTTTAATCAGGATCATACACCTCCTGTTTATGTGACTGTATTTTTAGATGAGCATTCTTTCTTTCAATTTCCTTCTTTTACAATGCCACGCCAAAATAAAAAAGGAGATGGGGGAGTCTCTTTCACTTCACATGAATCAGATTGTTGTATCCTATCCAGTCAATACCATCAAAGTCAGCATCAGATAAAAGAACAGGCTTCAAGCTAAAAACAGCACTGCACCGAGAAAACCAAAGCCATGAATGCACTTCCACTACACTCACCACCCTATCCTCATGAAGACCAGCACCTGTGCCTGTTCCCCGCCCATCACTATGTCTTAGCCTGTTTGGGCTGCTGTAACAAAAAAAACAGACAGGGTAGCTTACAAACAGCAGCTATTTATTTCTTACAGTTCTACAGGCTGGGAAGTCCAATATCAAGGCACCAGCAGATTCCATGTCTAGTGAGGGTTTGCTTTCTGGTTCATTGATGGTACATTTTTGCTGTGTCTTCACGTGGTGGAAGGGAATACCTAGCTCTCTGGCATCTCTTTTATAAGGGCCTGAATCCCATTTATGGCCTAATCACCTCCCAAATCTCCACTTTCTTTTATTTATTTATTTATTTTTGAGATGGAATCTCGCTCTGCGCCCAGGCTGGAGTGCAATGGCACAGTCTCGGCTCACTGCAAGCTCCGGCTCCCGGGTTCAAGCAATTCTCCTGCCTCAGCCTCTGGAGTAGCTGGGATTACAGATGCCCACCACCACGCCCGGCTAATTTTTTTTGTATTGTTAGTAGAGATGGGGTTTCACCATGTTGGCCAGGCTGGTCTTCAACTGCTGACCTTGTGATCTTCCCGCCTCGGCCTCCCGAAGTGCTGGGATTATAGGCACGAGCCACTGCACCTGGCCAGCCCCCACTTTCTGATAGTATCATCCTGGGGATTAGATTTCAACATTTGAATTTGAACCAACATTCAGACCATGACGCTATGGCTGAAGTGTCCATACCCCTATGCAAGGCTGGACCCTCCTCTTGGGTCCTGCTTGGCTACTCACGGGCACCTCTCCAGGCTCCTCCTTGTGCCATTCCTTTGCTCAGTTTTTCCTTCCATCTTAAAAAAAAATTAGATTGACCCCACTCTGGGTTTTACTTCATTTCTGTGCTCCCTTTATTGCAAAACATTTCAAAAGAGGAGTTAGTAGTCTTCCCAAATCCTGCCTTCTGTTCTGTTAAATATGATTCATGTGAGCTTTTGATCCCAAAACTTCACCGGAATTACTCTTGCAAATGTCACCAATGACCCCCATGTTGTTTACTTGACCTATGGGTAGCATTTGGCAGTTTCTCACCCCTGCCTCTGGGAAACTATTCGCTTGACTTTGGGGGTACCACATTCTCCTGGTTTTCTCTGCTGCTTTCCCCCCTTTAATCTGTTTTATTTGCTGTATCCATCTCATCTTGCTGACCTCTTGCTTGGCGTGCCCATAGCTCCAACCCCTGATGATCTCATCCATGGTCATAATTTTGAATATTATTGTATTAACTGTGGTGTTTTTTATTTTCTAAATGCTGATGCTTTGACATCTGGGGCCTGGCTGACCCTGGAGGGACTGCTTCTCCCAGGGTTAGCCAATTCCTAGAAGTAGTAAACAACTCTCTCAAATGCAAACCAAACCAAGCCAGAGCCCTTATTCTCCACCATTTCCTCATCTGAACTTTCACACCCTAGGCCACCGTCCATCTGCTTTAACCACCCCAGGACCAGATACCAGACAACAAGGGACAGCACCCACACCCAGAGCCCACTGAAATTATACTAACTAGCCAATCTGAAATGCCCACACTGCCTCACCCATTCTTTATCAGGGAAACCACAGTGAAGGCTCTTGCCTACAATTTCCCTCTCTCTCTGCTCTGCCCTCCCATTTCACTTTGGTGCTTCCCCGTGTGGCCCTGCTTGGCCTGCCATGCCACCTGTTTCTAGGGATCTGTGAATATAATACACTTCTTCCTTCATGGCAGTCCTATGCACGTCTGTGTGTCTTACCATGACTGATTAAAACAAATCCCAGGTAACCTTAAAACAATACACACATAATACACACTTTAAACTTATGTTTCTGTCCCAGACTTCAGTACACTCCTGATGCATATATCCATCTGCCTGCAGAACATCTCCACTAGATGTCAAGTAGTATCTCAAACTTAACATATCCAGTCCCTGATCTTCCACTGTTCCCGCCAAACCTGCTCTTCCTGCAGTCTTTCCCATGTCGCTTAATGAAAACTCAATTTTTCCTGTTGCTCAGTAAAAAATAAGGATGTCCTCATTTACTCGTTCTCCTGTACCTCGAAGCCATCGGCAATTTTTTTTTTTTTTTTTTTTTGCTCTGCCTTCAAGTGATGTCTAGGACCCATCCTTCTTTTACAATGCCATGCCAAAATATAACCCACTGTTGCTATGTCAGTCTTCAGCTCATAAAAATGTACCTGGAACACTGTACATGCTGAATAAACATTTATCGGACGACTTTCATAGTAAATGTATCTATTTTGTGATCTGATTAATTGATAAATGCATGCCCTACTTTGTTACAAATAAGATATATACTTTATTTCAATCTTATTAGACTTGAAGAAAGACTAAAATTTATTATCCCGATGTAACCTGAGCCCTTGAGATCAAGATGAGATTGTTTCAAGTCTAATTTCATTCTTGCTTAGACGTTCAACCCCGTTCCAAAGCTTTCCACGAATTCCCAAGGACCTGAGTCTCATGGTCACCATCAACTGCAGCTTCCATGGAAATGGCTAAGTCTGTGGATGGTTTTACCATCGTGTGCCTTTTGACTCTTTCTACAACATTGAAGTTGACACCTGATTCATTTTTCACTCTCACGAACCCTTTTAAGTATAGCACAACTTACTGAATACTTTTGTTTCATAGAGAAGGACTTTATACTGCAGAGACGCAATGATTTCAAATTGAGCACTACAAGTCATTATTCTGCATCCACTTACCACTGGGGGGTTTCTAAATGGCCACTTCCCTCTACAGGGTCCTCAACCCTACACACTTTTTCTCTCTCTGCCTCCCCAATCTCCTTTCTCGATTGCTACTCCACCCCCCTTTAAAATTCTCATTCTTTTTAGGAGCAGAATAAATGGGCCTTCCATGTTACAAGATCTTCCTCTGAAGATGGTAGTTGGTTTTTTAGTGTTTTTAAATTATGAATTACTTTTTATTATGAAAAATTTCAACATATAAAAATATGAGTAGAACAATGAATACTCACAGAGCACACCATCCAGATCTAGTAATATTAATATTTTGTCATATTTTTAGCTGAAACCTTTTAAAGTAATTTCAGATATTATGACACTGTACCCTTAGCATTATTTCAAAGAATGAGTACATTCTCTTCCATAACCACCATGCGATTTCCACATCTGACATTTTAACATATTTCTTAATGTCATTTAGTATCTAGTTCATTTTCAAATACCTCCACTTGTCTCTAAAACTGTTGTGGTTTGAAACAGATTTCGTCTCAGTTAAACCTATATTTTAAAGAGCATCCTGTTGTGAAGCATCTTAATATGGTTGCATGCTTTTCCTAACGCTTCTCTTTGTACAAAGTAGAGACAAACACCAGTGGTCGAATGCTCTCCATTAAATTACCTGTTGCAGTAAAT
Organism: Pan paniscus; assembly: GCF_029289425.2. Lineage (NCBI taxonomy): Eukaryota > Metazoa > Chordata > Mammalia > Primates > Hominidae > Pan > Pan paniscus. The sequence goes on from NC_073266.2 coordinate 31,053,095, forward strand.
CAATACCATTAAAGTGGGGTCTCTATTTTACACAGCTGTTTAACCGCATGAGATGGATGAACTCATTTGTTAAATTGGGATCTGTAAACAAAAACAAATGGGAGGAAGAGCAACAGAGACAATGAGCAATGGAAACACAGTTTCCAGACTGCAGAAGCCAGGGCTTTACTAGAAAATATCTGCAGCCCTGAGGAAAGGCTTTCCGGGGTTCCTGTGACTGTTACCTAGCAACAAGCCCATCGTGCAGGGCACAGTGGAGTCCAGTTTAGCAGGGCTCAGGAAGAACACGTGGGCAACAGCACCAAATTTCTTCTTTTATACTACGTTAATAACTCAGGTCCATGACAGGCTCTTACAGGGGCGGGTGTCTGAAGAAATCATCCCTGAATAATGCTTTCCCCATGTTAAGTCCCTAAAGGAGAAAAATGGCTTTAGCTTAATTTACTGTGCACATGTCATTACTTATTTGTCCGTATATCCATCTGATAAGAGTTAAATATACCATATGAAAAAGAAAATCATCCAAGCTCAAATTAGTTTTGATGCATGGTGTAAGGCTCCAAGACCCAGCCAAATTCATTCCTAATAGCAAATGAAGTCTGTATCACAGATTTAGTTATTATTAATTTTTTTTGCTTTAGAAATTGCTTTTAAGTAAATGACTGCATTTTTTCAGATTTGCCCTCTTTCTTCTATTAGAGTGTTAATCTGAGCTGACTGGATTGCTTTTCTGTCATCTGTTTTTGCGTAAGATTTTTCAGGGAAAAAGGTGTGTTTCCATAGTACAGTGTTTCAACAATGCAATTATGCCAATGGTCTTTCTTTATTAACAATACCTCCCTTTTAAAAATGCTCTAAATGCTTCTCTAATGTTACTTCTCTTTACCTTTTAAGTAAGTCAAGCTAAGACATGCATTAGCCAGAATCAGGACAGGAACCCAAATTTCTTGATCCCTGGTCTAGATTTTCATTGACTGAACTTTTTTTCCCCCAAATATACTGAGGCTGTAGAAACTCATTTGCCTGGAATTATGTCCTGAAATCCCAAAGTTCTGCAGATAATGAACGTGGGACTCAGAACTTACTTAAAAGGCCATTTTGGTCCAATTGTGTCCAGAGTTGGTTCCTGCTGGTGGGTCATGGTCTCGCTGTCTTCAAGAAAGAAGCCACGGACCTTCGTGGTGATTACTACAGCTCTTAAAGATGGCACGGACCCAGAGACTGAGCAGTAGCAAGGTTTGTTGTGAAGAGCTAAAGGACAAAGTTTCCACTGCGGATGGGGACCTGAGAGGGTTGCCTCTGCTGGCTGGAGTGGCCAGCTTTTATTCCCCTGCTGTCCCCTCCCATGTTCTATTTCTGTCCTATCAGAGAGCCTTTTTTCAGTCCTCCCCATGATTGGCTACTTTTAGAATCCTGCTGATTGGTGCGTTTTACAGAGCACTGATTAGTGCATTTTACAGAGCGCTGACTGGTGCGTTTTACAATCCTCTTGTAAGACAGAAAAGTTGCCCAAGTTCCCACTGGACCCAAGAAGTCCAGCTGGCCTCACCTCTCACAGTGGCTGTATTTCCGTTTTTTTGGAAAAATAATTTCTGTTATATTGAGGATACTCTGAGATTCCATAATAAGAGCAAACGTTTCTATATGGCTTACTATTCTGTAGGGACTGTTCTAAGTTTTTTAAATGAGTTCTCATGTAATCCTCACAACAGAGCTATGAGATAGACACTATCATGATCCTCATTTTATAGATGAGGAAACTGAGGCACAGAGGGTTTAAATAACTTGCTCAAGGTTGTGGAGCTTGCATCTGAACCTAAGAAACATAGCTCCCAAGTGATGCTCTTAACAACTATACCATCCTCTGCTTTTACATTGGTTGTTTATTCATTCATTCATCCAACGAATCTTTTTTTTTTTTTGGAGACCGAGTCTTGCTCTGTCACCCAGGCTGTAGTGCAATGGTGTGATCTCGGCTCACTGCAACTTCTGCTTCCCAGGTTCAAGAGATTCTTCTGCCTCAGCCTCCCAAGTAGCTGGGACTACAGTCACGTGCCACCACGCCTAATTTTTTTTTTTTTTTTTTTGTATTTTTAGAAGAGATGGGGTTTCACCATGTTGGCCAGGCTGGTCTCAAACTGCTGACCTCGTGATCCGCCCACCTCAGCCTCCCAAAGTGCTGGGATTACAGGCGTGAGCCACCACGCCCGACCCATCGACGCATCTTTGTTGTGAGCACTGGAAACTCAATGGCAGGAAATGGACACTGTCCCTGCCCTCAGAAGATTATCCTCAAGTCTGATGGATATAATAGCCCAATGCTATACAGATGGTTGCTGTCCTGTGTCACCCTGTGTAGATCAAATTATTACAAACCTCCAGGTAAGTCACGCCAAATTTTCAAAGACTACACTTTTCATTACAAATGTGACTCATTGTCTTAGTCCGTTTTTGTGTTGCTATAAGGGATTACCTGCAGCTGGACAATTTGTAAGGATTACCTGCAGCTGGACAATTTGTAAGGAAAAGAGGTTTATTTGATACACAGTTTTACAAACTATACAAGAAGCATGGCACCAGCATCTACTTCTGGTGAGGGCTTCAGAAGCTTCCATGAACAGAAGGGGAAGGAGATCAGGCATCACAAGGCAAGAGAAGAAGGAAGAGACAAAAGGGAGGAGGTACCAGGCTTTTTTAAAACAATCAATTTTCATAGGAACTATTAGAGTGAGAACTCACTCACTACTGGGAGGACAGCACCAAGATGTTCATGTGGGATTTGCCCCATGATGAAAACCCCTCCACCAGGCCCCATCTCCACCACAGGGGATTGCATTTCAACATGAGACTTGGTAGGGCCAAACTGTATCCAAACCATAGCACTCATCATCCATTCATCCATCCACTGATTCATTGGTCACACATTTATTGGGCACATTTACTATGCGTCACATGCTGGGTCAAGGTATGTTGAGGGTACAGGGATGCCCAAGAACACTGCTGCAGAGAACACTGCTGTAGAGGATTCTCCAGCTGGTGGGTTAAGGAGCTGCCATCTCCTGCTTCTCTGCCTGTGGAAGAATAAACGTGCAATGGGTATATGCAATTTTTTTGCTGTAGGATTTATAGGAATACTGCCTAGAAATACTTTTGCTCCAAACTACTCTCAGGCAGGGCTCACACCTCCATAGGGCACTCAGCTACTAATTTATCTAAACCATTAGTACTCCCAATTGACACAACTCAGGGCCACCCTTTACAATCATCACTAACCAAAGAGCTACATGCTTCTGAGTGTTGTTTAATATGCTGTTGTAATATGGAAATAAGAGGCTGCAAGGGATCCTGGGAGCCTGTGCTGGGGCTGTCAGTGCCCCATCCATATCTTTCTCCCCTCCCCACTTTGGAGCCCTGGATTTCCAGCTGCCAGCATGTACATTTCTTCTCCCATAAGTGCTCTCTGGCTGCCATGGGATCCATGACTCCTGGGACGACTCAGCCAATTACAGATGGCGGGACCCTCGGAAGTGCATCTGCTATGCTGGCTCCTGGATTTCCACAGCAGGTTAGAGCTGCGGGTACCCATAGTTGTAACTCACTTGACAAGGAACCCTTTCTTGTCTGTCATTCTGTTTCTGTCTTGCTTACTGTGCTACAAGTGCTCTCTGGATCTCATATCAAATAAACTAATTGCACTTAAATCCTAGTCCTGGGGATTCTTTCTGGAGCACCCAAACTAAGACTTGGGGCACAGTCTGACTATTCGTATTCTAGCAGCTTGATGGGGTTTTGTGCTGTTTGCATCAGCCCTATTCATGCACGTGGGCATCACAGGCAGTTCTGTTCCATGAAAGACCTTGTCATTCTTGCAGAAAGCATCGTGTCTTACTTTAAACAAAGACCAAGAACCCTAAGCAGATGTAGATTTGCCTTTTCGAAGCTTTCATTCTCAGTGACTCCCACCAAAACTTGGCTTTCCTGTGTCTATTAACTCATTTCATCCTTTAAGTGCAGTGGCACAATCTCGGCTCACTGCAACCTCTGCTTCCCGGGTTTAAGCGATTCTCCTGCCTTAGCCTCCCAAGTAGCTGGGATTACAGGCACCTGCCACCGTGCCCAGCTAATTTTTGTATTTTTAGTAGAGACGGGGTTTCACCATGTTGGCCAGGCTGGTCTCAAACTCCTGACCTCAAGTGATCTGCCTGCTTCGGCCCCCCAAGGTGCTGAGATTCTGAATTTGATTCTTGATAAACTGTTTTTAGAGTCCAGGGTGGTCTGATTATGAAGGTTTTCAGTGGGTTTGTTTTTAATGCCCTTGGTCTTCAGGTTATAATAGCTTGGGAGGCAAAATCATTAAGAGTGTCATTGTTTTGTGATTTGCCCACAGATGAGATCAGTCTTGAGGTTACCTTCCCGGAGATGCCAGTGGTCTGAGGACACATCTCTCCCTACATGTCTACACATCTTCTGTGATGGGGAAAAATTCTGCTGGGTTTAAGGAGCGACATTGAAATATTCCAGGACACATTGATATATTTTTTAACCAGAATGGTGTCAGTCTAGAGAAAAACTGAGGTGTACTGTGTTAACATCAGTTAAATAAAGGAAGAAGGCAGGCATCTGAAGACAGAAATGATTGAAGGGTTAGCGGGAGGCAAAGTTTGCAGAGGGTTGGAGGAAAGTCGACGAAGGAGGAGGAGAGAGACGAGCAGGAGATAGGACCAAAAAACCCAAAACAAACCACAACCAAACTAGTTTTCTGTCTGCTTTGCTCTTCTGTATTTGGCCTCTGTGTTTGGAAAACAAAAGGGAAAGAGGAAAAAGTATGGACATTCAAATTTCCCCCAAAGCAGAATGGATGGCAGTCCAAGACTCTGTGTGGAGTCTCATGCTTCATCCCCAGGGCATTTCAAGTGTTACAATAATTACTGCCCTCATAGCTGCACGATGGCTTTTGTTTCTTATCGCATTTCAAGTTTTATAATAATTACTGCCCTCATAGCTGCATGATGGCTTTTGTTTCTTATCACATTTCACACACGTTGATAATGTCAAAGTTAGAGACTGTTTCAACTCTGGGTTTATTAAGTGGCTGCTTGAAGTTTCCTTAGAAAATGAGAGGTAGCTGGCCGGGCACAGTAGCCCGTGCCTGTAATCCCAGCACATTGGGATGCCAAGGTGGGTGAATCACCTGAGGTCAGGAGTTCGAGACCAGCCTGGCCAAAATGGTGAAACCATGTCTCTACTAAAAACACAAAAAATACCCGGGCTTGTTCGTGGGCACCTGTAATTCCAGCTTCTCAGGAGGCTGAGGCAGGAGAATCACGTGAACCCGGGAGGTGGAGGTTGCAGTAAGCCGAGATTGCACCACTGCACTCCAGCCTAAGCAATGGAGTAAGACTCCATCTCAAAAAAAAAAAAAAAAAAAAAGAGGTAGTCAAGATTAGCATTTATTTGAGTTCTATTTTATAATTGCTTTCTTTTCTATATTTTGCTACCCCACCCCCCGCTTTTTCCCTCAGGGCTGACAAGTGACAAAGGAGTTTTATCACCCTACCTCTTTGAATATTATTTAACCAAAAAGTGAACTGGGGCAAAGCAAATGCTTTCCTGTTTTCAAATATGCAGGCATCCTATCATCAACGGAAGTCAATTTCATCTGCCTGATGGGAAAACACCACATCCTTCTTAAATGCAATCGCCCCCTCTGAAACTGACGTTCCATACAAGCAAATGACCAACTTGCTGGCGCTGGTGCAGGATTAAAGATGATGATCCTATCTCATGTTTCTACCGCCGCTCATCATGTCTAAGCCATAATCATACAGAAACCACTTGATCTGCTTCTGATTCGAGTCTCTTCAGGGGTGGAAGCGTAATGGCCAGGGACACCAATAGCTCACAGCCCCTGCATGCCTGTGAGGGAGGAAACATCCAGCCCAGAGCCTGGGATAAACTTTGCTCTGCAGAAATCGCCCTGAGATATTAAATGTCCACAAAGAGCAGATGGGAGCCTTGCTTCTCAGAGTTCTTCCTCCAAAGGCCTCTCACTTCCAGCAGCTGGAGATTAGCCCTGACTCCCTCTGAAAGAGGAAAGGCTGAGTTGATTTTGTTTCTGTTCCAGTCGGAGGCTTTGCTGTGACTCCAACTCAGAAGGATGGGCCACAGCCTGGGTGGGAGCAAAAAGGTTCTCTTCATAACCCTGCTGCTGGTGTGGGCTGCTCTTTTCACTCTCTGGACCTGTCTCCCAATCTGTGAAATGGGGCAAGGATGCTGACCACAGATAAATATTTGAGATTGAATTTCTGTGTTCAGGGCTTTGAAATCAAGAACAAAAGGGATAATTTGAACATAAAGCATTGTTAGTATTTTGCATCTACTTCTGCCAGTACTCTATTGTTCTCTGCTATAGAGTCTTCTCCAGGTTTTCCTTCGGAAACTGTTGCTGCTGTCTGACAACACCCACATGGCTCAGCCTCCGGCTTCCAGTGTCTGAGAAGGAGACTGTCCATATAGTATGGAGACAGCCCAGTTAGCTGCACTGATAATTTCGCTCATTAATACATGAAAACTTGAAAACACACACAGAAATCGTGATTTCCCATAAATACTGGGACACTTTCTGCTTTAGAATGAAAGCAGAAAACCTCCTTCACCTTATGTCCCATTACAATGTATGCATGCTGGTCATTTTACCTTTCTGTAAGAAACCCAAGGGACAGAGGGGCCGGAGGCTGTGCTGCTCCCAGTGGCTGCAGTTCTTGGAATTTATGAGGTTGGAAGGCTGTCAGCTATTCAGAATCATAGAGCTCAGGGGCTGACAACGACGGGAAGGGAGTCTCTTTACTATTACCTCTAGTACATTGCCTCCATAAATATCTTTTTTATTATTATTTCTGCTGTTTGTAGATTTAGTTTATGAATGTGGTTAATGCTGCATCTGAATGTTAAGGGAGTTACTATCCTTGTTAAGATTCTGACCTATTGGGGAGATTTGCTTAGGCTTTTTTTTCCCCACAATAAACACATCTGGTAGATGGCAAGGGGCTTATTTTTCCCCTGGATGCCCTGTTGAGTGTTTGGGGGGAGTGACTTTTAAGCACCAAAGAGAGCATTCTCTCCAACATTTAACATGCTTTGATGTTGGCTGAGGAAGGTAATCATCCCTGCCTGTGCCTTATAGGGGGCGGAAGGGGAGCCCTGCTGCACGGGGTTTCTGTGCCGTTTTCTGCAGGCTGTTTCTGCGCATCTATTCTCCAAGAACAATGACGGGGCTGCAAAGACAAACCCCAAAGCCAACAGGGGCCCAGTGCATGGGCAGTGGGGTGCACACACCAACACCCCACAAAGCCACTGTCAGCGCCCATCACCTGCTGAGCGATAGACACATCCTCTTCCTGTCCCAGGGAGGCAGGTCTCTGTGTAGAGTGGTGACCAGCTGTGGTGCGAGGGCTTCATTGGGCTCTTGGTCAGAGTAGTGTCAGGCAAGGTGTGGGGATCAAAGACTGGATTCCTGAGTGAAGTTGATTTGATCCTTAGTACTATGTCAGTCATTTGAAGGGGCAGTTTTGGAAGGATGAGGTACTCACTGAGTAATCAAAATCCTGACTGATTACTCCCAATATTCTTAATAATGATATTTCATAGAATCACGGGGATAGGGCCAAGACAAGTGTGCCTGTGCATGTGTGTGCGCCGGTGTCCGCATGTGTATGTATATGAACTTGTGTGCATGCGTGCATGTGTGTATGGGTGTGTGCACCTGCCTGTGCAGGTGTGGACATGTGTAGGTGTGTGCACATGCATGTGTGCACATGTGAGTGCATATGTGTGCACGTGTGTTTGCCTGTGTGTGAGATTTCTCAGCCAGAGCTCTTTTCTGCCATGTATCCAACGGCCTACCCCTCCTCCCTACTGGAGCGTCCATAGGCACCAGCAGCACAACAACCTCAAAACCCATTCCATGTTGTTTTCCTTCAAATCTGTTCTTCCTTTCCCTTTTTTCAGAAAACGATATGCTCACTTGTCCAAACCAGAAATATTGATGTTTGTCTCACATCCTCTTCTCCCCTTTTCTTCAGCTCACATCCATTAAATCACCAAGGCATTTGGATTCTGACTTACAAATCTCCTCTCAAATCCTTCTGCTGTTCTCTGTTCCAGTTGCCATCATCCCATCTCAGGCTATGATTTTCTCCTAACCTGGATTACTACAAAAGCCCTCTAGAGGGTATGCTTGTCTCTAACCTGGACCCCCTATCCATTTACCTTGTGCAATAAATAATGGCACTTAGGCATAATACCGCCTTCATTTGCTCCCCATCATCTTCAAACAAGGGTCAGACTGGATTGCATGATCTAGAAGGAACTTTGTGGTCTGTTTCCTGCTGCTTTCTCCTGTAAGCACCAGTGCACCAGCCATGTGCCATTTTGAATTACTTGCAGTTCCCAGACCACTCTCTCTTATGAGCCATTGTGTATGTTTCTCTTTCTATTCAGAATAACTTCCCTCTCTCTATCCTTAATTCTAATTCAGCATTCACTTCTTGGCTTAGGTGCTACCTCCTTCAGGAAGTTAATTTTTCCCAAAGATTGAGCAAAATGCCCCTCCATTACACTCCCATGACACCTCATGCTTTACCCCACACAGCTGTGCTGTGCTGTGTTGTGTTGTGCTGTGCTGTGCTGTGCTGTGCTGTGCTGTGCTGTGCTGTGCTGGGACTGCCTATTGACTTGTGGGTCTCCCAGCCAGGATGATGACCTTCTTGAGAGTAGTAGACACTGTTATTTTATTCTCAACATAAAATTTCAAGCAACTAGTCAGTATTCCCTTGCTTGTTTTATAAAAACATACATGAGTATTTTTACACCCAGTTCAATGGTTTTCAACAGTATTGTTTCCCTTCCTCTATTTCTCCTGTGTTATTCTAAACACAGTATTTTGCTGTTCAAGTCAATGCATCTGCATAGACCCCCAGTTTTGTACCCTGCACAAAACTGTGATTCACCTTACTCAACAAGAAAGTAAGTTGCTAATGCAGTTGGCGCAGTAGTATTAACAACAGTGATAGTCAATATTTGTTGAGCACTTGCTGTATGCCGTCCAGTGTCCTAAGCTTACATGTGTTGGTTCACTTAATTATCACCAGAATCCTATGGAGGAGGTTCTATTAATGCCCTGATTTCAAAGATAAGGTTAACCAAGGTATAGTTGAGTGAAGTTTGTTCAATAATTAGGAAGTGGTAGAGTTAGGATGCAAGCCCAGGCAGACTGACTTTAGAATCAGACTTTTAATCAATAAGCTCTGTTTTGCTGAGTTGAAATTGAGCTGAAATATGATGTTGTGAATGTTTCCTCCTGGGAAATTTTTCTAGTGACAATCAAATAGTCCCACTGGACCTGTGTTATTAACAACATATAGGACGCACTGGGTTTCAGGGATTTCTCCCTCTTAGGGAAATTTTCACTTTCCTCCAAGGACTCAAGAACTGGAGAGCCAGGTGCCTCCCATAAACAAAGACTTCTCAGGCGCATCCAGGGTGGGTGTCCGCCAGAGTGGAAAGTCTTCATTTGTACAGGGCTCTCACTCTTTCTAGCCGCAACCCTTCCAATGGGCTTTATCCCTAGTCCAGGAGTACTGTGTAAGTATTCTAAGTATAGTTTATTGGGTATGAAGATAGAAGTGAGAATTTATCTGCTTACCACCAAACGTGGGAGAGAAAGGCATTAGCTCAACATGTTAAGCATAAGTTGCGGTGTGAGACAGTACCGCAAGAAAAACTGCCTGAAACACTCAGAGACCAGGGGTACCAGGGGTGGGTGACTGCATGGGAGGATGGAGAAGGCGTCACAGTGAGTCCAGTCCTCTGGCTACCACAGCCCACATCACAGCCACACTCGTGTGAGGGTACAGAGGAGCTGAGCAGGTCACTCCCAAGTGGGAGCACTCCCCACGTGGCTTCCACCTGGGGATTGCTGGGGAGTCCTGCTGCCTGGCCATCTGCCTGTGAGCTGAAAGCCTGGTGTGGAGATATCCTGCCTTCTCTAACAATCCCTTCCTTCGCCGATACCAAGCTACTTTTCTTTCTTCCTCCCTCTTCATTTCTTTGGTGCTCAGAGACATGAGGTGTGAGGAAAGCAAGCAGGCTTCCTAAAGAAGCCACAACCAGGCTGAGTGTGGTGGCTCACACCTGCAATCCAATCCCAGCATTTTGGGAGGCTGAGGCAGGAGGATCACCTGAGGTCAGGAGTTCGAGACCAGCCTGGCCAATATGGCAAAAATGTGTCTCTACTAAAAATTCAAAAATTAGCTGGGCGTGGTGGTGCACACCTGTAATCCCAGCTACTCAGGAGGCTGAGGCACAAGAATCACTTGAACCTGAGAGACGGAGGTTGCAGTGAGCTAAGATGGTGCCATTGCACTCCAGCCTGGGCAAGGCAACAGAGTAAGAATCTGTCTCCAAAAAAAAAAAAAAAAAAAAAAGAACCCACGAAGCCACAACATACAACATTCTGTCTGTGCTCAAGGTTCAGACCTCCCAACTCCCAAGGTAACAACTCTGACTGCTCTGGAGGAAAGATTAAAAGTCTTGATTGGAATTTCAAAATTTTAGTCAGTGGGCCTGACTTAAACAGAAACCACTGGACTGATTTCTGGAGCTTTAAATGCCAAAGTGTGGGGCCAATATTTCTACCAGGGAAAGATGGCTTCCAAATGAGGCATCTGGCATCTAAGCACACACGAGCATATGTGTTTACTATGTCCAGATAAGTCAACAACTTTACTGAGCACCTACCCTGTGCCCAGAACTCGACTGAATCAACTGTGAGTGTTTGGCAGCAGGGATACATATGTTTGCCTCTAGCCTAGTGACAGCAGCACAACAGAAGGGAAGAGAAGGCACTCTTGTTGAGACATGTGTCTGGAAGATTTCTTCCAGTATGGCCACTTTTACAGCTTATAGGCGAAGCTGCTTCCTTTGGTGTACTTTTATTGTAAGTATTACTTCTTCCCCCTCCATAGATGAGCCAGGGAGGCTAATAGCACATGCAAATGGGCAACATGAATCCTGGCAGGCAGATGTCAAAAGTAGGCAGCCCGTGGGCAGATGGCTGGCAGAAATTTACTTATTTATTTTTAAATGATCAGTACACACAGTACTTCTGTGTCCAGTCTCTATATATTCAGTTTAGCCCATAACAACCCTATGAAGTACTATTACTATCATGATTTCTCTTTGATGGATAAGGAAGTGGAAGCACAGAGAGGTTCAGGAACCTGCCCAAGGTTACAGAGATGTGGTTTGTATTTCGCCTTCAACATCGGCCAAATTTATTTGCCAACATTTACAAATTGTAAGACTGTGTATGAAAATCCACATTTGTGTTGTTTCTTTAAAAACTGGAAGGTCTGACACTGGGCTCTGTGCCAAGCAGAACTAAGCTGTAAAATATAAACATTTATTGACAAGCATGCATAAAAAGTCATACAACCTGTGAGGTCCTCACTCTTGTCTCTACAGGCACTCTGAAAAACAATGTATATGAAAGATTCACTCTGAGATGAAAATGAGGCAGCGTTTTAATAGCAGAGTCAACTCCTCTTTTGGTGGAATTAGGCAATATTATAATCCAATAAATGGTGAGACAAAAAAAGCAAACAAGGCTTCAGACCAAAGGTGCTACTCCCAAGATGTTGGCCTACTGGGCTTGCAAGATTCCCAAATGCCATTCATGCAAGAGTGAAAGTACATGAGTAACACTTACTCATTATACTAATAAATTATTTTTAAGAACTCTTATGATCAGGGAAACTATATAGTTCACTGTCTAAACTAGGACACTTGTAAGTGTAAAAGTAGGTGTTCAACTTCCCAGTTTATTGCATCTCATCTTCAAATGTACCCTTCATTGCCTGCTCTGCTACAATACAGATGAGCCCTGTGAGTCTTCCTCCTTTGCCAGCTGGAATGTGGTGATGCTTTTTCAGGAGAGGATGTTGGAGGGACATGGGAGGAGGAAGGAGTTTCTCTTCCTAATTCTGTGCTCCTCTCCAGGCTTTGTCAGCATGTGGTTTCTCTGGCACTTGCTTCTGAACGTACATGAGGGCTGGCAATGCCCAGAAGCCAGCAGCTTCTCCCAGGACCCCCTTGAGCAGCTTTGCCACTGAGAGCACCAAGGGGACACCTTTCTGTGAATGGCTTTTCCTGGATGCCCACTTGTGGCTTTACAGCAAAGTTCTGAGGCTCAGTACCGCCTTGTGGACAGCTTCCTCCACCCGCACAGCACTACAACAAAGGATTTCTGTGCCATCTGGTGAGCCACAGCTGAGCCCTCTCCAAAAGGCCTAGAATTTAAGCCTGATTCAGTCTTGTCCCTGGGCTATTTCAGCCTTAGGGACCAGGGCTGCTCCTTATATCTGCAATTCTGTAATTCTTTAGAATTCTCTTTAACGCTCACCAATTTCCCCATTATTTTCATCTCCTATGATTAATTCTCTTTTGTTTTTTTGAGACAGAGTCTTGCTCTTTCACCCAGGCTGGTGTGCAGTGGCACAATCTCAGTTCACTGCAAGCTCTGCCTCCCATGTTCACGCCATTCTCCTTCCTCAGCCTCCTGAGTAGCTGGGACTACAGGTGCCTGCAACCACGCCAGGCTAATTTTTTGTATTGTTAGTAGAGACGGAGTTTCACCGTGTTAGCCAGGATGGACTCGATAGCCTGACCTTGTGATCTGCCTTCCTCAGCCTCCCAAAGTGCTGGGATTACTGGCGTGAGCCACTGTGCCTGGCCTTTTTTTTTTGATGGGGCGGGGATGGAGTCTTGCTCTGTTGCCCAGGCTGGAGTGCAATGGTGTGATCTCGGCTCACTGCAAGCTCTGCCTCCCGGGTTCAAGCGATTCTCCTGCCTCAGCCTCTCGAGTAGCTGGGACTACAGGTGCCCACCACCACGCCAGGCTAATTTTTTATATTTTTAGTAGAGATGGGGTTTCACCATGTTAGCCATGATGGTCTCAATCTCCTGTACTTGTGATCCGCCTGCCTCGGCCTCCCAAGGTGCTAGGATTACAGGTGTGAGCCACCACGCGCAGTCTTCTATGACTAATTCTTTATATTAAACTTTGCCTATACAATTTACTGTGTATTCTCTGTGGTCTGATTGGACCCTGACTGATACACAGTTGGTACCTGGAGCGGCCCCAGGACATAGACTTGCAAAGATGGGACCTGGGAATTGGTTTGGTGGTGCGCTTTGGTTTGAGCCCAATGCCAAGAACAGAAAATAGGACACTAGTAAGCCATGGTGTGTATCACAATTAATCTAGCCATTACCTGTGGGAAATTTAGATGAAGCATCAATTTAGGCATGTGCTTTGGGAGCCCAAGGGTCTGCTTCACTTGTCCATTCTGGTAATAATAATTACTATAAGACCTGTGGTGTGAGATGGATTCTTTTGAATGCATTTTAGCACATACAGAAAGAAAATGACAAGCCCAGGTCATTTAACCTTTAGCCCAAGCCACGGGCTAAAAACTGGAAAGCCTCCCTGCCAGCCCTAGAAGAATCTTATATTTCTTTTTGCCATAGTGCTCACATTGCTGAAAATTAAACACAAAATTTAATTTGTGTTGGTTGCTCAATTACAACAGTTGAACTCACAATCTTTCCAAGTTTCTTATGTAGAAGCCAGGGCATCGATTGGGGGGAAATAGGCTCCTGAAACAGAATGGGAACATCTGGTTGGATGGATTGTCAGATGAAACTAACATCCGAGTCTCAATTACTAGTAGAATTGGCTTGCCCTCCAGTGTCTCAGGAACCTAGGCTTGTTTGCTTGAAAACTCTCTGATAACCTCACCTGGGGCAGATACTTTGAAAACAGGTGACTATTATCTTCACGACCCTCCATAACCACCCCATGCTCCTCCTAGCCTCATAACTAGGCTCAATCTCAGGGGTACAGGTATACCTTATGGCCCAGAAAGAAATAAGTTGCACACTAAAAGGATTACAAGCCTTTGCTAATGTATATACTTAGAAACCTGAGAAGCATTTGTGGGAGCAGTTTCTAGGGATGCCAACCTGGGGATGGAGGGAGAAAGCAGTAGATGGGCCAAATTAATGGATCAGCATTTACTAAAGATTCTGGATTTTGTATGTGAGCTTGTGCCATTGGAGGTGGCTCTAACAGTTTACTTGTTTGCTTGACTAAAACTGGGACTCCACAGTGGCCTACATTTAATGATGCTGAGATGCCTGAGTTTCCCTGGCACAATGTAGAGAAGAGAATCCAAGGATTTAAGGAGACAGGACTTTGGAACTGGATTTTTAATGTGCGACCTGCACACTCCTCACCCCACAACTACCACAAGAAGGTCCTGTAGACCCTTTTTGTTGTTGTTGTTGTTTTGAGACAGAGTCTCACTCTGTCACCCAGGCTGGAGTGCAGGAGTGCAGGGGTGCAATCGTGGCTCACTGCAATCTCCGCCTCCAGGGTTCAAGCAATTCTCCTGCCTCGGCCTCCCAAGTAGCTGTGATTCTAGGTATACCACCACACCTGGCTAATTTTTGTATTTTTAGTAGAAATGGGGTTTCACCACGTTTGCCAGGCTGGTCTTGAACTCCTGACTTCAGGTGATCCACCCACCTCAGCCTCCCAAAGTGCTGGAATTACAGGTGTGAGCCACTATGCCGAGCCCTGTAGACCCTTTCTTTACTAAGGCATTGAGAAATACATTAATGAGGGGAACACCTGTACTATGGTTTGGCTGTGTCTCCACCCAAATCTCATCTAGAATTGTAGCTTCCATAATTCCCATGTGTTGTGGGAGGGACCCAGTGGGAGTTAATTGAATCATGGGGGCGGTTTCCCCCATACTGTTCTTGTGGTAGTGACTAAGTCTCACGAGGTCTGATAGTTTTATAGGGGAAACCCCTTTTGCTTGGTTCTCATGTCTCTCTTGTCTGCTGCCATGTAAGACGTGCCTTTCACCTTCCACCATGATTGTGAAGCTTCCCCAGCCACGTGGAACTATGAGTTCATTTAACCTCTTTTTCTTTGTAAATTACCCAGTCTTGGGTATGTCTTTATCAGCAGTGTGAAAATGGACTAATACAACCTGAATTCGTAGAAACTCTGTGGTTTCTCTCTGTGGTAGGCCAGGTATGACTGTAGAAGATTTGGCTATCCCAATGGTCTCCTGATTACAATGGGGCTGATGGGAAGCTGTAGTTGCAGTGATTAAGTGGTAGCACTCACCTGAAGACAAGGTGGGTACACCTACTGTGCATGGCAGGTGTTAACCAGAGGCACCAGGAGTATAGCCTCCCTTCTTAGGATTATTGATGAACCATTTATAGCAGATTCAGATAGCAATGTTTGAAGTGTTTGCATCTGGAATGCAGCCTTCTGATTAGGGTCTTTCAAATGATGACTAACCATCCCTGGAGTATGGATTTCTAATTTGAATAGTACTTCAAATGTTAACTGCATCTAGGGAGTAGATTAAAATTAAATTATATCCACATATGTATCACACTGAATATGCTGAAGTGTTTTAAAGTAAATTGTAGGCCATATAATCAACAGTCTTTCTCACGTGACAATAATCAGTTGCAGTGAGAGGCAGCCGCCTCCGTTAGACGGGTGCACACACTCCGTTGCACGGCAGTCCCTTGCGTGTCCCGGAACCTCCCTGTACATCAGCTGCCATTTGTCATCATGTTTGCTTTGTCACTTTTCTCATAGATGTGTAAAAAGGGAAGTGGGATATTTATTGTACTATGTCTCTATCAAAAACAGGAAAATAAAAAATAGACCTGGAAAAATTGCATATTTTGAAATGAAATGGAGACAGTATAGTTATGATTTTTAAAGGCTGTATCTATGCAATTAATATGCAAAGCAAAGTAAATTCATTTGGAAAGAATACAATTTAAGGCACCATGGTAGACTGTCTTTCCAAAGATGCCTCTCACTCCACATGCTCTGCGGTGATGTGACCAACTGCCCCTCAGTGACAGGCAGGAAACAGAGGCAAAGTGGGCTCACAGGTAGGAAAGAGAGGCAAGGTGTCTTGCTCAGAGGCCGCCAGGTACAGGCCCAAGTCCTCTTATTCCCAGCACAGTGCTCACAAGACAGTAGGCTGAGCAATAGGGGGTCCTGGAAGCTGATGCCATTCCTAGGGTGGTGCCTGGTGGGTAAGGGAAGTTTGTGGAGGAGGAAAGAGAGAGAGAAAGAAAGAGAAACTGAATTGGTGTTTGAATTCAATAGGGCAGATAAAAGTAAGAAGACCAGGTACAAGAATGTAGAGTAGAAAACAAAGACATTTGAATCTGTGCTGACATTAGTGACTTGCTTGATCAATGAGTTGTGAAAGTAACACTCTGGAACTTCTAGGGTGAGGTCCCATTTGAGTCCAGTCAACCCATGAAACACGAGCCATCATAATAAACTGCTGTTTGCAGTCTTTAAGAATGGGCATAGTTTGTCATGCAGCAATTGATAATCCAAACAGACTCCATTATGCAATAGTCCTTTATTGTACTTATTACTTTCTGGCCTGGACCCACAGGTTGTGAGTCTGGGACCTCCTACCTTAGAGTTCTGTAATTGCTAGAGATTGATGTCACACACCTATCTCAACCAGCACTTACCCATCAGGAGTGTTCGTAGTGCACACACACATTCAGCTGGTTTCTGTTGGCCAAACCTTTTTTCCTGGGGAAAGAGGAGCCCTCTCCAGCCCTCCCTAACCTTTCTCCACCTCAGAGATATGCAGATGAGTTCCCGAGCCCTGCAGGTGCCCTGCAAAGAGGTGTGCAATGTATACTAAGGCATGTTAATTCAGTTTTTTCTACTTTAATAACTGGATTTCCTTCATGTTCCTAAAAGACTTTTAAAGGAAGTTAAGTGAGGGTGTTCCACTTTAGAATTTTTCTTTTTTTTTTCTGATACAGAGTCTCACATTCTGTCACCCAGGCTGGAGTGCAGTGGCACGATCTTGGCTCACTGCAACCTCCACCTCCCAGGTTCAAGCGATTCTCCTGCCTCAGCCTCCCTAGTAGCTGGGAATATAGGAATGCACCACCATGCCTGGCTAATTTTTGTATTCTTAGTACAGATGGGGTTTCACCATGTTGTCCAGGCTGGTCTCAAACTCCTGACCTCAGGTGATCTACCCGCCTCAGCCTCCCAAAGTGCTGGGATTACAGGCATGAACCTCCGCACCCGGCCTTACTTTCAAATTTCTAAGGGGTACAGTGGCATCACTGTGGCCATACCCTGGTGGGAGAGCATCTAGGACCTGTGACTGTCACCCTAGGGACCCATCCTGAACCCTCATGCTGCCAGCACGTGTCTTCTAGCCCTGCACTCTCTCTGACCTCACCTATCTTCCTTCCTTCCTCCCTGCATTCTTGCATTCTATCTTCTTTTATCACCAATCTAACCTTTTGAATTTCATCACCAATTCAGTTTCTGTCTTTCTCTCTCTCTCTCCAAGCTAGGCCTCACCCACCTGGCACCACCCTGGGAATGGAGCCCCCTCCAGGAGCCCCCGGTGCTCTGCCCAATTCTCTGTGATCCCTGTACTAGGAGTTAGAAGAACTGGGCCTGCGACTGGTGGTGCCATCAATATATCGACGGCCTTGCAGCAAGATGCTTTACCTCTGTTTCCTCGTCTGGAGACTTAAGGAGAGGCCTGATTCCTGGGCCACATCCAGTGTCACATTCTGTCTCCCACATTCGCCTCCATTGCTCTACTCTGCGCTTCACCCACGGGCCATGCTTCTCTCTCTCACACCCGGGCCAGCTGCCCAAGGGCCTCCTAAGCGCACCCCGTCTGGGATAGGTAGCAATAAGGTTCCACTGCAAATATATTTTATTCTTTTCTTCTTAATATACTATTTGCACTCTACCCTGAACTGTTTCAGAAATCTCAGTGAATAGCTGCAAAGATTAAGCCCAACCTTGTTGTAATTTTGGTATTTCAAAAAAGCAATTGCTTCATCCATCATTTAGCTCCGTTCCACCCTAATCAGATCAAGATCACATAATAACCTTTTTCATAACTCGGCAAAACATTTGAGTTCAAATAATGCCTTTACCAAGACCCTGATCTATTGTTTCCAACAATTAAATAGCATTCGTATCAGAGAAGGCCATCTTTTTCCTGCCCAGGCCAGGGCCCTACTTTGGAGGAGTCATACACAGACAGGAAGCCGCGCCCCTTCCTCTTCCTCCACCTGGCCTCCTTGCCAGGACTTGGCTCCGGAAAAGGCCTCTGTGGTCCTAGCTGCTCCGTCTCTGCTCTGTGGGACCTTGGAGCAGGCAGCGTGGAGCTGTCCATGTCATTTGAGGTCTGGCCTCTGCACAGAATCCGGTCCCTGAGTGGGGCCCTCCCACTCCAGCGTTGATCTCATTCTTCTTCCCGAAACCTGCCGGGCCAGCACGGCTCACAAATGCTATCAGCATTCTGCTTCTTCCCTTGCAGATATGCATGGGAACAACTTCTGAATATAAAGACATTAAACAATGAACATTGTTTGCGATAGAATTAGGGCTAAAGCCTGAGCAAAGAGTTGGACGAAACACATCTTTATCTGCACTGTCTCTGATTTAAACAAGGCATAAGATGTTTGTTCAAAACGCTGGCCATATCTGGCTGTGCCTGCCTTTATGAGTCCCTACCCCGCCCCCTCCCATCAGCAGCTGGGAAAAAATGACGTCTTCTCCTGAAAGCAGATGACTTTCCTGCTCTTCTCAGGACACTCTCCCACCAGCAGCAGCCCCGGGGGGTTTCAGCCCCGGGGGGTTTCTGAGGGTGGTTGCTGTGTCCTGCTTAAGCTGCCCTGGCTGCTGTCACCAGGCCGGCCACCATTTCTGGGTGGCACAGGTGGGGAGTGCTGCTTTCCCCCAGTCAGAAGAATTTGGCAATAGCCCCCCATCTTCCCAGGCCTCTCTGATCTCTGGTTCCATTTTAATTGAATCCTTTGCAGAATATGCTGGTAACCGATTACACCAGCAAAGTCATCAGAGTGATATTTACATGTCATTAATAAGGCCAGGGAGGGAGGGATGGTGGGGGAAGCTGTGACAGGGGAAGAGGAGAGGGAGGAGAGCAGCTCAGGGCAGAGTGTGGACTGGGGCCAGGTCCTCAGGTTGTGAGTCTGGAGCGAGTCAGACACCTGGCCGGGGAGGGAAAGTGGATGGGTCTTAAATAGTGAGTTCCTTTCAGCATCGTCCTTTTGTTTCTTGCCCATCCTCAGTATCCTGAGCCCCCAGAGCCCTCTGACCTTCCTGATCATTTCCTTGTGTCTTGCAGATAAAAGAAGAAGGCAACCTGCATTTGTGTGCAAGCCCGTGTTTGCCTGCGGCCCTCATGCCCTCTGTCCCCACACCTAGATGGATGCTTCCTGAAAAGGTGTTCTCAGTAGCCACTGTGCTCCTCCGGTGGAACCCATACCCCACACTGTCTGCAAAATCCATCTGAGAAACCACACACGTGAGAAGGAGCACAGGATCAGCCAGGCAGATAAGGGGCCATGGCTTGCTGCAGTGGGGGACCCTCCTCACTTTGAGGGTAGCAGCCTTGTTTATAGTCGCATCTTCCTCAGCACCTGTGTGTAGGGTCCTGTCCACTGGAATGGCTCCTGCACACTGGAATGGGAGAGGGTGAAGTCTTTTCTGGGAGTTGCTTTCCAGGGAGGTCAAAGAACCCAGCTGTGCTCTAACTTTTTTTTTTCATTGATTTAGAAATATTTCAGGGAAATGGGGTCCAAACAGTGGCACAGAGTAAATATTAATAATAAGAGACCTACGATGTGAGTGCTGTAAATGCACCCAGGCCCCTGCATGCCTTGGACTTACGGGCTTTTCCGCCTGCCCATCATGGTAACTCCACTAAGCCTGATAGCCATGACCTAAATAGGGCACCTATTTAGCTTTCCTCATAGGAATGGGTGCTTGGCTCCGTACACACATCTGTAATAATCAGGCGCCCTGATCACAATACAGCGGTGCAGCAGGAATACGCACGCTCCGTTCAGCGAGCACACTGAAAACCATTACACTGCTAATTATAAACACAGGCTGCCAAAGCCCAGCTTCCTTCTATTCTTCTTACATCCTGCAGATGGCCAAACTTAGGAACTCGTCATCTGATTCCCCTGGAATGGCAGCTGGTGGCTTGATCTGTCAGTGTTTGGGGTTGGGGCTGGATAGAATCTGTGAGAGACCAGGTCTCTAATCGCAGTGTGGTTTCCATCTCTAAATGGTCAAGGTAACATGGCACATCCCTCTGGTCTTGGCAAGAAAAAGAGCAGACCTCTTGGAACCCACAATGGAGCACTGCAGGTAGATAAATATGTAACCCTTTTTGTTCCTTGGGTGTCCCCAGCTCTACTATAGTTTTGTTCCAAAGGACCTTCCTGCCTTTGAATGTGACTCCCCAGAGTTGGGAGAGTTGCTTAGAAATGGTATGGGCTGATCATTTCATCAACCCAGAGGCATAAGCATGTGAACTTGGTCTAAACAGTCTTTTTTAAAACCAGAGCTTGGGATCAACTTTCAAGAACTATGGTGATTGGCTCCCTCCAGTTACCACAGTTCTTGAAAGTTGCATGGTGACAGCTCAGCCTCCTCCCTCCTGACTGGGTGCAGAGCATTGAAACTGTGTCCTTCCAAGCCCTGGGGAACAGAGCTGATTAATGGGTCTGGATATTTTTTTTCATTATTATTTTTAATATGGCTGGAAATCTGGCAGGCTGCAGGTATCCAGCAGAGAATCAAAATGAGAAAATGTTTAATACTGTTGGTTCAGGTTTCTAAGAGCAGAGGAAGGATTAAGGACTTGGGGGTCAAAGAAGTGCTTTAGATGCTGCATTGCCCTTCCTAGCTGTGTGACCTCAGGCGGGTTCCTTAATCCCTCTGGGCTCCAATATTTTCTTCCTGTAAAATGAAGCTTGTTTTGGGAGCTTTTCCATTATTATTATTATTCTTTTTTTTTGAGACTGTCACCCAGGCTGGAGTGCAGTGGCGCAATCCCGGCTCACTGCAACCTCCGCCTCCTGGGTTCAAGCAATTCTCTGCCTCAGCCTCCCGAGTAGCTGGGATTACAGGTGCCCACCATCATGCCCGGCTAATTTTTTCTATTTTTACTAGAGACATGGTTTCACTATCTTGGTCAGGCTGATCTTGAACTCCTGACCTCATGATCTACCCGCCTCAGCCTCCCAAAGTGCTGGGATTACAGGCGTGAGCCACCGCGCCTGGCTGGGCTTTTCCATAGTTAATACTAGCTATTAAATCATTTGACCCCTATTGGCTGTCCACTCATGCTAGGGGATGTTCCAGTTGTTGAAGACAAAACATCAGGTCTCCGCCCTCAGCGGGAGAGCAGGGCACAGACGTGTCCACCAGCAAACAGCATTGTCTTACAGTGCACCAGACACAGTGCACCTCCCAGGTCCCCTCAGGGAAGAGCTTGCAGAGAGCCATCTTACCAGGGTCTCACCCTTCCTGGGCAACTTGCAGTCAGTTACCCAGCAAGGAGAGGGTATAAAGGCCCAGCTATTTGGCCATTTTGGCCCCACCCAGGATAACACTGAGGGTGATTTGTGCTCCAGACCCCCCCTGCTGGCTTGGTAGGGCCTGAGTTGCATTTGGACTTTTTCTACCCAATCCTGCTTTGTCCTCTCCTTTTGAAAACAGGTGCCCATCTGTAAAGCCCATCCTGTCCTCCAAACTCCAAAGTAGCTTCTACTTTCAGAGAACCCAACCACCATCTAGCAGAGGGGCAAGCAGGGACATCGAGGTGTCTGAGTGGATGCAGGCACTCAGGGAGCCGCTCGGAGCCCATTCTAGTGACTTGGTTATTTCTTCCAGTACTGCTATTGCCTGGGAGTGACTGCAGACCTGAGTTTGGTTTCCTCCACAGGAAACAAGAGCTTGTGCACGGGTAGTTTATTTGTTAGGTAACTCCAGGAAGCAAGAGAAAGAAGTCGGGAGAGAAAGGGGGGATGGCGAACTTCACATGGTGGCCAGGTGTTGCTGAACTGCCTGACCCTTGGCTAACTGGGGCTCAGTCTCCATTGGGGTCCCGCTAAGGAAATTATAGATACGCCTCTGGGTTTCCTTCTATTTCCGTCTAGTCACTGACTCCCAACCCTTTCTGGTGGATGGCTCCCTCTCCTTCTCTCTCCCCACTTCAGGGTTGTCTTGTTTGGCTGAGTGAGCTCTGGGGGCGTTGAAGAAAGACCTGGGGCTAAAAGGAGTAAAAGATGCAGAGGGCACTTGGAGTGGCACCACTGGCAGCATGGCAAGTCGTGCCATCCACAGCAGCAGCTGGAACAGGGGCCGAGGGGCATGGGATGGGGCCTGCTGGTCGCCACAGCCTGTTAGCTCCTGCACCTTTCTTGAGTTGCTGCCAGGAACTACCCTGTTGGTGGCTACCCTGATCTTCCCATGGGGATACAAATGACACATGGAGGCTAAGCTTGGCGGCAGACAGGCTGCTGGGATAAGCCAGAGGGGGCGGCAGCTTAGAGTCTGTGCAGCTCAGGCTGTCGGTGCACAGTTCCAGGTGGGCAGTGCTGTGGTTCTGTGTGCAGGCTCAGGAGCCAAATGGTGTTGGTTCAAATCCTGGCTCTGCCACTTATTAACTATGAGCCTTTAGGTGAGCTCCTTACCGTGTCTCACTTGTAGGATAGGGAAAATGAAAGCACTTAGGAAAATGAAACCACTGTAGAGGGTGGTTGTGAGCCTTGCATGAAATGAAGCCTGGGAAGCACTCTGTCCAGGGCTGGTGGGGAGATGGAGGCAATACTTGGTAGAGGTTAGAATTATTAGATCTTTCACTCAGTATCCTTCCTGCAAAGGAAGTCAACATGGAGCTCTTTCCCACACACTGCAACTGTGTAGTATCACTCTATTGTCTGCTTTAATAGCACCCACAATTGCAAGCATGTAAATAGAGCCACAGTTGTGAGAAGTAGCCCTGGAAGCATTTCTTTCTCCTCTACTATGTAACGGGCAAAAGAGGCATTGTTGAAATAAAGAATAGCCTGTGCCCCTTCCCCACCTCAAGCTTCTGGGGCAAGGTCCATTGCCAACTTAGAGTCTCTCTGAGGTCACTTACATCTATAATTGCTTCAGAATAACTGTTTTAATGCTTGCACCGAAATCACCCTTTATGCTCCATGAAACAAACGGCTTTAAAGTCATCTTTCAGCAGCTTTATTTTGTGTTTACTAAATTACTTATTCTACAATAAACCTGATGAGATGCTTCATTATTCTTAAGTTCTACTCTAGCAAAAGTATAATAAATGTGGATTCAAGCACTTCTGGGTTGCTTGTCTATTTCATTCATCCTTTCATTCCTTCCCTCCCTCTCAGCATCTTGCTTTATCTTGGATGCTGACACCTCCTGTCCTGTGGAGACAGGGGTCAGTTTGTAGAAGGAGGTAACCCCCCCAGTCTGGGTAGTTTACATCAACCCTCTAAAGAGTGTAAAATCAGGACGATAGAAAAGCAGATAGTAGTACAAAATAGTTAAAATCAAACTCCGAATTCAGGCTAACGTTCAAAGATTGACTATGCCTCTTGGAAAGGAGTTTTTTTGGGGTTAGCAATATCTATTTCACTGTATAAAGCTCCTACCACAATGTCCGGCACCTATTAAGCTAAAAGGAGAGTCCTCTTCCAACTAAAGCATGGAATATTGGAACTAAAAAAGGCTTTGAATTTAGACACATGTGATTGAAATCTCAGACAGAACATATCCAGCATGTCTTTGAGAGGTGAAGCCAGCTGGACTTCCTGGGTTGAGTGGGGACACGGAGAACTTTTCTGTCTAGCTAGAGGATTGTAAATGCACCAATCAGTGCTCTGTGTCTAGCTAAAGGATTGTAAACGCACCAATCAGCACTCTGTAAAAACGCACCAATCAGTGCTCTGTGTCTAGCTAAAGGTTTGTAAACAAACCAATCAGCACTCTGTAAAACAGACCAATCAGCACTCTGTAAAATGGACCAATCAGCGCTCTGTAAAATGGACTAATCAGCAGGACATGGGTGGGGCCAAATAAGGGAATAAAAGCTGGCCATGCGAGCCAGCAGTGGCAACCCACTGGGTTTCCCTTCCATGCCAGGTGGAAGCTTTGTTCTTTCCCTCTTCACAATAAGTCTTGCTGCTGCTCACTCTTTGGGTCCCCACTACCATTATGAGCTGTAACACTCACCAGGAGTGTGTGCGGCTTCATTTCTAAAGTCAGCGAGATCACAAACCCACTGGGAGGAACAAACAACTCTGGACACGCCACCTTTAAGAGCTGTAACACTCACTGCGAAGGTCTGCAGCTTCACTCCTGAAATCAGCAAGACCACAAACTCATTAGAAGGAAGAAACTCCGGACACATTTGAACATCTGAAGGAACAAACTCCAGACACACTATCTCTAAGAGCTATAACACTCATGGCGAGGGTCCACGGCTTCATTCTTGAAGTCAGCAAAACCAAGAACCCACCGGAAGGAACCAATTCCAGACACATCTTGAGTTTGAATTTCAAAACCCAAATTAAAGTATTTAAAATTTACTTCATAACAGGCATCACCCCCAACCCAAGGATATTTAAGGATAAATCTAGAACATTATGAAAGACGATGGCCTTTAAAAATATTGTTTAATATGGGTGGCACAGTGGCTCAAACCTGCAATCCCAGCACTTTGGGAGGCCAAGGTGGGCGGATCACGTAATGTCAGGAGTGTGAGACCAACCTGGCCAACATGGTGAAACCCCGTCTCTAACTAAAAATATAACCGTGGTGGTGGGTGCCTGTAATCCCATCTACTAGGGAGGCTGAGGCAGGAGAATCGCTTGAACCGGGGAGGCAGAGATTGCAGTGAACCGAGAGCATGCCATTGCACTCCAGCTTGGGTGACAAGAGCAAAATTCCATCTCAAAAAAAAAATGTTAATACTATTATTTTTATTTTATATTTTAATACTATTATTTCAATACCGTTCATTATTATTGTTAACCACTGTGTCCAGACACAACACGGAGAAGCAAAAGGGGATTGCATATGTAGGATGGGGGCTGTACGGTGGCCAGGAGGGAGGGCCCCAGACCCCCTGCTGTTTCAGCTTGGTGTTGATGATGGAAAAACCCCTCTCCAGGAGCACAGTGTCTCACAGCCCTCAGGGCGCAGACCAGAGAAGCAGAGATGCTCCTCAAACACAAGACACAGCAGGCACACAGAAATGAACTTGGAAGTGGTTTGTGAAGATTCTCCATCTTGGAGTGGCTTGCTCAAACTTGGTACCCACTCAGTTGAGTTTAGTCATCATCAATTTAAGTAACAGCCAGAAGCTTGGAATATTGGTTATAGGTGTCAGGCCCTTAGGCTATGGTGGTGGCTCCATGCTCCTCATTAAATCACAGAACCACCCATCCTACCTTCTCTGAACTCTGGGACCACTGTCTTGACACATTTCTTACGTAGAATACTATTTAGAGTAGATGAGGCTATGCTGTGTATGATTTTCAGGGACAGGAATCCTCCAGGTTTATCCTACAATGCTAATTCAAGGATTGGGCTCCTGTTATTGTATGCCCATCATCACTGAGTTCTTTGCTTTTAACTTCACAAATCACAAAAAGAGGAAACAAGAAAGCTCGCACATGGAGTGTTTCACAACTGGCCCAGAAGGCGAGGATATGATTCTGCCCACATCCAGCCAGCAGTCAGTCACATGGTCCCAACTCAACTGTAAGGCAGGCTGGGAAATGTAGTTTTCTTAAGTGCAGGACCAGTGAGTACTGGTACTGGTGAGCATCTGGCCAGTCTCTGACACCATTCGTATTAAAAAAAAAAAAAAAATTCTCTTCTGCTAATGGTTACCTAATGCTCTTCTCTGCAATAATACCAAGCAACATGCAAAGGCAAATTTATGCTCAGAGAAATTAAAGCACATGTTCAATTTCACAGACTTTATTGACAAAGTAGAACTATATAGTTTTTCCAATGCCCAATTGTATCAATCAGGACCAGCTAGGGAATTAATGCTACAGCAACAACCTCCAAATCACAGTGGCTTAAGATGCAAATGTTAATTCCTCATTTCAAATCCTACCATGAGCTGGCTCCTCATTGCATGCTGCTTTGTTTAGCTCCACCATAAGAATTTCTCATCATAAGAATCTCTTTGGTCAAAAAATCAAGACCATCTGGGTCAACCTGGTGAAACCCCGTCTCTACTAAAAACACAAAAATTAGCTGGGCAGGGTGGTGCGTACCTGTAATCCCAGCTACTCAGGAGGTGGATGCAGGAGAATTGCTAGAATCTGGGAGGCAGAGGTTGCAGTGAGCCGAGATCGCGTCATTGCCCTCCAGCCTGGCAACAGGGTGAGACTTCGTCTTAAAAAAAAAAAAAAAAAAAAACTTCACGGTTGTGGCTTGGCTTGGGGAGAAGAGCGTGCAGAGTTGCACAATGACCCTCAAAAGCCTCCACCCTGACGTGACCCACATTACTTCTGCTCATACATCATTGCTCAAAGGAAGCCACTTGAACACAGCTCATTCAACAGGCAGCAAACGTGATCTTCCAGACACCCAGGAAGGGCAGGAGAAACCTTGGTGAGCATTAACATCTCATTAGATAGGAGTCAAGGACTCCTACCTCTGCAGTGACTGAAAAATGAGGCCTGTGAATGCAGGTCAGGCTCAATCTCAGCCAGTCACCTACAGTGTTTTTTTTATTTCTATTACTTTTTTTTTTTTTTTTCTCCAGAATACAGGACCTTGAAAGTCCTTTGGGCCCTAGTGTGTCTGGAATTGGTGGTTCTTGGTCTCACTGATTTCAAGAATGAAGCTGCGGACCCTCGCGGTGAGTGTTGCAGTGAGTGTTACAGTTCTTAAAGATGGTGCGTCCTGAGTTCGTTCCTTCTGATGTTCAGACGTGTTAGGAGTTTCTTCCTTCTGCTGGGTTTGTGGTCTCGCTGGCTTCAGAAGTTAAGCTGCAGACCTTTGCGGTGAGTGCTACAGCTCTTAAGGTGTCGCTGGAGTTGCTCCTTCCTCCTGTCCAGAGTTGTTCATTCCTCCTGGTAGGTTCGTGGTCTCGCTGGCCTCAGGAGTGAAACTGCAGACCTTCACGATGAATGTTACAGCTCATAAAGGCAGTGCTGTCCCAAAGAGTGAACAACAGCAAGATTTATTGCAAACAGCAAAAGAACAAAGCTTCCACTGTGTAAAACCGGACCCGAGAGAATTGCTGCTGCCAGCTTGGGCAGCCTGCTTTCATTCCCTTATCTGGCCCCACCCACATCCTGCTGATTGGTCCATTTTACAGAGAGCTGATTGGTCCATTTTACAGAGAGCTGATTGGTCCGTTTTACAGAGAACTGATTCGTCTGTTTTGACGGGGTGCTAATTGGTGCATTTACAATCCCTGAGCTAGACACAGAGTGCTGATTGGTGCATTTACAATCCTCTAGCTAGACATAAAAGTTCTCCAAGTCCTCACCAGATTAGCTAGATACAGAGTGCTGATTGGTGTGTTTACAAACCTTGAGCTAGACACAGGGTGCTGATTGGTGCATTTACAAACCTTGAGCTAGACACAGGGTGCTGATTGGTGTGTTTACAAACCTTGAGCTAGACACAGGGTGCTGATTGGTGCATTTACAAACCTTGAGCTAGACACAGGGTGCTGATTGGTGTGTTTACAAACCTTGAGCTGGACACAGAGTGATGACTGGTGTATTTACAAACCTTTAGCTAGACGTAAAATTCTCCAAGTCGTCACCAGATTAGCTAGATACAGAGTGCTGATTGGTGCATTTACAAACTTTGAGCTAGACACAGAATGCTGATTGGTGTATTTACAATCCTTTAGCTGGACATAAAAGTTCTCCAAGTCACCCACTAGATTAGCTAGACACAGAACACTGACTGGTGCGTTTACAAACCTTGAGCTAGACACAGAGTGCTGATTGGTGCGTTCACAAACCTTGAGCTACACACAGAGTGCTGATTGGTGCATTCACAATCCTCCAGCTAGACTTAAAAGTTCTCCAAGTCCCCACCAGATTAGCTAGATACAAAGTGCTGATTGGTGCATCCACAAACCCCAAGCTAGACACAGAGTGCTGATTGGTGTATATAAAATCCCCAAGCTAAACATAAAAGTCCTCTAAGTCCCCACCCAACTCAGGAGCCCAGCTGGCTTCAGCTAGTAGATCCCACCCTGGGGTCTTGGGTGGTGCTGCCTGCCAGTCCCGTGCTGCGTGCCTGCAATCCCCCAGCCCTTGGGCAGTCGATGGGACCCCGTGCTGAGAAGCAGGGGGTGGTGCCCGTTGGGGAGGCTCCAGCCGTGCGGGAGCCCACCGCAGGGGGGTTCGGGCATGGTAGGCTGCAGGTCCCGAGCCCTGCCCCTCGGGGAGGAGGCTGAGGCCCGATGAGAATTCGAGCGCTGCACGGGCAGGCAGGCAGTGTTGGGGGACCCGGCGCACCCTCTGCAGCTGCTGGCCCAGATGCTAAGCCCCTCACTGCTGGGGCCGGTGCCGCTCCGAGCATGGGGCCTGCTGAGTCCACACCCACCCGGAACTCCATGCTCAGCCCCGGTTCCCGCCCCCGATTCTCCCTCCACACCTCCCCGCAAGCAAAGGGAGCCAACTCCAGCCTCTGCCAGCCGAGAGAGGGTCTCCCACAGTGCAGCGGCAGCCTGAAGGGCTCCTCAAGCATGGCCAGAGCAGAAGCCCAGGCCGAGGAGGTGCTGAGAGTGACCCAGGGCTGCCAGCACGTTGTTACCTCTCACTAGGATATCTGATATTCTTCATCCACCCAGAACTCTTCTTTTTGTTCCAGACTCCCCGACTTGCTCTCACTTCCTATAATACTGATAGAACTATCTATGTATTGGCATTTATGTAAAATGCAAAGCCCCTTTGGCTTCTAAGGGAGGGCAGGTGGCAGTTTCTATAAGATTATGAACAGAGGGCTGGGTGCGGTGGCTCACGCCTGTAATCCCAGCACTTTGGGAGGTCGAGGTGGGTGGATCACCTGAGATCAGGAGTTCAAGACCAGCCTGGCCAACATGGTAAAACCCCATCTCTACTAAAAATACAAAAATTAGATGGGCGTGGGGGCGGGCGTCTGTAATCCCAGCTACTCAGGAGGCTGAGGCAGGAGAATTGCTTGAACCCAGAAGGCGGAGGTTGCAGTGAGTCAAGATCACACCACTGCACTCCAGCCTGGGCGACAGAGTGAGACTCCATCAAAAAAGAAAAAAAAAGTTATGAACAGAAAGGAGAGGGGTTTGAGCTGACAAGGGTCACTTTCTCTCTCCATGGAGTTAGCCTGTACATGGTGGGAGACAATAAAGGACAATGGGCAAAGGGAGGCAGAGCTAAGACAGACAGATGCATGTGCACACACACTGGGCGGTGGAGGAGGCAGAGGTTGGGAGTCTGGATCCAACCATATCTGATCCAGCCCAACCTTGGCCCTCAGAGCTACCAGACCCAGTAAACCTCCTACTGGTTTATCCCGGAGCTGGTTTGAATCAAGTTTCCTTCACTTGCAAATAAAAAAAAAATCTGATGAACTCCTATCTATAAAATCCTCCTGGAGAAATGCAGCTTTGGCATCTAGAGAAGGACCAAGCAGGTGTGCTGCTGTGAACAGGAGAGAAGCTGGAGCCACTCGAGATGGCTGGAAATAGACTCGGGCTGGATGTTTGCCAGCAGCTACGGTAGGATTAGGAGCTGGAAGACTGGACACTGTGGCTCTCTAGGGACTCTGCAGACATTTAGGGAGAGGTGGCTGAGGGGATGCCCATGGAAGTCTCAAATTTGAGCAGTTATAGGTGACTCAAGGAGCTTGGCATTGGAATGATTATTTTCTATGTCCTGCCAGGCAGAAGGTATAATGTGGGAGATTTCTAGCCTATGAAACTAAATCTATGCAGTGCATTAATCTTAATTTACTTTTTATTCTGATTTTTGTAGTCAATTGTTTAAAACCCAGGATGTCCTTTCTGAAGATAGTTGTTAGGATGCTATCAAGCACTCCTCTCAGCCCCTCCCAGATGCTGGGGTGGGGAAGCAATCAGTCTTATCTGTGTGGGAACCAGACTCCCACGAAGAGCAATCAGGGGAAGAAAGGAAACAAGGAAACTAACACGCATTTAGTATCTACTCTGTCCTAGGGGTCTGCTCTCTGCATATGTAATATGCAGGATCTGTAAGATCCTGGAAGGCAGTTTACTTCATAAACGAGGAGATTTAGGTGGAGAAGGGGTAACTGGCCACTGTCTTATCACCAGCATGCAGCAGAGCTGGGTCAGGGGCTGGCTTAGTCTGATTCCCACATTCCTGCACTTTTCACTGTACAATGTTGCCAGGCCAAAGACACCCCTTCTGGTCCCCACTCCCATTTGCAGATGTCTAAAGTTCTATGATAGAAACTTAAACACGAAAGGCTTTTGTTCGTGTTAAAAAGCAAAACTCCTTTATTTCTTTATTTTTTATTTATTTATTTTTTGAGACAGAGTCCCACTGTGTGTTGCTCCGACTGGAGTGCAGTGGCACGATCTCAGCTCACTGCAACCTCCACTTCCAGGGTTCAAGTGATTCTCCTGCCTCAGCCTCCCGAGTAGCTGGGATTACAGGCACACGCCACCTCACCTGGCTAATTTTTGTATTTTTAGTAGAGATGGGATTTCACCATGTTGGTCAGGCTGGTCTTGAACTCCTGACCTTAAGTGATCCACCCACCTCAGCCTCCCAAAGCGCTGGGATTACAGGCGTGAGCCACCATGCCCGGCCCAATTTCTTTCTTTATTTCTAAGATGGGGTCTCACTCTGTCACCCAGCCTGGAATGCAGTAGCCTGATTACAGCTCACTGGAGCTTCAAACTCCTGAGCTTAAGCAATCCTCCTGCGTCAGCTTCCAAATTAGCTGAGACTATAGGCCTGTGCCACCATGCTCAGCTTTTTTTTTTTTCTTGGTACAGATGGGGTCTCACTGCATTGCCCAGGCTGGTCTCGAACTCCTGGGCTCAAGTGATCCTCTCACCTCAGCCTCCCAAAGTGCTGGGATTACAGATGTGAGCCACTGAGCCCATCCTAAAGCTCCATTAGATTTTGTGTGAGAGTTCAAAAATCAGGAAAGCCTGTGTTTCTGGTGACACACTTCACTCATTTCATAAGTTTGTGGCAGGTAGTAATAAGTCAGAAGGTCAGTGCAGGTATTATGATGGTGTGGGAATAAAGCATTAACCAGCCTGGGACCTTAGCAGCCCTGCTAGCAGGTAAACCCTGAACTGAATGCAAATCAGCAAACAATAATGAGTCAGACCTTCCAGAGCAAACCATTTCCATTTCATTCTATATCTATGTATAGAGTGGCACAGAATGAGAAGAAGAAATAGCAGATTAAAAAAAGATAATATGGCTGGGCACGGTGGCCTCACGCCTATAATCCCAGCACTTTGGGAGGCTGAGGGGGGTGGATCACGAGGACAGGAGATGGAGACCTTCCTGGCTAACATGGTGAAACCCCATCTCTACTAAAAATACAAAAAATTAGCCAGGCATGGTGGCATGCACCTGTAGTCCCAGCTACTCGGGAGGCTGAGGCAGGAGAATTGCTTGAACCCAGGAGGTGGAGGTTTCAGTGAGCCGAGATTGTGCCACTGCACTCCAGCCTGGGCGACAGGGTGCGACTCCATTTCAAAAAAAAAAAAATATATATATATATATATACACACACACACACACACACAGCAACAAAAGCAACACACACTGAATAATATTTTGAGAGATTAACATTTAAGAAAGTACCTCATCCAGGAAAAGAAATGTGGGAGATTTCTTTTTATTTTTTTTTGAGATGGAGTCTCACATTGTTGCCGGGGCTGGAGTGCAGTGGCACGATCTCGGCTCACAGCAACCTGCACCTCCTGGCTTCAAGCGATTCTCCTGCCTCAGCCTACCGAGTAGCTGGGATTATAGGCGCCCGCCCCTGCGCCCAGCTAATTTTTTGTATTTTTAGTAGAGACGGGGTTTCACTATGTTGGCCAGGCTGGTCTCAAACTCCTGACCTCGTGACCCGCCTGTCTCGGCCTCCCAAAGTGCTGGGATTACAGGTGTGAGCCACTGAGCCAGGCCAAGGGAGATGAATTTCAAGAAGAACAAGTTAAGTGGGAAGTCATACAATGGAATATTATATAGCAATGAAAAATAAATGAACTACAGCTTCAAGTAGCCACATGGATAAATCTGTAAAATACAATGTCAAGCAAAAGTCACATGCTATATCATTTACAGAAACTTAAAAAAAAACATGCAAACCAGTCAGTCCTATATATTGCTAAGAGGTACATTTACATGCAACACAAGGATAACATCATGCATGGGATCAATGCAACTAAATCTAGGATTGTGTTTACCTCTAGATGGGGAGGGAACAGGATGTTTGGGATGGAGAATAATTCAGGAAGTTTCCACTGCTTTTGTGATTAAGCTGGGTAGGGGCAAATTGGTATTTGCTAGATTATTCTCTACATGTTTTGATGTCTGAAATACTTCCTAACAAATAAGAGAGAGGTAGGCAATAAAGAGGAAACAGTCTGGAAAATGAATGTAAAGGGATTCTAAGATTCCCTTAGAAAGGATTGTCCAGTGTGGGGTCCCACTGTCTTGCATATTTGACTAACAGTAATGACAGCTTAAATGTGACATTTAGCAACTGTTTCTGCTGATGAATCAAACCTTCATATGTCTTAACCTCTCACTTTTGGCAAATATGCCAGTCACACAGTAGAAAAATCTCTTGTGATTCATTATAGGAAACTGATATGTTTTCTTTTCTAGCCTTTTTAACTTGGCCAAATTAGAAATATTTTAAATGTCAAAAAAGAGAAAGAAAAATGCCATGTGCAGTCCTTTAGGGGAGACAGCTAATTCAACAACAGAGGCCAGAATGCTGGATGAACAGAGAGAGGTATTGCATTCGACTGTAGCTAGTCCCTATTCTTGCAAATTTACAAAATTAGAAACTTGAGTTATTAAAAAGTAAGAAAAATAAGCCCCTTTCATTTATTTCTTTGGACATTTTATTGATTATAATATTATAATAGCTTTCACTATAAAGAGAGCTTATATAAATCCAAGAGAAGGTAAAAACACTAAAAGGAAAGAGGACAATTTACAAAACAAAATAGATAACCAAAGATATCTTAAATTCAATTCTATTAATCCTCAAAGATATGCAAGACAAAAGGATTAAGGTCCTATTTTCATTTTTCATCCATCAAATCGCAAAAGATTAAAAAAAATTAAGAGCACACCTGTTTATCACAAGTTTCTGTGGATGCTATTATATAATAAATTGTTTTCCTTAGGACAAGAACCAGTTTCATCTAGAGAGGGAAATACATCTACCTTCTAAATGTATGATTTATTATAAAGTACCAAAAAATCTATTCAAAATATCTCCAAATTAACCTAATACTATATAAGTAATTAAATTTCTTCCTCTTCTCTATCTTTGGATAAAATGTTCAAGGAATTTGTTAAAATGCAGCATATTCTCTGGGTGTGGTAAGCTCTGAGACATTATTAACTATCACAGCCATTGCTTAATTAGTTTATCAGATTAACTATTGAGTAGCCATTAAAAAACTCCTGTTCTTGTCATCTTTAATAGTTTTGAGAAGATACAAAAGCAATAGCAGAGACCCAAAATGCATTTAGAACAGATTACAACAAATATATGTACATGGAGTGTAGACATGTACTTCAATATTGTAGAAATGTATTGACTTAGAGCTCTCTCTGTTATATACTGCTTTATTTTCTTTTGTAATGAAATGAAACTTTATAACAAAGTTAATTTGGCATAGTCAATGAGATATATGGTGATTACTGTGCTATGCAGTCCTTGGGCGTAAGTGCTGAGAAGCCCCAAACAAAACAAACCCAAACTGTAGTTTCTTCTTTTCTTAGCTTGTTCATTTCAAATATCTATAATCCGCATCAAGTGAACATTTTTTTCCTAATACAATGAATCATAGAATATTTGTTCTTCGTATGCATAATATCACTTCTACTTGCTAAGAAACTAAGGTTTTCAAGGAAACTTCCCAGCCTGGCTAGTTCCCTGTGTGTCCCGAGGAGGGTGGGGGGAGGATTACCTTCTACTCAAAAGCCATCTTTGCTTACCAAGTTATGGATTGTAGATTTAGGGGTGCTAGGAAGATCTAAATAGGGATTGGTGGCTTGGAAGAGAAAGAACACAGGGAGAAGAAAGTCTGAATCCTCCAAAATAATGAATCCGTGGCAGGAAAGCTGCAGGGGATGGGGTGAGAATGGGAGGAGCAGATAGACCTTCAGCAACATCCTCCTGCTCCCACTGGCTCAGCACTGGAGGGTACCCTAGGAAGCCTGCAAGACAGTGGCATCCAAGGCTGGGTGTAGATGTCATGTGGCATCAGGGCAAGCCAAAGCCCTGACACCCACGCTGCTCCATGTCATATCCCCATGGGCCAGATTTGCCTTAGCTTTGGGCAAAGCCCTCCATTCCACAAGTAAGGTTAAGAGGAGTAGACATGAATGTAAATGAAAAGATATACACTTTGTGAGGATGACACTGAGTCAAATTATAATCCATGCATTGTAAGAGTCTTTTTGGAGAACAGATGGAAGGGTGTGGAGCGGTGGGGAAGGTGGTCAACAATGTGAGGCAAGGTCCTGCAGAAATACCCACATCCCACTTCAAACACAAGGCTATGAGAATTAAAAATTTAAAAACTTTTTTAGATATAGAGTCTTGCTTTATTTCCCAGGCTGGAGTGCAGTGGTGCAATTATAGCTCAATGTAACCTTGAACTTCTGAGCACAAGCAATTCTCCTGCCTTAACCTCCCAAATAGCTAGGACTACAGTTGTGCATGACCACACACAGCGAATTTAATGTTAACAGAGGTCTCACTTTTTGACCCATGCTGGTCTCGAACTCCCGGTCTCAAATGATCCTCCTGCCTCAGCCTCCTGAAGTGTTGGAATTACAGGAATGAGCCACTGTGCCCAGTCAAGAATATTTTTAATATATACATTTGTTCAAAAATTTATAGACAATAAAATCCTCAGTTTTCAACAGAATCATCCACATGGACAAGAGATAAACTGAGAACACAAAACAGGAAGCAGGGACTAGGCCTGCTGAAAACTGGGGTCAAAGAGAGGGAGTGGTGGACAGGAGTTCTACTCAGAGAGAAAGGGGATGGAAAGTTCCCCATATACATCCAGATGGGGATGCTCTGGGCTCCCTGCAAAAGAACGTAGACTAAAATTAGCTACAACTACTAACAAAAGCTGGGGTAGAAAGTCAGCTTCTTGCTTGGGTGGAAGAAAAGAACAGAGATTTCTTGGTAGCCTGAAACCAGGCCTAACTATGTACTGGCACAGGGACTGGGTTTGCATGTAAGGGTTTAAGCTGTCAGCATAAAGCTTGATTATAACTAGGGACTCTGCAGTGCTGGGAGGTGACAACCTCAAAAGATCAGACAGAAAAGTTGTACATAAGAAGAGGGGGTGGGAGACAACTCACACTCAAAATTTCAAAACACATAGAAAGGTTAGTGTCGTAAAAGATAGCCAAAAAAATTCAACAGGTGAGAATTCATTCCTGAAGAAATGAAAATAATGGAACAATCTGAAAGGATTTACAATAAGTATGGTAATATTTTTCGAAAGGGTAAATAAAGGAAAAACTTTTTTTAAAAAATTACAAAATTGGCAGACATTAATTAGTAATGTGTAGCTATGAAAAAGTACCAGTTAAGAGCCTGGAAGTAAAAAATATAGTTATTGGAATAAAAAAGAGTAACTCCACCAATGCTGTCAAATCTATACAAGACACAATCAAACAGAAGATGTAGTAAAGTGAATGAAATAGTGAAGAATTCATCCAGAATATAACACTCAGAGGTCAAGAGAAGAAACAAAAATGGAAAATATTGAGAGACATGGAAGAAAGACAGATTCTATCATACATCCATCTGTGAGTATTTTCAGCAGTAGAGGGGAGAAGAAATGGTGGTCAGGCATTTAAAGAGAGAATGGCTGAGAATTTTCAGAATAAAGGATGCAAGTCCTGAGACTGAAAGCGTACATCAAGTTCTACACAAGGTAACACATGTTCAAAGTAACTGTAGGTCACCAAGAAAAAAGAAAAAGGTGCTCAAAAGAAACCCAGATTATCCACAAAGGGATAACAGTTAGATTGAGAGCACAACTTTCATCTGGAACAACAGGGACCAGAGGAGAATGGAGTATCATCATCCATATGCTGATGGAAAACACTGTCAACCCTGAATTCCACATACAGCCAAATTGTCATCCAAGAGTGAGAGCAAAATAACTTCAAAACCACAGAGACAAAGGATGTTGAGCACCAAAAAGACAAATAAATCCACAAGGAAGCCATGAGATGCACTCAGACGTCACTATAAATAGTGCAACAGAAGCCCAACTCTAACATTGGAATGCCAATATCCCAGGGAAAAACTCAGCATGCATCATGGCCTACTGGGATTGTATTAGACATTAGAAACAGGTAATTGAAAGGAAAAGTCAACTTCCAATTAAGCAAAACTTATTATTCTCTAAGGAATGAAGGGAGGAAGGAAGAGATGAACCTAATGGAAGAAGGAGGAATAGAGGAAGGAAAGAAGGGAGTGGGAGGTTCACCTGCCTGCCCCTATATTTCCCAAAGTGGAGAAGTGAGAGCCCCCTGAAAAGATGGATATGTGAGCCAAAGGGAGTTGAGGCTTACCTTTGGGTTTACCTATTGAGTGTACCTCCTGGGGGTGTGTATGGGATGGGGGCAGGGGACACATGGGAAATATGAACCAAAGCATTTCTGGCCACGTACCAGGCGATCATCCCCTTGACAAGAACTCTGCTGGGAGAGAACAGCAGTGCATTACAGGTCCGTAGCAAGGATGGCCTGGAGCACAGGGCAGGGCCAGCACCTCTGCAGGGCTCAGGTTGGACACCAGACAGAGATTCTCCAGAGCAGGAAGAGGGCATAGAAGTCATAAGGCTCTTGTTTTGTATCAAGCCAGCCTGCATCAGAGGGCACCCCCTAAATTTGGTGTCTTTGTCCATTTGTGCTGCTATAACAAAATAAACTGAGACTGGCTTATTTATAAAGAATGGAAATTTATTTCTTACCATCCTGGAGGCTGGGAAATCCAAGATCAAGGTACCAGCAGATTCAGTCTCTGGTGAGGGTTCTGTCTGTTACCAGGATGGCCCCTTGTTGCTGTGTCCTCACATATTAGAAGGGCAGAAAGGGACTAGCTAGTTCCCTGGAGCCATTTCATAAAGGCACTAATCCCTTCATGAGGGCAGAGCCCTCACCACCTCATCACCTCCTGAAGGTCCCATCTCTTAACACCATCACCTTCGGGTTTAAGTTCCAACCTAAGAATGTTGGAAGAACATGTCCGTTCAAACCTCAGCACTGGTAAGAGGTTAAAGTGCAACTCTGGCCGGGCGCGGTGGCTCACGCCTGAAATCCCAGCACTTTGGGAGGCCGAGGTGGGCAGATCACGAGGTCAGGAGATCGAGACCGTCCTGGGTAACGCGGCGAAACCCCGTCTCTACTAACAATACAAAAAAATTAGCCGGGCGTGGTAGCGGGCGCCTGTAGTCCCAGGTACGCGGGAGGCTGAGGCAGGAGAATGGCGTGAACCCGGGAGGCGGAGCTTACAGTGAGCCGAGATCGAGACACTGCACTCGAGCCTGGGAGACAGAGCGAGACTCCGTCTCAAAAAAAAAAAAAAGACATTCAAGTGCAACTCTCTGTCCCCATCTCTGTTAGAACCTGAGAACCAACTGGGGCAGCTGCTGAGCTATAATGAGTGGAGCTTTGAGAAGAAACATGGTAAGAAGAATTTTAACAACTTAGCTCAGTTTTATGAATGAAATTCCTTCTTGGTCCTTTTTGAAATTTCATTAATATTTTAAAATTGCTTTTAATCGCTTCATTTGATATCTTAATGATGTTTCTTTTGAATGTGATGCTGTTCGGAGAACTTGAAAGTTCAGCTTCATTTGGGTGACACATATGAAATGTTATTCCTCTCTCTTTGGTGGAGGAGAAATAAGCCTGCATTCTTTCTGCTTCCGGGTTTTGGGCTGCACATCCACAAAGGCTGAAAGCTGCCATCCCAGGACCATTGGGCTTAGAGGGCCAGGTGCTAAGACAACTATAACCAGAGAGCTCTGCAGCACCCCACGATTTCACATATTCTAGACTCTTCCCTCAGGCTTCTTTGTGTACAGGCATTTCCTCAACTGGGACAACATTCCCCGAGTGGGCAAGAGTACAGCATGCAGATGAATTAGGTCAGAGGCCTGTCCTCACAAGTGCCTGAGCCTTCACCTGCCAAAAAGGAAGAAAATTTGATCTCCACCACAGGAAGGGCTTTTTTATGCAGCTACATTTCCAACACCTAGAATAGTGCCTAAATATTAGAATGAAATCCCATGGACAGGGAGGTATCCATTGACATGACCGCTTTTATTTCTTTTCGAAATGCATTTTTAAACATGCATTCCTTCATAACACAGATAAAAATGATGGGGTTGACAAACCTGGACATTGCTTAAGACACAGATTGGCCAGAAAAAAAATATTTAGAGAAATAGATGGGTTCCTGTGTGCTTTTGAAGTGGAAGAAGAAAGGAATCAGTACTGAATTCTGCCTGAGATATTCAGTCTAAGAAATATTGCTGTGCTATGAAATTACTTACTATCCAAAAAGAAGGCCTCTGGGGATTTAAAATTATATTGCATGTATCTATATAGTATATTACAGCACATTAAAAAGGTAAAGTAAATTAAAAGCCTTAAAATAATTTACATAATTTTTAAAGATCCCTGTGGCGTATTAATCATGCCTTCTACTCTATTTATCATCTTTTTGTTTTTGTAAATAGAAACAGTCTCAGAATTATGCCACTTGACTAATAGGTGGCCCTTGTGTAGAAATGGCCACTGACCCCTGTCCCCTTATCACGCTACAGGAGTGACCAGTACCAAGGGTCCCGGCTGCCTCTCACTCCGCCAGCGCCCCAGAGCCATTGCTCATGGAGCCCCCACTGTTAGTTTTTAAGTTCAACTTCTTCTCTTTATCCCTAAGTCTTCAAGAACCCAGGTTTTGGAATACCCTTAGTAGCATCCCAACTGTGTTATGATGAATTAGGCTTTTGGGGCTAGCCTGAGAATCTGACCTCCACTGAGAATATGTGGATCAATTGCAAGTCAGTATAGAATGATAATTAAGAATGGGGTTCTGGAACAGGCAGACTACCATTCTTGGTGTCCAGATTCTGACATGTATTAAGGGCATGACCTTGGACAATGTGGCTGCTCTTTGCCTCAGTTTCCTCCCCTGTAAAATGAGAACAATAGTTACAACCAACTTTATTGGTACTATTATGGGCTGAATGTGTCCCCTCAAAATTCATATGTTGAAGTCTTCATCCCCACTACCTCAGAATGTGTCTATATTTGGAAATAGGGCCTTTAATGACGGAGGCAATTGAGTTAAAATTACCTCTGGCCATTAGGGTGCGCCCTCATTCAATATGCCTAGTGTCCTTATAAGAAGAGGAGATTAGGACTCGGACACATACAGAAGGAAGACCATGTGA
Source organism: Pan paniscus (assembly GCF_029289425.2). Classification (NCBI taxonomy): domain Eukaryota; kingdom Metazoa; phylum Chordata; class Mammalia; order Primates; family Hominidae; genus Pan; species Pan paniscus. Next base: position 31,092,829 of record NC_073266.2, read on the forward strand.
GGACACAAGGAGAAGAGGCCACCCACAAGGAGAAAGGCTTCAGGAGAAACCAACACCTTGATCAGAGACTTCCAGCCTTTAAAATTGTGAGAAAATGCACTGTTGTGGTGCTTTGCTATGGCGTTCCTAGCAGACTACTGCTGGTACCTTTGAAGATCCCATGAGACAATGCATGTTACATGCTTGGAATAGTGCCTAGCATAGTAAGCGCTCAAGTAATTTTAGCGACCCGTATTATATAACACAATAAGCTGCTATTTCTAAATAACTTCCTTGTGAATTAAGATTTAGATCACAATCTGGTCATAATGTGGGCACTTTTAGGTATCAGGATTAACTTGAACCTTCTCTTCTTTACATTAAACATTCATCTGTTCATTCATTCGTTCATAAAATAAACATGTATTCACTGGCAACTCCCAGTCAGGAACTGCGTTTGGTGCTGGGAGCACAAGATGGATGGCAAACAGATTGTAATGCTTCCTTGAGGAGCTTAGAGTATCTGGAAATGGTCCAACATGGCGCTTGGCATCATTAGAAAGATAGATAGAGTGGTGGCTGGAGGCTGGTCAGGTTGAGCATTGAAACAAAACAGAGCGATTGTCCGTCTGCAGAGCAGGCAGATGAGCACCTCTCTGGACAGGAGGCCACTCTTGGGATGATGTGGGTTTACTAGAGAAGTTCTGCGGTCACCCAGCACTGACCTGCAACATCCAGAGAAAGATGGCTCTGTCTGAGCAAAACATTCACGCTGGGCTTGAGGTTAAAAGGTTGCAAGCAAAGTCCAGCTCTGCTGGTGAAATTATGGCCGGGGCATGTTGTGTAGTCTAACGGGAAAAGTGCTGATGCCGACCCATCTACCTGGCCACGCTCTCTAGCAGAGAACTGGAATCGTCACTTATGCTCTGCAGGGAAGCTGCTTTCATAGCTAGGCCAGATTTCTTTGCAATTACAATGTCAGTAATGAGCTTCATAGTTTCTCTCTTTTGTAAAACCACTTCTTCAGGTATAATTGATATACAGTAAAATAGACATATTTCAATGGTAAAATTTGATGTGTTACACCACAAGGCAGTAAACATAGCCATCATCCCCCAAATTCTCCTCCTGTCCCTTAGTGATCCCTTTTTCCTGTCCTTCCTCCGCACCTGCAGGCAACCACCGATCTGCTTTCTGTCACTATCAGTTAGCTGGCTTTTTACATTATTTTGAGATTCACCCAGGTTGCTGCTGTGTATTCAAGCTTCCTCTCTTTTTGTTGCTAAGTGGTATTCCACTATATAAATATGCTGCACTTTTCTTATGCAGTCACCTGTTGATAGACACATGGATTGTGTCCTTTCTGGGCTTTTGCAAATAAAGTGGTTATGAACATTTGTGTACAGGTCTTTGCATGGATCTCTGCTTTCTTTTCTCTTGGGTGAACACCTAGGAATGGAATGATTGGATCGAATGGTGGGTATACGTACATCTTTTTTTTTTTTTTTTTTTGAGAAAGAGTCTTGCTCTGTTGCCCAGGCTGGAGTGCAGTGGAGCTATTGCAGCTCACTGCAAGCTCCACCTCCTGGATTCACACCATTCTCCTGCCTCAGCCTCCCGAGTAGCTGGGACTACAGGCGCCCACCACCACGCCCAGCTAATTTTTTGTATTTTTTAGTAGAGACAGGGTTTCACCCTGTTAGCCAGGATAGTCTCAATCTCCTGATCTCGTGATCCGTCCGCCTTGGCCTCCCAAAGTGCTGGGATTACAGGCGTGAGCCACTGCACCCGGCCGTATGTACACCTTTTCAAGAAACTGCAAACTGTTTTCTGAAGCAGCTATATCATTTTGTATTCCTACCACAAGCGCAAGAGATTTCTAGTTCTTTCACATCCTCATCCATATGTTCAGTCTTTTCTAATTTTAGTCATTTTAATAGGTGTGTAGTGGTGTATCATTGTGGTTTTAATTTGCATTTGTCTAATGGCTATTGATGAAATGTTTGTTCAAATCTTTAGCTGACTTTTTATGGGTTGCTGGTTTTCTTATTATTATGTTTGGGTTTTTTTCTGGATGCAAATACTTTATCAGACATATGCTTTGCAAACATTTTCTCTCAGTCTATGGCTTGACTTTTTATTCTCTAAACAGTGTAAAGAGCAGATTTCAAAGTTTAATGAAGTCTAATTAGCCAATTTGTTCTGTTATGGCGCATGCTTTTGGTGTCATATTTAAGAAATCTTTGCCTAACCTAAGTTTACAGTTTTTCTCCTATCTTTTCTTTGAGAAGTTGTATAGCTTTAGGTTTTACATTTAGACATATGATCTCTTTTGAATTAATATCAATTGGGCCAATTTGGTTCATAGTTGTATTCAGGTCTTTTATACCCTACTGATTTTCTGTCTAATTGTGCTGTCAATTATTGAGGGCGGGTTCTTGAAATCTTGGACTATATTTATGGATTTGTTTATCTTCCCCTGCGCTTCTATCAGTTGTTGCTTCATGTACTTTTGAAGCTCTATTATTAGATGCATATTGAGGATTGTTATATCTTGCTGATGAATTTACCTCTTTATCATTAAGAACTGACCTTCTTTATTCTTGGTAATATTCTTTGCTCTGAAATCTACCTTGCTTGAGATTGATATAACCACTGCAACTTTCTCTTTTTTTGAGACGGAGTCTCGCTCTGTAGCCCAGGCTGGAGTGCAGTGGCGCGATCTCGGCTCACTGCAAGCTCTGCCTCATGGGTTCACGCCATTCTCCCACCTCAGCCTCCCGAGGAGCTAGGACTACAGGAGCCCGCCACCACGCCCAGCTAATTTTGTTTCCGTATTTTTAGTAGAGACGGGGTTTCACCGTGTTAGCCAGGATGATCTTGATTTCCTGACCAAGTGATCTGCCCGCCTCAGCCTCCCAAAGTGTTGGGATTACAGGCGTGAGCCACTGCGCCCGGCCTACCCACTACAACTTTCTTTGATTCATGTTAGTGTGGAATATATTTTTAATCTGTGTCTTTATATTTAAACTGTGTTTTTTGCATGTTTATAGCAGCACCGTTCACAATTGCAAAATCATGGAACCAACCCAAATGCCCATCAATCAACGAGTGGATAAAGAAACTTGGTGTGTGTGTGTGTGTATATACATATATATATATGTATATACACACACATATATATACACACACACATATACATATACATATATATATATATGATGGAATACTACTCAGCCATAAAAAAGAATAAATTAACTGCACTTGTAGTGACCAGGATAAGATTGGAGACTATGATTCTAAGTGAAGTAACTCAGGAATGGAAAACCAAACATCGTATGTTCTCACTGATATGTGGGAGCTAAGCTATGAGGACACAAAGGCATAAGAATGATACAATGGACTCTGGGGATTTGGGGGGAAGAGTGGGAGGGGGCGAGGGATAAAAGACTATAAATAGGGTGCAGTGTATACCGTTTGGGTGATGTGTGAACCAAAATCTCACAAAGCACCACTAAAGACCTTACTCATGTAACCAAACACTACCTGTACCCCAATAACCTAAGGAAAAATTTTTAAAAAATTGTATTTTTATAGGCAGCGTAGTCTTGCCTTTTGGTCCAATATGACAATTTCAAACTTCTGGTTGGAATTTTTAGTCTATTAACATTTACTGTGAGCATGGATATGCTTAGGTTTAAATGTACTCTCTTCCTATTTATTTTCTATTTCTCCCTTTGTTTTCTTTTTCTTCTTATTCTGCTTTCTCTTGGATTAACTAAATACATTTTACTATTTCATTTTATTGCCTTAGTTGAATTATGAGCTTTAACTCCTTGTTTTGTACTTGGGTGATTCTCTTAGGATTTTTACAATGCATCACTAACTTGTTCTGGTTAACTTTCAGGTGATATGACACCACTTCATATATATTACAAATGAATATAAAATAGTATATCCCATTTCCCTCTGCCAGCCTTTGTGCTACTGCTGTCATATATTTTACCTTTCCACATGTTAGAGACTCCACAATACATAATTGTTATGTTTGTTTAAATAGTCAATTATCTTTTAAACTTATTTAATAAGAAAAAGCAATCATCTATGTAATCATTAGTTATTATTTCTGGCACTCCTGATTTCTTTTTTTTATTTATTTTTATTTTTGTTTATTTATTTATTTACTTTTTTGAGACGGAGTCTCCCTCTGTCACCCAGGCTGGAGTGCAGTGGTGCCATCTCGGCTCACTGCAAGCTCCGCCTCCCAGGTTCAGGCCATTCTCCTGCCTCAGCCTCCGGAGTAGCTGGGACTACAGGCACCTGCCACCGCGCCCAGCTAATTTTTTTGTATTGTTAGTAGAGACGGGGTTTCACCGTGTTAGCCAGGATGGTCTCGATCTCCTGACCTCATGATCCGCCTGCCTCGGCCTCCCAAAGTGCTGGGATTACAGGTGTGAGCCACCACGCCCGGCCACTTATTTTTATTTATTTTTATTTTTTATTTTTTTTAGATGGAGTCTCGCTCTGTCACCCAGGCTGGAGTGCGGTGGCCTGATCTTGGCTCACTGCAAGCTCTGCCTCCCGGGTTCATGCCATTCTCCTGCCTCAGCCTCCCGAGTAGCTGGGACCACAGGTGCCCACCACCACAATTGGCTAATTATTTGTATTTTTGTAGAGACGGGGTTTCACTGTGTTAGCCAAGATGGTCTTGATCTCGTGACCTCGTGATCCGCCCGTCTCAGCGTCCCTAAGTGCTGGGATTACAGGCCTGAGCCACCCCTCCCGGCCGATTTCTTTGTATAGATCCAAATTTCCATCTGGCATCATTTTCCTTCTGTCTGAAGGACTTCCTTTAAGATGTTTTAATAGTATGGTTATGCTGGAATAATGAATTCTTATAGCTTTTGTGTGTCTAAAAATATCTACATTTTGCCTTCACTTTTGAAAGATATTTTTATTGGGTATAGAATTCTGAATGACTTTTTTCTTTTAAAACTATTTCTCTTGTCTTTTCATTTTTATTGCCTTTGTCAAGAAACCAGCTGTCATTCTTAACTATGTGCCTCTTATGTATGTCTTTTTTCTCTGGCTGATTTTTAAATTTTCTTTATCACTAGTTTGAGCAACTTCAGTTTGGTTTGCCTTTGTGTAGTTTTATGCCTTGGAGCTCATTGAACTACTTGTGACACTGAGTTTATTGTCTTCATCAATTTTGGAAAATTGTTGGCCATTATTTCTTTCAATATTTTTTTCTTCCCTGCTCTCTTTTGGAGACTTCAGTGTCACGTTAAGGTGCTCAAAATTGTCTCATAGCTCACTGCCCATGTTTTTAGTTTTAAAAATCCTTATTTATGTTTTAGTGTGGATAGTTTCTATTGCTGTGTCTTCAGGGTCACTGATCTTTTCTTCTGCAATGTCCAACCTCTCATTAATCCCATTCAATTTTCATTGTGGACATTTTAGTTTTTATCTCCAGAAGTTGCATTTGGTCATTTTGTACTTCTAGGTCTCACTTAACTTTTTGAACACATGGAATAAATTTATAATAATAATGTTTTAATGCCATTGTTTGTTAATTCTAACATCTGTGTTAGTTCTGGGTCAGTTTCAACTGAATGATTTTTCTCTTTATTATGAGTCACATTCCTGCCTCTTCTGCTAATTTTTTACTGGATGCGAGATATTGCCTTTTCGGCTACTGGATGGTTTTGAATTGCTATAAGTATTCTTGAACGTTGTTCTGGGACATAATTAAGTTACTTGTAAATAGTTTGATCCGTTGAATCTTTCACTTAAGATTTGTTAGGTAGGACAAGAGAAGGGCTAATTTTCATCCATTACTGAGACAAGACCGTTATGAATGCTTTACCCAGTGCTCGGTGCCTGGCTCGTGGGAACAGGTACTATTCTTGGCCCTGTGAGCATTGGGTACTATTCCTTCTTATCCTTTAAGATAAGTAAGGATGTTTCCCCATCTTTTGTTTTATTCTGCCCAGACATGCACTGATCGGTACCCAGCTGAACACTGAAGAACTTTCTGCAGATCACTGGGATCTCTCTCATAGTGTCTCTCTTTCCCCTCTAATATTCTGGCCTGCAAAGTCCAGCCACCTTCTTCTCCCTGGACTTTCAACCCTGTCTTCTCAATCCAGAGTCTGCTCCTGCTGGTATCCCTCTTCCTGTGCTATGGCCTGGGAGCTGTGATCAGGCAGTAAACTCAAGTAGTTAAAGGGCTCACATCATTTGCTTCCTATCTCCAAGCAAACACTGTCCTTCATGACTGATGTCCGGTGTCTTGAAAAACAGTATGTTATATACTTTATTCACAGAAAGTATGTCTTTTATGACCTAGCCTCGGATGTCACCTTTGTTATATCTTTCTTTCTTTTTCTTTCTTTTTTTTTTTTTGAGATGGAATCTCGCTCTGTCGCCCAGGCTGGAGTGCAGTGGTGCAATCTCTGCTCACTGCAAGCTCTGCTTCCCGGGTTCATGCCATTCTCCCACCTCAACCTCCCGAGTAGCTGGGACTACAGGCACCAACCACCACTCCCAGCTAATTTTTTTGTATTTTTAGTAGAGATGGGATTTTACCATGTTAGCCAGGATGGTCTTGATCTCCTGACCTCATGATCCACCTGCCTCGGCCTCCCAAAGTGCTGGAATGACAGGCTTGAGCCACTGTGCCCAGCCACATTTTGTTATTTCTACCATATTCTACTGATTGGAGAGGAGATATTACTGAGGAGATATTACCCAAATAAATAAATATCTGAAAACAAGAATCACTGGAGGCTGGTCACCACACACACATAGTAAATACACCAACTCAGAGAGTGAGAATTAGATTGGGCAGACAGCATGAAGCCAGGAAACAGTGCACAAGAAAGAGTTGAGAGCCCTCAGAAAGAGTTGGGACAGAAATAATTCCATTCTACTCTCTGTTTTCTATAAACACCTGTGTCCCAGTTGAGCTCTCTTCACATTGTTTCACTATTATTTAAGTGCTAGTCTCCTCTATAAATTGAGAATTTCTGGAAAGCAGAAAATATCTCATTCATATTGGGTCCTCCAAGCTTCTCATATCATGCCCAAATGACAGTAGTAGCTTAAATGTGGTTTCTTGAGTGGAATCGAATTAAATAGTGTAGAACAGTAAATTGACTAATATCTATCACGTAGCACTAAATGTTGAGATATGCTAAGGTGGTAGTGGCACAATATAGGTAATGATGATTTTAAAACACTGACCAGAACCACAAGTTAGGGACAGAGGCCAAGAAGGTCCAATCCAAAGCTGAGACTATTGTGGCAATTCAGGCATAAAATGGTAAGATTTGGAATACATAGAAGTAAGAAGTGGGAATAAAATGAAAGATGAATCCCACAACCATATGAAGAAAATAATTGATAGGACTTATTGCGAGTTGGGCTTGAAGGGAAGGAAGGGTCAAGATGATTGTAGGGTTTCCAGCTAAGGAGACCTAAAAGTTGTGGTGTCATCAAAAAAGTAACAGTGCTCGGACCTGGATACATCACTCCCCTCCCAAAGTTGTTCTTCCTTTATTTCCTATCTTAATAAACTAAGCTAGAAATATTGGAATTATTCTTGATTATTTTTCTCCTTCTTACCTATTAATCAAGTTGGTTACTCTTGCAGCTTGGAATTCCCAAGAAGCTGACACAGATGGAGTTAGTGTGCAGCAGGCTTATTAGGATGTGCTTCTAGGATCAGCCCTGTGTAAGGGAGGGAATTGAGGCAGGATTAGACAGAGGGAGAAGTGGGGCTCATGTGGACACAATGGCAGCCTTGTGGGGTTTCACAGGGAGGACTGGAGTTAGATGGTCCTTCAGAGTGGCCCTGAATTGGACCAAGTTGACCAAGCCTTCATGCCCTCACATCACTGTCATTGGGCTTTGGGATGGGAAGTGACCTCAGGCAAGCAGCTGTGTGCAACTCGAGCAATCCCTGATGGGACTGGCAGCTGAAGACTGCCTGCTCATAGCCTTCTCAGTAACTGGGGCAACAAGTCCTTCACTGATAGGCATCTGAATGGCATGTTGTGGTGTGCACATCATGACCATCCTCAAGTCTCCATCCCAGCCTCACCAGTTATTTGCAGTTCCCCTTACTTCTTTCCTGAATTGCTGCAACAGGGTCCTAGCTTGTCTCTCTGCTTACTGTCTCCAGCATTCTTTAATCCATTTTCCACACTACTGTTGTGATAATCTTTGTAAATCTAGATATAATCATGCCATTCTTCTCCTCAAAACCATTCAAGAGCATCTCATCACTTGTGGGATTCACAATCTGGACCTCCATCCTAGCTGAACTCTGGCCCTGAAGAACTATGTGGAGTTGGTGCTAGGCTTTCACATGCCATCTGTTTATTTATCCGTCGGATACCTTCCCCCTTGGACCTGACTTTTTGCTTAGCTAACTCCTCTTACCTTGTCTTTCCAGACTCATCTCCTTTATGAAACCTCCATGATTCTGCTACCCTAGGTTAAGTGTCATCCCAATGTGTTATTATAGCCCCCGGTATATGTCTTTTTTGTAGCATTTATTACATGATGCTCCAAATGTCTATTTCCAGAGATTCATCTTGTTGAGAGTTACAGACACAGCACCTAACACATGGCCTGGTGTGTAGGGGGCTCTCAAATGTTTGGACAGTAAATGAGTTAGTCAAACAATTGCTTAAAAATATATTCTCCCATCGGTGGCTCACGCCTGTAATCCCAGCTCTTTGGAAGGCCAAGGCAGGTGGTTCACAAGGTCAGGAGTTTGAGACCAGCCTGGCCAATATGGTGAAACCCCGTCTCAATTAAAAATATAAAAATTAGCCGGGTATAGTGGTGGGCACCTGTAATCCAAGCTACTCTGGAGGCTGAGGCAGGAGAATCGCTTGAACCTGAGAGGCGGAGGTTGCAGTGAGCTGAGATCATGCCACTGCACTCCAGCCTGGGCAACAGAGAGAGACTCTGTCTCAAAAAAAAAAAAAATGATATTCTCCCAATTTTATTCTCCGGATTGCCAACAACCCTCTTTTGGACATCAGCAACAGGGTTTTTAGAAGCAGAAATCAGTCTTTTTTTAAAATGTTTTTCATTATTTATAAGAAATTTTGTGGGTAAATAGTAGTTGTATATATTTATGGGGTACATGAGATGTTTTGATACAGGCATGCAATGTAAAATAATCACATCATGAAGAACAGGGTATTGATCCCCTCAAGCATTTATCCTTTGAGTTACACACAATTCAATTACATTCTTTAAGTTATTTTAAAATATTCACTTGAATTATTATTGACTACCATCATCCAAGTGTGCTATCAAATAGTGGGTCTTATTCATTCTTTCTATTTTTTGCACCAATTAACCACCACAGGAATCAGTCTTGAAACTGAGGTTTGCTTACAGACTAGGTCTGATCTTCGCGTAAAAATATTACCATCTACCAAGTTTAGCCAAGGAGCTACTTTGGCTCATGATTGAAGATCTTCTCTGTGGCTGCTGATTAAGGTACCTAGGGGAGGAATTTGCTCACTGTTCTGACACCAGCGTCTAATTTGCTCTCTGCCCTCTTCCTCTCACAGCGCATGGAGTAAATCCCAGAGCAGAAGTGGGAGGGAATGTGTGTCACCCCCACCCCAACCAGAGCTGCCCATGCAGATGCAGAGCTGTGTGGATGTCATTTTCTGCCACTGGGTTCTGGGTTCTGGGTTTCCAGACTGGGTGAGAAGAGATAGTAAGACTTGGAGGGTCCCCCTGCCCCCGCCCCAGCCCACTGTTTCCCAGACCCCACTGCTTAGTTGGCTTCCTCCCTGAAATGAAAGAGAATCTAGCAGCAACACACAGAGAACCCTCTACGCCACTCATCAGAGTTGTTGACAATCATTTAGTGCTTCCTCACCTATAAATCAGGGTTCTAGATGAGGTTTACACTTCCATCAGCAGTAATCCTGCTCTCATGGGGCCTTCTAGCTTTCCCAGGATATCTACATGCAGGAGCTTAGAGACTGATTATGTGGGTGACAATCGCCTCTCAATAAATCCTCACACCTTATCCATCTGTATTTGTTTAGAATTACTCCAAAAAGAACTCTCAAACAGAATTCCATATTGCCTTAAATACTATTGGCTTTTTGGAAGTCACAAGGACTCTTTGGGAAACTTTAAATAATTTATTTTACAAGGCCATCCTCTGTCCTGGGAGGTTTTCATGTTGAATTCTATTAACAGCTTTTGTCTTCTGTTATAATGCATATATTAACAATTAAAAGCCATTTAAAGTAATTGATTCAATTCACTAAAGCCAACAAATTAATTAACTGATGCATAATTAATCAGAGCAGCAAGGCATCCATTCTTCAGGGACCAGATAGGAAAGCTGTGATTTGTGTGCTCATCAACAGAGTAGATACAGTCAGCTGTGCTCTTGAACCAGATACTGATACAATTGGGGTCATAATTTAAGGGTCGAAGGATGTTCAGCCCACAAAAGGAACTCTCGGCCTTGGCAGCTCTGTTCAACATGAGGCAGTGTTACACTATTGTATTAGTCAGCTTGGGCTGCCATAACAACAAAATGCCTGGCTTACATGACAGACATTTATTGCTCATAGTTCTGAAGGCTGGAAAGTTCAGTATCAAGGTGTCAGCAGATTTGGTTCCTAGTGAGGGCTCTCTTCCTGGATTACAGATGGCCTCCTTCTTGCTATATCCTCACAAGGCAGAGAGAGAGAGAGAGCTCTGGTCTCTCTTTCTCTTATTATAAGGTCGATAGTCCTATCATTTCCCACCCACCTATGACCTCATCTAAGCCTGTACATCTCCCAAAGACCCCATCTCCAAATATTATCACACTAGGGGCTAAGGCTTCAACATATACATTTTATGGGGACACAAACATTCAATTCATAAAAATCATGCTCTGACCAGGTTTTTTTTTTTCTTTTTTTTTGAGATGGAGTTTCGCTCTTGTCGCCCAGACTGGAGTGCAATGGCCAGATCTCAGCTCACCACAACCTCCGCCTCCCAGGTTCAAGCAATTCTCTTGCCTCAGCCTCCCAAGTAGCTGGGATTACAGGCATGCACCACCACACCCGGCTAATTTTTGTATATTTAGTAGAGACGGGGTTTCTCCATGTTGGTCAGGCTGGTCTCGAACTCCCAACCTCAGGTGATCCACCCGCCTCAGCCTCCCAAAGTGCTGGGATTACAGGCATGAGCCACTGTGCCCGGCCCTGACCAGGTCTTAAGATAGACACAGAGCTATTGCATATCAGAGCTGGGTGATCCTTAGAGTCTGTCCTTGTCTGTTCTCAACACATACAGGTTGAATATCTCTTACTCAAAATGCTTGGGACTAGAGTAATTTTGGATTTTTGATTTTTTGGGGGATTTTGGAATCTTTGCATATACATAATGAGATATCTTGGGGAAGAGATCCAACCCTAAACATGAAATTCACTTATTGTTCATCTACACCTTATACACATAGCCTGAAGATAATTATACAGAATATTAAAAAAAAGTTTTGCATTTCCATTGTGTACAATATTACCTTTTTTTTTTTTTTTTGAGACACAGTCTCGCTCTGTCGCCCAGGCAGGAGTGCAGTGGCGCAATCTTGGCTCACTGCAAGCTCCGCCTCCCGGGTTCATGCCATTCTCCTGCTTCAGCCTCCCAAGTAGCTGGAACTACAGGTGCCCGACACCACGCCTGGCTAATTTTTTTTTGTATTTTTAGTAGACAGGGGTTTCACCGTGTTAGCCAGGATGGTCTCCATCTGCTGACCTCGTGATCCTCCCGCCTCAGCCTCCCAAAGCGCTGGGATTACAGGTGTGAGCCACCACGCCCGGCCCTGTGTAGAATATTTTTAATAATTTTGTGCATGAAGCAAAGTTTGTGTACATGAGGTGAGGTGTGGACATTCAGAAAGTTTCAGATTTTGGAGCATTTTGAATTTTGGATTTTCAGATTAGGGAAGCTCAACCTATAACAGTATACTTAAACTGTGATCTGAGGAAGGTGTCTATCTGTAATTTAGTTCTGGTCTTTGAGGGAATGAGTCCAGAAATTGACAGTAAGCATTTAGAAACTCTGATGGCAACTTGACAGAGTAATTTTATGATGTCTGCTGTATCTAATATTTAAAATTTGGGGCTTATATTTTTATGCCCTCTTTCATTAAATTTCTCTCATAACTCATTTTTATTATGTTTAAGTTTCAATGTGCAATGGATTATAGATTGTAAAAAAGCAAAGCAAAACAAAAACAATTCGTCTTTCCCACAGATATTTCTCGAAGCACTGCTTTGGATCATTCCAGAAATCTTTCTGCTCAAACCTTACAAAATACTATCTTGAGCTGAATATGTTCTAGGGGAGATAACATGAGCTCTAATATGCCTTTGCAACTGTGTTAGAAAAGGAGATTTAAGATCCCTCGCATTTTCCTCTGGAGGTGCTACTATGCGTTGCAGAGTTAAATGCGATCTACAGAATAAGATGAACAAAGCGTTATCAAAGCCATGTAAGCTGTAAATAACATAGCTGCACTTATACTCATTTTGAACATGTGCCTACTGAGAGGGTCACGAGTTAACTGTGAAAAGTCACATTATTCTACAATCACCAGCCACAGTTGCACATTTGGGTGCATTAGAGTAAATCACAGTGAATTAATTTCCTGGCTCAGATAACAAGAGTGCCCCAGACCTAGGACCTTCACTTTGGGCTTTTTGGTGAGAAAACAACAGAAAAGAAACCTAAGAGTCATTATTTGGGATTGTGGGATGTTGATAAACGAGTTAGAACAGAAGTAGTTAGCCATTTCCAGCACTTTACTAATAAAAATGGAGAGAGTACAGCTGTTGCTTTCACCTGAAGTGGAATAGACACTTGCGGGGGGCTGACTTTACTTTGTCCTTGGTTTGGGGTAATGAGAATGCCTTCCAGCAAGTCTGCACAAGACATTTCAGGCTGTAGGAGCTGTAATCACTTTTATAGCCCTTTGGATGGGATTTAAGGTAGGCTTGTCTTGACAATTTATAGATTTGTTTGTTTGTTTGAGTCTCGCTCTGTCGCCCAGGCTGGAGTGCAGTGGCACAATCTTGGCTCACTGCAAGCTCCACCTCCCAGGTTCATACCATTCTCCTGCCTCAGCCTCCCGAGTAGCTGGGACTACAGGCGCCCGCCACCATGCCCAGCTAATTTTTTTTTTGTATTTTTAGTAGAGACGGGGTTTCACCATGTTAGCCAGGATGGTCTCCATCTCCTGACCTTGTGATCCACCCGCCGCAGCCTCCCAAAGCGCTGGGATTACAGGCGTGAGCCACCGTGCCCGGCCTCAACAATTTATAGATTATTGTGCATAAACATATAGACCAAGCTTGTCTAACCCACAGCCTGCAGGCCACATGGAGCCCAGGACGACTTTGAACGCGGCCCAACACAAATTTGTAAATTTTAAAATATTATGAGATTTTTTTTTTTTTAGTTCATCAGCTATTGTTAGTGTTTATGTATTTTACATGTGGCCCGGGACAATTCCTCTCCCAGTGTGGCCTAATGAAGCCAAAAGACTGGACATCACATGGGACATTGAAAACCATATGGGACAACTACCCACAAATCCATCCATCACCTCTCATTCCTTGAACTCCTACCATATGCAGGAGCCTTGATTTGGGAGTGAAAAGGTCCATGACTCCACTTTTGTGTGTAAGTGGTCTTTGAAATATGATCTCATGATTTTAAAAAGTAAAACTTGTATTCCAAAAATAAAAGTTGCTTATTGCAAAACAGCTACCATATTGCCTTGTCATAACAGAATAGAAATCACTCACTTGAGATTGTACACAGATCTGTTTAGTTAAATGAATGGAGGCAAACCTAACATACTGAATCAGGAGTGTTATATTTCCAAAAACCAAGTAAGCCACTCAATTTAATGTCCCTGGTGCTTTTGAAATCACTCAAATAGCAATGCAGAATATCAGTAGTGGAGAAAATCAGAAAGATCTGGGTTCAGATCCTAACGTCACCACTTTCTAGCAATAGAATCTTGAATACTTTATTTGACTTCTCTGAGCCTTGTTTTCCAAATCTGTAAAGTGGATATAATGATACCTATCCTTAAAGGTTAATTAATGGCTAACATTTCTAGAATACTTCTAATATACTAGTCCCTGTGCTAAATATTTACATAGTTTTTTTTTTCACTTCCGCTCATAGCAAACCTTCAAAGTTAAATAGTGTGGTAACCTGGAACCCAGATTCAAACACTCAACCATGACAGCTTTAGAGATAAAGTATATAAAGGACTTAGCATAGTGCCTGACATATAGCAGGTTCTTGATAAATGAAGTCATTGGTCTATTACTATTATTGCTACTATTGTGTAATAATAATAGACAAAAGCAACGTAGAGGTGCAAGTGCAGACACCTGGCCTTTGCCCTGGATTTTCCCCTCTGCTGAGGAATCTGTGGCTGCTCAGCTTTAAGGGTGCAGGGAGGTGGCCACATTCCTCAGGCCCCAGCCCTGGCCTCAGGCATGAGGCAACAAGGAAAGCAGGTTTACCTTCAGGGCAATCCTTGGGAAAAGAATAATTTTAGGGACAACTAGAAGGCTCCATGGTCTCTCAAATATCTCTCCTAAGGCCTGGATGCTGCCTAAAACTCATTTCAGGGTAGCCACACCACTCATCCTGCTAGGACAGTAAGAAAGCTCAAATACGCCAATACCCAGGAAAGGGTACACAAAATGTGAGTATATTTCAGGCAAACAGCATAAAATGATATGAGATCTTAAGAGCTGTGACACTAGAGACTTTTCTCTTTTTTAAAATTTTTTTATTTCCATAGGTTTTTGGGGAACAGGTGGTGTTTGTGGTGTTTGGTTACATGAGTAGGTTCTTTAGTGGCGATTTGTGAGATTGTGGTGCACCCATCACTCAAGCAGTAAACACTGAACCCAATTTGTCTTCTTTTATCCCTCGCCCCCTCCCACCCTTTCCCCCTAAGTCCCCAAAGTCCACTGTGTCATTCTTATGCCTTTGCATCCTCATAGCTTAGCTCTCAATTATGAGTGAGAACATACAGTGTTTGGTTTTCCATTCCTGAGTTACTTCACTTAGAACAGTGGTCTCCAGTCCCATCCAGGTTGCTGTAAATGCCATTAATTCACTCCTTTTTATGGCTGAGTAGTATTCCGTGTGTGTGTGTGTGTATGTGTGTGTGTATATATGTGTGTGTGTATATATGTGTGTGTGTTTATGTATGTGTATGTGTGTGTGTGTGTATATATAAACATATATATATATCACAGTTTCTTTATCCACTTGTTAATTGATGGGCATTTGGGTTGATTCCACATTTTTCCAATTGCGAATTGTGTGACACCAGAGACTTTACAATGCAGGAGAACAATGGTCACCTGGCGTGGGTCAGAACGAGATGTTATTGAAAGAAGAGAGGGGATAGAAATGATGTCGGGGGTGTTACAGTTTTACATCTTGCTGGCATCTCTTGTCTTCATATGTGTGCAGACAGGTGACATATTGTGAGGAAAGGGAAGAGGCTTCCGGAAGAAGCGTGCCGTGCGTCAGTGCACCTCAGCGGGAACTATGCGGCCACGTTACCCAGCTACGCTCTGCTCCTGTAGGGGCCTAGGTGTATGTGTGGTCCCTGCCCCTCTGCCCTCTCCTCTTTACCTTTGTACCACATGTGGCATAATGGTTATCACAGGTACCTCCCTGGGTTCTAATCCCAGCTCCCTGCCCTGCAGCTGCCTGAGTTTGGAAGGTGTGTGAGGATGAGAGGACCCCGGCCTCACGCCCCGCTCTGCACCTGGCATGTGGTAAGCAGTTCCCTGACAGTCTTCCCTTAAAGCCCTCCCAGCCTCCAGGCTGTTGGGCAAATCAGAAAGAAAGTGTTTGGGGTTTGATATGAGAAAAAATAAACATAGGAACCAAAATCACCCTTTCTCCCCTCTTCTCACCAAGTGGGGTCTCCCCCACTTGCTCCCCTGCCCAGGACGAAGCCAGGCACTTGAGACATGGAGGGGCCCTGGCGAGACTGAGAGAGACTCAGGAAAAAGCACCAGGGAGCCCCTGCCATCAACCTTGCAGTGGCACCACATGAAAGCCCAGAATGCCACTCCCCCGGCTTCTGCAGCTCCTCTCCAGCCTGGACTCCCTCAGACTCAAGGGCCATGCAGGGGATCACGGTGGAGGATTGCGGTGTGTCACCAGGCCTATGACCACACAGGAAATGGCCAGCATAGTCAGGTCACCATCCTGAGCTTTATCCACCTTCACAGAAGCCCAGGCAGCCCTGCTCTGCCCTCCGGCCCTTCCAGTCCCAGGCTGTCCCTGGCTTCTGGTAGGGACTGTAGCATTCTCCACGGCACACATTTTACACACATGGGAAGTGGTTATGCATTTACTGAGATTATACAGTTTCTAAATGTTTGCTTTCTGCTTCATGCAGATTCAAATCAGGGACGTATTTCTTTGACATGAATACAAGTCTTTTAAGACACCAACCTTGCAGGCCAGAAGGAAGGGGTTCCCCCTGCCACACCCTCTCTGTGACCTGGGGAAGTCACCTCTCTCTGCTCTGATTCATGATTTTCTCTGGAGGTAAAAGGAGAGGGGTGCAGGACACGATCTTTCAGGACAGCCCCCACTCTAATTCTCCCTGGCATTGGTCAGGACAGTGGTGTCAAATGAAATTCTATTTCCCAGGCCTCAGTTTGCGCATCTGGACACTGAGATGTCACCGCCTTGTGACAATTTACCTAGTATGAATATTAGTGAGCTTGACACTCTCTTTCCAGCTCTTGCTAAGTATCCCTCACACCATGTCCCCATCTCCCCCAAGAAAAAAAGGGAAAAATGAGAGTTTTAACTAGTCTCTGGTGCTGTGTGTAGGCTGAGACTATCTGATGACAAAACCAGGATAGGATGACTCAGTCAATATACATTTAAATTCAGCCAATAAAAAAATATTCATAAAAGCCTGTGGAAGCATCATAGAGTCAACAAATGTCTGCTGGGCCTCTACCATGTGCTAAGGTCCCTTGGATAAATTGAATTAATAGGTTCCTTCTGGAGGAATGTACAGTGTATTATGTGGAGATAAAAGCACCAATCCAAGTCACTCTCGTTCAAGGTTAGAGGGGGTAAGTGCCACAAAAGAGATACAAATTAAATACCATAAGAGCAGCCGGGCGCTGTGGCTCACGCCTGTAATCCCAGCACTTTGGGAGGCCGAGATGGGTGGATCACGAGGTCAGGAGATCGAGACCATCCTGGCTAACATGGTGAAACCCGTCTCTACTAAAAATACAGAAACAAAATTAGCCGGGCATGGTGGCGGGCACCTGTAGTCCCAGCTACTCGGGAGGCTGAGGTGGGAGAATGGCATGAACCCAGGAGGTGGAGCTTGCAGTGAGCCGAGATCACACCACTGCACTCCAGGCTGGGTGACAGAGCAAGACTCCGTCTCAAAAACAAACAAACAAACAAAAAAACAAAAACCATAAGAGCTCAAAGGAGAGGAAGTTACTTGTAGCCAGGGATCAGGCCACCCTGACACCATAAATCCTCGTGGTAGGGATGGCTTTGTGGAGAAGGGGGCGTGAGGGATGAGCTCTGAGGGAAGGTAGGATGTGGATCTATGAAGGTAAGGGTGGGGTGTGGAGGAAGGGGAGGGGGTCATTCCAGAGGAGAGGCATGGTGGGAGAAAAGGAAGTCCAGGGGATACCCATGGCAGTGGATGGTGCCATTAGAAGGGCCTGGTCCTGGCCGGGCATGGTGGCTCATGCCTGTAATCCCAGCACTTTGGGAGGCTGAGGTGGGTGGATCACCTGAGGTCAGGAGTTCGAGACCAGCCTGACGAACATGGTGAAACCCCGTCTCTACTAAAAAATACAAAAATTAGCCAGGCATGGTGGTGGGTACCTGTAATCCCAGCTACTCAGGAGGCTGAGGCAGGAGAATCACTTGAACCCAGGAGGCAGAGGTTGCAGTGAGCCGAGATTACACCATTGCACTCCAGCCTGGGCGACAAGAGTGAAACTCCATCTCAAAAACAAACAAACAAACAAAAAAGAAGGGCCTGGTCCTGAGCAACGAGGTTAAAAATGCTGGCTGAGATCTTAGAAAGCCTTGAACTCGGCCAGACATGGTGGCTCACGCCTGTAATCCCAGCACTTTGGGAGGCCGAGGTGGGCAGACCAAGAGGTCAGGAGATGGAGACCATCCTGGCTAACACAGTGAAACCCCGTCTCTACTAAAAATACAAAAATTAGCCGGTCGTGGTGGTGGGTGCCTGTAGTCCCAGCTACTTGGGAGGTTGAGGCAGGAGAATGTCGTGAACCCGGGAGGCGGAGCTTGCAGTGAGCCGAGATTGTGCCACTGCACTCCAGCCTGGGTGACAGAGCGAGACTCCATCTCAAAAAAAAAAAAAAAAAAAAAGAAAGCTTTGAACTCTAGAACAAATAATGCATGCCCTATTCCTAAGTCATTAGGAGACAGGGTGTTTTGCAGCAGGAAAAGACATGTAGGAATAGAAGAGGGGGGAAGGCAGAGAGAAGGGGCTCTGTGGAGAGAATACTGCACTCATCCAAATGAGACAGGATGGTGGTTGGACTATGGTTCCATTAGCGAGGAGAGAGAAAAGGGTTAAAGCAGCAGGACCACACGTCTCTCCAGGTTGCCAGGAGTTGCCCCGGCTTGTGCCTGTTGCTCTGGTCTTATGATTAATAATGCTCTCTTTAACTCTAGTTAAAGGTGACACTGAGTTGGCTAAGCGCAAGGGAGCAGCAGTGAAAAAGAAACAGATTTTGGAGGAAAAACAGTCTGGTTGTGGCTATATTAATTTTGAGGTCCTGTTTGGGCTTCTGATGGAAAAAGGTGACAATAATACAAATGGCCATCGTTTGAGTGCTTACTCTGTGCCAAGCACAGTACTGACTCCTTCACTCTTCGCTGTCACCTTATGAAATGGTACTGCTATCCTCCTTGGATAGGTGATGAGACTGTGCAGAGAGTGTCATGTGGTCAGGAAACAGCTGAAAACTCCGGCCTTGCCCTGGGGCAAGGATTCAGAGATGAGGACTGGGGGCCTACCGGCCAAAAAGAGGTGGCCAAGGCCGAGGGGCTGAGTTCTGAGTTGTCATGGCAGGCTGGAGAGTGAAGCAAATGATAGGAACGGAAACAAACATGGAAACAGCAGAAGAAGAGGAGGTCAGGAGACCCAGAGGGAAGGTTCAGCTGGAGGTGGAGAAAACAAAGTAACAGTGTCATGAGAACCCGGCAGGAGAAAAGCTAAGACTCTCACCAAACCTGCGTAGGAGGTGTTTGTTGTGCCTTCCAGGTGGTGATGAGTTAAAACCTGAGTGTTTTTATTACACTGTGTGCCTGCTACTGTTTTGAGTACTTGTTTTGCAGACTCTAGGAAATGCAATAGCTGTAAAGTTCCTCTTTTCTCTTGTTAGAAGTAATAAGTTACTCTGCTGGAACTACTGGTATTCCAAAATGTAGAATAGGTTAGAAATGATTTTTCTCTTTCAGTTCATTTTATATTCTTCCTCCTTGCTCCTTGAGGAGCTTGATCCTTTTATGCTGAACCTATCTTTTGATTCAGGACAGAAATCGAGGATTTCTCAACCTAGGAACTATGGACACTCGGGGCCGAAACATTCTTTTTCTTTTATTTGAACATCATAAGATGTTCAGCAGCCTCCCTGGCCTCCACCCACCAGGTGCCAGTAGCAACCCTCCTTCCACAGCTGCGACAATAAAAAATGTCTCCGGACATTGCCCGTTGTCCCTGGGAGCAAAATCTCCCATTTGAAAACCACTGTGATAAGCTCATTAATACGAAGGTGTAGCGACTTAATATGTTATTTCTTCAATGAATCTTTCCCTTTTGCAAGTGGAACTAAGAAGAAGCCACGCAGGCCCGCAGAAATGTCAATTTCTTGATTTTTCTGCAGCCCAATGAATCTCTACTTTAAGCTTCCTGATGGCAGAAATACAATCCATATAATGGATAGACTTGGTCATCTTCAGGATTGGATTTGACCAATTCATTTCAGGGTTTCTCCTTGAGTCCTGGGCCATTTGCACAGTGTTGTGACATCAGTCAGGAGGGAGCTGGGCTTCTTGTCACCACCTCCCATATAGCTAGAGGGGAGGCAGCCAGTGTCTACTTCTCTTGTTTCATCTTCGCCTCCTTACCTTCCATCTTTGCAAGCTTGGAGGAGGGAGGGGGAAAGGAAAGGATCTTGAGCTTAAAAGCCAAGAATCTACTGTCTTTGTTCTCTGGTTCTGCGAGGATAACTTCCCCCTAAGACAGTGATGAATCATTGCTAGCTGCCTGGCTGGAGGAAGGCCCTGGGGCCCAGTGGAGAAATTGACTGGAAAGAGAACACATGGCTTAATATCCTCCTGCCCTCCTCGCTTGGCACTCCTCTGTCTGCAGGTACCACTGCTCTGGTGATACATACAAAGCAGCAGTTTCCAGGCAGGGCTCCATAAGCCACATGACACTGCACAGGGGCCCTTCATGGATCTCATTCCACCGGGCTTTTGGATGGATAAATACAGATCATAGGTATGGAACTTAAAAAATCCATTTCTCATCATCAGTCATCAAAACTACATTGAAATACATATTATAAAGCAGCATCTCTTCCGCATCTCTACAGACCTGTGGATTACAATGAGAAATCTGGGAAGGTGTGTCAATATGAAGCCGAATGTTACTAAATGTATGTATTTGACCTATAGAGAACAATCATTCCGTTTATACTGGGGACACAGTAAGACAGTGAAAAATAGCACTGCCTTCCCACACCTATATTTAAGAATAAACAGCATCGAGCATTTATCCAGCACTGAGCAGCCTACCTCACGTGGTCTTATAATTACCAAGATAACTATCTTTCTTTAACCCTCCACACCTCCTACCCTATCCTTCCTCACAGTGATGAGCTTGCTTCCAATTTCACTGGGAAAATAGAAGCGGTGAGAACAGAGCTCACACAAGCTCCATCTGCCTGTGCCTGTGTTCCTTGTCTCTCTCCTGGTATCTGGAGGAACTGCCCAGGTTCCCAGCAAGACTAGACCCATCCTCATCAGACCCATCTCTTCTCCTCCTTAAGAATTCCTTCATGCAAATGGATGGGCGTGGTGGTGGTTAACGCCTGTAATCCCAGCACTTTGGGAGGCCGAGGCGGGTGGATCACTTGAGATCAGGAGTTCAAGACCAGCCTGGCCAACATGGTGAAACGTCGTCTCTACCAAAAATACAAAAATTAGCCAGGTGTGGTGGTGAGTGCCCAGCTACTTAGGAGACTGAGGCAGGAGAATCACTTGAACCTGGGAGGCGGAGCTTGCAGTGAGCCGAGATCGTGCCACTGCACTCCAACCCGGGTGACAGAGCGAGACTCCATCTCAAAAAAAAAAAAAAAAAAAAGAATTCTTTCATGCAATTAATTCTCCTGGAAGTAAATTCACTCTTTCCTGTCTTGTCAGTCTTTTTATTGTTTTTTCCACATCAGAAGAGTAAATAAGATTTATTTTCTTCCATATCAAAGGGGGAAAAAACCCTCTATGGACTTTGTCTTCCCTCCACTACCACTTGCTTTCTCTCCCTCCTCAGGGAGGGAGAAACCCCTCAGCAGGGTTGCTTAGTATTGCCTTCTCTGTTCTTTCATCAACTTGCCTGGTCAGCTTTGTGAGCAAAGGCACCAGGAATCCACAGTTGCTAAGCCCCAGAGTCAGCACCCACTGCCCAGTCTCGAACATCACTCCCTTCTTCCTGACACTCTCTCTCCACTTGGAATCCAGAATCCCACAGTCTCTTCTCTTCCTCCCATTCTGCCTCGGTCTCCTGGCCATTTCCCTTTTTCTCCCACCTCTGCATATGGCAGAGTCTTTGGATGTGCTCTTGCTGTCTCTTGGAGAGCTCAGCTAGTTTTTTGACTTCAAATGCTCCTACTTACTGGTAACACCCCAAATTTATGTCTCCAGCCTGGACTTCAGACTTCAGTACACATCTACCTGCTTGGAATCTCCATCTGGATGCCTACAGACATCTGAAATGAAAATGCTTCGCCGGGTGCGGTGGCTTACGCCTGTAATCCCAACACTTTTGGAGGCCGAGACGGCCGGATCACAAGGTCAGGAGATCGAGACCATCCTGACTAACACGGTGAAACCCCCGTCTCTACTAAAAATACAAAAAAATTAGCCAGGTGTGGCGGCGGGCGCCTGTAGTCCCAGCTACTCGGGGAGGCTGAGGCAGGGGAATGGCGTGAACCCAGGAGGCGGGGCTTGCAGTGAGCCGAGATCCTGCCACTGCACTCCAGCCTGGGCGACTGAGCGAGACTCGTCTCCAAAAACAAAAAAAAAAAAAAGAGAGAGAGAAAAAAAAAGAAAAGAAAATGTCTCAAGCAGAGCTCCTGCTCTCCCCCGCCCACCTACCCCACCACTTCAAACCCGCCTCTCTACTTTGTCACCTGAGTGAATTGCAATTCTATCCTGCTGATTGATCAAGCCAAACACCAATGAGCAATTCTTGACTCTCTCCCGTAATCTATTAATACATGAGATCCATTGGCAATTTCTATCAGTTTTATCTTCAAATTTTATCCAAAATCTGAACACTTCTCACTTTCTGCACTGCCACCATCCTGGTGAGCCCACCATCCCGCCATTGACATTGCCCCCTCCCATCTCAACGCAAGAGGTGGGTTTGAAAGGGGGTTCAAACTCGCTTTAGACCTGTGGTCCTCACACATTTGGTCTCAGAATACTTTCTTCCCTTAGAAGTGAGTGATTGGAGACCCCTAAAAGCTCTTGCCTATGTGGATTATATTTATTGATATTGCTGTATTAGAAATTAAAGCTAATCGCTTCTTGGCCTTTTGGCTAAGATCAAGTGTAAGAAATTAAAGATGAAGTTTAAAAAATAATTCATTTTAAATAATAATAATAAACCTATTGCATGTTAACATAAGTAAAACAAATTTATAAAAAATAACTCAGCTGGGAGTGGTGGCTCACGCTTGTAATCCCAGCACTTTGGCAGGCCAAGGCGGGTGGATCACAAGGTCAGGAATTCGAGACCACCCTGGCTAACACGGTGAAACCCCGTCTCTACTAAAAATACAAAAAATTAGCCAGGCATGGTGGCAGGCACCTCTCAGGAGGCTGAGGCTGGAGAATCGCTTGAACCCAGGAGGCGGAGCTTACAGTGAGCCAAGATCGTGCCACTGCACTCCAGCCTGGGCGACAGAGTGAGACTCTGTCTCAAAAAGAAAAACAAAAAACAAAAAACAAAAACAAAAAAACACTATTTTCCAAAACAAACAAAAAAAAACTGAGAAAAGTAGCAGTATATATTTTTGGAGAGTACATTTTGTAAGTCTCTTTAATGTCTGGATTAATAGATGAATTCTCCATTTTCTACTTTGAATCTGTTGCAGTATATGTCGTGTAGCCTCTAGAAAACTCAACTGTGTAGTTAAGAGAGAATGAGAACAAAAAGGGAAAATCATGTCTTATATTACTATGAAAATAATTTTGACCTCATGGGGATCTCTGAAAAAGTGTCGGGGGCTCCAGGAGTCACCCGATCATGCTTTGAACAATGCTGGGGTAGAGCACATCACACTTCCACTCAAAACCCTGCAAAGGCTTCCAGACATAGGATGAATAACAGCCAGTGTCCTGACAGTGGGCTTCAAGAACCCGCATGGCCAGTGCCCTCCCTTCCTCTGTCCCTGGCACAGTGGCCACCCTGTGGGCCCTCGGACATTCTGGGCATGCTCCTGCCTCAGGATCCTTGCACCTTCTGTTCCCTCAGCCTAGTACACTTTCCCTTTGGTATCTTCTTGGCTGGCTCCCTCATCTCATTTCAGGATTTTACTCAGACGTCACCTGTTCAGTGAGGTTTAGCTGGATGTCTCTCTAGTACTGCAACACTGCCCCTCCCCCACAGCTCCTTTGATGCTCCCCAACTCCCCCACCTACTTTATTTTTGCCTTAGCATCAATCTCCATCTAACTTACTGCTCATTTTACAATTTATTTTTGTTTACTTCTCCTCCACCTCCAATCACATCCCCACTAGACTGTGGGCACTAGAATGGTACAGTACATAGTAGGCGCTGAATAAAATTAGAAGCATGAATGAGCAAATGAATGTCTACATTCTAGCTGAGGAAGTAGAAACTTAGGGAGGGCACGACTTTCCCTGAGTCACAGAGCTAGTGGATAATACAGCTGAGTCCTGGAGGCGGGTCTGCTGGCTGCAAAGTCTGGGCTCTTTCAACCACACAGCCAAAAATGCAGGCACATGTGCACATTCAATTGCATGATTGAGTTCAGGCTGACTCGGAGGTCAGGTGTTTTCAAGGTCTAAAGGTGCACCCCTCTTTGGAATGCCCCTGGCGATGGTGGAATATACTGTCTTCATTCTACAGGTGAGGACAGTGACCCAGAGATGTAACTGACTTGCCTAGAGTCACAGGATCCACAGCAGGAGTGAGAACCCCGTGGGGCTTCCTAATCCAGCGCTCCAAGGAAATGCAAGGATATTGGTCATGGGTGACTCAATTTAACCAACAGTAGCTTGGTTAGACAATCTGCCTTTGGATTCATTCATAGTTAATTTCTTCATGTTTGCTTGGATTCATGATGCCATAATTCACGCTGTCTGGTATGGTTTGGCTACAGAGACATGCAATAGGGCATGTATTTTGTGGCTTGGTGACAAATCAGGACACACGTGCAGTGCTGCTGTGAGCCAAGCCAGTTTCCTCAGGGTCAAGGCCTTGGCTGCTGAGCTCAGGTGCAAAACGCCTCTGCTCGAGCTGCTTAGAGCTGTGACCACTGCAAGAACTCACGCACTCCTCAGTGCAGCCATGAGCTGGTGATGACGATTCCAACTCAAGCTTGGAATGTTTAAGTAACTAGATAAAATTTGGAAGCTAGTGAGAAAACCAAGGGCACAACATACATCTTTCTGATTCTAAACTTCCTGCTACTGGCACCTCTTAAAGTAGGTTTAATGTGTCTGGCACTCCAAGTTCATAGGAAAAGCAGGAAGAGAGGGCTTAACTCACCCCCACACAGCATCCCTAGGAGGGAGTCATGTTAGACAAGGAGAGGAAGGGAGTAGGCCTTATCTGCTGGCCTTTTCTTATACTTCTCTTCCTGTGTCTTATGTCAGATTTCCTTTCAAATACTCCAGGGGAAAAAAAAAGTGTGTGTGTGTGTGTGTGTGTGCTGGGGAAGGGACTTAGATGAAACAAGATTGACAAAATGTTGATGACTTTGAATCTAGATAATGGAGCTGTGAGGATTCATTACACTATTCTCTTTATTTTGTGGATGTTCAGAATTTTTCATAATAAAAAGAAAAAGGGAAAGGAGATGCAGCTAAAAAAATGCTCATCCTCTGGTTGTTTATAATCATGAAATACAGGAAGTATTCAAAATATCTAACAATAAGGGATAAATTAAATAAAAAAGCCTGCATCTGATCCATGCATTTAGGTGGCTGTAATAATATAAATGTAATTTGTTGATGCTGAGACTATCCAAATGTGCTAGCCACAAATAAATAGTAATATTTAGGAAAAGATTTATATTAAAATCTCATTTCGATTTTAGGTGCATATTTTTATGTATATGCTTGTGTTTGTATATGCACTGAAAGAGATCTGGAAATAGTAGCTCTTCCTGCAAAGACTTAACTTTATATACTTAGGTAATGTGTAAATTTTCCAAATAAGAGTGAGTCACTATTGCAGTTAAAATGTTTGACATTTTCTAAAAGCAGGTCAGAAAATGCCATGTATAATATCATCACATTTTTGTTTTTTAAAAAAGCAAGGAAAAAGAAGAGCATCGGAGTTGGATCCTGGACATAGGATGTGGACCAGAGCACATCAGCTGGGGGCATTCTGGGAGAAAACCTTGGACCTGTCACATTTCTGTTTACCCAGAACACACTGCTGGGGAGGGGGTTTTAGTGCCCAGTGCAGTGCTGGACTCAGCTAATACTTACTAAATTTAAAAAGCTCCCCACTACTCTGCCCTGGGAATGTGCATTCCCTGAACAGAGGGGAGAATTGAGTTCATTATTTCCTAGACTGGAAAGCTCTGATGAAAAGGAGATCTCCTTTGAAGAGAGAAAGGCAGCAATGAACAGAACAGCAGGAGGAAGTCAGCTCCTGAGAATACTGCCGGCATCTGTCTAGTTGACAGCTCTACCAAGTAACAACGTGCAGCACCTTCCAGGGCAGAGGGAGCTGGGGCTGCCGATGCACTTTTACTCAAAGGAAAGGCCAGAGTATAAAGTAAACAACTGCATTAGAATGCCATATGCACTCAAGGGGGTTGTAATTGTAGACATAATTGTAGCAGCAGATTCATGGTGTCCGGCTAAATGGAAAATCTGTAATTCAGACCACGAAGTAGGCAGCTGGGTTTGTTGCTTTAGATAACATAAATCTAAGGATCTAAGGTCAGAAATCTTACCCTGGATGTGCTACAGTGTGAAGCTCCCAACCGTATCCGTTTGCCATCAAGGAGAAGATATGCTAATATGTCAATGCAATACTAATGGGACTCCATGGATTCTATTACTCAAGTGTCTCCAATCAATTAGGGGTTTTAACTTAGTCATACAGACATAAATATCCTTTAATACCAATTAAGGCCACTGTTCATCATCATGATGGCTTTATCATGGTGTGTGTTATGTTTTGGTTTGGGTTTTTTTTGCTGCTGAAATTTTAACAGGGAGGAAGACAAGACATTCTGGACAGAGTGGAAGATTCCTGGTCCCTCGACCCACACTTGTGTCAAAGAATGAAAATCACTCTCGTGCTGTAAGTGTTCCATCTTCAAGTGCTCCTTAAGTTTGGGGAAGGCGAAAGAATTCAATGGGACAAATATTTTTCAATAACCTATTTTGAGTGAGGAACTCTGCTAGGACCTAGACTTTATTTGTTACACCAAATGCATAAATAAATTGAAAGCCCTCATCTTCTGATACGGTTTTCAAAGCTAAATAGCATGTTTATCAGTATTGCTCATTGGTATTAAAAATTACAACCCCTGCTTCAGGATTTAATTGAATCTATGACAAGGAGAAAACTCAATTCCAGAATCATGTTCATATTGCTTCTACTGTCACAACCTTTCCCTTCTTTCCCATATAAAAATCTGCAGCAGGGGACTTTTCTGTTCCAATTGCCCTGCAATGGCATGATCCTCCTTGGGATATGTTGTGTGCAATTTCAGGGAGTTCTCAGAATCCCTGACACCTTTGTCTGAACCCCAGGTTAAAATAAATATAAGTGAGTACTGTTCATCTGACCATCTATCCATCCATCTATCCATCCATCCATCCATCCATCCATGCCCCATCCAACCTCCTATCTATCCTCCCACCCATCCATTCATCCAACTATCCATCCATCCATCCATCTCTCCATCCTCCCACCCATCCATTCATCCAACTGTCCATCCATCCATCCATCTACCCATCCTCCTATCCATTATCCCATCCACTCAATTCTTCCATCCATCCATCCAGCCATCCATCTACCCATCCACCCATCCATCCATCCATCCACCCACCCACCCATTCTCCCATTTATTCATCTACCTGTTCACCTGTGAAACTCATTTTTACCCATCTTAGGAAGTGGAAATTGCCCTGAGACAAGGAAGACATTTGGTAAATCACAACTGACATCACATACATATTTAAATATTTATTAAAACTCATAAGGAGTTATATACAGTTCAGATGTTATATAATAAATATTCAGATCAAGATGTTCAATGGAATCAATGTTCCAAACATTTGTATTGTATGCGTAATCAATAAAAAATGTTAAGCATCCTCGATATATAAAAATACATTCGGCCAGGAGCGGTGGCTCACGCCTGTAATCCCAGCACTTTGGGAGACTGAGGTGAGGGGATCACGAGGTCAGGAGATTGAGACCATCCTGACTAACATGGTGAAACCCCGTCTCTACTAAAAACAAATACAAAAAAATTAGCTAGGCATGGTGGCCGGTGCCTGTAGTCCCAGCTACTCGGGAGGCTGAGGCAGGAGAATGGTGTGAACCAGGGAAGCGGAGCTTGCAGTGAGCTGAGATCGCACCACTGTGCTCCAGCCTGGGCGACAGAGCGGGATTCCATCAAAAAAAAAAATTCTACATATTTAGATGTATACGTATATAAATGCTAATATGTTATACAAATCATAAAGCATACATAAATCACAAATGTTTGAAGGATGACTTTAAAATAAATGGAAAGTCCTAATATTTTCTGCCCTCACCCTAATGATCATATTGTGTATCTTGGAGGTACACATTTCACCCTAGAGGCCCTGAGTTTGATGTTACTTTTTGCTGCCTGCTTGCATGAGTAGCAAATCACATATTCTACACTTGAGGAGTTCTAGGAAATAAATACTTCTATTTTCTCCTGGACTCTTTGTTGGAAAGTGATATTTCCCTTGTCCTTTCATGTGAGCAGAGAGTGTTTTCTTGAAATGTATGGGGTGATCAACCTCTTTGTCCTCATAAGTTCAGTTTAACAGGAACTGGACACATTATAGGCAATAGGACAATGCCTCAGCATTCATGGAGCTTGGAGGTTTATCAGGGAGATGAACACACAAACAGATGGTTACGGCAGTGTGCTGAGGGCTGTTTGGGAGCACAGACGAAGGCACTGTAGGTTGTCCATGCCTATCCTTCAGCAGATTGATGGTAAGACTCAGGCCACCGCCTAGACTTGCCATCGAGCTGCCTCTAAGAACTGTTGCTTCTTTGTAAACCCCAGTTAAATCACAAATTAGACTTCTGTACCAGAACTCCTATGTTGCATTCCTTGGCCATTTTGAGAGGAGAAACAAGCATATACATACAGAATAAACTAGCCATTCAACTACGTTCCTATAGTTCTTCTATCAATTCACGTACTTTTCCACCATTATCAATGTTGTTTTCAACAGCCCACCTCTCTCCACAGTGGGTAGTGGCATCCCTAAACCATTATATCAATTAAAAAAATGAGGAATGGGCCAGGCGCGGTGGCTCTTGCCTGTAATCCCAGCACTTTGGGAGGCCGAGGTGGGGAGATCATCCGAGGTCAGGAGTTTGAGACAAGTCTGGCCAGCATGGCCAAAAACCCCGTCTCTACTAAAAATACAAAAATTAGCTGGGTGTGGTGGCAGACGGTGCCTGTAATCCCAGCTACTCGGGAAGCTGAGAATCACTTGATCCCAGGAGGCGGAGGTTGCAGTGAGCCAAGATCGTGCCATGGCACTCCAGTCTGGGTGACAGAGCGAGACTCCATCTCAAAAAAAAAAAAAAAAAACTTGAGTAACGGAGACCACCAGCGACTTATGGTAAAGTGAGGGAGTGCAGGAGAGCTTTGTTTCCTCCCACGGAGATAAGAGGAGTGCCCCCCCATTTTATTTGCCCTCACCCAGCACAGCGCCTGGGACCTAATAGGATTTCTACCAATGTTGGATGAAGGCAACTGGACATGAGTAGTTCTGGATGTAAGTCAGCTTTTAGGGCAGAAGTGAAAAATTAGGTTGGGGAGACCTACAGACAGCGATGGAGCTTGGAATACTAAACCGAAGATAAGTGACCAGGGTAAGTTTTTGAAGCAAACGTGGGCAATAATGAAAATAATCTTGTCACCTACCTCCACTGGGCGTTCACCATACCCAGAGCACAATGCCCATTGCTCTGTCTCGGTAATCTCAATTATCTTCACAGAAGGCTTGGGAATTGGACATTTTCATTTTCATTACTTTATAGATGGAGAAACCAAGGCACAAAGAGGATGAGTAAGTTGGACACTAATAGCACAGCACCCTTCTACCCCAGCTCCCAAACCCTGCCCATCACATTAGCTCCTATCTGGGATTGATGCAGTCAAGCAACATCCGTTAAGAAAAGCCAAAGGAAAGAGATGGGGAAGCTACAGGCTGCTGGGTCACTGTGATGATGGGGAAATAGACGATGCTGGGAGGGGAGTGGTTAGAAACAAGAGAGAGCAAGAGTCCTTTTCTGCCTGACTGTTTGCTTAAGCAGTCTTTGTGCAGATTCTCCTGGATGTTTGCACATCGCCAGAAAGTCAGGACAACATAAACCCGCAGCCAGTTCCCCTCTACGCAGCATGCATGCAAAGTAAAGCCACAAATCTGTGCCCACTGCATTTCCCTAGAAGTCTGCAGCCACAGGACATCGGGCCGTGTTGCTCCTGTAAGGCGTTTTGAATACAAAACAAAATCTGATCATATCTTAATATGTTTTATCCAATTTGACCTTAGCAATGTTCAGCAGTAGAAACATTTGCGGGTGTTGAATGACAGAGCAAATAGTCTATTTAGAGAGCGAGCCAATCAGTCCTTCTCTCAGGAGGTTTGATCCTCCTTCAGTGTTGCTGGAGTGGATCAACGTGGATTTTTACAGCTGCTGAGGGATTGATTTGGAAACACCTTTGCATGCAGTTTAAACAGCAGGGGTGACTTTTTTTTATTTTTGAGAAAATAAAAACAACCTAAATCTTTTTGTTTCCTTTTCATGGGCTCATAGGTCTGAAACCCAGCTTCTTTTTGTTGTACGAGTTCGCTTTGTGCTTCTAGGGTGTGACACACACGTGAACATAGCAGATAGCTGAGCCCTACCTTTGGATCTTGGGTGGGTGACAGTGCCTAGTGTGCTCCTAAAAGGCCAAGACCTGGGCCCGCCTTTCTCAAGCCTGCTTCTGCAGAGACACAGAAGCTCCAGTGCAGCCCTGCTTAGAGAAAGGCTTTGCAGGAACTTTTAAAGAGCCAGGCCATCCATGTCATCTGACATCCTCAGTCCTAGCAGGTTGTTTTTCCCACAATCATCCCCACTCCCCATCCCCTGTGGACCTCTGTTCCTTTTATTCACCATTTTCCAGGGTGGTGTCATTTTCCTGCAGAACAAATGGGATTTGATGGGACAGAGGAAGCACTGGAAGTTGTCCCCAGAGAGTCTGACCATAGGGCTATAGTGTTGAAAGCAGGGACTATGAACAAAGACATGGATCCAGTCGCAGCTCTGACCTATATCCATGTAGGACCCTGGGCATGTCATTTAGCCTCTCTGAACCTAAGTGTCTTCATGTGTCAAATGAGGAAAATAATAATATCTTGCTGGTACTCAGGCCTTTTTTTGTTACAAGAGACAGAGAATCTACTCAAAATTGCTTAACCAGAAATGGGGCATTGGCTCCTATACTACAAGGGCAGGGGTGGAGCTTAGGGCACACGCACCTCGGGTGTGAATCTGTCCTGTCTTCCTCCTCATCATGTTGCCTCATTCTCTCTGACTGTGTCATGCACATCACTGAGGCCAAGGCCACAGGGAACTCACATCCAGGCAACTGTGGGCCTAGGAGACAGAAGGGGCGTGTTCCCTCCAGGGCCAGCCAGAAAGTGCCCACAGCGGGGCTCTGATTGGGTTGGCTGCGGCCCCAATCCCATCCCTGAATCAAGCACTGGACAGGGCTGTGGCATAATTTAATGGGCCCAAATTCTCCCATGGAAGGATGTGGGGGAGGTGTGGTGAGTCAGCAAAGACTTGAGTCACCGTGTCACCTCACCGCATCATGGTCCGAGTAGAATACACGTGTACAGAAAGAACCCAGGCGTATTGCCCAGTGCAGAGGAGTCACTCCAGGACTGGTAGCTTATTCAAGGGGCAGGGGCCGGCCTAGGGATGCTGCTGCTGGGGATCTCCTGGGAGCTGGGGGTCGGTGTTTGTCGCTGGAGAGGAGCTGGAGGGTGTTACCTGGATGTGGTCTCGGGCAGCTGATGAAGCTGCACCTGGGCCCATGGACTGCTGTGGGAGTCTGTGGACACTTGTACATGCTCACCCACATACACTCACTTTCACACTAACACTGTTACTTGCACTCACACACAGACACAGGCCCTTACACACTCACACGTGCTTGTACATAAACTTGTGCATGCTCATACACATGCACACACATGCACACACTCATGTACCTGCTTGCACACACACTTGCACACACATGCTCAAACCCAGCCCCTCCACACCAGACTGCACTGCGTTGCTGAGGCAGGGAAGGGGTCCTCTGGGAGTGGGGAGCATCCCCCGGAGGGCATCCCAGAAGATAGGTATTTGTTGAGATTTTGCTAGGAAAGAGACACACCTTAATGGGTGACTGAGGGGCCTTTTATAACAGGACTGCTTACAACAGCAGGGGCCCAATGTAGGAAAGCCAGGAAGACAAGCTGGAGCACACAGGGCTAAGTCATAGCAGAGCAGGATGCCATCCTCAGGTCTGTGGGGGCGCAGGAGGGACTGCTGGCTGTGGGAGAGGGCTGACCCACAGGAGCTGGGGCTTTGGCAGAAGCAAGGAAGAAATCCCCCTGACCTCACTCTCCCACCCTCTGAGCTCTTGCCGCTGCCATCCATTGGTCCAACCCAGCTGGCCCCAGAGGAAAAAGCAACTGGTTGAGAGGTTGAGATGGCCCATGCTGGTGGCTCCCAGAGCTCAGAGCAGGATGGGGAAGGTGGAAAGGGCATCCTAAGAGCAAAGGGAAAATAGCCAACACCACATCCAGGGGGAGTACTCCAGGGAATGCATGGGAGTCTCTCCCGACAGTCCCCAGGGTCAGAGGGATGTCCCAATGCCACCAGAATCGAATCCCTAGATATGCAGCTAGTTCAGTAGACTGCTCTCCCTTCACCCCGTAGCCCTGGGCCCTGTGGGGTCAGGGGTTAAAGGATAGAGCCAACTGTTTGAATCCCCCTCAGCTGTGTGACTTTGGGCCAAAGCTAACCTTTAGGGGCCTCAGCTTTCTTCTCTGTGAAATGGGGATAATCCTACCTCATAGGATTATGATAAGGATTTAGATAACACACGCAAAGCTCCCAGGACAGTGCTGGTAGATGTTCCCTATACTCTAGCTATTACTATTAGGTTTAAAGGGAAGTGACTTGGCAAGTAAATCCATGTTGAACATTTGTATGGCTTCAAAAATGCAAGGGAAACCTTCCTCTGTGGGCTCAATACACAAGAGCTTTCATGT
This sequence comes from Pan paniscus, assembly GCF_029289425.2. Lineage (NCBI taxonomy): Eukaryota > Metazoa > Chordata > Mammalia > Primates > Hominidae > Pan > Pan paniscus. Next base: position 31,125,976 of record NC_073266.2, read on the forward strand.
AACATTTTGACCATGGATATAGTGCCTGAAACCAGCCTCTCTAACTTTCTTCTCTCCTTTTTTGACCACAGGCACAAAACTCCTTGGTGCTTTCTTGTTCTTTCTTTCTTTATTTTTGATGGAGTCTTGTGCTATTACCCAGGCTGGAGTGCAGTGGCGCAATCTCAGCTCACCGCAACCGCTACCTCCTGGGTTCAAGCCATTCTCCTGCCTCAGCCTCCCGAGTAGCTGGGATTGCAGGCATGTGCCACTACAGCCGGCTAATTTTTGTATTTTTCGTACAGACAGGGTTTCACTGTGTTAGCCAGGCTGGTCTTGAACTCCTGACCTCAAGTAGTCTGCCCGCCTCAGCCTCCCAAAGTGCTGGGATTACAGGCGTGAGCCACCGTGCCCGACCACTTTTTTATTCTAACATGAAGCACTTACTGGTCGTCCATCATGGATATAGTAATGTAAAGATGAATTACACAGTCATAGGATTTCAAGCTAGAAGGAATATTGGAGATTATTTCATCAGTCTCCTATTCACAGTGAGAAACAGGCGCAGAGGAGTTGAAGGATAGCACAGGGCAGCACTCAGCTCTTTCCAGCCCTGATGATCTTCCCGTCCAGACCTCTTCTTGGTCTGGAATATTCCCTTATGGTGCAGGGGCTCCCACCCCTGACTGACCAGCAGAGGCACTTCGGGATCTTATTAAAGATTCATGAGCCTACCTGTGAAGATCTGGATTTTCCAGGTCTGGGTCCAGCCTAGGAAGCTGGATTTTGATCAATTGCCCCAGGAGTTTCTGATGCTCAGTCAGGTGTGTGAACCAACATAATGAAGCCCACGTAGGACATAGAAGGACTATGTAGACATGGAATAATGGAAAGAGCACCCAAGTTCTCACTGGCTTGGAGGAGGGCACTGGTTGTCCTTTCAGATGGATTTTATGGCTTTTTCCAGTCTAAACTGAGGGCGTTTTGGTACAGGCTCTCATCAACTTCACATCACACACCAACATTCTTTGAGGTTTTTTTTTTGTTTGTGTGTTTGTTTGTTTCTTTTTTTGAGACGGAGTCTCGCTCAGTCACCCAGGCTGGAGTGCAGTGGCGCCATCTCAGCTCTCTGCAAGCTCTGCCTCCTGGGTTCAGGCCATTCTCTTGCTTCAGCCTCCCCAGTAGCTGGGAATACAGGTGCCCACCACCACACCCAGCTAATTTTTTGTATTTTTAGTAGAGATGGGGTTTCACCGTGTTAGCCAGGATGGTCTCGATCTCCTGACCTCGTGATCTACCCATCTCGGCCTCCCAAAGTGCTGGGATTACAGGCTTGAGCCAACGTGCCTGGCCCATTCTTTGATTTAACTGTTGTCTTTTTCTAGAACAATATCATGGGCTAGTTGTCCACCAAGAATAATTGTAGCCACACTACTTTGGCATAAACTAGAGGTTGAGTTACTCTGCATTATGGCTTATGGCTAAAGGTTGCATAATTTAGGAATTATGTTGTCATCCTTTACCTCAATAGTTCCACTCTCCTTGGAGAAGCTGGGAGGTTCTCTCATATTTAAGGTGTGTGTTTCTTTCTGAAGACAGGGTCTTGCTTTTTCACCCAGGCTGGAATGCAGTGGCGTGATCACAGGTCACTTCAGCCTCAACTTATTTGGCTCAAGCCTTCCTCCTGCACAGCCTCTCAAGTAGCTGAAACTACAGGTGTGGACTATCATGCCTGGCTAATTTTTTTTTTTTTTTTGAGATGGATTTTTGCTCTTGTTGTGCAGGCTGGAGTGCAATGGCGTGATCTCGGCTCCCTGCAACCTCCGCCTCCCAGGTTCAAGCAATTCTCCTGCCTCAGCCTCCCGAGTAGCTGGGATTACAGGCATGCACCACCACTCCTAGCTATTTTTTTTTTTTTTTTTTTTTGTATTTTTAGTAGAGATGGGGTTTCTCCATATTGGTCAGGCTGGTCTCGAATTCCAGACCTCAGGTGATCCGCCCACCTCGGCCTCCCAAAGTGCTGGGATTACAGGGGTGAGCCACCGTGCCTGGCCCATGCCTGGCTAATTTTTTATTTTATTTTTGTAGCAATGAGGTCTCACTATGTTGCCCTGGCTGGTTTTGAACTCCTGAGCTTAAGGGATCTTCCTGCCTCGGCCTCCCAAAATGCTGGGATTACAGGTGTGAGCCACCGGGCTGGCTGACGTGAATGTTAGCCCCATCTTTTACAACACCTAATAGAGAAATACCATGTGACCTCTGATCCTGTCCCCCATTCCCACCCCCAGGCTGCTCCGGTTCTATCCCAATCTGAGGAGTGTTAAATGTCCTCTTTTAAAAATGCAAATCAGATTGAATCATTCCCTGGCATGGCTTCCCCTATTCCTTATCAAGACACACAAGCTGCTATGCTAAATTCACCTCTCTTGCCCTGTGCTCATTTTATTCTGGCCACAGGAGGCTTTCTTGAACTTGAACTTGCCAAGCCTGCACTTGCCTAGAGCAGAGATCGTGTGGATTGTCTTACATACATAGTGCAGGTGATTATTCCAGGCCATTCCAAGTAAAGTTGACCCTTCAACAACATGGGTTGGAATTACATGGGTCTACTTACTTATACTCGGATTTTTTTCAATAAATATATTGAAAAAATTTTGGAGATTTGTGACAATTTGAAAAAAACTCACAGGTAGATAAACTGCATGGCCTAGAAATAACAAAAAAAAAAAGGAAAAACTGGGTATGTCATGAGTTCATATAATATATGTAGATACTAGTTTAGCATTTACTATCATAAAATGTACATCTATTATAAAAAGTTAAAATTTATCAAAACTTACACACACAAACACAAACTGTACATGGAACCATTCACAGTCAAGAGAAATGTACACAAATGTAAAGATGCAGTATTCAATCATAATTGCATAAAACTCAATGTAGTACACACTGTATGGCTGTGATAAATCAGTAGTCATGTCTTGTTGCTGTTCCGGTGAGCTCAAGTGCTGTGGGTACCCGCTTAAAATGCTGTGTGACAGTAACCATCTCCATGTGAACAGTTCATCCATCCAGTAAATTGCTTATTGTAGTAAAAAGACCTCTTGCAGCTCTTGTGTATTTTTCATCATGTTTAGTGCAATACCAAAAACCTTGTGTAACACCATGGGACCCAAATAAAGTGCCAGTAGTGATGCTGGAAGTGCCCCATGAAGCAGAGAAAAGTCATAACATTGTCAGAAAAAATTGAATTGCTTGATATGCACTGTAGATTGAGGTCTGCAGCTGCAGTTGCCCGCCATTTCAAGATAAATGAATCCAGAATAAGGACCGCTGTAAAAAAAAGAAAAGGAAATTCCTGAAGCTACTGTTGCAGCTCTGCCAGCAGGCATGAAAACTTTGCACTTTTGGTGAAATACCTTTTTATCTTGTATTGAAAATGCAGCTTTTATATGGGTACAGGATTGCTGTAAGAAAGGCATTCCCATAGATTCTAATATGATTTGAGAAAAAGAGAAGTCATTATATGATAACTTAAAGAAAAAGGAAGGTGAAGGATCTAAAGCTGGAGGATTGAATGCCAGCAAAGGATGGTTTGATAATTTTAGAAAGAGATTTGGCTTTTTAAAAATGTCAGGATAACAGGAGAAGCAGTTTTTGCTGACCAAGAGGCAGCAGATGAGTTCCCGGATGCAATTATCATTGAGGAGAAAAGATACCTGCTTGAACAGGTTTTTAATGCAGACAAAAATGCCCTATTCTGGGGACAAAAATGCAACAAAGGACATTTATTAGTAAGGAAGATAATCCCGCACCAGGATTCAGGCAGGAAGGGATAGGCTAACTCTACTGCTCTTTGCAAATGCAGTTGGTTTTATGATCAGGACTGACCTTATCTATAAGGAAGCTAACCGCAGAGCCTTGAAGGGAAAAGATAAACACCACCTGCTAGTCTTTGGCTGTACAAAAAGAAGGCCTGGACAACAAGAATCTGGATTGGTTTCATGAATACTTTGTCTCTGAAGTCAGAAAGTATTTTGCTAGTAAGAGATTGCCTTTTAAAGTTTTTTTTTATATTGGACAATGCCCCTGGCCACCCAGAACCCCATAAGTTCAACCCTGAAGGCATTGAAGTGGTCTACTTGCCCCCAAATGCAACATCTCATGCCAGACTCTAAATCAGGGAGCCACGAGGACCTTTAAAACTTATTACACATGGCACTTCATGGAAAGGATGTCAACGCTATGGAGGAAAATGCAAGTCTGGAAGGATTACACCACTGAAGGTGTCGTTGTTGTAGAAAAAGCATGAACGCCATCAAGCCCAAAACAATTAATTCCTGTTGGAGAAAACTGTTTCCAGATGTTGTGCATGCTTTCATAGGATTTTTGAGAAAGTCAATCAAGGAAATCATGAAAGAGATTGTGGGTATGGCGAAAAAAAGTAGCAGAGAAAGGGTTTCCCCATGTGGATCTTGGAGAAATTCAAGTGCTAATAGATACAACACCAGAGGAATGAACACAAGGCAACTTAACGGAGATGAGTGCCTCCAAACCAGCGCTAAGCTATGAGGAAGATGGTTTAGGAGAAATGGTGCCAGAAAAAAATTGACATGAGACAATCTGGCAGAAGGGTTTTGATTATTCAAGACTCCTTTTGACTTATCTTACAACACAGATCCTTCCATGATATGGGCACTGAAACTAAAGCAAACAATGGAATAAGGATTGGTATCATACTGAAACATTTTTAGATAAATAAAAAAGCAAAAAAGATAGAAATGACAATGTTATTTCCATAAAGTTATGCCGAGTGTGCCTGCCTTTCCTGCCTCACCTTCCATCTCTTCTAAGTGCTCCAACTCTGCCATCCCTGAGACAGCAAGACCAACCTCTCCTCTTCCTCCTCCTCAGCCTACTTAACATGAAGACGATGAGGATGAAGACCTTTATAATGGTCCGTTTCCACTTGATGAATAATAAATATATTTTCTCTTCCTTATGATTTTCTTAATAACACTCTTTCTCTAGCTAACTTTATTGTAAGAATACAGTATATAATACACATAAAATACGAAACGTATCAATTGACTATTTAGGCTTCCTGTCAAGAGTAGACTATTAGTAGTGAAGTTTGGGAGGAGTAAAAAGTTATTGAATTTTTGGCTGTGCAGGATGTCGGCGTCCCTAGCCCCCAAGTTGTTCAAGGGTCAAGTATAATTCCACTTCCCTGGTCAGTCATTGGCTCAGAAGTGGACAAGCCTAAACCGAGCTGGGCTGGCGAGAAGGAAGGTGAATTCAGCAGGGGAGCATCTAGGAAGAGCTTCCTCACTGCTAAGGGGTGGGGAGAGGGTCTCATAGAGGTGCCCCATCCTGCTGGATACCAAGAGTGGGTATCCATGATGAAAACGGCCAAGTAGAAAGACAGACCACATCATATTGCTAAGCTGCTAAATCAACCAACCCTGATGGTGGTCATATTTCTGAACTTCCTGTTATTTGAGATGATAAATGTCCTTATTGTTAAAGGCATTATTTTTCTTCAGTAGAGATTTTTGCTTATAACCAAAAGCATCTAAAGTGTTTGCTGCTTTTCTCTCTGCCTTCCCATGATCCACTTATTATCATGATTCAGAATTCCCCTTTTCAGTTAGGCTATCTCTGTCTTATTTAAAACAGCAGCCCCTGCCCCTGATACAAATTGCCCTGGGACTTCTTTTTATGTCTTTCTTAGTGCCTGTGATGGTTAATTTTAGGTGTCAACTGGACTGGATTAAGGAATACCTAGAGAACTGCTAAAGCATTACCTTGGGTGCGTCCATGAGGGTGTTTCCAGAGGAGACTGGTCAGTAAACTGAGTGGGGAAGATCTGCCTCAGCATGAACAGCACCATCCAACCAGCTGGGGACCCAGATAAAACAAAAAACGGAGAGAAAAGGATGTTCTCCTTCTCTCTCCTGAAGCTGAAACATGCCCCACCTCCTACCCTTGGACATCAGAACTCCAGGCTCTCTGGCTTTGGGATTCCAGCATTTATATCAGTGGCCCCCAGGTTCATAGGCCTTCAGCCTCTCACTGAGAGTTATGTCCTTGTAACTCTGTGATTGCAGAATCAGCATCCCTGATTCTGAGGCTTTGGAGTTAGACTGAGCCACACTACTGGCATCCTAGGGTCTCCAACTTGCAGAAGATAACCTGTCGTAAGATTTCCCAGCCTCCATAGTTGTGTGAACCAATTCCCCTAATAAATTCCCTCTCATCTACCTATAAATCTATCTCTCTATCTACCTACCTACTTATCCATCCACACTACTGTTTCTGTCTCTCTGGAGAACCCCGACTAGCACAGCGCCTATCATCATGTTAAATTATATTATTTGTTGTTTATTCAGTGTTTATCTACCTGACTAGATGTAAACTCCATAAGGGTAGACACTTTCTCCTGTTCACCACTGAACAGGCGACACTCTATCCCCCACACTGAAACAGTGACTAGCATGTAGTAGGTGCTCAATAAATATTTGTTGGGTTTTTTCCTAAATAAACATTCCTTGGTGGATAGAGGATTCTGCCTGGTGCTTCCTGTGGACCAGGGCATGAGAGAATACAGGAAGCTTGGGGTATTTCTTCCCTATTCTGAAGGGCATTCAGAGGCTAATTGGATGTTTCATGAATATTTACTGAAAACAATAAAAATATAGAGCAATGCGCTATAAAATATTTCAACATATGTATTAGTTAGTGTTTCTCAAACTTCAAACCCAGGCTTCCTTTAATTACTATAGAAATCTGCCAGCACAGCCCATCTTTAGGAAATGTCTGGCATCCCCCACGGGTTTGGGCCCTTCCTAGGAACCACTGTGTCTCCTGCACATTCAACCAGGAGCCAAGAAGTTTTCTTCGATGTTTACTTTGGGTTGTTTGCATTATAAATCTAATAGACGTCCCCAGCACTCTCTTTCCCTTCCATGCTCCAGATACATAATTGGGTTAAGAACCACTAATTTTCAAGCAAGCATATGTTTGCGTGCATTTTAGGAGTAATGTTATTTTCCAGTTTGGTTCAGGATCAAAATTGCCTTAGCCTCCCAGAGAACATTGCCATCGAGTGCAAGAATGTCAGTGACCCTTTATGGACAGCTTACAGAACGCCAGGCAGTGGCACTGTGTGTAGCTCTTTAACTGTTTTATCTGATTTCTTTTTTTTTTTTTGAGGTGGAGTCCGGCTCTGTCACCCAGCCTGCAGTGCAGTGGCGCAATCTCGGCTCACTGCAAACTCCGCCTCCCGGGTTCAAATGATTCTCCTGCCTCAGCCTCCTGAGTAGCTGGGATTACAGGTGTGTGCCACCATGCCCAGCTAATTTTTGTATTTTTAGTAGAGATGGGGTTTCACCATGTTGGTCAGGCTGGTCTTGAACTCCTGGCCTTGTGATCTGCCTGCCTTGGCTTCCCAAAGTGCTGGGACTATAGGCGTGAGCCACTGTGCCAGGCCCTAATCTGATTTCATCCTTAGTCAGTTCGGGCTGCTGTAACAAAGTGCCATGGACAGGGTGGCTTAGAACGGAAATCTATTTCCCACAGTTCTGGAGCCTGGAAGTCCAAGATCAGGTGCCCCCATGGTCAGGTTTTTTCTTTCGGGCTGCAGACTGCTGTCTTTTCATTGCGTCCTCACCTGGTGGAAAGAGTGCCAGAGAGCTCTCTGGGACCCCTTTGACAAAGGCACTAATCCCATTCATGAGGGCTCCAGCCTCGTGCCCTTATTACTTTCTGCAGGCTGCACTTGCTAATACTATCACATGAGGGATTAGGATTTCCACATGTGAGTCTGGGAGAGACACCAACATTCAGTCCATAGCAGTCCCCTAAAGAATCAAATGAGGTGGGGAACAATATTCTAGATGAGGAAGTGAGGGTTAGGCAGATGCTGGCTAACTAGGCAAGGCCAGGCATGTCCCGGTCCTGAACCGGCACTGTGAACCATTTCTTTGTCACTCAGTATCCTATCGAAGCCCATGCAGCCTCCAGTGTCCCCTGGGACAGCGTGGACCCACCCTCTGGAGCGAAAGGAGTGACCAGGACCTCTACTCCCCTGTCTCATGCCTAATACACAGCCCTTGGCAGGAGGCAGCTGCAGCCAGCAGCTTCTGGCCCTGCGGTGGGGGTCTCCAGGGAGCCGTGCAGCAGGCCCCCTTGGAGGGTGACAGCACTATAGTTGAGATAAGAAATAATGCAATTCTCCAGGCAGAGCTGCAGTCTTCTAGCCCATATAAATGATTCCTTTAGTGATTTTGCCAAGGATTGTGTTATGTGTGCTTGGGGAACCAACATAGCCTGAGAAACCGTCAATATTTCTGGAGAAGGGCGAGTGTAATCAGTCAAGCATTCCAGAAAAAATGTAGTCAATGATTTTAACAGCAAGTGGTTTTGACTATGAAAAGATTCAACTATGGGATTTTTTTGTTTTTTTCTTTTTCCCCAAGAATCACTCTGAGCAATTTCTTAAAGAATTAAAATGAAATGTTTCTCGGGTAACAAATCACCCAGTCTTACAGCTTGGAGCTTTATCACTCTCCAGCTAATGGGTCTGAAGAGAGATTTCAGAAGATTCTCGAGACTGCTGTAGAGCCCTTGCTGGCAGGAACACAGGGAGCTGCTGTGAGGACATTACTGTTTTGGTTACAAGTTAGAAACAAGGAGAGGACTAATGGCACAGAGGACGAGAGAGAAGGAGTGCTTCCATCAAACCAGCGCAGGGCCTAGGTGCTCTCAGGGGCCAACTGGCTGATTAGGGGCTGTGGGCAAGAGTGGGCACAGCCAGGCCCTTAATGTACACACTCCACTAATATCTCCCTCTGTTACTCATCCAGATTTGGCTTGGTTTCTATAGTGGTTGTCTTATTATGGGGTCATTGGTCATTTTATGAAGAGCCAAAAGTGGATATCCATCCTAGAAGTGACATTTTCTTTGGAAAATAGAGTATAATGATTTACTACCAGGTTACTGAGTTTTGGAGACTGGCTTAAATTTGCAGTCCTAGGGAAACATTACTGACAGAGCCTTGCCAGTTTCTGAAAAACATCCGCTAATGCTCTTGCCGTGGGAATTATCTTTGATGGGGAGAGAAGAGAAGGGTAAGCCAGGCTAAGAACAGAGCCAAAGGACGCCCAGTGGGACTGAGGAAGTTACGACAAGCCCGCCATGGTTTGAAAGGAGGGGCAATTGGCTTTGACATTGACTGAGCTGTCTCAGGCATCCGCAAGAAGGTTGCCCATTGTGAGCCCTACTTGGAGTAAGTTCTGGCTTCCATGGCTTCACAGTGACCTGCATGTCTCTTGCATCCATCCTAGGTCTTGTCACACCTGTCATAGGCCACACCAGAATCAACAGCCAGTTCCAAGTTCCAAGTTCCAAGTTCCAAGTTCCTGCCCTCTCATAGCACCCAGATCTTCCCACAATAAGCTTACAGACTTCTATGTGCAGTTTACCCCCATGCCTCCAGCTTCCTAGCTTTCTGTAGGCCTCTTGTTCTTCCCTAATCTGTCTAGGCCCCACAGTTGATTATAAATCCTCTATTTCACCAAGACACTCCACCCCCTTTTGCCCTGTCTTGCAGACCCCTAGTCCTAGAGCATCACCACAATCTGTTTTCCCTTCCATATCAGTTGACCCTACAATTGGCTGTGTGTAATAAAAGCTGACATCAGTGGCTTCATTAAATGGAGGTTTTATTTTATTCCCCCATAAAAGAAATCTACAGGGCTAATAAGTACACATAGAATGCTCCCAACAGGCTCTTTCTCTTCATTCAGTCTTTGTTAGCATGTGGCTTTTGTCTTCATGCTTGTTGCCTCCTGGTCACCATGTGGCTGCTTCACCTCCAGCACTGCATCTGCATTCCAGGCAGGAAAGGGGAAGGAAGGGTAAAGGGCAAAGGGCATGTGCCAGCTGAGCATTCCCACAAACAAAACACAAACCAATTTAAAAGAAAATCTTTTCTGGAAAGACAAGCTAAGGACTTCTGTGTCCACCCCATTGGCCAGAACTCTGACACAGGCCATCCCTGGATGCAAGAGAGGCTGAGACATGTAGAAGTTTGGGCTGGTCGCATCGCCTCTCCAAACAGAAGGAAAGAAAGAGGGTGGGTGGAGCTGGGCTAGGCGGCCAGCCATCTCTGCTCTCCTCCCTCCCAGTCTGCAGCATAGAACAGCCACAGCAAATGCACGGGCTCCTGCCTGGCCCCTCAATCACTGCCTTCAGAGGCTGTCCCACACCTCACTGTTGCCCTCAAGGCCCCTGCCCAAGTCCATCCACTTCATTATTTCTCTTTTGACAAGAACATCCAACCACCAGGCTAGGCCCCGCATGTGAACACACTAACGTCTTCTTTCCTAATGTCTCAGTGGATGAGTTCTCCTTGCCACCTGCTCCGTCCGAGCTTCCACCTCCCACTCCTCGTGGACTTTGTTCCACTCATCATCAGCTGGCACGCCCATTGCCAGCTTCTTCCTCTCTACCAGCAGTTTTCCCACAGCCTATCAGCAGGATAATAGAATCTGTATCTTGTTGTGAAGATGACCTGAATTAATAAGGATTGGTGTTACAATGATGATTATTCTAAAAAATAAAGCAAAACAACAAAAACAGCCTTTAACCCTTTCTATGTCTATCTGCCTATGGAATCCAGTCGCTTGACCATCCCAGAAACACCCAGCTTTGACACGTTCTAAACCAAGGTCCTCTTCCTTCTCTGGCTCATTCACTGTTTTGGTGGATGGGATTCAAACCAGAACCCGAGGCCTATCCCAGCTCTTTCCTCTCCCACTCTGTCCCAACCCAGAAGTCATGAAATTGGTTGACTGAATCTCCTAAAGATTTTGGAGTTTGTTCCTTCCCTCTGTTCCTATACTCCCAGCCAGGTGGATCTAGCAGCATCCCGTGTGAACTCCCTGGTGTGGGGCCTGCTCCCCTCAAAGCTCCTCCACATCACTACCTGGGCACAATGTAAAACTCAGACCTGGCCGGGCGTGGTGGCTCACGCCTGTAATCCCAGCACTTTGGGAAGCCGAGGTGGGTGGATCATGAGGTCAGGAGATCGAGACCATCCTGGCTAACATGGTGAAACCCTGTCTCTACTAAAAATAAAAAAATTAGCTGGATATGGTGGTGGGTGCCTGTAATCCCAGCTACTTAGGAGGCTGAGGCAGGAGAATCGCTTGAACCTGGGATGCAGAGGTTGCAGTGAGCCGAGATCATGCCACTGCACTTCAGCCTGGGTGACAGAGTGAGACTCTGTCTCAAAAACAAACAAGCAAACAAAAAAATTCAGACCTGCTCACTCACCCCACACAGAGGCACGAGGGGCTTGCAGCAGCAGGGCTCATGGGTGTTTTTCCCAGAAAGCTTACTTGGATGATAGCTAAATAAAGTTTAAGCAAGAACTTTATTTGTGAAACTACTTATGTTTAAACGAAAAAAAAAAAAAAGCAGAGCTCCCTTCTCCCACATGGATCTAATGGGCAGAATCTGGTTTGGAACACAATGCCTGGTCTGTTTGGGATGAGTGAGGGGTGCAGCTGGGAGCAGGCCCGTGGTCTCCTCCCCACTCGCCGCCCTTCTCACTTGCTGCAGTTAGCACTCTCTCATCTGGACTGAAATCCCGACAATAATAAGCATTGCTTCCCCTGTGGATGTTCAGGGGCAGAGCTACACAGTTCAGAACTGGAACTCATGGTATTTGTAAATCCGTGTTAAGCCGGAAATCATCCTTGTAAGGATAAGGAGAAAGCCTGTCTTTAAGTGGGAACTTTTGGTCAAGGAGCTTATAGTTTTCTGATTTCAAGTCACTTTCCTAAAGTCTGTATTAGACTGTATTAGGTCAGCAAGGGGTGGGGATTATCATTGTCATCTGACAGAAGAGGAGACGAGATAACAGTGAGGAAGGTTAGGAGCAACTTGTCCATAGTGGTGGATCAGAAGGATTTGGACCAGATCGGATCCCCACACAATAATCTCTTCACAGCTTACATTTCTTAGGTGAAATACAGCTTGCCATAAATCTGTAAGGGTGAAAGGCAGATTGTGGGTTGGGCATGCTACCAAATTAAGAAGGTTTTCAGGGTTAGCGTAAGGGAAAATAGGAGGGGAAAACCTGTAATGTGGAAGACAGCTTCTTCCAGCTCTGCAAGCACAGTCTGATGACCCTCTATCTTTCTGCTTGTAATCTTAAGGTTTCTGCCAATTTACCTAACAAATCATCTGTACATTCACCCCGAGAAAGCGCATTCTGATTCTATGGGCTTTAGGGAGGAAAGGACATTCTGAGGCAAGGGCTAAGTGCCAGATTCTTCCCAGCAGTCAGCATGAGGCAGTGGGCCCAGTTCTGCTGGTGTTTTCTCATTCCTGGAGAGGAGAAGAGAGGATAGGTGGCAGATTGTGTTCTACAGAGCCTAGGAGCTAGGTGGTGTGATGCAACTGGAGGCAAATAGGTGACAAATGAAAGAACTATCCTGGAACCACAGATTTTCCCTATTATGATCTAAAATCTTAAATGTTAAAAGCCAGAGAAAAATAACCTGGAATAAAGGCCCCTTGGGTTTTGTCACTGCTTAAATCCCCATCTTTATCTTCTGTGTGCATTCCCAAGGGAACCCTCCGTCTCAGCCACACTGAGCCACACTTCATGAGCCACCCTCTCTGAGGCTTCTACCTCTACTCTGCTAGCCCCACTTCCTGGGATGCTCTTTATTGCCTTCTCTGCATGCTTGACTTTTACTTGCATTGCAAGATTCAGTTTTCCAGAACAGCAAAGCCTTTTGTATATCTACTCTCCTATAAAAGAAATAAAAACACTACCAAGAACTGCCAAAATCAATTTTGTTGGAATTCTGGAAATTAACTAAAGGCTTGCAACAATCTGAGGAGGGTTTATTCAAGAAAAACAGCAGAATCTCGTCAGAACAGGTTTGTGGCATCTTTACTTGCCCTAATCCCATGCCCCTCTTGAAAACCAGCAGCCACTAGAGGAGACAGCTCAGGGCTGGAGTTCCCCTAAAGCCCCATCCTTAGAGAACTGTCACTATTTGACCTGTCTGGAAAGTCACTGAAAAACTCAGTTTTTCAAGACTTGCCTTTATTTCACCTGACTCCGAGTTCCATCTCTGTGAACAGTTCTACCTCTAGGTAATTTGCAGAAAACAATCAGCAACAATTGTTTAATATTGGAGATTCCTGTGGCAATGTTAGCAGTTAGGACTAACAAGATGCTGACAAAAAGCTTAAAAGGATAATTATCCTGATCTGATTACTACACATTATCACGTTATATACATATCAAAACATCACTATGTACCCCCATGAATATGTATAATTATTTTTCTATTAAAAATAAAATTTAGGCTAGGAGTGGTGGCTCATGCCTGTAATCCCCACACTTTGGGAGGCCGAGGCAGGCAGATCATGAGGTCAGGAGATCAAGACCATCTGGCAAACACAGTGAAACCCCATCTCTACTAAAAATAAAAATTAAAAAAAAAAATTAGCTGGGTGTGGTGGCGGATGCCTGTTGTCCCAGCTACTCGGGAATCTGAGGCAGGTGAATGGCGTGAACCCGAGAGGCAGAGCTTGCAGCGAGCTGAGATTGCGCCACTGCACTCCAGCCTGGGCGACAGAGTGAGACTCTGTCTCAAAAAAAATAATAATAATAAATAAAAAATAATAAAATTTAATTAAAAAATACATCTAAGCCCACAATTTTTTATTTATTTATTTATTTTTGAGATGGAGTCTCCTTCTGTTGCCCAGGCTGGAGTGCAGTGATGCCATCTAGGCTCACTGCAAGCTCCGCCTCCCGGGTTCACACCATTCTCCTGCCTCAGCCTCCTGAGTAGCTGGGACTACAGGCACCCGCCACCAAGCCCGGCTAATTTTTTTGTATTTTTAGTGGAGATGGGGTTTCGCCATGTCAGCCAGGATGGTCTCAATCTCCTGACCTCGTGATCTGCCCACCTCGGCCCCCCAAAGTGCTGGGATTACAGGCGTGAGCCACCACGCCTGGCCACATTTTTAGAGATACAAAAAATAAAAAGTTTGGCCTGGCGCAGTGGCTCATGCCGGTAAATCCCAGCACTTTGGGAGGCCAAGGCAGGTGGATCATAAGGTCAGGAGATGGAGACCAACCTGGCTAACACGCTGAAACCCTGTCTCCACTAAAAATACAAAAAATTAGCCAGACATGGTGGCAGGCGCCTGTAGTCCCAGCTACTCAGGAGGCTGAGGCAGGAGAATGGCGTGAACCTGGGAGGCGGAGCTTGCAGTGAGCCAAGATCATACCACTGCACTCCAGCCTGGGCGACAGAACGAGACTCTGTCTCAAAAAAAAAGAACAGAAAAGAAAAAACAAAAACAAAAGTTAGCTGGGCATGGTAGTGCATAGTGCATGCCTATAATCCCAGCTACTCAGGAAGCTGAGGCAGGAGAATCGTTTCAATCCAGGAGGTGGAGGTTGCAGTGAGCCAAGATTGCATCACTGCCCTCCAGCCTGGACAAACAGAGTGAGACTCCATCTAAGAAAAATGAAAAAAGAAAGTAACTAGGCAAACAAACAACAATACCTGCAACAAGAAAACCTGGGGAAGGGTGGGTAATCTGATATCCATAGTTGCCACATTCTATTATTTTAAATGCCCAGTTTTCAACAACAACAAAATGAAACAGACAAAAATTGGAATGTATGACTCATACACAGGTAGAAAAGCAGTCAATGCCTCTGACCTGGGTAGAGTGGCATCTGGCTGTGACATTCATCTCATATCAGCCAGGGACAAAGCAACCCCTTGTTTATTTCAGCTTGGCCTTTTGTCTGTGCCCATGCCTGGTTCATGCCTTGGACACACTGGGGGAACACAGTAAATACAAACTTTCCCTGAGGAAGCATAGACAACAGACTTACTAGACAAAGACTTTAAATTAGGTGCTATAAATAGGCTCAAAAACTAAAAGAAACTACATTCAAATAATTAAAGATATGTATGAGAATGGTTTCACCAAATAGACAATATCAATAAAGAGAAGAAAATTATTTAAAAAGAACCAAGTAGAAATCCTGGAGTTGAAAATGAAAATAATCAAAATATGAAAAATTATCATCATATTCAAAGTAGATTTGAGCTCATAAAAGAAAGAATCAGTGAACTTTAAGACAGGTCATTTGAGATTACCTAGTTTGAAAAATAAAAGGAAAAAAGAATGAAGGAAAATAAACAGTCTCGTATACCTATAGGACATCATCAAGTGTACCAATACAGGTAAAATGGAAGTCACAGAAGGAGAGGAGAGACAAAAGGAGAAGAAAGAATATTTAAAGAAATAAACTGAAAACTACACAAATTTGATTTAAAAAATCAATCTACACATTCAAGAATCTTAATGAATTCCAGCTGGGCACAGTGGCTCACGCCTGTAATCCTAGCACTTTGGGAGGCCAAGGCGGGAGGATCATCTGAGGTCAAGAGTTCAAGACCAGCCTGGCCAACATGGTGAAACTCCATCTCTACTAAAAATAAAAAAATTAGTTGGGTGTGGTGGTGGGTGCTTGTAATTCCAGCTACTTGGGAGGCTGAAGCAGGAGAATTGCTTGAACCTGGGAGACGGGTTGCAGTGAGCCAAAATCGTATCATTGCACTCCAGCCTGGGTGACAGAGCAAGAGTCCATCTCAAAAAAAAAAAAAAAAAAAAAAAAAGAATCTTAAAGAATTCCCAATAGAATAAATCCAAAGAGATCTACATGTAGACACATCATAATCAAGCTCTCAGAAGCCATAAATAGGACACCAATGCTCATATATCAGCATTCTTCACAATAGCCACAAGGTGTAAATTTCTCAAATGTCCATTGGCAGATGAATAGACAAATAAAATGTGGTATATCCATACCATGGAATATTATTTAGCTATGAAAGGATGAAAATTCTCACACATACTATAGCGTAATGAATCTTGAAGATATTTTCCTTAATGAAATAAGCCAGGCACAAAAAGACAGATGTTGTATAATTCCACTTATATGAGGCACCTAAAACAGCCAAATGTATAGAGACAAAGAGTAGAATTCAGGTTTCCAGGCATTGGGAAGATGGGAGATTTGGGAGTAATTGTTTAATAGGTGCTGAATTTTAGTTTGGGAGGATGAAAAATTTCTGGGGATGGATTGTGTGTTAGTCCATTTTGCATTACTGTAAAGGAATACCTGAGACTGGGTAATTTATAAAGAAAAGAGGTGTATTTGTCTCACAGGTCTGTAGGCTGTACAAGTATGGAACCTGCATCTGCTCAGCTCCTAGTGAGGCCTCAGGAAACTTTTACTCATAGCAGAAGGGAAGGGGAGCTGGTATGTCACATGGCAAGAAAGGGAGCCAGAGAGAGGAAGAGAGGTGCCAGTCTCCTTTAAACGATTATCTCTTGCATGAACTACAGAACTCACTTATTACTATGTGGAGGGCACCAAGCCATTCATGAAGGATCCACCCCCACAACCCAAATACCTCCCACCAGACCCTACCTCCAACAAGGGAAATTACATCATTTCAACATGAGATTTGGAGAGGATGAATATGCAAATCACATCAGATGGTAGTGATGACTGAACAGCCATGTGAATTTACTTAATTTGAAATACATGTGTGCTTAATGTGAATGCCACAGAATTGTACACTTAAAATGGTTAAATGATAAATTTTATGTTATGTATATTTTACCAGAAACAAAAACAAAGACAAAGAATGAATCTTAAATGTAGCCAGAGAGAAGTTATTCACAACATGAAAGTTTATAAGTGACTTCTTATAAGAAACCATAGAAACCAAAAAGCAATGGGATAATATATATAAGTACTGGAAAAAACTGTCAACTAAAAATTCCATATTCAGCAAGACTATATTTTAAACAAAAATGAGAAATTAAGACATGCCCAAAAAAACAAAAATGAGAGAATTTGTTCACTAGTAGGTGTGTTCTACACAGAATACTTAAAAGGAATTCTTTTGATTGGAATTGAAGGGCACTAGAGAGAGACTGAAGTCTACATAAAGAAATAAAAAGCACTGGTAAAGATAAACACATAGGTAACTGTAAAAGGTGGTATAAATATAGTTTTTGTAACTCTTTTTACTCCTATCTAATTTAAAAGATAACTGTATAAAGCAATAATTTTAAAACTGTGTGAATGTGCTTATAAGGTACAAGGATATAATTTGTTTGAAATCATAATGAGAAATAAGGAGAAAGATAGTGGAGCTATATTGGAGCAAATTTTGGATACTATTGAAATTAAATTGGTATTAATCTGAGCTAGATAGTAGCAAGTTATAACATTAACTGTAATCCCCAGAGCAACCACTAAGAAAATAATTCAAAAGCATGTAGGAAAAGAAGCAATAAGGGAATAAAGATGCTATACTAGAAAATATCTATTTAATTTAAAGAAGTCTGTAGTAGAAGAACAAAAAGACATAAGATATACAGAAAGCAAATAGCCCAATGGCAGGCATAAATCCTATTTTATAATAATTACATTAAATGTAAATGAAATAAGTATTCCAATCAAAAGACAGAGGTTGGCAAAATGGAAATAAAAAACACCTGATACAACTATATGCTGTCTACAAGAGATATGCTTTAGAATAAAATCACAAACAGGTTGGAAGTAAAAGGCTAGAAAATATATTCCATAAAACAGTACTAAAGAGAGAGCCAGAGTGGAGCTAATATCAGACAAAACATACTTTAAGACAAGTTTTACTAGAGAAAAAGGAGGAGGTTTTAAAATAATGAGTCAATTCATCAGGAATATGTAACATTTATAAACATGCACACACCTAACAAGGGAGCCCCCAAAACAGATGAAGCAAAAACTGACAGAATTGAAGGGAGAAATAGATGATTCAACATTAATACTCCAAAACTCTAATATTTCATTTTCAATACTTGATAGAATGATTAGGGATAAGATGAACAAGGAAATAGAAGACTTGAAAACAGTATAAACCAACTAGCCTATGCAGACATTTGTGGAACACTCCACCCAACTATAGCAAAATTCACATTTTTGTCAAGTGAAACATTCTCAAGGGTAGACAATATGGTAGGCTGTTCAACCAGTCTCAATAAATTTAAAATATTGAAATAATAAAGTATGTTTTCTAATTGCAGTGGAATGAAATTAGGTCATTTAATAGAAGGAAATTTAGAAAATTTACTAATATGTGGAAATTAAATAACAAAATTCTAATAATAATAGGTCAAAGAAGAAATCATAAGGGAAATGAGAAAATACTTTGAGATGGATGAAAATGAAAACAGCATACCAACGTTTATGGAATGCAGTGAAAACAGTGCTAAGAGGTAGATTTATAGCTGTAAAGGACTATATTAAAAAAGAGGAGAGATTTCAAATCTTTAAGTGAAACTTCTACCTTAAAAACGAGAAAAAGAAGAGAAAACTAAACCCAAAGCAAGCGGAAAGGAGGGAAACATAAAGATTAGAGTGGAGATGAATGAAATTGAGACTAGAAAAACAATAAAATGAAGCCAAAAGTTGATTCTTTGGAAAACTTAACAAAATTGACAAACTTTTAGCTAGAGTAACAGAAAATGAGAGAGAAGACTCAAATTACTAAAAGCAGGAGTGAAAGGGAATGTTACTACCAACCTTACAGAAATAAAAAACGGCTATAGGCCAGGCGCAGTGGCTCACGCCTGTAATCCCAGCACTTTGGGAGGCCGAGGCGGGCGGATCACGAGGTCAGGAGATCGAGACCATCCTGGCTAACAAGGTGAAACCCCGTCTCTACTAAAAATACAAAAAATTAGCCGGGCATGGTGGCGGGCGTTTGTAGTCCCAGCTACTTGGGAGGCTGAGGCAGGAGAATGGTGTGAACCCAGGAGGTGGAGCTTGCAGTGAGCCGAGATCACGCCACTGCACTCCAGCCTGGGAGAGGGAGCGAGACTCTGTCTCAAAAAAAAAAAAAAAACATGGCTATAAGGGAATACTATGAGCAAGAGTATGCCAGTAAATTAAACAACCAACATGAAATGGAAAAATTCCTCTAAACACAAAATCTACCGAAACTGACCCAAGAAGAAACACATCTGAATATACCTATAACAAGAAAAAAGATTAAATTAGTAATGAAAAATCGTCCATAAAGAAAATGCCAGGCCAGATGTCTTCATTGTTGAATTTTATCAAATGTTTAAAGAAGAATTTTATCAAATGTTTAAAACACCAATCCTTAACAAACTTTCCCAAAAAATAGGAGTGAAACTTCCCAATTCATGACGGGATCCCAGTTTTAACCCTGATATTCAGACACATACATAATAAAGGAAACTGTAGACAATATAGCTTATGAAATAGATGCAGAAATCCTTAACAAAATACTAGCAAGTTTAATATAGCAATATATAAAAAGGATTATGCAACATCACCAAGTGGGATTTATTCTAGTAATACAGGTTGGTTCAAAATACAAAATTAATCAGTGTAATGCATCATATTAATAGAATAAAAGACAAAAAACACATGATCATCTCAATGGATGTAAAAGCACTTTTAAAAATCCAACAGCCTTTCACATTAAAAGCATTAACCAATTGAGAATAAAAGTAAACTTACTCAACTTGATAAAACGCACAGCTAACATCATAATTATGAAAGACTGAATGCTGTCCCCCATCCCCAGATTAGGAACAAGATAGGAATGTCCACTCTCACCCCTTCTATTCAAAGTTGTACTTAAGTTCCAGCCAGGGAGAGAAGATGAGAAAGAGAAATAAGCCTCAAGATTGGAAAACTATCTCTATTCACAGATGATGTGAACTTGTATATTGGAAATCCTAAAGAATCCATGAGAAAATCTATTAGAACCAATAGAATATATTCAGCAAGGCTGCAGGATACAAACTCAATACACAAAATTTAACTGTATTTCTATATACTAGCAAAAAGCAAATCAAAAGTGAAATTAAGAAATCAATTCCATTTACCATAGCATCAAAAGGAATACATTTAACTAACAAAGTGCAAGACTTGAATACTGAAAACTATAAGACATAATCTGAAGACATTTAACAATACTGAAATAAATGGAAAGAAATCACATGTTTATGAATTGGTAGGCTTAATATTGATGTCAATAATCTCCCAAATGACCTACAAATTTAATGCAATCCCAAACAAAATTCCAATTGCCTTCTTGAAGAAATAGACAAGATGGTCCTAAAATTCATGTGGAAATCCACAGAACCCAGAATAACCAAAACAATCTCAAAAAAGAACGACAAAATTAGAGGACTCATACTTCTCAATTTCAAACTTACTGTAAAGTTACAGCAATCGAGATATGAGATATTGGCACAAAGATAGATAGACATATAGATAATTGCAACACAATTGAGAGTCCAGAAATAAACCCACATATTTAGGGTAAATTGATTTTCAAGAAAGCTCAAAAAATACAAAAGAATTAAGTTGTACCACTATCTGCATCTCCCACCATACACAAAAATTAACCTGAAATGCATAATAGACCTAAATGTAAGGCCTAAAACTGTAAAACCCTTAAAAGTAAACATAGGCATAAATCTTTGTAAACATGGACTAGTCAATAGGTTCTTAGCTATCACACCAAAAGCATACCCAATAGAAGAAAAAAAAATAGATCAATGGAACATCATTAAAATAAAAATTTTTGGCTTCAAATGACACCATCAAGAAAATGAAAAGACAACCCAAAGAATGTGACAAAATATCTGCAAATCATGTATCTAATAAGGGACTTGTGTATATAAAAAAACTCTCACACTCAAACATGAAAATAACAGATAATCGGCCGGGCGCGGTGGCTCACGCCTGTAATCCCAGCACTTTGGGAGGCCGAGGCAGGCGGATCACGAGGTCAGGAGGTCAAGACCACCCTAGCTAACACGGTGAAACCCCATCTCTACTAAAAATATGAAAAATTAGCCGGGCATGGTGGCGGGCACCTGTAGTCCCAGCTACTCAGGAGGCTGAGGCAGGAGAATGGCGTGAACCTGGGAGGCGGAGCTTGCATTGAGCAGAGATCGCGCCCCTGCACTCCAGCCTGGGTGACAGAGCGAGACTTCATCTCAAAAAAATATATATGTATAGATAATCGAATTAAAAATAGGCAAAGGATTTGAATAGACATTTCTCCAAAGAAGATATAAAATGGCCAACAAGCACAGGAAAAGAAAAGATGCTCAATACCATGAATCATTAGGGAAATGCAAATCAAAAACACAGTGAGATACCATTTCAGACCCACTAGAATTGCTAGAATAAAAAAAGATAGAGTATAGCAAGTATGAAATGTCCACAATAGGTAAAGACATAGAAACAGACACAGATTAGTGAGTGGTATGGGGTGTGCAGAATGAGGAGTGACAGCTAGTGCCTACGCATTTTAGGAGGGGGTGATAAAATTGTTTTGGGACTAGATAGTGGTAATGATTATGCTAAAATTACTGAGTCAGACACTTAAAAATTGTTGATTTTGGCCAGGTGCGGTGGCTCACGCCTGTAATCCCAGTACTTTGGGAGGACGAGGCAGGCAGATCACCTGGGGTCAGAAGTTCAAGACCAGCCTGGCCAACATGGTGAAACCCTATCTCTACTAAAAATACAAAAATGAGTCGGGCGTGGTGGCAGGTGCCTGTAATCCCAGCTACTCGGGAGGCTGAGGCAGGAGAATCACTAGAACCCAGGGGGTGGAAGTTGCAGTGAGCTGAGAATACGCCATTGCACTCCAGCCTGGGCGACAGAGTGACACTCTGTCTCAAAAAAAAAAATAAGCTGATTTTTGATATGTAAATTACAGCACAATAAGCCTATTATATATACTTTAAAAAAATAGGATATCCAGTGCAAGGCTCATCTTCTAATTCTCTTTTTCACTTTCCCCAGGCTTAACACACAATTCCCGCCCCTAGCATAATGTGCTTCTCCATCTCACTTGTTCTAATGGATTGTAATTGTTAAGCCACTTCTCTACCTTTATTTCTGAGTCACCAGCCCCTTATACAGTGACTAGCATAGCACAGTGAATAGTAATTTTGGAAGACATGAATGGCTTTTATATTATTTATTTTTTATTATTAAAAACACTTTTATTTTAGATTCAGGGGGCACAGGTACAAATTTGTTACATAGGCATATTGTGTGATGCTGAGATTTGAGGTATGATTGATCCTGTCACCCAGGTACTCAGCATAGTATCCAATAGTTAGCTTTTCTCCCTTGCCTGCCCTCACAGTAGTCCCTGGTGTTTATCATTCCTATATTTATGACCATGAGTACCCAGTGTTTAGTTTCCACATATAAGTGAGAACATGCAGTATTGGGTTTTCTGTTCCTGAGTTAATTTGCTTGGGATAGTGGCCTCCACCTGCATCTATGTTGCTGCAAGAGATGTGATTTCATTCATTTTTATGGCTGTGTAGTATTCTATGGTGTATATGTACCACATTTTCTTTATCCAACCCACCATTGATGGGCACCTAGATTGATTCCATATCTTTGCTATTATGAATAGTGCTGCAATGAACATATGAATGCATGTGTCTTCTTGGTAGAACATTTTATTTTCTTTTGAATATAAACCCAGTAAAGAGATTGCTGGGTTGAATGGTAGTTCTGTTCTAATTTCTTTGAGAAATCTCCAAGCTGCTTTCCACTTGGAGCTTTCCAAGTGGCTGAACTAATTTACATTCCCACCAATAGTGTATAAGTGTTTCTTTTTTTTGTGTCACCTCACCAACATCACTTGTTTTTTGATTTTTTAACAATAAGTATTCTGACTGGTGTGGGATGGTATCTCATTATGGTTTTGATTTGCATTTCTCTGATGATTAGTGATGTGGAGTATTTCTTCATGTTTTTTGGCCACTTCTATGTTTTCTTTTAAGTGTTTATTTATGTCTTTTGGCCATTTTTAATGGGGTTGTTTTTTGCTCAGCCTGCTAACAAAACCTGGCAAAGACGTCACAAAAAAATAAAACTATAGGACAATATCCCTGATGAATATAGACGCAAAAATCCTCAATGAAATATTGGCAAACCAAATCCAGTGGCACATCAAACAATTAATTCACCATGATCAAGTAGGCTTCATTCCTGGGATCCAAGATTGGTTCAATGTATATGAATCAATAAATGTGATTCACCACATAAACAGAATTACAAACAAAAACTGTATGATTATCTTAATAGACATGGAAAAGTTTTGGTAAAATTCAACATCCCTTCATGATAAAAACCCTCAAGAAACTAGGCATCAAAGGAACATACCTCAAAATAATAAGAGCCATCCTTGACAAACACATAGTCAACATTATACTAAATGGGCAAAAACTGGAGCCATTCCCTTTAAGAACTGGAACAAGACAAGGTTGCCCACTCTCACCAGTCCTATTTAACATAGTACTAGAAGTCCTAGCCAGAGCAATTAGGCAAGAGAAAGAAATAAAAGGCATTTAAATAGGAAAATAAGTCAAACTATCTTTTTACTGACCATATGATTCTATACCTAGAAAACCCTGAAGAAACCACCAAAAGACTCTTGGAAATAATAAATAACATCAGTAAAGTTTCAGGATACAAAATCGATGTACAAAAATCAGTAGCATTTCTACCAATAATGTTCAAGCAAAGTGCCAAATCAAGAATGCAGTCCCATTTACAATAGCCATAAAAAAAATAAAATACTGGCTGGGCGTGCTGGCTCACGCCTGTAATCCTAGCACTTTGGGAGGCCAAGGCAGGTGGATCACAGGTCAGGAGATCGAGACCATCCTGGCTAACACAGTGAAACCCCGTCTCTACTAAACATACAAAAAGAAATCAGCCAGGCATGGTGGAGGGTGCCTGAAGTCCCAGCTACTGGGGAGGCTGAGGCAGGAGAATGGCATGAACCTGGGAGGTGGAGCTTGCAGTGAGCCAAGATTGCGCCACTGCATTCCAGCCTGGGAGACAGAGGGAGACTCTGTCTCAAAAAAATAAATAAATAAAAAATAATAAAATAATAAAAAAATAAATTACTGGCAGAGTGTGGTGGCTCAAGCCTGTAATCCCAGCACTTTGGGAGGCTGAGGCAGGCAGATCTCGAGGTCAGGAGATCGAGACCATCCTGGCTAACACGGTGAAACCCCATCTCTACTAAAAATACAAAAAACTAGCCAGGCGTGGTGGTGGGCGCCTGTAAGCCCACCTACTCAGGAGGCTGAGGCAGGAGAATGGTGTGAACCTGGGAGGTGGAGCTTGCAGTGAGCCAAGATCGCGCCACTGCACTCCAGCCTGGGCGACGGAGCAAGACTCTGTCTCAAAAAATAATAATAATAAAATAATAAAAATTAAAATAAAATACCTAGGAATACATCTAACCAAGGAGGTGGAAGATCTCTACAAGGAGAATTAACAAACACTGCTGAAAGAAATCACAGCTGACACAGACAAAGGAAATACATCCCATGCTCAAGGATTATAAGAATCAATATTGTGAAAATGACCATACTGCCCAAAGCAATCTACAGATTCACCATTGTTCCTATCAAACTATCAACATCCTTTCTCACAAACTTAGAAACAATGATTCTTTGGACTACTTAATGCTCAGATTGTTTTTGGAATGAGTTGACCAGTGTGGTCACCATCTGGGAGAACTCAGGAAGCCCTCGCAGCCTCTGTGAGCAGAAGTGGGTTTCTCTGTGAAGGAAGTCTGACAATAATGCCCATTCTGGTTGTCTAGCTCCTCCCTACCTCCACAGCAAACTCGGGGTTCTGGGGCCATGGGCTTGGGTAGGGATTTGGGGTCTGGGCTAATGGAAGGAGCAGGGTGAGCAGTGCCCAGACAAGCACTAGAGTGTGGGATGGAGATCCCAGACCAGAGCGGAGGGTTTGAGCAGAGGGCAGGAAGCAAAACTTGCAGAGACTTCCTGAGCAGCTGAGTGCCAGCTGGGGGGTCTAAAATATCCACTGGGTTCCTGGGGACAGGGGAGAAACAGTCACAGGTTCTGAGCTGGCTGAATTATGGGTGTCTTAAGGACAGCCAGAGCCCTCATGTGTGAGAAGGGTGAGAGGTGTCTTTAAGAAATGGCCCCCTACACCTGTAATAATATGCGTAGAGAGGAAAGGAAATAGCATTTTGTTGGCCCCTGGAGGCCACAGGGCAATGGATGGGAATCAATAGAGGCAAGAGATGCAGATATGAGCATGATTGCAATTCCCTAAAGGATGACATAAGGATGCTCACCATGTGCCTGGTATGGTGTTAGGCACAATTCAAGGATTCCTCATTTAATTCCCAAAACAACCCATAGGACAGGTACAATTATGTCACCATTGGAGATGAGAAAACTGAAGCTGGGGAAGTGGAAGTTAGTTACCCTGGTTCTCTCAACTAGTAGGTGCAGAGCTGGGATATACAGACCAAGTGCTACTCAGAGAGAAGACTCTGCTGGGGGCCTGCAACCAAGAGGTCTTGGCAGCTCTCCTTCACCCTGGCTTAAGAGTAACAGGAGGAAGATGCACTTGAAACAATGGCAGCACCAGGCATATCTCTGGGTCCTTGCTCGATTAGATTTTTAAGTCTCTGTCTTGTACTTGCCAGCTGCAAGCTCTGGATTTGGGAGGAGTCTAGACGAGACAGGCTGAAGAGGGAAGGGCAGCAAATCCAGGTATTGTTTCACTGAGATTAAGGACAGAGAATAATAGCCTGTAAGTCTGTTTTGAACACTCAAAGTGCTTGCCCATCCAGAAAGACTGAGCTTTGAAATCTAAAACAAGTAGAATCAAATGTCTTTTGTAGCCAAAATGGAGAAAATTAATCAGCTTATAATATAATATATACTGAGGCACCTGCAGCCTAAAAGAAAGGAAACAAATCCAGGGATAAATCAGACCTTAAATCTCTCATGATTCTGATAGATGTGTATTTTTGAAAAGGAATGCTTTGGGTGTGTGTTTTGCTGGGAGAAACTAGGCCTGTTCAAAGCTGTTTTGGGTTGTTGTGGGTTGGGGGGTGGCAGCTTCTCCGTGCTCTTGTGTGCATTTCCCCAAAGCTACCATGGACATTGTGTCAGGGGCTGGGGCAGATCTGTGGTGCCTAAGTGATTTCTTTATAATCTTTTCAAAAGCATGTATCAGTGTTCATGTTATCAAACTAAAAGCATGTAATCCATTCTATACTTACATTTATATTAAAAGCCTCACAATATGAAGACTAATGTGAATGGGATATGTAATTTGATGATTAAATGATACAGATTTCACAGTGGAGAATTTATTTTCAGATTCTAATTAGAGCCAATCTGAGCCCTGTGGATTCTTGTTAACTCACACGGATTATCTTGTACATTATAATTTTTTTTTTTAGACGGAGTTTCGCTCTTGTCGCTCAGGCTGGAGTGCAATGGTGCAATCTCAGCTCACTGCAACCTCTGTCTCCTGGGTTCAAGCAATTCTCCTGCCTCAGCCACCGGAGTAGCTGGGATTACAGACATGTGCCACCATGCCCGACTCATTTTTGTGTTTTTAGTAGAGAGGGGGTTTCACCATGTTGGGCAAGCTGGTCTCGAAATCCTGACCTCAGGTGATCCACCTGCCTTCGCCTCCCATAGTGCTGGGATTACAGGCTTCAGCCACCGCGCCCAGCCAGTACATTATAATATTAATAAAACTCTTTTTCCTGTGTCATTTCTGGACAGAGAACCTAAGTGGGTGATTGGATTGAATGACTTTCCCCTGGGAGTTCCCAGTCTCTGGGGCCCGAGGACAGGTCTGCGGCTGATGCACACAGCATGGGAACCCTCACCAAAAGTCACCAAAGATCACAGGATTCTAGGGAAAGGACTCAGGCTTCCGATGGTGGCTGAACAGATGTCCCTGAGTCCCCTTACCACCCCGTCATCCCAGGAATTTATTTTCTTGAAGAGGTTACTTTGTGCACAGGTAGGGGAGAGTCAGGACTTGCTGTTTCTGCCAAAAGAGAGGATCCTTTCTCGGTGCTAAAAATGTGCAGTGATCAGAATTGCTGTTGACTTAGGTCATCTTCATCCCAGTGACAGGGTGGCTATGGTACACTTTTTTTCAAGGTGTTAGACCAAATACCCTTATGCCAAAACAAACCAGTGTCTCAGCTAATTGAGCATGCAGATGTCACCAATTCACCAGAGTCGTTAGTACGCACCGGCTCAGGACCTCTGAGGCTCCTGCTTACGTAGATGCGAGAAGTGTCTGAGAACCAGCAATGGGTCTCTCCCCATCCAGGTCACCTACAGGCAGCCCCAAGTCCTGAGGAGGGTGCTTCTCACATTCCACTGAAGAAAGAAGCTCCAGCACAAAGCACCCAGGATGGAACCAGAAATTGGAAAGCTGACAGCCCCACCCCACGTAATCCAACCTCCCCACCTCTCCCTGACCCCATCCTGGGGTGTAAATAAATAATTGAGAAAACACATTTTCTCCTGAAGTTTGTCTAATTTCCTATTTCTAGAGACTGGGAGAGCACATGCATTGTTCTCTGCTGAAGACAGTTTTCATATAAATAAGGGATTCACTGTGACTCCTTTCACTGAAGTTAAAATTCCATTTAAAAGTAAATTGAGTTCCTGAAATATATGTATTGGCAGCAGGGGCTACCACAGCTGGTATTACATTTTACATTTAACATAGTGCTGTGTGCTTTGACAGATTCCAGACTTTTTCCTACATAAATCAATAGAGTGATGTTTGAAGAGCTCAAATCTATCTCTCATTCTTCCCCCTACTCCAACCCTGTATTCTGAAACCCATAAAGAAGTAACTTTCTAGCAGGTGTCATTTGGTTGGAGAGTATTATTTACAGCATTGGACTGACTGCAACACCGTCTGTAACTGCAAACTCACACAGGAAATGCTAGGAGGAAGAGCCAGGATTTTGCTTCTGAAAGGAAGCATTCTAATGCATTTTTAATGGTATGTGTGTATATGTATGTGCAAGCATGTACGTGTGTGCACATATGTGTGTGTGCATGGGAGCATTTGTGGGGGGTGTGTTCATTATGTGCATGTGCATGCACATGTGTGTGCACTTGGGTGTGCAAAAGTGTATGTGTCCATGTGTATGTGTGTGTGTGCATGTATACGCATTTAGGTGTGTGTAATCATATGTAATTTTTTCATGACTCCTGTGACCTGACCGTGGTGGACATAAGTATTCTAGGGAGCCACCAGCTGAGGCAAGAACCATCAGGATCAGGCTTAAGGGTCTGGAGGAGGCAGGGGATGAACAGTGTTGGGAATCTAGAAGTTTCCCAGATGGCGTGACTTCTGCCTTTCAGGAAAAGAAGCCATGCCCCTACCTTCTCTCACCCTCAAGAAGTCAGGGTGCCGACCGGGTAATCACATTCTAGGTGGGAGAGCTGGTCTCATTTTCCAGAGGATGGAGCTTGGAGCTCTACACAAGCTCGTGCTGAGAAACGGGAGTCTCTCACTGGCCACATTATTTTTTAATGTAACGGGAAGGTGAATCTTTGACTAGAATCTTTTTTTAAGACTAAGGATCCATAATTTTTTGCCCCAATGGAATGACGTGACTTGCAGCCTTATGTTC
Source organism: Pan paniscus (assembly GCF_029289425.2). Taxonomy (NCBI): domain Eukaryota; kingdom Metazoa; phylum Chordata; class Mammalia; order Primates; family Hominidae; genus Pan; species Pan paniscus. Next base: position 31,154,617 of record NC_073266.2, read on the forward strand.
TACAATTGGCTGATAGATTTAAAACAATGGGTAAGTAAAGAACCGGCTAGGACCTTTGACTATTTAACATTTTAGATGAAGCCAGAGTTGCCGGGTCATGACGGTGCTCCCTGACGGCTGTAAGCGAAAGCAAGGGTAGGAAGGGAAGACAGCAGAAATTTCGAGCTAGGAGCCGACCCAGTTGTTCATGTCTGCATAGCCCAAAGAATGAAGCAAGTACAGAGCTGTCGCAGCAACTCTGATATTTCAGGAGATCTTCATTGTTCTCCTCCCCAGCTTGTCTTTGAAGAGAATATTTTTTCTTTTGTTTTAGTCTGAAACTTGATTATAAAAATTCACAGAATATTTCATCTCTTTCTGTAATGGTTAATTTTTTGTGTCAACTTGGCTGGGTTAAGGGATGCTCAGATAGCTGGTAACACATTGCTTCAGGGTGTGTCTGTGAGGGTGTTTCTGGAAGAGATGAGGATTTGAATCAGTGGACTGAGTAAAGCAGATCCGCCCTCACCAGTGTGAATGGGCCTCATCCAATCTATGCAGGACCCAGATCAAATAAAAAGATGAAGGGCGATTTGTGCTCTCTCCTCTTGAGCAGAGTCAGCCCTCTTTTCCTGTCCTCAGACATTGGGGCTCCTGATTCTCAGGGCCTTCAGACTCAGGGACTTACAACAGTGCCTGACTCCAATCCCTGTTCTTGGGCCTTTGGCCTGACTGAATCACATCATCAGCCTTCCTGGCATACCAGCTTGCAGATGACATATTGTTACTTCTCATATTCTCATATTGGGACTTCTCAGCCTTCATAATCATGTGAGCAAATTTCCACAATAAATCTTCTTTTATCTGTCTGTCTGTCTGTCTGTCTATCTATCATCTATCTATCTATCTATCTATCTATCTATCTATCTATCTATCTATCCGTCCATCCATCTATCCTACTGGTTCTGTTTTTTGGAGAACACTAACACACTTTCCTTGGCTCTGTGGTGTAGATTTTCACATACTTTATTCTTTTCAATAATGATATTCATTAGAAAGAGAATCATATGTGATTTAAGTTTGAGAAAAGAAAAACAGCTCTGGGCAGTCTGAGCTCTGTGACATTTGCAGGCCCAGAGAGAAATGAGTATGTGGCTTCAGTCATGCCCATGTCCAGGGGCAATTGTTTAAAGTCATTTTGTTCCCAACTAACTGCCTAGCCCATTATCTTCGTGTTCCTGGAATTTGTGATACAAAGAACAATGTATTGCCAATCAATAGCTTATGCTATTTTAGTGAAATTTCTGGAAAACAACTAAATAATTTCCTCCTCTTCTCCTTTGAAAATCCACTTGTAACTACCACTAATAAGAGTGTATATTCAGGGCAACTTGAATCTAGGCTCCAGGGTTGTGATTCTCAAGTCTGGCCCATATAAACTCTCTACTTATATTACTTTTGCCTCAATTTCTTTCTTTTAGATTGGCAGATTGTATTCCTTGACAGTCGGTGTATTCTAATTTTGGGGTCAGAAATGAGAGTCACTCCTGTGACTCCCTAGGAAAGAGGAGTTGTCTCTGTCCCCTTGACTCCACCATCACTGCCCACATTGGCCCACATGCTGGAGCACCAGAAAAAGCCACATTTTCACGTGGGTTGAGCTTGGAGCTACACATACGTTTTTCCTAGGAAATAAGAACTCTCTGGTCTAGTTCTTATGTATTCTGGAATATATATATTTGGTCTTTCTTGGTGGAGCAGAATAATCTGAAATTTAGTTTCTTGCAGGGAGAGAAAAGCAGCTACTTAGATCCCAGGCCTGGACAAATGAGTGTTTGCCAGAACCAGCTCCAGCCCCGCATAGTGGAGTTCTGCTTTGAGATTTGGGATAAAGCCATAGGCAATTCAAACAATCCTTAGCCTTTGATTTTGCTCATTACTGTCCCTCAGAGACACAGGAGGGGGCTGTGATCAAGGGTTTAGTATGGACACTCCTGACTCCTTTATCAAACTCTCTCAAAATACTTCCTGGTACTTTCTATCTCATTATCTAACAGCTCTACCAACAGGTCCCATGAAGAAATAGATTGTGGGAGGGAGGTGGGAAGAGAATTGAATCAACCAGGATGCATGGCTAAAAAATTGAATTAGAGGAATCTCACTTAAATTCGCCAGCCAAAGAGAAGTAATTTGGTTTACACAGAGGAAACTAATCCCATCTACTACTCACTGTCCCTTGGACTGTCTAGCTGAATTCTCTACAAAGATGAGATAGAAGGCGTTAAACAATTGGCTGGCTCCATGGAGGTGTCTGATGAGTTGTTACCAGCATACTTTGCTCTTCCTCCTGCTAGGTATGCTCTAAAATGAGACCCCCAAAGTGCAAAGCATAGAGCATCCATCACTAGTATCCAAATCCTCCTCATTCTTCAAGATCCAGTTCAATTCCAAAACCTCCCCTATGTGCCAGGCCATAGCGATCCTTCCAGCACCATTCAGACCATGATGTGACTGCTCATGCTGTTTCTTAAGTGCTTATTTTCATCCAATATGATTCCTCTTCTCAACTAACTTATAAACACCTTAAGTGTTGCTACCATAGTTTATATTTCTCTGTTCCTTACACAGAGTTTAGCACAGTGCCTTGAATATAACATGTGCTCATATACCATTAATGGATTTTTAAATGAAGAGTCTAAAAAGCCTGGGATTGAAAGAATCTGCTTGGATTTTTCGTTTAAAAAAAAGGAAAACCAACGGCTCAAATCTTCATCAGCAAGGCTAGTCCTGAATTGCAGTGAGGGCTTCCTTCGAAATCTTCCTGGCACATTATCACTCCCACCTATTTGTCTCAAACATCAGTAAATTAGTTAGAAAATGATCTATTTTTTGGATAGAAAGTCCATCAATTCAAAATACATGGTTTTTTTCTTTCATTTTTAACCCTAAAATTGGGATGCATTTTCGACTGATGGCCCTTATAACTGGCAGCACGGTTTCCCCATCTTAATGTTATATAAAATAATGGTGTATCTTACAATCAATGGTGACTTAAAGCTGATGAAATATGGTGTGTTTACATCTATCATTTATCATATGCTTATCTAGAAATTAATCTATGCAGTGGCCTTTGCATGATGAATGAATGTGGAAGGTGTCCATAACTTTCATTAAAATGGGACAGTCCTGGCCAGGCGCGGTAGCCCATGCCTGTAATCCCAGCACTTTGGGAGGCTGAGGTGGGCGGATCACCTGAGGTTGGGAGTTCGAGACCGGCCCGATCAACATGGAGAAACACCATTTCTACTAAAAATACAAAAGTAGCCAGGCTTGGTAGCTCATGCCTGTAATCCCAGCTACTTGGGAGGCTGAGGCAGGAGAATCGCTTGAACCTGGGAGGTGGAGGTTGTGGTGAGCCAAGATCACACCATTGCACTCCAGCCTGGGCAACAAGAGCGAAACTTCGTCTCAAAAAAAAAAAAAAAAAAAGGGAGAGTCCTTTATGCCCTTCCTTCCTCCTGGTGCTACTGCCATGCATGTTCTTAGGTGTCCCCTGAGAGGTTGTAGGACATCAGTGGACTCAAAAGTGGGGAAAGAGAAACCGCATAAATGGAAGGAACAGTGAGGAAGGCATTCAGGGGGAGATGTCCAGGCACAGTTGAATCCAGGCATAGCTGGTTTGCTTGTCATTTCTACTTCCATTTTAACCTCCCTTTATTATTTATTTGTGTTTATACTGCCTGAAATTTCACCAACCTGTGATGTATTGAAACTTTGGGATTGAAATAATGATCTTCTTTAAAAACACAAATATCAGAGTTAGTGATTTCTCAACCTTAATGTGTCTTACTCTGTTCTTCTTACATCAACTGAAATCAACAACATCAATGGGGTAGTACTATGGTTTGGGATCTAGCTTGTTTGACTAAATTTGATCCCCATTGTGGTGGTGTTAGGAGGTGGGGCCTCGTGGGAGGTGTTGGGTGTGAATCCCTTATGAATGGCTTGATGCTGTCCTCACGGTAATGAGTTCTTGCCCTTGGGAGACTGGATTAGTTCTCAGAGAAACAGATTATTTCCTGTGAGAATGGGTTGTTATAAAGCCTGGATGCCCCTCAGTTTTTCCCATATTTGCATGTGTCTATCTTCTCCGCCATGTTGTGACACAGCATAAAAGTTCTCGCAAAAAGCCAGGGCTGTACCCTTGAATTTTTCAGCCTGCAGAACCAAGAGCTAAATAAACCTCTTTCTGTTATAAATTACCCAGTCTCAGGTATTCTTTTATAGCAATGCAAAATGGACTAAGACAGGGAGAGTGGAAGAGAGGAACAGATGGCATGAAATACTCTGGGGAATTGGATGGGTTATTTGGGACTAAGTCTTCAAAATAGGAGTTTTGATGTGGACAACTTTGGCCTCAGTAAAAGCATAGATGTGCTGCAAAGAGGAAGGGTGGGGAAATTGGAGGTTTTCAAGCTGGCCTTAAGCAAGAAAAAGGAGAGAAAACACATCTCCCTCTTGCTTCTTTCTCTAGCACAGGTGTGGCAAATGAGATTGCTGCATTGGCTGTCCAGCATTTATCCTCTCTTGCTTTTTCTTTTTCATTCAGGCATTGACCATTTCCTATACAGTCCAGGAGCTTCAGGGAGAGTGTATACCTTCCCCATTTCCTGATTGGCTTAAGTCAATGAGCACATCCCATCCTAGAGAAAGTGTTTAAAAATGGACATATGACCCAATGTGGGGACAATGAGATTGGTATGTCTGAGAAAGAATCTCCTCTCTGCTTCTGAGAAACCCAGTGGAAGGAAAATTAGCTTTGGACAGCATAGGGTAAGGCTGTGATGTCCCATCCTATTTTAGGTGACATGAAATTTTGCAGGTTGATCTGGAAGCCTAACCAACGTGTATATCTATTTTTTTTTTTTGAGTCTTGCTCTGTCACACAGGCTGGAGTGCAGTGGTGCAGTGGCATGATCTTGACTCAATGCAACCTCTGCCTCCTGGGTTCAAGCGATTCCCCTGCCTCAGCTTCCTGAGTAGCTGGGATTACAGGCACCTGTCACCATACCTGGGTAATTTTTTGTATTTTTAGTAGAGACTGAGTTTCACCGTAGTAGCCAGGATGGTCTTGATCTCCTGACTTCATGATCCGCCCGCCCTCGGCCTCCCAAAGTGCTGGGATTACAGGCGTGAGCCACCGCGCCCGGCCATGTATATCATTTTTACAGTAGAACATTTTCCTCTTGGGAAAAACAGTTGACTTCAAATAAACTTTTGGAAACCAACCTGTTCATCAATTGGAGAGTAACAGTGGTAATTTTTGAGTAATAAGAGTCATTGATATGTACCAAAGAAGTGAAGAATATTTTTTACAATATTTCAAAAATTTAAAATGACATTGTGTCCTGAAGTGATATATTAGAATTGAAGGGAATGTGACACTCTGATTTAAAAATGCAAGAAACTGAAGTAATTTATGAAGTGCTGGCAGCTAGCTTCACATCCCCTCTCACTGCGTGGGCTTAAAATTACTTTGGAGGCTTTGGTGAGAAGCTTTACTGCATTGTGTTATGAAAGTACCAGGTTCAGGCTCCAACAGCAGGAAGCAAGCGCTGGCCCAGGTCTTGGGAAGAGATCTGCACAGCCTGGTCTTGACATATATAGAGATTAGGTCTTTTTCAGTCCAATCTTGTCCAAGGAAGGGGCCCTAGAACCTCTGAAGGTTGAGATCCATTTGGATCCAGAATGATCTGAAGGGTCTGCTTTAGCTGTGGGTAATCTTCACACTCACATGATAAAGCAATAAAATAATAATAATAGCCAATGGTTTTAGGGTTCTTTACAGTTTGTAAAGTGCTTTTACATGCATTATCTCATTTGTGCTCAGGATAAGTAGGTCCCTGTTCCAGAGAGCAGCAAGCAGGTCATGGAAGCTCACATGTAGTACTAAGGGTCTCACAGCAGAAAAGGGATCTAACGGGCTTTCCTGACTCACAAACTTAAAACTCAATCTTATGAATGAATCCAGATGCCTCCACCATATCTTGCCTTGTGCTTTACCAAAAAAAATTGGGACCACCATGTTGAGTTCCCTTATTTTCCATCTTCTACATTTTGATGTATCCTCACAATCATCTGCACTCTTTCCTTTTTCTCTCATCTTAACTGAATGGAAAGATCACCCCCAACTCCCACCTAAAGCTAATAAGTTTGCCCATGTTAATCCCTCCTGTATCCTTCCTTAGGTCATCTTTTTGTCTTGTCTCCTGCCTCCTTCCTCTTTGTCTACAATGTGTTGACCTCTGCCCTATACTAACAAACAAAGCTTTTATCTGTGGCCACTAGCCTTACCCTTTTGCTTCCTTCCTTTTCTTTCCTTGCTGTTTAGAAAAAAGCAGTCTCTACCTGCAGCCTCACCAAGCATCCTTCTCCCTTCCCCATATATCCAGTCTCTCCCCAAGAGTTGTCAGCCCACTTTTGTTCCTTTAGATTGATTTCTCCTTCATGCCCCAGAAAACCATCCTAATACAAGCCTTTATTACCTCTGTTATGGGCTAAGTTGTGTCTCCCCCAAATTCATATGTTGAAATCCTAACCCCAGTATTTCAGAATGTGACTATATTTGGAGACAGGTCTTTAAAGAGATAATTAAGGTAAAATGAGGTCATACAGGCCAGCCCCCAACTGGTATAACTGATGTCCTTATAAAAAGAGGAGATTAGGACACAGACATGCACAGAGAGAAGACCATGTGAGGAAACAGTAAGAAGGCGGCCGTCTACAAGCCAAGGAGAGAGGCCTCAGAAGACGCCAATCCTGCCAACGCCTTGACCTCAGACTTCCAGCCTCTAAAACTGTGCAATAGTAAATTTCTGTCATTTAAGCCACTCAGTCTGTGGTACTTTGTTAGGGCAGCCCTAGCCCTCTAGTACACCTAATTAGCTGACTAGCCATTTGTTATGCTCCCAGTTCCTTCCCTTCCAATGACAATGTCCTTCTGCATGACCAAGGACAAGAATAATTTTCCCAAGTTGCCATGTTAACCATGTGATTCCCCTTCTCAAAAAGTTCCAATGGCACCCTTCTTACCTGCATAAGTTTGAAGTGCTTCATCCTGACATTTAAGGTGCCCACAATTTTGCTACCATTGTCCTTTCCAGAATCAGATTCTTTAACATCCTACCTGAACTTTCTGCTTCTTTATTTTATTTTATCTTTTTTTTATTTTTTGAGACGGAGTCTCACTCTGTCGCCCAGGCTGGAGTGCAGTGGTGCGATCTCAGCTCACTGCAAGCTCCGCCTCCTGGGTTTACACCATTCTCCTGCCTCAGCCTCCCGAGTAGCTGTGACTACAGGCACCCACCACCACACCCAGCTAATTTTTTGTATTTTTAGTAGAGACGGGGTTTCACTGTATTAGCCAGGATGGTCTCGATCTCCTGACCTCGTGATCCGCCCGCCTCGGCCTCCCAAAGTGCTGGGATTACAGGCGTGAGCCGCCGCGCCCGGCAACTTTCTGCTTCTTTCATATTCATCTCTGCTTCTTCTGTGCACTTCCCGTCCCCGCCACCCCTCCGCATCCCCATTGATGGAATTCTGTCCACATTTCAAGGCCAGGACCAAATGACACCTCCAAAAAGCCTTGCCACAATTTATTTTTCTTCTAAATTACAGAGGACAATAATATGTATTTCACTCACAGGGCATATAATCCACTTTGCCTAATTTTATTGTTATGAACACTCTGGGAATAATTCATCAACTAGACTGTAATCACCTGGAGGACAGAAATGAATATTTTATACTTTTTTTCTTTTTGTATTCTCTCTACTTCTTGCTAGAATGTTTTATACATTGCAAGGGATCCGTAACTATTGGTAACAAATTAATAAAACCAAAGTACAGGTTAAAATGAGTATCTATTATTCCCTCCTTCCAAGACAACACAAATGATATTTTGGAAGATATTGAAATGTGGGATCCAGCTCTATATTCTACAATGGTTCTTATTTATTTTTATCTACCTATTGTCTTGGTTTTTTATTTATCTATCTCCTATATCTTACCTATGGATTGTTTTGGTTTGTATTGGTTGTGAAGAAGTGTTAAAATACTGCTCTTCTCTGCTTGGGTTCTCACTTAATTACTTTTGTAATATAGTCATTGCATTATTTGAAGTAAGCAGTTCCTGTATAACTTCCATGACAGAGTGTACTCATATCATGAAGATTAGAAAAATGGATAGCAAACTATTTTTATTATATGAGTTATTAAGGAAAGCATACCATTGCTTTGTAACTTTTTATTCAGAGAGGCTTTACTTTTGTTTACTGTATTGCTGCATAATTCCCCTGCTCCCTACCCCAACGACACTCCAGAATAGCTATAGCTTTGGCAGTGCTTGCTGGCTACACAAATATATCACTGCAATTGGAAAAATATCACTGGAGGGACAGGTCCAGGTTTGAAAATAGGGCAATTAGCTCTCAGCATGAAAAGGTGTGTCAGATGCTCCTGAAACTGAATGACAGATAATGCTGGCTTGAGCCAGGCATAACACCAAGGGCCGATGGTGGTCACGTAGAATTCCTCCTGGCTTGTTTCTGCCAAAGAAGATCACTTCTGAACTGAATTCCACTGCTCACCCCAGGAGAATTTGCCAGTAGGTAGTTGTGCAGACGTGTGTGTATATATGGGGTCAAACATTCATGATCTCTCATTGTTTTCTTTATTATTATGAGGAATTCTGCTGCACAAATCATATGTTACTCTTCAGAACAAACCATCATGGTAGACAGTTGGTGCCTGCATCAACAATAGTCCCTTCCTTTGGAAGACTGCCTTGCCCCAGTTCCTGCTGATTTGCCCCAGCTCCTGTTGATTTGCCCCAGCTCCTGTTGATTCTGGGTTTGTGGTGGGGATTCCAATCATATTCCTGAACACCCGACTAACCGCCCTGCAAAATCCTAACACCAGCCTCACACCTGATGACAGGTCAAAGTAGGGAAATGTCACCCAAGCTGGGCCAATGAGAATTGGCCCTGGGAATTCTCTATACTGAAGCAGGAGTGAGGGGCTCTTTCCTCTGGGGTTGCTACTCTTGACAGGACATAAGCCTGGTTTTAGCAGTACCCCATGACAAATAGATCTAATCTGTTTGGATTAGGGTGGGGGAAAGAAGCCAATTTACGAAGATAAGCAAAGATAGACTGGGAGAGAGAGAGAGAGAGAGAACGGTGACATTATTTGCATCACCGCACCCACCTTTCCCTAAGACCATCTCTCCAACTATCTCCTCAGTCACATGCGTGGACAAATCCTCTTTTCGTCATTTCCATATTAGCCTAAAGAGCTAGATTCTGGAGAAGAGGGTGGTGGTGGTGATGGGCTGTGGAAAGGTGGGGCACTGCCTTGCAGTGAGTATCAGCCCTTTGCTTGGATGTGCCAGGAAAGGTTAACAGGGGTCTGGAGTGGTCCCGTGGTGTCCTGGGTCAGTCTCATGTGAGCTGGGCTACCAGGTAGGACAGCCACAGTGGCTGGCTGTGCATGGCTTTCTAGCATATAGCTTCTATTCCCGATTCTTTCAATCTAGCCAAGGAGATAAGACTTAACACTCCAAGTAATAGAGAACAATCGGGGCATGCTGGTCAGTCCTCCAGCATTTGCAGCATGCCCATTGATGCTGCAGGGCTGTGGAGATGAGGGACAGGTGAACTTGTAGAGTCACTGGACTGTCACTTCGTCTTGTAGGTCCTTGATCATGGACCAGCCTGAAGGCTGACTAGAGTTGGTTCTCAAATGGAATCCCAACTGTTTAGGTGACAAGATAAAGCTATTATTCTCTTGACCCTTTAGAATTAGAATAGCTCGCAGTGTTTGATTCCTACTTTTCTTGAAGGTTCTTCTTTTTGTCTTACTCTGTAATTTTCCCAAGGATTACTAGGGTGACACCAAAAGTGCAGGGCAGACTCTGTGCTACTCCTGGTTTTGGCCAAACAGGGCACCTCTGTCTCACACTGTAGAGAAAAGTGTGTCTGCGGCCGGGAGCAGTGGCTCACGCCTGTAATCCCAGCACTTTGGGAGGCCAAGGTGGGTGGATCACGAGGTCAGGAGTTCAAGACCAGCCTGACCAACATGGTGAAACCCCGTCTCTACAAAAAATGCAAAAAAGGTAGCCAGGTGTGGTGGCAGGTGCCTGTAATCCCAGCTACTCAGGGGGCTGAGGCAGGGGAATTGCTTGAACCAGGGATATGGAGGTTGCAGTGAGCCGAGATTGTGCCACTGCACTCCAGCCTGGGTGACAGAGTGAGACTCCATCATAAAAAAAAAAAAAAAATTGTGTGTGCTTCCCATGAGGTCAAACGGGGGATGCTGATACTTGTTCTACCTACCTCACAGTATTATTGTGACAACCAATGAGGCAGTCCATGAGAGAGCACTAAAGAAGAGCAAATAGCATAAAAAGTATTATCCATTGATGCCTCTCAGCTCCAACACCAGACACTTTACCCAAATCAAAGAATTATAACCTTGCAAATTTGCTCTGCATGGTTCAGCATGGCCCTTTCTCAGAAATGCCAGGACCAGATGGATGAGGTGGCCTCCATCCAGCCACTGTCATGGCCGATGATCCTGACAGGTCCTTTGACTTTTCAGTATTTACTCTGAAAGAACTTATGCAAGAAATCATAAATGAGACACTATAATAAAGCATTTGCTTAACTCTCTCCAATGTATAAAACTTTTATATTTACAAACTCACAAGATAATGCATCTTAAAAACAGATTAAAACTTTTTTAAAAAGATAAAGAGGGGGAAATAGAGCAGAGAGAAAAAGCATATCTGTGGCAAGCACTCTTCAAAACAATTTAAAGTCTCAGGGACTAAATTCTTTCCCTACATTATCAGGAACCCCTGGGAAGACAGAATTGATGTGGCCACCTCAATCCATCCCATGTGGGTACTTACATCTGGAGTGAAATAGTGAACAGCTTTTAAAGAGATGAATCCTCATTTCAGGAATGAATATTAAATTTCACATTTCATAAAAGTCTTGAGCCAGATCTACTACATGAAAAGTGACTCTCAGTTATTGTCATCTGCAATGAAAGAGGGGACCCTCCACTTGTTTCTTATTTGCATTGCCTGGATCATATTGGCAAAAAAAAAAAAAGCCATTTTCTCCTCATTTTCACCTCAGCTGTCCCTTGTATACTAAAGACACTATAAGGATATTTTAAACTCTGGCAGGGCAAAGAGGTCTCTGCATCTCTCATCTCTCAATATTTATCTAAATCTAACTTTGGTCATCAAGAAATGTATAGAATATGGTCTCCTGAGCTTCTTAAAACTTGTCTACCTAGTAAATGTGGTAAAATAAGACTAACCCTGTTGAATAAAGTGACTTTATGGTGGGGTATGCCTTTTTGTCTATATTTCCTCCCATCCTCAGAATGAATATGGGTTTGCTCAGGAAAACAAAGACCATTCTAGTTAGGTCAAGCAGGAAGGGATTTCATGGAGGGGCCTGGGTGCTTATCACACTATTGGAAGTCTAAAGGAGCAACAATCTAGGGGCCACGATGACATTCAGGTTTGCTGTTAGAGTTAAGAGTTGATGTTGCCTAGAGTGGATGAAACTAGAGACAATTGCTACAGAGTTCACAGACCCTCTGTAGACATGACATAAACAAGATGTCGAGGCTGAGGCTGCTGAATAACTCGTCTGGCGAGAGCATGACCATAACTTCCAGAGAAAGAGACAAAACAAGGCTTCTGTCACGCTTCCACTTTCCAAATATCAAGTGAGTTTATCTCATTGATAGGATTAAAGATGTATGCAAAGCACCTGTAGCAAGGGAGAAGGGGAAATGTCGTTTTCAAGCTTCTGGGCTGTGAAGCATAAGAAAAAGCAGAAGGCAATATATTGCCAAAGATAAACCAGACATAACCTTCGTCTTAAATATTTCTGGTCTGGTGGCCAGGCGCGGTGGCTCACGCCTGTAATCTCAGCACTTTGGGAGGCCGAGGTGGGAGGATCACGAGGTCAGGAGATCGACACCATGGTGAAACTCTGTCTCTACTAAAAATACAAAAAATTAGCTGGGCGTGGTGGCGGGCACCTGTAGTCCCAGCTACTTGGGAGGCTGAGGCAGGAGAGTGGTGTGAACCTGGAAGGCGGAGCTTGCAGTGAGCCAAGATGGTGCCACTGCACTCCAGCCTGGAAGACAGAGGGAGACTCTGTCTCAAAAAAAAAAAATTCTGGTCTGGTATCTTTCCTTCACCAACCACCCACCTTCCTGTCTCTCTCAGCCACTGTAGGCTTCAGGTTGGTCTTGCCCATTGTTGCTTGTTGTCCAATGCGTTTCCTAGATAAAAGGCAGTGGCCACGTAGTCTTCAGAATAATTTCCCATTCACTTCCGTTTTCTCTCCTTTGGACCTCAACCTTCCCAATCCCTTCTACCTCTACTTTCCCCAAATTTAGAAAAAATGCAGGCCAGGTGTGGTGGCTTACGCTTGTAATCCTAGCAACTTGGGAGGTCAAGGCGGTTGGATCACCTGAGGTCAGGAGTTCGAGACCAGCCTGGCCAACATGGTGAAACCCTGTCTCAACTAAATATACAAAAATTAGCTAGGAAACCCTGTCTCTACTAAAAATACAAAAATTAGCTGGGCGTGGTGGTGGGCACCTGTAATCCCAGGCTGAGGCAGGGGAATCGCTTGAACCCAGGAGGCGGAGGTTGCAGTGAGCCGAGATTGTGCCATTGCACTCCACCCTGGGCAACAGAGTGAGATTCCATCTCAAAAAAATAAAGAAAAAATGCAGGCCAGCCTCGGTGGCTCACGCCTGTAATCCCAGCACTTTGGGAGGCTGAGGTGGGTGGATCACCTGAGGTCAGGAGTTCAAGACCAGCCTGGCAAACATGGCGAAACTCCGTCTCTACTAAAAATACAAAAATTAGTTGGGGATGGTGGCACAGGCCTGTAATCCCAGCTACTTGGGAGGCTGAGGCACCCAGGAGGCGGAGGCTGCAGTGAGCCAAGATTATGCCACTGCACTCCAGCCTAGGTGACAGAGAAAGACTGTCTCAAAAAAAAGAAAGAAAGAAAAAGAAAAGAAAAAAATGCATAAGTAAACATCCTATCAAAGAATGGAAATGCCAATACCTATGAAATTGATTAGATTTAACAAGGAAGATGTTACCATCATGATGAAAGCTGTTGAAAAGCATAGTAGCTAGGTCTAGTTTAAAAGTGCATTAATTCAACGCAACATGTACATTTTCATGCAACAAAAGACCCACAGTGGCATTCTGACATGCTTCCCTCCCCTTGGATCCAATTTGTATGAAAAGTAAAACCATACTAAGAGACCATGAGGATGTCATGGGTGCGGGGGCTGTGACTAGATAGAGTGAGGAAATTTTATAAGGAACTTCTGGCAAAAGAGAGGAAATAAGCTGTGCTATGGTGTGACCTTTAGTGAAATTTTATGTCACATTTGAGCAATAAAAGGAAATGAGTCAACCGACTCCCTTCTCCCGTCTAGGCTGGGAGCCATGTGCTGAGGACCAATACTCCAGTCCCACTCGCTCCCTCTCCCGCCACTGCTAGGCTGGGTCGCAGCCCAGGGGGGTGAGAATGCGGTTCTGTGAGTGTGCCAGGGACTCAACTATTGTCTCAGGGCTCCAAATCCCGTCCGCGCTCTGCCCTCTGAGGGTGGGGTTGAACTGTGAGCCACATCCTTGCTGTGCCTCCAGCTTCCTGTCAGGCTGTGCCAGTGGAAGGTGCTAGAAGGAACTGGTAAGGAGGGGAGCAAGGAGGGACTTGATTTTCCTGTCCATTCCCCATTCTTGAGTGTTCACACTCCCTCCCAGCCGTGTCAGTCCCTCACCATAGCAGCAGCTGAATCCAGTTTGCAGTGTTCCTAACACTCACAGAACCAACCTCATCACACACACCCGGAGACCAGCAGCAGCTGAGCAGCTCTGCGGGCCCCTGAGCTTTTAGGTCCTGGTGTCTCCAGCCTCAGGGGTGGCAGCCGCTCCCTGCTGTTACCTCCTCCCTGGCATCCACCATTATCCTTTTGTTTTTTTAGTTCCCCAGCTTCAACCGAATGCATGGTTTACAATTCTTTATTATTACATTGTCTCTCTTCAGATAACTGGTGTGGCTTCTGTTCCCTGGCTGAACGCTGGCTGATACCATAAACAAAATGGAGTTTTTGGAATAGTGGAGGCTTTGCATGAGTATTTGCTGAATGAATGAGTGAGTGAAGGAGTGAGTGAGCCAGTGCTCCCACTGCTGTCTGTAGCTGTCCATGCCCTTTGCACCTCGCAGGAGGAAACCAAGGCGCAGCTTAGAGCCCTCAGCCTCAGACTCAGCCTCCCTCGCCTTGTTGCCGCGACTTTCATCCAGCTTTGGGGCTCCCTCCTGTGGGCTCTGCTGGTCTCAGACAGGGCAGCAGACACAGTCTGGGCACCCCAGGGTAAACATAGCCCCGGCCAGATGCGCCCTTGTGTCTGCACGAGGCCACTTGGAGCTAACGGGGAGGGCCAGTCGAGCTCTGCGTGTAAAACACAGCGTTTCTGTTGTTTCTGCCAGGCCTTCACATACAGCTCCCAAACTCCGGCAAATCTCAAACGTAAATACCCTGCTCTAGGAAAGAAAGTAGCCGGGGGAGAAGTCTGGTTGACTATTACCCAATTGAAGTCCCACAGTAGGAAGTAAATGAACCTGATTAAAGAAAATGGAGTACATTTCTGGCTTGGCAGAGAAAAAAATATATAAATAAATTTTTATATGGGCCTGAAATTTTCCCTTGTTACTTACTTAGGAGCTGGAATCCTAAAACGAGAGTGCCACCTGCTGACCATCGTCAGACTCCGACCCGAACATCGCGGGTATTTCAAGGCAGGTGCCCTGAGTGGCACAATGGGGCCCAAAGCATTCTATGTGAACACCTCACAAAGGATTCTAGGCGTGACTGCCGTGGCCATGTAGTTTCCACAGGGTGTTTGGCCCTGCCCAGAGTATGTGGACTTGTTACCTGTCCAGCACCAGGCACTCCTCTGTAAAAGTGCCTCTGTGAGGCCGGGCCCGGTGGCTCACGCCTGTAATCCCAGCACTTTGGGAGGCCCAGGCGGGCGGATCACCTGAGATCAGGAGTGGGAGACCAGCCTGGCCAACATGGTGAAACACTGACTCTACTAAAAATACAAAAATTAGCCGGCATCGTGGGGTGCGCCTGTAATCCCAGCTACCCAGGAGGCTGAGGCAGGAGAATCACTGGAATCCAGGAGGCAGAGGCTGCAGTGAGCCAAGATCGCACCACTGCACTCCAGCCAGGGCGACAGAGCAAGACTCTGAAAGAAAAAAAAAAAAGGCCAGGCACGATGGCTCACGCCTATAATCCCAGCACTTTGGGAGGCCGAGACGTGTGGATCACGAGGTCAGGAGATCGAGACCATCCTGTCTAAAATGGTGAAACCCCGTCTCTACTAAAAATACAAAAAATTAGCCGGCGTCGTGGCAGGCGCCTGTAATCCCAGCTACCCAGGAGGCTGAGGCAGGAGAATCGCTGGAACCCAGGAGGCAGAGGCTGCAGTGAGCCGAGATCGCACCACTGCACTCCAGCCAGGGCAACAGAGCAAGACTCCGGAAAAAAAAGAAAAAAAAAGTGCCTCCGTGGAACATCTGGAGTATCCCTGCTTTCTGACAAAACTCTTGGCAGATGAAACTGAAACGGCACAGTTCATGTGTGGAAATAAGTGATTATGGCTTTGGATTAGATACAATAAGTAGATTAAAGAACCTGTGCCAGGGAACCATAGTGTGGTAGAGCCAGAAGGAAGCCTTCGAATATTCTTTGTGAGAAAGCCATAGTGAGCCTTATTTTTCAAAATAATTTCAACCTTTATTTTATACGCAAGGGGTACAAGTGCAGGTTTGTTACCTGGGTATATTGTGTGATGCTGAGGTTTGGAGTATGAATGATCCCATTACCCAGGGACTGAGCACAGTGCCCATTAGGTAGTTTCTCAGTCATTACCCCCTTCTGTCCCTCCCCACTCTTGCAGTCCCCAGTGTTGACTGTTCCCTTCTTTATGTCCGTGAGTACTCAATGTTTGGCTCCCACTTATTATTATTTTTTTTTTTTGAGACTGAGTGTCACTCTGTCACCCAAGCTGGAGTGCAATGGACCCATAGCTCACTGCAACCTCTACCTCCCGATTTTAAGCGATTATCCTGCCTCAACCTCCTGAGTAGCTGGGACTACAGGCGCCCACCACCACACCCAGTTAATGTATGTATTTTTAGTAGAGATGGGGTTTCACTGTGTTGGCCAGGCTGATCTCGAACTCCTGACCTCAAGTGATCCACCTGCCTCAGCCTCCCAAAATGCTGGGATTGCAGGCGTGAGCCACCGCGCCTGGCCTTGGCTCCCACTTATAAGTGAGAACATGTGGTATTTGCTTCCCTGTTTCTGCATTAATTTGCTTAGGATAATGGCCTCCAGCTGCATCCATGTTGCTACAAAGGACATGATTTTGTTCTCTTTATGGCTATATAGTATTCCACAGTGTATATGTACACATTCCACATTTTTTTAAATCCTATCCATTGTGAATGACCATCTGGCTTGATTCCATGTCTTTGATATTGTGGATAGTGACCATGAATCTTATGAATGAGGGCAGTGGTTGACAGTTTGTAGTTGCCATTTTAGGGTATTGGAAAGGATGGTCCCATGTAAGAGCTTTGAAACTACTGGTGATGATGAGGATGATGATGATGGCGATAATAAATAGTGCTTGTTAGCCCCCTCCCTGAGGGGAGGTGAGACACATTTCCCAGTCAGTTTCCGAAACCCCCAATAAAAAATGTAGTATTTCTAGACAAAATTAAATGAGGACTAAAATGCAAATATGCCACAGAACAGAAAAAAACATAGACTCATTTGTGTAACTCCAAAGAGCAAAGGGTTTGCAATTAAATGACTTCCTGAAACAAGTTTTGAAGTGGTGCATGTGTGTGAGGACTGTCTGGCCTGGGTGAGCTAGAGATGAAAACCTGAAAAGGAATCGGGGGTGGGGATTTATTCCAAAGGCCAAAGGAAACACAAAAGGCTGGAGCGGCGCTTGACAGAGTCCTCCTGGCCATGACGTGATCACCATGGCTGATCTCAGATACATGCCGTGGGACGCTGGAACATGACTTCGCTTTCCTGCCAACTCAGCTCTTCTGCTGCCTGGCCTGGGAGAGTGTGAGGAGGGGTCTGTGAAAGCCACAGTCTTGCTTACAAACCAATAATACATAGACTCTCCAGGATAACATAATACCATGGTCTCCAAAGTATAGGATCATTGTCTGTTAAGTTTTCTTTTCAACTTTTTACTGCTTTATATTTATTTCATGTGGAACTTATTCAGTATTGACATTGTTTGGACATTTTTCTTCTCCAGATCTCATGTTGAAATGTTATCTCTAATGTTGGAGGTGGGTCTTGTTGGAGGTGTTTGGCTCATGGGGGGCAGATCCCCAGTGAATGGCTGGTTGCCATCCCCGTGGTGATGAGTGAGTTCTCACTCTATTAGCTCGCGTGACAGCTAGTTGTTAAAGGGATACTGGAACCTCCCTCCCCTCTCTCTGTCTTGCTCCCTCTCTCACTATGTGACACGCCCACTCCCATCTTCTGCCATGAGTAAAAGCTTCCTGAGGCCTCACCAGAAGCAGAAGCTGGTACCACATTTCTTGTACAGTCTGCAGAAAGAACTGTGAGCCAAATAAACCTCTTTTCTTTATAAATTACCCATCCTTGGGTATTCCTTTATAGCAACACAAAATGGATGAATGCAACAACTTTGTGGTAGGTATGTGATTTACCTGCTGTCCTACCACCAATTAAAAATATATATATATATATATACCACCAATTAAATATATATATATATACATATAGCCCACATGTACTCATGCCATCTCTCTCTATCTACCATAAAATTCATGAGTCTCTATTGATTGACACATAAGCAGAATCAAGTGATATTCACAGCAAGACACCACAGGAGCTTAAGGTGCTTCTGAATCATCAATGATTGGATTACATTCAGTGAAATTTTAGTGTCAAGTCTATTTTCTTGTGTTCTAATATTCGAAAATTGAACATCCACATTGCCAAATGTGACATTTGGTGACTCACTGTCAGCAAGGATATCAATTGACCAGCATTCCTCTTCAAGTGTGCTTACAGCTCATTGCAAGAGGGGGCAAATCAAATCAAATTAGTTCCTTTGTGGATATAACATTTTCACTTCAATAATAATTGAAGGCTTTCTGGGCAAGAGAAATATATCTTAAGGTAAAATCTCAAAAAATATTTAAGAAAATCAAAGCATGTCAGTCATAATAGATATTTTTGTAACAATGATAACATTTTGACTTAGCAAAATTATATGGAGAGCCTACGGTACCTGACTTTGTGCTCCTCATCAGCAACATGGGGGAGAAAGAGTGGCTAAGATGTGGTCTTTCCTCCTCTGGGTACATTGTCAAAAACTGCCTCCTTCTGCAATCTCTCCATCCCATATTACTAACTATACCATTCACCCTGATTTATTTCTCCCCATAGCAGTAAATACGATCTGAAGTAATATATGATTGTTTATAAAGCAAAATAATGTAACACACCACTATTACGCATTTCTTCCTTATTGGTTTTCTTTCTCTCCTGGGAGAACACAAGGTCCATGAGAGAAGAGATTTTGTGTCATTTTGTGCTGAGTCCTCAGTGATGGGAAATAAGGTAAGTGTTCAATAATTATTCGTTGATGCCGGAATGATGATTGAACAAATCTATGTCAATACATATTTTAGTTTTTTTATACTGGGTAACTTTTTTATTTCGTATAAACCCAGATGTTTCTGATTTATGCAAAACAATTATTAAAATTTAGTAGGTACTTTAATTGTTATGCATAACACATTTATAAAAATGAAACATTTTGTAAGCCGTATATATCTTCCTAATTCATTCATTTCCTACCAAATTATGTGTCTCACATTATTAAACACATCCCTTGGGCAACCATCTTTTCCTTTGTAGTCATTGCAGTCATTTCACATTAAGATATATAAACTGCAGAAATATCATTAATTTGAAACAGGTCAGGTCCCGGACATTTATGGTAAGTGATCTACTGTGCAACCATTTACCGAGTGAATACTGTAAGCCAGGCAAGGGCCAGCACTTTGCATATGTTCAATTTTAACTGCATAAAAACTCTAAAAATAAATAATATCTGCATTTTGCAGATAAGAAAATGGAGACTTAGACCAGCTTAGTAATACACCTAAAATTTAACCTTGAATCAATGTTAGATCCTGGGTCAAACTTTTCTGAGTCCCATATCTAAGCTTTTCTATGAATATGATCATCCACATGGACACTTTTTATTATATAAAACAATAACAATAAAAAGTGTTGAAGTCTTTTCTCACAAAAAAATAGAACACTGTTGTTTGTATAGACCATTAACATCGGCTTACTCGTAAAAATGACATTTTCTGCCATTGATTAGATATTTAAATAATTCATGACTGAGGCCTTCTTTAATTGGTAATTCAGGCAGGACAGGGCAGAGTAGATCACTATGAGTTCAAGGGTGCTGTGAACTCAGAAGTGTTATGAGTGCAGAGGTGCTATGACATCAGCAGTACAAAGAGATCAGAAATGCTGAATTTAGGGGTATCTTGAGCTCAGGGGTGCTATGAATTCAGGAGTGCTATGAGTTTAGGGGTACAATGAGTTTAGAAGTACCAGCTGAAGGGTGCTATGAGTCTAGGGGTGCTATGATTTTGGACAACTACGAGCTCCGTGATGTTATGAACTTAGGGATACTATGAGTTCAGGGGCACAATGAGTTCAAGGTGTTATGAGCTCATGTGAGGGCCACATTATAGCTTGTATGAACCCTAGGTATTTTTGCCTTTGTGTGACTTTCTCCATAGCAAGTATTAAAAATGATATTGTACAACTGTGTTGGTATAAAGATTAACAAAAAACAAGCTAGATTCACTCTTATATATTCATTATTATCCTATTCATTTCTCTTCTGATATTAAAATAAATTATAATTTAAACATTTTCATGGGCACTTAAAAGTATTGTGGGACCTGGGCCCTGTGCCTGCTGTCGGCCCCGATGCCTGGGGCTAGGCAGTGTGCCCGACACACGTGTATGCTCTCCACTTTCTCAATTTCAACTGCTAGAAAGTTACGCATTCAAATCATATGCCCATTAAGGTAAAATAGCATTAGAAGAATTGACCTTAGGTTAGTATTTTATATGCCATTTAAATTGACAAGAGCAGACATCCGTGTCTGTGTTCTCTGATGAAGGCAGGGATGCTGGGGAACACAGGCTGATCTTGGGGAGGGTCCTGCTGATCCAGCTCTTTGGGGAGACACTGCAGACCCCTCCCCTTCCCACAGTGGTACCTGGGACTTGCCTCGGCGATATCCTGCATTATCTGTCTGCACATCTGGCGCTTCCGCCATCTTCTGTGGTCGTTATGTTGTCTGTTTTCTCTACATATAATAACATACGTTCTTATAAAAAACAGCATATTTTGGCCCACTTCCTTTCATTCTTTTTCCTAGCATCCATGCACACATGCGTGCACATGCGCACGTATTAACATCAGAACCGTGCTGTGCATATGGGTTAAGTTATGCACATTTCCCCTTGTCCTTAAAATGTACAGCTTTTATGGCTCTTCCCTAAGTCCGTGTTTTCAGTTTTCTGTTAACACACTAGATTTTACCTGCTTAAATATTTTCCAAAGATTTGGAAGTCATGTCCTATTTTAAGTCTAACAATAAGTTACTTTTTTTTATTTGAGATGGAGTCTCGCTCTGTTGCCCAGGCTGGAGTGCAGTGGCACAATCTCAGCTCACTGCAAACTCCGCCTCCCGGGTTCAAGTGATTCTCCTGTCTCAGCCTCCCTAGTAGCTGGGATTAGAGGCATGCACTACCATGCCCGGCTAATTTTTGTATTTTTAGTAGAGATGGAGTTTTGTCATGTTGGCCAGGCTGGCCTTGAACTCCTCAGGTGATCCGCCCCCCTCTGCCTCCCAAAGTGCTGGGAATACAGGCGTGAGCCACCTCGCAGGGCCAATAAGTTACTTTTTTTTTTTTTTTTTTAAGACAGAGTCCCACTCGTTGTCCAGGCTGGAGTGCAGTGGCGCAATCTTGGCTCACTGCAGCCTCCAGCTCCCGGGTTCAAGCAATTCTCCCGCCTCAGCCGCCCGAGTAACTGGGACCACAGGTGCACGGGGCCATGCCCAGCTAATTTTTGTATTTTTAGTAGAGACAGTGTTTCACCATGTTGGCCAGGATGGTCTTGATCTCCTGACCTCATGATCTGCCCCCATCGGCTTCCCAAAGTGCTGGGATTACAGGCATGAACCACCTTGCCTGGCCATTAAGTTACTTCTAAGCTATAAGAACACTACCAGACATATGTTTCTCTAAGTACCAGAATAAAATCATGACATGGTAACCACTGTGCACCCCACATAAGATGGGGTTAGCATTGCTTTAATTCAACATCACCTCCCATATCCCAGACTTTATTAATAAAATCTGGAGTTTGAGACCAGTTTGTTCTTACTAAATTACCATTTTTCTATTAAATATAATTCTATATTGAATTTGAGATTGTCAGTACATTTTAAAACTAAATTTATAACAGAATAGGTTTTATGATATATTTAGTAGATTTCATTATTCACTATTAGTCCTTTTACATAAAAATTATCCATTTGTTAACAGTGGTTAATTGCTTAGTTGGCTCTAGGTCATCTAAAACAATTTTTACCAGAATAGCACATTCGTGCCTATTTCTTGAACCTTGCATATTCAAAAATATCTTTCTGTAGCCTTCACGTGAAAAATAACTCAACTGGGCATATATTTTGGGCTTGCAACTATTTTCCTTCAAAACAGCAAATGTTCCTTCATCAGATTCTGGTATTTAATGATTCCCTGAGGCCGTCCTAATTTCTGAACTTCTGTAGGTAACCTATTTTTGCTGCCTGAATGCTTGTTGGGTTTTGGGTTTTCTTTTCTTTTCTTTTTTTTTTTTTTTTTGAGACGGAGTCTCTCTCTGTCCCCCAGGCTGGAGTGCAGTGGCGCGATCTCAGCTCACTGCAAGTTCCGCCTCTTGGGTTCAAGCCATTCTCCTGCCTCAGCCTCCCGAGTAGCTGGGACTACAGGCGCCCACCACTAAGCCCGGCTAATTTTTTGTATTTTTAGTAGATACGGGGTTTCACCATGTTAGCCAGGATGGTCTCGATCTCCTGACCTCGTGATCCGCCTGCCTTGGCCTCCCAAAGGGCTGGGATTACAGGCGTGAGCCACCGCGCCTGGCCTGGGTCTTGTTTTCTTGATCCTCAGAATTCAAAAATATAACCACTTCTCGTGTCATTGATGTCTCATCCTGGTAACCTCCTTCTAATTGCACTCAGGTCGTTTTTTCAGCCTAGGCTCAGGAAAGGCCCAACCACCCCCATATCCACCTCACCCTCACCCTCCCACCATGATGTCTTTGGTGACCATTCCATCCATCTGTTCTACTTGACTTTCTTCCTGGGGAACAGCCCTAACTTCTTTCTGTCTCTGTTCCTCCTTTTATGCGTGTTCACTGTTCACCAGATGCCATATGTCATGCTGAATTCCCATATATATTTGTTGCTGTCCCAACTGTGGTACTCTGAGGAGATATTGTTATCCCAGTACTGCAGATGGAAGCCTTGCCCAGGTCCGCACATGTTGTAAGTGCTGGGGTTGAGCTTCAAGTTTGCGTGAGACACCGAATCTCATGCCCTTTCACCCCAATGCTGTATTTTCTTTTTTTCTGCCCATCCCACCATTTCCACGTGATTTCCTTTCCTCTCCATTCTCAGAGAGAGTCTCAGGTTTGTCTCCCTCACTAAGGATCAGATTTTCCAAGGTGTCATTTCTGATTTACCATCCCCACATGGATTAATTCAGCATTGAATTTCTCTTTTCCTTTAATACTTTCTTATTTTACTTATCTCGATTTTCTTTATCTGGGCTGCTTCCATATCAGTCTATTCTCCCTTTGTCATTTTGTTCCATTTCAAAAAGGCAATTTGATTTTTTATCTAAGGATGATCATTGTTTCCCAAAATGTTTTAGGTTTTTTTTTTTTTTAGAAAAACATTGTTTCCAGTGGAATTTTAGCACGAGGCTGACTTTATCAGGCCCATACGATTTTTTCAGACTTCTCCTTTTTCTTGTTTCCTTGTCCAAGAAGGCAGAACTCTACCCAGCACAAGAGAACAAGCACACTGTGTGTCCCCACCCCCACCCTTCCCAAGTGGCTGTCCCAGGAAGAGCTGGGGGACACACACAACTTTTCTGTCACTAGGAAGCCTGCTGCTGGAATGTCTTTGCTAATCTATGAAGGGAGCTTTTCCTGTCTTTGCTGTCTGACCTTCTGACCCTTTGTAAAATTTGAGGATCTCAGAAATAACAGCCTTGCAGCTGCCTAGACGCCAAGGCTCTTCCGGACTCTGTCCCCATTCATAGTGCTTTATTTGGGCCACTACACTCCCCAGAACGAGCCTCCTCCAGAGGCTCCAGAATTATCTAGCTCAATCTAACAGCAGAAGTAGCTATCTGGGGAGGACGAATCTGACTGTGTCAAAAAGTAGCACCTAGAGAGTCGAGGCATGACATGTTCTGGTTTTACAGTTGATGAGGCTCTGACCCGGTGTGGAGCATGGAGAGGGACGGAAGCCAGTTGACCCATTCCTGAGGCCAGACCTGCATTGTCCACTGAGTGACATTAGCTCTACAGCTTGTGGAAGGTCTTCCCAAACTCTGGTAAGAGATTGGCTGTCAGTCCTAGTTTTGAGAGTTCCGAATATATTCTTTTCTTATAAATGGGCATTGAGGGAGACTGAATCAGGAGCTGCTAGCCAGGTGACCTTTTAAATTAGAAATCTTAGGCCAGGCGCAGTGGCTCATGCTTGTAATCACAGCACTTTGGGAGGCCAAGGTGGGCGGATCACTGGAGGTCAGGAGTTCGAGACCAGCCTGGCCAAAATGGTGAAACCCCATCTCTACTAAAACTATAAAAAAAAATAGCAGGGCATGGTGGCACATGCCTGTAGTCCCAGCTACTTGGGAGGCTGAGACAGGAGAATCTCTTGAACCCAGAGGCAGAGGTTGCAGCAAGCCAAGATTACACCACTGCACTCTAGCCTGGGCAACAGAGCTAGACTCCATCTCAAAAAAAAAGGCTGGGTACCATGGCTCATGCCTGTAGTCCCAGCACTTTGGGAGGCTGAGGCGGGTAGATCATGAGGTCAGGAGTTCGAGACCAGCCTGGCCAACATGGTGAAACCCCGTCTCTACTAAAGATATAAAAAATTAGCCAGGCATGGTGGCACATGCCTGTATTCCCAGCTACTCGGGAGGCTGAGGCAGGAGAATCACTTGAATCCGGGAGACAGAGGTTGCAGTGAGCCGAGATTGCACCATTGCACTCCAGCCTGGGTGACAGGGCAAGACTCCATTTCAAAAACAAAGCAAAACAAAATTAGAAACCTTAGGCCAGGTGCGGTTGCTCATGCCAGTAATCCCAGCACTTTGGTAGGCAGAGGTGGGAGGATTGCTTGACCCCAGAAGTTCGAGACCAGCTTGGGCAATCTGGTGAGACCCCGTCTCTACAAAAAACTTAAAAATTACCTGGGTGTGGTGGCACACACCTTTAGTCCAAGCTACTTGGGAGGCTGAGGCAGGAGGATTGCTTGAGCCCAGGAGTTAGAAGTTACAGTGAGCTATGATCATGCCACCACATTCCATCCTGAGTGACAGAGTGAGACTCTGTCTCTAAATTTAAAAAATAATAATAATAACAAAATAAAATCAAAAATAAATTAGAAACCCTCTGACATTTTCCTTCCTCCAACATAAAATATCACTGAATCACTGGATAACTTCAAGATAACATTGAAAGTTTTAAGTATCTAATCAATAAATGGATAAAAGGGAATGATAATGATGTCCTCAATGTGCCTACTGCACTGTATGACTATTCAGTCTTAGCCTATCCATAGCTGGGACACCCACTTTGTAAAGCAGATCCAGGGACAACCTAATGTTGTGCTTCTTTTGTTCCTGGCCCTTCTCAAGATTCCAGGATGACCCATTCAAAACTCAGAAACCTCTGCTTAACAAGAAGACCCTCATCCTGGCACTACAGCACTAAAATCAAGCACTGTTCCAGAGACCACACCAAGCTCCCCTCTGAGGACCATGTTAAGTCTAGCGGGAACAGGGACCTGAAGATTCCCTATATCCTCCAGTGTAACTGGGTTCATTCAAGATACCTGAGTATTGGGTGGGGAGTGAGGTTATAGGAAGTAGCAGAACTCCTCACTGGATTTTTTATTTGAGTTAAATGCATTATTTCAACAACAATAACACCAAAACTTCTCAACTGCTGAGAAGACCAGTTGTGACAATGAGCTACTATTTAAAAATCTGCAAGGTTTTATTGTCAGTTTCAGCAGCTCTTATCAAACATTCTGGATACTTAAAACCAAATGATGAGGTCTGGCTGGCCTGGGCCTTCACTGCTGCCTGGCCACTGCTCCCCAGCGTGAGGCTGGGGCTTCCCTGTGGTCCCCCATGTCTGCACTGTTGGCGAGTAGAGGACGGTCACCCCAGCTCTTTCATTTCTGTCTGCCAGGTGTGAGATGGCTCCTCTGAGTCACTGTCAGGACAGGCTCCTGCAAACCCTTCTACTGGACTGACCTGAAACCCTTAGGGCAGCCCAGCTCTCACGCATTGTGGCCTGGGGTCAAGGACTTGGATTCTTGACATGTTGGGCCTCAGACAGTTTCTGGGAAGAGCATGGCCTTTGGGAGCAATAAATCCTAGGTTAAAAATCCTAGCTCTGACATTTACTCATAGCTACCAAGTTACATGGTCATTCTCAGCCTCCGATTCCTCATGTATCAATTGGGGGAATGTGACAATTTAGTGGAGAAATAGATGCAAAGTGTGGAATTGCATCCCTCTCCACCTGGCTGTTGACATAACTAGGACTACAAGTCTAGCCAAATGGCCAACTGGGTAGAACTATGATCACCCATATTCTTTCCCCTGCCCTGAAAATTTTCTGGCAGGAAAAAAAACTATCAAACATGACTTCCAACACCAGCCCCCAATACTTCTTTCCATGTCTTTTATGATTAGGGAGGGTTGGGAGTTAATGAGCTGTTCATGGGCCTTCAACAGAAATCATTCCCAAATAGCTTGGGAAGCAGGTTCCCGTTGGCATCTGTGAGTAACTCTGGGCGATAAAGAGCTTTTGAGGTGTCATGGGCTATGAACCTGGTACGAGTTCTTTCTGATCAGCCTGTTAGAGCAAAGCAAGTGTGCTTCCCCCCTTCCTGCCTCTCAGCCTCCCCTGCACAGACCAGGACAGAACAGCCACCAGGGAAGAACAGCCGCTGGCCCTGTGCCTGCAGGGAGACATGGCTCCTCTGAACCACTGTCAGGACCATGTCCTCTGGTCCTCTAGGAAATCATCCCCTTGAATCCAGAGATGAATATATTTACTGATATTATAAATATTTATATTTATTTACTGTTTTTTTCTGCTGATAATAGTACTATGTAACTAGATAGAAATATATCAAATTTCTTATTTTCCCTATGAGAATTTTTTCTTAATGGTTTTCTATGTATTTTTGAGATGTGGTTAAGAGAGAGCAAATACCAGAGGCGATATCAAGGGGAAGCCGTTAGAAGGATGAAGAATAGAGAGCAAGGTCTCTGGGGATCACAAGGTGGGGTGCAGGGCTGCAGCCAGAGGCAAGCGGTGGGGGCACAGCAGGAGATGAGGAGAAACAGCAGAGAAGGGTCTGCACTGTGGTGAACACCTTTAACCCCAGCGCTTTGGGAGGCTGAGGCGGGAGGATCACTTGAAGTCAGGAGTTCAAGACTGCAATGAGTCTGGGTGACAGAGCGAGAACCCGTCTGAGAGAAATTGAAGCACAGCAGGCAAGGAAACAGCCACTCCCTGTGCTCAGGAGCCCTGTCCTCCACTCCCAGAGAAGCATGTGTCGTTCTGGGTGGTTGAACCAGGGGGAAAATGGGCAGTCTACGCATAACATATCAGAATTCTCCCACAATAAATACATATTACCAAATAACTTTTATTTTGTCTGGACCTTGAAACAAAACAAAACACAGATACACAAACAGAAAACCAGATGTCCAAGGGAATAACTACGTACATATGTACTCATTTTTACAGCTTTCTCAATTCCAGGGTGCCTGGAGGCTCCCAGCAGCCGCGAGGCAGGTGGATAGTTCACCGGCACCTGCCGTTCCAGAGGAGCTCTTTAAAACAGCTGTTTCGGGCACTTCTGTGAAGCAAGGGAATCGAGTTCTTGGCAGCTCCTTGTCCAAACAGTGACATTCCTGTGATACAGCCAGTAAAATCGGAAGCCTTTGACCTCTGGAGGCTGTGACAAAACCCTGCTTTCCTTGCAAATAACAGAGCTGATTATTTTCCAGCCTTTGATAGAGATTTGGCCACTGCCCAAACTTGTATAATTAGCATCCTCTACTTCTATCAACCAGAAACACCACAGACGGAGCTCTGGATCTACTACACAGGGAGAAGTATGTTATCTGGATCTGGCTAATTAGATAATTTTCATACGAAATGCATTGACGGATAACTTGAAAATTTACTTCAAGCTTGAAAGAATTGGGCGATGAACTGTTTGTGCAAGAGCAATCTCTATGGATTCTCTTTTGGCCTCCGGAGTTTCTTTTCTTTCTTTTTAAAAAATAGACAGAAATTTATTTGTTGCTGACAGTACTGGAGGCTAGGAAGTTCACCGTCAAGGTGCTGGCAGATTAGTGTCTGGTGTGGGACTCATAGATGGCACCTTGTTCCTGGGCCAGCACATGGCAGAGACGGGAAGGGAACTCCCTGGAGCCTCTTTTAGGAGGGCGCTAAGGCCATTCTGGAGAATGGAGCCCACTGACTTCATCACTGCCCAAAGGCCTTATCTCTTAATACTGTCACATTGGGTATTAGGTTCCAACATGTGAATTTTGGGAAGACATTCAGACCACAACAATATAAGACCACATCTAAGAAGTAACCATCAATTTCTTTTTTACTTAAAAAATTATAAAATTGATGTTGAATATTATATCAAAGCCCTTAGCATTTAAAGAGATGTCTGTGATTTTTTTCTTATGTAATAATAATAAATGTTTTAATACATATCCAGTGAACGTACCATCTTTGTAAAATTTATACGAAAACTTAGACATAGTGTATTTTTTTTGTTGTTTTTTTGAGATGGAGTCTTGCTCTGTCACCCAGGCTGGAGTGCAGTGGCACGATCTCGGCTCACTGCAATCTCCACTTCCTGGGTTCAAGCAATTCTCTGCCTCAGCCTCCCGAGTAGCTGGGATTACAGGCGCCCACCAGCATGCCTGGCTAATTTTTTTTTTTTTTTTTGTAGTTTTAGTAGAGACAGAGTTTCATCATTTTAGCCAGGCTGGTCTTGAACTCCTGTCCTCGTGATCCACCAGCCTTGGCCTCCCAAAGTGCTGAGATTACAGGCATGAGCCACCATGCCCAGCCGACATGGTGTATTTTAAAAAATTGCTACTAAGTTCTATTGGCTAACATTTGACTTAGGGTTTTTGCATTGATATTTATGGGTGAGATTTTTCTGCATAGTTGGGGTGTTTTATTTTTGTTAGATTTTAAATCAATGTTATACTGACTTCATAAAAGAATGTGAAAGCTCTGCTTCTTTTTTCCATGATCTTTTAACAATTTAAATAATGTTGATGTTATCATTTTAAGGCTAAGAGCAGAAATAAATGATTTGGGAGACAGAAAGTGGTAGAAATAAATCTGAGAGCTGTTTTTTTTAAAAAAATAATTTTCCAAAATTGTAGCTAACTAGTCAAGAATATTAAGCACACGTACACATAAAAAATTTTTAATGAGAAAACTGCAGATACAGAGAAACTTTACAGAACCGTGAGACTAGCTTGGTCAACTCTACATAGATAAATTTGTAACTTTGATAAAATAAATAACTTTCAAGGAAAATGTGTTACATAGACTCGTTAACTTTGGAAAAAAAAAATTGGCTGGGCACAGTGGCTCATGCCTGTAATCCCAGCAATTGGGAGGCCAAGGTGGGCGGATCACCTGAGGTCAGGAGTTCAAGACCAGCCTGGCCAACATGGCGAAACCCTGCTTCTACTAAAAATACAAAAATTGCCTGGGCGTGGTGGCTTATGCCTGTAATCCCAGCTACCCAGGAGGCTGAGGCAGGAAAATCGCTTGAACCCAGGAAGTGGAGGTTGCAGTGAGCCGAGATCGTGCCACTGCACTTCAGCCTGGGCAACGACAAAAAAAGCGAGACTCTGTCTCAAAAAAAAAAAAAAAAAAAATCGAATAAGACAAATTTCCATTTAAAAGATGAAGAAAGCAGCCATACATAAATATATACTAGTTTCCCAGGTAAATTCTTCCAGGTTTTTCTTGGTAACTGAGAGAACTATGTGGGCCATTCAGAGCAGGGGTTGGGGAGGGCAGGGCAGAAGAATCCCATAGAGATTGGCAGTGACAGCAGCAATGTTGGTCCATGTCACACAGTCAGCCTGGTCTGTGGGTGAATTTGCAGTTCTGTGAAAGAGTGAGTGTGCAATTGTACAGCCAGAGAAGGAGACCGCTGGGACACTGTGACAATTGTCTTTGTCCTCGTTGAAGGTGGTGCTGTTTAATTATAGAATGAAAATAATCCAGAAATAGATACCAACTGCTTAATACATAAATTAGTAACCGTGCCATGAGTGGATAATGTGAGCAGTTTGGTCTTGAAATAACAGCTCTATTTTGTGTAAGCCTGAGAATTCTGAAGAAAGGCTTTCTATCTCCCTTTTTCTTTTATGCCGTTAAATAGAAACCTGAAAGTTAACAAAGCCTCAGCTGATACCAGTCAGCTTTGTGAACAAGCAAACCAACCACCGGCTGGGAAGCATCTATTGTATGGCTCCTCAATTCACAGCGGAAACCAAATTACAAGGTGAGAGATAAGCAGAGACACCTTTCCCGGATCCTCAACCCAAGAAGGGAGCACATAGGAGGCTCGGGCAGATTCTGTCCGTGGAATGGGGTTGTGGGGGGAGAGAAACAGACAGAGAGAGAATTTGTATTTTCCTAGGTATCCGTAAATCCATTATTCATTAATTAGAGGAAACCATGCCTTGTTGAGGGGTAAATCCCACCATCCAGAAGGAGCAGGATAGAGGGACCCCATTCCCTGACTCTATAAGTCCCACTGTTTAGACAGCAGCCTTCCAGCGTGTTCAGCCATTCAGCTGTCTCATCAGGGAGTGCTTTACATTAACAAATGTGAACATTCTAACATTACTGGAGGGATTATTACATCGTGTTAAATATTTCATTTATCTGACATCACCCTACTGACTCACTGCTATAATTTATTAAATCAGCCTCCAGGTAAAACTATTGGATAGTTTTGCATAGTGAGGCTCGACTTTCAGGTCCTCTTCCCCTATACCTGTAAATGTGCCTCTTCCCTTTCTGCTTCCATCTGGTTCCATTTCCCGTAAGTGACATGGGGAGGTGGTGGGTCCCAGGCCACGTGAGTGGTGTAGGTGGACAGGGTGAGAGGTAATTGGGGAAGAGAGGCAAAGGCAGGTGGGGTTCAGCACAGCTGGTGTCCATGGGCTTCTGGTCAGTCTGGTGGTCATCAGGGCTCAGGCGATCAGCATGGACGTAAGGGGCTGCCCGCACGTCTAGATGCCTGAGGCTGGAGCAGGCAGAGAATGGACAACTTCCAACCTTGGACTAGTTGGAATGCTCCCATCAGAAGTCAGCTCAGGCTGAGAAACAAAGCAAGATCTCATCTCTACAAAAAAAGTTATTAAAAAAAAATTAGCCAGGCATGTTGGTGCACACCTAGAGTCCCAAGCTATTCTTGAGGCTGAGGCAAGAGGATGAGGCAGGGACATTGCTTGAGCCCAGGAGTTTGAAGCTGCAGTGAGCTGTGAGTGCACCACTGTACTCCAGCCCAGGTGACAGGGAGAGATCCTGTCTCTAAAAATAAAGAAAGAAGAGGAGAGGAGAGGGAAAAGAAAAGAAAGAAAAGAAGAGAAGAGAAAAGAAAAGCAGTCATCAACAAGTGTTGTTACATTAAAAGCTTCCTGGTGGGACAGCAACACGCCTTTGCCTCGGTCTTCCCACGCATTGATTCGTGCTATAACTAAGTACTTTATCCTTTCATTTGATGAGTATTTATAGAACAACTACTGTGTGCCAGGTATTTCAGAGGCATTGAGACCAAAGTTGGTCCCAGATATCAGGGACTTACACAGTCAAGTGGAGTAACTGCCATTTACCTTGGGCTGGGTGCATTAGAGAGATCATTTTCAATCCCTCCTGCAACTCTGCCATGATAAGTATTAGAATCACCATGTTATAGAGGAGATGTTAAGTACCTTTTGTGAGTTTGCACTGCCAGGAAGTGACTGGCCTAGCATTTGGATTTACATCTTTGTGACGCCAGAGCCTGTGCTTTTTGTTGTAGAAAGAGATCCTTGGCCAGGCGAGGTGGCTCACGCCTGTAATCCCAGTACTTTGGGAGGCTGAGGCAGGCGGATCAAGAGGTCAGGATAGGGAGACCTTCCTGGCCAACATGGTGAAACCCCATCTCTACTGAAAATACAAAAATTAGCTGGGCTTGGTGGCACATGCCTGTAATCCCAGTTACTCGGGAGGCTAAGGCAGGAGAATCACTGGAACCAGGGAGTCGGAGGTTGCGGTGAGCCGAGATCTTGCCACTGCACTCCAGCCTGGCAACAGAACAAGATTCTGTCTCAAAAAAAAAAAAGATCCTGCTCACCCTAAATAAAGCTCAGTGACTGTTATCTTTCACTGGGCTCTCCAAAACCAAACAGTAGTGTACAGCCATCTAGGACTTCTCACTGAAGAAGTTTAAAAACGACACTTCATCTTTTTGCTCATTCAGGTCTAAGGGGAAATGCTCAGCTTTTCTCCAGGATTACCGATATCTCTGGCCTTGGGTTATTTCATTGGAATCCTCTTCCGCAATGTTCAACAACCACTACGTCTCTGCTCACCTGGAAACTGGGTCTGTTTGTTCTGGGAGGCTCTCTTCCAGGCTTTAATGGACAGATAAGCATGGTTATGGACCAAAATATTTCAGATCAATTGGCCATTTTAGTAACTTGGATGAAAGCCCCCATCTGTGAGAGTTAAGACAGGCATGCCCAGGCATTTGCATGGGACCTGAGCTGTGTGCACTGTCTGAGACAGGCCTGCAGAGATCTGAGCTCATGTGAAACTTACTGAAGTGCATTTTTTTTTTTTTGAGACAGAGTCTTGCTCTGTCGCCCAGGCTGGTGTGCAGTGGCGAGATCTCGGCTCACTGCAAGCTCCGTCTCCCGGGTTCATGCCATTCTCCTGCCTCAGTCTCCCGAGTAGCTGGGACTACAGGCGCCCGCCACTATGCCCGACTAAGTTTGTTTTTGTATTTTTAGTAGAGATGGGGTTTCACCGTGTTAGCCAGGATGGTCTCGATCTCCTGACCTCGTGATCCGCCTGCCTCGGCCTCCCAAAGTGCTGGGATTACAGGAGTGAGCCACCGCGCCCAGCCATACTGAAGCATTTTTATTTGTAAAATACAATGATCCTTTCAATCCCAGTCCTGATTTCATCATACTCCCCTTTCTGTTGCATGGAGCTCAGACAGCCTATAGCAGCATTTGAGTGATGGCCATGTCGTTTCTGCGTGGCACTAGTCCATTAAACTTAATCACTTTAGCACCCCTCACTGAGTGGCACTGTTTCTTCAGTTACTACTCCCTGATGGTTTTCAGAGTGGATTCTTTTTAATTAGATCCACCAGGATAGATTATGCTGAGAAAGGTAGTGTATCTTCCAAGTAGTTAACTGATCTTCAATGACCTCAGATTAGAAAGAGAGAGAAATAATGCTATTCTGTGACTCACATCTCAAAAGAAGAATCATAACCTTCTAATTAAATAAATCTATCTGGAGCAATGCTTTCTCAACTATTTAAAAATAGGAAGCATATCCAAATCTGGGCAAAAGTCGGCATAACAAAATATGATTGGTGGCTGCTTCTGGATAGTAGAAATTAGTGGTAATATTAACTTTATTCTTGATACTTTTCCATTTCACTCCGTGTCTGTAATAAGCATGTAACATTATCACAGTCACTACAAACACAGTAAACATTTTGTTAACTCTTAGTTTATAACGTGTTATCCAAAAAAGGCACATTTAAACTGTATTCGTGTTATGCACACATGAAGTCTCTTGAAGCTAGAGATTTAAGTTGACTTTTCAAGAAAGTCTCAATTTTAGGCTTTTGTCTCTATCACCATGGCAAAACCTGAGTGATGATCCTACTTAAAACTACAAATTCTGGGCTGGGCGCAGTGGCTCATGCCTGTAATCCCAGCACTTTGGGATGCTAAGGCAGGTGGATCACCAGGTCAGGAGATAGAGGCCATCCTGGCTAACACAGTGAAACCCCGTCTCTACTAAAAATACAAAAACAAAATTAGCCGGGCATGGTGGTGGGAGCCTGTAGTCCCAGCTACTCGGGAGGCTGAGGCCGGAGAATGGCATGAACCCAGGAGGCAGAGCTTGTAGTGAGCCGAGATCACGCCACTGCACTCTAGCCTGGGCAACAGAGCAAGACTCCATTAAAAAAAAAAAAAAAAAGCCTAAAAATTCTGGGTCTCTTTTCTTTTCTTTTCTTTTCTTTTCTTTTCTTTTCTTTTTGGAGACAGAGACTTGCTCTATCACCCAGGCTGGAGTGCAGTGGCATGATCTCCACTCACTGCAGCCTCTGCCTCCTGGGTTCAAGTGATTCTCCTGCCTCCACCTCCTGAGTAGCTGGGGTTACAGGCACCCACTACCACGCCCGGATAATTTTTTCATATTTTTGGTAGAGACAGAGTTTCATCATGTTGTCCAGGATGGTCTCAAACTCCTGACCTCAAGTGATCTGCCCTTCTCGGCTTTCAAAGTGCTGAAATTACAGGCATGAGCCACCGCGCACAGCCCTGGGTATCATTTTTGTTTTTTGTTTTTTTTTTTGTTGTTGAGACAGTCTTGCTCTGTCACCCAGGCTGGAGTGCAGTGGCGTGATCTTGGCTCACCACAATCTCTCTGCTTCCTGGGTTCAAGCGATTCTCCTGCCTCAGCCTCCAGAGTAACTGTGATTACTTGCCCAGCTAATTTTTGTATTTTTAGCAGAGACGGAGTTTCACCATGTTGGCCAAGCTGGCCTCAAACTCTTGACCTCGGATGATCCATCTGCCTCGGCCTCCCAAAGTGCTGGGATTCCAGGCGTGAGCCACTGTGTCTGGCCAAATATTTTTCAAAATTGTTTTAGATGCAACAGTGACCTGGCAAGTGGCAATTCAGAGGGGGAAGGAAGCAGGCATTTTCCAAAGCAAAGCATTTGCTAACTTAGATGAACGTGAACTTAGTTTCCATAGCTTTTTAGAGCATGAGGGAAAAGAGACAGAGCCTGAGTCGACCCCAGGTGAGAAGTCTGCCCCCATGCCTTGCAAAGAAAGCTCAACTCCATCCAAATGGCTAATCCTCAGAGTAAGGGGGAACTGGAAACAAACCCACATTCCTACCCCCAAGATAGCTAGAGAAACATCCTGTTTTCAAGACTGGGTATAAGCAAAGAAAAAAACTCCACCTAGAATTCATAACACCATAGGCCTTAAGCAGGTGTGAGCCCAAATTCACATCACAAGGGTCCTCCAAAGCTGTAATCCTATAAACTAGCTTAAAGAAGTCACACGTAGGTGAGGCCCCCAAGAGCCAACACAGGAAAATGCAAATCCTTTCTGGAGGGAGGAATTCCGTCCCCACTCCAACCTGGGTTTCAAGGGATTCCTTCAGATAAAAGCTCCACAGTCAAAATTCACAAAATTTACAAGGAAACAAGGCCTTCGAGCAAGACTCAACTGAACCAAAAATTAGCAGAACTGGAATAAGATATTACATATTGAAGTTATCAAACAATAAATAAGTATTTAAATATTTTAAATAAAATAGATAAAGGATTGAAAATAGTAATGAGGAAAAGATTAGAAAGAGATCTAGCAGATTGGAATAAGAGCCAAGAAGAATTTCTAAAAATTACAAATATAACAATGAAAATAAAAAATTGAATGAATGTTGTTCAACTGATCAAGACTTAGCTGAAGAGAAATTAGTGAACTGGAAGGTAGACCTGATGAAATTTTCCAGAATTTAGCCTACAGCAAAGAAACTGATGAAAAATAAGAAAAAGAGGTTAAGACCTCAGATACATTGAGAAAAATCTAATAAACACTGAATGGAATTGCAGAGAGTGCAGAATAGGGAGAGGCACTCATGTCACCGCGCCTCTCCCTCTTCTGCAATTTCCCTATTCTGAAATTTCCAGAACTGACCAAAAATAAATAAATCCACAGATTCAAGAAGTGAGTGACTCTCAACCAAGCCTGATAAATAAGACACTAACAAACATCATAATGAAAGTGAAGAACACAGCCTGCGCAACGTCGCAAAAGCCCGTCTCTACTAAAAATACAAAAAATTAGCCAGGTGTGGGCCAGGCGCGGTGGCTCACGCCTGTAATCCCTGCAATTTGGGAGGCCAAGGTGGGCGGATCACGAGGTCAGGAGATTGAGACCATCCTGGCCAACATGGTGAAACCCTGTCTCTACTAAAAATACCAAAATTAGCCGGGTGTGTTGGCACATGCCTGTAATCCAAGCTACTCGGGAGGCTGAGGCAGGAGAATCACTTAAACCCGGGAGCTGGAGGTTGCAGTGAGCCGAGATTGAGCCATGGCACTCCAGCCTAGGTGACAGAGCAAGACTCCGTCTCAAAAAAAAAAAAAAGAAAAAAGAAATTAGCCGGTGTGGTGGTGTGTGCCTGTAATCTCAGCTATTCAGAAAGCTGAGAGGTATGAGAATCGCTTGAACCCAGGAGGCGGAGGCTGCAGTGAGCAGAGATCGTGCCATTGCACTCCAGCCTAGGAGACAGAATGAGACTCTGTCTCAAAAGAAAAGAAAGAAAAGAAAAGAAAAAAACAAAAAAGAAAGTGAAGAACAACATGGACAAGGGGAAAAAGTCATGAAGTCGGTCACAGGTAAATGATACCTAAAAGAACTGCAATTAACTGGCAGGGGACCTTTCAAAAACAGCAATAGCAGACATCATACAGTAGGCACAGATTTTAATGTGCTGAATGAAAATAATAATCAACCTATACCTGATTAAAATATCATTCAATAAGAACAAAACAAAGATATCTTTAGATAAATCAAAACTAATAGTATTTTCCAATAACCACTAACATACTTCAAACCAACAAAATTCAAAAGGAAGCATAGCAGTTAAAGAAGAAATATGGGCCGGGCGCGGTGGCTCACGCCTGTAATCCCAACACTTTGGGAGGCCGAGGAGGGCGGATCACGAGGTCAGGAGATCGAGACCATCCTGGCTAACACGGTGAAACCCCGTCTCTACTAAAAATATAAAAAATTAGCCGGGCGTAGTGGCGGGCACCTGTAGTCCCAGCTACTCAGGAGACTGAGGCAGGAGAATGGCGTGAACCCGGGAGGCGAAGCTTGCAGTGAGCCAAGATTGCGCCACTGCACTCCAGCCTGGGCGACAGAGCGAGACTCCGTCTCAAAAAAAAAAAAAAAAAAAAAAAAGAACACATCTCAGAATCAGTGATAGAGTCCAAGAGTTGGCACACTTTTTCTGAGAAGAGCCAGAAGGTGAATATTTTAGGTGCTGCAGGCCACTGAGGTCTCTGTTGCAACCTCTCAGCTTTGTTGTGGTGTGAAAGCAGCCAACACAAACTGTGAATGAGTGGGTGAGTGGCTGTGTTCCAATAAAACTTTATTTACACTGGGCAGTGAGCTGGATTGAATCTGCAGGCTGTTGGTTTCTGGCCCTGATAAGAGTTTAAAAGACACAATAAGAGGAGTTGCTTCACCTCTCACCTAACAATATTAATTCCAGCTTTTAAATAGACGTGGAAAATCCCTCTTGCAATGTGGTCTCTGTGGCAACTGACCCTGCGGACCATGTGTGAGGAGCTATTTCAGGCAGCAGTGGAGCTGAGCCAGGCAATTCACACGTCACCACATGACATCCAGGACACTACAAAGCCACTGTCACCGAAAGGCATGAAAGGATCTGGCCACTCAATTAGGCGCCATTTTTTGACAAGCATTCCTTAGTCACATCCCTACAACTGGGCTTGGGAGATGCTGGAATGTCAGTCCCCAAGACCATAGAAAGCCCACTGGGTAATGTCCCAGTACAGTAGAGGGATTAGCCTTGTCTAAATATATTAATAAACACAGTAGAGAGCAGACAGGTGGCTCTACCTCATGACTCTTTAAACTGGAGACACAGAAAGAGCAGAAGAGGAGAGTGACATTAAGCCCCAGTAGCCAGTTAACGAGGAATGCCAGAGTTTGCAGCTTGCAGAGATGCCTGTTCCCAGAACCTCATCTCAGAAAGGGCTGAGGGGACCCCCTGGAGAGCCCTAGAGTCCGAGAGGGAAGGGGTTGACATGGACCTCTCCAGGAAATGTGTCACGCAGAAGAGTGAAATAACTTCAGGGGAATCTGAATGGCAGCCAGAGTGAGAAATAGAAACAGGGAGATGCTGCGGTGGGATGAAGAAACCCTAACAAACACAGGAGACTTACAGGAAAAGTGATGAATACCAGGCCTGGAGGAAAAGGGCCTGGGGCTTGAGAGGATGCTGCTGATGAATGAGACTGTTCGGAGCTGGTAGAGCTCTTGGACTTCTCCTGTGTCCCTGCTATTTCCAGTGAGGGGCAAATGGGAATAGAGTGCATGGATTCACGCCTCTTACAGGATTTCCTGGGGCATGGAAGTCTCTATAGGATGAGATAAACTTTGCCCTACATTAATTTTTTTTTCCTTTTCATTTAGAATACATGATGCAAAAAGCATTCTCCATGTCAGCAGCCAAAACAACTCATCTGGGACTTGCAAGTGCCAGCTGCCACGCTCGGCGTTTTGATCCAGTGTTCCGGCTAAAGCTTGAAATGACAGAGCTGCTGCCATATGTGAAATCTGCCTTCGCTCTGTTTGCTGTTTCATTTCATCCTTGATTTGCTGTCACTTTTAGGGGTATTGAACACATTATTGAAGGGCTAAGTGGATGCCTGCAACAGTCCTTAAACTGTCTTCGATTTTCACAGCCAGATATTTGAATAGAGTTGTTGCAACTGAAACCAGGGTGTAAAAACATTTATATTTGTTTATTGGAGAAAATAATCAGTAGAATATGACTACACTGTTTAAAGACCTGTTTGAATCAGAGATTACAGACACTGTACCGGGACGGGTTGGCGTGTCTAAGCGCTGAGCAATGGAGATGCTGTGGAGCCTGGACCACGCTGCTGTGGGGATTGCGGTCCTGAAGCAGGTCGGAGCAGCCCTGCACAAGGGGATGGCTTCCAGCCTCAGCCAAGAGTCAGCCAGAAGATGGCCAAGGGAGAGAGGGAAACAAGGAGACGACAGGCCATCTGGACAACGGTAGACATCTTTCTGCCAGCAGGCACCTGAGGAAGAATTTCTTTCCCAGCAAACACACCAAGGAAGTCTGGGAGGGCGCCAACACTTGCAGCCTAGAGCAGGAGCCGAGGGAGTCTGCAGGCCTGAGGTGGGAAGTGCACATCAGAGTCCACCTGACGCCAGTGTGGTGAGTTTGGGCACTAGACACCAGGAACCCAAACAGCCACCTCCTCGGGAGACATAGGACCGCGCGGCTGTGCTCTGTGCAGCTGCAGTGAAAAGTCTGTGCTTAGAGGATTTAACTTCAGGCTGTCTGGGCACAAAAGACTAATGCTCTCCTAGAGGAGTATGTTTGTTTTGTTCCAGGAAAGGACGATTCTCAGCGTAACAGCAGGAATGGTGCAGAGGAAAAGGGAGGAAGCAAAGCAGAATATCAATGGAAGAGGCCTTCCCAGAACCAGGACGGAGATAATGCTCCCTTGACTCCTGGCCAGGCAGGCAGGGAGACGGGACTGCTGGGCAGGGATCTGCCTGCCTAACCCCCTCCTTCAGAGGGATTTGACCACTCATGGAAGCCTGTGCTGGAAGCTTGTGGGATTCAGCCAGCTCCGGTCCCACCCATTCCTGCTCAGCCGCCGTCTCCCATTTTCTCCAGCTTTGGTTCCACACTGATTTGCGACTCTCCGCACATGGGTCAGTTCCCTTTGGCAGCATTCACCTGAGCCACAGGGAGAGGTGTGCCCCATGCTGCCTGCTGGATGCCCTTTCCCGGACAGGTGACGGTGGGCACACTCTTGGTGCCACTTCCCTCATGGATGAAAATGATGACCAATTAACAGGGTTGTCATGAAGATGAATTAAAAGATATAGATCACTATATAGTTCCTCAGGACAGGTTGAGTATTCCATATCTGAAATGCAGGGGACCAGAAGTATTTCAGGTTTCAGATTTTTTTGGATTTTGGAAATTTGCATAATTCATAATGAGATATATTGGGCATGGGACCCAAATCTAAACATGAAATCATTTATATGTCATGTACACCTTATACACATAGCCACAAAGTAATTTTATACAATATTCTTTTTTTTTTTTTTTTTTGAGACTGAGTCTATCTCTGTGGCCCAGGCTGGACTGCAGTGGTGCGATATCTGCTCACTGCAAGCTCTGCCTCCCAGGTTCACGCCATTCTCCTGCCTCAGCCTTCCGAGTAGCTGGGACTAC
Organism: Pan paniscus; assembly: GCF_029289425.2. Taxonomy (NCBI): domain Eukaryota; kingdom Metazoa; phylum Chordata; class Mammalia; order Primates; family Hominidae; genus Pan; species Pan paniscus. The sequence goes on from NC_073266.2 coordinate 31,194,572, forward strand.
AGGCGCCCGCCACCATGCCCTGCTAAGTTTTGTATTTTTAGTAGAGACGGGGTTTCACCGTGTTAGCCAGGTTGGTCTTGATCTCCTGACCTCGTGATCCGCCTGCCTTGGCCTCCCAAAGTGTTGGGATTACAGGTGTGAGCCACCGCACCCAGCCAATTTTATACAATATTCTTAATAACTTCATGCAAGAAACAAAGTTTTGACTGCATTTTGTCTGCAACTCATCACATGAGGTCAGGTGTGGAATTTTCCGTTTATGGCGTCATGTTGGTAAGCAAAGTATTTCCAGTTTTGGAGGGTTTCAGATTTCAGATTTTTGGATTAGGGATGACCAACCTGTAAGAATAACTATGTACGCTGGGCTCGGTGGCTCATGCCTGTAATCCCAGCACTTTGGGAGGCTGAGGTGGGCGAATCATGAAGTCAGGAGATTGAGACCATCCTGGCTAACATGGTGAAACCCCATCTCTACTAAAAATACAAAAAAAAAAATTGCCAGGCGTGGTGGCAGGCGCCTGTAGTCCCAGCTACTCCGGAGGCTGAGGCAGGAGAATGGCATGAACCCGGGAGGCGGAGCTTGCAGTGAGCCAAGATCATGCTACTGCACTCCAGCCTGGGCGACAGAGCAAGACTCAGTCTCAAAAAAAAAAACAGAGTACGTAATGGAGATCTAGTAAGATTTAAATGGACCTGACTCATGGTAAGTACTCAACAAATATTACTTATACTTACATAATTGTCATTATTTAATCATTATTGTTATTATTTCTTCCACAAACCACTAACTCAGACATACATGTAGCTAAACTGCAACTAGATGATGATGTCCTCTACCACACAGTAATGAGATGATACTGCCAATGGTGGCCGTGCTGTCCTCAAGCTAATCACTTATTTATTGAACTCATGACTGGAGGTTTAATTATGCATGCACCCTTAGTGTTAAAGTTAGGTGATGAGTGCTTCATATGTTTATTCTTTGGTTCTCAGTACAGTACTTTTTAATGTAACATAACTTTGCACTAAAGGCACTCCTTAATCAGGTGTACACACCTGGCATTCGATTGATAAAATGAATTTCAACTAAGGAACAAATTAGAAATTAATGATTCTTAATAATTAGATATGAATATATTCAATAGAATGTATTAAGTGCCTAATGTATGCTAGGAAGATTATATGCTGGGTAATGCAGCAGTGAGATAGGGTAGGTATGTTGCCTGTTGTCATGAGATACACATTACACAAGGTACACATCTATCTGTGTGTGTGTTTGTACACACATTTATATAATGAATTCAATTACAGTTGATGGTACACACATACATATAGACACACATATATGTGTCATTTCAATTGTGGTTAAGTACTATGAAGGAAAAGTAAAAGGTTTTCTGAGAAGGTCTATTTCAGCTAAAACCTGAAGGGTGAGTGGGCTTTGGCCAGGCAGATCATTGCATGGAGAGGGAACCGTGTGTTTGAAGGTCCTGAGCTAGGCCAGTGGCCCATGGCCTCAGGAGCTAGAAGGCCAGTGTGTGTGTACATTCCTGAGAGAACAAAATGTTGCGCAGCAAATGAAGAAGTAGTTGGATGGAGCCAGGGTCTGCAAGGGCTGGTAGATCAAATGTAAGGATTTTTCTTGTATTGCAAGCACATATTAAAAGACTTTAAGCACTGGTGGAACATGATCCAATGTGCATTTTTAAATACCTCTCAGCTCCTGTGTGGGGGATAGATTTAAAAGGGAGGCCCAGGGAAGAAAGTAGGGAAACCAGATTGAGGAGGCATGGTAGTGGCTTGGCCAAGGAGCAGCAGAAGAGACGGAGAAGAGGATTTTGGGGGTAGAGCCTCAGGATTGGGTGATAGGTAAGCTGAGCAGATTGAGTGAGGCAGATGGCTGGAATGAGTCTCACGGTTCAGGCTAGATGTAAGTGCTTTTCACTGAGATGGAGAACAAGGGAGAAGGATCATGTTTGAGGGGGAAAGATGAAGAAATCAATGGGCTGGTTATTGGCACCAGGTGAGCCTCTTGTTTCTGAAAGTGAGCACAAATGTTTTAAAAAGATATGTATAACAAAAAAGACAAATTTTAAGATTTGTTTGTTCTAGGTCTAGAGTCTGCAACTATTGGATGGGTATTAGCCTGGTAATATTAAGAGAAGAAAGAAATATAAATGTTTGGCCATCCTTTGACCTATGGAATTGTGCATGATGTGCAATTTTTTTTTTTTTTTTTTGAGATAGTCTCGCTCTGTCACCCAGGCTGAAGTGCAGTGGCGTGATCTTGGCTCACTGCAACCTCCGCCTCCCAGGTTCAAGCAATTCTCCTGCCTCAGCCTCCCAAGTAGCTGGGACTACAGACGTGCACCACCATGCCCGGCTAATTTTTGTATTTTTAGTAGAGACAGGGTTTCACCATGTTGGCCAGGATGGTCTCGAACTCCTGACCTCATTATCCACCATCCTCGGCCTCCCAAAGTGCTGAGATTACAGGAATGAGCCACTACGCCCAGCCCCAATGTGCAATTTTTTATTTCCTTTGGTATCAAACTAACACTTTTCTGCATTATACAGTATCATTACATTATATAAAATTTTGAGTTTTAAAGACTTCAAGTAGTGTGATATTAACTAAGTCTCGATTTTGCAAAAAATTCAGAATAATGTCAATCCTCTAAGTTTAAAAACATTAAAAATTATAGTTTCAAAGCTGATAAACCCTGTGAATTCTGAATTGTGTTTATGCTACTTTCTTATGGCTGTGTCATTTTAACTAGTAAACAGAAACACCCATCATTGTTTTCTAGAATAGTGATGAACTATGACAATTTTGAATTATGTGAGATATAGAAGAATACATTTTTGCTTACAATGGTACTTCCTATCTGCAGAATTATAAAATTTTAGCTTAGAAATGGCCTTAACCAAGCCCCATATATGTAACTTTATGCAATGTTATGCACCCAGGAGAATTAGTGAATCACATCCTTCCAAATATTTCACATATATTATCAAATGTATTATTTTAAGAGTCTTCCTTTTCTTCCTTTTTGCCTCTTGTTTTCCCAAAGTGTAGTTTTAAAAGTAAATTGTTGGCACGTTTGTAGGTAGTTTTTAAACTGCAGTGGTACGTGAGTAGAACGGCAAATATCAAATCAGAAATTATTCCTTACATTTCTATTCCCCCAAGGAAGAACAGCCGCAAGATGGAAAAAGGCCTGTCATCATCAAAACACATATGGAGAAAATAGTTTCCCAGTGAGAAGGTAAAATTCTGTGGCTGTCTCTGCAGTTTAAATTACGAGTGCAAGATTTGTTCAAAAGACCTCGTACGCATTAGCAAGATGTAAACAGCAACCAGATTATTTGATCAATATGTGAAAAAAGTAAGCACACATACATGCCAGTGGAACTTTTTCTTTGGTTTTCAAAATTATTTATCATTTTGTGTAACGGAAACAATGAATATCACACCCTACCATTGATCTCAGGAAGGAATTCCCCATCTCCTGGTGACTTGTGAGAAAACAGGTCACAGGTTATAGGATGGTTTCTCTGCCCCTTACCAAGAGTAAGAATCTACAGGGCCATCATTCCTCAGTATGCGTAACTTTATGGCGTTTCCGTGCCTGTGGAGAGAATGCAAGATGAGGCCAAAATAAAAGACGATTTTTAGCTAGAGTTCCAAAAGAAGGCTATTGCCCTCTGCTTAACTTAGAGAGATCTTAGTAATTCAGACAAGAAGTCCAATAGAATACACACACAACATATAGAGAAGCCTTTTAGGCTGCCTGACAGCAAGACACCCTGCGTTGGAGCAAGTATCAGTAGTGTGTAGGTAGGAGAATGTGCAGGGCTAACTCTGAAATTCTGTTGATCAAATTTCACACTCTGAAATGTATTCATTAAATGACAGACTCAAGGAAAATTTTCCTTTCCACAGTGCTAAGAGGTAATCTAACACGAATGTTGGTTTTGCTATCCTTTGCTCCAGTTTTAAACATGCAGCTTGAAAACGTAATGATGTGCCCCAAGATAGAAACAAATTAAAACACGTGGAGAAGGAAAAAGAGGGGAAAGGAGATGAATTGAGACTTGTCCAGTTATATTTCGGTGAGTCTTGTCCCATACTGTTACGGATCTGTACTTGATGACTGACTAAAATTGCTGCCAGTTAGGAGAGCAGGCAGAGGGTAGGCTGCCTGTTAAATTGCTGCCAGTTAGGAGAGCAAAAGGCAGAAGTGCGTAAGTGTCCACTTGGAACACTTGGCCCTGCTAGCTGGAATTTCTGTGTGATTAGAGAAAACTTCTTTTCATCAACCAATAATTTCAAGGGTTTTCACAAATACAGATGTGAAATATAGAATAGTAATAGCCCCTTTATCTAGCATCTGGAAAAAGTAAGCATTACTGCATATGGGAATTTTTGAGATGGCTGAGCATAGCACTTTGAGTATCACAACTTCAAGAAAAAGAATCACCAGTTTTGACTGAAACCCTTCACAGTAGAGTCGATTTTTTCCTAACTTCTTCCTGTTTGTTTTGCTAGTGATTCCCAAATTTTATCTCCAATCCAGATCTCTTCCCTGAACCCTAGATGGCTTTCTCACTTCACTCAGAGCAAAAACCAAAGCTCTTCCAATGGCCTAAAGCCTTCCATTAGCCAATCCCACCATCCAGGTGACTTCGTTACTCTCCTTGCACTCACTCCATTCAGCCACTCTGGCCTTCTTGTTTTTCCATGAACATGTCAGGCACACTTCTAACTTTCCATGGCTTTCTTTTCTGTCTAAAATATCTTCCCCTGAAATATCTGCATGACTGTCTCCTTCACTGCCTACAAGTCTCTGCTTTTTTTTTTTTTTTTTTTTTTGAGACCGAATTTCTCTCTTGTTGCCCAGGCTGGAGTGCAGTGGTGCCATCTCGGTTCACCACAACATCTGCCTCCCAGGATCAAGCAATTCTCCTGCCTCAACCTTCCTGAGTAGCTGGGATTATAGGCATGCACCACCATGCCTGGCTAATTTTGTATTTTTAGTAGAGATGGGTTTCTCCATGTTGGTTGGGCTGGTCTCAAACTCCCAACCTCAGATGATCCACACTCCTCGGCCTCCCAAAGTGCTGGGATTACAGGCGTGAGCCACCATGCCCGACCAAGTCTCTGTTTAAACATGATATTCTCAGCAACCTTCCTGACCATCCTATAGCAAATCCCCCTCCAGCCCTATTCTCCCTCCCTGTCTTATTTTTCTCCATATGCTTATTATTAATTGGCATAATATGTATGTATGTATGTATTCATTCATTCATTATCTTATGACTTGAAGGTCTCACCTATGAATACATGAATAAAATATTTGACATTAACTCTGGTATCTCAGACAGGCTTAGAATAACTGAGATTGACTTATAAATGACCTCCTAATAGAGTAGCACTGTATCATTCAGAAGGAAACTGTGATATGTCTAACATGTAGTCAAAGCGTTGTTTACAGTGCACAAAAATAATGTGGGAGTTCACTCTGGGCTGCCTATATAATGAGCTTGTGGGACCAGAGTTTCACTGTTTTTTCCAGAAGAGTAAATGAAACTCCAGATTGTCTTCTCTGGGACTAATGATGCCCAAGATCTCTCAGTGCAGAGTAGCTGGCTTTCTTTGGCAATTCCTAACACAAAAACCAGCCAAGAAGCCACCAAAGGGATTGATACAGTTTGGCTGTGTCCCCTTCCAAATATCATCTTGAATTCCCACATATTGTGGGAGGGACCTGGTGGGAGGTAATTGAATCATTGGGGCAGGTATTTCCCATGCTGTTCTCATGATAGTGAGTAAGTCTCACAAGATCTGATGGTTATATAAAGATGAGAGTTTCCCTGCACAAGCCCTTCTCTTGTCTGCTGCCATGTGAGATGTGCCTTTGACCTTCCACCATGATTGTGAGGCTTCCCCAGCCACATGGAACTGTAAGTCCAATAAACCTCTTTCTTTTGTAAGTTGCCCAGTCTCAGGTACATCTTTATCAGCAGCGTGAAAATGGACTAATACAGGGATCTAATTAGTGTGCTCATGATTTCTGTATAAAAAGGGAGAACTACCAGAGAAGTGAGTTCTCCTCTAGACAGACACACCTCCCATGCATGGCCAGCCAAATACCTTGTCCCTGGCTTCCTTTGACCCTCTCTGCATCAAGAGGAAATCTGGGAACCTGTGGCTTCTCCTCCTTGATGACTCTTGGCTTGTAAGTTTCTGCTTTCTTAATAAAGTTTATTCTTTAATTCATGGTTTTGGGGAGTTCCCAAGACCATCATCCAGTATGACAATTTGCTAGAAGGACTCACGGATCTCAGGAAATCTGTTTATTCAGGGGTATGGTTTATTACTACAAAATGATATAAATCAAAATCAGCAAAATAAAAGGAGCATATGGCAGAATCAAGGAAAGCCCAGGCACAAGTTTCAGCCGTCCTCTTCTAATGGAGTTGTAGAGATGGTGCTTAATTCTTACAGCAAGGATGTATGACAGCACGTATAAAGTGCCACCCACCAGGGAAGCCCCCCTGAGCCTTGCTGTCCAGGGGTTTTATTGGGAGTCACTCATCATGGAGTGCCCATGTGGCTGACCTCTGTACTTCAGACTCCAGCTTCTCCAGAGGTCAGATGGTTAACATGTTGCCCAAGGCCCACACCATAAATGACACTGATAGGACAGACTATCTGATGTGGCTCAAGGCCCCAGGAAAGTGCACCCTTTTATCAGGCAGGATGTTCCAAGGGCTTAGAGGTTATCTCCCAGGAACCATTCAAAACCCAAGCCTTTCTTTAGAATGTGCAGGATCTGAGCAACCGCTGAGCGTTCAGACCTGCTGGGCCAACATTTTGATGCACACATACTGTGTGATTTTGTCAAATTCATCCTCAGCCTTTGCACAATAGGTGATGACTGTTAAGGAACCAAGATCACCTGATATAAAGATAAATCTGCTTATTCTTTTTTTTTTTAAGACGGGTCTCACCCTGTCACCCAGACTGGAGTGTAGTGGCACAATCTCGGCTCACTGCAACCTCTGCCTCCCAGGCTAAAGCAATTCTCGTGCCTCAGCTTCCCAAGTAGCTGGGATTACAGGTGCCTCCCACCATGCCCAGCTAATTTTTGTGTTTTTTGCAGAGATGGGGTTTCACCATGTTGGCCAGGCTCATTCTGACTATCAGAAATGGAGCTAGTTTCCTTCTCCAGCTGTAGAAGAAAGCTGGCTCAAGTGACATTTGTTGTGGCAAATTAATCAACAAGAGCATGATAAGTTCATTCACAAACTGAGCAAACTCAGTTTTCTATAATCAACATATTATATAGTCAAATGAACAATAAAAAATTTCTGGGCCAGGCGCGGTGGCTCACGCCTGTAATCCCAGCACTTTGGGAGGCCGAGGCAGGCGGATCACAGGGTCAGGAGATCGAGATCATACCTGCTAACATGGTGAAACCCTGTCTCTACTAAAAAAATACAAAAAATTAGCCGGGTATCATGGTGGGCGCCTGTAGTCCCAGCTACTCGGGAGGCTGAGGCAGGAGAATGGCGTGAACCCGGGAGGCGGAGCTTGCAGTGAGCCGAGATGGCGCCACTGCACTCCAGCCTGGGCGACAGAACAAGACTCCGTCTCAAAAAAAAAAAAGAAAGAAAAAAAAAGATTTCTGTAGAAAACATGTCATATATATTTCTGGAAAATCAAACAAATTATTTAAATCATTTATAGTAGAAGTTTATGAAAACAAGAGAGCATAAACATTAAACATACGGAAGACTTTTATCTTTCTTGGATAAATTCTTTGTTTATACTATTCCTGTGACTTCCAGAAAGGAAATCCTTAACTTTCTCATATATTGTGGCTGAAGAGGATAATACCAGAACTAGACTTTGAATTCTCAAAGTATATGGCAACAATATGACAGCAATATTATTTAAGAATTGTTATCATGCGCAATTGTAACCTACCCTTTCATAACTAAGGTTAATGAAAACCAAATTAAGTCCTTAATTTCTGATTTCCACAGTGTAAATAACATCAATTTGTAGCTTTGACTAAAACAGTGGAGGTGGAGAGAGGAACAACATTATTAAGAATCAAAGATACCAAAGAGTTATTTTGCAGCTTCATATGTGTTGATTTGCAGAAGTTACTTTTGAAAATTTATAACAAAAATCAAATTTGACTCACATGTGCAGGTAGATAAGGAAGGGCTATGTAAGAGGTATGAATTTTATTATTGTATTTCCTCAACTCACACTTTGGAATACACTATGCTTTTTCAAAAAAGAGGAAAGATTTCAGCTCTAAGTGCCCAAATCATTTAATTAAATCAAACCCAGAAGTGCTTTTGTTTGTTTGCTTGTTTTTAAGGGAAAGCATAACTAGGAATTTCATCTCGTCCAGAAACATGAATCAGAGAAGTTGTTAATCAGTCAATTTAAAAAGCGAAACAGAGGCTTTTCCCTCTGAGCTTCCAATCCAATAAAAAATTAGAGATGGAATCCAGGCAGTTTGGAGGTCTATAAACCCCTAGATTCACCCACAATACTGCTCTCTCTTTTTATATTTTTGAACATCAACCAGAATTAAAATTACCTTTTCTGGTGTGCTGGAAGGGATATCAAAGCACTCATACTGATCTCGACCCATCTCCACAGTGATTTTTGCTTTTCTTGAGTAATCACAGTAATCATAAGCCCAATATCTATTTACCAAGGCATTAAATCAGAGAGAGACAAAGTAAAAAAAAAAATGCAGTCATAGAATTTCAAAGCTGAAAGGAGTGTAAAGCAAGATCACCCCACCCTCTCTGAGGCCCAGAGAGGTGGGGTGGAGAGGTGGGTGATCTTGCATGCTCTTTCACTTTCTCATTTGTCCATTTGATACATTATTCTTATCTCCCCTATGCTGGGTGCAAAGATAACAGCCATCAAGGCGTGCAGTCTCCAGTGGCAGAGAGAGCCAGGAGCAGCTGAATCTGGAGACCAGAGCTTTCATTTTCCAGTGGGCACACGTTCTGCGAGACCAAGTATTCTCCTGTTTGTGTTATGATAGGAGACACCTAGAGTGTTTGTTAGGCCCACACATGCCAGGCCCTACCCTGGCTCACTAATCTGAAAGCATGCCAAAGGAGCTTGGGCTCTACCCTTTTAACAAATGCACAGATGAGTCTAATCACCAGGCACCAGCAGGGCCCCTGTCTGCTGACCAGGGCCAGAGACCCGCTTCTTTCACTGGCCTCTTTCAATGGCCAGGCTCACAGCCCCATTGGCTTCATGGTCCTATATCTGACTGTTTAGGTAATAGCCGGCATCAGCATTTCACAACCCAGAGTGAGCCACAGAATTACCTACTTTGCTTTAAGCAAAGTAAGAAGCCCAGGTCTACCCCAGACCAACTATATTAAAATCTTTCAAATCTTTTTTTTGAAATACCAGGAGGTATTCTGATGAACAGCCAACATTGAGAACCACTGCCAGCCCAGGGTCCTTTCTGAAACCTCAGGAAGGATCCTGGCCCATAATGTGGTAACGGAGAGGCTTAGGAACGCTTTTCGAAGCCAGGACACACAGTGTCTCCAGGTATCATGACTCCTTCCATGTGCTTGCCTATCCTCTTAGATTTTGGTAAAGAAAAAAGAAAAATGAAAAGGGCAGATGTCACAAAGGTGTTATAAAGCAGCCTGCTCTGAGACTGTGGGATTCACAAATTTCCCTTCAAGACAAAGCAAAACAAAGGAAGCATCATGTCTGTAACTGTCATGCTGGACTGTGCATTCCCCACACCATTGCAGTAATGCCACATCTCTGCCATCCCATAATTTCACCTAAACGCCTTTGCACTTGTCTACACATCTGTTCAGGCAGGGCTGTCACAGGATTGCATCGTGTTTAGCTGAGCCTCACTCCTTTGCCCCCGTCCCATCATCCTGTCCCGATGTCACCTGCTCAGGCTCAGGACACATATGCACAGTAAGCGCCATGTGATCCATGTGCCTGCTCTCAGCTCAGAGCTTTCCCACCACCTCGCAGAGCCTCTTCTTAATCTTCTTGATTAATCTGCCACAACAAATATCATTTGAGCCACCACCCCCGGGCATACATAGGGTGGTGGACATGACCTTTAGGAGACGGGAAGATGACAGAGACTTCCCCACAGTGCCATGTCCGGGCACACCTGACCTCTGAGGAACCCAAGTCACTCAAGACCAAAGAACATGGGTGAGTAAGTGATGTCCCGTCAGCAGCTACAGCTCACACCCTCAAAGCTTGTATCGCCTTATAGTTTTCATAATCTATGTTTCTCTTAAGAGTTTCACCGGGCACGGTGGTTCATGCCTATAATCCCAGCACTTTGGGAGGCTGAGGCAGACGGATCACCTGAGGTCAGGAGTTCAAGACCAGTCTGGCCAACATGGCAAAACCCCGTCTCTACTAAAAATACAAAAATTAGCCAGGCATGGTGGTGGGCGCCTGTAATCCCAGCTACTCAGAAGGCTGGGGCAGGAGAATCGCTTGAACCTGGGAGATGGAGATTGCGTTGAGCCGAGATCATGCCACTGCACTCCAGGCTGGGTGACAGAGTGAGACTCCATCTCCAAAAAAAAAAAAAAGAGTTTCAAGAAATACCCTGATGGTACTCCAGTTTGCCTTTTATTTTCTGTCCTGTGCTGAAATAAAGAGTGAGTCTAGAGGCATATAGGAAATCAGCTCTCTCCTTGCAAGCAGATTCCTATGGCACTACTAAAAAAATCTGCATAGCAAGGTTCATGCTAATGGCTTTCGGTTATGCTTGCCTAATGATGCCTAAGCTCTTACAAATTCATTATGAGCCCTCCTTGCATCCTCTTTTTATTACTGTGCTGTTCTTTTTTAAAAAAATCAGTAATGCTTTGGATTCAACATGTAACTAGACAGGAAACTTAAAAGAAACACTTGTAGAAAGTTCTCTTCTCAACAAGGTCAAGACTGTTCCCATTATTGTTTACAATAACTTTCATGTTCCTCTTAATTTTATTTTGTTTTCTTGAAATATAGGAAGGGGTTGTATTCTGGTATTCTTGGATTAGTTACAACTAAGACATTACCTCAAGGGTACTGGTACTTCATTGCACACTAGCTGGGTATTTTGTGTTTCTCAAATATATCTTACAGAGTACTGAAAATAATTCTTTTGTGGAATGAGAAAATCAAGAGCATTTGGATACTTCAGTAGTAGATCATAATGCCATAATTTAGTATTTAGAATCTTCATAGTGGCTTAATTTAGCAGCTTTAATTTTTTTAGACCACTTCCTGAATTCATCTTCTCTTTTTCACCATTTGTACCAGAATCTCAGGGACTCCATCTAGACAGGGGACTCCCCCTAGCATATGAGAAATACACTCCAGTCCAGCCTCTGGGCCTCCGTCTCCCCAATAATCTCAGGTGTCAATACCTGAATGTGCGTTCCGGTAGCTGAGCCCACATTCCTTTAATCTTCCTCTGTTTTTAATGAATGGCCCTCAAAATGCATATTCAGTATATGCTTTGAGCCATATGAAATACACTTTCAAAATGCAATATTCATTGCCAAAAGAAAAAGGTTGAGTTTAATGCGTCTGTACAAATAGTGACAGCATTCCCTCTTTTATCTCTTTCCAGCACAAGCATGACTTTCTGTGAAATCCAGGTGCAGTCATGAAGTCGTTCTCTTTCCTTACTCCAGAAAGGCAGTCTATTAACTAAAGCCAAAGAATGGAGTGCATTTCTCTGTTAACCATTTATTAAGTCAGCAAGCTAAGTAATGACTACATTTTTCTTTCTCATGTGCCTGCAGTATTATGCATTTAGCAATATTATTCCTTGAACAGATGTGTCTTTTCACAGTCGTCTTCCTTTCCTATGAACATAGGATTTCTTCTTAATTGTATGCCTGTAAGCTGCAACTGTTTCGAAAGGTGCTTCTGAACACACACTGAGATCCCTCCATACTGAGAGCCAAGTGACATGAAAACCAAAACATCATCAAGAATAGGAGCAGCCAGCTCCCCACATCAAGCACCCAATTAGCTCGTATTCTTTGGCTAAGTATACTCCGCAGCTAATCCAGTCACCTCAGTGCTTTGATTTCAGAAGCTTTAGAAATACCTGGAGTTACTTGAATGTGGCAGTATTCAAAATACAACAGATAAGGAAGAAGCATTTCACAATCAGTCAGCAAACTATAGGATTTGACAGTGAAGACACTGAAGGTTATATCAAATTCTTTCCACGTTCACATTTTGAATAACTAAGCACATTAACCAGTTTTGTGCTCAGCACTTCCCTTTATCAATAAAAAGGAGTATTCACAAAGAATCAATATCTAAAGCACATCGGGCAACTACTCCACTTTTATGATTTCCTCAATGCTGAGTGTTAACAAAGAAAACCTTGCTACTATACTTTTGAAAGACACCAATGGAAGCTGACAACCAAATTGATATCATTTTTTTTCTTATAAAAAGTATAATGAGCTCTTGGGTCACCTTCAAAATATGGTCACATTCTTTCCCTGGAGTAGAGTTACTGTGGGATCAAGTGACTGAAAAGGCTAGGAGAGGAAATAAAATGATTGCTCAGCAGGACAAGTGCGGTGCTGCTGTCCTCGCCTGCGTCTCTGCCCACAGCAAGGTCATGGAAATTCAGCGTGAGCCCAAGTGGTTCTTCAGCAGCAGACACTCATGGGCATGATCCTGGCACTTGCTAGTGTTTGTCTGACAGCTGCGTGTGCTTCAGCCAAGGCTGCAGTAAGTGACCTACCAGGTTCTGCGGAGGAAGCCTGGCCCTACCATTCCCCACTGAGTCAGGAGGTCAAGTGAGAATTCCACTGATGTCTTTAAATAGTCTTGCCTGCAACAAGCTAACATGGGGGAGGATTCTGGAGTGTGCCTGGATGTGCCTGGCAGGGATAGGCAGGTCTCCAGTTGCTGCTAGAGGGGGAATTTGGAGGAGACTTCCTTAGCTGCCTCCAAATGATACCGGTAAGGTCTGTGTGCAATGGTTCAACAGAAGACCTCATGCACAAATGTGCTAATGGAACTATGGTATCTGGTGATAATAGCAGAAATTGGCTTCCTTCTTTTACGGGTGGGAAAATTGAATTGGGGTCTGTTGGGAAAAAATCACTTGCTCTATGAATAAGCTATACGGACCCCCTTTGAACAGCTTTTAGAAAAAGCAAGTATTTTTCACAGTAAAATTGCCTAAGCTCAGAACCTGAGAATGAGCTAGCCACTGCCTCAACACTCCGCTGCTCTTTCCAAATCAGGCGAGTGCAGAGGTGGGGAGGAATTAGGGTTTGATGGCTGCAGGGAATGAAGGGGTTGACTGATTTATCCCAGCTGTGCTATTTGCTTACTGTTCTCTGGTTACTGAGACTTTGGAGCTCAGTCTAGTCTACACCCTATAGTGTGTTATTCTTGCCTCAGCCCATTGTTTGTATCCTTCTTGAGCAGGGATCACATCTTGCTGCACGTTGTAGAAACCACGTGGGTCTGTCTCCTTCTCCAACCTGGGAGCTCTGTGGTAGGAGGAGCAGGTGTTGTTCTTGTCAGGTTTCCCGCCCAGTGTCCGGACTGGAAAAGGTGCTAATAAATATAAGTTAAATTGAATTAAACTAGGAATACTGAGAAGTTATACAAGTCTTGGCAGCAACCCCAAATGCTAAGTCTTGGTATCGTTTGCTATAATTTTGCAGACAAATGTGCCAAGAAATCAGAACAATTGGCTCTTTGTAGACCTGAAGGTACTTGATTTTCTTCAGTGTCATCTTTTCATTCTGATTCTTTAGCTCTAAACCAATATTAATGCCGTGTGGCTCTTGGCTGCTGCCAGAGCACTGAGGTCCAGTGACCTTTGGTGCAGGAACTCTGTCACTGCTTGCCCTGGTGTCTGTATTTCACTAACAGCTGTGTACTCTTAAAATAAAAAACAAGCTTCGTGTTTTTATAGAGACTTTTTTCCAAGGAGCTTTTAAATGTCACTAAACTCATTTTTTTTTAACGTTAACATGGGAAAGTCAATATTACCCTCCTCCAAATTGTAAAAGGGTGATTACTTTTTTGCATGACTTGTCTATGTCTTTCCCCTCTTTTCTGCCTTTTGGTCATTGTTGGTCAAATTATCCCATTTAGTAGTTTATCTCTGAGAGGGCAGATGTAGTCATGGAGAAGTGAAATTAAAATGGGATCATTTGATGATTGCCTAGTGTCTAGCAAAGAAGTTCAAGGACATGACAATGAGTGGGAGAGGACTGGGAAGGAAGGTTGAAATACACATTAGATCAGTTCATATTTAATATCTGAAAGCCATCCTTCTACCCATTTACTCACCACCAGACATAAGCATGAGTGGCTTGGTTATTCCTCTGTAGCCACATGAAAGAAAAATTTCCTATGATTGTCCCCCAGAACTCAAGGCGAAAGCTCTGCCTCTTTTGGTCACTGGGGACAGAGCCCACTGTGGTTTGCCTTTTGGTCCCAAGTAATGTTTCACGGAGGCTGATGGAGGAATGTGTCTTGCCGTCGCCACCTGGCCACAGGTTGCTGATTCAAGGGCAGAAACTATCTGAAACCAGGTTTCAGCACCTCATACTGTACTTGGCACACAGTGCTTAGCAAATATTTGCCTTTTGAATTACATTGAATTCAGACCTGTTAGGTGTCCACTCTCCCAAGGGCTGAATCTCACTGCTCCTCAGAAGAATCAGAACTGTTAGTTCTCTTTGGGGAAAACCAACCCCCTGTTTCAATTTATGTTTAGGATGAGATGAACGTGATATTCCAGAGGTTATTAAGAACATACAGAGTTAAAAACAAACACCTCCTTAACGTGGATGTTCAACAGCGACTTAGCAAATATTAACAAAAGTATTGTCAGACACTAAGGATGAGAGTAGAAAACTGAGACGAGAGAAGTACCCCGGTTGACAGAGTCCAGATGAGCTGCCTCCCATCCAGGCCTCCGGGACCCAGGTCAGGTGTGTTTTTTGTCCTTCAGGTAGCCGAAGAGCATCTCCAGGCCCCCCTCCACCAGCTCCGGCAGAGGCTTGGATAAAGGGTTGTGGGAAATGTGGAGCCCTTTGTCCATGGGATTCCAGGCGATCCTCACCAGTCTACACAGCAGGTGGAGTTCGCTCGGGAGGGTCTGGATGTCATTGTTGTTGAGGTTCAGCAGCTCCAGGCTGGTGACCAGGCAAAGCGACCTCGGGAAGGAGTGGATGTTGTTGCCCTCTGCGATGAAGATCTGCAGGCTGGCCAGGTGCTGGATGCTCTCAGCGATGTTTTCCAGGCGATTCGAGCCCACGTGCAAGAAAATCAGTTCCTTCAGGGAAAACACACACATGGGGATGTGCGCGAAGAAGTTGTTGCTGAGGTTTAGCTTCCTCAGTCTAGAGAGGTCAGCGAAGCTTGCAGGGAGCTGGGACAGGCAGTTGTGCGACAAGCTCAGGACCTCCAGCTTTCGGCACAAGCTCAGCTCGGCCGGCACCTCGGTCAGGCAGTTCATGTTGACAAACAGGACCTTGAGGCACTGTAGGAGGCTCACTTCTCTGGGCAGGCTCTTCAGGCGGTTCCCGCACAAGTTCAGGACCACGATCCGGGTCAGTTTCCCCACCTCGGGAGGGAGAACCCGAAGCTGGTTGTGAGACAGATTGAGTTTCTGGACCTCGGACAAGCCCCACAGAAAGTCGGGGATGTCTGTCATTCCTCTGGTGACCAGGCTGAAGCTGACGTGGTGCATGCCCCGCTTCAGCAGGGACCGCGGGTCCCTTCCCGAGAGCAGGGCATCGTCCCACGGAGAAAACTTCTGTCTCCTCCCCGTGAACAGCATCCTCTTGGGGCCCTTATCCTTGGAGCTGGCCCTTGACTGCCTGGCCCCCATTGTACCTTCCCTTCTAGTCACTCTCCTCTGCCACCTCCCAGGCAGGGACCGTGTCCTCTCAGCTGCTAAAAGCCAGGCTGTTGCAGGCAGGGAGTGTGCGTCAGGGTGAGAACCAACTTGTGACTAGGAGGTCCTAGTGTGGAGAAAGCTGCCAGGAGAGTCTTGATCAGGCCTTGCAGGTATCCGAGACAGGTCCCTGGGTGGCTGCAGAAGCTGTGCCTGTTCCCCAGGGTTTAGGTGTTTTCTTTCTTAGCAGCTGGGCTGTAATGATATACTTGTCCAGGAGGCTGCTAAACTGCTCAATTCCCTCTGAATGCCACAAGGCAGCTGTCACTGTCACTCTGCCTGAGTTTTATTGACTGGGTACATGCAAACAGGTCACAGGAAGGCTGCATATAACTTTACTCTCTCAGCTTTTCTTGGGTATCACAGTTGAGCAGGGTGATTAACAAGCCCATCTCTAAAAAGAAGTAAAATGGAAGAACAGAGCAGGCCACACAAGCACCGGCTGTTGGCAGGATTGCGGGAGCTCAGCCAGACAACTTTACAGTGAAACTGGGCTGGGTGCTAGTGACAGTTATGTCTCCAAAGCTAAAGATCATCAGATGATATCATAGGTCCCTGTTCCAAACCTTGATGAACTGTGCGTTTGTGAAAAGATAACAAAAGCAGCCCGGACACCTGGAATTTCCAGGTCAAAGGTCTTTATCCTGTGCTTGTCAGAGGTGATTTAGTGAGAAGGGAGTTGTTGGGGGATCTCAACCCCTCACTCCTATTTCATCCAGAGAAGCTCTGGGCTCATGTGTCTTACAGAGACCTTCTGTATTTAGTAGGATGCACTTTAAGTGTTTGAACAGTCACTTGAGTGGCCACCTTAGTATGGTAAACACGGGCCACCTATTGTCCTGGAAGCATATGATGAGGCCCCCCTCGCTACACACCGTTCTCTTTCTCTCCCTCTCTCTTCTCCTCCCTGTCTTTTTAATTATTTTTATTTATTTATTTATGTATTTATTTATTTATTTATTTTTCTTTTATTTTTGATGGAGTTTTTGCTCTTGTCGTCCAAGCTGGAGTGCAGTGGCACGATCTCGGCTCACTGGAACCTCTGCCTCCCGGGTTCAAGTGATTCTCCTGCTTCAGCCTCCCAAGCAGCTGGGATTACAGGCACCCACCACCATATCCAGCTAATTTTTGTATTTTTAGTAGAGACGGGGTTTCACCATGTTTGCCAGGATGGTCTTGACCTCCTGATCGAGGCGGGTGGACCTGCCTCGGCCTCCCTGTCTTTTTCTTGAATTAAAAAAATTAACTTACATCTTAAATTTGCAGAGTTAATTGTTGGTGTTATGGGCTGAACTGTGTCCCCTCACCCTGCCCTCAAATTTCGTATGCTGAAATTGTAACCCCCAGTATCTCAGAAGGCGCTGGGTTTGGCAATCAGGCTAAGTGAAGACACAGGGAGAAGGCAGCCACCTGCAAGCCAAGGAGAGAGGCCTCAGAAGAAACCAACACCTTGATCTCAGGCTTCCAGTCTCCAGAATTGTGAGAAAAATACATTTCTGTTGGTTAAGCCACCCAGTTTCTTAGAGCAGGTCTGGCAAACTAATATAGTTGGGGAGGAGGCGGACACACATCTGCATAGGTGAAAAATCCTAAAAATAGGTAGTGATTAAGGGGACAAGGGATATCAAGGAGCTGACCTAGGTTCTGAGCAAAGGGCTTGTGGCCCGTGGCAAGGGCTGGTTTGGCCTAGAAGGGTGAGATTTTTGCTGCTATATATCCTGGAGACCCCTGCTGCTCCTGGGATCCTGACCTCACAGGGCTGTTGCTACCAACCCAAGAGTTGTCACTGGGTCCTAGCTGGGTGCTGCCTGGGGAGCCTGGAAGTCCATCCGCATCCAGGGCGCAGGATCTGGGCAGGAGGAGCAGCGGAGTTAAAAACAAGGGGAGGCCACTTCTCTCTCCGCACGCCATTGGAAAGAGATCTGACCCCTTTGACTGAGTCAGCCCCAGGGATTCTAGACAAAGGTGGAGACTTTGCACGTGCTTTTTATGGGGCCCTTGAGTGTTCTAGTTATCAATTGTGGTGGCCGGCGTGGGAGCAATGTGGCTAAATTTAGACTGTAAGTTTTTGGAGCAGGCCATGCCGTATATATGTAAATTTCATATGGTTCTGCTGAAAAAAAAAAAAAAAAAAAAGCTAGCTGTGCTTCCTCCTTCCTTCCATGAGCCTGAGAAATTATGCTAGAGTACTTGAAATGTGGGGAATTGCAGGACCTGGGATGGTTTGAGAAAAATATCGACAACTTTCTTCTTGTGGCAATTCTCTCTCTTCCCCTTAATACACTTTTTCTAATAAATATTTCTTGAGCACTTATCAATAGCCAATATTCATCAGATGTTCACTTATGTAAAAGTCACTGTACGCCTCACTTTCTATGCAGAATGGGTATTAAAATTATCTCCATGTTACAGATGAGGAAAGGAAGATAGACAAAAGTAAAGTTACTTATGCAAAATCAACTCACTTCCCCAAAATCAAGTAACTAGTCAATGGTAGAACCAGGATTCAATCCCAGTTGGTCTGCACAGAGCTCAGGCTGGGAACCACAAGAAGACGCTGGTCTTATCTCTGTAGAGAAGCAAAGCAACTCTGGCTAGGACGCAGCCCCTTGCTTTCAAGTGCCAGGGTGTAGGACTGAGGAAGCACAGGTCAAAAAATGACTACATTACTCCATGCATAGAAATAACTACACAGGGCTGGGGGCGGTGACTCATGCTTGTAATACCAGCACTGGGAGGCTGAGGCGGGTGGATCGCCTGAGGTCAGGAGTCCGGGACCAGCCTGGCCAACATGGTGAAACCTTGTCTCTACTAAAAATACAAAAAATTAGCTGGGCATGGTGGCAGACAGCTGTAATCTCAGCTAGTCAGGAGGCTGAGGCAGGAGAATTGCTTGAACCCAGGAGGTGGAGGTTGCAATGAGCCAAGATTGTCCCACCGCACTCCAGCCTGGGCAACAGAGCTAGACTCTGTCTCAAAAAAAAAAAAAAAAGAAAGAAAGAAAGAAATAACTACAGAGCTTGATACCAACCCTGCTTACTCTATGCCAGCATAACCAGGAAGAGCAAAAGTTAAACTATCATTCCAGAAAACTTCAGAGTGATGGATTTATCGCCTCCAAAAACAGTTCAGGTCTTCTCCAGAGAGTTTCTCATATATCAAATGGATGAGCTGAGTCACTAGCTGACTTGGTTTCTTCTAATTTTTTGAAATGTAAAGGCTGCCCACTCAGTGACTGTCAGTTATCCGGTCAGCACGTAGTTCTCTGAGAGGACGTTCCTTGTCTCTGGTCTCAGTCTTCTCCTCTATGAAATGGGCCATTTGGAGGGGATAATGGCCGAGAGCCCCTTCCCACTCTCCCAGTCTGATTCTCACTACAGATGAGGCCACTTGTGAGAAAGTGAAAGTCACATTTAACCCCCTTTCTGGTGAAAGTATGCAAAATCCAAGACAGCCTTCATTTTTGTAACTTTAATGTTCGTCCTGGGGAATAAACAGTAACAAGGAAATGTTGGCTTTAGGGTTCTCTATACTGTATAGACCACACATTTGACCTTTACCAAAAGAGACTTTTCAGGGCTCTCTGAATGGAATGCAGCTTGAAATAACTCTCAGAACACTGTTGGACAATTTTTTGAAATTCCAGGGCATTGTAAGTAATGTGATTATCTTTAAAACCTAAGGAGCCTGCAGAATAATTGAAATGCATTTAATATGCCTGACGTGTTTACTGCATTGCTGTATGTTCCAACTGATTGCTCCAACATAGGAAAATCAATATGGATTATTTTTTTAAACCTAAGTAATATAAAACTGAAATAATGAGAGTATAAAATAGTAGGTTATGAAAACATCTGAAGCTACTCCTGAATTCACCCTAATGGAATATGTACAGGAAAGAATACTTTTTATTCTCACTATGACTTTTCAGCTTATGTCTGTACATCACATCTGTTAATTTCAGAAGAAAGAAATGTGTACCTCTAAATAGTTTATCAAAATAAACTTTCTACTGTTCAAAAATTTTAAAATAGGCCAGTTGCAGTGGCTCACACCTGTAATCACTTTGGGAGGCTGAGGCAGGCAGATCACGTGAACCCAGGAGTTCAAGACCAGCCTGGGCAACATGGTGAAACCCCATTTCTATAAGAAATACACAAATTAGCTGGGCGTGGTGGTGCATGCCTGTAGTCCCAGCTACTAGGGAGGCTGAGGTGGGGAGAACATTTGAGCCCTGGAGGGCGAGGCTGCAGTGAGCCATGATCGCACACTGCACTGGATCCAGCCCAGGCAACAGAGCGAGACACTATCTCAATAATAATAATTAAAATAGGAAATATAGAAAAGTATGAAAAGAGATAACCCAGTTAACATTTTGCATATATAAAGCTAGATCTTTTACCTATGCATATTGGCTTCTGTTTTCCTTTACCAAAAAAAAATTTTTTTTTTCAAAATCTGCCTTAGCCTAGGTTTCCTCAAAAGCAGAGCTTGAGGCAAAAGCTTATGGGGCTAATATTTTATTAAGGAGCACAATTGTGGGTAAGCAAGAATGAGGGAGACATTGGGAGGAGCATCAGGAGGGGGAGCAAATACGAGTGATGTGTTCTGAGCTGCCACATCTTTACATCAAACACAGCCTGTTGCTAGGTTTTGCAGAGATCTGCAGAGAAGCTATATTAAACAATTGTAGCTCAGAATGGTCCATGGTTAAGCATCTATGAAATGCATGCAATAGTAAAACCCAAAGCACATTTTAAAAAGTCCCTAAATCATGGTTATTGATGACATATGGCCCATAGTATAGTACTAGGACAGAGTAAGAACTCAATCAATGATAGTATATGGTAGCCATTACACACATACACACACACATGCCCCTGGAGTCGTTCAGAGAACATTCTCCATGTGTTTGATTTTGATTTTGTCCTTCTTTATGAACTTTACACTTTCTTTAAGCCCAATCAAACCTGTAACTCTGAAGCATCCCTCATTTATCTCCCATTCATCTCCCATGCAAAACCTTAGCGCTAGGAGCTGTTTGAGACACTTTCATACATTCTATCTGACACAAATAATACTTGGGAGATTGATATTATTAACCTCATATTAACTATGAGGAAGTTGAGCCTCACTGAAGTTAAATGACTCTCCAGGTTGCAAAGTCAATTACTACCAGCATCAGAATCAACACTCAGGTCTTCTGATTCTGACTGTGGTTCTCTTTCTACTACATGGAAACCTGTCTTCCTCTGCACAATTTTTTCTTAGTAAGGTGGCCAATTATTTTTCCAGTTAGAGCACCCCACAGCCTTCTAGCACACAGACACGGCAGCAAGAGGCAGCATAACCTAGTGGTTAATGTCATAAGCTCTGGTTGCCTGACCATCTTGGGTTTCAATCCTGGAAATTTCAGTCAAAGGCTGTGTGACCTTGGGCAAGCTACTTAGCTTGTCCGTGCTGTTTCCTCATATATAAAGTGGAGATAATAATACTACCCATTCATAGGACGGGCGTGGTGGCTACACTTGTAATCCCAGCACTTTGGGAGGCCGAGTCAGGCGGATCACAAGGTCAAGAGATCAAGACCATCCTGGTCAACATGGTGAAACCCCCTCTCTACTAAAAATTAGCCAGGCATGGTGGCATGTACCTGTAGTCCCAGCTACTCGGGAGGCTGAGGCAGGAGAATTGCTTAAACCCAGGAGGCGGAGGTTGCAGTGAGCCGAGATTGTGCCACTGCCCTCCAGCCTGGCAACAAGAGTAAGACTCCATCTCAAAATAGTAATAATAATACCCATCATGTAAGGTTGCTGTGGGAATTAAATGACTCTGTACAGAGAACACATAGTGCATGGTTTCATACATAGCAAGAATACCTGAAGATCCCAAGGAAATGTCAATTCCACGGCCACCTCTGGGTGCTCAAGGGCTGAGCACCTTCACCAGCAGGGCAAGCCTGGTCCTTTTCCTCTCCTATAACCTTCCTCTTGACCACACTACACCTCAATCAGCTATTCCAAGGGGCAAACATGCTTCTCTAGAGTGCAAGATGCTTAGAGGCAGGTTCTTAGAGAGAGATCTGAATTGAAATGCTTCTCTCTGAAAGTCAAGATCCTCTTCGGAAATCATTTGTCCTCAGTTTGTTTACTATCTCACTCTGTTCATTCGGCTCACATTTGCTGTCAGGCCAATTCTATTTCAAACCCCTTGTCTCCCTCAGAGCCCTGGAATAATCCCGAGGACACAGTAGGCACTCGATCAATGTTCATTGAAATGAACAAACATTTGGGCCCTGATGGAAGTTTCAGGTGAGAAAAGAACAATGAAGAGGGCCTTGAATATCCTGCTTGTTTTTAATTGCTTCTGTGTTACTCTATTTGTATACTTATCTGCTTACAAGTCCCTCCAGAGGACTCTTCCTACATCCTGTTCACGGCTGACCACAGGATCCCTGGTTTGACCTCCATCACAGCAGCTCACTGAAAAAAGTTTTGTCAGACAAGCCAAGGCTCTTTTATCTTTAAGAGAAGACCTCAGCACCTTCTCCAGGGGTTGCAGTGAGCTGAGATCGCACCACTGCACTCTAGCCTGGCGACACAGCAAGACTCCATCTCAAGGCAAAAGAAAAAAAGAAAAAAAGAAGACCTCAGCACCTGCACCTTCTCAGGGAACCTGCTCGGCCCTGCTATGCCCTCCTCTGTAAGTGGGGATAATTGTGCCTCCTTTGTATAGGCCTATTGTGAGGATTAAATGGAATGACACAGGTAAAGCAAGTAGCTCAGCACAAAAGGGTCCTGATGCCATGTTACCAGCCACAGTAATCCATCCTTCCCATTGTGGCCAGAATGTTCTAGAAGACTGTTCCCATCAACCCACTGCTTATGGACCATCCACTGACACACCTGTGTCCACAGGCTGTCCATGCAGACCATAGTTACATGCATGTTTGCATCACAACCTCATGCCTTACCGTTCACCTCTAACACACCTACTTGATATCCCAGCAGTACTGAGGTAGCAGCTGGCTCCCCTACACACGCCTTGGCATTTCATAATGCCACTCCTTTGTTCATGCTGATCCTTTGCTCCACATGGCTCACACCCTTCATGTTTCCACATAAGAACAGTGCCCCCTCCTCAAGGAAGCCTTGCCTGACCTCCCACCTTCCTCTAGGGCCATGTGGGCATCCTTCCTTACTTCCCAGAGCATCCTAGACTTACCTTTGTCACAACACTACCACCCCAGATCTCAACTGGACCAATTTTGCCCCTCATGGGATGTGGGACAATATCTGGAGATATGTTTGGTCATCAACTGTGCCGGTGGTACTACCGATGTCTAGTGAGTAGAGGCCAGTGATGCTGCAAACGTCTTACAGATCAGGACAGCCTCCACAACAAAGAATTATCCAGCCTACAATCTCAATAGTGCAGGGCTTAATAAACACTACCATATGCCAGGAGTGGTGGCTCACGCCTATAATCCCAGCACTTTGGGAGACAAGGCGGGCAGATCACCTAAGGTCAGGAATTCGAGACAAGCCTGACCAACATGGTGAAACCCTGTCTCTTCTAAAAATACAAAATTAACTGGGCGTGGTGGTGCATGCCTATAATCCCAGCTACTCTGGAGGCTGAGGCAAGAGAAGCTCTTGAACCTGGGAGGCGGAGGTTGTAGTGAGCCAAGATCGAGCCATTGCACTCCAGCCTGGGCAACAAACGAAACTCCATCTCAAGGAAAAAAAAAAAACATATAGAAATCATCAGCTTTTGTGCCAGTCTCCTCCATTAGAGTATAAATACATTTCTTAAGGCTGGAGCTAAATCTTATTCATCATCATTTGTTCTCCTTGAGCCAAGGATGTTGCCTCATATGTGGTACCTATTCAATGAGCCCTGGTTTCTCCCCACTGTATCCTCTTATGTATGAATCAAACCTACTCTATTTTGAGAGGCTTACTGACTCTCTATCCTACTATGTGACCCATATGACCAGAAACATAAATAAAATTGCCTTGCTTGTCAACTGGTATCAGACTTCTATTTATCCAGAATTACACTGCTGACATTATTCATTCAGGGAAAGAGAACCTACAAGCAAGGCCATTTCATCTCTTTGAAATCCGAATGTCAATAGCTCTTGCCTGTCACCGAACAAGATACAGAAATTACAGGACTGGTGCAACTCTAAGAAAGCACTGAGTCTACTTTTGCTGGCCAGCTGCATTTTATTAAATCATCTCAGCAAATTCAAATTTAGCTTTTTAAAAGGCTACTTCTAGAAAGACAGTCATTTTGTTATTTTGCATATTTTCCTCTCAGGAAATCCATTTACTGGGCTAACCCTAGCCTTCAGGTATCAGTTTTCCTTGCATCTTCTTGTTTGTCTTCAATGGAGCTGGGTAACCAGTGAAGGCTTTTATAGTCCTGTTCATTCAGTCCTAATCCATCAAAGTACACTTCATGCTTTACAGCACTAAAGGAAAGGCGAAATAAAGAGATGCTTTGATTAAAAGTCGAGAGAGTAATTAAATACCAACTCAGCCTTCTGCATATTAAGTTTATATCAGAAAGCAAGGTCATGAATTTAAGAGCAATGAGATTCTATATAATATCCGCATAACAAAGTAGCAGAGCTTTATTAAAGATCAAGTCTCTTTTTAAGAAGTTTTAAATTATTGTGACATTTCAGGATGATAAATTGATAAATCGCTAAAAAAAAAAAAGCAAGAAGAGACACTAAGTTCAGTCAAGTGAAATATCTGAGATCTAGGCCTCTCTGATAAAAAGTTTAAAATATGCATAGTGTGTATATAACTTATCTGTTTAATAAATTATAAATTTGAATCTTATTTAAAACTCCCCAAACTACTTACTACTGTTTTAATTTCAGATTTGGTCTAGACTATCTTAACAAAAATAAATTTTTCCTCTTCATTGAATTGGTGAGGAAAAGTTAAAAAGAGTTGAGCCCTAGAGTAAGAGGAATTCCAAATTCAGTTTAAAATCCTTGGTTAAGAGTTGGACTTTGTCCACATACATCTGAGCCACTGGGGCATGTTTTCCAGCTTCTTTCTCACAGTGGATTCTGAGGGAGCCCAGTCTTGGCTACAGCCCCTCTCACTGGGAACTCCCCTGTGCATGCGGAAAAATGGTAGCATACATATCTGTGCCACTGGGGCAGGCTTGCCCACCAGTCTCCAACAGCAAACTCTGAGGGGGCCCATTCTCAACTCCAGCCCCTGTCACGGCAGTCAGGGAATGGTTCCACCTATCCAGGGATATGCCAGGAAGTTTGCTCCTGTCTGGGCCAATGGGACAGGCTTCTATACTTGTTCCCTGGCCAGCCTTCCCACAAAGGCTGATTACACTCCTTAAGTCTTCCCCAGGTCCATCCAAACCAGGACACTGCAACAACCAACCTTGGAGTCTTTGTGAGACTTGTAGTAGGCCTGGGCTTATGGCTCCCTCTAGTGCTTAAATGGCTGCAGGTGTCACAGGCTCTGACAACAGTCAATCCACTTAGGTTTCTAGACAGGCTCACTGAAGAAGGATGGGCACAAATAAAGCCAGACTGCAAAGACCTGAATAAATACCTAACTCTTGAATGCATAGACATCAACGTACATCTACAATTATCAAGAACAGTCAGGAAATTATGACCTTAACTAATGGACTAAGCAAGGCACAGTGATAGAATGTAAAGAGATGGAGATGTTTAATCTGACAGACAAGAAATTCAAAATAGCCATGTTAAAGAACTCACTAACTTCAAGAAAACACAGAAAAACAATTCAGAAATTCATCAGATAAATTTAACAGATACATTAAATAATAAAAAAACAGAAACTCTGGAGCTGAAAAACTACAATGAATGAAGGGAAAAAAGCCAACCAAGAGCAACAAAAGCAGAAGTGATAAAGTAGAAGAAAGAATCAATGAGCTTGAAGACAGGCTATTTAAAAATATACAGTCATAAGAGAAAGAAGAAAAATAAATGAAAAAGAAAAACTCAAACTTATACAATCTGTGGAATCACATCAAAAAAGCAAATATTTAGGTTATTGGAGTTCAAGAGGAAGGAGAGAAAGACAAAAGGGTAGGAAGCTTATTCAAAGAAATAATTAAAAAAAAAAAAAGGGGGCTGGGCACAGTGGCTTATGCCTGTAATTCTAGCACTTTGGGAGGCCAAGGCAGACAGATCACGAGGTCAGGAGATCGAGACCATCCTGGCTAACACGGTGAAACCCCGTCTCTACTAAAAATACAAAAAAATTAGCCAGGCATGGTGGTAGGCGCCTATAGTCCCAGCTACTTGGGAGGTTGAGGCAGGAGAATGGCATGAACCCAGGAGGCGGAGCTTGCAGTGAGCTGAGATTGCACCACTGCACTCCAGCCTGGATGACAGAGCGAGACTCCTTCTCGGAAAAAAAAAAAAAAAAAAAAAAAAAACGGCTTGGTGCAGTGGCTCACACCTGTAATCCCAGCACTTTGGGAGGCCTAGATGGGTGAATCACAAGGTCAAGAGATTGAGACCTTCCTGGCCAACATGGTGAAACTCCGTCTCTACTAAAAATACAAAAATTAGCTGGGCATGGTGGCACACGACTGGAGTCCCAGCTACTCGGGAGGCTGAGGCAGGAAAATCACTTGAACCCAGGAGGTGGAGGTTGCATTGAGCCAAGATTGCGCCATTGCACTCCAGCTTGGTGACAGAGCGAGACTCCGTAAAAAACAAACAACCAAAAAAGAAAAAAAAAAAAACTTTTCAAACCTGAAGAAAGATATAAATATCCATGCAGAAAAGTCACCAATCAGGCCGGGCGTGGTGGCTCACGCCTGTTATCCCAACAATTTGGGATGCCAAGGCATGTGGATCACCTGAGGTCAGAAGTTTGAGATCAGCCTGGCCAACATGGTGAAACCCTGTCTCTACCAAAAATACAAAATATTAGCTGGGTGTGGTGATGGGTGCTTGTAATCCCCACTACTTAGGAGGCTGAGGCAGGAGAATCACTTGAACCCAGGAGGAGGAGGTTGCAGTGAGCCAAGATTGCACCATTTCACTCCAGCCTGGGCAACAGAGTGAAATTCCATCTCAAAAAAAAAAAAAAAAAAAGAAAAAGAAAAAAAATCGCCAGTCAAATTCAACCCAAGACATAGCATCAAACACTCAAAAGGTCAAAAAGAGAGGATTCTGAAAGCAGCAAGAGAAAATAAGAAAATAGTATATAAGGTAATTCCAATATGCCTGGCAGTAGACTTCCCCGCAGACACCTTGCAGGCCAGAAGGGAGCAGGAAAATATAGAGTGCTGAAGGGAAAACAAAAACAAAAACAAAAACAAAAACATTTAAGCAAGAATACTGTACCCACCAAGGCTATCCTTCAGAATTGAAGGAGAAATAAAGGCCTATTCAGACAAACAAAAAGCTGAGGAAATTCATCACTACCAGACCTGTCTTGCAAGAAATGCTGTAGGAAGTTCTTCAAACTGGAAAAAAAGGATGCTAATGTGTAACAAGAATAAATCTGGACATATAAAACTCACTGTTAGAAGTAAATATGCAGACAAATTCAGAATACTCCAATATTGTAATCATGGTGTATAAATCACCTATCTCTTTAGTATGAGGACTAAAAGACAAAATGGTTAAAAATCATAATAACTATAATAAATTGTTAAAAGATAGACAAAACAAAAAGATATAAACTGTGACAGCAAAATTCAAAGTGCAGAGGGAAATGAAGTTGCCATACATGGTTTGCTTTTTATTTATTTTCTTTGAGATCACAGTTAAATTTTTATCAGTTTAAAATAATGTTTATAACTATAGGCTGTTTACTGTAAAGCTCATGATAACCACAAAGGAAAAACCTATAATCGATAGGCTAAAAATTAAAAGCAAGAATCAAAACACACTACTAGAGAAAATCATTTAACCACAAAGGAAGACAGTGAGAAGAAGAAACAATGAAATGACAAGGATACATACAAAAAAGAAACTGCAAGCCAACATCCTTGAAGAACATAGATGCAAACATCCTCAACAAAATACTAGGAAACAAAAATCAACAACACATTAAAAATATTCTTTGTTATGATCTAGTGGGATTTATCTCAGGGATGCAAGGAAGTGGGATTTATCTCAGGGATGCAAGGATGATTCTACAGACGCAAGTCGACAAATATGATACACGACATTAACCAAATGAAGAAAACCATATGATTCTCTCAACAATCACAAAAATTTTTTTGGAAAACATTCAACATGTCTTCATGATAAAACCTTCAACAAATTAGGTATGGAAGGAATGTACCTCAACACAACAAATGCCATACATGATAAACCACAGCTAACATCGTACCTAACCTGAAAAAGTTGAAAGCCTTTCCTCTAAGATCTGGAACTCTACAAGGATGCTCACTGTCACCATTTCTATTCAATATTATGCGGGAATTCTTAGCCAGAACAAGCAGTCAAGAGAAAGAAATAAAAGGCATTCAAATTGGAAATGAGAAAGTCAAATCCCTGTTTGCAGATGACATGATCTTATAAATAGAAAACCCCCTAGAGACTCCACCAAAAAAACTAATAGGACTAATGAACAAATTCAGTAAAGTTGCTGGATACAAAACCCATACCCAAAAATCAGTAGTGTTTCTATGTATCAACAGCAAACTCTCTGAAAAAAGAAATCAAGAAAACAATCCCATTTACAATAGCTACAAAAAAAAATAAAATTCCTAGCAATAAATTTGACCAAAGATGTGAAAGAGCTTTATAATGAAAACTATAAAACATTAATGAAAGAAATTGAAGAGGGTACAAATAAATTGAATGACAGCCTGTGTTTGTGGATTAGAAAAATGAATATTGTTAAAACATTCATACTACCCAAAGAAATTTACAAACTCAATGTAATCCCTAGCAAAACACCAATGACATTCTTCAGAGTAATTTTTTTTTTTTTTTGGGACAGAGTCTTGCTCTGTCTCCCAGGCTGGAGTGCAGTGGTGCGATCTTGGCTCACTGCAACTTCCACCTCCTGGGTTCAAGCATTTCTCCCGCCTCAGCCTCCTGAGTAGCTGTGATTACAGGCATGTGCCACCACGCCCGGCTAATTTTTATATTTTTTAGGAGAGATGAGGTTTCACCATGTTGGCCAGGCTGGTCTCGAACTCCTGACCTCATGATCCGCAGGCCTCGGCATCCCAAAGTGCTGGGATTACAGGTGTAAGCCACCATGCCCGGCCCCTCGCAGTAATTTTTTAAAAGGCAATTCTAAAATTTATATGTAATCACAAAAGATCCCATGTAGCCAAAGTGATCTTGAGCAAACAACAAAGCTGGAGGCATCATATTGCCTGACTTCAAAATGTGCTACACAGTTATAGTGATCAAAATAGCAGGTACTGGCATAAAAACAGACAAGTCGACCAATGGAACAAAATAGAAAAATCAGAACTAAATCTCACACATCTATAGCCAACTGATTTCTGACAAAAGTGCCAAGAACACTAATGGGGAAAGAATATTCTTCTCAATAAATGGTAAAATTTAATATCCACATGCAGAAGAACAAAACTAGACCCCCATCTCTCACCATATAAAAAATTAATTCAAAATGGATAGAGACTTAAATGTAAGACCCAAAACTATTAACCACTAGAAGAAAACAGGGGAAATGTTTCATGACCTTGGTCTAGGTGAGGAATTTTTGGCTAGGACCTCAAAAGCACAGGCAACAAAAGCAAACTAAAAAGTTACATCTAACTAAAAAGCTCCTGCATGGCAAAGGAAACACTCAACAGAGCAAAGAGACAACCTACAGAATGGAAGAAAATATCTGCAAACTATGCTTCTGACAAAGGGTTAATATCCAGAATACACATGGAACTCAGACAAATCAGTATAAAAAAAAAATGTGATTTAAAATGTGCAAAAGACCTGGATAGACATTTCTCAAAAGACACACAAATGGCCAACAGGCATATTTAAAAATGTGCAATATTACTTATCATCAGAGAATGCAAATCAGAACTGCAATACGTTTGGGAGGCCGAGGCAGGCAGATCACCAGAGGTCAGGAGTTCGAGACTAGCCTGGCCAACACGGCGAAACCCCATCTCCACTAAAAATACAAAAATTAGCTGGGCATGGTGGTGCACACCTGTAATCCCAGCTACTCGGAAGGCTGAGACAGGAGAATCGCTTGTACCCAGAGCAAGACTCCGTCTCAAAAAAAGAAGAAAAAACTGCAATAAGATGTTACCTCACTCCAATTGGAATTACTATTATAAAAAAGACAAAAAGTAACAATTTCTAGAGAGAATATGGAGAAAGGGGAACTCACATACTATTGATTAGTACAACCATTAAAGAAAACAGTATGGAAGTTCCTCAAAAAATTAAAAATAGAACTACCATATGATCCAGCAATCCCACTTCTGGATATGTATCCAAAGGAAATGAAATTGGTATGTTAAAGAGATTATCTGCACCCCCAAGTATATTGCAGTACAATTCACAATAGCCAAGATATGGAATTGACTTGCGTATCCTTCAAGAAATGAATGGACAAAAAAAGTGTGGTGCATATACACAAGGGAATACTATCCAGCCATAAAAAAAAGAAGGAAATTGTGTCATTTGTGACAATGTGGATGAACCTAGAGGACCATTGTTAAGTGAAATAAACCAAGTACAGAATACCACATGATCTGACTGATATATGGAATCTTAAAAAGCTGATTTCATAGAAGTAGAGAGTAGAATAGTGGTTACCAGAGGCTGGAGAAGGTAGTTAGAAGGAATGGGGAGAGGTTGGTGAACATGTTCAAATTTCCAGTTGGGCAGGAGAAATAAGTTCTGGTGTTTATTGCACAGTAGGGTCACTATAGTTAACATGATGTATTGTATATTTCAAAATAGCTAGATAAGAGTCTTTAATATCCTCATCACGGCTGGGCATGGTGGCTCTCGCCTGTAATCCCAACACTTTGGGAGGCCGAGGCAGGTGGATCACGAGGTCAGGAGTTTGAGACCATCCTAACCAACATTCTGAAACCCCGTCTCTACTAAAAACACAAAAAAAATTAGCCGGGAGTGGTGACATGCACCTGTAATCCCAGCTACTCAGGAGGCTGAGGCAGGAGAATTCCTTTAACCTGGGAGGTGGAGGTTGCAGTGAGCAGAGATCGAGCCACTGCACTCCAGCCTGCGCGACAGAGGGAGATTCCGTCTAAAAAAAAAAAAAATATCCTCATCACAAAGAGATAAGTGTTTGAGGTGATGGATGTGCCAATTGCCCTGGTTTGATCATTACACAATATATACATGTATCAAAACATCACATCATAAATATATACAATTATGATTTGTCAATTAAAAACAAAATTAAAAAAAAGTTGGGCTTATCGATCCTAGCTCTGCCAAGCAGTGCAATCTTGGGCCAATTACTTATCCTCTCTACACCTCAGTTTTCTCCTCTGGGAGATGCTTTGAGGTTTAAATGAGACGAAGCAGGTCAACTGCTCAGCATGGATCCTGGCACATAGTAAAGTAATAGGTAAGTATTAATGATGTGATTACTATTAATATTACTATTGTTATCCTACTAGTTTTGAGACTCTAAGTAAGTTTTCAGGCTTGCTGAGCCTTAGTTTGTTCTGGGGGACGTGGAGGGGGAACTCCATAAGTAATAGTTATCATCATCATCATCTTCATTACCATGGACACCAGCATCTTGGTGGTTTCTGGACTTTTAAGTGATTGCATTTTAGCTGAAAGAAAGGGAGTTAAGATGCTTCTATGCTTAAAAGCATCCACGTAAATGTATATACAAATTATATATGTATACAGGCAAGGACTGAAAGAAAACAGGGAAGAATAGAAATTGATTTGTTTGGGTGTTCAGCATGTGGATAAAGTTTTAAACTTTTCTTTGATTTCTACTAATATTATAACTGTATGTAATAATAGTGCTTTAAATAGGTTGATTATATACAAAGTATAATGAATCATCATACACCTATCATCTATCTTCCCTATGAACAATTTATTTTATAATCATGATGGAAAATTCAAGTCAGCACTGTGGCCAAATATAGTAACTTTCATGAATAAATGAGGCAATAAAAATGACCTAGGATAAGCAGGTGAGGAGTAGGAAACAGGAAATAAAAAGAATTAAAGGATTGGCTCAACTGGAAATGTCCAGCTGGCTCAAAGTAATCACAAGCAAACCCAGCGTGTTCATGCCACATCATTCCGTCTATCCATTCAACAAGCATTTATAAAGCCCTTGTTGTGCACGAGGCCAGGCATGAGGTCCTATGCAAAACAAGAAAGCTACTGGGGAAATAAAGGAAAATGAAGACCAAGACCGTGTTCTCAATGATCTCCTACTCTAAATCTAAGCAAAGTATTTTAGTGTGGGGTTATATTAAATACATGCCGTAACAGAAGCACGTCCAAGTTGTGATAGGAACAGACCAAAGAAGGTAGACGCTCTGCTAGGGATGGGAACAGCACAAGATTCAGAGGAGGCAGCTGGGCACGGTGGCTCATGCCTGTAATCCCAGCACTTTGGGAGGCCGAGGCAGATGGATCATCTGAGGTCAGGAGTTTGAGACCAGCCCGGCCAACATGGTTAAACCCCATCTTTACTAAAAATACAAAAATTAGCCAGGCGTGGTAGCGGGTGCCTGTAATCTCAGCTATTTGGGAGGCTGAGGCAGGAGAATCGCTTGAACCCAGGAGGCAGAGGTTGCAGTGAGCCGAGTTTTCGCCAGCCCAGGCAACAAGAATGAAACTCTGTCTCAAAAAATAAATAAATAAATAAATAAATAAATAAATAAATAAATAAAGATTCAGAGGTGGCGTAAGTTGGCGTTAGAAGGCCAAGGAGAAGCAGAGGGCTGAGCCTGGCAAGCCGAGTGTCCAGGAAGGGCGGAGATGATGGAGAGAGCACTGGAGACTGCAAGCGCCTGGGGAAGCCTGGAGGGCGGGATGCAAACAGGTGAGAGGAGAGGCAGCAGAGCAGGCAGGAAGGGTGGAGAGGCTGAATATCACAGAAGAGAAATGAAACACGCACTCCATCCGTGTCGCTGTTCTCAGAATAATCTTGAAAGAGTTCTTCGATTTGAGTTAGTTAATGACTTGGCTTCATGTAATGGTGATTCTGCTCAACTTAAGTTTCAAGAGGATTTTATTGTTCTGGTTTCATACTTTTAGAAAATACATGGCTTTGCTTACAGGCCCCTGGGGTTTAATGACTATGCATTTAGGTGTTTGCAAGATTTAATGGTTTATTCATTTATTTATTTATTTATTTATTTATTGAGGTGCTGTCCTTTTTTAAGAGTGTATTTGTTCCTCTTTTTTCTTTTTTTTTTTAATTATACTTTAAGTTTTAGGGTACATGTGCACATTGTGCAGGTTGGTTACATATGTATACATGTGCCATGCTGGTGCGCTGCACCCACTAACTCGTCATCTAGCATTAGGTATATCTCCCAATGCTATCCCTCCCCCCTCCCCCCACCCCACCACAGTCCCCAGAGTGTGATATTCCCCTTCCTGTGTCCATGTGATCTCATTGTTCAATTCCCACCTATGAGTGAGAATATGCGGTGTTTGGTTTTTTGTTCTTGCGATAGTTTACTGAGAATGATGGTTTCCAATTTCATCCATGTCCCTACAAAGGACATGAACTCATCATTTTTTATGGCTGCATAGTATTCCATGGTGTATATGTGCCACATTTTCTTAATCCAGTCTATCATTTAATGGTTTAATACTGCAATAGATTTTAAATATCTCCTAAAAATAATTAAAAGGGGATAAAAAGAAGTCATGATTAAGTACTGAAAATGCTTTAAAATTTTTGCAGTTAGGTATTATGTCTAATTAAATAAACTCTATTTCCACATTAACACATTGTTTGTAGCACTATGGTGTCATTCTCAGGCACATCAGACTGGCCCCTGTATCAGAGCCATATTCTGCTGCTTGGATCACTCATTTTTGAAAGTCCCAGAGAGATGGCCAGGTGTGGTGGCTCACAGCTGTAATCCTAGCACTTAGAGAGGATGAAGTGGGAGGATGACTTGAGGCCAGGAGTTTGAGACCAGCCTTGGCAACACAGCAAGATCCTGTCTCTACAAAATTTTTTTGAAAAATTATCTAGATGTGGTGGCACGTGCCTGTAGTCACAGCAATTCAGGAAGTTGAGGGAGGAAGATCACTTGAGCCTACGAGTTTGAGGCTGCAGTGAGCTATGATCATGCCATTGTACTCTAGCCCGGGACACGGAAGGATACCCCGTCTCAAATAATAATAATAAATAACAAATAAAGAGGTCCCAGAGAAAGGAGTCTGTGCACTCCTGCTTGCTGGCCCAACTAAGTTCCTGAGAGTGGGACTTGCATGGGGAGTTGAGAATTGATGGGACCTCAACCACCCAGTTTGGAGGCTGAAAGCACAGGAATGCTTTGCCCAACGTCCTATCTGGATACCCCATAAAGTGTAAGCCCAGCAGAGAGAACAGAGAGCTCAGAGCTAACCAAGGAGTGGGGAGAGAAAAAATTTTGAATTCAATTGAGTTGAAACCAAAAATTACTGCAAAATCACTGAATTTAACTACACTTTTATGGATGTTTTTGTGTACTTGTTTAGTTATCAGGCAGCTGTGAGGGCTTGAGATGGATTTAGGTTTAGTTGTAAGAAAACAAGATACTTTTTCATAACTCAAATAAATAACAATTTTTTGACTGAAAATCATGCAAGCTATATCTACAGAGCTTTTCAAAATTCAAAAACACAGTTAATGAAAACATTATGAGAAAGAAAGCAAAACATATTTTTTTGAAAGGGAAAGAAAATCAACCTTTGCCATGGTTCCTGGCGCTACAAAAATTTGTATATTTGGATTCAATTTGTCCTGGGTTCAGTAACTTGGAACGGTTCATGTGGGCTTTGGTTCCGTTCACATCCCGGTAAGTATATTTGCCCTTCAAGAAGCAAATATGCCCCCACAAGAGGAAGTTTAGAAAGGTATCTTATGCCCCACAAAATCTCTTCTCTCTGTTTGTAGGCATCTGGAATACCCAGGCGTAGTTATATTTTCTTTCAGAGGCTTCTGTTTTCTGTGTACACGGACACAGAAGAACCCAAACTTCATTCTCACCCTGAGGCGTTCTGATGAATTTCCATTCCAGGCAGAGGTGGATTTACTGTGAAGCTAACACAGCTTAAACTTCAGCATCCCTCACATGCCTGGGACGCTCCCAGGGCACTACGTGAGGCCACAGTCTATGTTCACATTGGAAACAAACTATGTAAAAGTTAGGCATTTTAGCTACAATCCACTTGGCATTCTGTCACACTTCCCCTCAGTTTAGGTGGCACGAGAGTGGCCAAGCATTTTTGGGGTGTAGCCGAAGGGAACTTGGATAAGAAATGCATCTTTTTTGGGTTAGGTAGGATGTATTTATGTGATTTGTGGTCACCTTCATGGATAATGAAGTTATTCTTGGCCATTCTGGTGTCAGAATATATTCCAGGGCAATTATCACCACCCACCATGTATCTCAGTTGGTGTCATAACACGAAGGTTCAAAACCAGAGGACATGGTGAGATACAAATGAGTCCTACGGCTCCTAGCACCAGAAGCTAACTTGTGAAAAATTCTTCCTCTTGGCAGATGTTGTGGTGCATTGTTTGCAAAGTTGGCTGCAAAAACTACTTCCGGCCGGGCGCGGTGGCTCACGCCTGTAATCCCAGCACTTTGGGAGGCCGAGGCGGGCGGATCACGAGGTCAGGAGATCGAGACCATCCTGGCTAACACGGTGAAACCCCGTCTCTACTAAAAATACAAAAAAATTAGCCGGGCGTGGTAGCGGGCGCCTGTAGTCCCAGCTACTCGGGAGGCTGAGGCAGGAGAATGGCGTGAACCCGGGAGGCGGAGCTTGCAGTGAGCCGAGATCGCGCCACTGCACTCCAGCCTGGGCGACAGAGCGAGACTCCGTCTCAAAAAAAAAAAAAAAAAAAAAAAAAAAAACTACTTCCATACTGCACTGTCATTTGTTTGCAAAGTCTTTGCGGTGTCTTCCATAAAGTGCCCCCTCTATTTCACCACACCTCAAATCTAGGCTAGAATTTGG
Organism: Pan paniscus; assembly: GCF_029289425.2. Lineage (NCBI taxonomy): Eukaryota > Metazoa > Chordata > Mammalia > Primates > Hominidae > Pan > Pan paniscus. The sequence continues at coordinate 31,230,746 of NC_073266.2, forward strand.
GCTTGACTTGACCAACAGAACCTTGTGGAAGTGGTAGATTCAATTTTCTCCAGGTGAGTAATTTGCCTAGGGCATAAGAGGCCACGTAGCTTTTTTTTGTTCCTTATGGAAATAGGATCTTGCTCTGTCACCCAGGCTGGAATGCAGTGGCACCATCAGGCTCACTGTAACCTCGAACTCCAGGGCTGAAACAATCCTCCTGCCTCAGCCTCCCAAGTAGCTGGGACTAAAATGTGTGCCACCATGCCCCGGTAATTTTTTATTTTTTATTTGTAGAGATGGGATCTTTTGTGTTTTTTTTGTTTGTTTTTTGAAATGGAGTCTCGCCCTGTCGCCCAGGCTGGAGTGCAGTGGCACAGTGGCGCGATCTTGGCTCACGGCAACCTCCACTTCCCGGGTTCAAGTGATTCCCCTGCCTCAGCCTCCCGAGTAGCTGGGATTACAGGCATGTGCCACCACGCCCGGTTAATTTTTTTTTTGTACTTTTAGTAGAGATGGGGTTTCACCGTATTAGCCAGGATGGTCTCCATCTCCTGACCTCGTGATCCACTTGCCTCGGCCTCCCAAAATGCCGGGATTACGGGATTACAGGCATGAGCTACCGCGCCCGGCTTTTTTTTTTTTTTTTTTTTTTTTTTTTTTTTTTTTAGATGGAGTCTCGCTCTGTCCCCAGGCTGGAGTGCAGTGGCACAATCTCCGTTCACTGCAACCTCCTCCTCCCAGGTTCAAGCGATTCTCCTGCCTCAGCCTCCCAAGTAGCTGGGACTACAGGCGCACACCACCACCCCCAGGTAATTTTTGTATTTTTAATAGAGATGGGGTTTTACCATGTTGGCCAGGGTGGTCTCGATCTCTCGACCTTGTGATCTGTCTGCCTTGGCCTCCCAAAGTGCTGGGATTACAGGTGTGAGCCACTGTGCCAGGCTGAGATGGGATCTTGCTATGTTGCCTGGCCTCAAATTATCCTCTCACCTCAGCCTCCCAAAAAGACGGGATTGTAGGTATGCGCCACTGTGCCTGACCATCAACAGGTAGCTTTTACACCCACCCTATTTCTGCCATGTGAAGAAGTCCAGGCTAGCTTCCTCAAGGATGAGAGGCCATAAGGAAAGGGATGCCCAGCTGACAGCCCACACCAACCACCAGATATGTAAATGAGCCCATGTGAGCTCATTCAGCCCCACTTGAGCCACCAGATGGCTGCAGCTTCATGAGTAATCACACATGAGACCAGCAGAACCACCCAGCGGAGACCAGCCCAACTTGCTGATCCATAGAATCATGACAAAATAAAATTGCTGTTGTTTAAAGCCACTAAATTTGGGAGTCATTGTTACACAGTAATAGATAACTGACACAAACATGAAAAGTTGGAAGCAGTGGATTTGGTTCTCACCACACCTAGTCAAATAGAAGTTCTCTTCTGTCAGGAGTGCAATAATGCAGTGTATCCAATTGTAAACGAATCCTACATTTTCCTTTATTGCCTGGCTTGCTTCGTCTCTTTTTTTCTCCCCAGGCAATGACATATTTTTGATAAAACTCAAATAAGCCTTTTTTTTTTTTTTTTGAGACAGGGTTTCACTCTTGTTGCCCAGGCTGGAGTGCAGTGGCACAATATTGGCTGACTGCAACCTCCGCCTCCCGGGTTCAAGCAATTCTCTTGCCTCAGCCTCCCGAGTAGCTGGGACTACAGGCGTGCACTACCACACCTGGCTAATTTTTGTATTTTTAGTGAAAACGGGGTTTCACCATGTTGGCCAGGCTAATCTTGAACTTGTGATCTGCCTGTCTCGGCCTCCCAAAGTGCTAGGATTACAGGCGTGAGCCACCGTGCCCCATCTTAAATAAGCCTTTTAAAGTGCAATTTGGAAAGATGCTTTGAAAAGTTTCAGTATAAGTGAAAGTTACAAGTTTCAATAGAAGTAAGAAGCTGGACATTCCTGATTTGAATTCGTAGGAGTACCTTCTTTTGCCATCCTTGACTTTATTTGTTCAAGTTCATTTAAGTAAAAAAAATGACTGAAGGATTTTCTAGAGAAAAGGAGCCTAAAAAGAAATTACAATTAAATGCAATGTAATTGTATTGAATTACATTCAATACATCCCTGATTGAATCTTAGACCAGAAAAAAAATTATTATTTTTATTTTACTATAAGGACATTAGTGAGATAATTCTGAAACATATATAATATGTGTGGATTAGTAATAGTATTGCATCAATGTTAATTTTATACTTTGAAGACTGTACTATGGTTATACAAGAGAAAAATTATTTTTTAAAAAAGAGGAAATACACATTGAATCATTTAGGGGCAAAGGGGCATTATATCTTAGTCTCAAGTGCATAAATACATATTTGCTTTTTGTTGTCTTTGTTGGTTTTTGGTTGTTTTTTTTTTTTTTTTTTTTTTTTTTGAGACAGTCTCACTCTGTCACCCAGGCTGGAGTGCAGTGGTGCTATCTCAGCTCACTGCAACCTCCACCTCCCGGGTTCAAGTGATTCTCCTACCTCAGCCTCCCAAGTAGCCGGGATTACAGGCGTGCACCACCATCCCTGGCTAATTTTTGTATTTTTAGTAGAGTTGGGGTTTCACCATATTGGCCCAGCTGCTCTGGAACTCCTGACCTCAGGTGATCCTCCCTCCTCGGCCTCCCAAAGTGCAGGGATTACAGGCATGAGCCATTGTGCCCAGCCACATATTTGTTAAATATCATATATATAACAGAATAGTAAAGCAAATGAGGAATGAGGGAAAATGTTATCATTTGGAAACACTAAGTCAAGAATATATGGAACTCGACCCTTTTGCAACTTTTCTCAAAGTCAAAAATTATTTCAAATAAAGTATTAATTTAAAAAATATTTTTGAGGCCAGGCACAGTGGCTTATGCCTGTAATTCCAGCACTTTGGGAGGCCGAGGTGGGCAGATCACAAGGTCAGGAGTTCAAGACCAGCCTGGCCAACATAGTGAAACCCCATCTCTACTAAAAATACAAAAAATTAGCCGGGCGTGGTGGCCAGCAATTGTAATTGCAGCTACTCAGGAGGCTGAGGCAGGAAAATCACTTGAACCCGGGAGGCAGAGGTTGCAGTAAGCCAAGATCACAACACTGCACTCCAGCCCGGGTGACAATGTGAGACTCTGTCTCAAAAAAAAAAAAAAAAAAAATCTTTTTGAAACAGTGAAATGTGAAACAAAAGTGATAAAAACGAACAATTAAATAAGTTGAAATTATTCTGTCAATAAGAAACAGATTGTAAGACTTAGAGATGGGGAGGCAAGAGGATAAGACACTGAAGTTTTAAATTGGAATGGATATTTGTTAATTCTTAAAATGAATAAAAGCGCTGTGTGTTGCGACAGCAGGAAGGGAAGAGAGTAGTTGAGCAGAGCAGTCAGAAAGAATGAAACCTCTCAGCCTCTGCTAGAACATGCTGGGTTTGCCTTTACTCACCAGCCTTGAACCAGAGGCCCCAGGAGAGGAGAATTTTAGTGTTGGCAGGAGGACTCTGAGGGCCATCTCCACTAAGCCCTCCGTTTTATGGCTGAGGGGCCTGGAGATTCCGGGAATTAAGTAAATCACTCAAGGTCAAACAGGCCATGACAGGCAAAGCCAGGTCAAGTCTCTGGCTCCTCATCCAGTACGTTCTGCGCACCTGATCTTCAGGCTCTCAGAAGTGCTACCTGTCCGTCCCTGCGTGTGGGATTGGGGGAGGCTCGAAGGCAGTGTATGGAGACGAGGGGAGGCCCATGGGGCAGAACCTGTCACCAAAGGTGAATTCAAGTCAAGCACTCAGGGTAAAAAGAAACTATGAATTTGTTTCCTGTGTTTTTATCATTCTCTTTAAACAGCACAATGCTGTTGCTTTAAAATGTAGTATTAAAAAAAAGTGGGGAAGGGGAGGAAATATAAGAAAACCTAGAAAAAAATATTTGCAAGTGACTCAGCAGAGCCCAGGGAAAAGAAGAGGAGGAGGAGAGGAGAAGAGGAGGCTGTTTCATGTTGGCATCAAAATCTGGGCCACATTTTTCCTCTGTAACTTGGAGTGGCTACTTTGCTTAGTAGGGGAATTGTATTGTTAAGCAGAAAAGTTTACTGGTAAAATCTCAGAAAGGCTGGAAAGTTTAGCAGCAGAGCCAGAGCCCACAATTGGCCTCATGGGAGGGCTGCCTGTTAGAGGCCGCAGGG